>NC_089849.1:86522418-87899918 GCF_035609145.1 Eleutherodactylus coqui
GCTGCGGCAGGGGATCACTATCTTCTCCCTTTGCTTTCAGTGGGCCGGCGCTGCTGCCACCGGCCCCATTGAAAACAGTCGTTGATAGCGCAGAAAGATAGGACGTGCTGTGATTTTTTTCTCTCTCATAGCATTGCAGGAGTGAAAACATTGCAAATGAGAATGAAACCTTGGAAATTCATTGGTTTCATAATCATGCATTTTCATTCACTCTCGCAGTGTTAGAAAATCGCCCGATTTTCTCACCAGTGTGAAGGTGCCCTTTAAATGCTGCAATGTAGAAATTTCTTTTTCCCAAGAAAGGGTTGTTATTGTGAAAAAGGGGCAGAACCTAAAAAAATAATATTTTTGGTGTCGTCATAATCGTACCGACCTGCAGAAAAAATGTAGCACGTCATTTACGCTGCATGATTAAGGCTGTAAAAAAAAAGCAATGTCAGAATTGTTGTGTTTTCTCTCCCTACTATCAAAAAAATGAATAAAAGTTTTACAATTTAGTATATTTACCCCAAAATGGCACCAATAAAAACTGTAGTTTGCCACACAAAACACAAGCGTTTATACGGCTGTGTAATAGATAGAAAAATGAAAAAACGTTGTGGCTTTTGAAAAGTGGAGAGGAAAACCCCCTAAAAATCGCTGCATTCTTATGCCCAAAATAAGCTGTGTCACTAAGGGGTTAAACAGCGAGAAGTGAGCGAACCAATGGTTCTCAGTCCTGCTGAAACTGAAAGATTCTCGTTTACTTTCGCTCGTTTTTGAACGGTTATTATTGCGTCTAAACGCACCTTAAATAATGGCCCCTGAGGAAACCGGAGCTCTGCCCCTCCCCCGCTCTGTAGGGGACTGTCACACTTGTCCTGAGGGCAGCGAGCCACCTCCAGTAGGCATCTTGGGCGCAGTGCCTCCTGTTTGCCGATGCCAGCAGCTTACGGAGTTTTCTCTTGCAGTCTGTAAATATGTTGCCGTAGAGCTGAAATCCTCGTTTGAAGAAACGTCCCGGACGCGGGAAATGATTGACACTCGCTATGGGTTTCTGGATGCCGACAAGAAACAGAAAAAGATCAAGTACACAAATTCGTGAGTTATTCATTGTATTTTCTATCTACTATGATGCCAGTCCACCAGGGCTTCATCCGTCCACAACTGCTGCTTGTAATATCCTGTGCGATGGACCTTTTCTATCACTAATCACTCTTGGGACAAGGTAGGGCTCAGTAACATAATGGATGTCCCGCCGTGCATAAGGTAGTGACACGTACGCTGATTACAGCGGTATGTCTGTAAAGTCAGTCCTTAAAGGGAATCTGAAAAAAATGGAAGTCAGAGCCCCGTGTGCATGCTTTCCTATACAAGTCTATGGGAGAGCACGCACACGGGGCTCTGAAAAGAGTGAGATTTTTGTGCGCTATCAGGACTTTCGAGGAGGACAGAGCTGGATCGCGGGAGCAGGTGAGTGTAAAGAATACATCACCCAGCTCCCTGTCACGTCCCCTAACAGTACCATTACTTAGTTTATGGTGCTGTAGGGGACGTGACAGATTCCCTTTAAAGTGTCTTCACACGGGATGACTGTCAGGTAAGCGCCCGACAGCCCTTCCTCCTATCGCTGTCACAACGGAGTGATACGTAGTCAACTGTCCTATAGAGAACAGCTCCTGGCGTTGTTGTCTCTCTGCTTTCCTTCTCTTTTCTCTCAGTTTTATGCTATCTACACACAGGTGAGCGCTTTATCGAGCTAAGAAAGTTTGCCCAATATCAGGCTCGCCAGCCTGCGTTTTCATGCCGATGTGAGGCATGTTTTGGCAAACCCCCCCCCCCCCCCCCCCTCCCATCACTTCAGTAAAGTAGCGATCCTCCAGTGCAGCTTTCAGCCGTGTTGGAGGATCAGCAAGTATTTCCAAGCATTGCACACCTTGCAGTGTGTTCTACTGTCCCACTGAAAACAATGAGCGATGCGTTCTGAAGAATGCAAAAAGACAGGACATCGCTCGTGTATATAATTCCAATCAGAATAATGTGGTTCATATCCGCACGAGATTCTCGGCTGTGTGAAACCGGCCTGAGGCTAGGTGCACACTTGTATGTTTTGGAGTCTTGTGCTGTGTATGTAATTCCACAGACAGTACACGGCCCTAAAATAGCTTTTGAGACTATTTCTATCCGTTTCATGGATGACAAATAGAAAGTGCAATGCATGTGGAAGTCTTGTGTTCATATATATCTAACCGCACACGGACAGGTAGCCGTGTGCCGTCCGACGTTAGGTTCGCCTGCATCTCTCAGCTGCTACTCACTATTAGGACTTGTGTAACTGATGTTAAGGTGCATTCACATGGGAGAGTGCGATATTTGTCCGAAAAACTCAGACTGATATCGCACTTGTAAAGGCTCAGGGGCCCGGGTGCAAAAGTTCAGCTCTGATTGGTAGGGTTTGCCACGCCGGATCACCACTAATCAGCCGATTCAGGGCGTCGCAGTGCTCCTACGAGCACCGCAGGCTCTTCAGTGTTTATATCTGAGCACTATTGTGCTTGTACCACAGGACACCGGTAGTATTGGTAGTGGCCGTTGTGAGTACTACATGCTTGTCCCATTGACGGGAATGTTATTGTGGGAAAATTAGTGTTTGCTTTTACTGATTGAACATCTTGCTGTCGGTCCTCCCTCCCTACAGATGATTACATGTCTGTCTTTTTACAGGGACATTCGCCTGATAGAGGTCACAGAAAACCTTTGTGAAAGACTGCTGGACTACAATCTCCATAAGGAGCGCGCTGGCAGTAATCGTTTTGCCAAGGTATTGTATAGAGGACTGTACATGTAGTTGTGGCAGCTTAACAATGAACGGGACCGTTACTAGTGGGGTATCACAGGGGTCAGTATTGGACACTATTCTTTTAAATATATTTATTAACAGCATCGTGGAGGGATTATACAGTAAGATATCAATATTTGTAGATGATGCAAAACTTTGTCAAGTAATTAACACAAGAGAGGTTAGATTGCAGTTGTGAAAGGATCTGGATAAGTTGGCAAAAGAAGTTTTAAGGCCTCATGTCCACGGGCAGGTCAGATTCCGCATGTGGGAGCCTGCAGCCGAATCCAACCCTGCCCACGGCCGAGGACCCTGCGTACCTATCTAGGTCTTTTACTCTCTGTACTGTGGATGTGTGCGGGAGCGCAGTACAGAAGTTTCCAGACCCAAACTCAGAGCATCATACACGCATATGATATTTCAAGTTTGGGTCTGGAGACCCGCAGTCAGGCCGTGACACGTCAGAACTCCATCCGTAAAATAGACAAAGCTAAAGATAGTGTGATTTATGCTTAAGTGGGAAGAGACTGGATCATGGAAAAGGACTCAGGGATTTTATTTAACTGTAAAGTTAACTGGAGTAACTAGTGTCAGGCAGCTGCTGCCAAGGCATATGAGATCATGGGATGCATCGAAAGATGTCTAGGGGCACAGGACGAGAACATTGTTCTTCCTCTGTACAAGTCACTGGTCAGACCACACATGGAATATTGTGGACAGTTTTGGGCACCGGTACTCATGAAGGACATATCAGAGCTTCAGCGGGTACAAAGATGGCAACTAAAGTAATAAATGGAATAGGTGGACTACAATAGCCAGAGAGGTTATCAAAACTGGTGTTATTTAGTTTAGGAAACTGACAGATAAGGGGGGCTTAATAACTATGTATAAATACATCAGGGGACAATACAGAGATCTCTCCCATCATCTACTTATTCCCAGGGCTGTAACAAGGGGGCGCTCTAATAACTATGTATAAATATATCAGGAGACAATACAGAGATCTCTCCCATCATCTACTTATTCCCAGGGCTGTAACAAGGGGGCGCTCTAATAACTATGTATAAACATATCTGGGAACAATACAAAGATCTCTCCCATCATCTATTATACCCAGGACTGTAACAAGGGGGCGCCATCTACGTTTAGAGGAAAGAAGGTTTCTATACCAACACAGAAGGGGGTTCTTTACTGTAAGAGCAGTGAGACTGTGGAACTCTCTGCCTGAGGACGTGGTGCTGGAGAACTGGATAAAAGAGTACAAGAGGGGCCTGGACACATTTCTTGAGTGATACAATATTATACGTTAAAAAGATAAAAGTTTGGTACTTGAGGAAGAACCCAAGAGGTTTGCAAGCTCGCTGTATTTTTGTTAGCCATTAAAAGCTATCATGTCTACAAGATTACTTGATTTCTTTGAGAACTACTACAAATATTACATGTTATATCACTGATGACTTCAGAAGGGTCGGTGATCCGGGGATTATTCTGATTACTAGATTAGAGTGAGAAAGGAATTCTTTCCATAAAATGAGGAAAATTGGCTTCTACCTCATTGGGGTTTTGGGCTTCCTCTGGATAAACATTGGGGGGTAATAGGCTGTACTGGATGGACATGTGTCCTTCTTTGGGCTTACATACTATGTTACTATGAAGGTATATCTTCCAAAGACATGCAGGTGACGGATGGCAATGTGAGGAGTTCTACAGGTGGGATCTCCATCCGTATACCGAGCAAAGTGGTTTGGGGAGCTGATTACATGTCTGGAGTCCTTAAAGGGGTTGTCCCGCGAAAGCAAGTGGGGTTATGCACTTCTGTATGGCCATATTAATGCACTTTGTAATATACATCGTGCATTAAATATGAGCCATACAGAAGTTATTCACTTACCCACTCCGTTGCTGGCGTCCCTGTCTCCATGGCTCCGTCTAATTTCAGCGTCTAATCGCCCGATTAGACGCGCTTGCGCAGAAGGGTCTTCTCCCTTCTGGTCGGTCTGGGCACGAGCGGCGTTCTGGCTCCGCCCCTTCTACACGTCATCGTGTAGCTGCGCCCCGTCACGTGTGCCAATTCCAGCCAATCAGGAGGCTGGAATCGGCAATGGACTGCACAGAGCCCATGGTGCACCATGGGAGAAGACCTGCGGTGCACCATGGGAGAAAACCGCGGTGCATCATTGGGAAGGACCGGCGGCCATCTTTAAAAGAAGAAAAGAAGATGCTGCGCGAACTGGGAAGGAGGTAAGCGTTTTTTTTTTTTTGTTTTTTTAAAATTACAAACGGTATTGATTTTAACGGGGCAGAATGCGGGGGTAGGTTGAAAAAAAATTTGCATTTCGCGGCGGGACAACCCCTTTAAGTTTTGGTTGAAGTTATCTAATTAAGCTAGGGCTGTGAATAAACACTGATTTCAGTGCCTACTTTTAGTTAATATGCGGCCACCAATGGCTTAAATGGGTTGTACCAGAATCTAAAGTTATTTCGTATTCACAAGTTAGGTGATAACTTTGATTGGTGGTGGTCCTACTGCTTTGGTCCCCACTGATCCTGAGAACAGGGGTCCCGAAAAAAGACGCCCACATGAATGGAGAGCAGGGTTGCACCTGTGCTTTGTGCCTGCATTTATTTCAATGACAGCGCTGGAGATCGCCGAGCACTCATACTTGTAATTTTCCGCTTCTGCCATTGAAATGAATGGAGCAGTGATGTCCTACACTCTATTAATGCGGGGATCAACACCCCTTTTCTCAGGACCGGTGGGGGTTGCAGTGGTTGGAGCCCCACCAATCATAAAGTTATCACCTATCCTTTAGCTTTTGGTACAACCACTTTTAATGCAGATTTTATAAATTGGAATCTCCATTGGCCACAGCACTTAGGCAGGTAAACGGAGGAGATTGGAGCTAGCTCCAACTGTGGCCATTCAGAAACGGCTGATACCTGCCGGGTATAAAGTAGGCTCGGCTCCCCTTCCCCAACTCTGTGGGATGTATTGTCATTGAACATGTATGCTATCTGAACTGAACACTTTGTTTCGCTCTCACTCAGGGGATGTCAGAGACCTTCCAGACTTTGCATCACCTTGTGCATAAGGGTGTGAAGGTTGTGATGGACATACCGTATGAGCTCTGGAATGAAACATCTGCTGAGGTGGCTGATATGAAGAAGCAGGTAAATCGTGAGTTACTAAAGGATGGAGGAAATGTATGTAGCTTGTTATGCCAGGCATTTTTAACTTTTTGTGGCTGCTGAACCCAGCAGTTTTCAAAAAAAGTGGGCAGTGCTTAGCAGGAGGCTCGTCCTAAGCAATATGTCGCATTTACTATAATTTACATCAGAAACTTTAGTAAATTTATAGTGAAAATCTCTGCCAGCTCAAAGCTGCCAGAGATCTCAGTCTGGCCAGTTGTGTGCCTCTTACTACATTTGACACACACCACATCAGGGTGCTATTTACTTAACCTCTTCCTGACACACATGCGGCTATATATGTCCTTACTGCACATACTCCATGCCAGGACCATATATATATATATATATATTGTCCACAGCATATGCTGTGTATGCAGCAGGCTCGGGAGGCAAACCGACTCCATACATGGTGAGAATCAGCTGCCTTTGACAACCAACACCTGCTTACAAAAGCTGCGATCAGAGATAATGCAGATCTCAGCTGTTAACCCTTTAAACGACTCTGTCAATTCCGTCGGCAGCATTTTAAATGTCCCGAACAGACCCATGGCGATAAGTTTGTCAGTTTGCCGTTTGGGTGTCATGGCCTTGTGCCTTTTGAAGGCCCCATTATTGTTTGCCTACTAAAACATGTATGTGGCATGTCTTTAATAGTCAGCCTCTTATACAATATAGTCCATTTCTGTGGTATTGCTTTGTACTAAATATGCAATCAAATGATCACAAGTTCAAGTTCCCCTACGGGGACTAAATAAAAACTTTTGAATTAAAAAAATATTAAGTTTAAAAGACCCCCCCCTTCCAGTTGTCACATCAAAATAAATATACATTAGTATTGCTGCGTCTGTAGGGTCAATTTATTAAAATATCACATTATTAATCCTGCATAGTGAACGCCATAAAAAAAAACAAAAACACAATGCCAGAATTGCACTTTTTGGTCTCCAAGAAAAAATTCAATAAAAAGGCGATAAAGTAGCATGAACTCTAAAACGGTAACGTTTGCAGGTCACCCTGCAAAAAAGCAAGCCCCTACACCGCCCTAAAGATGGAGAAATAAAAAAGTTCAGATTTGTTTGAAATTGGGAACGCCAGTACTGTAGAATGTGACCCGGACACAGGAACATCAATGACCGTTGCTCATGAAGGGGTTAAGTAACGCTGGTCTAAGTAAATTTCCACTTACGTGTTCATGATGGTGAGATCTCTGGTGACACTGCTATTCATGCATATGCTGCTCTCGCCAACAGTGTGACGTCATGATGGAGGAATTTGAAGATGTAATTGAAGATTGGTATCGGCATCACCAGCAAGACGACCTTACTGATTTTCTATGTGCGAAACATGTCCTGAAGGGCCATGACCAAAGTAAGTGGTTACAACTCAGTCCCATTCCAGTGAATGGCAGTACTAAGCACGGCTACTACCAAATATACAAAGCTGTGCCTGGTAAACAGCAAAGAGGCCACAGAGCTCAGCTAATCGTGGGAGTGCTGGAAGTTGCCCCCCTTCCCTACTAAACTGATGTGGTTGGACTATCCTAAGGATATGCCATCAATATTAGAGTCTCAGAAAACCTCTTAAACTGCTTCCTGACTTATGACTATTAATGTGTCTCATTTAGACGGGGCGAGAGTCCTGTAATCGACTGCGCGAGCGCTGATGTCATCACTATGGTCATTGGCGCTTGTGCAGAGCGTTTAGACAGGCAGAGTTTACCGCTGGATTGCTAACTTCTCGCTCAGCGCTTCAGCTCTATGTGAAGCAGAGAGTGTTTACATACATTGACAAGCCTGCGATCAGCGATAATGAGAAGTGAACGAATAGCCTGACTATAATTTGTAAACGAAAGAATACACAGACTTACAAATTAAAACCCTAAACCAAAACATCAACCCTTCCCAGTTAATCCCATCAATTCATCCCTACTTAAGGCCCTTTTACTTGGAATGTATCGTTCAAAAAATCATTCAAACGAATGAAAATGAATGCTAATCGTTCAGTGTATTTGCAGCAAACGATCGAACAATGAACAATAAATCGTTTGCTTTTGTTCATTTTCTGCAGGCATAAAAATCATCATTGGCTCATTCAATAATTATTCGGTTTAAATACCGATCATTCAGTCGCTCTCATTCACTTATATAGCGGCTGTGAACGACTAAGCAAATTCTCATTTGAACGAGCCAACCATGTGTCTGTCTGATAAGCAGGCTGCCTAAGCGTCCGCTCGTTTAAATGAGAAATTGACAGGTCTAAAGAACCCTTAGGAAGAATTATGGGTTAGGGGTGATTATTAGAGTATAGTTAGGGCAATATAAGCTACCCTGTTTCCCTGAAATAAGACATAGCATGATTTTCCAGAATTTTTGAGGATGCAAAATGATTTTTCAGGCTTTTTGAGGATGCTTGAAATATAAGCCCTACTCCAAAATTAAGCCCTGCTAACAGTTAATTTAAAAAGTCAATTTAAATAGTGTCCAGGCAGCTATACATGTAAAAAAAAGTTAAACCTTTTTGAACAAAAATTAATATAAGACACTGTCTTATTTTCGGGGAAACACGGTAGTACATGCAAGTGTCACGTATGTAAGTATTCATATCGGTGGAGGCGCAGGTTGTAACACAGTGTTCATTTTGTCCAGGCTGCCTCTCTGAGAAATGGAGTGGTAAGAAGGGGGACCCCGGCCCTTCATCCGGGAAGAAAAAAAACAAGAAAGGAGAGAAAAAGAAATCCAAGAAGGTAGCAAAAGACTCAACTGGTGAGCGCAATAATGGAGCCATCCCAGAGAAACTGAAAGCTCTAGAGACGCAGATTCCTCAAAGCAGACCTAGTGACGAGCTCTGATTCTGCCTCGACTCTCTTGCTGGAAGGAGATTGGACTGGTTAAGTTGATACTTTCACCCCAGGCACAATGCATCTGGGTTCTAGTCTCTGCATATTCTTACTGGTAACGCTCCAACCTTCCTACTCAAGACAGCTGGTCCTATGGAAGAATATGTGAAAACTGGTGAAGACAATGGACACATCATGCCTAGGATCTGATGATGGATCCCATAGAGAGACATGGGAATAACTACTCTGAAGGGTTGATCTCTTTTTAGATTCCCTGACATAAAGTGATTGGCCACCCTTGAATACAATTTTGAATAATTTTTGTGCTGACATAATGAAATTCTGGTTGCCATTAGCCACCACTAGAGGGAGCATATTAGATACTATTTTATTAATGAGTCCAAGACATGAGCAATGTGCAGTAAGCTTCCTTTAGTGCTGGCTCCAGGCAAACAGAATTTTGTCATTTTGAAGTCACTCACTCAGCAAGTGAAGCTAATCCCAATATAAGATGTGCCAATGACCGATGCAAGCAACTGCTTTTTTTTCTCTCTGCTTTTCAGATGTCAAGTATCCTACTTTCTGCTCTTCCCGCTTTGTATGGAACTGTCCGATAGTTGGTTCTAATGCCGAAGTTGTTTGGGCTCAGTTCCCCCTCCATATTTGTAAGCACTCCCCCTCACTCTGATGATTGGCGTCTCCAGTTCAGAGAAACTATTTGTCAGCAATGCACTCTTGCTTTTGGCATGTGAGTGTCATTGAGCGACAGATGTCATTACACATGTGCCAAAGCCAGAAATGTTACGCAGATGCATGGCATCAGGCATCAGCATGAGCCGTGTACCTACTAGTATAGAGGGGAAAATGTGCCCCAAAGTATTCAGTATTTGAACTGCCCATTAGTTCCATACTGACTTGCATACTGCGCAGAAGGTGGGATATTTCATGTTTGATGGCATCGAGAAAAATAGTAGTTATTTGTATTTGTCATTGGACATCATATTTTGGGATTAGCTTCATATTCTAAATTTGGCTGACTGACTTCCTTTAACGCAGTCTATGCGTAGGGGTTTCGAGTTGTGTATCACAAAAAAAAAATGAAGCTCTGACCACTATAGAGATACACTCATTGTCAAAACTGATCCCTTCTCTAGAAGTTGTCGGAACCGAATTAAACTTTCTCTGTGTGATTGTAATGTTGATATAAGTAAGTGATTACAATAGCAGAGCAACAGCATCATTTATTGTGGAGAACTGACCCCTTGTAGGGAGGCTTTAGTATCCAGTTGTACCGCCTCTAGCTTGGATACAAGATGTGATACCGGCGGGCATGGAGTCTCTAGTACCCTGTTGTACCACCTCTAGCTTGGATACAAGATGTGATACGGGCGGGCATGGAGGCTCTAATACCCTGTTGTACCACCTCTAGCTTGGATAGAAGATGTGATACGGATGGGCATGGAGGCTCTAGTACCCTGTTGTACCGCCTCTAGCTTGGATACAAGATGTGATATGGGTGGGCATGGAGGCATAAAGGTGCCGCATGATATCCTGCTGCATATCGTTCCGCATTTGCTGTAACTGAGCCTCTGGATCGTGCAAACTCATAAGCTGTCAAATTGGTGTCCCAGATGGGCCCATATATGTTCTACTGGGGATACATTTGGTGACTGGGCAGCCACAGAAGTGTGACCCCCCCCCCTCCCCCCTTGTGTGTGCGGCCGAGCATTATCCTGCTGCCTCTTGGAAGCCGCCATGAGAGGAACACGTGGTTGCAGGATGTCCTGAACATATCACTGAGCTGTCATTGTCCCTCATACCACTACTAGGGGTGACCGACTGTCATATGCAACAGCCCCCACAGACCATCACACCAGCAGGGGGCAGTGTGCTGCTCCACAGCAAAGGCAGGAGTGTGCCGCTCACCCCGAGGTCTCCAGACACAAACATGGACATCGTCAGTACCCAAACTAAACCTGGATTTGATACTGAAGACAACCCGGTACCACTATGTAGTGTCCAGTTTCATAATTCATGAGGCCACTGAAAACGAAGGCGACGGTGGGCGTCAAAGGCTGTAGTGGGCGCTGTGAGACCAAATGCCCTTCAGCAAAGCACCTGGAAATGGTTCCGACAGACACAGGGCTGTAACAATGGGGCCATCTGTCCCTGGATGGTGGACATATATACAGTTGGAGCTGCTGGTGCTTGTTGGACGATCAGACGCTCCTTTCTACTGGTGGTCTGTCGGGGGGTCCTGAGCCCGGTCACCTTGTGTGCCCTCACACATCCACTGGTCCCAACACCTCCTAGCAGTCTGGTCAGACGCTCCTCTCTTCTGGTGGTCTGTAGGTGGTCCTGAGCCCGGTCACCTTGTGTGCCCTCACACATCCACTGGTCCCAACACTTTAGTCAGAACGGTCGGTGGGGGACAATTCATCGATATGACCATCCAGCTTCTCACATCCCAATAATGCGCCCCTCTCAGATTCTGGTAATGGGGTGAAATCTCTTCTCTGCGCCATAGAGGCGTCTAGTGGCCAACAAGCTCTACACAAGCGGAAGAAGAGGCCACTACACACAAGGAGCCTCCGAGAGCCTTTTATAGGCCAAGGGGGAACCACTTTTAGGGCCTCCAGTGACAAGACCGTTCATCTAATCACCACAAGTCTCATCATTTGTATATCCACCTGAGATGTAACCGTATGCAGAATTTTACACCAAAATGACAACTTCTAAGGGTGGGATATAGTTTTTTTGACAGAGTGTAGTTTGATAAATTAATGGACACAATGTTAGACCTAAAAGTCTCAAAATGTGGACATTTCCTTTAAGTCCTGTTGGAATGTAAAGCACCGATGTCGTGATGATTGACTTCCAGAGCTACAGAGAGGTCCGGTATGGGTTGTGTGTCGGCCCCCCGGAGCATCAGTATTCTATACTGTTACATTCTATATGAATCTCTACCTGGCCATTTTTCGATCACCTTTCTGCTCACGTCGCCTTCATATTCATCACTTCTCCCTTCATTCAGTTCTCTGTCATTCTTTTCTCTCCTTTTCCTCATTGCTAGCTGACTATTTCCACTTTTTCTGAGTCTTGCCCTCCTTTGTCTCGAATATTCTTGCCCAGTGTCATGTGAATTTCTTGTATGTTGCTTTTTCATTGGTTTATGAATTTCTGTTTTGCAAATCAGTTTTATTTTAAATTTTATTAAATAAAGATCTAAAAACACCCTGAATTGTAGAAGCACCTCAAGTCCTATCTGGTTAGGCTAGTGGACAATCCATCATGTGTTGGGGACTCTGCATTAGATATACCGGATATATTGTGAGCGACTCTGACTTGGAAAATCATAATCAGAAAATACATCATTGATGGGTGTCAGAATTTGGACTGGCAGGATTACTTGTATTGTAAAATGGATCTTGTTCATATGTCTGGCAGCAGAGTGATTATATGCTTAGAATATATACGGTTGACTGATATGTTTTTAAGAAGATTACCGTTAATCTCTACTAGGGATGAGCGAGCGTACTCGGAAAAGCACTACTCGCTCGAGTAATTTGCTTTATCCGAGTATCGCTGTGCTCGGGTCTGAAGATTCGGGTGCCGGCACGGAGCGGGGAGCTGCAGGGGAGAGCGGGGAGGAACGGAGGGGAGATCTTTCTCTCCCTCTCTCCCGCCCGCTCTCCCCTGCTCCCCGCTGCGACTCACCTGTCAGCCGCAGCGGCACCCGAATCTTCAGGGACGAGCACAGCGATACTCGGATAAAGCAAATTACTCGAGCGAGTAGTGCTTTTCCGAGTACGCTCGCTCATCTCTAATCTCTACCTTTTACCCTGCCGTCATTGTAGGTCCAAATTCTGTGCAGTTGATTTCATACAGAACTCCAAATTCCATTTTGATATGGAGTAAAATGATAAAATAGGTGGAAGAAACATCAACAATCTCCGTTATGCTGATGACACAACTCTGCTTGCAAAAACAGAAGCTGGTCTGAAGCAGCTGATAGGGAAGATTAAAACTGAAAGTGAAAACATGGGCCTCTGCCTGAAGCTAAAGAAGACTAAAAGTATGACGACTGCAAAAAAAGGTCATAGAATGCGAGTGAGACTTCATCTTCCGTGGCTCAAAAATCGATCAGGATGGAGAATCTGTGCCAGAAATAATACGTAGGATAGCATTGGGGCGAAGCTAAACATGATCAAAATTTGGTAAAGTAGGGATATCGGCATAGCAACTAAACGCAGGATAGTGCAAACCACCATATTCCCCAGAGCCATGTATGGATGTGAAAGCTGATAGGAGGATTAATGCGTTTGAGCTGTGGTGCTGGCGAAAGCTGCTGCGTATACCCGAGATGGCGAGAGTAACAAACTGAGAAGTCCCAAATCGTATGAGACCCGATATATCACTGGAGGCCAAGGTGAACGGGCTCGGGCTCACGGAGGCTCTCTAATGCTTGAACAGATCAGTGGGAAAAGAAGACCCGACCACTAAAGGACACGATGGCCGATAATGTCATGGAGATCAAACTACTGAAAGAAGCAGTTCAAAACCGAAAAACATGGAGGAAGCTTGCCTTTAGGGTCTCCAAGGATCGTGAACTACTAAGCCGCCAACAAGAACAACAGAATGCTAAATGTCTGACTGCTTGCAACCACCACTAGATAGTTTCCTGCATACTGTGGTGTTATTGAAGTCCATGTAATCAACAGTATGCAGTAAGCTCTTAGGCTCCCTCTAGTGGTAGCTGCCAGCAATCCGCATGTTACTTTTGATGGGTACCTGTTTTGTACTTTAAAGACTCACTATGGCTGCTTTCATATACTCTTGTTGTTAGTCGTTCACGACCCTCTGTGACCCTAAAGGCTCCCTCCCTCCATGTTTTTCGGTTTTGCACTGCTTTCAGTTGGTTGATATCCATGCCAGTGTCAGCTTTAACAGTATCAAATACCATATAGAAGCTTTAGCCATTATATGCCAATGTCCAATGACCCTAATGGAGAATGTGGGTGGGGATCGAACAGCTTAACATAGCAGCAAACGTGTGACATAATATAAATTACGGCAACACAACTTCTACATTCTCACTTTGACGCCAAGAACTAGTTTTTGATCTGTTCCCCAAGACAAGTCTGCTGCTTCACCCTTTCTTCTCCCTTTATCTGCTGCGGCTAATTATATCCCGTTTCCTACAGGCTGACAGGAAGTTCATATCTGCAGTTTACAAGCCGGCTTTAACCTTTAGCAAATGCATAATAAAAGCAGTGACAAGAAGCTAAACATGAGGGGTGACGCCGATAAGGATGATCTTCAGTTCAGTAATGAGCAGGAATTTTTAGCAAAAAGTTGGGCTGTTAATAACACAACTGGACACTAGGTGGCGCCCAATACTCTTTCGTTAACATATGCAATACATGGACTAATGTGAGAATTGACCTCCAGACTCTGGTGCCGCTTATCTCTAAGGAGACGGATACAACAGACAGGAAGAATTTGTTTTTCTTAGATCTTAATATCGTCTTCACAGCTAGTTTGTTTGGAAACATCCAGTATCTTGGGAGATCGTATTCTATTTAACTAGGGGGTGCAGAGGGGCAGTCACACCCAGGTGCAGGCAGCCCAAAAGTTCTGGTTTCCATAGAAGTTATGTGATAACCTTTCAATTCCCTTAGAGCACCATAAAGCCGATGCCTGTAGGTATCAGAAAACTGCGAATCCGTACACTGTACTCTGCAGAATGTAATATGCTAGTTCTGCCCTTTGACAGGTAAATCTGCATCAAAAAGACACATTTGCAGCAAATTCGCATCAAAGACCATGCAGAATTGTTCAGATTTTGGTGCAGCTTTGACAAGGGTAGCCTAATACTCATGGGCCAGCTAAAACTTGCCAGCCTACCCCTGCGTGGCATTATGCTTGGCTGGTGGACTGAAGCTCGCCTCTGTTGCCTAAGGTGAAGTCCCAACACTCTTCTACCTAGTTTTTCTCCCTATGATGGTGGAAGGGGGCGCCAAATTTTTTTTTCAGATATGGCGCCGGCCCTGCCTCTTATGCCGCTGCAGTAAAAATATCCCTTTATGCTCCATCAGTAATAATATCCCATTTAAAGGGGTTTTGTCATTACAACAAAACCCTGTCCAGCTGCTCGGCCCGGCCTAAAGTAAAAAAAAGAGGGCATACTCGCCTGTCCTGGAGCCCCGGGTAGCAGCTGAGAGCCGGTATCGGCGGCAACTTCCAGGTTGACGGCCCAGCGGAAGTCAGGTGTCATCTGCGGCCAATCAGAGCCCACAGCGTCACTGTACATGTTTACCAGGAGCATGTATGGTGACGTATGTAAAGTGACCCTGCGGCCTCTGATTGGCTGCAGATGACGCCTCATCAACCCAGAAGTCTCCGCCGATACAAGGTGAGTGCTGGCTGCAACAGCCGCTATCGGTGCTCACGCTAATGGTGACTGTTAACCCTTTATATGCTGCCGTCAATCCTGACAGCAGCATTTAAATGTCCCACTTAGAGTTTGGGGGCCACGAATGGCCCCCTACGTATGCAGAGCATGTCCATATGCCTTGCATCCATGGGCTTGCGATTTCCTCACGCGTATTTCACGCTTATGAAGTGCGTCCAAAAATTTTCAATGGTAAAAATCACATGCGAATCACATGGCATTTGAGTGCAATTTTTTTTTTTTAACGATCCCGTAGGAAATCGCCCCAAAATAGGGCCGTTACATTTTGCTGCGAAGCTGCAAAAATCGGTGAATGTGTTTTGCGGTCATAGACAACCTGGAACATCTTGAATGACGGTCAGAGTTTAATGGTTCGGCATCATGCTGATTTTAAAGGATAAGTCAGGGTGCCAACTCTTAGACATTCCTGGACGGGCCGTAAAAATAGGGCACTTTTTCCGTGTCCGTGATGTCTTTGGAGGCCGGAGGTACTGGAGTGGGTTCTTATGGCGGTAATTATCACCGTTTTACAGCCCGCAGTAAAGGCTGCTAATGAGTTTCTATCGGTGTGTGACCGCAGACAAGTATCTCTTGTAATCCATATCACTCATTAGGATGTTTCAATGTGCCCATAAAAAATGTTGTCTGTGATTTTTGGATAAGTAGTCCAGGAAAAAGAAAAGAATCCGGTTGACAACCCTGGGGTACGGCCAGATTTTGAAGGCTACTTAACCCCTTAGAGACACAGGATGCACAGTTGTGTCCTGTGCATTTGAGGTTTGTATGAAGGGGATTGGGATGCGATCCTGCTCTATACAATGCGAGAAGCGGCTTGTGTGGTGCAGAGTGTTAAGGCTGCAATATGCAGACCTAAGCTCTGAAGGTTGCGGGTTCAATCCCCGCTTGGTTCAGGTAGCCAGCTCAAGGTTGACCCTGCCCTCCATCCTTCCAAGGTCTGGGAAGTAATAAATTACCTGAAAGCAATCAATTGATGAGATTTGTTCAATTCCAACCAGTAACCCAAAATTTCAAACATGGTGCACTTCTTTCCAGACGATGACACTCTAAAATGATTGTATGATCATTTGAGTTGCAATTGTCTATTTTCATCAACTTTAGTCTAATGTAGTGATTCCCAACTAGGATCCCTGGTTCTATCAAAGGCCGGTACCGGTAATTATATTTTAACGGGTCACATTAATGACTGGTTAGGCAGCTGTGTGGAACCTCGGGCCGGGCAGTATCCCTACAAGCCTGCTGACATGTACCAACTCACACATTACAGATTCTCCGCATGCCAGATCTGTATGCGCTCTTTCCATACCCCTGTTAGCTGTATCACAGGATTGGGGGAGGAGTCAGCGGATGGTTTCAGTGCTGTTTACAGAGCTTCTGCAATGAATGGGTTGGAATAGTTCAGCAGGCTTGTAGAGATGCTGCTCAGCTGCACCACAGAGGGGGGCAGCATCACTTATTGGGGACTTTATGGGGGCATCTGAGACTGGCATTATAGGGCATCTGTGGCCACAAAATTTATGGGGGCATCTGCGATTGGAACTTTGGGGGAATCTGAAGGTGCGGCATTTAGGGGCATCTGTGGCAGGCATTATGGGGGCATTGGAGGCCTTGAGGTCAGAGTCTTTCAGGGACATCTGCGCTACACTATTACTGCAGGGGCCACTAAAGGGTGCATTATTACTTCTGAGGTCACAGAAGTGTACTATTACTACTGGGTCCACTGAGAGGGGCTCTATTAGTACTAAGGCCACCGAGAGGGGCGCTATTACTACTTAGGCCACTGAGAGGGGCGCTATTACTACTTGGGCCACTGAGAGGGACACCATTATTACTGGGGCCACTGAAAGGGGATGCTGTTACTACTGGGCCAACTGAGAGGGGATGCTGTTACTACTGGGCGAACTGAAAGGGGATGCTGTTACTACTGGACCAACTGAGAGGGGGCGCTATTGCCATAGGCGTTACAGAAATAATGGATGTAAAATCATATGTTGTGATTAAATATATGCAACTAGCAATGCCCCTTGACCACACCCCCTTCTTGGTAGGGGTGCCGAAAGGTTGGGAAACACTGGTCTAATATCTGTGACCACCTTTAGTGATATTCTTGCAGACAGCCTGGAACTGTGGAAATGATAATTTGACCAGTGTAAACATTCACTTTTCTGTTTGCACAAAGATTGCTCTGAAAAAGATTGACCGAGACATGTTGGGTCAGGAGAAGAGTTACATGTTAAGTCTTTTTAGAGCAGACTGAGAATCCTAGCCAACACTAATAAACACAGGAAATTGCAAGTGTAGCTTAATCGCAACTTAATTTCCCCACCTATGAAGACAACTCAACATATAATTTATGGACGTGGCATCAATGGTATCGCTGATGGCATGTATAAGTGTAAACATATCACAAATCCCTATGAATAGCCGCAGAGTTATAGCGCCGTGACCTTAATGTCTACCTTTTAACACCATGTCACTTTTACGTCCTGTGCTAATTAATTTCTTGATAGATCTTAATAGCATTTGCAGTTCCTTTTTTCTGACACAGAACTCCAAACCCGGCATAAACATGTTAAGTGATAAAATTCCTGCTGCCTACATCCACCACTAGAGGGAGCTTAGGAGTCTACTACATGTTATGCATTGACCTTGATAATAAAACAGTATCACATAAGCTCCCTCTAGTGTTGACTGCAGTTAACAGTAGAAGAGGCTCTGCTCTGGACTCTCCTCTATTGCCCAGAATGGAGAGCGCTTCAATAAGAATGGCTCCCATTCTGGAAGACCTATTTATTGCCCTGTAATGCTATATCTTCCATGCAGTATTTGCTGCAGTGAAAATGTGTGGCTGGCCGCAACTTTCCCGTGAAGATCAGCTGATTGTTGGTGGTGCTGAGAGCAGGGTGATCAGCTATTTGCCCCAGGCCCCTCATTCTGTGAGGCGTTGTGTATCTTGGCACGACTCCTTTAACCTCTTAAGGACCAAGAGCGGTAAATACACGGCACTCGGTCCTGGCCTTTAATCCCGCCTGATCACAGAAATACGGTGGGGGATTAAAGCTCCTGCTTCTGCAATCAAGCACAAGCAGGTCAAGTTGTCAGCTGCTAGTCACAGCTGAGAACCCGGATGAGAAGGGAGAAGCATTTTTTTAACCACTTCTGCCTTCTTTCCCAGGTACATAGCGCTCAATGAGCACTATGTACTAAAAAGTGGAAGTGTATCATCCACTATGTGAGCCATCGGTCACATCACCGCTGGGATTCCCTGGCACAGCAGAGCTGCAAGGTCCTAGCAGACCCTGATCAGCTCTGCCAGTGACTGATTGCACTACAGGGGATGTTTTCTATGGATGCCCCAGCTACAGTGGAAAATGTCAAATAGAAATAAAACATGTGAATGTCCCCCAGAGGTCATGTATCAATTTTTACATAGCGTAGAGACAACTAATGCAGCCACTATAGGTGTGTTGGGGGAAATATTGAACTCTTCTGTCCTGGGTGACAAAGTCAAGCATTATAACGGGGGCCATCTCGCTCTTTGCTATGGAGCGCCCTCTATTGGAAGTACACCACAAATTGGTTTTATGTATCTTTGGCCTCTTGTGGCCAATGTAGCATTGATCCTTGGGGTGTGTTGGTATTCATGCACGCTGCTGTATCAAGGAATAGCATGCTATGGATCTGCAAGAAGACGCCCATAGTTCAGCAGGCTGGGCACACATGTGTAAAGCTGAAATACGGTGTTGTGTCTAGTGCCGAGCCGGACGGGACAGACTCAAAATACACCAAAGACAAACATCATGCTCCGCCACCTCTGAACCCACACAAAGCATAACACTGTGTCAACTTTTCCTGGAGCCGTCCTATAAATTATTTCGCAACGCTTTGAACAATATGTATTTTTTTCCATAGTCAATTGTTTTGTCAATAAGCAGGAAAATGATATTGACATGTACTTGTAGCCAAGGATTGGTCACTTCTGGCTGCGCTCACAGGCTTTACCGAAATGAAACAAGAATATTCTTGAGCAGCTTTATTTTCTTGTCATCAGGAATAGAAGAATTTATGTGAATTTACAATTTGGCTTCCTAAACAAAAATAAAGCCCTAGTGTTATATCCTCCCAAGATGGGGCCATAAATCTAGCTTTCTCTAAGTTTCCTTAGGACAAAACCGTTCACTGTTATTAATCAGGAGACAGAGTTAAAGGGGTTGTCTGAGATTAGAAAAAACTTCTTTTTTTTTTTTTTTTTTAGAAAAACAGCGCCCCTTTTGTCTATGGCTGTGTGTGGTATTGCAGTTTATAATGATTCACTTCAATACAAGTGCAATACCAAACAAAAAACATTGACAAGAAGAGCACTGTCTCTGTTAAAAGAATAATCCCAGACAACATCACCAGGAAGAGGATTGTTGCATTAGCCTGGGTTCCCACTGTGCGGATTCTTGGCGGAAATCTCGCGGTTTGGCCGCAGCAAAAACCGCGAGATTTCCGCCGGGAGAAGTGCAGCGGAAAAACCCGCGGTGGCTTTTAAGCGGCCTGACCGCTCGCTCTTCCGCTGCGGCCGGCGTTCGCATAGAAGAGAGCGCGGCCGCAGCGGAAAGAAAAAAGAATGGACATGCTGCGGTCGGCAAAGCCGCGGTGTCGGCCGGATTAACCGCAGCGGATTGGCCGTCCTGTGTGGACGAGGTTTCTGAGAAATACAAGTACATCATGGTGACTGTCACTGTGGCAAAGAACCCCCTGCTTAGGGGCCAGTTGCAATCACAAATGCTGCAATCCCCCTAAGTATATTCCACTGAGCTGATCCTGGACATTTGACCCTACATATGCTATCGTTAGTAGTGACCGTGGCATCTAAGCAATTTAGGAGGGGCACTCTCTGTCACTCTGCTGGTACCCCCAAGACACAATCGCAAGGGTCCTTAGCCGAAGGCCTCCTGCACACGGGCAGCTGGCACATAAAAGATCTGAGCCGCGGGAGCAGGTGAGTACCGCGCTGCTCTCTGCAGGGGCTCGGGTCGGGTCCCGCTGCGAGAATTCTCGCAGCCGGATCCGACCCGGCCGTCTGCAGGCAGTCCAAAGAGACAGAGGAAAATAGGATGAATGTTTGTTTTACACTGACAGGCATGAGACACTGTAAGGCCCCCTATCCACGGCCGAGGCAGAATATCGCTAGCAGGGGAGGAGGGGGAAGCACTGACAGGTCTCCGTCATGAGCCTATCTAATAGAATCTCGGCAATCGCAGCATGCCGCGATTTAAATCTTGCGAGCGGAGAATCGCTATGATTCTCCACTCGTGGATGCCGGAGCTGCGCTTTCCATAGTAATCCTATGGAAAGCTTTACAGAGCGTGATTCGCGGGCGATTTATCGCTTGGATCACAGCCTGATATCGGCTTCGCCATCCACATGAAAGCCCAAGTGATGCGAGGTGTTTTCACGTGGAAACAGCCTCGCATCACTGCGGGGCTGAAGGGAATCCCCACCACGGCAGATGCTCGCGGAGTTCTTCCATTGCCTTCAATGGGGCCATTGAAGACAATTGGTGATATCACAGGAAGATAGAACACGCTGCAATGTATTTCCTACATAGCATCGCATCGCATCGCGACGCCATGCGGGAAAACATCGCTCACCGACCCATCCTCCCATTCAAAATAGTGGCGAGGGGCGGGAGCTCAGTTCCTGCTCCTGGCTCTTCCATCCCACCCCCCCCTGCAGACAAGGACACCGTATATCGGCTCGGCGTGAAAACTCAGCCGATATACGGTCGTTTGAATAAGCCCTTAAACTGAATAGAAGAACAACATTCTCAGAAACCAGGATGGAACCGGTGTTAGATACAAAAAATAGGCAGATTTACAAAACCTTTTACACTAGTTTCTGCAGTAAAAAAGTCAGACATTTTTTCAAAAAGTGGGCAGGGATGATTGGGAAGGGGTGTGGCCACACAGACCGACAGATTCAAATATAATTTACGCCAGAAACTGGTCTAAATTACGGTATGCTAGAAATGTATGCTCAGACCTGACGCACATTTTTCTGAATGCGCACGGAAATGTCGGGGATCAGCGTGGTGCATCGGGGAAAATTGTATTAACCCCAGTATTGAAAATGCCAGGCTTTGTAAATTTCCCCATGTGTGTAAACAACCCAATACAGAAGTATTGCAGTGTATTATTGACAAATCCGTTTGGCAGAATAAAAAATGTGAAAAAAAGTTAAATAAAATAAAAAAATACAAAAGCACAAAAAGCTTTTTCCCCTTACTAAGTGCTCAATTGTGTAAAGCAAACATATAAAAAGTACACATAGTTGGTATCACTGCAACCATAATGATCTGTATTATAAAACTAATGGGTCATTTAAAAATATCAACCTCAGAATACAGCTTTTTTTTTCTTATTCCCTCATCATATTTGCCCAGAAAGGGAACAAAGAAAACTACAGCTCATCCTGAGAAAATAAGCCCTCATACAGCTCTGGCAATGAAAAAAAAAAGGCTATGGCTCTGAGGCTGTGTCCTCATCTGCAGGGGGGGGGGGGGGGGGAGGATGGAAGAGCCAGGAGCAGGAACTGAGCCCCCGCCCCCTCTCTGCCTCCTCTCCGCCCCTCTGCACTATTTGCAATGAAAGGAGGCGGAGCTAGGTTTCAAGAATCAGCCCCGCCCCGTCCCACCTCTCCCCATTGCAAATAGTGCAGAGGGGCGGAGAGGAGGCAGGGGGGGGGAGGGCGGGAGCTCAGAGCACTGCTCCTGGCTCTTCCTGGCTCCCCCCAGCAGAGAGAAACGACGTATATCGGCTGGGCGTGAAAACCGAGCCCATATACGTTCGTCTGAATCCACCCTCAGAATGTGGCGACACAAAATCAAATGTTTTTTAAAAGTAGTTTCATTTTGCAAAAATATTATAGAAATATGTTATTGCTGTAATTGTATTGACCCACAGAATAAACTTCACAAACCATTTAACAACTGGCTTGATAGGCAACATTCAAGAGCACTATACAATGAAATACAAAGTACTGCAGCATATAGTACAAGCGACCAAGGGATCGCAAGTTTAAGTCCTCCATGGGGATTAATAAAAGTGTAAAAAATATTTAATAACATTCTTTTTAACAGTAAAATAAAAAATTCTCAAATATTATAAGTTCAAATTAAAAAACTCCCACACGTTTGGTATCACTGTGTACGTAGACGGCTGAACTATTAAAATATCACAATATTTATCCCACACGGTGAAGGATGTAAAAAAAAAAAAACAGGATGGAATGTCAGAATTGCAATTTTTTTTCGTATTTCAGCTACAAAATAATTTGAATAAAAAGTGATCAAAAAAGACATATGTTTCTCAAAATCGTACTAGTAAAAACTACAGCTCACCTCACAAAAAAAAATGAGCCCTCACACAGCCAAATTGCCTTAAAAATAAAAAAAGGTTAGTGGTCTCAGAATATGGCGACAGAAAACAGTTATTGTTTAAGAAAAAATTTACTTTTTCAAAATGGAAAAAAAAGTTTCAAAAACTATAACTTTGATATTACCATAATCGTACTGATCCATAGAATAAAGTGTATTTGTTATTTTACTGCACTGTAAAGGCTGTAAAATCTAAACACCTCAAAAATGCAGCAATAGCATTTTTTTATTTATTTCTCCCCACTAAATTTTTTTTCCCGTTTTTCCTAACATTATATGGTACAATAAAAAATACAAAAAACAAGCATTCATACCACCATGTCACCAATTCATACCACCAACTGCTCGAGCGAGCATTGCCTTTAGCGAGTATCTCTCTCTCCCCCCCCCCCGCTCCCTCCTGCTGGCAGCCGCTACTCACCGCTCCCCCGCGCCGGCACCCGAACCTGCAGTCTCGAACGGGGGAGATACTCGCTAAAGGCAATGCTCGCTCGAGGAATTGCCTTTAGCGAGTATACTTGCTCATCTCTAATGTTAACCCTTTCCAATCCACTGTCTGACGTCTTCCTACATTCTGATTGAAGCTTGTACGGCTCCAATATTAGAAGACGCCTGACAGGGTATTCTTACCGTCTGTTGCCAGGCACAACGCTGTCGGAGCCTCTCTGGCGCACACACACTGGCTTTAGCCAGCAGATGGCACCATTGTATAACAGCAAAAAGAGAAAGCCTTTTAGGAAACCCTGAATCCAAAATTGGATTGGAAAGGGTTAAAGGGGTTGTCCCGCGAAACAAAGTTGGGGTATACACTTCTGTATGGCCATATTAATGCACTTTGTAATGTACATTGTGCATTAATTATGAGCCATACAGAAGTTATTCACTTACCTGCTCCGTTGCTAGCGTCCCCGTCTCCATGGTGCCGTCTAAGTTTCAGCGTCTAATCGCCCGATTAGACGCGCTTGCGCAGTCCAGTCTTCTCCGTGTTGAATGGGGCTGCTCGTGCTGGAGAGCTGCTCCTCGTAGCTCCGCCCCGTCACGTGTGCCGATTCCAGCCAATCAGGAGGCTGGAATCGGCAATGGACCGCACAGAAGACCTGCGGTCCACCGAGGGTGAAGATCCCGGCGGCCATCTTCGCAAGGTAAGTAAGAAGTCACCGGAGCGCGGGGATTCGGGTAAGTACTATCCGTTTTTTTTTTTCAACACATGCATCGGGTTTGTCTCGCGCCGAATGGGGGGAGGCTATTGAAAAAAAAAAAACCCGTTTCGGCGCGGGACAACCCCTTTAATTTAGCCTCTGTGCACCACCACAATAGATTTGAAATAAAGCCACCAAAATGTGACTGGAGTATAGACTTTCAGCTTTAGGGCTTATTCTGACGGGCGTATATCGGTTGGGTTTTCACACCCTGCCGATATACACTGTCCATTTCTGCAAGGGGAGGAGGCGGGATGGGAGCTAGTGCACTGAGCTCCCGCCCCCTCTCCGCCCCTCACCATGGGATGGGTGGGGCAGGGGTGGAGCTAAGTTCCGCCCTGCCACCTCCCATTGCAACCAGTGGAGAGGGGGCGGAAGCTCAATGCATTAGCTCCGGGCCCGGCCTGCCTCCTACTCTTGCAGAGAGGGACAGCGTATATCGGCCGGGCGTGAAAACCCGACCAATATACGCCTGTCTGAATAAGCCTTTAGGCCAGGTGCACACTTACAGGGGTTACAGGGTAACAAGTGTGGGGCAAAGGAGTACAATGGAGGAGGAAAGCACAGAATCCAAATAAATCCAAAACAATCCAAATAAATTGCACTGAAGTAGCAAAATAATATTACAGTAAATAAAAGGGAAGTGACTAAAATAATTCATGAGTTACATCAGAAAACTTTACATTGAATTTAAATGACACATTTCCATGCAATCACGTCATTTTATTATATTTATGAATGTAATACTGCAATACCCATATACTGCAACCACGCCTCTATCTACTTACCTATCCCACCCACTCATTAGTTTTCTGCAGATGTACTTTTTTAAACCAGTATTTCGGTTTTGTCTTTTGACTCTACACCTATTATTGGCTGAGGCCACCTGATTATTCATTAGAATCAGCAGATTTTGGTTTATCGGCTAATTATCATTATACCCATCGCCCTTGTATACTTATACAGAATTTTGATGTTATATAAAGTTTACATGTGTGTTATATATTCTATATATGATACTGCCTTTGTGAAAAAGTTGGAAAAGGATCTTGGATGTGCGACGCAACCCGGAGAAGGCCTTTTTACTGGCCCACAAGCTGCCCATGGCCTGTAGAGCGCAATAAAGGCATTATAAATAGAGATGAGCGAGTATACTCGCTAAGGCACATTACTCGAGCGAGTAGTGCCTTAGCCGAGTATCTCCCCGCTCGCCTCTAAAGATTCGGGGGCCGGCGGGGGGCGGGGAGCGGCGGGGAGCAGGGGGAGAGAGGGAGAGAGAGATCTCCCCTCCGTTCTTCCCCGCTCTCCCCCGCCGCTCCCCGCCCACGGCCGGCCCCCGAATCTTTAGAGATGAGCGGGGAGATACTCGGCTAAGGCACTACTCGCTCGAGTAATGTGCCTTAGCGAGTATACTCGCTCATCTCTAATTACAAAATAATAACTAGATGGTATAGGTGTCCGGTAATGTGGCATCGCATTTTCCCAGCGCTCTCCCCGAATTGCTGGAGGTGTTATTAAGAAATATGAACCATGCTGCATATTTGGTGGAATTGTCTAACATTGCGCCTCTTTGGGATATAGTGTTCTCCACTTACAAGGAGATTCTGAAACGCTCTATTACTCCCTCTCCGCAGGCAGCGCTCTTTTCTATGCTGCCTGGCTCAGTGTCTGCCATCAAAAAAGATCTGCTGTGTTACTTTCTAACAGCCGCACACTCAGTCATACCTAGATATTGGAAAACGCGAAAGATCCTGACAATGGTCGAATGGATGCAGGAGGTTAACAAGCCGATGACGAAGGAGGAGGTGGTGGCGGAGGAGAGGGATAATCGGGAGAAGTTTATACGCATTTAGAGTCTATGGATACATTTTCAGAGATCCCCGGAATGTCACAGATTGATTGGAACGCAAGACAGTTGTTTAGGATTGGTACATTGGCCATTGAGGAGGGATAACTCGGTATGGTCATAGACTAATATCTCCCCCTTTATCTATCCTTATATTAAGTATCCCTGCTATCCCACTGACGTGTGTAAAGTGTGTGGATGTTTTGGGTTTTTTCCCCTCCCTCTCCCTATTAGCATATTTTAATTTGGGTAGTTATACTAGTTGCTAGGATATATAGAAAAGCTCAGAGTTGGGTTTAGAGAAGTACAATTCTTGGTTCATTCAATGGAGGTTGAAATTCATTAAGATTTAGCAGTCTAATGAGGATGTATCACCTCTGGTATCAAATCAATGGACTGGGCTCTGACATAATAGGGGATATGTGGAATGCTAGATATTGGAAATATCGCTTGTCAGGAAAATTGTCTATTTCTGGTTTTGTTAAAACAAACATTTTTTCAATAAAAATGGATTAAACATATATGATGTATATATTTCTCGTACGTGTGTTTCACAAAGATGTTATGCCACATCCGCTTTGTAATCATCAAAACGATTTGATTTGGCAGAGGGGTCTTATGGATTTTGGTCTGAATTGAGTCTCTCTTTTAATTTTTTCGCCATCTACATGACGTTTGGGGATATGTGTGTTATAAGTCCAAATCAGGGGCGTAACTAAAGGCTCAGGGGCCCTGATGCAAAATGTGAGCTGGGGCCCCCCCTCTATCTGTATCTGTACCCGTACCCATACCTAAACCATGCTGCACAGAGGCATAATGTGAAGCTTCTGGGCCCCAATGCAAAACCTGTAACAGGGCCCCCAACTATAAAGCTTTATTCATAGTACTGGGCTCCCTGTATGGAGAAGAGAGGCCTTATGGGCCTCCTAAGGCTCCTGGGCCCGGGTGCAACCGCATCCCCTGCACCCTCTATAGTTATGCCCCTGGTCCAAATTCATTTCATTACCAATGTCATTTCAATTTATTGTAAATTTTTCCATTGTTACCCAATTGTGCTTTGCTTGACAAAGACATAACTGAAGGTCGAAACGTTGCAGCTTTTAGGTAATGGAGGAATAAACGTTTCATATTTCACTGCATCTATCCATGCTGCCATGGACTTTATTTTCTCCACTTTTGAATTTTGGAATTTTTGACCCGGATTCCTTTCCTGTGGCTTGCATAAATTCTATGGTCCTGCCCTATCGGAGCTCGAGAGAGTGCTGCTGGTGACTATTTTCTCCATTGCTTTGCTTCATCTGATGAACTATACTTTATTTCAGATTTCATTTGATTTTTACCTACATTTCATTATTTATTCTTATGTTTCTCATGAATTATTTTAGTCACTTACATTGTATTTACTATAATATTTTGCTACTTCCTTGCAATTTACTTTTATTTTTTTAACCTATGCTTCCCCCTCTCACACCTAGCGCCAAGACCTTTGCCACAGCTTGTGTTTGCCCTACTCCTTATTTTCTTTCTTTGTCTACCATTACCCTGAATGTCTGGCCATTAGCATGGGAGTTTCAGTACAGTACTGCTGCTCAGGACGGAGCTCTCAGTCTGTGCAGGCTGCTCCTTCCTGTGCTCTCTCTGTGGTACTGCCAAGAGGAGGGGAGGGAGCAGCCTGCACTGACTGAGAGAAGCCACTCCAGCAGCTGTACTGTAAGTTACTGAAACTCTTGTGCTGCTGGCTGGACGCTCAGGGGAAGAACACTAGTACCTAATGGGGCCACAATTATCATTTGGAGCCACAGAGAGAAAACGCTTTCACTGTATAGAGCTAGTATCATCTGGCAACTGCATTATTTAGAGTGAGGCTACGTTCACACGTAGAAATATCTGGTGCGGATCTACACCAAAATCCACAGCCTAATCTGCTGCGCATTCCCACCAAATTTTGGTAACGTTTTTGATATGGATACGCAGCAGATTTCACACTTTCAATTGAAGGTGTAAAGTTTGCTGCAGATTCACCTTAAAATCCGCAATAATGAGGATTTTGGCATGGATTTCGATGTTATTTTTGGTGCGGATTTTCCGTGGCGGAAAATCCGCACTGGTTCCGTAATGTGTGAATGTATTCTTACGGCACTTTCTCACGAGCGTCAATTTAACACTCAGATAGCTGCGCTAAAACATTGCAGCTATCGGAGCATTAAATCATGTGAACGAATGGCAGCCGCAAGCACGTCGCAGCTAGTATTCACGAGTATGCCCCCTCCAGCCCCCCTTTGCCGGCTGGCTCCCATAAGTGTCTATAGGGAGCTGCTGGCATTGTGCCGTCAAAAGTTATTACCTGTCCTATCTTCTGATGGAGAGAAATCTCATCGTCAAAAAAAAAATGCACCCATTGTGCTATCTTTCAACGCGCAATTTTTTTCGGTGCAGCAAAACATCGTTCACCTAAAAGATCCCATAGGAAAACGTAGGTTCTTTCAGACGCCATTTTTTGACGTGCCTACACTGCATCAAAATGACGCTCGTGTGAAAGAGGTCTAAGGGTGCTTCACACATAATGCTGCAGAGTTCCTGTAGCAGAAAAATAAATATCAATATCCGCACCTTTACTGCAGATTTTAATTGGGACTCAGTTGCAGATCCACAGCTGATTTCAGCCTACAGGTGGCGCTCCTCTCACCTCTGAATAGCGCAGCGCACACTTTTACCTTGAAACCACTACTGAGCGCCGACACATTTTCCCCGGTGACGGACAGCCCACTTCCGCATCACCTGACCAGCGGCACTCAGTAGTGGTTGCCGGATCACGTCGCGCATTGCGCTTTTGGTAGTCCTCAATATTCGGAGGTAAGCATTATATGCAGGCTACAATCATCTGTAGATCCACAGCTGAATCCGAGTCAATGTCCACACGAATGGTGCAGATTTTGACACAGATTTTGTGACGGAACGCATGAAAACCATTTATACTTGCATTGAGATCCACCTCCGGACGAGATCTCTGGAATGGGTTCAAGAAAGTTTTTCTCGGATGCTCTGAGCTCCGCATGCCAAAGAGTCCTGAAATGTGTCTAAACAATAGAAAGAGTAGAAAAGAAAAAACATTGTTACATGTTAACCCTTTCCAATCCACTGTCTGACGTCTGAAGACATTCTGATTGAAGGCTGTACTGCTCCGATGTTGGAAGACGTCCGGCAGGGTATTCTTACTGTAGATTACTGGCTGCTCTGTTGTTGGGGCCTCTCTAGCATGTCCCATACTGCCGTACTAGCTCTAGCCAGCAGATGGCACCATAGTATAATGACAGAAAGAGAAAGCCCCCTAGGAAACCCTGAATCCAAAATTGGACTGCAAAGGGTCAAAAAAAGCAACCGCCTCATGTTTTGAACTTCCAGATGTATGAGAGACCAGGATGCCTTGGTGTAGGGGACAAGGAGTATGGCTGACTTACTTAAGATTTGTTGATGTTCTTTATTTTTGTTTGTTGCTTCTGTTTCCCGATGTGTCGATTTGTTGTTTCACTCTAATCCTGGACCTTCATGAACTAATCCGCACACATAAGGGCCTTACTGCCCCTCTATCCCAATACCAACAATCCGTCATACATTACTGGAACTGGTGTCCCAGCCATAAAGTGCAAAGCCAAATGTTGTAGGAGCCAAAACTCTACATACTTAGGCTTGCTTTTCCTTTTTTGTGAGAAGGATCTGGACAAACCGGACAGATAGTAAGGCGGACTGCCAGTCTGTCTTAGGCTGGGTTCACACAGGCGGATTCCAATTGCGGAATCCGTGATTAACGTTCGCGACAAAACAGAGGCATTGAAAAGCACGTAATTTAGCTTTCTTCGCTTACACTACAAATTGCATAGGAAAAATCGCAACATGCTCTATTTTGCCACAGTCAATGGTGGCCGTCAGCCCCGCAGCCCATACGCAATTACCATTGCATATGGGCCGCATGGGTACCTGCATTATTGCTAAGCAATGGCGCAGGAAATGCAAACTTAAAAAAAAACTGTACTGGGTATGACCGAACGGCTAGGATTTTACTGTTATTGTGGTCACTATTGTATCTGCCCAAGGCATTCTGTTGGTCATGAGACCAGTCCCATCTTGTAACTATTAGCTCTACAAACTTGTCTGTGCCCATCCTGACCCCTTAACCCTTTCCAATCCACTGTCTGAAGTGTAAAGACATTATGATTTAAGGCTGTACAGCTCCGATGTTGGAAGACGTCCGTCGGGGTTCTCTTACTGTATATTGCCAGCCTCTCTGCTGTCGGAGCCTATCCAACGTCTCACCTCATGCAGTACTGGCTTTAGCCAGCAGATAGCGCCATTGTATAATGGCAGAAAAAGAGTAAGCCCCCTAGGAAAACCAGGATACAAATTGGATTGGAAAGGGTTAATGCTCTTCACATGGAGCTTCATTTGGGTGACATTAGTGAACATTACTAAGTAAAAAAAAGGGGAAATTTATTAAAAGCTTTGTCAGATTTCTGAGCAATAATTTGTGACTTTTTGCCTAATTTGTCTTCTTTTGGAATCTAACGGGTACAGTGGGAAGGGGGAAGACTTGCAGATGGACACCTTTATTATAAGTTTCGCCAGACGTAAACTACAAAACAAATTACGCCAGCACGTAGCAGGTATAGGTTTAAGTCTCTGGCCATGGACTGCCGAAGAAGTGGCAAATTTCCCCACAGATGTGCCCCCCTTAATACATTTGATGCATCTTACTCCAACAGACTTTTGTTTTAGGCTGAAGCATGCTACACAATTCTAAGCCCTCTCCCTCCATCACTTCAGCGATTGATGAAGAATATTTTTACTGAGTTGATGTGATGGATTTTATGCATTCTCTAGACTTCTGTAGTAAATCTGGTCAAGTCCAGGAAACAATAGTTGGTTTTCAGACGTTAATAGGTTAATGAGGCGAGGCGCTCCTGCTGCTGGTGGGGGTGCCAGTAACCAGAACCTCTGTCTCTGCTACAGGGCGGATATTTGGTGTTTGTGGAAGTCCAGTGAAAATAATCTGGGTGCCAGCAGTATGGCTCCCCGCAGGACTACACACGGAGCGTCTTAGTGTGTGTGAGGTGCACTCCTACAGAGCACCCTGCTGGGAGGTTCTGCCCCTGCCTGACTCTTCTAAATGCTTCCTACTAAGCCGCTCTGCCGCTGCCATGGCCTCCTTAACCAGCTCCTTATGTCGCCCCTGTGTGAAACTCACTACTTAGAAACTGCATTAAAATAAAATATTTCTTTCCAGTTGCTTGTCGTCTACTTAACATAATGCACAACACATGCTGCATGCTTTCCGTATTCGCACACGCTGCTGGGAGAAGACCACTACCCCCAAGAAAACAAGAGAGGTAAGGAGCATTGCTCCTAAAATTTAAAAAAAGTCTTGAGAAGTTGTCGGAGCACCAATATTGAAAAGTATTACAGAAATGGTCCTCCACCTTCCCCTCCTTACTCCTGAATTGCATGTCTGTCTGGTCATGCATGCAATACGCCCAGTAGGTGCCCTGGGCCCACCAGTAAAATTCATTCTGGGGCCCACTGTTCAGCTACATGCAAATATTACCTGATCCCCATTCACAATTTTTTCGTTGCTGCTGCATTCTCCATTAACTTCAAGAGGAAGGTTTGCATGCGGCCCAGTATGAAGCGGGCAGAAATTGGTAGACTCCCATTTAGTCAAGATGCGCAGCTCGTGCTGAGGGCCTACCTTGACTCGGGACCTTCTGGGGTTCTCCTGTTCCCCTGTGGACCAGGCCAAGACTGAATGCACCAATAACATAACACTACATAAACAGCAAGAATCGCTTCCTAATGCTCAAAAAACGTAACTGTTCACACAATACCAGAGGATCTTCTTGTGGTCTGAGACACAATAATGGTCCCCAAAGACCCAGCAGAATACAATCTCAGTTAGAACTGACATTGGAGCGAGTCATGCTCATGTTTTCCAAGGAACATGATAGATCTTCAGGTTCCTATGGGCATGTAGATTGGTGGCAACATGGTGCTGTAACAGGTTGCAGGTAAGGGGTTCCGGGTTCTTTAAGCATGCAACATTAAATAAGGAGACGTGGGAGGAAATAAAAATGTATTTACTCGAAGATAGATAGGATGGAACAGTTCACACCAGCGAAGCAAGCAAATAGTACTACTAATTATAACGAACTAGCAGATACTGGTAGTTCTGTCTAAAGCAGTGTTCCCCAACTCCAATCCTCATTGAGCCCCAACAGGTCATGTGTTCAGGATTTCCTCAGTGTTGCACAGGTGACGTAATTATTGTTGGTGCCTCAGACATTGTTACAGGTGTTCTCACTATAGGATATCCTGAAAACATGACCTGTTGGGGGGGCCTTAATGACTGGAGTTGAGAAACACTGGCCTAAAGGTACCTATAGTCGATCGAATGATCACTCAAACGAGCAATATTTTAACAATTTTATTTACAAACTTCACACATCAAAACATCAATATAGAAATCTAGGACATCAACATAATAAATTTTAAACTGCTAAGTAATTCTGCAACTCAGTTGACAACACACTTGAATCGGAATCAGAGGTGTAACTAGACGTTTCTGGGCCCCAATGCAAAGCCTGTAACAGGGCCCCCAACTATAATGCCTTATTCATAGTAATGGGCTCTCTATATGGAGGAGAGAGGCCTTATGGGCTCCTTAAGGCTCCTGGGCCCGGGTTCGACCGCATCCCCTGCATCCTCTATAGTTACGCCCCTGATCGGTATGTTAGCCACAGTACTTCTGGAGGAGATAATCCCCTAATTTGTTTGAGTCTAGCCTGATCAGGGTTTTCTGAGCCGTAGAGTCTGTCAAGTAATATACCCAATTAGTGTGCGCCCACTAGTTAGTCGGAGACCAGTTTCTTATATATCTGGCAGCTGTGTCTTGGTTGATGAATAGCTCAAACAAGTTCTCCTTGGGAGCTTCATAGCAGTGGAAGTCTTGACCTGGTTACTACCCTCCTGGATAGTCACCAGGAGTCCCCATCTGTGTCAGCCAAACGGCTCCTGAGGTTGGCAATCCAGCAGCTTGCTGCACCAGAGGTTGGTGGCAGCAGCAGCTCAACCAACACAGCAGAATTAACTCACCTGAACTCTCTACCAGCAACCAACTTTGCATTACTCAGCCTCCTTATATAGCTACTCAGAGCCTTTTTACGAGGTTCCAGAACATTCTTCTTGAGCATACTCTGTAAAGTCTATAGAATATAATGGCTCCATTGATTCCTATTCACTATAGTTACTGCCTGTATTGTAGCTCCCTCTAGTGGTCAGCTTTAATATTGATGTCATTGATTTTAATGGGGCTGGCTTTACACTAATTGTAGCAGGACCAGGCTGCCACCCTGCTACAGTGGCATGGTTGGCACTAGGTTTAAATCTGGCCAAGGACAATACCAGCACAGGATTTCTATGTTCTCCCAGTGTATGTGTGGGTTTCTTTTGTGTACTCTGGTTTCCTCCCAGACAGTAGAGGTACTGATAAATTAATTGGCTGCCTATGAAATTGGCCATAATCCATATGTGTCTGTGTTTGAGATTGGTGGCACATGGAGTGATGTGAATGGTGATGTGTCTAGAAGTGCAGGAGGACACATGCGCAAGGTATGCCATGAGGGGGGACGAGGTATCTATTTAAAGAGGGATCTGGCAGTCTGTAAGGTCTTCTAATCATGGGCGACTGCCACCTGACCATTGCCTATCCAGTTAGGACTTCTATCTGGGTGATATCTGTTGTGTAGGTCCTATCAGCCATACCAATATCGGCTGAGGGGACATTGCTATGGAAAGTGCTGGCACCTGTCCATGAGCGGAGAATCATTGCGATTCTCCGCTCACGGTGGGCAGTTCGCAGCATTCTGTGAATTGCCCCGATCCTCTGCGGTCAGCCTATCTTTTAGATAGAGCTGACCGGCGGAGATTCGGCGGCGGCTCCCGTGGCGGAGCTCCGCTGTGGGATACCACATCGCCCGTGGACAAACGGCCTTAGACAGTCTTAAAATTTGCCACGTTTATCATCCGTGCTGGATGATAAATCTGCAACATCTTTAGACTGTCTAGACTAAAGCTTATTTTAGATAGAACAATTCCATTTGCACGAGCGAACGAACCAGTAATATCACCATTAGCCCATTGGTTCTCATGGAGCCTGTTTAGACAGGCAGATGCATCGTTCACTCATTCAAGGAGAATCGTTCAGTATTGTTCAGTCCCTGTATAAGCAAATGGGGAAGACGGAGCGACTGCTGTTTAATTGGAAGATAAGCAAATAAACCAACGATGAATTTATTGTCTGCTTTAAAATGAACAACGAGCAGGAAGCAAACAATTCTCGTTCAGTCGTTCAGTCGTTAGCTCACGTTTTGACCGAATGAGTATCGTTCATTTTCACTGATTGGAACAAATTTTTGAATGATAATTGTTCCATTGAAAAGCACTTTAAGTTTATTCCACCTATTAGATGGCTTGTCTTTATGACAGATTTTGCACCAAAATGTGCAAAAAGTCACATTTAGACCACGCCTTCTTCACAAGAAGCCACACCCTTTTTCATTTTAGAAAAAAAAGTGTCTATAAGTGACTAAAACACATCCTAAATGTTGTGCAAAGCATAGAAGACAGTTTTCTGGTACAATTTGCATCAGAAAACTGGCAGATTTTCAATAGTAAATGTGCCCCATTATTCCCATTGATTTATTCCTATTGCTCATATAGTGCCAACATATCCCGCAACACCGTACAGAAATGAGAAATACCAACAGAAAGTAAACACTGTATGAATAAAACTTATCCTTTAATGATAAAATTAAAAATGTAATTTAAGAAAAGAAACCCTATTAAACCTATGGTACAATATTACCTAAGCAGGAACCCCGCTCTGATAAGGGTGACCCCGCTCTCTGATCTCTCTCTGGTACATTTTGAATTCAAGACAGAAAGACGGTGAGAAATAGATAGAAGGAGTAATCAATAGTTATCAGTGATGAAGGATGCACACTGGGGCTACATCCAGCAAAAAAATTCCATGTGGAGTGGAAAGAGTTATAAACCAATAGGACTTGAGTACAGATGACTTATCAGTTATTACTAGACAGTATTAATTCATCTGCCCCAATATTTGCTCATTCTACACTTGTAGATGCTATGACTTGATAGTGCCATAAATTATGCTGCCCATTTACTGGGATCCCTAATAGTTCTGTGTAATTACTGGTATCTAAAATGCACCAATGGCTGCCTGCATTAGTTCGTACAATCTCCCTATGTTGGAGAACCGCTCCTAGTGATAGGTTTGGGAACCACAATGGGCTAATGTGGCTGGACAAAACTACAAACCCATAACAGCTCAGAGCTGGGCTTGATGGCACTTTTGTCTGTGACTATGCCTCATGCACATGGAAAGGCCATGAAGACAAATGCAGAACATGGAGTCCCCATGGCTTTGTGCTATGGATTCGTAGGCACCCTGTGTGCTTCATTCATATTGCATATCATTATGGTCATATCACTTCTAGAAGTAGAATAGCTTCATTGTATGGTATCTGATCAAACATGCTAGTTTTTTTTTCTGATATAGCCAGGTGGATGAACTCCAAAAGAAGGGCTGAGATCCTAGGAAGTTCCTAATAATAAGTTCCTAATCTCATTTTCACTGAGGGCCACATCAGCCTTATGGTTGACTTCAAAGGGTCGATTGTAATTGTAAGACTGTATAGTAATAGTGAGCCCCATAGCGGCACCAGTAGTAGTCCGGTAGTAATAGAGACCCCTATGGTGGCCCCAGTAGTAATAATGACCCCCATGGTGGCCCCAGTAGTAATAATGACCCCCATAGTGGCCCCAGTAGTAATAATGACCCCATAGTGGCTTCAATAGTAATAGTGTCTCCTATATTGGCCCCATTAGTACTAAGTGACCACCATAGTAGTCTCAGTAGTAATAGCGACCCTCCTGTTGGCCTCCGGCTGGGTAGCGTCCCTACAGGCATTCCACTCACCCAGCCTGCATTCTTGGTCTGGTGGCAGCACCCGCTGTTGAGTCTACAACCGCTGACCTCTCCCCTTGGCATCTGTGCCATGTATAAGAAGGCCCATACAGATGCCGGTAAAGAGAGGTCAGCGCTCACATACTCTGCACTGGCAGACTTCAGCTGCAGGCTGAGTGAGTGGACTGCGGGTTAGGTCACTGCACGGCCAGCGGGCCACGTAAAATGAGGTGGCGGGCTGGATTCGGGGTGTGGGCCATGGGTTTGACATGTGTGCTGTAAGGGGTGTAAGGATTGCTGTTGGACCCAGGCCTTGGTGCCTGAAGGACCTGGTTGCCAGACATACCAATATTATAGATGGCACATGATAGTTGGGGAGCTCCAAATTTATAGGTTGAAGCTTTTCTCATGTAGTTGTTCATCTAAGAAGCTGAGACTATTCTATTCCCATAATTCCATGTAGTTCATAGGGTTGACCTAAGAGACACAAGGCCTTTAACAGCAATGCTCTTTGTTCTTGACTGTTCTCTCTGGCAAGGTAATAGTTACTAACTATCGGGAAAGTCATTGGAAATGTAGTTGAGGAGAAGGGAAAAGTCTCAGCACTGCAGACGGACAGAGTGTAAAAATATCAGCTCTCTCCAAAATCAACTCCTGGCTGGCGGCAGCTGCCCCTATTAATGCTGGCGGCAGGTTTGTTTTCCTGCGTGGTAGAGAGAAGGCTGCTATTCATACTGTAACAGGTAGCACCAGGGACAGCGGAGAGGAATGGAGTGAGGGGGCAAAGGGAGAAGGGGCGTCAGGGGGGAAGTCGGCTGCTTTTCTTTCCAGCCAGTTCTTAAACATACAAAACAGAACATCTATGTAGACAAGAAAGTGAAACACTGAAGCACTCAGCATAATGATTTGCTTCTGAAAGAGATGTTTGATTTATATTAAGGCTTGGGGGTAACCAGTGACATGTTTAATGTGACAGTTCATCATGGTAGTAGTGCTGACATGTTTAAAAGGGGCTTTCCAGGCACAAATACTAGTGATGACCTGTCCTCAGGATAGGCCATCCGTAGTAGGGCATCAATAGTTGATCGGCCGATCAGCTGAGTGGGTGCATGTTGCCGGTGCCGCTACACATAGGGGTCGGAACAGAACCCGCTGCTCTGTGTAGTGGACGGGGCTTGTAATTGCAGGCATAGCTCCAAATGATTTCAATGAGACCCCAGCCTGCAGTTACAAGCACCGGCCACTACATAGAGGTCGGAGCAGTGGCTTCCGTTCCGACCCCTTTGTGTGCTGATAGCATGCACCCAATCAGCTGACCTATCAAGCATAGGTCATCAATAGAATTTGTGCCTGGAAAATCCCTTTAATGACCAGGTCCTCCATGAATCTCGATGGATTTCACCATGTTGATTTTGCATTATTTTCAGGATCCATTGAAATTTTTGACAAATTCAGTTAAAGAGATTGTCTCATTATAAAAATATTGTTCTCTATGTCCAATTAGGGCATCTTAAAGGGATTCCCCTCCATGTGCCAAAACCTCTGGGGACTCCCCTATTTGAGCCGCAGCAGAGAGCTGGTGCAAACAGCGGCTTTGTATGTGGTGGGCCTGGCCTGCTGCAGGGGAGTGTATGGCTGGAACTCCTGGGTGTCTGAAGTTGGACAAGGGTCGACCTCCAATATAAAAGGTACTGTCTTATTATGAAATTGCATTATTGGGGTATATGGATATCATTAACTGATATTACTCTACGAACCAGAGTAGGACCCCAAACAGTAACTCTTGGTCTGCTGGAACCAAACCACTAAAGGAAAATGTCTAGGTTTATTAACCCCTCAGTGACTAGCCTATTTATTGCCTTAATGACCAAGCAATTGTAATCATCACATTGCAAAAGCCATAACTCCTTGACATAGTTGTATGAAGGCTTGGTTTTTGGGGGGACAAGTTGTATATTTTAATCTTTGAAGATGAAGATAGTTTCTAATTGCATTGGCTTTATGTTTGGGATTGTTGTCCTGCTGAAGAATACAATTGTAGTCAAGCAGACACCTATTTTTGAAAAAAATTCTTACTTTGCACTATAAAAGTAATATAAATTGGCAGGGCTGGCCAACAATCTAATGTGCATGGGATTTTCCCAAGTCTCCCCCAATGGCAGCTGTTGGTGGAAACAGGGATCAAGCATGTTGGATTTCAATATGCCCAATCCTTTTTCACATGGTAGATAAGCTGAGCCAAGCTTGCATGTTTATGGTGGTGTTGAAAGGAGTCTGTCTGGCAGTTATATAAAGTGTATGATCAGCTTAAGGCAAAGTAAAGAAGACATGTGTAGAGGGACTACCCAGTTGAAAGGTGTGTAAAATATATAGATAATACCCTGTTTCCCTGAAAATAAGACATACCCTGAAAATAAGACATAGCATGATTTTCCAGAATTTTTGAGGATGCAAAATGATTTTTCAGGCTTTTTGAGGATGCTTGAAATATAAGCCCTACTCCAAAATGAAGCCCTGCTAACAGTTAATTAAAAAAGTCAATTTAAATAGTGTCCAGGCAGCTATACATGTAAAAAAGTTAAACCTTTTTGAACAAAAATTAATATAAGACACTGTCTTATTTTGGGGGAAACACTGGTAGTTAGAGCTTTCAAATGTATAAAGGCCAATGTCAAATATGATGTTATAATGACCTCTTGTGGCCAGCTTGTGTAATTGCATCAAGGTATTGCCTCCCATGACGTATTTTCTAATTGGTTTGTTGCAGGTCACATGACTAAGGTCCTGCAACGTCCTCAGAACAAGTGTGCAACACAGACTGAATAAAAGTAGGCAGAGGAGAGGAAAAGAGACCTGTAGCTAGGGTTGTGACCCGGCCGGTAATTCACCAGCCTGCCTGGTGTCTTGCCCACCAGGCTGGTGACGGTATTTTTTTTCCCCGGCCATATTACAGCCTGGTATTTTTGAATACCAGCCCCGACCACCGGAATACCACCTCCCCGCTGGTAATCACACTGGGGGGTCTAATACTCACCTACCACCGGTGCTCCGGTGCACCTGCAGGCTGCCGTGATGTCCTCCGTGCTGGCAGAGCATTTCTTTCTGGATTGGCTAGCCGGTGTCAGCCAATTAGAAGCTGGTGCTGGGTTAACCAATCACAGCCATTCAATGATGTAATGAAGGCCAGGAATTGAGAGATATCTAATTTGGGAAGTTTCATTCTAAGTAACGTGTGTTGCCGTTGGGGTTGGTTGTTGGACTGTCCATTCATTCAACTAAGATTAAATTGTTATAACTGTTTTTGGGTATTGTGAAACTAAATTCTGGCAAAGGCTGACATGTCCTATGATACATCTGTGAATATTTAATAAGCATTGTTTTGCTAAACTTATTACTTAATGACGGATCACTTGTAAACAATATTTACCGTCAATTGTTTGTGTCCATCTCTCTGTTATAAACTGATACCTGCCGTAAATAAACCGCAGCCCCTGCACAGGCAATGGCTTTACATGGGGCATAATATGTTACAACCATAACATATAATGGCGAGATTCTCTCCAACCTAGTACAGAATGGCAGAGTCTATATCCTAACTAGCACCCCAAAACATGACATGCTTCTGGCTTTAGTCTCATCGAACCCCTTCAAGAGTCTACCAGTTTCTAGGGTTCATAGTGAACACCAAGGCAATGATACTGATTCTCTCCCAGAGAGGGAAGAATCGATGAAGATGCAGGTCAGGAACAGGTGACTATTTAGCCAGTCACTATTTGCCAGACCATAAGAGTATTGGGCCTAATATCGGCAGCTATAGTTCTATAGATGCAGTTCCCTGGGTAAGGTGGCATATGCAGACCCTCTACAAGGAACGTCTGTTGAGGTGGGATGGACACACAGACTCCTATTCTGTCAAGGGAGATCCTTAATGTGGTGGTTGGCATTGAAGCACAGCAAGTCTATATCTCCTCCCCACTGGGTCTCCTTGATTGAAGACATATTCAACAAGGGATGGTGTGCTCATACTATGGGAGTGGCAACCTAGGCTCAGTGGACTCTGTAGAAGTAGACCCTTTCGTCCAACAGCAGGGCATTGAGAACCATTTCTAACACACTGTTGCATTACCATTATCACCTACCGGTAGCAAGCAAAGTCCTCTAATGACAGTTGGAAAACACCACCACTGTGACATATATAAACCAGCAAGCTGTAATCAGGTCCTTGTCCCTTCTAAGTGAAGTGGCTTGGATAATGAGTTGGGCAGAGAAGAATACAGTATATTAGGGGCACCCTGAACATTGGGACAGACCACCTCAGACGCTTCACAATGAACCATGGAACTGGCCTCTTCACTCTAAGGCAGTGGTTCTCAAACTTTTTCAAAAGTTTCATGTGGAGCCCCAAGGTGTGGTCAGGGGAGGAATTAGAGGCATGGCTTATCATAACATATGATTTTTACCTCTGTCATTATTAAAAGTACAGGGCAGTTTAAAAAGAAAAACAGGGAGAAAAGCTGGAGCGCTGGGTGGGCTACTGATATACATTATATTTAAAATTAACATGCTGCGGAATTAAATCCCGCCCCTCAGGTCAATATCCACATGGGTTTTGTGCAGATTTTTTCCACAGCACATGGATGAGATTTTCAAAATCTCGTCCACTTTGTTGCTAAAGCTACTATAAATTCCGCCCCATGTAGCAATAGTGAACAGCCATATTCGTGGCATCAATAGTAATAGCATTCCCTATATTGGCCCCAGTAGTAATAGTAACCCACTATACTGGTGGCCCCATGTAATAGTAGCGTCTCCTATATCAGTCCCAGTACTAATTGCATCCTTTTTATAGGCCCTAATAGTAATAGTGACCCCTATTGCAATCCCAGTAGTGATAGTGCCCTCATTGCTGCCCCAGTAGTAATAGGGCCACCCATTGCCACACCAGTAGTAATAGGGTCCCCCATTGCCACCACAATAGTAATAGGGTCTCTCATTTCAGTCCCAGTAGTTTTAGGGTCCCTTATTGCCTACCCTGTAGTATTAGGGTCCCCCATTGCCACTATGCTCTTCAAATGCAAGGGGAGATTTAGCATTGTGGATTACAATAGGGGCTATTGGGATGGCCGTGGGCCTCCTTGGAGTCTCGGGCCCAGAGCGGTCACCCCAATTGCCCTATTATAATCCGCCATTGGTCCCAGCTCTACTTACCCCTGTGGTGTTGTCCCGACAGCCTGTACTAAGAAAATCAGCATGCAAGACCTGTGGTTGGCATAGCAAGGCGAATCACATGACCGGAGCCGGCTCATGTGATTCGTGTCGCTGTGCCGACCGCAGATCTTGTATGCAGATTTGCTCAGTACACACTATTCAGACACCGCTACAGTGGGGGCCTAGATCCTTTATCAGAGCCCCTGAGAAGCTCTTGGTGCTCCGCAGAGCACACTTTGGGAAACCCTACTCTAAGGTATTCTCCCAGATAGTCCATTACTGAGGGTCTTCTTGAGGTAGACCTCACGGCCACAAGAGAAAACAGAAAAGTACAGACGTTTTGCTACCTGTACAGGAAAAGTAATCTATTTGTTTTAGATGCCTTCTCCATCCAATGGGGTTTCAATCTAGCATGCATGTTTCCACCTGTGCTCTGATGATCTGCAGAGTCCTTACCAAGGTCAGCAAGACAAGGTCTTGTGATAGTAGTAATACCATTCTGGCCCAAGAAGGCATGGTTCCCTCTGTCCGGGCAAATGTGTCAGAGCACGCTCTAGAGGCTTACACTCAAACAGACTTGATCTCCCAGAACAATCAGCAATCAAAGAATCTCAGACACGTTCATATGACGGTGTGGTGATTGATGATGCCCTATTGGAGGCTAGGGTTTCTAAGATTATATAATTTCCATCACCTTGATGAGGTCCAGGATGTTTTCAACTAACCAGACTTATATCAGGAATCCGACCGCCTTCAAAAGGTGGTCCAACTAGATCCAACGATTGCTGCAAAGGTTTGTAACTGGAGCCACAGCCCCACGGGCTCTATTGCTGTTTATTTTTTCATACTCACCTCTCTTCAATTGGATGGATTCTTCTCCCAGTACTGCCAATGCATGAAGTGGGAGGTCCCCACTGCTTACTGCCAATGGGTGATGGCAGACTTGATTGACAGTCTGATATCACTGATTGACAGTAAATAGTGTGACAGCCCACTTGACACATTGACAGTGCTAGGAACCAGAGCTAAGAATAGCCTGTATGGGCTAACGGAAGCGAGTATGAAAAAAAAAACAGGGATAGAGTCAGTGGGGTCATGACTGTAGAGCTATGCAGCCAGACCTGCTGACTTCATAACATGACAAGTGAAATGTCAGGTGAAATGCAGAGTGATAACGTAAACTCCCTAAATGTCACCAGTCTAACCCAGGAGGAAGTGCAGAGTCGCCTTAAAAAGATTAAAATAGACAAATTGCCGGATCCCGATGGCATACACCCCTGGGTTCTAAGGGAATTAATTAATGTGATAGACAGACTATTATATCTTATATTTAAGGACTCTATAGTGACGGGTCTGTTCCACTGAATTGGCGCATAGCCAATGTGGTGCCGATATTCAAAAAGGGGTAAAAAGGTGAACCTAGAAACTACGGGCCGGTAAGTCTTACTTCTATTGTAGGTAAAATGTTTGAAGGGTTTATAAGAGATGCCATCCTGAAGGACATCAAGGAAATTAGCTATATAACTCCATATGAGCATGGCTTTATGAAGGGTCGTTCCTGTCTAACCTATTTGATTAGTCTATACATGGTCACATGCTTAGAGGGGAGTTGCCCACAGGAAACACCAGGATTTAAATAGCTCGCACCCCATGGGACGACATTATGTTTGGGGTTTATACCGTGTTTCCCCCAAAATAAGACACTGTCTTATATTATTTTTGACCCATAAAGGGCTCAGCGTCTTACTTGCGGGGGGGGGGGGGGGGGTGAGTGTGTGGGGCTTATACTCACCTGGTCCGCGGCGTCCCAATGCCTCCCGATGGGACAAAATCAAGCCCTGAATGGGAGAAAAAATCTGAAAGACTAGACCACACCACCTATTAACCCCCTAACTTATGTATGCCTACCCCATTTATTTTCTGAAATATTACCCTTCTTTCCTCTCACACATCCTATACCTGATAAGTGAGCAAAAGCTACAGTAGCTACTGCAAAGGTTGCACAATTTAGAGAAAATTCTATTTTAAAGACATCATTTAGCAGAAGTAATGCTTAGAAAGAACTCATTTTAGGTTAAGGGACATTTTTGACAAAACAGCCCTGTGGCTCTGATAAAGGGTCTAGGTCCCCGCTGTAGGGGTATATGGATAGTCTGTACCGAGGAAATCTGCATATAAGACCTGTGGTTGGCATAGCGACACGAATGACATGAGCCGGCTCCGGTCATGTGATTCACCTTGCTATGCCAACCACAGGTCCTGCAGGCTGATTTTCTTAGTATAGGCTGTTGGGACAACGCTACAGCAGTGAGTAGAGCTCTACGGAGCCATTATGTGATCATTATGACTAGTTCCCAGTTGTAGTGATCGTGTGTGCTTGTCAAATGATCATTCTACCCAGAAGTCAGTGGATGAGCTGTGGAGGCCAGGAGTGGAAGAAGCACCATAGGTAAGTTTAACAGTTTTTTATTTTTGCACATCTCACCAACTAGATTTTTAAAAATTTCAGCCGCTCCCCAGCACACTGGAAATTTTCCTGGTGGATTTAATTATAGAATTGTAGAGTTGGAAGGGACCTCCAGGGTCATCGGGTCCAACCACCTGCTCACTGCAGGATCACTAAATCATCCCAGAGAGAGATTTGTCCAGTCTCTGAAGACTTCCATTGAAGAAGAACTCACCACCTCTCGTGGTAACCTGTTCCACTCATTGATCCCTCTCTCTGTCTAATATCTAATCTGTGTCTCCTCCCCTTGAGTTTCATCCCATTGCTTCTAGTCTTTCCTTGTGCAGATGAGAATAGCGCTGATCCCTCTGCACTGTGACAGCCCTTCAGATATTTGTAGACAGCTATTAAGTCTCTTCTCAGCCTTCTTTTCTACAAGCTAAACATTCGCAGATCCTTTAACCGTTCCTCATAAGACATGATTTGCAGACCGCTCACCATTTTGGTAACTCTTCTCTGAACTTGCTCCAATTTGTCTATGTCTTTTTTAAAGTGGGGTGCCCAGAACTGGACACAATATTCCAGACGAGGTCTGACTGAGGAAGAGTAGAGGGGATAATTACCTCATGTGATCTAGACCCTATGCTTCTCCTAATACATCTTAGAATTGTGTTTGCCTTTTTGACTGCTGCATCACATTGTTGACTCATGTTCAGTCTATGATCTATTAGTATACCCAAGTCTTTTTCATGGCCAGTCCGCCCCTGGTTGCAAATGTTCCATGTGTCAGGCTTTTCATGAACATTATCCACTTATTCCTCTGCTACAGGTGGTCTTTCACAACTTTTCCCTGTTCTAAAAATTTCTTGCTCAACATGATGCAGACATTACAAAAAACTGCAGTCACAAAATGTTTGCTACCGCACTATGCATATTGCATGTCTGCCTGTTTAAAGGGGTTGTCCAGTTGTAAACTATTGATGGCCTATCCACAGGATGTACAATCAATAATAGATTGGTGGGAGTCCACTACCCTGGTCCTCCTTTGATGAGCTGTTTGTGCTTGTGCACTGAGCTGATTTCTGCATGAAGCAGACAGGTCCATTCCCAATGCAGTGTCTAGGCTTGGTATTACAGGCAAAGTTCCCAATGAAGTGAACGTCCTGCAGTACTAAGCCTGGCCACTGCAGTGGGAATGGAGCTGTCTGTTTCCTGCAGAAATTACCTGCGTGCAGAGCGCAACAAACAACTGATTAATGGAGATCCTGATCGGCAGACTTACGCCAATCTACTACTGATGGCCTATCCTAAGAATAAGCCATCAATAATTTACAACTGGACAACCCCTCTAAGGTTTTTTGTTCTATATAACATAGAAAGCGTCTTTTTCTTTTATTAAAAAAATAGATCACACTCACTTCTCCTTGGACCCCTGAAACAGAGCGGCTCATACTGCCCCAGCAGGGCAGAAACATGTGGCCGCTGTGTGACGTCCCCAAATTCCTGGCATCATGGCACCCAGATTATGAGTGCTGATGCCAGGAGCGTCAACGGTGACGCTGCAGCCTCTGATTGGCTGCAGTGGTCATGTGCTTCCATTTCAGGGGGTCTGAGATGAGGTGAATAGGATCTCTTTTTTCATTTGAAAAGGCCCAGTTGCTGGGAAAGTTTTTAAACTCATGACAAGACCCCTTTAATTAATGTTAGAAAGGGAACAACTTCACCACTGATTATTTGGGTGCGATGAAAGCTCATTTAAGAGGTGTTATTATGTATGTTAAAAAAAAAAACTAAAAACATAATTTGATGAGATTGTCATCGAGGAGGCCACAGAGGCAGAAAAAATATATGTCAGATTCTTCAAAAAGTAATCAAAGTAGTCCAGAGAATTTCCAGAACCAGTTATCACATCTACTTACAAATGCAGAGAATAAATGATTTTCCTAATGCCAACATTTTTTTGAAGAAAGAGTTTAAGTTGGAAATTTCTGTCCTCCATCATCAAAGCTTATAAAAAGACAGTTAAACTTGAGTGGAGAATTAGACTCCAATCCATTAGTTATTCTCAATACTTTTAAAAACTTTATGTAGCACCTTATAAATCCCACACTTCCCCTTCCTTTAAAGACCTAGAAGACAATGTGGGCAATCTGAGACCTCCCATACTGTCTGCTGAACATGAATAAGCTCTCAATGAAACACTCTCATAAGGGACGGAATTACGCCACAGGACACGCAGCTGCGAAATTCCACACCAAAATTGGCAGGTCTAATTATGGATTTTGATGCGGATTTACAGGTTTTAAGAAGAGATGAGCGAGCATACTCGGTAAGGCGATTTACTCGAGAGACCATCACCTTTTTCGAGTAACTGCTGGCTTGTCCCTGAAGATTCGGGGGGGGGGGGGGGGGGGGCCGTGAGGGTGAGCTGGGGGTTGCGGAGGGGATGGGGAGAGAGAGATCTCTCTCACCCTCCTCCCCGCTCCCCCCTTCCCCCCCTTCCCCCCCGAATCTTCAGGGACGAACCAGCAGGTACTCGAAAAAGGTGATGCTCTCTCGAATAAATCGCCTTACCGAGTATGCTCGCTCATCTCTAGTTTTAAGCCATTTTCAATCAGAAAATCAGATAGTCTGCGGATTTTGGTGCAGAATTGACCGCAGCTTGCGGTGCATCATGTGGCCTAATGCATCCCTTGTGAAAGGTCGTTTAGAAGAATTAGAAAGGGAATTCAGCTCCATGTCTACTAAGTCATCCAGAGAAGATGGAATGACAGTGGAGATATATGAAAGGTGTAAAGAAATCCTGTTACCACAGCTGTTAGAGTTCCTGTGTAACGTTTTGGCCAATAGCCTCTCCTGAATGACCACCATTCTTTAGTCTTTACGTATGGGCAATTCTTCACAGCATAGAATTTGTAAAAATATTTATTATATTATATACTATTATATGGGTGCCTTAAAGCACCAATAAGAGCAAACAAAATGCTATCTGAAACTTTTACCCTCCAAACAGGCACAAGATTGGAATATAACTTGAAAAGGAAGGAACTCAGCAAAATTTTGAATGGGGCCTCCATTGAGCTTGAATAATTACCAGCTCTATGCAAGGGTTCAGGCAAAGACACTTCACTGCTAAGTCATAATAAAGAAATAAATAAACCAAGTCTAAATGTATCCTTACAGGCATAAGAATAGTATAACAATAGGCTAAGCACTGATATGTCTCCCAAGACCCCACCTCTGTCAAGGAGGATGAGGATTTCCTTGACAGAGCAGACGAAAGTCTTCAAAATGTTGAAGGAGAAGAAATGTCCAGTGTACCTGCAGAAGCAGAGGAATGGAAGCATGTGACCCAAAGAAGAAAGAGGATCAGGAGTCAATCAGCACCCATACTGCTCGGGAATCGGTAACAGGCTCTCACGCAGGAGAACAGTGAAGAGGTACAGCAAGAAATGACTGTGCCCACAAAGAACAAAGCAGAGGAGAAAGAGGTACAGCAAGAAATAACACTACCCACAAAGAACAGAGCAGAGGAGAAAGAGGTACAGCAAGAAATAACTCTACCCACAAAGAGCAGAGGAGAAAGAAGTACAGCAAGAAATGACTCTACCCACAAAGAATAGAGCAGAGGAGAAAGAGGTACAGCAAGAAATGACTCTACCCACAAAGAACAGAGCAGAGGAGAAAGAGGTACAGCAAGAAATGACTACCCACAAAGAACAGAGCAGAGGAGAAAGAGGTACAACAAGAAATGACTCTACCCACAAAGAACAGAGCAGAGGAGAAAGAGGTACAGCAAGAAATGACTCTACCCACAAAGAGCAGAGGAGAAAGAAGTACAGCAAGAAATGACTCTACCAACAAAGAACAGAGCAGAGGAGAAAGAGGTACAGCAAGAAATGACTCTACCCACAAAGAACAGAGCAGAGGAGAAAGAGGTACAGCAAGAAATGATTACCCACAAAGAACAGAGCAGGGGAGAAAGAGGTACAGATAGAAATGCCTCTACTCACAAAGAACAGAGCAGAGGAGTAAGAGACACAGCAAGAAATAACTCTACCCACAAAGAGCAGAGGAGAAAGAGGTACAGCAAGAAATGACTCTACCCACAAAGAACAGAGCAGGGGAGAAAGAGGTACAGATAGAAATGACTCTACCTACAAAGAACAGAGCAGAGGAAAAAGAGGTACAGCAAGAAATAACTCTACCCACAAAGAGCAGAGGAGAAAGAGGTACAGCAAGAAATGACTCTACCCACAAAGAACAGAGCAGAGGAGAAAGAGACACAGCAAGAAATGACTCTACCCACAAAGAACAGAGCAGAGGAGAAAGAGGTACAGCAGGAAATGACTCTACCCACAAAGAACAGAGCAGAGGAGAAAGAGGTACAGCAAGAAATGACTCTACCCACAAAGAACAGAGCAAAGGAGAAAGAGGTACCGCAAGAAATGACTCTACCCACAAAGAACAGAGCAGAGAAGAAAGAAGTACAGCAAGAAATGACTCTACCCACAAAGAACAGAGCAGAGGAGAAAGAGGTACAGCAAGAAATGACTCTACTCACAAAGAACAGAAGAGAAAGAGGTACAGCAAGAAATGACTCTACCAACAAAGAACAGAGCAGAGGAGAAAGAGGTACAGCTAGAAATGACTCTACTCACAAAGAACAGAGCACAGGAGAAAGAGGTACAACAAAAAATGACTCTACCCACAAAGAACAGAGCAAAGGAGAAAGAGGTACCGCAAGAAATGGCTCTACCCACAAAGAACTGTGTATTAAGTACACAGAGTCCTCTTAAAAGGAGAAAAAAAGTGTTCTGAAGAAGAAAAGGAAAGTGGTGGTTGTAGGGTATTCCCTATTGACAGGAATATAGGTCACTGTCTGCAGACCTGACACCTCACGAGAGGTGTGCTGTCTTACAGGTGTGAAAATCAAAGATGTGTCTGATAGGCTGTCAAGACTCTTCAGTCCTACAGAACACCACCCATTCCTACAAATACATGTAGGGACAAATGACACTGCAAAAAAGGACCTTGCAACTATCTGCAGGGACTTTGAAGACCTCAGAAAGAAGGTGAAGGAACTAGGAGCACAGGTGGTCTTCTCCTCCATCCTCTCAGTGGATGGCCATGGAATAAGAAGATAGAAAAGGATTCTAGAGGTGAACAACTGGCTATGTCGATGGCGTCGTCAGCAAAGATTTGGATTTCTAGACCATGGAGTGAATTACCTATATAATGGACTGCTTGCTAGAGATGGGTTGTACCTTACAAAAACAGGTAAGCATATATTTGGTGGGCGCCTTGTTTCACTCACTAGGAGAGCTTTAAACTAGAACAAAATGGAAAGGAAGTGAAAGGCCAGGTAAAAAACATACAGCGAATTAATACATTTGAGAACATTGCTATTACAATTGGAAAGAAAGAAAAAAGACAAAACAATTCAGAAGGAAAGTAGAGGAGCAAGAGACACTGATCACAAACTAAAATGGTTTTATACAAATGCACAGAGCATGGGAAACAAACAAGGAGAATTGGAGCTTCTAACACAGGAAGAGAAATATGATGTCATAGGCATCACGGAAACTTGGTGGGATGATATACATGATTGGAACACAAGGCTTGAAGGATACAACTTATTTATAAGAAACTGACCTAAAAAATGGGTGGAGTATTGTGTTGTATGTTAGGAAAACATTAATCTCAATAGAGATTCAAGCTTCAGAGCACGGTCGTTCTGTAGAAACTGTTTGGGTAAGAATACCAGTAAGGACACCATTGTAGGCATTTACTATAGGCAGCCTGGACAAGCAGAAGATATTGATGAACTCTTTATACATCAGATGGCCAAGCTCTCAAAAAAGCATGACATAGGGATTATGGGAGATTTTTAACTATCCAGACATTTGTTGGGACTCTCTCTCAGGTAAAAGTAATGGATCTAACAAATTATTTTCCACTCTTGCTGTCAGCTTTATCTTCCAAAAGGTTGAAAAGAAAACAAGGCGATCTGCTATGTGGGACCTCATTCTTGGCAACAGGGGAGAAATGGTTGAGGCAGTACAGGTGGCTGGACCTTAGGAGATAGTGATCATGATATCCTTGAATTTAGATAATAAGGGGAGGAAGACCTGAGAAGACTCAGACCTCAAGGTTGGATTTCAGAAAGGCAGATTTTAATGGACTCAGAGAGAGGGTAGGAAGGATTCAATGGCTGGATGTTCTTAAGGATAGAAATGTCCAAAAAGGTTGGGAAATATTGTGAAATGAGATTCTCAAAGCACAATCATTAACAATCCCTAAAAGAAGGAAGAATGGGAAGCATTTAAAGAGACCAAAATGGAAGAGCACAGAACTTACAAACGTGTTAAAAAGGAAATAAAATATGTTTATCAAATGGAAAGAAGGGGGAATATCTAAAGAAGAATATAATGCGGTCTGCAGAAACTGTAGGGCAAGTGTCAGAAAAGCTAAAGCTCATAATGAATTGAGGCTTGCAACAGAGGCTAAACGCAATGAAAAGGGATTTGGGGGAGTATGTCAAAAACAGGATGAAAATAGTGAATTGGTTAAAAATGATGTTGAGAAGGCCAAACTTTTAAATTCCTATTTTGTATCTGTTTTCTCTCAGAAATTAAATGTAACATCAACTAATCTTTCCTGTGCTATTGGGGGAATAAAAATGGTGAGGGAACACTTAGCTAACTTAAATGAATTCAAGTCTCCAGGTACAGATGAATGACATCCTAGGATACTAAAGGAAGTAGCAGAGGTAATTGCTGAACCACTTGCCATAATCTTTGAAAATTCCTGGAGAACAGGAGAAGTCCCAGAAGATTGGAAAAGGGCAAATATTGTCCCTATCTTCAAAAAAGGGAAGCAGGTGGATCCAGGAAACTAGAGGCCTGTGAGCCTGACTTCTGTCTTTGAACAAATTATTAAACAGCATGTATGCAAGTACTTGGATGAGAATTAAGTAATTAACCAAGGCCAACATTAATTTATAACAAACAAGCAGTGCCAGACGAATCTAATTTTCTTCTATGACAGAATAACCGACTGGGTTGATCAGGAAAATACAGTAGATATAGCATACCTTGACTATAGCAAAGCATTTGACAAAGTATCTCATACAATACTTCTTGAAAAAATGACCAAATATGGGATTAACAAAACAATTGTTAGGTAGATTCACAACTGGCTGAGTGGTCAAAAATGGCTGCGCATCCAATTGGAAAAATGTGTCAAGTGGGACCACAAGGACTGTTCTAGGCCAAGTGTTGTTCAACATTTTTATAAATGATCTGGAGGAGGGAATTGAGGGGAATCTGATAAAATAGCTAACACTAGAGAAGAGAGAAAGAGGATTCAAAAAGATCTAGAAAAGCTTCAACAGTGGGAGGCGACTAACAGAATGGTATTTAAGAAGGAGAAATGCAAAGTCCTACATCTGGGCAAGAAAAATGAAAAAAAAGCACATACAGAATGAGAGGAATAGGACTAAGCAGCAGCACATGTGAAAAAGACTTGGGTAAACTAATATATCATAGACTGAACATGAGTCAACAATGTGATGCAGCAGCCAAAAAGGCAAACACAATTCTGGGATGTATTAAGAGAAGCATAGAGTATAGATCACGTAATTATCCCCCTCTACTGTTCCTTAGTCAGACCTCATCTGGAATACTGCGTCCAGTTCTTGGTACCCAGATTTAAAAAAGACATAGACAAACTGGAGCAAGGTCATAGAACAGTTACCAAGTATGTAAGCGGTCTGCAAACCATGTCCTATGAGGAACGGTTAAAGGATCTGGGAATGTTTATATTGCAAAAGAGAAGGCTGAGAGGAGACTTATTTTAGACACATTGAAAAACTATAATAAATGCTAAAGATTATAAGTAATACATGTATATAGGTCACACACTAATATGGACTCATTACAGCATTTATTTTGAGCTTTAAAATTATTATAATTGCAGTCATAATAATCTGGTCAAGTACCTCCAGTCTCAAAAAAATCAGATGCATCTGTTTTTCTTCAGATACTGAAATAAAGTGCTCTGTTTTTATGGACAGTCCAGGAATTTCTGGATGGTTAGCAACTTGGATAGCATGGACTGGTTAAATAGAATGTCCATCTGTCTATAGTAAAAGTGAAAGTAAGGGCAGCAAGCTATGTCATTGGCTGTTTACAATAGTGTGGGTTTAAGAATGTGATATACACACTCTGCAAGTGCTGTTCCCACCCTATACCCCCTCAATTCCTGATGACAACAGCCATAACAGACAGGACTGAATGTAAGCAGGACCAGGAATGGAGCCAGCAGTACCAGAGTGGAAGCAATATGGCTTGTGGATTTGGGTTGGAGGATGGAGTCCAGGAGTCGGGCTTCATATATCAGGAGCCAACCGGAGCATGAGGAGCAAAGCTGAGGTCAGAGCCAGCTGTAGAACGGCAGGTAGAAGATATATCCAAGCAGCTGGGCCAATGTTTCCCAACTCTAGTCTTCAAAGCACCCCAGCAGGTCATGTTTTCAGGATATCCTATAGTAAGAAAACCGTTGGCAATGTCTGAGGCACCGACAATAATTACATCACCTGTGCAATACTGACAAAATCCTGAAAAAATTACCTGTTGGGGGTCGTGAGGACTAGAGTTCGGATACACTGGCCTAGGCAATAGGAAGAGTACAGTAGGAGGCCGAGCTCTAGATCTAGTTAACTCAAGGTAATGCCAGGCAAATCGAAGGGGCCAGACAAACGGCACAGAAGACTAGGAAGAGACTTAGAACAAGGCAGCTTGAGGCAACGTACAAGAGCTGGATGGAACTAGAACAAATGCTGTACATTGAGGATATGATCCAACAGAGGACCCAAAGCCCTACACATCTACAGCAGCCAATAACCAGAGAATTCGCAAATAATGCTGCGCTCTTATTAGCACAGTATTCCACCCACTGTCTGCCGTGGGTGGACGGGTCTTTGTCAGCAATGTAGTTACCACACTATGGGACCAACCCTCCCACTGAGGCAACTGAATGAGAGGAAATAGCTGATATATCTAGCAGATCTAAATCAACACATTAGAACCAGCTGAATAAAAAGAAAGTCCAGACCCAAGGAAGAGTTTAGTCATTAATTTACTGGTACAGCAGGCTTAGCAATGAAGACTGAACAACACAGAAACAGCAGGATTGAATATGTAAAGGAGACTAGGAGAAGACTCGAATAAACCACCTTTATCAAATGGCATCCAGAAGCAGGACAGGTGAGCCATCCAGAAGCAGTGGAGGTGAGCCATCCAGAAGCAGAGGAGATGAGCCATCCAGAAACAGAGGAGGTGAGCCATCCAGAAGCAGAGGAGGTGAGCCGTCTAGAAGCAGGGGAGGTCAGCCATGCACAAGCAGAGCAGCTAACCCATCCAGAAGCAGAGGAGGTGAGCCATCCAGATGCAGAGGAGGTGAGTCATCCAGAAGCAGTGAAGGTGAGCCATCCAGAAGCAGGAGAGGTGAGTAGCAATGCAATTAGTGACAAGTGATCGCAAAATCACACATAAAGCTCAATATGGGTATGTTGTCTTACCTACTATAGTACTTATAATTGAATAGCATTCCATGGCAGTCCACTGCTTCTAGAAATGGAAACATATAATTATTTATTAATAGAGGATTAAAAGGGCGAAACCTGTAAGCAGAGATGTACATGGTGGTCCCATTATGGTGCCAGGTTTTGCCACCCAGGTCAGAATGAACCTGTTTTTCATTTTTCCCCTCAACACACCTTTTCTATAACCCTAGGCACCATATAGTTATTTCACATAGGAAGTTCATTTAAAAAAAAAAGAGTCAAAAGTATCATGAGATTAGGGGTACCAAAATGGTTAAAGCTGAGACACAGCACCCCTCCTGACCCCCATTGCAAGCCTCTCACGACCTAAGCCAGAAGCCTGCTGCACAGTAATGAGGAGCAAGCACCCCAAAACAGCTGTCCGTGTATGGGAATAGGATGCCAGAGAACCAATCATTTGTAAGACTTGTTAGAAAGTCACATTGATTTGAAGGAATGCTGCCATCCAAAAGGTGGCGCTGCAGAGCTAGTTTTCCATCTTCCTTATTTGCATAAATTACCCAGATGAGCTAGCATGGCCTTATAAGTTTCCTCACTCACCTTTTAGGTGTCCCCACACCCCTTTTGGATGCTCTCCTTGGGGAGAGACTATACCATCCCCTGACCCACTCACCCTCTAGGTGTCGCCACACACTTTTTGGGTGCTCTCCTTAAGGAGACATGACAACCCTCCCAACCTGAGATAGCAAATGTGTAAAGGGGAGTAGGTGTTGTATTTACTTAAGGCAATGTTAAGTCAAATTGTATCACTTAAGATGAACGTTCAAGGCCATTACACATAGCTTTCAGTGGTTGACCCTGAGGTCAGGGAGTTTAGACAGCAAAATCGACTCTCAGAAATGTGAGTACAGATACACTGTATATCCCGGAACGGCATTGTCTTCATGGCGGAGGGCAGATTCAGATACCAGCTCAGGTCTCAGTCTGCCATCTCCATGTTTGCTTAGTGCATGAGAGTCTAGAGTCTTGAGAGATGAAGGTGAAATAGCTTCAGGCAAAAAGGTCAAAAGCTGGAGATTTAATAGTTAACCCCACACACAACTGGAACTTTCAGCTTTGCAATTGGGGTTTATTAAAAGTTTTGCACTGTTTCTCTTCTGCAGCTTCTACATATCACTGTACATAGAAATTGCAGTCTAAGGGCTCAGTCAGATGGGCGTTTTTTCGCGCGATTTTCGCATGCGTCCGGCGATTTTATAAAACCATTGCTTTGCAATGGTATCGGACACATGAGCGCTTTTTATGCACTCGTCCGATAAATTATAGAACAGAAATCGCAGATCGCACCTATCTGCGATCTGCGATTCCTGTTCTCTTCTCTATATGCGCTCAATGGGGCCGGCGGCAGCAGCGCCAACCCCATTGAGAACATATAGTAGACAAATCATTCTCCTCTGCCACAGCTGTAACAGCTGTGGCAGAGAAGAACGATGTTTGCCCATTGAATTCAATGGAGCTGGCAATACAGACGGCTTCATTGAAAGCAATGGGCTGCTGGCGATCGCGGGATGAATTTTCGGGAAGGGCTTAAATATATAAGCCCTTCCCTGAAATTCATCCAGAAATGTGTAAAAACGAAAAAAAAAAATATACTCACCTTGTCCCGGCAGACAGAGTTCAGCTGCGGCCGGCGGCAGTTCTCCTGAACTACTCAGAGTAGTATTCAGCAGCCGGGGATTTAAAATCCCCGCCTGCTGAATGAGCTGCCTCTGATTAGTCACAGCCTGACCAATCAGAGGCAGCTCTCACTCACACCCATTCATGAATTCATGAATGGGTGAGTGAGTGCTGCCTCTGATTGGCTCAGCGCAGGGACCAATCAGGGGCAGCTCTCACTCACACCCATTCATGAATTTATGAATGGGTGTGAGTGAGAGCTGCCTCTGATTGGTCAGCCTGTGACCAATCAGAGGCAGCTCATTCTCTGAGCAGTTCAGGAGAACTGCCGCCGGCCGCGGCTGAACTCCGTCTGCCGGGACAAGGTGAGTATATATATTTTTTTGGTTTTTACACATTTCTGGATGAATTTCAGGGAAGGGCTTATATATTTAAGCCCTTCCCGAAAATTCATCCCGCGCACGCCGGCAGCCCATTGCTTTCAATGGAGCTGGCTGTATTGCTGGCTCCATTGAATTCAATGAGCTGGACAGCTCCGGCCCGTTTCTATTGAAACGCGGCTAGGAGCAGTATTTTTGGGCGATTTTTCGGCCTTGGTCACGCGATTTGCGGATGCCCATCCGTCATGCGATATGGAAATCGCAGGAAAAAACACCCGTGTAACTAAGGCCTAAGCCTTTATTTACATAAGCGTTTTTACGCGGCTATGTAGCCAGGTTTTGACGCCAAGCCGAAAATCACGATAATCTGAGGCATCGGTTTCCAATGCATTCGTTCACATGGGTGATTTTGCGCCGCGAAAAATCGTACATATGTGACCAAAATTGGCAGGGAGTGTCGGGAGCTGCGGAGAAGTGTGACAGCGGCTGTTAGGTGACGTATCTGTTTTTTATGGCTTTTTTATTATTTTAGGCCTTTTAGGCTGGATTCACACGAGGCGAAATGACGGCTTTTTGCATGGAAATTCCACCGGCAATATTAAGCCTGAGATTAAGCAGTAAAAGTGGATGAGATTTGCAAAATATCCCGTCTACACGCTGTGGACAGTCTGATACGGCTAAGTCACGCTGAAACTGACATGCCGTGCAGAATTCAAAATTACGGCATGTCTATTTTCGCTGCGGGCTCTCTCCTCCCTAAGGGGAGAGGTGGCCGCTGCAGAACAAGTCCTTTCAAAACCCACGGAACTTCAGCTGTGGAAATATCGTGGAAATGTTGTGCGGTCCTGCTGCGGAGATTTCCACGGTATTTACGCTCCGTGTGAACAGGAGTGTAAATTACCTTTTTTTCCCCATTTTCGTTTTTTCCTTCCCCCTTTTAAAAAATCCAAATTCTTTTATTTGCCCATTGATGTAGATATCTGAGGGCGTTTCAAAAATTCTAAGTGGAGTTAAATGGTAAAAAACCGAAATTCTGCCATCTTTGAGGGCGTCTTGTTTCTACGGCGCACAAACTGCAACAAAAATGACCTGATAACTATATTCTATGGGTCGGCATATTTACTGCAATACCAAACTTATATAGTTTTTTTAATGTACTAATGTTTTTTTTCAAAATTATTAATTCTGCCGCCATCTTCTGACAGCTCTAATTTTTTTTGTCAACATAGTTCTGCGAGGGCTCATTTTGTGCGGGTCGTCCTGTAGTTTCTTACCAATCTAGAGTACATACGACCTTTTGATCACTTTTAACCCCTTAATGACGCGGCCCCTTTTTCTTTTTCCATTTTCGTTTTTTCCTCCCCCTTTCAAAATAATCATAACTCCTTTATTTATCCATAGACCTTGCTGTATGAGGGCTTGTTTTTTGCCAGATGAGTTGTATTTTTCAATGGTGCTATTTAAAGTACCATATAATGTACTGAAAAACTTTTAAAAGATTCTAAGTGAAGTAAAATAAAAAAAACAACACATTTCGCCATCTTTTAGTGTGTCTTGTTTCTATGGCGCACAAACGGCAACAAAAGCAACATGATAACTTTATTCTCTGGGTCGGTACAATTACTATGATACCAATATAGGTTTTTTCTTACTATACTACTTTTTTTTTTTTCAAAGATATTTAATTTTTTTAAATTATTTTCTGCGGTCATTTTGTGCGCGCGATAACTTTTTTATTTTTCCGTCAACGTAGTTGAGCAAGGGCTTATTTTTTGCAGGATGTCCTGAAGTTTCTGATAGCATCAATTTGGAATACATATGACTTTTTAATTGCTTTTATTGCGTTTTTTCTGGGAGACAGGGTAACTAAAAAAGGGCATTTTTGGCGTTCTTTATTTTTTTTTTCGGACAACGTACACCGTGCAGAAAAAATAATGCACTACTTTGATAGATCGGACTTTTACAGACGCGGCGATACCAAATACATATTTTTATTTTATAATTTAGATTTTTTAATAATAGATATGGCAAAAGGGGGTGATTTAAACTTTTATAACTTTTTTTTTTTTACAATTAAAAAAACGTTATTGATTTTTTTTTAACTTTACTTTGAAGTCCCCCTGGGGGACTTTAACATGCGATGCTTTGATCGCTCCTGCAGTAGGACGTAATGCTATAGCAATTACGTCATACTGCAATTTAACAGGCAGTCTATCAAGCCACCCCAGTCTGGATGCAGCGATATCATTTATGTGTTTTTGTTTTATTATTTGGATTATTTTATTATAAATATGGCAAAGGTTTTTTTTTTAACTTTTATTATTTTTTATTTTTTTTAAGAATTAGTGAAACTTTGTTAAACTTATTTTTTTGGTCCCCAGAGGCAACAAGAACTTGCAATGCGTTGATCGCTCCTGCAGTATGATGGAATGTCATAGCATTACATTATACCGCGATCTGACAGGCATTCTATCAGAATGCCCCCGGCTGCTATGACACCTGCATGGCAACCCGCAATCTCATCACGGGGAGTAGTCCGGGACCCCTGAACATCGGTTGGGGCATTTAAATGTCAGAATTGAGAGGAGAATGAAGCAGCGGTCTGGGCACACATACTTCTGCCCGCAGCAGTACCGAGCAGAGGACCAGTGGCGCTTTGAAGACAAGGAGGAGGTAAGTATATGGGTCTCAGGGGGACGCTATTGCTACTGGGGCTACTGTTGGGGTCACTATTATTACTGGGGACGATATAGAGGACACTATCATTACTGAGGCTACACTGCAAGTGCCAGCATACCTCAATCTCGTATGACTATGAACCCCATTCATTTGCATGGGGTCATATACATGAGTGATTTTTTTTTTTCACATTGCAGTGCGGGAACAATTGTGCCATGTCCTACCGTTGGGCTCTGAATGCATTGCCCATTGTTTTCAATGGGGACGGAAAACATAATGTACGGCGTGCAATATGCACATGAGTGTCATGCGAGGTGTTCCATTGAAAACAATGGGAAAAACTTGTCGACCGTCCAACGTGGCTGAAAGGGGGAATTGCAACCTCACCAAAGTGATAGGAGGCGTTTTTTACAGAAACAACGCTTTGCATCCACTGGTACATTGCATCTGCACAAGCGCGATATCGGGCCAAATTTCACAGCCCGATATTGTGCTCGGCCTTAGTATTTAGGTTAAATTGCCATGTTGGCACCTTGTAGTAAATAAGTGGGTTTGGGGTTGAAGTTTAGTTTGGGCACTTGGTCTCTAAATGGTTCACCATCACTACCCTAGAAGGAGTTGTCATTTTGCTACAAAACTAGGCATGCAGTTTCATCTCAGGCAGATATGTTGAGAGTTGGGGTGTGATTAGATGAACGGTCTTGACCCCTGAGGCCCTAAAAGTGCTTCCCCCTTGGCCTATAAGAGGCTCTCGGAGGCTCCTTGTGTGTAGTGACCTCTTCTCCCGCTTGTGTAGAGCTTGTTGACCACTAGATGCCTCTACGACACAAAGAGATTGCTCCCAGTATAAGAGGGGGTGTATTATTGGATGTGAGAAGCTGGATGGTCATATCGATGAATCGCCACCACCTGGGCTGTTCTGAACAGACTGTTAGGAGGTGTTGGGACCAGTGCATCCGTGAGGACAAGTACACAAGGTGCCCGGTGTCAGGATGCTCTCAGCAATCGACTGATAGAGAAGATCGCCATCGTTACAGGTCCCTACGTCTGTTTGAATGATTTCCAGTCACTTGGCTGAAAGACATTTGGTCTCTGATGGTGTCCACAGTCGCCTCCATTTGCATTGCTATCATGAAAAATGAAACTGGACTGCTACTGAGGGGAACTGGGTTGTCTTTAGTGACAAATCCAGTTTTAGTTTGGACACTGAAAATGGCCATATTTGAGTCTGGAGATTTAGGGGCAAGCGCATTAGTCCAAACTTTGCTCTGGAGCGGCAAACTCCCCCCTGCTGATGCGATGGGCTGGGGGGGCCATCGCATACAACAGTTGGTCAACCATGGTAGTAGTACAGGGAACAATGATAGCTCAGTAATATTGTAACGTCTTATCTGTGCGGGATAGGAGCCGCGAATGTAGTAGCGGTGCAGCAAAGAAATGTTATCAGGAGGAAGACGGGAGTCTTTATTGGGTAGTCACATTTGCAGTACAGATGGATAAGGCAAGAAACGTAGTCAGATGGAAGCCAGGAGTCGTTATCGGGTAGTCACGTTTGCAGTGGAGCAGGGTTAGGAGGTGATACTTGATTAAGGTAAAGAGCACAATAATCTTGCACTAAGCGAGTGGCAAGGCCAGGCTTTTATAGGAAGTCGAGAGGCGGTATCAGAACCAGAAGGCAGTAACTGAGTTAACAGGAACATAGAAACAAGGCTAGGGCTTGCAGGGGTATTTGTCCAAACGCTTGAATGGCTCAACAGGGAGAGCTGGTTGTCTGGGAACAGGAGGTCCTCGTTTTGAGTCCCGATAGATATGTACACCTGTGTTCCTCTCATGGCAAGGCTTTGGAGAGCACACACAAGAATGTCCCTACACAATTTGAACATTTATGGGAACCATCTGAGACTCCACGTTCTAGAGGTTCAGTTACAAGGTACTAGAGCCTCCATGCCCACCCATATCACATCTTATATCCAAGCTAGAGATGGTACAACAAAGTACTAGAGCCTCCATGCCCGCCCATATCACATCTTGTATCCAAGCTAGAGGCAGTACAACAAGGTACTAGAGCCTCCATGCCTGCCCGTATCACATCTTGTATCCAAGCTAGAGGCAGTACAACAGGGTACTAGAGCCTCCATGCCCACCCATATCACATCTTGTATCCAAGCTAGAGGCAGTACAACAAGGTACTAGAGCCTCCATGCCTGCCTGTATCACGTCTTGTATCCAAGCTAGAGGCGGTACAACAGGGTACTAGAGCCTCCATGCCCACCCATATCATATCTTGTATCCAAGCTAGAGGCAGTACAACAGGGTACTAGAGCCTTCATGCCCGCTCATATCACATCTTGTATCCAAGCTAGAGGTGGTACAACAGGAAACTAGAGCCTCCATGTTTGCCCATATCACATCTTGTATTCAAGCTAGAGGCAGTACAACAGGGTACTAGAGCCTCCCTACAAGGGGTCAGTCTTCCACAAAAAATGATCCCTTTGCTCTGATATTGTAATCAGTTACTTTAACAACGTTACAATCGGACAGAAAAAGTTTAATCACATCTGACAACTTCTAGGGGAGGCATCGCTCTGCTGGGGATTTCCTTATTCTCCTCTGCAGGGGAATCCCGACATCATGCTGAGATAAAGGGAGCCCCCGGCGATGAAGGGAAGTCCAGGGGGAACCTCCTTTATTTCCGCGGAGGGGCTTCCCTTCACAGGAGAGACAGAGATGAATGGGATTCCCTTGGGAACCCCCTCCATTTCTCTCTCTTCCACAGCGCATCTTTTCGTTCAGTCCCGGCCGTGTGAACGGCCCTGACCCTCGGAAGTAGCGCTGCAGAATGTCTACCATTCAGACAATTTCCTGCAATCTTTTCCACACAGCTATTTTGTAGCCCATGTGAATGAGCCCTAACAATGCAGTCCATGTGCTGTAGATTGGAGAATGTGGAGTTCGTTTTTTAAGCTTTCATCCAATTGCTTTTCTCCATAGCTTTCATCCAAAGCTATGCTCTGCCTTTTTTATCTAACTTAATCCCTGTCTCCCTGAACTGTTCCCCAAATAACTCCTTAGTGATCAGTCTATTTTGTGCCTTAAGCCCTCTTCACACGGACGTATTTGCGCACGTACAATTTTCACGCCTCACATGCATGAATGGAACTCATTGACCTTGATGGGTTCATTCACACGCATGTACTTTTCCTGCACATTTCAGTTGTGCCAAACAAACCGCAGCACGCTCTATTTTCCTACGCATTAGCACATCCAATGTCCCCATAGTAGCCAACGAGGGGTGCGCTTTACGCTAGGAGATGCATGAAGCGTAATTGTGCAGGAAGAAGAACACATCTGGAACTCATTAGACTTATTTGCCATTTATATTGGGGCATCTTTGTTTGCCATGTGCAAGTGAACATGCCCTGCGGGCAGAAAAAGTACCATACAATATGCCGATCCGCACACAAAAAAGCATTGTTCACTCCGCAAAAACACAGCGATCAGACATGCGCAAGTACACATGCGCTCGTGTGAAGGGGCCCCTCGGGACCAAGTGGCTTTCATAGTCACATTGGAAGTACCATCTCTTTGATATAGTCGTATATATAATGTGTTGTAGAACTCTTATTACATTTTTTGGAAGGGAAATGGAAAAGCCCTTTAGAAATTCGGCCATTGTTTTTGAATTTGGTTTTTACAGCGTTTACCGTCTAGTAAAAATAACCTGATAACTTTGTTATCTGACCAGCACAATTACTGCGATACCGAGTTTATACAGATTTTTATTTGATTTTTTACTAATTTGGAACTAAAAAATACTTTTTCCTAAAGAAAAACAATTTACTCTGCATCACCGCATTCTAAGGGTTTTCACGTCTGGCCGACATACGGCGGCCCTCTCAGTAGGGGAAGAGGCTGGAAGAGCCAGGAGCAGTGCACTGAGCTCCCGCCCCCTCTCCGTCCCTCGCCACTATTTGCAATGAGAGGGTGCAGGATGGGGCGGAGCTAGGTTCAGAGACATAGCTCTGCCCCCGTCCCACCCCTCCCATTGAAAATAGTGCCGAGGGGCAGAGAGGAGGCGGAGAGGGGGCGGAAACTCAGTGCACTGCTCCCGGCTCTTCCAGCCTCCTCCCCCTGCAGAGAGGGACACCGTATATCGGCCGGCGTGAATACCCGGCCGATATACGGTCATCTGAATAAGCCCTAAGACCCGAACATTGTTATTTTTCTGGCAGCTGAGCTCTATCAGGGCTTGCTTTTAGCAGGGGGAGTTGCCGGATTATTGGTACCAGTTTGAAGTACATGTGACTTTCAGATTGCTTTTTATTGTGTTTTTTTTTAAGATGTTCAAAATATCAAAATATTTCCATTGTCTGAGTCATTACTAACGCTGTAATATCTGTTATTGTGGGGAAAAATGTGCACTCTCTTTAACCCCTTAAGGACCAGGCTGTTTTGTACTTTAAGGATCAGACACTTTAAGGATTTTACCCATGTGGTGCCCTATTTTTTTTCCTGCAGCTACCAAAATTATTTTTGCTGCATTTTTTTTCCAGTGACATATAGGGCAATTTTTCTATATTTTTTCCAGTGACTTTTTTCCCGTTTTTTAGTTTTATTGGGGGTAAATATGAATTTTTGTAACATTTATAGTTATTTTTTTATTAGTATATTTACGCTAAAATAAGTAAAGGAATGGGTTCCTCATTTGGTTTCGGACGTTTTGATATGTAATATGTATAGTTTTGGATTACAGGGCGCATACAGCGACGGGTTTGGGTTATTTTCTTTCTATTGTTTATATTGTTGTTTTATTCTGTAATTGTGTTTTACTTATGTATGCAATTATTTTATTACCATCTGTGTCCCCCATGACGTCATATAACTGCTCTAGGGGACATTCACATGTTTTGTTTTTTTTTAGATTGACACTTTCTGAGCTTATTCACATGAGTGTATATCGTCCGGGTTCTCATGTCCGAACAATATACGCTGCCCTTCTCTGCAAGGGGAGGAGGCGGGCCAGCCGGGAGCTAGTGTACTGAGCTCCTGCCCCCTCTCCACCCCTCGCCACTGTTTGCAATGAGAGGGGCGGAGAGGGGGTGAAACTTGGCTCCGCCCCTGTCCCTCCTCTCCCGTTGGAAACAGTGGCGAGGGGAGAAGAGGGGGTGGGGGTGGGTTAAAAAAAATGTTAAACTTTATTGAACCTTTTTTGATGCTATTATTTAGTCCCTAAAGGGGAAGATGTGATAGTTTGATTGCCAGGATAGTACACTGCATTACTTCTGAAGAGCATTCTACTAAGCTCATGCCATCAGCCTATTAGACTCTGCAGGAAACAGAGCCTAATATGCTGAGTTACAAAGCAGATATGAAGGCCCTCTGGCTGTCATGGGAACCCATTGGTACCCTGCGATCACACTGTGAGATGCCAATGGGTGACAGAAAGAACCTTTCCCATTATCATCTGCTTACATACTGCAGTTGCTATTGATTATGGCATATAAGGGGTTAAACAGCAAGGATCTGAGGTTTCTGTGTTCCTGGCAGTTAGAGCAGGAGCCTGGCTGTTAGTAGTCAGCTAAGCCACTGCCTTAAAAAGATGTATGTGCAGGTTTAAAGCCCATTAGTGACTGCTGTAAAAAAGCCATATTGGTCGTCACTAAGGGGTTAAAGCAGAATGGCGCCTATGTTAGCTACTGGAGTTTTCAGAAAGTCTATTACACCTTAGTGCTTTTTGAAAAGGTGGCCTTGCAACCAAATATCTGGATATAAGATTTCTTGTGTGGACACTGGGGTTACTGTGTAAATCGACTCAAGATGCGTCTATTCCCAATGGGTACTGTAAGTGCTGGAATGACCTTGTACTAAACCTGATGACCTGTTAATACAGTTGTATATATGCACTTCCCTGTCTCTACATGAGGCCTTCTCATTAACTCGCAGAGGGTAGATTTATCACTTCTTCAGATTTAGAACCTAGTCCTTCCTGGCACATATTCCCCTGGTAGATGTACTTGGCTTTTGGCACTTTGCTAGACGGCCTCTGTAAAAGGGTCTCTATTGGTATTCATTTGTGGATTTGCCACCTGGATGTAATGTCCGAAGGAGAGGAATGTTTCCTGGGATTTCATAAATGCTTTTCTCAGTTCTTTTTTTCCCCCCTCTTGTTTCTTGAAACACAACCTAGCAGGATGGAGACGTAGAAGAAGGATAGTCTAGTGCCTGGCTCTCCAGACGGTGCTCCAGGACAACCGACTATTGTTGGGGCTTTCGGTGTGAACTTTGAACAACTTGTGTTTTTGTTATAATTTCTTTATTTATTTCAACAAAAAAGATTGAATCTATCAATATAAACAACCGATACAATGCAGCATTTCTCAAAGCTCGACTCTGGGAGAAGACCTCCCATGACACTCTGAAGGCTTACTATTTTCATAACCTCAGGACTTAGACAGACTACCAAGGAATATATACACATGACCAGAGGCGTAACTAAAGATTCCTTGGCCCTATCGTTTATAGTAGTGGTCTACTCGAATGGGACAGGGTGAATGTTTGGTCCCCACAGGCCCCAGGGCTTAGCTGCACCCTCTATAATGTTTCCGGTGCACAGTTTTTAACTCCCGTTAACATCTTAAAGACGGCAATATTTAATAATCGGATTGTAAGGGTTCAATATATAATTAGGATGCTATATGAGATGAACCTACAGTAGATATGTGTCAGTCACTCTGTGGAAATGTGGAGGCGATTGTTGGTAGTTTACATGACAAATTAATAATATTCATCCATATTTATATGATAAAGCTAATTTTTTCATAAGGCCGTGTATTTTATATGTTTTCATTGATTTATCCTCCAACTGGATTAACATAGTATGTCAGGCCGAAAAAAGACATATGTCCATCTAGTTCAGCCTATTAACCCCCCAAAGCTGATTCAGAGGAAGGCAAAAAAAAAAAAAACCCCCAATAAGGTTACAGTTCTAGGTTTAAATAGATGATGGGAGAGATCTCTGTATTGTCCCCTGATATATCTATACATAGTTATTAGAGCGCCTCCTTGTTACAGTCCTGGGTATAAATAGTTGATGTGAGAGATCTCTGTATTGTCCTCTGATATATTACACATAGTTATTAGAGCGCCCCCTTGTTACAGTCCTGGGTATAAATAAATGATGTGAGAGATCTCTGTACTAACCCCTGATATATTTATACATAGTTATTAGAGCGCCCCCTTGTTACAGTCCTGGGTATAAATAGATGATGTAAGAGATCTCTGTATTGTCCCGTAATATATTATACATAGTTATTAGAGCACCCCCTTGTTACAGTCCTGGGTATAAATAGATGATGGGAGAGATCTCTGTATTGTCCCGTAATATATTATACATAGTTATTAGAGCACCCCCTTGTTACAGTCCTGGGTATAAATAGATGATGGGAGAGATCTCTGTATTGTCCCGTAATATATTATACATAGTTATTAGAGCACCCCCTTGTTACAGTCCTGGGTATAAATAGATAATGGGAGAGATCTCTGTACTGACCCCTGATATATTTATACATAGTTATTAGAGCGCTCCCTTGTTACAGTCCTTAGTATAATAGATGATGGGAGAGATCTCTGTACTGTCCCCTGATATATCTATATATAGTTATTAGAGCGCCCCCTTGTTACAGTCCTGGGTATAAATAGATGATAGGAGAGATCTCTGTACTGACCACTGATATATTTATACATAGTTATTAGAGCGCCCCCTTGTTACAGTCCTGGGTATAAATAGATGATGTGAGAGATCTCTGTATTGTCCCATGATATATTATACATAGTTATTAGAGCACTTCCTTGTTACAGTCCTGGGTATAAATAGATGATGGGAGAGATCTCTGTATTGTCCCCTGATATATTTATAAATATTCTTTTAGTTTATTTCATATATTTATTTCCCATGTCAATTTTAATATATATATTCAACCCATGTATCATCTGAATTATATATTGAAACCGCACACGTTATTATTATACCCAGCAATGCCGACGAAGGGGGCTTGAACCTCGAAACATGTTTATTGCTGGGTATTTTTAATTTTAAAAAAGTCAGAAAAATGGGAATTGATCCTTGTGAATTTTTCTTTTGCAAACAATTGGATGTTTATACCGTTCTCCAACCGCATCAGTGCTTCTCTCCACAAAGGCGCAATAAAAGGGAAATCCTTCCAACTTGTAGTAATGTGCCAGGGCTGTCTGACATCTCCAACAGGCATCTGTAACCTGTGATAGAACTCTATGAAGTGTTGCCGGGCTTATATGCCAATGGGACAGGAGTTCAGAGTTAAGTTCCTGTAATCTTTTTGTCAAAAATTTTCCACCCACCCAATTTTTTTTCTCTACCGTTTCTCTCCAGTTTATATAAACCCGAGGCAGCTCCTCCAGCTTTAGAGCATGATGGCCACCGTTGTTTGTGCTGCCTGTCCAAGATGATAATTTCACTTTAGATCCAAGTAGTATAACTTAAACACATAACTAGTTCTCCCTAAAAGTCACTGCACAACACCCATGTAAAGAAACCTATAAAAACAGCAGTGTTGTGATTGGTTGCTTTGGGCAACAAAGATAGTTTGTCTAGTAGCCTGTTTTATGCGTGTCCAGCTTTGGACCTGTTTGAAATGATCTTTCTTGGCACAGATCACATAGGTATTTCTATTTTTCAGTGAGGTTGAATTTTATGTTTTAGTTTATGTTCACTAGAGGCCATGAAAACGGCTTTGTTTTCTAGTGAGGTATTTTACAGATAAGACAGTAAAGGCTCATTTACACGCAACGATTATAGCTCAAAATTTGTTCAGACGATGACATATGAGCAATAATCGTTGCGTGTAAATGCTGCCATCGTTCACTCTTCAGCTGAACATTGTTTTTATGGTGAGCTTAAAATCCATCATTCAGCCACAGAGATAACAGACCACGCCTGTGTTCTCAGTGGGTCCGGAGATTACATTGTATTCTGCCGACAATCCTTGTGAGAACAATGTAGCTGTGTGCAGAGTGTCAGTATGAATACAGTTAGTCCCCGACTTGCGAACAGGTTCCGTTCTGGGAGCCCGTTCGCAAGTCCGTTTTGTTCGCAAGTCGAACAAATGGTTGTATGGAGGGGATCGCGGGTGGATCCCGCTCCATACAACGTCGGGTGCCGGCTGTTCTTACAGTGGGCACCCGGCGGCAGCAGTTCCGACGAGCCACGCCGCTTGTCAGAACTGTTAACACTTTAAATACCGCTCTGACAGTGGTATTTAAAGTGTTAACAGTTCTGCCGAGCGGCGCGGCTCGTCGGAACTGCTGCCGCCGGGTGCCCGCTGTAAGAAACAGCCTGCACCCGACGTTCAGGGAGCCCGTACAGCGTCCCACTATGAGATCGCTGGACGCTGTGCGGTTGCTAGGCAGCTGGGGACCTCCTGAAATGCCCCAGGGCTGCCTATGCTGAGTGCCCATCAGGCGCACGGCTTGATAGGCGCTCTGCATAGACAGCCCTAGGGCCTTTCAGAAGGCCCCCGGCTGCCCAGCAACCGCGATCTGACCGGACAGGCTTCTATCAGGCTTGATAGAAGCCTCTCCGCTCCCTGCACAGCATGATGTAATGCCATAGCATGACATCATACTGTGCAGAACAGATAGTTCGTATTTAGCGAAATTCGTAACTCGAATGTTCGCAAGTCGGGGATTATCTGTATGGTGACAGAAAATGTGTATACGTTTTTTTTTTTGCTGTATTACTTTAAAAAAAATTAATTATCTTTGGAAAAATAGAAAAATATAAAAATTATTTTCTGCCACCATCTTCTGACAGCTATAACTTTTTTTTTATTTTTCCAACGACATAGTTGTGTGGGGGCTTGTCTTTTTGTAGTACATCCTATAGTTTCTATTGGTATCATTTTGGTGAACATATGATTTTTTGATTGCTTTTTATTACATTTTTTCTTGAAAACAGGGAGACCAATTCTGGTGTTGTGTATTTTCTCCTGATGAAGTTCGCCATGCAAGATAAATATTGCAGTTTTTATGTTTTTGTTTTTTTTTATAAATATGGGGGAAAAGTTTTTTTTTTCAACTTTGATTACTTTTTATTTTTTCTAATAATGAATAGAGATGAGCGAGTAGTGGCTTATGCGAGTACCTGCCCGCTCATCTCTAAAGATTCGGCTGCCGGCGTGGGTGACAGGTGAGTTACGGCGGTGAGCAGGGGGGAGTGGGGGGGGGGGGGGGAGAGGGAGAGAGATCTCCCCTCCGTTCCTCCCCGCTCTCCCCCGCCCCCTGCCGGCACCGGAATCTTTAGAGACGAGCGGGCAGGTACTTGAATAAGGCACTACTCGCTCCTTTGGGGACTTAAACTTGTGATCGTTTGATTGCTCATACAGTATAATACAATCCTATAGTATTGCATTATATCACATTTTAACAGACATTCTATCAAGCTGTGCCACAGGCGTGTCTTGATAAGTAATTAGTCATGGTGGCCCAGGGTTAACAGCTGTAATCAGTGTGAATGCTGATCGCAGCTGCTTTGGACTTGTGTCAGCTGTCAAAGATGGCTGATACCCGCCGTGTATGGAGTGGGATTGGCTGACTCCTGCTCCATACAAACTCTAAACACCTAAGATATAAATGTATGACCTGGAGCGTGAAGGGGTTAATAAACAAGAAACAAACATATCTAGTTTCTACGGCTTTTCTAAGACAAGTTTTTAAAAAACCAACATGTACATATGTGCATCTTTTTCATTCACATAAGTTTTTTTTTCTTTTTAATTATCCCTCCATTAAAGGGCTGTTCCCAAAAATGATGAATGAATATAACTACAACATACCGTATAAGAACAATGAGATCCTTTCTGCATAATTTACTGAATATTTTGAAACGACCCTACGAAGGGCATACAGCAGCTTTTGTCTAAAATAAAGAACAGATTAAAGACTAGACATGTATGGCCATTTGGATGACACAGCTGAACCACTTGGGGCATCTTGTTGGGTTATTTCTCGCCTGAATTGATCCGGCATGCGGTGACATCTTATTTGAAGACTTTTATCCTGGTTAAGGGCGCATTTAGACGACTGTTTATCGGCCGTGTATTCACGCCGGCCGATATACGGCGTCCCTCTCTGCAGGGGGAGGAGGCTGGAAAAGCTGGGAGCAGTGCTCTGAGCTCCCGCCCCCTCTCTGCTTCCTCTCCACCCCCCTGCACTATTTTCAATGAGGAGAGGTGGGACGGGGGTGGAGCTAATTCCCAGAAGTTAGCTCCGCCCCATCCCGCCTCCTCTCATTGCAAATAGTGCAGAGGGGGTGGAGAGGAGGCAGAGAGGGGGCGGAAGCTCAGAGCACTGCTCCCGACTCTTCCAGCCTCCTCCCGCTGCAGAGAGACGCCATATATCGGCCGGCGTGAATACCCGGCTGATATATGGTCGCCTGAATGCACCCTAAAATAAAGAAACACAAAGGAATTGACAGGCTGAAATAGATGGACATGTCTCCTTTCAGCCTAACATACTATGTTACTATGTATGCTACAGGGGCATAACTATAGGGGATGCGGAGGTTGCAGTCACTACCGGGCCCTGAAGCCTTCAGCTACGTCTCTGGAATTGACATTATAAAACAATGGCATTGTGTGTAGCTGTAACTTGAATTCAGCCGTCCTCATCAAATGTTTTAGAAAAAATGGAACTGTTCCAGACTGCTAACTCTTAGGGCTCATTCACACGACCGAAGCAATCTTCGCTCGGCTCTGTCACAGCCACAGCATGACTGAAAATTGTGTGAATGAGCACACAAATCTGCCGTTTGTGCGCCCGTTCAAACGGCCCAGGTCTGGCGCATATACGCCGAACCCAGATTGCCGTTGGGCGGGGAGAGACAGTTTAGCTCTGCTAAACTACCTCCCCCTTTCCGCCCCTTCGCCGGCTCTCAGCAAGGGAAGGGGGGCTCGGGAGCTAGTGTGCAAAGCTCCTGCCCCCTCTCCATCCCTTGTCGGCTGCTAGCAATGGGAGGGGGCGGGACAGGGGGGATCTTAACAACTAGCTCCCCCCTTGCCCCGCCCCGTCCCATTGCAAACAGCTGGCAAGGGGTGGAGAGAAGGAGCGAAGGAGGTAGGAGTTTAGCAGACACATTGCTAACCTCCCTCCCACCTCCCTTCTCCGATAGTTACCATCGAAGTCTATGAAGTCGCCACCACATTCCGGCCATCGTAAAAGCACCTGGCCGAAATGTGCTCCTATTCGCTATCTTGGCCATCCGGGCACTTTTACACTGAGGGAATGCGCCAATGTGAACTGATACATTGTAAACCAATGCATCAGATGGCCACGTATATTGGCTGGGTGTGAGAGCGTATGCTCATGTGAATAAAGCCTTAGCCTGCACTGTGGGCTAGTAAAGCCCTGGGACATCTCACAAGTGTAAAAATTCTGTCTGTAACCAGTTGTCCTGTGTTTCATTCTATTTAAGTGAGAACCCTGTGAAGAACCTTGCTACCCTCCACCGCCCCCCGGGGCCCCTCGAATCTTTTCGCCCGAGTAGGCGGTTACTCGAAAAAAGCGATGCTCATTCGAGTAATTGCTCTAAACGAGCATGCTCGCTCACCTCTAGTTCCTTCACTTTAGCGATGTTTGGTAAGCTGCTATATTGGAAAAAGAAATCGTTGCATGCTGAACATTGCCGCAATTTGCAATGTTTTGTAGCCCATGTTTCCTTATAGAGCCTTTCTTTGTGTTGCATTGCACAAAATCGTGTTTTTTTTGTGTGGTGCGATGCAACTTTAACAGTAGGAAGTCCTACTGTTTCCCCTAAAATAAGCCCTGGCTGCATATAAAAAAACAAAAAAAGCAATACATCACCTAACAGGCGTTGTTTGCTCTGCAACACTTCTCCCATTCTTCAGCCACTGCTTCCTGGTCAGGGGGTTCATCCTGCCTCCAGGAAGCCCTGGCTCTGATTGGTTCTCGGGCTCTGCGGCTGAACCAATCACTGCAGCGCTCGATGAACCAATCACAGGAACACTGCTGCAATATTGCTGCAATTTCCTTGCGGCGATATCCCTGTTGCCCGTGTGAAAGAGGCCTAACTCTGTGGACACTATTAAAACATGAATAAAAGCTTTGGAGGATAACTATAAATACTCTATTACACCCCCCCCCACCCCCTAAAACCCTGATTATAAGCACGCCTGTATACTTTATGACTATAAAATGTGCGTGTAAACTTGTGTGTCCTATGATGTTAGAGAATCTGTCACCATCTGTTTGCAGCAAGAGGTAGCGCCTGTCACACTGATTACATTGATATGTTTGCTGTGTGGATCTGTGCAGTAGTTTTGGAGAAACTTGCATTTTATGAGTAGCATCACATGCATAGAGGAGTCCTTAATCTCTTAATGCTACAGGACGTACATGTACATTCTAGAGCTTAGGGTTGTGTATGGAGGAAGTTTAGGGGTCGATCCCGCTCCATACAATGTGGGTGTCGGCTGTATCTTACAGGCCATGTGGTGGCCGGGCACAGACCTTCACAGAGAGACAGCAGGAAAACAGATGGTTGTCAGCGGTGGCTCTACTGTCCCTTTCCCGGAATATCAAGATGTGGCCTGGCCCAGCTGCGCAGCAATATAATAATGGTGGCAATGAATGCTGTAGTTTGAATGATCACGTGACGCCAGTACCTTTTCAGCAAAGCGTTCTGGTAGCGATGTAATAAAGAGTCCATACCAGGTTTAATAAAGCAAATCAAAAGGACACAGTTTACTTAATGCTTGAGTGATTAACAACAGTTGCAAAACAACACTTTGCAAAACTTCCAACTAGCATTGATTTAAACAGATTTGCTGTGAGCAAAGAATACAAGTCCTCACTCTTGAACGGTTCCACGGTTGAGAAACATGAGCCCGCCAGTCTAAGTTATCTGAGGGGTTCTTCTGGAAGGGTATTTGGTAGAGTAATGGAGATACTAAATGGAATTAATTCTACTCCCATTGACTTCTAGTCACATGAGGCAAGGCACGTACATTTACTGCTAAGGAGTATTCTTTCAGGTTCCTTCTCCTCACTAAGACATTTTCTTGACCGTTTCCTCCACTCTCCAGTTTCCTTTCCTCTCGGTCCTCGGAGAAGCTGCACCCTACATCCAAATGGGGCAGACTTCAGCTTAGCCTGGACAGAATCATCGGAGCCTAAGCCCACTCCACACATCCTCCTTCTCCAACTACATCTCTCTCTCTTCTCTCTCTGACCACGCCCCCCTAACCACACCCAGGAGAACAGGTCATATACGCCACAAGAAGCAGGTTAGAGTGACAGGGATATGGACACACTAAAGTTTAGTAGCACAGACACACACATGAACGGCACAAATGAGGTAGCCAAAAAAGTACTGTGGGGGCCCTATCCTTGGGCCACACCGACACCAGCCCGCAACAGCTCCGATAAGCAGCACCGCTGATCGGAGCTTCTAGCTCTTCTGAAAGACCCCAGGGCTGCCATTGCAGAGTGCCTATCAAGCTATGCTTGTGGTGTTGCTTGATAGATTGCCTGTCAGATCGCTGCATGATGTAATGCTACGGCATTACATAATACTGCAGGAATGATCAAAGCATCGCAAGTTCTTGTCCCCTATGGGGGCTAAAAAAATTTTAAAAAGTTTTATTGATTATTAAAAAAAATATAAAAGTTTACAAAAAACCTTTTGCCATATTTATAATGAAAGAATCAAAATAAGAAAACCCCAAAACATATTTGGTATCGCTGCATCCGTAAAAGTCTAATCTACCAAAATAGCGCATTATTTACCCTTTTGTGTTTTTTTCCATTTCACTCCACTTAGAATTTTTTTTAGAAGTTTTTCAGTATATTGTATGATACCATTGAAAAATACAACTCATCCTGCAAAAAACAACCCGCCCTCAGACAGCTGATAAAAAGTTATAATTTTTTTTAAATAGGAAGGGAAAGCCAAAATGGAAAAAAAAAAGGGGTTAAAGTAGTCTTGGATATTCAAGAGCTACAGGCTAGCTACACCCCGCCATGCAACTAATGATTGATAGATCCCTGCAGATTACTGTGCAAAGAGCACTGCCAATCATGGCTGGAGGGTGGCATGGGCGTGGCCAGCCTGCAGCTCATGAATATGCAGGACTAGTTCTGTATCTAGCTGCTACTAATAAAATGCAAATTTCTTCCAAACTGCTGCACATACCCACACACATCCATACATATACAGTGTGACAGGTGCGCTCAGTGAGGGCTCCAAAAACATGGTGTCAGTCTCTTTAAGTATTCTTTAAGCTCTTTGCGCTCTATGACATACATCATGGGAAGCAGGAGGTATGTCATATGGCAAAATAAAATCTATACATACATTGTATTTACCCCCCAATTTTACCAATAATAACTACAACTTCAATTGCCATATTGGAGCCGGAAAGAATTTTCTTTCTTTAGATGAGGAAAATTGGCTTCTACCTCATTGTTGTTTTTTTTTTTGCCTTCCTCTGGATCAACATTGGGGTGTAATAGGCTAAACTGGACGCACACTGGTGTTTTTTGGCCTAAAATGTGAAAATAGTATGTTATAAAAACCCCATTGAACTTGCATGAACAATCCCATCTGCATGCAAGTGCTATGAGATTTTTTTCTTTACTCCCATAGGAAATAATGGGCGGTATAATCCTAAAAATTTGAATATGTTGCAATTGCTCTATCTTGCAGAATCGTGGTGAGAGAAAAATTGCACAAGTAAATAGACCCATTGCAAATAATGGGTTGTATTTCTGTGCGCCTTGAGGTGTGCTGCCTAGTGTAGTTGCACCTATGGCGGTGGAAATAAGCCCTTCCTCACAAGCTTCTGCTCAGCTCGATCATAGTCTTCCCAGTCTGGATATATGGTCCATACGATCTCCTCCCATGATGCATCATTATTAGAGATGAGCGAGCACGCTCGGTAAAGGCAGTTACTCGAGCGAGTCTCGCTCATCTCGAGTAACTGGCTTCTCCTCGGAGCGGGGGGCTGCGGGGGAGAGCGGAGGGGAGAGTGAGAGAGATCTCTCTCCCCCCGCTACCTGCCGCGGCCCGCTGCTCACCCCCGTCGAGTAACTGCCCTTACCGAGCGTGCTCATTAATCTCTAATCATTATTCATCTGTAGTGTGACTGTACTTATGCAAGGACTCGGGATTCGACAGAGAAAACCCGAGGCACGAATAATACAGTTTGCCGTATTTCTTTTTTAGTGATGGATTCAGAGCAAAGCTTTTGATTACAAACAGTGATTTAACATGACGCGGGTATAACGGATCTGGGCCCTGTGACCTTAAAACCAACCTCCCTTTTCCCCACCCTAAGAAACACGCTACAACTCCTAGCTTTGGATAATTTGGCCACAGCAGCCATTTATTATAAAAATTCGTTAACAATTTGTAAAAAGACATCCTAAAATAACAACCCGTCCAACCAACCAAAACCCTGTTCGAAAAAAGGGGAAGGGGGTGGGGGGGGGGGTGGGGGGGGGGAAGTCCCTGGAGCCTCAACCACCGCTGTCGCCTCACCAACAGAGAAGAATTTTGTATTGCCTCCCGCCGCACTCCACCTATCCGACTCGGGAGACCAAAATTCTATCCTGCCGCAAAACCGCCGACTCGGGAGGCAAAACACCCGGTTGCCCCTAGTCGCCGACCTCCTGACTCAGACCCGCTAGCCGTTCCGATGCTAGCTCCACCGTCTCTGCAGGGACTCCGGCCTGACAGAGCCGAGAGGCGACAGACTACCATACACTCTATGAACGAGGGGGGTGGGGGAGGTAGCTCTGAGCTCCCGCCTTCACCCCACCCCTATTACAGCTGACTCCGAGGACCCCCCCCTTTAAAAGCTGCTATGACAATATAACCCACTAACATCCCCACCCCCCAAACTAACTAACCCGTGAACCCCAATTACTATAAATAAGGGCGGGTGGGTAGAACTTCCTTTCTGCCTGTGCTTCTGGCTCTCAGCTCCTCGCCGTCCGTTGCTGCACTGACCCCTCCTCCTGCTGTTCCCGCACTTTCTTTCTGCTTCCTCCCCTCTTTACTCCCCCCCTTTTCCTTACCCATCAGCCTCCTCTTCTATTAACCCATTGCTTCCCCGTTAACCCTGTCATGCGCTGCCTACATCTATAGCCCAGCGGTCTACTATTCCGGCGCTTCCATAAGTTATCAAACCTAATGATTGTTACAGCCAAAATATGTTCTAAACGTTGGCACACACAACCCTCTAGTAATGGTATACAATTTAACTGTACATTGTCCAATCAGGACAATCTAAGCTCTCTTTGAACAGTCCATTTTATGTCATTGTTAATAATTAGAGATGAGCGAGTATACTCGCTAAGGCACATTACTCGAGCGAGTAGTGCCTTAGCCGAGTATCTCCCTGCTCGTCTCTAAAGATTCGGGGGCCGGCGGGGGAGAGCGGGGAGGAATGGAGGGGAGATCTCTCTCTCCCCTCTGCTGCCCCCCGCAACTCACCTGTCAGCCGCGCCAGCCCCCGAATCTTTAGAGATGAGTGGGGAGATACTCGGCTAAGGCACTACTCGCTCGAGTAATAATGTGAAGAAATCCAAGCCTGCTCAATACTTAGGCTAATAATATGGCCTTTCTTAGTAACTCGGGTACCCTGGAGGGTTTGGGGAGTACTCTCAGTACACAGAAAGACAAATGAAGACAGTCACAGTTCCAAGTCCAAAATGGTGGTGGTCAGCGACTGAGAAGTTAAAGTTCTGTCTTACCTATTCCACACTATACTCCTGTCTTAGAGACCGGTCTCTACTTACACTTGTTATTTAAGTTCAGCCGCTGTGCAACCACCAAAGGCATCCTTTGTAGTATTTGCAGGTTCCTGAGAGTGATGTATGGCGGCGCCACAGCTTCATTTCTCTCTGGCGGCAGCGGCTCGTCTTGTCTGGCGTACTGTGGCCCCATTGCTCTAGGCTCTCTTACTGAGAATTTCTTCTCTGCCCTCAGCAACGTCCTCTCAGCTCAGGTAGCTGTGTACTTCTAACAGCAGGGTAGACTTGGGAGACCCTCAATCACCCCTCCTGAGCTACCCCAAAACTAATTGGTTAGAGATGAGCGAGCGTACTCGTTAAGGCAAAATACTCGAGCAAGTATTGCCATTTTCGAGTACATGCCTGCTCGTGCCAAAAGATTCGGAGCCCGTCGGGGGGCAGCGGGGGAGAGCGGGGAGGAACAGGGAGGAGAGCTCTCTCTACCCCCCGCTCCCCCATGCTCACTCCCGCCACTCACCGCACACCCCTGCCGGCCCCCGAATCTTTTCTCACGAGTGGGCATGTACTCAAAAATGGCAATACTTGCTCGAGTATTTTGCCTTAAAGAGTACGCTCGCTCATCTCTATTACTGGTCACTAGTTCTCTCAGAGTGTGCTCAAAAGTTCTGTTTCTCCCCATTATGACCAAGTGACCTGAAGACAACCAATCAGAAAGTTGTCCATTTACGTTACATTGAGGGTACGGCCCCACACAGCGGTGGCTGCATGGTTGGGTTGAGGCAGCTATACGGCCAACAACTCCACCACTGGTGAAGGTCCATGTGGCTTTCTTATCAAGCTGCACAGACCAGCATAGGTGGAATTTTGGTCAGCATTGCTGCAGTGACCACCACGCGGGGCCGTACCCTTACACCCTTCAATAATCGTTGCTCCTTTCAGAGCAAATTGATAATAATTAGTCAGTCTTAACGGAGAAGAAAAACAATAAAACTATCATTAATGATTGGTCAGTGCACATTACCGTGTGGGCGAGTAGGACGACTGAGCCTGTGGCATAGTTGGACTGGGTTGAAAAAGCAGTCTTATCCCAAAACCCCTTCCCCAACTCACATGCAATATTGTCCCCCCTAAATTAAAAAATAATAACAAGGCTTGCAGCAAATTTTATTTTACTTGGTCACAACTCTTAGTACCCCGTTAACCCCTTAGTACCAGGCAAAAGACCTTTTTACAGAGGTCAGTAAGGGACCGAAATCAGCTTTTTGCCAGGCTAGTTGGCTCATCCACTGAGCTGATTTCTACAGGAAATAACCAGCTCCGTTCCCATCACAGTGGCCAGGCTTGTTATTGCATGGTAAGTTCCAATTCATTTCAGTAGAAGCTGTGCCTGCTATTTGCTTCCTACAAAATGTAGCTGAGTGCATTGACTCAGAGAATAGCTGATCAGTGGGGGTCTCTGGTGATGGACCACTGCCATTTTACTATTAATGACCCATCATGAGGATAGGCTATAAGTGGTTTACAACTGGACAACACCTTTAACCCCTTGAGTGGCACGCCAGGAAAAGTTCCGTGAGGAGCTCCACTGCCCATAGTGATATACCCCGGAAGATTTCCGGGCTATGTATCACTATGGGAGCTGCAGAGCACAATGCCACAAGCTGTGACAGTGTGCTCTGCCTGCACAGTCCCACAGAGAACAAAGCAAGGGCTTTGAAAAACCAGCAGAAGATATTGCCGACATGTCGGCAATGTCCTGCTTTGTTTACAGGTTGCCATAGAGACCATCGGCTTGTCAGAAGCAAGCCGATGGTCTCTGTGGCAGGGGGAGCTGGTTGTTAGCTGTCAGAGGACAGCTAGGTACTAGCTCTTACAGCAGAGATCAGAGAAAACCTCTGATCTCTGCTGTGTTAACCCTTTACATGCTGCAGTCTATGTGACTGCAGCATGTAAAGGGCTGTCACTGCAGCATGTAAAGGGCTGTCACCATCGGACCCCTGGAATGTGATCAGGGGTCCTGATGGGTCCCTGTGGAAGTCCCCTAAAGGGACAAAAAAAAAATAAAAATTTTTTAAAAAATTAAAAAAAAAAAAAGTAAAAAAAATTATTAAAAAAATTAAAAAAACACTTGTCTCTCTTTACTTTGTAAAAAATCAAAAATACAATCACACATGTGGTATCCATGTGCGTCCTAATGACCCAGAGAAGGAAGTTAATACATTATTTAACTCCTTAATGACATGGCCCCTTTTTTCTTTTTTCCCCATTTCTTTTTTTCCTCCCCCCTGTTTAAAAAATCACAACTTGTCCCGCAAAAAACAAGCCCTTATATGGCCATGTCAATGGAAAAATGAAAAAGTTATGGCTCTTGAGACGCAACTGCAAAACTAGTTGAAATTCAATGATTAGACCATTTTAAAAAACCTGCCCTGGTGGGCACGACAGGGTGGTAGGAAACCCGCCACTCAAGGGGTTAAAGGGGAATTCTGGATTTTTTTCCAGTCATTAATAGAAAAAATGTGAAAAAGTCCTGGAATAGCCCTAAAACTCTGAACTAACTTCCCTGTTGTGTAAGGAACACATGTCACCTTTCCAGCAGTGAAAGGGTTACAGTCTGTTTCCATCCAGCATCATTTTACTCGGATTCTTCTATTTATTTTTTCAGGAAAATAAAGTACTTTGCCGTGTTATATATCCGTGTTAATGGGGTTGGCCCGCTATCACTTTTTTTTTAAACAGCTTGGCAGGAGCTGAAATAACAAAAGAAGCGATACTCACCTCTCGGTAAGCAGCGCAATGGCCGCATGGAGCGGAAGTCAGATGACCGCTGCAGCCAATCAGAGCCCTCAGCATCACTGTCCATTCTCCTGGCATCAGCTCTCACATCCTGGGTGCCATGATGCCAAGATTTCAGAATGGTGACCCTATTGCCCTTGATTTAGGGGCGAACAGGCTGCTAGTAGACATAGTACGGTCCGCCCACTTGACCGCTCTGCATCATTTACATACTGCATAGGAGAAGTTTTAGCCCCAATTAGGATGGTTTCAGACAAACGTATTTGCGGAGGCATTTCCGTATGCGAAAAAATTTAGCCTTTGATCTCAATACATTCGTTCAGGCGAACACGTTTTTGCCGCGCCAAATCCGAGAAAAGATAGGTCCTGCTCTATCTTTGTCCGTGTTACGCAGAAAGCTGCCGTGGAAGTCTATGGCTCTAATTTGGCATTTAATTGCCATTCTATTCCACAGAAAGGATGTGACACGCGAGCGTGGGAACGGGCATTTCGGCCATTGACTATTATGGGGTCTGTGAGGTTTCCATCAAGGTCTGCTGGAAAAAAACTGCGATTCACACTGTCTTATTTCTCCAGATCAATTTACCAAAATTGGGATGGCTTCAGATGAGCAAATACGCTCGCCTCAGTGCAACATATTTGCGCAGGAACGAGGTTTGATGAGGTAGATTTGTGCATGGATCGGCGCATAGTGCTGTAGTTTTTGTGCACGCAGGGCCAGTTCACATGTGTGCGCGTATTTAGCCTAATGGATGCAGATGTGTTCTTGCACAGCATATTGCTCATTTTCGCACCTCCAATACACTTCTATGGGGCCCTGGGTGCGCAAATGCACCAGAAATAGAGTGCGACCTATTTTTTTGCATGCACACGAAATGCGCGCGCAAAACACCCAATGACTTCAATTTGTTCTATTCTCCGCGCATTGAGACGACCATGTGCGCAAATATGGTAGTCTGAAGAAGCCCTTAGGGCCCTTTTACAAGGGACGACTTTTCCGATGCTGATGTCTGACAGTTCGCCCCAGCGGTAATTGTTCTTGTGCTTTTACACAGGGATGATCTTCGCTCAGTGAATGGAGTCAGAGCGGTCCGGGGATCATTTCAGCCCGCCGCCTCACAGTAAGGGCAAAAACACATGACCACATGCGCTAATACGCTCGCCGCTACAAAACATATTAGTGCATGAACTGTTTTTTTCCCGCAGACTATTCAAACTCCGCTCTAATGCGCGTGAATTTGAAAAAAAAATAGTGGGAAGGTAGGCGCTGCCTTATCCTTTTCGCACGTAGTTAATACAAGCCCTTTCTTTTCTCGCGCATAGTAATAACACATGGGAATCCCGATAGTGGGAACGAAACCATTGAAATCAATCATTTCGTTTTTCACAACCGCATAACGGGACTATAACACGTCCATCTGTTTTAGGCCGTAAGCAGGTAGTCATTCATAGATGCTGAATAACGAACGAGAAGCGAATGAATTCTTGTTCGCCATTCAATTGGGACATGCATTTACACTGAGCGATAATCCCACTGGATGCGGGAATCCATGTAAAAGGGTCGTAAGTAAAGGAGACTCCTAACCGGACTTCCAGTGCAGACGTGAACGAGGCCAGGGGCGTAACTATAGGGGATGCAGGGGATGCGGTTGCATGGAGAATCCGTAGTGGGTCCCTCCTGCCCCGCGGACATGAGCGCTTAAAATAAGAATTAACTTACCCGCAGCGGACCGGGCAAATCTTCTCTTCTTCACGGCCGGATCTTCTTTCTTCGGCCGGCGGATGTGCTCGGCATACCGGCTGTGTGCCGCGCACATGCGCCGGGCACATTCGCCCAGCCAAAGAAAGAAGATCCGGTCATTAAGAAGAGAAGACGTGCCCGATCCGCTTCGGGTAAGTTATTCTTATTTTAGACCCGCACGAAAATGGAGCATGTCCATTTTTTTTCATGCTCCATTTTTTTAATTCCATTTTATTGACCATCCGCGGGTATTTATCTACCCACGGGTGGTCAATGCATCCCTATGGGGTGCGGATCCGCATGCGATCAGATTTTGCATCAGGGCCCAGAAGCTTCAAGTTATGCCTCTGAACGAGGCCTTACAAGACCTAGTCCAGTTTTAGTCATCTCGGAGTGATGGAGTCTCGTTGAAGGTCTTCCGGCTCATTGAAGGTCTTCTATTCTTTAGGCTCCTCTTTAGACATTATATTATCCATATGTTTCAGCGCACGCCCGGAGTCGGGGCCCCAAGTATTTATTTCTTTTGGATTCTGTCATTCACTGAAGGGGTTTTATTTCATGATATGAATTCTTGGTGCCTGTGATGCATGGCAGGAAGAAACAGCAGGAACAAAAGCAGACCACACAACTCCCCCGTCCCTCCGCTGTCCCAAACTGGATGTTTACATTACGGATAGAAATCAAGCAGCCATGTAAACCTATAGGACAAGTCATTTCTTGTACGAGGCGAAGCACAAGAGGCCGTGGGGCAAATTGTTTCCTGCAGAGAGGGACGTGTTAAAAAAATGTATTGATGAAACAGACTGCACTCCTCTACCCCCAACACCAGAAAAATAGAAAACTTTTTAGATATATTTTTGTACGCTTGTTTTAAGGTCAACATAGAGCTGGACTCGAGGCCACACTGAACGAAAGGGCTTTGTGAGCCAGAACTCGCCCTGACCCATATGGCTACATCCAGAACATGGGTATAGACACATTTACTTAGGATGGGAACCCTAGGACCAACATGTGAGTGCAGCCAATAAGTTTTTCCACTCCAACCTCATTTATTTATTTATGTTGCTTAAAGGGAGTAGATCACCCCCAATTTTTTTGTATTAATGAAAACCAGACAGTGAAACATTTTCCATTTTTCTATTTTGTTTTTATTTTCTAATTGTAGAAATTTTTATCCTGACGTCTGTGTATGACTATGTGGGTGGCCATCTTATCTATACATTCCTATGAGGGCAGATATTTTTCCTGAGCTACATTTAACAGCATTTAGAGAGATGCTTTTCAGCAGCTTGATTGGCTATTCACACAATGGACAGGAGGGAACCCATTGACTTGTATGGAGACTGTTCTAGACATGACCTGTATAGGGGTCATTGTACAGGGAGGGGAGGAGATAGTCACATCTTGTTGTGGCCCAGAGATAACGGAGCCCCTCCATAAGTATGAATGTGTTTGTCTTGTGCCTATGTATTGTCAGTGTCTTCTATGTGCACGAATTTGATGTGTATTGCACCTCTGCAGCACTGAATAGGTTACCGTCTGGGTGATGTCTGGAAAATGTATCTTGTGGTGTGTCATGTGATCATGTTATATATATATATGTATATGCAAGGTGTAGTGCAAGGGTCTTATTGCAAAAGTTAGTTTTCCTGCAGGAGTAAGTGATTTGGCAAGTCTGCAAGTTATTGGAGTCTGAAGAACTTTTAGTGAGTAGGAGAAACTGAGCCTCGTCCTACGAGGATCCCTCAGGATGGAAGAGGCTGAGTTATGGTGTGATGTGTACCCTAGTCCCTATTCACCCAGGCCTCCCTGCTTTTAATATGGAGGAATGTGAGCGAGAGTGAGAGAAGCCGCCATGCCAAAGAGAGTGGCTGGGAGCAGAACCCCACAGATAACTGAGACTGTGGACTCGTCTAACATCCTGTGAATCCTCCCTGTCACACCACTATTCTGTGTACACCAGTGATATGCTGGCGTATGTAAAGTTTTGGACTGTAACCTTTATTTCAAGTAAACGAGCTCTACCGACCATTCCCGGTTTTGATCATAACATTATCCCTCCGTGTGTGGACTACTTATTCCTAACTTCTGGATTTACCGCAGAGGAAGAAACGGTGGCGTCACTAGTGACAAAGGACTAAGGTAAACCACAGCCTGGGTTATCCTGTGAAAGTCCCCCAGCAGTAACAAGGTCGGGTCCCATGCTACTCCCAGGGGAGGAGATGGTAGAGCCCCGTGACAAGGCCAGCTATCTCCTCAGCTGTGAGCCTGCTCTTTGGACGTTGCATTATCACCTATTGTGAATGGTGGATCCTGTGTTGTCTACATATATGTGTTACCTTTTAGTGTAAAGGACCTTTCAGACAAGATGGAATATTACAGAATATGCCCTTGTTCGGAATATTCAGCACCAAAATCCACACTGCTAACGTGCAGATTTTGATGCAGAATTGAAAACAGTAGAATCCTATTGCATCAAAGTCCGCAGTCACCTACTTTCAGTTCTACGAACTAAAGTTATGGGCCTATAACCTGTGGAGTCCAGGGATGCACGTGTTATACTTACCTTCCCCGTCGTTCCCCCGGTGTCAGTGCTAAGAGCCCTTGCTCAATACATTGAGTGGCACTGCCAAGTAGTCCGCCCATTACTAAGCAGCTCCGCTCAATGCATTAAGCAGCAGCTTCCAGTGCTGACACCGGGGGAACGACGGGGGAGGTAAGTATAACACTTACATCCCCAAACTCCTTTAGTTACCTACTGTCAGCCCATAAGCTTAGCTTATAGGACTAAAAGTAGGTGACAGATTCCTTTTAAGGCTATACAATTTTGAAGTGCAGGGGTGGACAGTTTAATTGTCATTACCTTCTATAGTCATCTTAATAAGCTACAGCCCATTAGTCAGGAGGATGAGCTGTAATCTCCTCTACTATACTTGTGTGACAGAAGCTGTGTGATCATCATCAGTAACTGTGACAGGAGTGCCTGTATTCCCCTGCAATTAGTTGCAGTGGTAGATCTATGTAATATCATCACAAAAACTGAGAAATTGCCTAGAAAATGAAGATATAAGCCCAAGTAAATCTAAACTGGTCAGAACTGAGATCACATGACCATCTGAGGAAGACGTAGCTGGGAGATTCAGACAGAAATAACTAACTAACGTAACATTGTTTCACTTATATATAGTAAAGGGATACCTACATAGTAAATGAATAAAGAAAATCACGGAGTGGCCCTTTAAATATAGATTGTGACCGAAAATTAAAAAAAAAAACACAAAAAATTCCTAAAAAATATGTTTAACACAAAAATATGATCTATACAATAGATCACTTTCTGATGACACATTCCCTTTAACATAACACCAACATGGTTGACCACACTGTTCTGTCTGACATAAACAGGGGCTGGCTAACAAATTTTAGCCTGGGGGCAAGTACACAGCACTGACCCATGAATATTGGCCCATCCTTCAAAGGACATTTGACGGATGGGCCTATCTTGCCGCATTTGTTCTGCTGGCTGCCACGTGAAAGCTCCCAGAGCCAGCCCGATTTTACAGAAACAGCCAAGCACCCCATCCTATGCCGTTTGCGTAACTCTCATAGATGTGACAGAAACAGACTAGCATAGTTTAACTTGCAAGATGTGGCTTTTAATTCACAGTCATTGTTACAAGGCTTGTATAAAGAGTCTAACATTTACTTGCAGGGCTGCTTCCGTCCAATAGGTGGCACTGCAGAGATATTGTTCCATCTCCCTTATTTGCATATTACCCAGAGGAGCATAGATGGCCTTATAAGTCTCCTCACTCACCTTCTAGGTGCTCTCCCTAAGGAGAAAAGATAGCGTTCTTGTAAGATGTGGAAACTGCTTAGCTTACCCTGCTTCACTGTTTATGTAACTTTCATTCACATTCGACTACATTATTCTGTTCTCCAAATAAAGCAGAAACAAACTGAAACCTTGTAAAACCGACACCAAAGAGGTAGGTGCCCAATTCACAATACAAGTGAATAGTTCCTTTTGTTTCCATTTAGGCATTTCATCACAGCACTGTTTTCAGCAGCTGTCATGGAACCGCCGAGAGGGAGTCACATCACGCTGTGTGAACACTTTCTTACTGCGTAGCTAATATAATGGAGCCACAATTACTGCATAGATATGATACCAGAACAAAGTTTAATACATAGATATGAGAACTGAACTGAGCTTACTTATATGAAAATAGAACCAAGTTTATTACATAGATATGGAAACAGAATCGAGCTTACTGCATAGATACAGTGCTGGAACCAAGCTTACTACACAGTTGCAGCACTAGAATTAAGCCAACTACAAAGTTATGTTACCAGAGCCAAGCTAACTAGATAGATATGGTAGCAGAACAAAGTTTAATACATAGATATGAGAACTGAACTGGGCTTACTTATATGAAAATAGAACCAAGTTTATTACATAGATATGGAAACAGAACCAAGCTTACTGCATAGATACAGTGCTAGAACCAAGCTTACTACACAGTTGCAGCACTAGAATTAAGCTAACTACAAAGTTACGTTACCAGAGCCAAGCTAACTACATAGATATGGTACCAGAACAAAGTTTAATACATAGATAGGAGAACAGAACTGAGCTTACTTATATGAAAATAGAACCGAGCTTATTACATAGATATGGAAACAGAACCGATATATATAAATCTAATAAAGGAAACTAAGGGAGACCTTGCGAAACGGAGACCAGCTTTTCCAACATTGAACCATATGGTCCGACCCCAAGATTCTGTCACAAAGCTGTTTTTGGCATTTGAGACACACGGTGTGGGTAAACGCTGCGTGAATAGTAAGTAGACAGCGGTATGCTTATACATATACACAGAGTAGCACTTTTACATACACACGTGCAAACTTCTGCTTATGGCCGCCTGCAGACGGCCGGGTCGGATCCCGTTGCGAGAATTCTCACAGCGGCATGCGACCCATGCCCCGGTATTGACCTTATACTCACCCATCCGGCGTCTTCTCTCTCTGCACTGCGATGTACCGGCTGGTGCACAGCCGCACATGTGCAGAACAGAGCCAGCACGTCAGACATGACGTTTCTGTGCGGGCCTCTGCGAGAAATAGGTGATGCTGCGATTTGTTTACCGCGCAAGTTTTCAAATCGCGGCTGTCTGCATAGGATTGCATTATCTAACGCAATCCTATGGCAGCGTGCACGGGCGGAAATTCTACAGGAAATCCCGCCATGGAATTTCTGCCCGTGTGCAGGAGGCCTATAAACATAGCAGCATGCTTTTACACAACATAAAGACACACAGATGCCACTTGCACAATATACTATATACACACAAAAAATAATATATTGTTTATACCGGCACTGGACAAAAATATGGAAATCCCATACGAAATGCATGGGATATTAACCAATAGCACTGAGCTATCCTTTTGGCCCCTGCTTGGGTGAGAGCTTTCTTGTCAAATTTGTATTTACTTCACCTCTTACTCTGCTCCGAGTGGTTTTGGGAGCCAGCTGGTAACAGCAGCTGAGTGGCTCAAACCCCTGACCAATTAAGCCCTGTTGCTCGGGTAGATGTTCACTTCTGCCTGACAGCATCTGTGTCATAATACCTCCACTTGAATTACATGGGATTATAAATCATATTTCAATAAGACATTTAGAGACCAATTTTAAGGCATGCATTCCATACAGTGTTTCCATATTTTTGTCCACCACCTGTACATACCTAGTGTACACCATATGGGATCCCTTCATTGTAATGGTGTATTCCTTGTGTACACGGCTCCTTATGTTCTACTCAGTGGGACTTCAGTGGGAGCTCCTGGTGTCCGAGTTCCTGAAAACTTTAGGATCTGCTTGCCGCTTGAGCAGCAGCGGGACTTCGTCATGTAGCCGCAAGGCAGTAAGCTAACAGGAAGAAACAGTGAGGAAGGAATAGACCCTTGCGCATGTAGAACTGCAGGAGGCGGGCCCTAAATGGGGAATGACATGGGCCCAATAGGCAGTCGCAACAGGTTGCAAGGTACTTATGTGTGCTGTTTGCAAGGGTGGCCAGTTGGTTACACGGTACTACTGCTGAGTATTTTTGAATAAACTGGAAGACCTCCCTCTTGGCTGATGGGCTGATCGGGGGATTTACCAGCTCCCTGGTGGGCCAATCTGAGTCTGTGTGAACAAGCCCTTTAAAACTGTTTTAGTTGTGCTTAAAAAAGGAATTTGTTCACTCCAAAACGCGTTGCGCCAATATTTGTTTATGCATTTATAATACATAAGCTCTACTTCACACCACATCAATCAAGACTTTTTATATTGGCTGGCGACAGCTTTTTTGGCGGACCTGGATACCAGGGGAATTTCAGGCAGTCCTTGAACCCCCCCCCCCCCCCCACTGCAGTAAGCGCCTCTTTATTATTTGATTACATACTACTTCTATACTCGCACTTGGAGCGCTGGAACTTACTTTTTTCTACTTACAGGGATGCGATGTCACAAGTCACTTTGGAGAATGAGGATGCTTAAATTACAATTAAAAAAAAAGTTAAAAAAACAAACTTAAAAATAGCAAATAAAAAGAAAAACAAAAAAAAAAAATCCTTTCTAACTTCTCACCCAACCTAACCAGCACACAACGCAGATTATGTTACATCAAGCCCAAACAAATTCTTAACAATCACAAATTTTGTCTCCCCAGCTGCTGCCCATGGGGGCTTCAGCCTTAAGAATATGTCACTTTAGAAGTTGGGTCTTTGCTGCGGACAATGCTATACATGAAGGCCTTAAGTCTTTAAATACTTAAGATTACGGCAGCTTTCGGCAAAGACCTCAGTATGAGAGTGAAGAGCAGCAGTGGTAAGGGTTAATAAAGCGGGTGGTGAATGATTAAAATAGAGCATAAGTTCTTGCTGACCAATCCTGGCCCACAATAGCTACTTTGTCTCACAGTGTAATATTTGTTTTAGGGTGGGAGCAGCCTGGGCTCACGCCGCCGCCGTATTCACCAGTCATAACCCACATTTCTCCGCATTGCTATAAAAGACTGGCTGACTCTAACAATAATGGTGGAGACAGAGGGTCCGATCCCCACTGAGCTGTAGACCCCAAGGCTCAACTATATGCATGCTTTGCAGAGGCGATGTGATCAGGTTATCCACCAGGATGGAAGTAGTGTTTTATCTTGGGGAGGAAAATACTCCTCCAGCAAGTTACATGAATGTTCCTCTGGTAATTAAGCATTTGGGATCATGAAAAAAGGGGGGTATATATGTATGTATATGCAAATATATGTAAATTAGATGCCTACTTAGAAAATGCATGAATCATTTATTGGATAGGATTTTGTTTGAATCTCTATTTTTGCTTTTACCGACAATTGATCGTCTATTTTTTTGAATTGTGCTCCCTCCCCCCCCCCCAGTAAAAAAGGGTTAAAGGACCTCAGTCATTACTACAGAGAAGTGTGAGCTCCACGGGTGTCAGGAATGTGCGTTTAATTGTCTGCATCCTAATCCCCCCCTTCATGCCCGCAGTGTAAGAGGCACTTCAGAGGTGTGCACAAACTTTCATTTAGATGCAAGCTGAGCTGGAAAAGGTCAAGCAGGAGCGGTGAAGAGCAGCTCTTGTGGACATAGTGAAGACCATGTTCTATCTCCAAGAAGATGTACCGGAGGTCCTGTTATTTTTTTTATTTAAGTGGAAGGGTAACTACTAGACTTTTCTACACATGGGCAACTACTCATATTTGCGCCCCTTACCAACAGCCTAAGGGCTTATTCACATGACTATATGCGCCAAAACGCTTTGCGCATGAACGAGGAGGGATGAGGTAGCGCTGCGGAATAAGTTGGCGCTATACAAATAAAGATTATTATTATTGTGCATGTGTCTGCGCCTATTACTGTACTTGTTGCACATGCAGGGCCAGTTCACATGCACGCAACACACCCCTTCCATGGATTAAAAGGTTAATTAGCGTAATAGTCCAGATGTGTACTTTTTCCCTGCGTTTTGCGCAGTGCTCCACGCTTCCCCTTACGTATTTACGCCCCTCCCATAGACTTCTATGGGGCCTTTGCTGTGCAAAACCCAGGAAAATAGAGCAGCTCCTACTTTTTTCTGTGCGCACACAACATGCTCATGAGGACAAACCCATTGAAATCAATGGGCTCTATTCTCTGTGTTTAGTGCACAAACACGGTCGTAGAGAAGTTCTAAGGGTACTTTTGGACGAGCCCATTCTCTTTTGAATGAGCAAACAAGCGAGTGACGTCACCACCAGCTCCTTCGCTCATGCAGCCTGTTTAGAAAATAAACGCCAAACCAAAAACCGAGCGATTCTCGTTCGTCGTTCAGTGGTTGGCTCACGTTTAGACCAAATGATTATCATTCACTTTTGCTAATTTGAACGATTTTTTTGAATGCTAATCGTTCCATCCAAGAGCACCCTAAGGCTTCCCTCACACAGGTATTCGGCAAAGATGGCACATAGTTAATACATTTGGGGCATTTTATGACTCATTTAGCCCCGCCCCCTTTTGTAGACCTTTTTCAAACCATCAAGAAACATGCAATACACTTCTAAAATACATAATAAATTTGGCAGACGATTATCAGCATGGCCCATATCACTATATACAAGTAGATGTATAACTTATATCAGCTGTACATATATATTATTATATACATGAGATGCCCAGGTTATACCAGCATGGTCCATATCATTATATACAGGATGTATAACTTATACCAGCTGTACCTATATAATTATATACAGCAGATACCCAGGTTATACCAGCATGCAACATATCACTATATACAAGTAGATGTATAACTTATATCAGCTGTACATATATATTATTATATACATGAGATGCCCAGGTTATACCAGCATGGTCCATATCACTATATACAGCATATATAACTTATACCAGCTGTACATATATAATTAAATACAGCAGATACCCAGGTTATACCAGCATGCAACATATCACTATATACAAGGAGATGTATAACTTATACCAGCTGTACATATATAATTATATACAAGAGATGTCCAGGTTATACCAGCATTCTACATATCACTATATACAGGATGTATAACTTATACTAGCTGTACATATATAATTATATACAGGAGATACCGAGGTTATAGCAGCATGCTGCATATCACTATATACAAGGAGATGTATAACTTATACCAGCTGTACATATATAATTATATACAAGAGATGCCCAGGTTATACCAGCATGGTCCATATCATTATATACAGGATGTATAACTTATACCAGCTGTACCTATATAATTATATACAGGAGATGCCCAGGTTATACCAGCATGGTCCATACCACTATATGCAAGAGATGTATAACTTATACTAGCTGTACATATATAATTATATACAGGAGATGCCCAGGTTATACCAGCATGCTGCATATCACTATATACAAGGAGATGTATAACTTATACCAGCTGTACATATATAATTATATACAAGAGATGCCCAGGTTATACTAGCATAATCCATACCACTATATACAAGGGATGTGTAACTTATATCAGCTGTACATATATATTATTATATACAAGAGGTGCCCAGGTTATACCAGCATGGTCCATACCACTATAAACAAGAGATTTACAACTTATATCAGTTGTACATATATAATTATATACAGGAGATGCCCAGGTTATACCTGCATGGTCCATATCACGATATGTATTATTATATACAGGAGATGCCCAGGTTATACCAGCATGGTCCTTTCCACTATATACAGGATGTATAACTTATACCAGCTGTACATATATAATTTTATACAAGAGATGTCCAGGTTATACCAGTACCATCCATATCACGATATGTAAGTGATGTATAACTTATACTAGCTGTACATATATAATTATATACAGGAGATACCGAGGTTATACCAGCATGCAACATATCACTATATACAAGGAGATGTATAACTTATACCAGCTGTACCTATATAATTATATACAGGAGATGCCCAGGTTATACCAGCACGGTCCATACCACTATATGCAAGAGATTAGAGATGAGCGAACACGTTCGGACCCGCCCCTTTTTCGCCCGAACACCGAACTTTGCGAACACTTCAGTGTTCGGGCGAAAAAGTTCGGGGGCCGCCGTGGCAGCGCGGGGGGGTGCGGCGGGGAGTGGGGGGGAGAGGGAGAGAGAGAGGGCTCCCCCCTGTTCCCCGCTACTGCCGCCCGCGCCGCCGCGCATCTCCCCGCCCCCCGGCGGCCCCCGAACTTTTTCGCCCGAACACTGAAGTGTTCGCAAAGTTCGGTGTTCGGGCGAAAAAGGGGCGGGGCCGAACGTGTTCGCTCATCTCTACAAGAGATGTATAACTTATACTAGCTGTACATATATAATTATATACAGGAGATGCCCAGGTTATACCAGCATGCTGCATATCACTATATACAAGGAGATGTGTAACTTATACCAGCTGTACATATATAATTATATACAAGAGATGCCCAGGTTATACTAGCATAATCCATACCACTATATACAAGGGATGTGTAACTTATATCGGCTGTACATATATATTATTATATACAAGAGGTGCCCAAGTTATACCAGCATAGTCCATACCACTATAAACAAGAGATTTATAACTTATAGCAGTTGTACATATATAATTATATACAGGAGATGCCCAGGTTATACCTGCATGGTCCATATCATGATATGTATTATTATATACAGGAGATGCCCAAGTTATACCAGCATGGTCCTTTCCACTATATACAGGATGTACAACTTATACCAGCTGTACATATATAATTATATACAAGAGATGTCCAGGTAATACCAGCACCGTCCATATCACGATATGTAAGTGATGTATAACTTATACTAGCTGTACATATATAATTATATACAGGAGATACTGAGGTTATACCAGCATGCTGCATATCACTATATACAAGGAGATGTATAACTTATACCAGCTGTACCTATATAATTATATACAGGAGATGCCCAGGTTATACCAGCACGGTCCATACCACTATATGCAAGAGATGTATAACTTATACTAGGTTTACATATATAATTATATACAGGAGATGCCCAGGTTATACCAGCATGCTGCATATCACTATATACAAGGAGATGTATAACTTATACCAGCTGTACATATATAATTATATACAAGAGATGCCCAGGTTATACCAGCATAGTCCATACCACTATAAACAAGAGATTTATAACTTATATCAGTTGTACATATATAATTATATACAGGAGATGCCCAGGTTATATCTGCATGGTCCATATCACGATATGTAAGTGATGTATAACTTATATCAGCTGTATATATATATTATTATATACAGGAGATGCCCAGGTTATACCAGCATGGTCCTTTCCACTATATACAGGATGTATAATTTAGTGACCGACTTGGTGACTTAATTTGTGATGGTCACAGACTCTGCACTGCCACCACCAGACCAGAGCTAGATAGACCATAAGACCTCATTCAGCTGTCAATCTTCAATGTTTCTATCTATTTTTATGATTCTATTGTTGGGTATCTATTGACTCCATGATTCGAGATCATGATGAAGTTTTTGATATTTGTATTTCTCATGCCCACTGATGACTTCTTCTTTGTCTGGGTAGTCATGACTTAATGAAGATGGATGAGTGATGATGAAAACAATTTGTGCTGAGCAGCCTCACACTGGTATGAAGTAAGGGGAAAGGCTACCACAGGGTCACCCAGCCCTCTACTGTGCAAGTCTGTTCCAAGTTAGATTCTACTAATGCTGCTTGTGAATCAAGGCCTAGCCAAACTTTTTCACTATAGTTCTAGTTTTTTCAGAGCCTAAGCTAAGCTCGTATATAAGTCTTGTGGACGGCACTGCTGACATTGTTTTGTATAAACCTTTTTCAGATACTCTGGTGCTCCATAATAAGAGAGCAGCTACATGTACTTACAGTGCCTTGCAAAACTATTTACCTCCTTGGTATTTCTCCTGTTTTGTTGCATTCATACCGGAAATTAAAATTAATTTTAATTTGCATTTTATATAAACCTTGTTAAAAATAAATTTTAAAAAACCCTGAAAAGTTGTGAGTGCATATGTATTCACCCCCCCATATAAGATCTGCGGGGTATAAGATGGCAGAAGTTCACGGTGGCTCTGCCGTCTCCTTTCCCAAAAGCTGAAGTATAGCCCAGCTTAGTCACTAGCAAAGGAGATAAGATTTTAGCAGACTTGATTACCACAGACCAGTCCCAGATTATTGTCGTGACGCCAGTGTCCCTAGATAAGCGATAAGTTACTCGCGATGAATAAATAAATTCAGAAACAAAAATGATTTGCAAATCCGGGGACACGTGGCTTCCTTTCACTCAAGATTCAACTTTGATTTTCCAAAACAGAGAATTTCTTGTACTTCTCAACATGAAAATAAATGCTTCTAAACAGACTTTGAGCTCTACCTTTCCAGACACACTTGACAACAGAAAGTTCTTTTTCCCAAGGCACACATATCCTCAGTCGCTGTTATCTGATGGACACTCTCCTGGGACAGCCACTCCTGTGTTACACCGCTTTTCAAAACACTCTTACTTTCGCTGCTAGCTGTAACAGGTTTTTGCACTTCCCCTCTGGATGTGGCTCAGTGGGGGAGCGCGCGGCACTTGCACTCCCACCCCAACTCCTATGTAGTATCTCCTGTGCTTCCATCCCCGAAGGGGACAAGCCTCCTAACATAAGAGACATAACCACAGCTTAGCCCCGGAAGGAGCATCAGCCCACCTCTCCTGTGCGCACCTTCTTTTCCGACCACCAACAGCTCTCTTCTTCTCCATCTCTCTCACACACACAACTCCTCCCCCAATTCCCAAACTACCAATCACATCACGCTAATAGGATAGGGAGACAAACAGACTTACACAAGATTCACTACAACTCCACAGAGTGGGTCCAGAAAAAAAGTAATTGCTTAAAGAAAAACATAAGAAAACACATTTGGAGTTCACCAAACAGCATGTAACATAATATGTTAGGCTGAAAAAAAAACATATGTCCATATAGTTCAGCCTATTACCCCCCAATGTTGATCCCCAATGAGGTAGAAGCCAATTTTCCTAATTTAAAGGAAAAAAAAATCCTTCCTGACTCCAATCTGGCAACCAGAATACAGTAATCCCCGGATCACCGACCCTTCTGAAGTAAACAGTTATTATAACATTATTATAATGCCCAAGAAACAAAAACCCAACAAATGGTAATCGAAGGCTTTAGCCAAAAACAGTACAATTATTCAAGTACCCAAGTTCTCAAATGGTCTTTTATTTTCCTGCTTCTCTCCATTTTTTCTGATCCTGTACTTTTCCATGGCCTTGGGGAGGCAGGTTTGGAGGCTTACTTCTGAGTAGAAGACCACAAGACCCAGACAAAGCTAGTTCTTGTAGTCTGCTAGATCTGTTCTCGGGATTCAGGTGAAGACCAGACAAAGCAACACCAATGGAAAAACTTCCTAAGAAGACGCTAGAGACCCCAGGACCACAAGAATACCTCATAAGGCAGTATGGAGGTCGAGGTGGAATCTAAAGAGAGAATCAGCCACCGCCATTATCACCTGTGTAAAAATAATTGCTGTTTATCATGGACTTTGCTTTCATCTTCTGGATGTTGAACTGTTGGGCTTATTGTACAAGTAGGAGTTTAACAACTCATCTCCTGACTTTCTGAACTGTATTTTATTGGGGTATACACTGCCACTAGAGATGAGCGAGCGTACTCGGTAAGGCGATATACTCGAGAGAGCATCCCCTTTTTCGAGTACCTGCTGGCTCGTCCATGAGATTCAGGTGGGCCGTGGAGTCGGGGGCGGCGCAGGGCAGTGAGGGGGAGCAGGGAGGAGAGTTAGAGAGATTTCTCTCTTTTCCCTCCGATCCCCTCCGCAACCCCCCGCTTACCCCCGCGGCCCCCCCGAATCTTCAGGGACGAGCCCACAGGTACTCGAAAAAGGCGATTCTCTCTCGAGTATATCGCCTTACCGAGTATGCTCGCTCATCTCTAACTGCCACCATAACACCTACATCGGGGAGCAGAAGCCAGCCCGGTGCACCTCCACATCATCCCATAAACCTTTTACACTGACTGGCTTGTAGGGTGACACGCTTCAAAAGGCCAATGTAAGGGGTATTCCAGCCAGCACCGTGATGGGTGATCTGCCCTCCAGCCCCTCATCTGTCAGCCCCAGTCCCGGTCACCCATCTCTGTTGTAATCTATGTGTTCTGCTACTATGCCACACTCTAATACTTGTAGTAAAAGCATATTTCTCTTCTGGCAACTTATGCTCCTTCCACCAGTCTAGCCCTGAGCCGGTGTCTGTGTTGTCTGCAGAACGGTTAACCCTCTAGCTGCTGCAGCACACTATGTGGAGACTCAGCCACCGCCTAAAACACAGCATACAGTGTCATAAGACGTTCTAAAATGCTAGAAAACCAGTATTCAAGCATAATAAAACATTTGTGCACAAGCATTTCTAATGTAACAAGCTGTGCAGATCCTCAAGGTGCCAGCAGCATGTATCTGAGCACCACATATTTCTATATACTTTTGCACATCATCCCTTAGAATGACTTCAAATATTTTACATACTGCAGATCTTAAACTTAACGAACGGCAGTCAAATGGACAGGAACATTACTAATGTTCTACAGGCCCAGGGCAAAAAGTCAAGTCAAGATAACTATACGACAAATATGTCTTTGAATGATAATATGCCTATAAATAATAGATTTACCAGATCACACCAACATTCAAAAAACAAATATTATAATGACCACTAAACAGTGCCTATATAGTGGTAGATACTGGTTCTACACAGGCACTCTACAGACGGCAGGTCGTATTTTCTCTGAATAAAGTCACACTCTTTTCCTTTTTTTCTCCATTTGGTCCAGACCTCCATGACGACTGCTTCCAGTCATGACTTGTCTCTGCAGAATGTTCACCTATCCAGCACCAGTCCTATCTTTTCCGCACCTATACATAGGCACTCTATTCACAGTGCCCCCAGATGGTAATAATGCACCCTCTTGATAGCCCACCCAGTAATAGTGTCCCACAATCAATAATACTATCTACATGCAGTAATAATGCACTCACATAGCAATAATGCCCCATTTTAGCCCTCATGTAGTAGTAATGTCCCCTTTGTGTTGCCATGCTGCCCTCTATTAATCCCTAACAGTCACAGTAAAATTGAAAAACCCTTCCAATAATGTCACTTTTTAACTGTAGATTTTGAATTTTTTCTTATGCAAATATATTTTGCACATAACTCAGTCGCCCATTTTTAACCCCTTAGTAACATAATTTCTGGTCCATATAATGTATTCAATGACTTTTATTAATTTTGCTGGGGCAAAAAAAAACAAATTTCAGCATTGTTTTTTGGGATTTATTTCTAAGATCTTCACCATGTTGTATGAATTTTATATGATCATTATTGTACGATTCATTATATTTCCAAATTTCTAGAGGTTTTTATGTGTTTTACTACTTTTGCATAATGTAACAACGTTTGTTTTACAAATAGACCTTTTGTGTCCTCCCATTCCAGGACCAGAGCACTTTTGTTTTTCTGTTGACAGAACTGTATGAAGGCTTATTTTCTGCAGGATGACTTATAGTTTTTATTGGTACCATTTTGAGCTTTATATGACTTTTTCATGACTATTTAGGCCTGTTTTGGGGAAGCGAGATGGGCAGAAAACTTTAGTTTTTTTTTGTTTCTTTTTAAAGGAATTTTCTGTGCCAGATAAATAATGTAATGTTTTATAGTACAGGTTGTTACAGATGTGGTATTACCAATTTTGTGTAGTTTTTCTTTGTTCTTTATATTTTTTTCAATATCTTAAGCATTCTGTGAGGAGAAGCAAAACTTAAAAAAATTATTTTTCAATAAAAAACTTTTAATTGTTATGTTCAGCAATGACTGTGACACTTGTGGGGTTAAACAGTGTAGAGGAGTGATTAGATGAGCAAGTGCTCACTTCACATTCATTCTATGGGATAAAAAAAACCCCATATGTGACAATCAGAGAGCAAATATGTTCTCTGATTGATATGGGGTGATTACATGAACAAAACTGCATTGGGACAGGATAGAGGATGTGTAACGTTACTTACTTTGTATGCAGAACACCTTCCACTTTCCTCCATTATTGAACGCCAGCCCCAGATTCAGTTACCTATATATATAGGGTAGTCCAAAGTTATGAGACACCTGAATAAATGGAAAATAGTGATTGGGAATGCCATTGTATGTGTGGCATGTTGTTAAGAGGAAGAGGGAAAATATGAGAGGGGCAAGAAGGCAGAGTTATCATTTATGATGAACACATTGATAAGGGCTTGGAAAGGGGGATGCAGGATCTCGGTCCCGGGGCCCCTTACCCCTCTGGCTGGAAACCCAAATCTACGGGCAACTCTAATGACACAAAACTTGGAGTTCCTACCCCCAGGAGTGGAGGCTAGGGTGGGGGAAATGATAGAATCAGGGGACACACGGGATCTGGGGTCCCGGAGGGGACCTGGAGGGTCGGCCCCGGGCTCATGGATGCAATACCTACAGATACGTAGTTATATGGGTGGGATTAAACCCTCCCAGGGTTGGAACATGACGCATATTCCCTTCGAGAAACTTTGCTGTGCCTCGGAAACTCCTAAACACACGGTATCAATACTCTACAATCTACTAGTAGAGGAACATCTTGGAAATCACCAACCCAGATGGATAGGCGCGTGGGAGGAGGCATTGGGCAGGTCTTTCTCGGTGGAGTCATGGGGTAAGGCATTTCAGCTTACCCACAAAATGTCAATATCCAGCAGGCTTCAGGAGCTAAATTTCAAGATCATCTCAAGATGGTACCTGACCCCGGAGAGATTACACTCCTTCTTTCCCGCAACTCCGAACATCTGCTGGCGTTGCAGAGCTGACACCGGTTCAATGCTCCATATTTGGTGGGACTGTCCCATGGTCACACCCATATGGCAGGATGTGAAACACCTATACGAGAGAGTGTGTAGAGAGTCACTTTCCCTGACACCTGAGTTGGCACTTTTGTCCATCGCTCACGAGAAAGTTCATTTGCTCAAAACAGGTTTGCTAAAATTCTTTATCATAGCCACAAGGCAGGTGATTCCTAGATTTTGGAAACAGAGTGTAGAGATTCCCAGAAGTGCATGGGTGGGAGCGATGGATGAGATTGAGAGATTGGAGAGACTCAGAGTGGCGGAAGATCCAACAGGATATGATAAGTTCTATCGTACTTGGGCAACCTGGATAGATATACGAAATACACCTAGGTTTTCGAGATGGCTAGCCACAGGCAATTGTGAGTGAACGTGTGGTATACATACAGTATATGTATATAACAACTGGTACAATTAAGAATGGATTCTGGATGGCCTCTCCCCCCCCCCCTCCTCCTTACCCTTCTCTCCTGCTCCTTTGTTGTCTTCCACTCGTCGGTGTGTACCCAACCCCCCTTTGTTATCGTTAATTATGAGAATCAATACACATAGGAAGTTTATCCAGTTCAAGAAGGTTTATTGGTCATTTTGTACAAGATATCTGAAAACGTTAAAGGTTGCTTTTTATATGCTTAAGGTGTACAATATCAGAAAGCCTTCCTTTATGTGTTACAATCTTACGTGTTATGTTTATGTTTATGAAAAAGCAATAAAATGTCTTGAAAGAAAATATGAGAGGGGCAGTGTCCAACACAACAGCCATTTTGAAAGTAGCCATCTTGGAACCAAGTCGATATTTTCAAATAGGAAGGGATGCATGGGACATATGCATCTAATAGAAAATTTGACAAGGAATTTAAATTTGTTCTTAAATGTCATGTATCTTTATTCCTGCCAAAGCTATTAACAAATTGTCTGTGACATGGAACAGAACGACAATATGCTCCCCCTTGTTTTGAATTGTCGGGGCTATCCTCTTCTCCCATTCACGATGCACTGAAAGCAACACCCCAGCAGAAATGCTTGCACAGGCATCTAGGATCTACTATTGCATAAACCCTGGACTTGACATCACCCCACAGGTAGAAATTCAAAGGGGTGAAATCTAGTGAGTGCGGGGGCCACTCCACTGGGCCATGATGCCCAATCCACTTCCCGGAAACTGCTGAACCAAAAACCCGCGAACATCACGTCCATAATGCGGGGGCACCATCCTGTTGGAGGAACATTGAGATGATGCAGCAACTGCATCTTGTATGGGTGCCATTTGTGCATATAGCTAGTATCTGCCCAATGGTGGTTCAACTCACAACGCTCTCCTGTGATAGACGCTGGGTGCTACGATGTGGGATCTTGCAGAAGGAACGGCTATTGTTGGCAGGTCCAACATAGAAGCTGTTTGATAGTCCATTTCTTCAGGTGTCTCAATACCGTTGGTCCATTCAATTACATTTTATTATACGAGCCTGATGGGGAGTAAAAAGTAGCGCCAGCGTTGTATTTGGCTGCTGTGCCTTTTTCCTGTTGTACATATTGTGTATACTGTATATTTTAGAACTATTATATGATTCCTCCGGCTCCATAACATAATCTTATACATGTGCTGCGCATTGTTCATGCTTTGCCGGGGATATTATACCACATTTTATGACGGTACCTAATGAAATGAAAATTATCCCAAAAACTGGATTTTGTGTTGGGTTGAAATTTCATAAAAGTGTATTGTAATGCACCAATATGCAATTTACTGCCGTCAGGGGCCATATACTTTCTGCTAGCATACTCTGACTTATGCTCCCTGCTGTTTGTGGTGTTCAGAGAAGTACAAAGCTTATAAAACCTCTTCTGGTGATTCTACTGCATAAATTATGGCAGTTTCTTTTTTGCTTCCAGCTTTATGAAATATGGAGGCTACCGGAGGATCCTCTAAAGAGCGTGATAGAAGGAAAGTAACATATAATAACTGCTGTCATATCTGCTCTTCTATCTTGTAGGAATTACTCATATGTCCCAAAACTGCTACTTGTTTTTATGTTGTTTGATAAATTTGTGCATTAACCCATTAATGAAACAACTAATTCTATTTTTTTTGCTTCCCCACATTTCAACAGCTTTAACTTTTAACCTTTTCAATGACAGAGCTGTATGAGGTCACGTACCTAGCGTATAACAAATCCGAAAAGGATTCTGTGATATGGAACACAACGATGATCCTCTACAGGATCTGCTCGATGTGCTACTTGTTGTTTCGAATTGTTAAGGCCATCCTCTTCTCCCATTCAAGATGTACTAAGAGCAAAACTTTAGTGGAAATGCTTACACAGTCACCTAGGCATGTGCGCCAAACTTGATTTTACATATGCACTTGACTTGCATGCAGGGGGGCGGGGAGCGGCGGGGGAAAGCGGGGAGGAACAGAGGAGAGATCTCTCTCTCCTTCTCTCCCCCCCCCCCCGCTCCCCGCCGCAACTCACCTGTCACCCGCGCCGGCCCCCGAATCTTTAGAGACGAGCGGGGAGATTCTCGGCTAAGGCACTACTTGCTTGAGTAATTGCCCTTAGTGAGTATACTCGCTCATCTCTAATAAAAATGTTTTGAAAGGAAGGACGAAAAAAATGGCCACATCCTCAAGGGCTTAAAGGGGTTGTCCCGCGAAAGCAAGTGGGGTTCAGCACTTCTGTATGGCCATATTAATGCACTTTGTAATGTACATCGTGCATTAAATATGAGCCATACAGAAGTTATTCACTTACCTGTTCCGTTGCTAGCGTCCTCGTCTCCATGGAGCCGTCTAATTTCAGCGTCTAATCGCCCGATTAGACGCGCTTGCGCAGTCCGGTCTTCTCCCTTCTGAATGGGGCCGCTCGTGCCGGAGAGCTGCTCCTCGTAGCTCCGCCCCGTCACGTGTGCCGATTCCAGCCAATCAGGAGGCTGGAATCAGCAATGGAATGCACAGAGCCCACGGTGCACCATGGGAGAAGACCTGCGGTCCACCGTGGGTGAAGATCCCGGCGGCCATCTTCGCAAGGTAAGTAAGAAGTCACCGGAGCGCAGGGATTCGGGTAAGTACTATCCGTTTTTTTTTTAAACCCCCTGCATCGGGTTTGTCTCGCGCCGAACGGGGGGGCTATTGAAAAAGAAAAAACCTGTTTCGGCGCGGGACAACCCCTTTAAGCTTTTTTAGGTTATCCTTAGGAAATACAATATTAAGTGGATTAGAGAACGGAAGTACTAGAGAGGCTGTATAGAGATATAGAGTGTCTCTGTGTTGCCATAAGTGGCTTGTACAGTACCGTATTATGGAGATATTCATAACATGGCATCAGAGGGACGTGCAACATAACCACACCCACTCAATACTACACAGCTATCTCTACATCCTCTCTCTGAGTAGCTGCTGGTCTGTTCCATCTCACTCCTGTAAGAGCAGAAGATTAACCCAGAGAAAAATTACAGCCCTCTGTAATAGTAGCTTTCCTGATCATCCTACGGCAGTGCAAGCCAAATGGGTAAAGTCCTCCAGGGACAACCAAACAGACAGGTTAATAAGTAATTAACTAATCAGCCAATCAGCAAGACAAAAAAAGAGAAAAAAAGAGAAAAACTCCTCAGCGCTCACACCAAAATATGCATGTAGGTATAGGTGAAGAGAGGATGGAACTTACTCGATGGAGGCGCCTATAGCCCAGGCGCCTCCCAATTCAGGATTCGCTTATCGCACGGAGATGACAGCCAGCGGCAGCGGAGGTATTTGCACAACTTTTATTATGTGTAATGGAAACGCCGGAACGCGTTGTGTATATTTCCATTACACATAATAAAAGTTGTGAAAATACCTCCGCTGCCGCTGGCTGTCATCTCCGTGCGATAAGCGAATCCTGGATTGGGAGGCGCCTGGGCTATAGGCGCCTCCATCAAGTAAGTTCCATCCTCTCTTCACCTATACCTACATGCATATTTTGGTGTGAGCGCTGAGGAGTTTTTCTCTTTTTTTGTCTTGCTATTTTATCGTCTCCTTCACTCTGTGATTGGAGTTTCCTCTAGCTGCCGTCTCATCAGTGATATGAGATCTCTTTGGAGCACCTACAAACCCTTGGCTCTATCTGAGAAGATTGATCTCCAACCATAGCATACCTCGCAGAACCATCATAGCGTTAACATCTCCGCAGTGAGCGCTCTTCTATACATATCCTTTAATCAGCCAATCAATTAGCCTACCCTACAGAGGGAGATAGAGGACTAAGGGCTCTTTCCCACGAGCAGATATACAGCGATGGAGTTTTTACGTTTTCATGCCTGCTCCGTATAAGTGTCTGAATGGGCCAGCGTTTTCCGGGCTATTTATATGATTGCGAGCATCGTTTTTAGTGAAAAAATACGCCACACCCTGGAAATCCCTCGCTCTGCCAAAATCCTCAGGATGCCTTCCAGTGCCTATATAGAGGCACCTGTAAGCTCTTGCACCGTTGGATGCTGCAAAAATGCCTCCCCTCCCTTCTTTTTCCCTGCTCCCATAGGAGTCTATGGGACCCGCCGGCATATGTTGGCCGAAAGATAGTTCCAGAACTATCTTTTTGGCCACTGTATATACGCCGGACGTATTTCGGGCGCTTAATGTTCCATCTTTCACGGTGCTGCAGTATTTACGAGCCGTATAATCGCCCATGTGAATGAATGCATTGGGAACTAATGCTTCACATGGGTAGCGTATGTATGCCCGGGTGTGAAAATGCGGTGTATCTGCGCTTGTGGGCATGAAGCCACAGAATGAATTTACACGAGCGTATATACGCAGCTATTTACCTGCCTAAATACGCCGTCCCATCTGAATAAATGCATTGGATTCAATGCATTCCTTATGATGGCCGGTGTATTTATGCGAGTAAATAGCTGCGTATATACGCTCGTGTGAATACAGCCTTAGTCCTCTACCTCACTCTGGAGTTTATGGGACCGGCCGCCGTATTCCGGCCAAAGATAGGTCCAGACCTATCTTTTCTGGTCAGTGTAAAAGCGGTCGGCTGCAATGTGCACTGTTCGCGCTATTTTTTCCGGATGGCCAATTTTACGCCCCCAAAAATCCCCCATCTGAACAAATGCATTGGAATCCAACGCTTCAGATGGTTGCGATTTTTGGCCGGCACTTTATCGCGGCAAAATCACTGCAATAAAACGCCCGTGTGAATAAAGCCTAAGGCTACTTTCACATCTGCAGTGGGGGTTCAGTTTTCCTTTTCCATTTTGGGAGCAGAAAAGGGAAATCCCCTGGCTGAACGGATCCGGCTTATGATAGAACCAAACAGCACCGGACGGACTCCATTGACCATAATGGCTCAGAAGGGGAAATAAAAAATTAAAAACAATCACAGAAAATGGCCGTGACTTACTGACTGAGGAGTGCATATAGATGCATCCTCCTCTCACCATGCAGGTAGCTGACTACCAAATGGAGGAGCCAATAACACCTGTGAGGACACCGATAAGACAACCACTCACACTGCCTCCTGATAATGGGGGGGTGGCTGCTTGGTGTATACTCCCACACATAGTGGATACAGGGTGCCAGACTATTCTGATATATGTAGTTCACCATGCAGACCAACATTAATGACGCCATGATAATTCGGCGGGTTGCCCTGCATATCCATCAGTGAACCACATTGGTACTGCCACCCTGGGCTCCCCCTGGAGTCTTAATGCCACACTGCATGTGAATGATAGATAATAAATACAAGGCATTGGTTGGATGTTGGCCAAGATACATGAGCCCACTAACCACTTCACGGTTCCTGGCGTTGTAGTGGGTCCCTACACTAATATAAATGCATCACAGAAGGGGAAATCAAAAATTAAAAACAATCACAGAAAATGGCCGTTACTTACTGGGTGAGGAGTGCATATAGATGCATCCTCCTCTCACCATGCAGGTAGCTGACTACTAAATGGAGGAGCCAATAACACCTGTGCAGGACACAGATAAGACAACCACTCACACTGCCATTGACCATAATGGGGTCTATTTGGTTATTGCTCAGCTGTCCGGCATTTTACCAAACACTAGAGAAGTCTATGGGGCTTATTGTCCCTCCACGCACCTGACTTTTTCATCTGGTATTCCAATAAGATAGAAGTAATGGGAAATAGTAGTAAGTGCAATATCATGGCTCCGTACATCCTCCTAGCTGCATGGCGTCTCATTATGAAGTCTTCAGACATGTTGCAACTAGGGCAGAATATATAATACTGCGTTGCACTATAGGGCGGCACACAAGATCCCTACTGCTCTATAGTCCAGACCTCATGTGCCTCTCTACAGTTTCCAAGAGGCCTTAGTAAACCCAAACATTGAGAAAGCTCCCATAACCGTAACTTGTGGCCCACCTTATAGCGAGCACAGAGCCGCAAGTGTAACGTACAAAATACTGACTGTTCCTTCCAGCAATTCCACATTTGTTTTAATTTCTAAATCCAGCCAAAGTGTAAACAGTTAAAGAATTTAGCGCGCTATACAAGGCGAGGAGGATCTGCGCGGAGCTCTGACAGCTCATTCATCTAGAAGAACATAACACTATATCGGAATAATTAATTCCCAGCAGCTATTCATTATGGTGGCCATACAAATATAATAATAACGAAGCTGGGAAAGCCGTGGGTATCATGGATTCAATCCGGCTGCGACTGGCTACGAGGCAGCACGAGGGAGGGGAATATAATACACTGGGCCACTATACATCATGGGAAATATCTTCCAAATGGCTGCCTGTGTGTCTGAGATGAACATGACTCTGATTTATGAAGCCAATATAAATGATTTTCTTGGCCATCGAGGAAAAACCTCCTTCTCAAATTGCCATATTTTCATTTCATTTAAGAAAAAAAAGAGAGCTCGGAGCACGAAAAGAAAAGCAAAGAGATGTTTTGTACTTTACGCGAACAAGAACCGCTGCTTGACACTGTTTGGGTAACATTTTCTCGAGTCACAACAATGGCCGCACACTCTCTTCTCTCTTGGCCATCGCAACAATGTGTCAATGGAGCCCCCAAACCTAGCCAGGACTTCTTGACACGGAGCAAGGAAAACGGACCTAAAAAGAAGAGCTGCCGAATATGTTGGCGCTATACGAGTATAGATTATTATTTTTTATGTGTTTTTATATTTGCATGTGACTTTTTCAGTTTTAGGTGACATCACATTTAGAAGGTCATCTTCCACTAAAACAGGGTTAGAGACTGGGGCAAAGGTCTCCCGTATCTTTACTTACTCTGCCCAAGGCAAAGGACCCTCTTTTTCTCGTCTACTGGCACCCAGCACACATAGTAACATAGTATGTTAGGCCGAATGGAGACAATGCCCATCTAGTTCAGCCTGCTGTAAGACCCGGATCATCAACCTGCTGGTCACCTAAAATTTATATCCTGTAATATCCTTCCGCTCTAAAAAGACATCTAGTCCCCTCTGAAATTTCTCCATGGATTTTGCCATCACCACATACTCAGGCAGAGAGTTCCACAGTCTCACTGCTCTTACAGTAAAGAACCCTTTTCTGTTTTGGTGATAAAACCCGCACATGTGTAAGCCTCAGTAGCTTCACCTAGTTACATCATTGCTTAACCCCCCTTAACGCTTCAGGACATACCCAGGTTTGGGGTTTTGGTATGGTGGGGTATTAGGGTCGAATCCTGCTCCATACAATGCGAGTGGCGGTTGTTTCTTACGGCTTGATAGATTACCTGTCAGATTGCAGTATAATGTAATACTATGGTATTACATTGTAGTGGAGGAGGGATCAAGCCATTACAAGTTCAAATCCCCTGTGGGGATTTAAAAAAACAAAAACAAAAAAAACCCTGAAAAAATTAGTAAAAAAAAAAAGGTTTTATTAATTGTTGAAAACAAATAAATGGTAATAACATAAAAAAGAAACCTCTTCTCACATATCCGTAATAGAAAAAATCAAAACAAAACCTTTTTGGTATTGCTATATTCATAAAAGTCCAATCTGTTAAAGTAACGCATTATTTATCCCGTACGGTGAACGTAGTCAGAAAAAAAATAGACAATGTCGGGATTGCGCTTTTGTATCACAACGTCTCCAAGAAAAAATGTGATAAAAAGCGAACAAAAAGTTGTAGGAACCCCAAAATAGTACCAATAGAAATTACATGACATCCCGCAAAAAACCCATCCTACTGACCCACGGAATAAACTTGTCATATCATTTTTGCTGCAGTGCGTACAGAGGATGGCGGAATTGTGTTGTTTTTTTTTTTCCATTTCTCTCCACTTAGAATTTTTAAAAACTTTTTCAGTACATTGTATGGTATATTAAATAGCACCATTGAAAAATACAACTCGTCCCACAAAAACCAACAAGCCCTCAGACATCTACATTGATGGATAAATAAAAGAGTTATGATTTTTTGAAAGTTTGGAGGAAAAACTAAAAAAAGTGAAAAAAATAAAGGGTTAAAAATCATTTAGACTAGTGGTCTCTGTTATCTTTTTGCCCTTGTGTCCCCTGAAGCCTAACTTGGTAGTTGTGGGACATTCGATCAGGGCCCTAGTGTCTCATCATGCAGACATGTTACGTCTCCGCTATTATTGGATAGACCTAATGGATGTAATACAATGCATTTACTATGAAAAGGTGTAATGTTGCTATGTGATAATATTGCATTCCATATCAGTGCTCCAGAATACAATAAAATACTAATGTTTTACATAAAAAGCCCTGGGGATTTTTATGCTTGAATAGGGGACCACCTTCTATATGACCTGATAAGATACTATATAAAGGCAGAGGTTGTCCAGATGTTACAACCCCATTAATGATGGAAATCAGGATAAGGGGTTCTACCAAAGGAACAGACTACTGTATATTCCATTGCTTATAATCAGTGGAAATACTTCAGCAATGACCATAAATTACTACACAATTGAACTATTTTAGTGAACCTTTTTGGGTCAAAGCTTACAAAAGTAGGAACGATATCCTATATATTCTAGAACATTAACGATATATTGCCTACTTAATAACACAAGTTCTCAGAAGACGAAACTATGTCTTTGACTTTTAACATTGGACTTGCCTGTCCTCTGCTCACCCTTCTTGTCTTGGCTTTGCCCTCCAGCATGCCTGAAGGGTTCATTCTGCCTCCACTGATTACAACTTGAGATTTTTGGCCCGGTGACCTCATAATGTGGGTTTCTCAGCTGAAGTGTGTAATGTCTTCAAAATGAAACCTACCGCCACTTGTCACTCTCATTACTGCTAAAGCTATGAATAGCCCCGTCTCTGGGAAGCAATAATCACATGAACATGAGGCTGTGAGAAGTATAGCTAACCAGGCGTACAGATTAATTATCTTGTAGCAGATGATCTTGTGTCCTTCACTGCTTAACAACTTTGTTGTCTGAAGTTGAGAAGCAGCTTATTCAATGTCTGTTGAACAAAGTAGAGTAAAAAGATTAAAGCCCCATTTACACGCCACGATTATCGCTTACAATCCGTTGCGTGTAAATGCTTCCATCTTTTACTCTTCGTCTGAACGATGATTTTTAGGTGAGTATGAAATCTATCGTTCAGACAGAGAGAGATAGCAGGGACCGCATACTGTATTCAGCTGACAGCCCACGGCAGCCCATGTGAAGACAATGCAGCTGAGTGCAAAGTCCAGTCCACATGCTGGGATTTGAAAACAGCTGCTGGAGGCTTAGTTACATGCAAATAAAGCACTGATAAAGTGCTAATGGGCATTAGTGCCCATTAGTACTTTATGCAAAACAATTGCTAAAACTGTCAATCTTTCAATCATTTGAAAGATTGTCTTTGCATGTAAATGAGCCTTTAAGCTACCATGGGCAACTGATTACAGAAGGGCTCTGTGTATCTCTGATATGCAAATAAGGGAGATGGAACAATACCTCTGCAGCGCCACCTATTGCATGGCAGCATTTCTTCAAATCAATGCTTGACCCTTTTTACAGGTCTGTAGAGCAATGAATGGTAATTGAAAACCAAGTCAGCTTCCATACACAGACAGCTGTTTCGGTGTTTTTACCCTTCATCAACATGCAGTAGGATCCTGGCTTGGTTAGTGACTTGCAAAGCACACCAGGTCAGACCAGTTCATGGTTTACTTAAAGGCAGTTCTGACTGTATGTTCATTACTTCCCTCAAGCAGTAAAAATGCCACATCAACTGTGTATATATTGTATTGTAGTGCTCCACTAGTACAATCACAGCACCTTATGGTCAAGGTTGTGGTGGACTGGTGGGCAGCAGAGTAGCTTGGCAGCAGGAACGCTAGTCTCCTGATTGGTAGCATCAGTGTAGATCCAAGAGGATATCCTGCCTTGTATCCATCCGACTGTTGACATGCTCTATACCAGTGATGTGCTCTCACATCCAGTGCTCCAAAAAGCTCCTCCAGCCACCACAGCAGGTCCCCTTATCGCTAGCAACTGGGAACCTCCTTTGTAGAAAGAAGGAATAAGGCAGCGGTAGTGAGCTTGAGGTTCTGTGCTAGACACAAAGGAGACAGCTACACCTTCAGGCTGAGGGACAGGGATCACCCTGTATATGGCATGGAAAATAGAGACGAAATCCTTTTAACAAGGAAGGATCCTGTCTCCTGAGAAGAAAAAAATAAACTGACTCTAAGGCTGCTTTCACATCTGTGCTGGAACCTCCGTTCGGAGGTTCCTTCACAGATTCAGCACAAAAGGCCAGAAGAAAAATTCTTGCATAGTGGACTTTTTCATTCAGTAAAATGCTGGACAGCTGAGCAGATACCAAATGGACTCCATTATAGTCGATGCGGTCCATTCGGTGCTGTCTAGCTCCGTCATAAGACATATCTGTTCAGCCAGGGGATTCCTCTTTACTGCTCCTAAAATGGAACTGAGCCCCCAACACAGATGTGAAAGCAGCCTTATGCTTCATTCACACAGACGTTTTATCATGGCTATTTTGCCGTAAATAAAATGTTGGCCAAAAATCACGACCGTCTGAAAAATTCGTCTGGCCAATAAAGATAGGTCTTGCCCTATCTTTTGGCTATGATCAGCCAGCAGCTCCCATAGAAGCCTATGGGAGCTGCCAACGAGGGGAGGGACTTTAGCAGCTAACACTGACATGTGTAAACTTAATAAGAACTAATTAAAGTACTGATGAAATTCAACAACTATATTGCTGTTACTGTAAGTTCAAGTGAGCAGTTCTTTGAGAGGCGGTGTTCAAGGACTTGGACTGTGAATGTGTGGCCACTTGGCAGTCTACGGCCATACTCCTAAGGGTGATTGGGAGCAATTCCATGAAAGGTAGTGATCCATGGAGATGTAGGGTCAATTGATACTAAGAGGCTGGTGCGGTTCCACAAGAAATGCCTAGCTGGCGGAGGATGTGGTAGGCGGTAGTCTCCTGGGGACTCACAGTTGCAATGAAGGACAGTCGGAAGCCAGCAGCCACTTTAGACACAATCAGGCTCTTGGTGAACCAGTGGAGTATCACACAGTCTTCCAGCCCTGGTAAGGAGCTGCTGAAAAAAGTGAAATGAAGAATCATGTTCTGAAAAAAGTTTGGCATGGTGTTAGCCAATAGAGCACAATGTGATTGTTCTCAGCAAGAGAAACCAATAATCTTGTATACAAGATTACTTGGTTTCTCTTGCTGAGAAGTATGTTCTGCAATGTCCAAATGTGTTCTGCAGCCATTAATCTTATTATACCACTTCCTGTGTTTACGCAACAAGAAAAATACGTTGGTGCTGTCAGCCGATAATACATTTTAGGGTTTTCTCCATCAAATCAAAGAGATATACAAACAATCATCACAAAGAAGGGTACATATACAAAAATGGCGACAAATGAGCATTCAAGAATGCTAAGGGGGGGAGGGGGGTAGAACTATGTCACCCAAATGCCAATATTCAAAAACCAGTAAAAAAAATAAACAAACCTATAAGGTTAAACAATAAAGCGCCATATTCTGAAATCATGTCAATTAGCTGCGATGGATTTGTAGTGTGGATTCCATCTCTTCTAATGAAGGGGTTAATTTTGCACCAAAATGCATGTTAAAATCTGCATCAAAATTTCGATGTGGATTACGCGCTGTAGATTTACTGCGGCATGTCCGCTACAAACAATCCGAAGCAAATTCTGTCCCGTCTGGACCAAAACTTGGGGTATGTCCATTTAGGGTGGATTTGTTGCAGATTTTCCGCATGGATCCACCACACAGAAAATCCATGGCAGTTGCAGTAGTAACAAAGTGAATGAGTTTTTAAAGATCTTGTTCCCACACTCCAGGAAATAAATTGTTGCTGAAATGGCTATGCAGTGTGGAATTTAAGTTTGCAGCATGTCTATGGTACTACCGGATTTTCCTCACCAAATTCCACCTCTTCAAATGAGGGGTTAAATTCCACATCAAATTCGGCATCAAAAAACATTTCAATATCTCTACGAAATGCTGCGAACATTTTGCCATAAATCTACCCTGTGTGGACATACGTTCCAAGGAGCAGTTGTAGAGCTTCCTGCTTGTCCACCATAAGCCACAGAGCTGCGAACCATTCTGAATGCATCCCCCCTGCCATGGGGAAATGCAATTCTGCTGTCTTTTGAAGTCCCTCACCACTGCTGGAATGAGATGTGTCATTTTGGCTTTGTAGTAGGGGTCAAGGAGGGTGACCACCCCGTAATGATCTGATGTTTTGATGTGGGCTATGCAATGGTCCTTCTGTAAGTACTGCAGCATAAAAGCACTCATATGTCTCAAAGTGCCTAAGGGTGATGGCCCACATTCCTCCTAAGAGTGTCCTCCGGCTGGTCCCACTGTCCATGTAGAACAGCTGGGGTTAGTGATGGTGGAAAAACATGTTGAAAAGATGTCCTCCTTTCTTGCCCAAAGCGATCCTCCCTGCAGGGTTTAGTAATGGCAGACTGGCCAGACAGTGAAAGTGGACCACCACTTTTGGCTTCATGCCCCACCTGCAGGACATTAACGCAGTGTTCTGATAAGGTTACATAACTGCCCTGGCTATGCTTGCTTAACCATGTGTCCATGGTCAGATGCACCCTGGCACTGACAGCATTCTTCAATGCCAGTGACACATTATCACTCACATGCAAAAAAATGGCAGCTGTACATCTAGTACTGTGGATTAGCATGGAGCATCATGTCACGGAAGGTGTCTGTGTCCACTAGCCTGAAGGACAGTATTTCTATTGCAAGCAGCTGTGCAATACTTGCATTCAGGCTCTGTGCTTGTGAATAGTTATGGTGGTATTTTTTATGTTCCTATATCTGGGGGGTGTAGGGTTGGCTGCTAACCTGGGACATGCTGGAAAACGGGGTAGATGCCAATATTCATTAAGGATGTGGTGGTGATGCTGGTGGCTCAACTTTTGCTCTCCGTTTCCCATTCCTAGCTGTGAAGCCTGCAGCCTTGTAGTCAATTGCGGTGGAGAGGCCAGAAGTAGACGTGCTACTACCTCTACTCAAAACTGCCTCTCTGTGCTCAGAGGCTCCTGTATGATCAGGGAGAGCTACAGCAGCCGAAGAGGAGGCAGGATGAGGCTGACTCTTTGCCCTCTAGTCCAGCTGGGCTCTCCAAGGCAGTGAATTGTGGGAGTTTATGTGATTGTTCATACAATTTTTTGTTGATGTTGTTCAGTTCTTGTGGCTTTCTAAACGCTTACCGCAGATCTTACAGATGACGGCTCTTCTGTCATCATGTGCGGTTTCAAAGAATGCCCAAGCTGCACAAGTCCTCTGAGCAGATCTCGCTGTGGGTCTGATGTTGGTGCTGCTGTGACTAGTAGTAGCTGAGGGTAACGGCACAGCCCTTATATTTGTCTGCGATACCCTACTCCCTGTCTTAGCATAGTGCTTCTCTACAACGTCTGTCTCTTTCTCCTTCCCCTGTCAGCTGCTATCATGACTCTCCCTGTCTGTGCATGTTGGGTCAAACACCTCATCATCTTCCATCTCCTCTTCCCTTTTTGTCGTCCTATACCTTCTGAGTGGACTCTATGCCACAGTGAACACCGGGAGCTGACACGTCTGTTTCCATATCCCCCTGAATACACATTGCCTGTGGAGGGCTGACCTTATGCACTGACCCTGTTTGGCACAGCGTCATTGAATTCCCCAAACCCAACTGCTAGCTGCGTAAGGTCTGCAAATAATTCATAGTGGCTGGACAGACTTTGAACGGCATCTAGGTCCACATAAAGAGAACTGCAACATACCCCACACCAAAGCGTAGTTTGTCTGTCTGCTTTGCTGCTATACATGTTGGGAGCAGCAGAAATATCCCCTCTCCCAATGTACAGACCATGTTTCGTATAGGCATATAAATGTTATGCAGCAACTTCCTCTATTCCCTCCAATAGAACCATGTTTAAGTTCTTTGCTGGTATACAAGCTTTCACACCCAGCAGCAGTATATCCTCTGTAGAATATCTCTATATCCTCTGTAGAATATCTGTCCTTATTAACAACAGAACACGTTTTATATAGGCATATAAACATGATGCAGCTTCTCTGTCCTGTGCTCAACTATAAAATGGCTGCTGGTTACACTGTGCCTATGTTATATATGGCTAGGTCATATACATTCAGCGTGCACACAGACACCTTGACTCTTTTCAGAAGGCTGTTTGTGCACACTATCACTCACCTGTATGGCAATGCATGCTACAGCCTTCTGAAAAGAGATAAACTGGCTGTGCACGCTCTGACTTTGCTGTAGGACACCGCAGAAATGGGGGATCAGGTGAGTATGAAAAGAGGCTCCCCAGACTCCACGTCACCTAAACTATAAGTACCATAACTTAGTTCATGGTGCTTGTAGTTGATGACAAGTTCCCTTTAACAAATAGCATTATTACCCATTATAACACTTCACACCCATCAGCCAGATCTGAGGCTTCCTCAGTCATCACCTCCTCTTCTCTCATCTTATACATTAACTTTAGTTCTATGGCTCTGGTTTATCTTCATGTTAATGTGGTGGTCCAGAGTTAGGGTACCCCTCTGTGACATTTCCCTACCTCATGTGGATTGTCTTTGCGTCAGTGTGTGTATATTTGTGTATGTCTGTATGCTGTGTTGGTGCTACCCATCTTAGCAGTGTGTTTATCTTCCTCAGCTAATGTGTATGACGTGTTTGGTTGGTTAGGAACATTGGGGGCAGAGTTTTGCGGGAAATGAGAAGAGTAGAAAATGTAGTTGGTGGAGGAGGATGTAGGAGCAGGAAGCTGAAGCTCTGATGCTTCTGCCTGAGCAGAGCCTCAAGCTTATTTCATTTGTCATGGGATACATCCCCACCAGGGACTGGAGCATGGAGTTCCTATACTGTCGCAGGAGTCGGCGATGGTGATCGCATATCTTCCCCGCTTAACTACCGCAATCCCGAGTACGAGTTGGGCGTAAGCAACCTGATCGCAGAGTGTTACTGAAACAGGGAGAGAAGAGGTTGTAACAAGTGAATGAAAGGGCATCGTGTGTGTTCCCCTACATGTCAGGAGTACACCCCCCCAGGGTTCTTCCATCAGATAACTGAGACTGAGGATCTTCATATGTCGGGTGAGAAGAGTGTCTTCTAGATGCAAATGTGTGGGAGATTCTGGAAAAGGAAAAATGTGCCTGAACTGTTATGCCTAAGACTGTTGTAATACTTTGTTCTTGGAACATCAAAGTTGAAATTGTAAGTAAAGGAAAACTGTGTACTTCCGGTTTGAAACTACTTCTTTGACTGTGGACTTTGTTATTTCGTCTGGGTGTTTGATCACTTGGAAGAGGCACTGGCGTCACGTGGACAGATAAGTAATAAATTCAGTTAGCTCAGTTGCTATAACCGGGCCCTGTATGCGGCTGGCCTGGCAGAGTGTTGGATACACTGGGAGAAAATGGTAGAGCCACCCGTGACCCACCATCAAGTTTTCCCCGCTGTTTCCCCTCCGACCCTGAAGAAGGAGCTTCTGAGCTCTGAAAGCTTGCAAATATCATTTCCCTGGTTAGTCAATAAGTGTATCATCTCTATAACACTCTGTTTTTATACAAAAGTATTTAACATCACATTACATTATATTGTAAGAACAGCCCTTAAGAAAGTCTTACTTTTTGTCACTTTACCAGCAGAACAAGAAAGTTTTAATTTTGTAGACCTTTATTTGTTTGCCAGAAAATGAACTTAATAAAACATTTTAACATACTTGTGCAAAAGGAGGGAAATGGAAACAGTACATCTCTAGATGAAATAGATCCTGTAATGAATGATCCAGGACGGTCCTCACACCAATGAATACAGGTCTTAAACCTAAATGTATTTTTTATCTAACGTACCACACAGGTAATTATCTTGAGACATTTTATACTTTAGTCTCCATGGAATTTAATCAATTAAAGAATTTAAGATAGAAAAAGAAGGGAAATCTTAACCCTAGGGAGAAAGGAGCCTTGAAGGATCTATCACAAAACAGTGCGATTGTGATAAATCCAAGGGTGGGAGCATAGTCATTTAACTAGCAAAGATTATGTTACTGAAACACATTGTATCTTTTGCAGACACAAAGTTTTATTTTTATATTCCATAATACAAGGAACCAACTGTTGAGTTTAGCACTGAGTTTAAAGGTCTTCTAGAAAGACGAGCATCAATGGGTGTTCTGAACAAGCAAGAAACAAAAACTACATTTCGATTAACAAACGTGCAATGCTACTCTTATTAACCACCTGAAATCCATAAGGATCAATCCAAACTAAAAATTTTTTTTTTTTTAACTTTTTCTGTAATTCTTACAGAGTTGTGGGTGCTGATTCCGGATTTTGACTGTCAGGAACAGATTTACAGAGAATAGGAATAACTTTAACAGTAGAATAAAAAAGTGTAGATATAATTGCAATTAACTATGTTTTATGAATGTGCTTATAAACAGTAAATCCTGAATGGAGTAACATACAGTTATAAGCAGGACATAAGATCACCGGGTGCCAGATGTGTAATAACAGAGAACTTCCAGAAGTGGCATGAAAGTATGGGAGTTAGCTGCAATGTTTGCTAAAGTCACTTGTTTTCTGTCTGACATTATTATGCTTTGGAATACGTATTCCTGCAGTAATCAGCCGGCATCGCAAGTGTCCTTTTCCCTTCATACCGGTTTTCAGTTGCATGTATGCCCGGGTGAAATCTTTCACTCTGCTCATCTGCATCTCATTGGAAGTAGTTAGACAGTTTTGATAAATGAGGCCCGTATGGTTTTAATAGTCAATATAGTGTAACAAAATTATACAATATTGAATATCCTACTTTCTTATGATGTCTATAACATCATTATCTTGCCCGACAGACAAGGGGAGGTGTTTGTGTCTATGTAAAATCCTGTTTAAAGTCCAAATTACGACTTGTTTAACCTATATGCGGAAGTGATCATGCATTAAATGGCCCTCAATGAATTGGAAATCGGGGTAAAAATAGGTGGAAGAAACCTCAACAATTTCCGCCATGCGGATGACACAACTCTGTTTGCAGAAACAGAAGCAAGTCTGAAGCAGCTGATATGTAAGATTAAAACTGAAAGTGAAAAAATGAGCCTCTACCTAAATTTAAAGAAGACTAAAATTATGACAACTGCAAAAAATGGCCAAATTCACATAAAAAACATCAATGAGTGGAACAGGTTACCACGGGAGGTGGTGAATTCTCCTTCAATGGAAGTGTTCAAACAAAAGCTGGACAAATATCTGTCTGGGATGATTTAGTGAATCCTGCACTGAGCAGGGGGTTGGACCTGATGACCCTGGAGGTCCCTTCCAACTCTACCATTCTTTGATTCTATGAATGAGATCATAGAATGTGTGCAAGACTTCATTTTCCTTGGCTCAATGATTGACCAAGATGGAAAACCTATGCCACAGATAAAACGTAGGATAGCATTGGGGCGAAGCGCAATGCTAAACACGGGCAAAATCTGGAAAAGTAGGGATATCGGCATAGCAACACAGGATAGTGCAAACCACCATATTCCCCATAGCCTGGTATGGATGTGAAAGCTGGACTGCGAAAAAAGCTTATAGAAGGAGGATTGATGCATTTGAGCTGTGGTCCTGGCAAAAGCTGCTGCATATGCCCTGGCTGGCGAGAGTAACAAACAGAGAAGTCCTGAATCATATAAGACCCAATAAATCACTGGAGGGCAAGATGACCAGACTCAGGATCATGGATTTTGGCCAAGTAATGCAAGCAAAGTCGCTAGAAATATCTATAATGCTCGGACAGACAAGTGGAAAAAGAAGACCCGACCACCATAGGACATGATGGCTGAAACTGTCAAAGCTCATACTGGTATGGAGATCACACAACTGAAAGAAACAGTGTAAAACCGAAGAACATGGAGGGAGCTCACCTTTAGGGTCACCGAGGGTTGTGAATGACTAAATGGCTACGAACAACATATGTGAGGGAGATGAACATGTCGAGTTTTTAAGGATAGAGATACATGGAGGGAAAAAAACAATAATAAAATCCTCATAGTAGTAGGCCACCAAATATTACAGAAGCCACGGAAAATCTATTACTGAGGCAAATAGATGAAGCAGCAAATCACACTGAGGTAATTATTATGGGGGACTTTAACTATCTGGATATAAACTGGTAAGCTGAAACCTGCGGATCTCATAAAGGTAACAACTTCCTGTCAGGAACTAAAGAAAATTACCTTTCACAGCTTTCGCAGGACCCAACTAGAGGGACGGCCATATTAGTTACCAACATTTTATTAGCAGTTTTATACAGTACAAAACAGGCTAGAAAGCATACATACTACCCACGCAGGGGGCGCCATTAACACAGAGAACATGGAAAACAATAAATGACCACAATGTGAGTGGCAGACTATCAAATGAGATAGGTTAGCATAATGAAGTGAGAGTAAAAGAAGATTAGGTCCATCAAAGATGCTACAATGAATCTCTCTTGGGACTAGGGACGTAAAGGCTTTCATTAGGTAAGTAGTAGTCAGAATAAGCCTGGAATATTAAGGAAAGTAGACCAGGGTTGCCAAGTCTTCATGAAAGTTTCCATCTTGTCATCTCTCGTGACTGACAGATTTTCATAAAAGATCACAGAATGGATTGAGAGAGTAGGTGACAACCACTGAGACGCGACATATATTCTAGCCGCCATACAGATAATTTGTGCTAATTTATGTTCTTGGTTATTAAACCTTGGTGGTTCGTCTGCCAGGAGAATAACCAAAGCCAGAAAAGGGAAGGATTTATAGAGGACTCTAGAAATCAAATCAACAACCTCTCCCCAAAATGAATGTCCACCACACATAGGCCCTATTAATAATAGCCTCTTAAGCAATTAGAGGGGATAGTTGGGGAGAATTTATGGATTCTTGTAGGAACCAGATATGATCTATGTAGTGTTTTTAAAGAAGACTCAGCCAGAGTGACCTTATAGCTTCCTTTAGAAATAAGGATGTAGCAATGGTGCCATCCTGGGAGCAAAAGAAAAATATTCAGATCTTCTTTCCAATGCTGTATGTTAGGTAATGTCACCCCAGGGAAAGGCTGAATGCAACAAAGAAATCACCTGGGATTGAAGAGGTGACCATAAACACATTCTCGCAAAACTAGTCGCATGGGGGAAAGAGACAATAAAGGACCAGATAACGTTCTTATTTGAGAAAGTTCAAGCCACCTGTAAGTTGGTAGTGCATATTTTCAGAAAATTGCAGGAGAAGGGGAGGAAGGGTAAGGAGTTCAAACATTAGAATATAATGACAAAGCTGAGTTAAGCCTACATCTAGTGTACTCAAGGGAAAAGCCCAATTGAAGATGACTGGGAGAAGCAGAGAAAGAGCTGTCATGAATGAATATCTAAACCTACATCTTCTCCAAAATAGAAAAAGATGATAAATATAAGGGAAGGTTGGGGGACGGCCTTTTTAAACATAATATTAACCCATAGACCCAATAGAACAACAGGGGTGCAGGTCGGGGCACCTAAAAAAAAAGTGACTAATATAACGAATTTCCACTTGTCCTTCACAAGAGAGTTTTATCAGGGAGCCCCAGAAGTACTAGATTTCAGAAAAGCAAAGTTCGATCAGCTTAGAGGTGACCTTAACCTTATTGTCTGGGACAACGTCCTCAAAAATAAGAACACAGATAATAAATGGGAGGATTTTAAAAACAGGAAAGAATTATAGAGAGTGACAAGGAGAGAGAAAATTTCTGAAATATCTTTTTCTCCACTGTATTTACAGAAGAAAATGGAATGTCAGATGAAATGTAAAATGATAAAGTAAACTCTTATTGAGTGTCAAACATATATATGGTTTAATGGTACACTAATAGTGCTACGAAATATACCAATAGTAAATACAATAAACTGAACTGCAATACTGGTAAACATACTATGTAAATAACTGGACTTCTTAGATCACCTTTTCATCAAACTGTGAGAGCCTACCTGCCAGCAAAGAGGCGACTCTATCAGATGGGGCCCTAGTATTCAGACGCACGTCTGTTTGGGCCAATGGTCTCTAAATAAACTAGGGCATGTAGGATCCATATTAATTAAAATGCCTTCATGCAGTGGTGTACATAGAAGAAATGGGGTCCCATAGCAAATATCTAAATGGCCCCCTATAATGGTGTCCGGTTTTGCCACCCAGGCTGCAGCCCCCTTTCTCCAAAGGCCCAATAGCAGTTGTATGGTCTGTCTATACAGTGCATATGCCCTTGCTGTCATGGCAATATTAGTGTGTTGTTACACCATGCATATGTTTGCTGTTTGCTTTCATCCACTTTGAAGAAACATACATTTATATTTATTTTTTTTTGGATGTGCCATCTGATTCTCTTTGCATTCTTCATTAAATGTCACCAGTCTAATGTAGAATGAAGTGCAGAGCCGCCTTAAAAAGATTGAAATAGACACATTGCGGGGTCCCAAAGGCATACATCCTCAGGTTCTAAGGGAGTTGAGTATTGTAGATGATAACGCATTCTTTCTCAAATTTAAGGACTTTATAGTGATGAGGTCTGTTCCACTGGATTGGCGCATAGCCAATGTGGTGCCAATATTCAGAAAGGGTCAAAAAGTGAACCTGGAAATTCTATTGTGGGTAAAATGTTTTGAAGGGTTTCTAAGAGATGCTATCCTGGAGGACCTCAAGGAAAATAGCTGTGTAACTCCGTATCAGCATGGGTTTATGAGAGATCGCGCCTGTCAAACCAAGCTGACCAGCTTCTACGAGGAGGTAAGTTCTAGACTGGACCGGGGAGTCACTGGATCTTGTGTAGCTGAACTTTTCCAAAGCGTTTGATACTGTGCTGCATAAAAGGTTGGTATATAAAATGAGAATGTTTGGTCTGGGGGAGAATGTGTGTGAGTAACTGGCTCAGTGATAGAAAGCAGAGGGGGGATATAAATGGTACATACTCGGATTTGGTAGCCATTACTAGTGGGATACCATAGGGGGTAATATTGGAGGGGTTACTAGTGGGGTACCACAGAGGGCAGTATTGGAGGGGTTACTAGTGGAGTACCGCAGGGAACAGTATTGGATGGGTCACCGTTACTGGTGGGGTACTGCAGGGGTCAGTTTTGGGCCCTATTCTTTTTAATATATTTATTAATCACCTGGTAGAAGGATTGTACAGTAAAATATCAATATTTGCAGATGACACAAAACTATGTAAAGTAATTAACATAAAAGAGAACAGAAGTCAGCTGCAAATGCATCTGGATAAGTTAGGGGCAAAAAAGTAGCAAATGAGGTTTAACAAGGATAAATGTAAAGTAATGCACATGGGCAGAGAAAATACATGTCACCATTACACACTAAATGGGAAACCACTGGGGAACACTGACATGGAGAAGGACTTGGAGATTTTAGATAACTGTAAGCGTAACTGACGCAACCAGTGTCAGGCAGCTGCTGCCAAGGCAAATAGGATCATGGGGGGCTTCATTAGAGGTCTAGGGGCGCATGATGAGAACATTGTTCTTCCTCTCTACGAATCACTGGTCAGACCACACTTGAAGTGTTCTTTACCAACAAAGTTCTAATTGTCTGTTTTTATCTTGCAGTGAATGTACGTGGAATGCTGAAATGTGGAAACTGATCACAAACCTTTTTATGTTTTCATTTTTCTAGGGAAGTGCTATATTTCATGGGGAAGCCACCTACTGTAGGATGCTTTCCCAACAGTCTTCAGTTCCCTTATATGCTGAAAGCTACTGGCTGCTTTTCATTCACTCTCCACTTCATGTCTTATGTATTTAGGTTAGGTGATAGTGAAGCTTTGCTCATTGTAAACTAGGGCCACTCTACTGGTGAACTGTGGTCTATATTTGAATCACAAACTCCATCTGTCTGGACCCGGTGGTTGAACCATGCTGTCTGTCATGGTGGTGCAGCTGCTGAACTCATCCCAGTGCTACTGAGCTGTGGCCCGAGCTTCCTTATGTTCCCACTAATGGTCAGTGCCACTTTCCCCTTCAGGTTTGGAATAGCAGGATCAGGAAGAAGGAACAAGGAGACAGTACACCACTGCAGACTATGGCCGACTCAGCATAGTGACCCATGTCTCTCCTCTTCCTGTCCCTTTCCTCCATGTCTTAATTATAGATAACGGAAGGAGAAGGACAGATTGTGGTAGCTGGCCACTATAGAGAGACACTGATAGAGGTGCTTGGAGGGCAGTCAGCAGCAAGTACTCCATACTGTTCACCAATGCAAATTTTGGCCCTTCAGTATAAATTTATATATAAAATTCTGTCTGGCTGGGGCACAATTTAGGGCACCATTACTGTCTCGAATATGATCTATTTGGCAATAGTATTTTATGGTCATTATCTGTGTATCAATGTTACTTATTTCTGGAAGTTCAGTATGTTGGGGAACCTTGCAAGATAGCAGGTACAATAATGGGGCAGCAACAGGCACAGCACTGAAGGTAACAGTAGGATGGGGAGTCTATATAGAAGGTGGGGAATAGGTGGGGGGAGTGCTGGAAAAGCAAAGAGCCAAACTTATTTGTTTATCAAACTCTATAGAAACATGTCATAACTAGAAGTCATTGTCATGATGGGCTGGGCTGGATAGAGAAGAAAAGGGAAAGTGATCGACTCCAATAAGAGAAGATGTCACCTGTACGTCAAAACTTTCCCATTAATGTATCTAACAAATTGTCCTTAAATAGATAGGTTTTTAAAATGAAGTTTAAGTCACTGTGAAGACATTGGAAGATAATGAACAATGTTCAGGGGAAAACCTTTACACTGGGATCACCAATAAGTTAAAATGCTGATGCTTCTGGGCTCTTTGCCTTCCAGGGGCATTGATGTTCGTAGAACCTGCCAATTATCTTAGCTTATGCCTTTTATTTTATAGGGTCAAAGGTGTCATTGGAGCACTGCTTACACTTGTCCCTTTTGGTAGTTAGAGAGAGGGGCTTGGGACAAACATTTCTTCGATACCCATAGGCCTCTAGTTATATCACTGATGGGGAGCACCAGACATATCCTAAATCTCCTTTGTCTTCTTACACATTTTCAATAGACTAGTAAAACCAAAGTACCAATTTCCACTGGCTGCTTGTATTCTTTAATCGGAGAAGGTCCCTTCTCCATATTCCTCTCTTTCAGTGGCGGTTTCTTTCCAGCAATTTTAGCACGAAGGCGTGATTCACAGTCTCCTCTGAATATATTGAGTAGTGCCTACTGCCTCAACTAAGTGAAGCATTTACTTGGCTGCTCATCTGAGCACAGGTAACTCTTGGTCTACTTGGAAGGAACCTCATGAGAAACTCTTTCATTATAGGATTTTACGGTTTTTGCTGCTGTGCTAGAAGGAACTCAGTGTTGCTGCACATTCCTGGATATGCTGACCTCCAGTTCTTAAAGTAATGATAGAATTTCATTTGTTTTGCCAAGATGAGTTGTTTTTGCCATATCATAGACAACTGCAACCAGAAAAGATGACCTATTTAAGATGCTATGTTTACGACCCTATGTCATTATTTTTCAACTGGTTGACTTTAATCTTGGTAGTTCAATATTTTCCTTTATTAGTTTTGCTGAACTTCTAAATGAACAGTAATTGCATTTGCATAAAAACTCAATAAAATTTGTTTTTTACTATTTTAAGTATTTAAAGAGTCCCTTTCATTAGAGCTTCAATTTAGGCTTTAGGGCATGTGCACATGTTGTGGAAATTCTGCACATTTTTCACAGTGAAAAAATTCAAAGGTGGTTAATAGGGTACTAGAGCCTCCATGCTCATCATATCATATCTTGTATACAAGCTAGAGGAGGTACAACAGGGTACTAGAGCCTCCATGCTCGCCCATATCATATCTTGTATACAAGCTAGAGATGACACAACAAGGTACTAGAACCTCTATGCCCACCCATATAACATCTTGTAACCAAGCTGGAGGCAATCCAACAGGGTACTACAGCCTCCATGCAGACCCGTATCACATCTTGTATCCAAGCTAGAGGTGGTACAACAGGGAACTAGAGCCTCTATGCCTGCCCGAATCACATGTTGTATACAAACTAGAAACAGTCCAACAGGGTACTAGAGCCCCCATGCAGACCCGTATCACATGTTATATCCAAGCTAGAGGCGGTACAACAGGGAACTAGAGCCTCTATGCCTGCCCGAATCACATGTTGTATCCAAGTAGAGGCGGTATAACAGGGTACTAGAGATTCCATGCCCGCCCATATCATATCTTGTATACAAGCTAGAGGCGACACAACAAGGTACTAGAACCTCTATGCCCACCCATATAACATCTTGTATCCAAGCTAGAGGCAATCCAACAGGGTACTACAGCCTCCATGCAGACCCGTATCACATCTTGTATCCAAGCTAGAGGTGGTACAACAGGGTGCTAGAGCCTCCATGCCCGCCCGTATCACATCTTCTACAAAAGCTAGAGGCGGTACAACTGGGAACTAGAGCCTCCATGCCTGCCCATACCACATCTTGTATACAAGCTAGAGGTGGTGCAACAGAGTACTAGAGCCTCCATGCCCGCCCGTATCACATCTTGTATCCATGCTAGAGGCGGTATAACAGGGTACTAGAGCCTCCATGCCTGTCTGTATCACATCTTGTATCCAAGCTAGAGGAGGTACAACAGGGTACTAGAGCCTCCATGCCTGTCTGTATCACATCTTGTATCCAAGCTAGAGGCAGTACAACAGGGTACTAGAGCCTCCATGCCTGCCTGTATCACATCTTATATCCAAGCTAGAGGCGGTACAACAGGGTACTAGAGCCTCCATGCCCACCTGTATCACATCTTGTACCCAAGCTAGAGGCGGTATAACAGGAAACTAGAGCCCCTATGTCCGCCCGTATCACATCTTGTATCCAAGCTAGAGGCGGTACAACAGGGTACTAGAGTCTCCATGCCTGCCCGTACCACGTCTTGTATACAAGCTAGAGGCGGTACAACAGGGTACTAGAGCCTCCATGCCCGCCCGTACCACGTCTTGTATACAAGCTAGAGGTGGTACAACAGAGTACTAGAGCCTCCATGCCCGCCCGTATCACATCTTGTATCCAAGCTAGAGGCGGTACAACAGGGTACTAGAGCCTCCATGCCCACCCATATCACATCTTGTATCTATGCTAGAGGCAGTACAACAGGAAAGTAGAGCCTCTATGCCTGCATGTATGACATCTTGTATCCAAGATAGAGGTGGTACCGCAGGGTATTAGAGCCTCCATGCCTGCCTGTATCACATCTTGTATCCAAGCTAGAGGTGGTACAATATAGTATTAGAGTTCTCCACAATAAAGTTTCCTTTTGCTCTGATACTGTAATCACTTACTTATATCAATGTTACAATCACACAAAGAAAGTTTTATTCCCTTTTGACAACTTCTATGGGAGGGATGTTACTGACAATGAGTGTATATATATACACAGCATTTTAATACAATATTAAGCAATATTAAAACATTGTAAAACAACATTAAAGCTTTTATATCAAGGTTTCATATATATATATATATATATATATATATATATATATATATATATTATGGTCTACAGATCTTTACTGAAAAAAAATGTAGGTCTCCTAGTCAATGACGCAGACTATAAGAAATGCCTACTGAAGTCTGTTTCTGCCTAAGCAATACCGGCTATCAAAGCCATCATGTTATAATTTTTATATAACGCTTTCTGCTAACTTCATATTTTCCATATTCACTGCAGAGTCTTACTAGCTGTACATATGGGCATACATGTCTGAATACACAAACACATGTATGTGTTCCATATCCGTAATGTGAAATGTTCCAGTGCTACCTAATGTTACAAGATTTCCATGGGGAAGAATTAGCTGCAGAGAAAGAAAGAACCCCTTTTGCTTTGTGCTGTATAAACCTCTGCTAATGGAGTGTGGCAGTCATTATTTATGGCAAGGGGTACGGCATATGATGATTTGTACAGGATGCGGGAGGGAAATATTAGGTTAGTGGTTTGCACATTCCTGTACTATAGTAACTGATCAGCTTCTGTACAGAACACAAACTATTCAAATAGTGGAAGGTCATGTTGGGAGGAAATGCAGGGGAGCGGGGGAGAGAACCAACTCTTCAATGGCTTCCAGTAGCATCACTCATCGCACCGTGGAGATGATTATTGTGTACGTAGAACTGTTAGGCGGGTCGATACAAGCTTATATATATATACATATCAGATACCCTAGTTGTGGTGTGAATTCTGGTACTGCTAAAAAGTTCCAACGATTCATGAGCCATACCCATACAGCCATAGCCCCCTATTGCAATTTATATTGACCTTAAAGCTAAACATAGCAATCAGCATTATCCATAGTTAAATAGAGCGTCTCATCATGAAAATCACTTTTATACAAAATCTGACTAATTGGGTCTGAGTTAAGAAGCCACTGGTGATAATAGCTGGATAAAAGTTCTGTCTAGCCATTCATTGCAAGGGAGATGTACTATAAGACCTCATGTCCACTGGACAATTCTATTTAGTAAATCCGCGCGGGCGTCCCGCATGCGTGATCCGCGCCAATAGGGATGCATTGTACACGCGCAGGTAAATCACCTGCATGCTCCATTTTTTGCGGGTTCCATTGAAGCCTATGGAAGCCATCCGGAACGGAGGCACACCCGCAGCTGAGTTTCTGCTCTGCCGCGAGAGCAGGAGTTAAAAAAAAAAGAGTGCATGGCGCATGCTGCCGGCATGCCGAGCACATCCGCCAGGCAGGAAAAAAAATATACGGCCACGTTGGACAGGAATCCGCAACGTCTGGACAGGTAAGTAAGATCTATTTTCAGGCCTCATGTCTGCGGGAAAAGAGGGACCCACTGCGGAATTCTGCATGGAGAATCCGTGCGGGCCTGAATTTCCCAGTGGACATGAGGCCTAACATGTCACCATCAGGGGTGTAACTATAGGGGATGCAGTTGCACACGAACCTTAGAGGGGCTCATAAGGCCCCTCATCTCCATAGAGGAAGTTAATACTATGACTAAAGCGTAATAGTTGGGGGCCCTATTACAGATTTTGCATTGGGACCCAGAAGCTTCAAGTTACGTCTCTGTCGGCCATACAGGTGATGCCTTCTTTGATGGAAGCCACAATACCCCCACAACAGCCATATTTCCCCAATAGATGCAGGATAGAAAAATGGGTGGAGCAAAACCCGTGTGGTAGGAGTGGCTCAAAGAAAAGGCAAAGGCCGTGTTGGTTTGAAGTGTACAAGTTATTATGGAGATGCTGCTGACCAGATACTGCTCCACAAAAGTGAGCATAGGGTGAGCGGAGAGACAAAAACTAGTGCTTTGGTACGGCAGTCCAGAATCAATCACATTACTAGAATAATTAGGTTCAACTTCTCATTTATTATTGATTAAGAAAACATCCTCAGATACACATTTCAGCTTTATTACATACTAAACAAAGACAATTGTAGGTGAAGAATAAGGTTGGAGCGAAAGAAAAAAGGATTAGAAAAGTAAAAAAGACATAAAACGTGTGTGTGAGGTACCAAAAACAGAAATGCAAAATTACAGCTGCAGAATAAAAAAAAACAATAGAAAGGAAAAAGTGTTTCTAATAAATGATAATAAGAATAATTAAAAGTATATAAAAAGGCATAAAGGACATAAAATTGCAGTACAAGAAATAGACAGATCTCCAAAAAATGTATAAAAGCCAAATCGCCGTACAAATCAGAACACTTTTATACATTTTTTTTGGAAATGTGTCTATTCTTTGTACTGCAGTTTTATGTCCTATATGCCTTTTTGTATATACGTAGTTTATGGGGTGTTAAATGTTTAATACCAGTGCCAAGTGTTGAGCCGGACAACGGTCAAGGCAGAACGACCAAAGTAATGCAAGAATTAGACTTGTGTGTTGTGTGTGTCTAGAAACCTCCTGAGGATGTGACGTGGATTTAGTCCGGCTGCTTTCTGAGGGATATTTGAGCTGGCTGGGTGTGGAGTTCCTCCTGCCAGCCAATCCCCATGAGCCTGCTGCATATAAATACACCAGCCTCTTTGCAAGAGGAAGCTAGTATCCCTACCCTCTAGGGTTTGTTGGTCCTGCATGCCTGTATATGTGTTAGGTGTGTGAACAGTGTCTTGTCCAGTGTCTGTGCAGGTGACCAGACATCGGGTGTGGACAGTCCTGTTCTGTGGTTGTTCTGTCTTGCATGCTAGTCCTAGTGTGTTGATGTGTGAACTGTGTCCTGTGCTGCTGGATGATGTATCATCTCTAAGCTAGTGTGGCCCATAGGTTCCAGCGCAGGGCCGCCTTTATCGAGGCGATCGCTCTGCTTGCAGGCAGGGTTCTGCTTCATGTCGTTAGAGTAGGGACCGCGAGACACGAGGACCCTTGAAGCTGGGCTCGCGGCTTAAGTGACCCGACCAATTCACAAACTAATGCCTCGTATTTATAACAGCAATTACATCTGCTTATGCGTGCGGGGATGTTTGGTGAGTGTGTTGGCCGTTTTTCAGTTCCCCAGAGAAGCAGTTGGTGTTGCCGATCCTCTATGCTGGCTGAATTGCTCCTGATTCAGATAAGTGTTGCTGTATTCTATCAGTTGTATTTTGGTTACCTTTATTGGCTTGCTTTGTGGTGTCAGTTCATCTGTCCAGGGGTTCCTATAGGGATAGACAGGGACCCAAGAAGAAGACAATAGGACTGTCCTTTTCAGGACAATTTCTCCGCTTTCAGGCAGGGACCCTTCACCTCCCTGTTATGTTAGGGACAGGCTTCTATCTTCCTGGAGTGGTGCTCACTGTCCAGCATTGTGTGGTGTACAACTATTACCATCAGTGTGTACGTCACCCTGCGACCGTGCTGAGCGTGGTGCTCTTGTGCCGCACGGACGTGACATAGAGGCTTTCATCTTCCTGGAGTGGTGCTCACTGTTCTACAGTGCATGGTGCACTACTATTGCATTAAGTGTAAACAACCCCCTGCGCCCGTGCTAAGCATGGTCCTTGTGCCGGACGGACGTGAAACCCCGGTGGTGGAGGATGACGGGCACAATAAGTACCCCATCCATACTCCACAGGCATCTCACCTTACTTATGGATTTTCTCAGTGTACGTATGTTGCATGTTATGAATGTTTCCACTGAAATGAATGGAGATTATGGAGACTTCCAGTGATGTCAGTCATAGGTTTTTTATAGCTCCTTTGTCCAACCAAGTGTGACTCTACATTCAATAATCTGGTTAAGATTATTCTTAAAGTGACGGAGGTCCTAAATGGGGATTCTACTCTACTGTAATTTTATTGTATATGTTATGTTAATTAAGGGATACCAGTCCTGAGATATGAACTACTCATCCATCATCCAGACTTACACACTTTGGCTGTGATTAGCACTTTCTTTACTGAAAATGCTTTACAGTCAAGTCTCCATTGTAATATAGATGCACAGCATACAGTACTCACCATTGGAAAGAGTCTCTAGAATTGTAAAGAGTGCAGCAACTGGGACAGAAGAAAATAACTTGGTCTTTGAAAATATAACAGGTCTTTGCTGCGTGTAAGTAGGAAAAAAGTCTGGGTTAGGCCTTATTCACACAAGCGTTTTATCGTGGCAAAGTTTTCATTCAGAGGGCCGCGTCAAAGCATCATGGCCGGCGAAGAGAGGACATCATGGCCAAATACGCCAGCCGATGTTTTGACGCTGATGGAAAAGATAGGTCTTCCCCTATATTTTGGCCGTGATTAGGCAGCGGCTCCCATAGAAGCTTATGGGAGCTCCCAGCAAAGGCAGGGGGACTGAGGAGAAGGGAGTTTAGTAGCGTCTAGCACAGCTAAATTATGTCAGCTTGCTCGATGGAGCTAGTTGAAAAAGTTTTCCCGGCCGAAGGAATATATGTATATACACCGTACCTGGCCGTGTGAATGAGCAAGAAAACTTGGTTGCGGCCATTCCTCATTCATGTGATTTTCACCTATGTGAAAGAGGTCTAACCATCTCAAATGTATAGCTAAAGTCCATAGCAATGCTCTTGAGGCCTGATTCTCAGCCTCCCTTTGCGTTCAGCCCTACCATACACCAGGTGCCCTAATTTAAGATTGAAGCCCTACTATCTTATTCAGCAACTCTTTCACTGCCCTTTGAAGAGGCTGACTCTGATCTGCTCGACATTGGTAACTTTGGCATTCAGCCACTATGGATTTGGTTCGCTGTTGACGATGGCAGCCTGCGAATGCTTTCTGCTAGGACTATGAGGCCGATTCTTTTCCCCTTGTGACTCTAGGATTCTGCTTTGACTACTCTCGCTCCTGGGCTCTAATTGAACCTGACAGCGCACACTGCTGCTCCTGTCATTGTACCCTGACTGCACTTCGCAGCTTCACTCTGCTGCTTCTGTCCGTGGACTCTAACTGGTCAACACAGCCCGACCATGCTGACGCCTGCAGTCCTTGACTCCACTTAGCTCGCCACCACTTCCTGTTCAGGCTGAACCTTCCTCCTTGGACCCAGTGACCTCAGTTGTAGTGCCCTCTGCTGAGCATCACGATTGCTCTCATCTGCCATATGTAGTAAGAGGCATCAGGGTCCAGACTGGTCTAACTAGCCATCTTGAAGCTGGGAATGTCAGTAAAAAAGGAGGGGATTATTCTGCATGAGCTCCCCATAAATAACTGTGTCTCCCTTAGATATGTCTCCATTCAGGCTGATTTATTTCTGCAAAGCACACTTTACCTCTTTTCTCATCCACATAATTGAGACCCAGCGGTGCCATACAAAAGACTTGTCATCCTGACTGCTCTGCAGTAAAACCAGCCAGGAGACTATCGGCCATTTCTGGCTGTTGTGTTGTTTTACGACCCTTCCTTACTATGTAAAAGAATCCATGTCCTGCAGGTTTTAAAGAGTCCTACAAAATGTGGAACTGAATAGGTCTAGGTATAGGAGGAGGGGACCGAGGGGGACCCATCTTACAGAACGGACCTTGTGTGATGTGGCCTCCTGCTGATCTTCCCCTTTTTCACAGGACCGCAATTGTGTAAACTGTCTGCAGAAAAATAAAGCAACAATGAGAGTAACGTATCCCCCTCTACAGAGGTCACTGGAGGAGCGCCCCTCCAAATGCATCAGAGAAGGAAGTTTACAGGCAGCAACAAGTTAATTGGCGTCAAGGAACTTTTTTCTCTCATTGTCAGGAATACAAACAAGATCTTGAAAGAAATGCCATTATGTAGACATTATATAGTTATAATCTTAGATTTATTAGTCTATGGTGAGCTATCATTTAAAGTGCTGACAATGATAAAGTTGTTCTACGGCGGAAGACTTACTCTGAGGACATGACAATGAGGGTAAAAGACTGAATATGAATGTTGTGGGGATATTAAAAACACTCTGTTACCTACATATAGCCCTATTAGCTAAGCGTATGGGCTGGAAGTAGGTGACCCGCTGGCTCCAGGGATGTAACATAGTATGCATGGCTGAAAAGACAAATGTCCATCCAGTTCAGCCTGTTTCCACCTCCCCTTTGTTGACCCAGAAGAAGGCAAAAACAAACAATGAGGCAGAAGATAATTTACCCCATTTTGGGGTAAAAAATTCCTCCCTGACTCCATAATGGCAGTCAGAATAATCCCTGGCTTCACATTATACTTACCTTCCCTGGGAATTTTTTCCCTAAAATTAGGAAAATTGGCTTCTACCTCATTGGGGATCTTTGTCTTCCTCTGGATCAACATTGCAGGATAATAGGCTGAAATGGATGCTCTGAGAAGTGGCTTCCAGTGCTGACATTGGTGTAATGATGGGGAAGGTAAGTATAACACTTACATCCCCGGACTACTTTCCGCTTTGATAACCACTCTGGGTATTATAGTCCACCATTCTATTCATTACTTTAGTTGCCCGCCTTTGTACCCGTTCAAGCTCTGATATGTCCTTGAGTACTGGTGCCCAAAACTGTCCACAATATTCCATGTGTGGTCTGACCAATGACTTGTGAAGAGGAAGAACAATGTTCTTATCATGTGCCCCTAGAACTCTTTTAATGCACTCCATGGTCCTATTTGCTTTGGCATCAGCTGCCTGACACTGGTTGCTACAGTTAGGTTTATAATTAACTAAAACCCCCAAGTCCTTTCCTATGTCCGTGTTCCCCAGTGGTTCCCCATTTAGGGTGCCTACCCACTTGCGATTTTTTTTCCTGTGATGTTTTGCGTTTTTTCTCAAGAGCAATTAGTATAGAATGTGTTCTTGTCCATCTGGGGTTTTTTTTCCGTTTCGTGGGGTTTTTTCACATAGGAACTGTCAGTTGCAGATGTCTCCTTATTTTTCTCTTAATGCACCCATGATTGTCAATGGAGGGCTGCAAAAAACGGGCAAAAAACCGCCGCGAAAACGCCGCGTTTTTCACACGCGAAAATCGGCAACGCAAGTGGGTAGGCGCCCTCAGTGTGTAATTTTGACAGGTATTTTCCTGCCCGTGTTTAGAACCTTACATTTATCCATGTTAAACCTCGTTTGCCCCTTTTTTGCACAAGCCACCAACTTATCCAGATCCATTTGCAACCACATTCTGTCTTCTCTTGTGTCAATTACTTTACATAGTTTTGTATCAGCTGCAAATATTGATATCCTTCACTAGTGATAGTAAATTAATCCCTCCAATACTACCCCCTGTGGCACCCCACTAGTAATGGTGACCCAATCAGAGTATGTACCATTAACAACTACCCTCTGCTTTCTATCACTGAGCCACTTACTCACCCAGACCAAACATTCTCATTTTATATACCAACCTTTTATGTGGCACAGTATCAAATGCTTTGGAAAGATCAAGATATACAAAATCCAATAATTCTCCCTGGTCCAGTCCACAACTTATCTCATAGAAGCTGATCAGATTGGTTTGACAGGAGCAGTCTCTCATACGTTTATGTTGATACGGAGTAATACAGCTATTTTTCTTGAGCTACTGCAGATGGCATCTCTTAGAAACTCCTCAAACATTTGACCCACAATAGAAGTAAGACTCACCGGCCTGTAGTTTCCAGGTTCGCTTTTTGAACCCATCACTATAGAGTCTTGAAATATAAAGAAACAATGGCCTATCTATCCTATTACTAAATTGCCTTAGAACCCGGGGGTGTATGCCATTGGGACCCACCGATTTGTCTATTTTAATTTTTTTAAGGCAACTCTGCGCTTCCTCCTGGCTTACGCTGGTGATATTTACTGAATAGTTTACTTTATTACTCTGCATTTCACCTTACATTTTATTTTCCTCTGTGAATACACTGGAAAAAAAAGTATTAATAGATTTGCTTTGTCGTCATCACCCTTTACAATTTTTCCAATGTTACTTTTTAAAGGGACAACACTTTAAAGTTTAATCTTTTTACTATTTATATAGTTGAAGAACAGTTTAGGGTTAGTTTTATTCTCTCTTGCAGTGAGTCTCTCTGTCTCCAACTTTGCTGTTTTTATCTGTTTTAATACATGATTTTTTCCCTTATAGGTTTTTAGTGCTTCTTCACTGCCTTCTTGTTTTAGTATTTTAAGTGATTTCTTTTTGTTGTTTGTTGATCCCTTTACATCTTTATTTAGCAACACTTGTTTTCTCCTATTCCTAACCCTTTTAGTCTTTTAAGGTATGATCTACTGACAGTGAGAATTTAAGATGCTTTTAAAAATTCCCCATTTACTGTCTGTACACTTTTTTAGGGCATTGTACCAGTCAATAAGGTTAAAGGTATATCTAAGCTGATTGAACTTGGCCTTCCTGAAGTTTAGTATTTTTGTGGCTTCCTGCCATATATGTCTTTCTTGTAATCAGGTGCCCCAAATTATACACATGATACAGACTGATTTGTAATTTGAACTATATTTTCATCATATCCATCTATTCACTAGTTGCTACATTTTAGTTCGCTGTCAATTAAACGGAATCTGTCACCTACATTGAGCCCCATCAGCTAGGCTTATGAGCTGAAAGTAGGCGACCCTTGTTAAATTTATTATATAATGGTCACTATTTTCCAGGTGCCCCTGAACCACTACTTTTGCTATTCTGTCAGGTCTGTTGGTTAACATTAAGTCCAAAATGGCCGCCCCTCTAGTCGGGTCCTGCACAAGTTGGGAAAGGCAATTAATTATCTTTAGTTATTGACAAAAACTTGATACCTTTATGAGATCTGCAAGTTTTGGATTCTCAATTTATATCCGGGTAGTTAAAGTCCCCCATAATAATAACCTCATTGTGATTTGCTGCCTCATCTAGTTGCTTCAGAAATAGATTTTCAGTGGCTTCTGTTATATTTGGTGACTAATAGAAAACTTCTATGTAGATTTTTAAAATTATTTTTCCCTCCATGTATCTCTACCCATAGAGACTCGACATTTAATCTCCCTCACTTATATCTTCCCGTAATGTGGGCTTTATACAGGATTCTTTCTAAAGACAAACCCCTCCCCCTTTCCGGCTTTATGATGGCTTCTGAACGGACTGTAACCCTGTAAGTTAACTGCCCCATCATAGCTTTTGTTCAACCAGGTCTCTGTTACTCTCACTATTCTCACATCATTACTTCAAGTTCGTCTACTTTATTGGTGAGACTTCTAGCATTAGTCACCATACAGTTTAGAATGTTTTGGTTACTTTTTATGTTACATGTATCCCTACTAACTATTCTGCCAGTTCTAACTGTACTAACCCCTCCCACCACTCCACCCCATTTCCATTACTTAGTCACAGGTCACTGTCTACACTGTCTTCCCCTCTATCTCTCTGGTTGCCCTCCTCCCCAGTCCCTAGTTTAAACACTCCTTCAACCTTCTAGCCATCTTCTCCCCAGCACAGCTGCCCCCTCCCCATTGAGATGCAGCCCATCCCTATGATAGAACCTGCAGTTAACAGCAAAGTCAACCCAGTTCTCCAGGAACCCAACCCCCCCCCCCCTTCCTACATCAACTTTGGAGCCACTTGTTAACCTCCCTAATCTCGCACTACATTTCTGGTGTGGCATGTAGTATAGGTAGTTTTTCAGAAAATACTACTTTGGAGGTTTTTGCTCTAAGCTTGCATCGTAGTTCTCTGAAATTGTTTTAATGATCTTGAACTCGCCTCTAACTTTGTCATTGGCTTTCACCAGCCTACCCGATCCGCGATGTGTCAAACTTGGGTGCCAGAAAAAAAAAGGCACGGTTCGACGATCCTGGTCTTTGTAACAGTCTGCCATGTCTGTACCCCTAATAATTGTTCCCCCCACTAACATTATCTATCACCATCCCCCTGGTAGTCAGGGAATATATTTTGCTGTAGTAGTGCTAACCCTGTAATAGCATTCTTCTCATCTGCCAACTTTACAGACTTCGTGGGGTGTGCCAGTTTAGGACTAATCTCCTTGGCACTTTTTCCTCTTCCCCTCCTTCTAACTGTCATCCAGCTAGCTGCCTAAACACCCTGCACTTCCATGCTACCATCCATCGCCACATCTACCTTGTGACTGTCTGCTGTAAATGGATCTCAGTGTTGCAAGCTTCGCTTTTACATCCAGGATCTCAGCATCCAAATATGCAACACGCACACATCTCTTACAGAATGGCTGTTCAAAGACTGCATACATGGCACAAGAAGTATATTGGACGCACTGTCAATCATGGAACACATTCTAAATGGGGATAGTACAAATAAATTAGATAAAAGTAATATATGCAAGTGAAAATTAAAAGAGACAAGCAGTAAATAAATATAAGGGACTCCCTTCTAAAGTTCCTGAATCGAAAGTCAGTTAATCTTAAGTCACATACTTAAGACACAGCATACTTCAGACACTTACAAGCTCCCACACTCGCTTTTTGTTTGCTTTCTACAGCTCTTGGCTGCAGCACTCCTACTCCTCCTCTGTTTGGTAAGGCTAATGATCTATTTATACCTAGGCCTGTTAACATAGCAAAATGGCATCCACAATGGCTATAGGAAAGACATAGAAGCATAGAAGTTGATACTTTACTGTAAGAGTAGTTAGACTATAGAATTCCCTCTTGGAAGATATACTAGATAAGGTGCAAGAACCAAGTCACAACTGACTCCTTGGGTAATGTCCCATCGTGACATTTTCTAGGCAGACTGTTTTTGTGGGGTGGTTTCCCATTCCTTCCCCAGTCACTTTTTAACCCCCAACAAACTGGATACTCATTTTACCAACCTCAGAAGGCTGAGTCAACCTGAACCACATGGGGATTGAACCTGCAACCTTCAGGTCGTGAGTGAGAGCTTAGGACTGCATTTCTGCTGCCTTAACACTCTTTGCCACACAAGGCTCCAATGAGAAAAAACTAGCTCATCCCAATTCATGTCTCCTAGTGCTCAGTGGTACAAGCAGCTACCAACACTTTTCGGTGGTACATATAGATTACAGCTTTCCAGAGCTGATGTAAGTGAGATCTGGAGTTTATTGCTCTTTGGGGTTTGTGTTGCTGGGCTGGATTTACCGATAAACACAATAAATGACCATGTAACATCAGTGCTGCTACTACATAAACTTTGCACTAGAGCGTATGGGTGACCCAGCCTACTACACAGCCAGCTTGGGTAATAATGAGTGATAAATGGTAATGATTAACCCAATGGAAACAAATACAGTATATGTAAGAGGTTGGAAGCCAGTAGATAGTTCCCAGTGCTATACATTTACAGCACTGGGAAAACTAGGGCACAGTGGTTGGGCATGCCCCCAGTCGAGAGGCGATTGTTATTAGTAGCAGTCGCCCCATGGCAATAGCCGGCATTCATGAAATCTCTCGTCTTGCTCTTTGTGGGGCAAGTCAATAAGGGTTAATAAAATAATTAGTTAGAAAAGAGAAACATGCACAGGAAAAATGAAGAATAAACATAATTATGTTTTAATATGAGTTGTTATTAAATAAAAGTAATAAAACATAGAAAAATATATAAATCACATATCCCCTGAATTGTTACAACCCATTGAATAAATGTAACACCTAATGTTTGTTGGAGAACTATGTGAAAAACTACAGACAAAAAAACCTCACAAAACAATGGCGGAATAGAATTTTTTATACATTCTGCAAAAAGTTTAATATAAATCCACTCAAAAAATACTTGCTTTCGGAATAGGGTGAGACAAAACCACAAAAATGTGTTGCAATTTGAAAGTCAAAATGAGCCCTGTCCTTAACCCGTTTAGAAGCAGCCACCGTATATTTATGGCGGCTGGTCCTGGGCTTAGAGCACCGCCGATAGTAAAATTACGGCGGTGCTTTAAGTCTCCTGGTTCTGCAATCAGTCAGAGGAAGGAACGGGTTATCAGCTATTAGTGACAGCTGATAACCTGCAGCAGAAGGCAGGAGTGGTTTTTAACCCTTCCTGCCTTCTGCTTCCCCGATATACAGTGCTCAATGAGCACTGTATGGGCAAAGTGTAAGTAACATGTATTTTCACTACGGGAGCCTCGGGGGGTCATGTGACCTCCTGGGATTCCCTGCTACTGCAGAGCTGGAGGGACTAGACCCTGGCCGCTCTGCAGGTGACTAATGTCACCACAGGGGTTGCTTTTCCCTGTAACTAGGGCTCATATGGACGCCCCAGCTACAGTGGGAAAGTGTCAAATAAAGAAAAAAAAAATATGTGAATGTCCCCCAGAGGTCTTATATGACGTCATGGGGGACATAGATAGTAAAAAACACGATTACATAAATAAGTAAAACAAAACAACAGAACAAAACAACAATACATACATAAGAAAGAGAATAACACAAAGCCGACGCCAACAAAAACCATCGCCGTATGCGCCCTGTAAGCCAAAACCATACATATTATATATCAAAATATCCAAAACAAATAGAGGAACCCATTCCCATACTTTATTTTAGTGTAAATATAAAAATAATTTAAAAAAAATTATAAATCTTAAAAAAATGATTTTTTTTAGCTTTTTACCCCCAATAAAACGGCAAAAAAAGTCAGTGAAAAAGATGTAAAAAAAAACAGTCCTACATGTCACGGAAAAAAAACGCAGCAAAAATAGTTTTGGTAGCTAAAGGATAAAAAATAGAGCAGTAAAACCACCACATGGGTAAAATCCCTAAAAAGTGTCTGTTCCTTAAGGTACAAAACAGCTTGGTCCTTAAGTGGTTTTTCCAGGACTAAACTTTGATGGCCTATTCCCAAGACAGGCCATCAATAGTTGATTGGAGGATGCTTGGGTGAGCACAGCTGTCACTTCATTGCATATCAGGCACAGCGCTGTAAAGCTGTTTTCAGACCATGTGACTGATAAATATGATGTCACATGACTGAGAAGAGGCCATGGCGCTCACCAGAGTGCCAAGGCTTCTTCAGTCAGATGATTGTCAGGGATCCTGAGTGGTGGACCCTCGCATATCATATATTGATGACTTTTTCTGGGGACAGGTCATCAATACTTTAGTCCTAAAAAACCCTTTCAAGTGGTCACAATATGTGCTTATTTATAGCCAATGTGATTACTAGTAAAAGTCGAAATGACTTTATTTACCTGAAAAGAGATATTTGTGCTAAAAAATTCTTCTAAAGTTCTGGCAGCTCGAAAGCTCCTTAACATCCTTCTAACATAGGGTCCATTTAGACCTGCTGATTTCTCATTTGAATGAGTGAATGATGTCAGCGTTCGCTCAGGCAGCCTCTTTATACAGGCAGATACATTGTTGGCTCGTTCAAACAAGAAATCATTCAGTCGTCGTATAAGTGAGAAAGACTGAAGGATCAGTATTTAAACCAAATGATTAGTGAACGAGCCAATGATGATTTTTGTGTCTGCATAAAATGAACAAAAGGCAAACGATGTGTAACAGCAGCTTACTCTATGCAGAGTATATAGAAGACATCACAATAGGAGACTCCTCCCACCCTTTCAGAGAGAACTGAAAATCTGATATACAGCTTGCAGAGGGGAAAAATGGTGATAAATGCAGGATACAAGTCAAATAATGACCATATATAATATTATTACTTATGTACACCCACATGGCAGCTTACTCTGAAAATTTTTCTGAAAAATCAGGGACGTGCTAAGTCCTTCTGGTTTGGGGACTAAATTCTGTTCCAGGACAGGAGAGGTGAGGGATATATCATTTGCAGTTCTTGTCTGTTGTCTCTCCAATTCGACAGTTCCAGGTCCTGCTTTGAGATGTCCAAGATGGCCTGAGAGAGTCTTCAGGCTACATTTTGGACAACCAAATACGGGGCCCAGAACTGACGGATTGGAGGGGTGGCAGAGCAGAAGAGCTGCAGCTAATATATCTCCCTCAGCTTCCTGTCCCAGGACAGAATCTTGTCCCAAAACTGGAGGGTTGTTTTAAAGACTGGTTGCCGCTGCATTTAGCTACCATAATAATTCTTCTCAGTGTTAAGAGTTTTACAGAGCCCTAGGTGGCCACTCATCCCAAAGCATACAATATTGGCCACTGTGTATGTCACTGCTACATGGGACATGGTCACTGCCGCTATATGGTCATTGTAACTTCTTGTACTTTTCATCTAAGGACTTTGCAGGCTACTTGTTTACAGCAAAACGTTGATGTCAAATACTATCCCATTAACCCAATGCAGAAAAAAATCAGGATGCATCAGAGGGCATGTGGTCTGGTGGCCAGAACAGACCCATCTTTTAAGAATAGGGTATTCTTGATTCCACTATCTTTACACAGATTTTTTTAATCAACATAAACTCAAATATGGGTCACATTCCATCTCTACACACTCCAGTCTTACCTATCCTTCAAGATGACTTACACCTTATTCACACGGGTGTATTTTCAGTGACTGATTACAGTCAATGGGGCTACTCATACATAGGATTTTCTTCAGGCACCAATGGAGCATGTAAAAAAAATTGCAGTATTACATTGGTCTATTCTCATGGACCAGAATCACCCATCCCAGAGAGCACAAGAAAAGAGGAGTGCACGTGCATGCTATAAGTGTGGGCTCCGTTTTTCATGCATGTTGCTTAGCAATGTTGAGAAAAAAGTTGCAACCAAGAAGTAGTATGGTGCACTGAACGAAACAGAGCCAGCACACAGATTTCCAGGCAAAGAGTGTGTCTGCAGAACAAAATACCACAGAATAGTGACATGGAATGTATGAGATCACTTGTAGAAAAGAGGCCCAAGTGGTGGGATACAAGATAATGAGTTCTACCATGACTGGCAAAAAAATGAGATAGCATGAAAGGATGTCACAAAGGCTTTGTGTAAATGACGGACTGTTTGCTACCATATGTGGCCCTTTTACCTTTATCCGCCCTGTGTTAGTGCTACCGTATATCACCCCTTTTCCATAGCTGTGGATACTCTGATAGACATATATATTTGTTTTCATTTTAGTGGAAGATTTCGAGAAACGTTGGAGGAACTGCCATGAGCAGTTCCTATTGCAGACGGGACAAACCCGGTGATCCTCTCATGAGATGTAATCCGGGGACCAATTTCTGCTGCTAAGAGATGTTATGGAAAGATTATACCCTTATTATAGGAAGCCTGGACATAAGGGTCTTGACTGTCCTAGGCCAATTGCTGCGATGAAACTCAAACAGAATTCAGCATTATGAACCATAGTGATTCTCTGAGGTTGGTGACACAACCCCTATCATCTATGACATAAAATGCTGATCATTTTATTGCCAACGTTCCTATTTCATCATGCCAATTCAGCTCTCATATGGATCTTACAAGTTAGCCATTACTGAAATTTTGAATTCCAAGGAAGCAGGAAATTTTATGAACATTAAGTTTGCAATCAATCACATTGACCATAGTCCAAGATCTTCACTGGGTAAAATAGTGACTGTTGGTGGAACATCATTAAGTTCTGGTCCGATTACTCATGAAACCATGGAAATGGAATTAATAATTGATCCTAATTATCCTAATTATCATATGAAGATATGCTTTCACTTAATTTCTTTCCCAAAGTTTCCAGCAATTTTGAGCATTACATGGCTTGGTATCCATATTCTCACAATTGATTGGAAAACAAGAGAGCTAATGTTCATCAATGAATTCTGTCAGATGAAAGATTCTATTCCCTCTGAGTCGGAAGTGTTTGGAGAGTTACTTGAGAAAGTACAGTCTGCAAAGATTTTCACTAGGCTTGACCTGCAAGAGGCTTACAATTTGGATCGCTTACAACCCAGGGGACGAGTGGAAGAAAGCATTTTGAATATGGTATGGTCATTTTGAATTCCTTGTCATACCCTTTAGGCTTTGCAATGCTCCAGCTACCTTGCAGCATTTTATCAATTATATCTTCCAGGATCTTCTGGATTGATTCATAGTTGCTTTTTTGGATGACATACTAATATTCTCTGAAAACCATGAAGAGCATAGTAAACAATAGAGATGAGCGAGTATACTCGCTAAAGGCAATTGCTCGAGCGAGCATTGCCTTTAGCGAGTATCTCCCCGCTCGAGACGGAAGGTTCGGGTGCCGGCGCGGGGGAGCGGTGAGTAGCGGCAGTCAGCAGGAGGGAACGGGGGGGAGAGAGAGATCTCCCCTCCGTTCCGCCCCGCTCTCCCCCGTAGCTCCTTGCCCGCCGCCGGCACCCAAACCTTTTGTCTCGAGTGGGCAGGTACTCGCTAAGGGCAATGCTCGCTCGAGCAATTGCCTTTAGCGAGTATACTCGCTCATCTCTAGTAAGCAAGTTAGCGTGGGTTTAAGCTGTCTGCAAGAAAACTACTTGTACATTCAGTTGGAGAAGTGTGAATTTCAAATTAAGTTCCTGGGATTCATACTTTCATGCAAGCGGTTGCACATGGACTTTGGCAAAATTCAAGCTATTAAAATAAATAAATCTTGTTATTTGTATAGCACCAACTTATTCGGCAGCGCTAAATAAATTTATTTATCAACCCCCACCAAACTGGATACTCATTTTACTGACCTCGGAGGGATCAAAGGCTGAGTTGACCTTGAGCCGGCTACCTGAACAAAGCGGGGATTGAACTTGCAACCATTCAGGTTGTGAGTGAGAGCTTAGGACTGCATTTCTGCACCACATGAGGCCCCATTAGACTGACAACCCCCCAAAATGTGAAGGAGGATCAAAGATTTATAGGCCAATTTTTACCACCGATTTATTAAAAACCTCTCAAAATAATTATTAATCAAATAATGCAACTAACCCAGAAAGCTGTTTCCATAGGTGGTGGTCATTATATCCTCCTCCTGCCCAGAAGGCTTCTAAACTCATGCTAGTTATAATAAAATGGCGGATGGTGGTACAGTCTGTATTGTCACATGATATGACCGTGGAGAGTAATACATGTAAGCCACATTATATGGGTACAGTTTAAGTACACTATTCACATGGTGTGGTTAAAACTGGAAAAAACCATGTACTTTTCCTTTCGATTTTGTGGTCTTTAGCTCAACTATGTGGGATACACTGTGTAGACAATTATGAGGTAGATGTATCCACCCTTACATTAGCTTAATCCCTTAAGGGCTTAGTCACACGGGCGCATCCATGCCCATATTACTGCAGGTTGAAGACGGCCGCACTTTAGGACGGACGTCTCTCTGCAGCGCCGGAAGAAAGAACATGTGACCGGCTTCATTGCCCGTCATGTGTTCTTTCTTCAGCGCTGCGGGGAGTCGTCCATCTTGAAGTACGGCCGTCTTCTTCCTGTAGTAAAGGCTCAGTCACACGGGTGCCGATGCGCCCGTGTGACTAAGCCCTAAGGACGTAAACCTTTTTTTTTTCATTTTCGGTCCCCCCCCCCCCTCTTTTAAAAAAAATTCATAACTCTTTTATTTAACCATCGAGGTAGATGTCCGGGGGCTTGTTGTTTTTTGCGGGACCAGTTGAATTTTTCACTGGTACTATTTAATGTACCATCTCTCCTCTACCCCCTACATCCAATCTCTGGCCCGAACAGGTCAGCTGTACCTCAAGAACATCGCAAGAATCCGCTCTTTTCTCACTGCAGACACGTTGAAAACGCTCACTGTTGCCCTCATTAAACTCTCGGCTCGATTATTGCAACTCGTTGCTGATCGGCCTCCCCTGCACCAGACTCTACCCTCTCCAATCCATCCTGAATGCGGCAGCCAGGCTCATCTTCCTGTCCAGCCGCTACTCGGACGCCTCTGCCCTGTGCCAGTCACTGCACTGGCTGCCCGCTAAATACAGAATTCAATTCAAACTAACTACCTTCATCCACAAAGCCCTCCACAGTGCAGCGCCCCCCTATATCGCCTCCCTCATCTCAATCCATCACCCAGCCTGGGCTCTCCACTCTGCTAACAAAACTAGACTGAACGCCCCTCTAATTCGAACTTCTCATTCTGCCTCCAAGACTTCTCCAGAGCAGCACCGGTCCTCTGGAACGCACTACCAAAGGCTATCCGAGCAATCCAGGACTCGCAGAGCTTTAGGCGTGCTCTAAAAGCGCACCTCTTCAGGGAGGCATACCGCATTCCCTAAACAAACCCCTCTGTACTCCACCTGATAACATGCTCCCTGACCTACTAACTGCAATCCCTGCCAGCCATCATAAACCGCTCCTGCAGTCATACCGATTCTGCCGTCACACGACTAAATGTCTGACCACTGTCTATGTGCATAGCATCCCTCACACTCCACCTCGCCATACCGGGCACATCTCCAGCCCCTTTACCTTCTGTATCACCCCATTACTTGTAGTATGTAAGCTCGTTGGAGCAGGACCCTCACCCCTACTGTATCCATCAATTGATTACTATATAATCGTGGTTCTGTAATGTTTGTACTTTTGTCTTTCTGTATTCCCTCTGTCTATGTAAGCGCTGCGGAATATGTTGGCGCTATACAAATAAAGATTATTATTAATGTACTGAAAAACTTTTTTTAAATTGGAGTGAAATGGGACAAAAACGAAATTGCGCCATCTTTGGGTGCATCTTGTTTCTACGGCGCACACACTGCAGCAAAAATGACCTGCTTACTTTATTCAATGGGTCAGTTTGATTACAACGATACTAAATTTACATAGTTTCTTTTTTGCTGGACTACTATTATTTTTTTCCAAAGATATTTAAGTTTTTCAAATTATTTTCTGCCGCCATCTTCCGACAGCCATAACTTTTTTAATCTTTTCATTGACATAGTTATGCGAGGGCTCATGTTTTGGAGAACGTCCTGCAGTATCTAATGGTACCATTTCTGAGTACATATGACTTCTTGATTTTCTGGATTTTGGATTTTTCTGGAAATTCAGTTTTTTTTTTTCTGACAACATTCACTGTGCGGGGTATATAATGCGTTACTTTCATAGATCGGACTTTTATGGACGCGGCGATACCAAATATGCTTTGGGGTTTTATTATTTAGATTCTTTTATTATAAATATGACAAAAGGATTTATTTAGACTTTTATCACCTTTTTTTTTTTAAATTAATAAAACTTTTTTCATCAAATTTTTACAGTGCTTTTTAGCCCATATAAAGGACAAGAACTGGCATGGCTTGATAGGAAATATGCAATGGCAGAACTGGAACCTTTGAGAGGGCCCCGGGCTGCCATGGCAAGTGCATGGTAACTCGCAATCTCATTGCAGGGGGCAGTGTGAGACCCTCAAACATTGATGGGGGCATTTAAATGGGTTAACCACCTCTTTCAGCGGCTGTAAGAAACAGCCAGCACTCGCATTATGTGAAGGGGGATCGACCCTCGATCCCCCCCATACATGCATTAATCCTCCAGGACATATAAGGACATTTATAGATACATTCAACCCATAATTCTAATAAATTTTGGTACTTACACTGAATAAAAAAAACTTTCTCTCCGCAGATTTCCAGGACTAATGTTAGAATAGCACCATCTGCTGTTTGCATTGAAGAGCCTTTCTGTGTCCAGTCCACCATAGTAAATATTCCAAGGTGGTCACAGCTACTCAGTCTTAAGACCCTTTTACAAGGGACAACTTCTTGGGTGTAGATACCCAACAGGTCATCCCAGCGATAATCTTTCCTCTGCTTTAAGACAGGACTAAGCATCATCAGTGAATGGAGGCGGTGCGGGTCGGGATCGTTCCAACCTGCCCGCCTCCATTCACAATAAACAGGCAGTCATGCTTACTGTCTGCTTACACAGGCCGATCCGTTATTCAGTTTTCTGCATGCAAATTTTCGATCGGGGCTCAGTCAGGGCAGCGTTTACACGGAGTGATAATCATTCACACTTCTCCTGGATGTAGGAATCTCAATGATTTTTCGGCCCATGTAAAAGGCAGTAATGCTGTCCCACCTTCTTATCACTTGGCTCAGAATCTTTTCTGATAGCAGAGAAGCTGCAGCAACTTCAGCAACAGCCGCTCACCGCAGCAGGGATCCCCCCACATGCCCAACGGAGCAGGTGTGACCACTTTGGAACAATTACTGGGATGGACGCTGAACAGAGACAGCAGGTGGCGCCATTCTCACATCAGTCCTGGAATATTTGGAGAAAAAATATTTTTAATAAGTGTAATAGCAAAAAATGTTAGAATTATGAACTAGAATTGATTAAAAAAAATATATTATAGTTTTATTTTATTCTAGCATCTGGGAGAGGCATGTTTCGGAATAAATGTTTTTTTTTCATCTCCTGCCACACATCTTGGGATACAGTATGTCGAATTGAGAGCCCAGTTAAGGGAGGACACATCTGTATGTGTAATCCACTATGTAGAAAATGATGGTGCATGTGCGATACTTTATAATATATTGTAAAATGTATGTAATACCCTTTTTGGATATATTTAAAGGGAGTCTGTCAGCTGGAACTTGCTGGCCATTCTGCAGGCAGTTATAGAGCCGGAGGAGCTGAGCAGACTGAAATATAGTTTTATGGGGAAAGACTCAGTAGTACTTGTATTTTAGCGTTGATGACGTAGGGTAGAAGCTGTAGACAAGAGAGCGGGTCCGGATTGCTCTGCATGTTTTGCCGTCCTTACTGACCCCCTGTGTCTGTTAGAGCCATTTCCAGGCGCTTGGTTGAAAGACATGTAGTCTCATGGCGCCCTTTATGTGTACTGTCTTTGACGCCCAGTGTCGCCTCTGTTTGCAGCTGTGTCACGAACGACGAAACTAGACTGCTACAGAGTGGAATCGGGTTGTCTTCAGTGATGAATCCATGATTAGTTTGGGCACCGACGACGACCGTGTTTGTGTCTACAGACCTCGGGGTGAGCGCCTCAATCCTGCCTTTGCCACTGCTAGTAGGGTGGTCTGAGGGCCATCGCATACGACAGTCGGTCCACCCCTAGTAGTGGTATGAGGGACAATGGCAGCTCAGCAATATTTTCAGGACATTCTGCAGCCACATGTGTTCCTCTCATGGCGGCTTCCAAAATTCATTTTCCAGCAGGATAATGCTTGGCCGTACACACAAGGGGGTCACAGATTTATCCTTAATAGAACATGTATGGGACCATCTGACATGCCAACAGACAGCCTACAAGTTTTCATGATCCAGAGGCTCTGTTACAGTAAATGTGTTGTGGTTCTGGGAGGTGGCCAAATAGGGTACTAGAGTCTCCATACCTCCCAAATCACACCTTGTATCCAAGCTAGAGGGGGTACAACAGGGTACTAGAGCCTCCATGACCTCCCAAATCACATCTTGTATCCAAGCTAGAGGCAGTACAACAGGGTACTAGAGTCTCCATGCCCACTCGTATCACATCTTGTATACAAGCTAGAGGCTGTACAACAGGGAACTAGAGTCTCCATGGCTGCCCGTATCATGTATCCAAGCTAAAGGTGGTACAACAGGGTACTAGAGCCTCCATGCCCCCATATCGCAACTTGTATCCAAGCTATAGGCAGTACAACAGGGTACTAGAGTCTCCATGCCCACTCGTATCACATCTTGTATACAAGCTAGAGGTGATACAACAGGGAACTAGAGTCTCCATGGCCACCCGTATCACATCTTGTATCCAAGTTAGAGGCGGTACAATAGGGTACTAATGCCTCCATGCCCACCTGTATCACATCTTCTATCCAAGCTAGAGGTGATACACCAGGGTACTAGAGGTTCCATGCCCATCTACATGACATCTTGTATCCAAGAAGGCGGTATACCAGGGTACTAGAGCCTCCATGCCTGCCCGTATCACATCTTGTATCCAAGCTAGAGGCGGTACAACAGGATACTAGAGCCTCCATGCCCGCCAGTATCACATCTTGTATCCAAGCTAGAGGCAGTACAACAGGGTACTAGAGCCTCCATGCCTGCCCGTATCACATCTTGTATCCAAGCTAGAGGCGGTACAACAGGGTACTAGAGCCTCCATGCCCGCCCGTATCACATCTTGTATCCAAGCTAGAGGCGGTACAACAGGGTACTAGAGCCTCCATGCCCACCTGTATCACATCTTGTATCCAAGCTAGAGGCAGTACAACAGGGTACTAGAGCATCCATGCAAAAAGTTGCTGCATGTTGTAAAGCAAGCATGCCAAAATTCTTTGCATCGCCATTTGTTCACGCGATCACACTCAGTAAATCGCAGCCGCGCAAACAAACTTACGATCGTGCAGACAAATGTGTGATCAGTTACCAGTTCTCTTCCCCCCCCCCATGTCACCCGCAAGTGCTGCTGATTGGTGGTGAGCGCCGGCGGGAACTGCTGCTGCTTCCCCGACTCCACCAATCGGCTTCCCTTCCTCCTGCTGAACAAGCACCGCTGTGACATGGAGCTCCGGTATTTCAGACCTCTGCTGCTCCTTCTACTCCGGCGCCCGTCACTATCCCCTGCACTGTCCTGGGTAAGTTTAAAATATTTTTTCCTTATTTTCCCCTGACACGGGGGTGCGTCTTATGAAGCGAAAAAAAACCCCCGAGAGAATGACAGCGAGAATTACAGAGAAAGTGTAATTCCATTCCGACAACTTCTAGGGGAGGGATGTTACTGACAATGAGTGTATATATATATATATATATATATATATATATATATATATATATGTATTATATTTATATATGTATGTAATATATATATATATATATACTCCTTCTAGGGGAGGGATTGGTGCTGACAATGAGTGTATATTTATAAACAGATTTAACTGCAGTTATATCTACACTTCTTTATGATATTATTAGGGTTATTGTCTGTAAATCTGTTCCTGACAGTCAAAATCTGAGCGCAAATTTGGAATCCACACAGAAATCTGTAAGAAACACTAAAATTTGGTCCAGAAAAAAATGGAAAAAAAACCCTGTTTTTTTGGTAATATGGTGAATTAACTGTCATGGGTAATACAGCCAGTATATCATTCTCTAGAAGGCTCCACTATTTCCCCACCTAGGTATGTTCATCTAGTGCACCTTTTTTGCTATGCTGAACTCCCTATAACTTTAGAGCATTGTGTAGGCATAAGTTGTAGATGAGACCTCTGAGAGGGGAGAAGGATGACTACTGCAGTAGTAAATACCTCTTGGTTGAAAGGAACTGATTAAATGCAAGCTAGAATTATTTCCCAGGGAGCCTTAAAGTGAAGCTGAGCCCCTGGCTGTAATAGTAAGTTGTCGTTGAGCAGCCACAACTAACATGAGGTGAGTGGTGATTGGGCGGGAAGGGCGAACCGCACTCCTCCCAGCGCCTGTGTATGAGCTGTAAGCTGAGCTTTGAATGTGACACCCGGGAGAAGAGAGAACTACACAGGCATCAGCAGGGAATAAGCTAGTGACAGGGAAGAAGGCGAGAAGGAGATCACAACTCCTCAGAAGAATATAGCGCATCTACCCCTTCCATTGGTTGCACAAATATTTTGGCTCTCGCAATGATGCCGCAGTATTGGATGCTATTCCTATTCCTGGCTTTGGGCAGAGGCAAGCAGCTGCAGGGCTCCGAGTCAACCCTTAACCCAATTGCAGGCATTCTGAGCCCCGCCACTGACCCCCTGTCATTGCACATGATGAAGCTCTACGAGAAGTACACCCGAGAAGGCAGTCGTCCTCAGGATGGGAATACCGTGCGGAGCTTTCGGGCACAGCCAGGTAAGAGTAGACTCCTGGGAATCAATATTGTGGGCGAAATACCTGAATATCCGTAATGCTCTACACAGGGGGGTTTCGTCTACACAATACGGCAGATTTACCAAAGTGTCAGTTTGGCTAGCTTACAAACATTAGACCGACTTCTGTCCCTTTAAATAGGTCACGGGTTTGTGAGCCTGCGTACGGCGTTATATGTGCGCCATATGCTTGGCAATGTAAAAAGGGAAGGTTGTTGCTATTCCTCCTAGTACATTGCCATGATATCCATGATAATGGGGCGTCTTCTGAGCTCAGGGTAGAGTATTTATAAATCGTAGTAAATCTATTATAAAACGCAATAACAAGATTGCGGTGGTGATGCTGTCATTAGGACACCAAACAATAAGCAAGACATAGTTATCATTATGCCCTTGCGTGCACTGATTCCCCATGCTCCTCTATGGGAAGGAGTTAGAAAAGTCATTCGTGTTGTGATTAGAACCCTCATTAAGCGCTCTTTCTCACGGGCGTAAATTCGCAGCGTATGAAAAAAAAACATTGATTTCATTGGGTTAATCCACATCTGCGTATTTTTTTGCATTAAAAAATGCAGTATGTCCTATCTTGCACGGAAATAGCCCGTTGACATCAATAGCCTGCGTACGTATGCAGGAAACCTGCGTATTCGCTGCGTATTAACGCACAAAATCAATGGGACGTTTTTTACACGCGTAAATAGGCTGCATGTTCATACACATGGGAAAACTACCGATAGGCAGAAATATGCAGGGAATCAATGTATTTCGGTCCGTGAATATGCTGCGTATACACATACGCCCGTGTGAAAGAACCCTAAGGGATAGAGCTCATAAAAAGTAGCGGTGCTGCATACTGTAGCGCACGATTTGTGGCATTGTGGCATTCCTTAGAAGTTTTTAGCTTCTCTCTAGTATCAAAATAATCTTTCTTCACCCCGTTATCCGGCAGCATTCCCAACTCTGCATAGTAGAACGACACTATGAATATGAGAAGTGTCTGACGCTGGGTTTATATACAGTCATCCCTTGGGTGATTGGAAGGGAAACCCTATTATAGTCGAGCTTTATCTCAAGTCCACTATTTCCCTTCTCTTTCTAGCAGAATGTGATATTCCCATGATTAAATGGTTTAGAAAATGTATCTTCAGATAGACTATTAAGGTCTTCTGGGTTACTAGATGATGGTCCTCGTTAAGGACCATCATCTTTTCTTTTATTCTCTCTGTAGTACCTGGTGATTCCATGCATTACAAGGATAGACCATTCATTCCTGTAGATACTGTGGTGGCACTGCAGGGGAATTGAACAATTGGAGTTGGATTCCCATGGACTCAATCCAATGTGAAATCCTGTGATCAACTGATTATTAAGGGGCTTTCTAATAAAAAAAAGGGTTCTCCATAATGAAAAAAACCTTTAAGCAACTTCCGGCATAAACTGCTCATAGACTTAAAGGGGTATTCCAGGCATATACAATTGATGACCCATCCATAGGATAGGTCATCAATAGTTGATCGGCGGGGTCAACTGCTCTGGATCCCCAACGATCAGCTGATCAATGGCAGCGATGCCTTCTATTAGACTTCTGGTTTTGATTGCAATGAGGAAGTGTAATGGGAGGCATTGCTTTTATTGATTGCGATGGAGCAAAGCCTTTCCATTACACTTCTGGCTCAGACCACGATGCGGATGTCTGGCACCGTTGCACTGACAGCGAGCTGGAGGATCAGCTGATCAACAGGGATCCTAAGCGGCAGACCCCCACCAATCACCTATTGATGACCTATCCTGAGGATGGGTCAATAGTAAATGCCTGTAACAGTTTGAATTTAAAAAATTGACCCAATGTTGTATGAATCGTGTAACTACAGCGATCAGCTGTGATCTGTGTAGAATCTGCTCAATTTCCCTATAGCTCCATCACAGGGCAAAAGAAGCATTACACAGTGCTCACTGAAATGAATGATCTGTCTATGTAATGGACAGATGTGTTAAGTCCTCCAGGCTCTAATTCCCTAATAGGATAATGAATTTTCTTGAACCAGACAAGCCCTTTAAGAACCACATGCCATAAATTAATTATGCCATGGGTGTAATTAATTAATTAATTAATTATGATGTGATATTAGAACAGGTATCAAAACTATTGGGTAAACACATTTCAAGTGTTACAGACCGAAGTCTGAAGTGTTTGTTTCCTCCATCAGTGTCATTAAACACTGTCTATGAAATAGAAACCGTTTCAGTTCTGCTGTCTCCATTGGTCCTGGTGGTCACATGAGTAACCATGTGATCACCAGAAAGTCTGTATAAGTAGAGAGCTGCTGAGACTAACTAGACTAAGTATAGCACTATAGACCTAGAAAAGGACTCATTTCTACATAAATTCATACATTCCCTAGTGATCTTTCCTGACTTTTGAGGGTCCAGCTGTGAAAATAAAAAAGTTAATTTCTAAACGTCCCTAAAAAAAGCCACGAAATTAGGCTAAATCGACATGTAATATAAAAAGTTACTATATTAAGGTCTAATAAACTGATTTTTTTTCCCACTATTTTCACAAACTATAGGCTTAATTCTAAAAAGGGTCAAATCAAATGAAGTCAATAGTCCTGCAAAAAGTAAGCTTCTAGTCGGGGAACTACTGTTACATGTAATGGCTATGACTGGTCCGGAAGGCTTAAATCATCCTGGACCTGAGAAGGTTAACTGAAGGTTTTTTTTGTGAGTTGGGTGACTAAGGTTTCATTTGAGAGCTAACAATGCAGTATATTAGAACTTTGACAAACTGCATCTATGGATAACTTAATCATGCAAACACATTGAGGGGCCTGAACACATACATCTGTGTGGTTAATCCGTCCATGGAAAATAACGTGTTGGCACAAATTGTTCTTCTCATACAATAAAGCTTCTTTATCTGACAGATTTCCTGGCTTCCCGTCCTACATATCGCTTCAACTTAACATCTCTACAGCAGTCTGAAGTTGTCTTGGCTGCCACTCTCCATTTTGGACCTGACAAAGGCTCCAGGCCTCCTAGGGACTCATTCTGCAAACGTTCCAAGAATGCTTCCTGTCGTCTTCTGCTTCCACCACAAACTCAAAGGGTCAGTGTGATCTTCAAGAGTATTCTCCACCAAACAGATTTAGGCTTAGTGAAGTGGAATATCAGCAGTGCCGCATCCAATAAAAAGAGCTCATGGCATGTGAAGGACATAACCAGCATCATAAAGGAGGCCCAACGTCATCAAGACTTGTTCATTTCTACTGAAATTGACTTTGGCCATAAATTTGCTACTATTCATGAAAGTAATCCAAGCGAAGCCCCGTACATCTTAGTATTTGCAAATGATAGAGCAATTTCAGAGCCCAACAGTGTGGCAGTAACTTTACAAAGGTACGACCCATTCCAACCAAGTGTTGCCGATGCCAAGCAGCAGCCCAATGCATCTTCAGAGAGCAGAGTAAGAAGAGATGCCACAATTTTGGCTTCCACCCATAATAATGAACTCCCTGATGTTAAGTATGTTCACTATAGCAAGCAGGATGTGTGGGAGAATACATATAAGTCACTGAAACAAAAGCCCCAAAGGAAAGAACGCAAGAAGAAGGGGAATGATAATGTTGACACATTGCCCAAAACTCCAGTCCTTCACTTTGATGAAAGAACAATGAAGAAAGCTCGTAGACGCCAGTGGGATGAGCCAAGGGTCTGCTCCCGCAGATATCTCAAGGTCGATTTTGCTGACATTGGCTGGAGTGAATGGATTATATCTCCCAAATCATTTGATGCTTATTACTGCTCTGGTGTCTGTGAATTCCCTATGCCAAAGGTAAAAAGTTAACATTTCAGAAAAGCGAATGCTGATTTCCCCAATTTACAGCTAAGGAATGTTGTACAAAAGATATACCTCCTTCATTGGCTTCCCCGCCGCACCGAACCCGGAAGAAGCCAGCTGCAATCACATGGTGTTCATTGCGCACATGACCACTCAGCCAAGTATAGGCTTCTGGTGTTATTCTCTCATAGCCTCTGAAGCATTTGATTGGCTCAACGTTCACATCTACAATGAATATCATGTGACCATAGCCGCCTTCTTCCAGGTTAGTGTTGGATGGGGAGCCACTGCAGGAAATGAGTATGTCTTTTTTTCTTTACATCATACCATTCCACAATTGTATAAAAATATTTTTTGAGTTTCAGAAAACCCCTTTAAGGGATTTCCTGAGACTTAAACATTCATGGTCTATACTTAGGACAGACCATAATATTTTTAATTGGTAGAGATTTAAACCCATGGACCAACAGAACAGTGACATGGTGAGGATTGAATTACACTGATTAAACACTTTAAGATTAGGCCATTAATGTCTTAGTTCCAGAATATCTCTTTAGCTTAACTTTTGTCCTTGTATGTTCTGAACACTAATCATGCCCTGAAACACCTAGCACTTTTTTCATGAAACTTGGATCAACTGCCACTTAAAGTGTAAAAGAAAGTTGGGCACCAGACAGAGCCCTCTAAAATTAGGGCACCTCCAGAGAAGTGACTTAAAACTCCTGGCACCAATGCAAAATCTGTAGCAGGGTCTCCCCAAGAACCACACAAAATTTATAGTTCTGGTCTCCCTATATGGATTAAAAGGACCAATGCCCCTGGGCACAGTTAAGAAGAGTTTCGAAGAGTTTCAATACAATAGTATTTTATTTTATTACTAATCATTCCTGAATATATTATTTTTGTTGACTTCACTCCCTTCACAGGTAGTTCCAAGAAAATGAAATCCCCCCAATTTCCCAGTAGAAGTGGTCATCTGGGCACAAGCAGCACTTTCATGACTAGAGTCGTCAGTTCTCTGTTGCTGCAGATAATGCAATTCCCTGATGTAATATGTAAATTGGCTTTAAGGTGGAGCTTCACTTTAAGGAAACTAGTAAGAATTAACAGTCAGTCTTTACTGTATAATACACAGGTTTCCGGGCACTCTCCTTAAGATAGGCTAGTGATATAAAATCAGAGAGGGTCTGACTCCTGACACCTCTGCCAATCAGGTTGGTACATTTTGCAATGTCGGTGCCGCGTATTGCAGCTCACTCCCATTCACAATAATGCGACTGAGCTACAATATCAGGCACAGCCACTAGCAAAATCTGCAAAGCTGTGCCTAGTAAATAACATAGGGGACGCATGACTTACAGGAGGGCCATAACTCCTTCAATCGGCTAATTGGCAGGGGAGCTGGGGTCAAGCCCCTATAGATCTGCTGTTGATGGCCAAATTGTAGACCCATAAAATACCCTTTAAGGACAATAAGGTGACATTGATCTGTTGATACAAAACAATGCCAAACACTTCTAAACCTAAAGTCTAAATGTTCTATCAGATCACTCAGGGGAGACGGCTGCAACCCATGAGTGGGTCTTAGGCCCATTCATGAATTTTAGGACTTAGGGCAGTCTTTGATAATACAATTTAGATGAAGTATTTTTGAAATGTTGGAATAGTTTGCTAATTCTAGATAAAGCTAGCCATGCCCATGTGAAGGCTATCAGTGGAGCGTCCATTCAGTTGACAACTATGTCTCCCAGCCCCACCATAAACATACATGTACATTTACCTGAATGGAGAAAGGGGAATAAACTGCCGGTAGACCATTCTCGCTGGTCGATGAGTGCAGTTGTTGCTTCACAAGCCCCATGTGCTAGGCATCGAGGTCTGATGTAGAGCTCTATATGTAGACTTTTGATGTTGCCTTTCTAAACAGCTAACATGTAGGGTCCATATCCACTGATGAAGTCTAGTCATTTTTTACTTAGTAACCAAATCCAAGAGCGTGACTACAATTTGCAGCCCTATAGCAAATATTACACCCCCATTATCCCTTTCACTGCTATGGGGGTTTTGGACATTTTTCACCTCTGGTAGCCAGAATAATTATCACAATTTTTATATGTACAAATAAAACTTAGATTATAAAATAAATAATTATAGTAAACCCCCATACGCATATATTTTCTGGAAGTAGACACCTGGCACATTGTCAAAATACCAGTCAGCACCTTATAACCACAGGCGTCTTCATGCAATTTTCTGTCAAAGTTATTTTTTCTATAAAAATATGAAAAATTAATATCAGCAGCTAAATATATGGCCGAAGCAGAAAATTAGGTGCACAATATAAATTTTATGAACAGCAAACTATTTATGAAAATACACTGTAATGACTTATATACATAACCACCTTCAGTCAACTTTGCATCAAACCGATTCTAAGCAAAAATTTGCGACTGAAACGTATACTTAAGTAGACTCCTTGTAAAAACAAGAAGTACTCTTCAGGAACTATAAGATACGAGACGTTCACACATACCACACGTCTACCTTCACAGGTGCATATGTTAAAGAAAAACGAAAACCACAGGAATGCGCCAACCAAATTTTGCATGCAAATTAAATTGCGGATTATAGAGTTCTATGATTTTCCATCCCCCGGTATAAACTGTAACCCTGTAAGTCCCAAAGCAAATGTAATGTGTTAGCCAATGCTGCTTTCAGATGGGCGTAATATTATATAGGCACACCAAAATCTTCGATGGATCCTCAGCACCATAACTCTGGTTCTGTGTGAGGTATGAGTCATGTCCGTAGTAAGGCTAGAAAATGACCCATATTAAGCCCATCTGAAAGCTGTCAAATATCTTGATTTATTTTTTGTGTGAAAAGTGTATTATATGACTCATTTGACATCATGAATCAGACACTGGTAAACATCTGGGTCCTGGATGTTTACCATCTTCTCACTCCTTTTCTAAAAGAAAAAAGACCCCCATATGTGACAAACAGAGAGCAAGTTTGCTTCTCTGATTGATAAGAGGTAGGTTTGTGTAATAACATGAATAAAAATCATGTGACCTGCTTCTTTGGGGTGATCAAGAGTTGTATATGGACAGAAAGCAAAATCTGATCTCTGCATCTTGTCTTCTTGTACTGTCAGCTCTCCAGCATCCACCTCCTCTTCCTCCTTTATACAATGAAAGTAAATGTCGGGTGAAGGATGGTGCACTTCTACTTGTTTTATTTCAGGCTAGATCCCAGCTTTTTCAGTGACCTTGGTCTTGTTTTAAAGCCAAGAATCTACTTTAAAACTAAAAATGATACCAATAAAAACTATAACTCCCCTTAGTAACATAGTACATAAGGCCAAAAAAAGACACGTCCATCCGGGTTTGCCTATTAACCTCCTAATGTTGATCCAGAGGAAGGCAAAAAACCCCAATGAGGTAGAAAACAATTTTCCCCATTTAAAGAAAAAAAATTCTTCTGACTCCAATCTGGCAAAAATCAACCATCAAAAAAACTAGTCAATGCAAAAACAAGAAAGTTGATGACAAAAGCAATTGTTTCAACACTTCTAAATATTTTTAAAGTGGTAAACCCCAAAAAAGACTATATAACGGTGACTACCTATTACAGTTCTTTTTCACTGCGAAATTTGCAGCGTTTTCTTTCCTCCAGGGGTCTACGGGACTTGTTCATGTTAAAATCGCGATCGCGCAAAATCGGGATAAATTGCGATTTTCCCGCGATGCGTTTTTAACATTAGAAAGCCCCATAGACACCTGGAAGAAAAACGCAGCAAATTCGCAAATGCTAGTGGGTAGTCACCCTAAATTTGGTATCACTGTAATCATACTGAGCTGCAAAATAACTCGAACAAGTCCCTTTTACCTCTCTGTGAAGATGAAGCACCCAAGTAATGGCACTATTGTGGTTTACTACTACCCTACTAACCCTACTTTAAAAATGTTTAAAAGTTTTTCAGTACTTTATATCGTGCATTAAAGGGGGTTTCAAAGCAGGGCCCGGATACACAGGTCAGAGGTCAGAGCAGAAGCCGCACTTGCAATTACATGCTGTGTTCTCATCAATGGGAGCTGTGCCTGTAATTGCAAGTGCCGTCCACCAGAGGTGTAACTTGAAGCTCCTGGGCCCCAATGTAAAACCTGGAACGGAGCTCCCAACTATAATGCTTTATTCATAGTACTGGGCTCCCTATATGGAGAAGAGAGGCCTTATGGGCCCCCTAAGGCTCCTGGGCCCGGGTGCAACCGCCTCCCCTGCATCCTCTATAGTTACGCCCCTGCCGTCCACTATACAGGGGTCACTGCAGCAGCGTCCACTCCAACCCCTGGGTGTCCTGGCATTGATAGTGGGCGCTGCATGGAAAACCCCTTTAAATGGTTCAAAAGAAAGTTATGATTCTTGGATGCGGGGGATAAAAAATGAAACAGGGAAAACAAAAACGAAAAACAACTGGTCTTGAAAGGGTTAAAAAATATGGTTCCTGAGAGAAGTGTTTTTATTAAGAAGCCAAACATAAGAACAATGGGCGTAATCTGAAATTAGTTGGAAGATATCAGAAGCAACGACAGAAAGTATTTTACTGAGAGAGTAGTTGATGCTTGGAACAAACTTCCAGCAGACGTGGTTGGAGGGTAAACAGTCTGCCGCCAGTCTTCTATGTTTCACATGGGGCTGTTTGTTTCATACTTTTTTATAGCAATATTGTAGGTAAAATTGTGCAAAAAATATACAATTATGTAAACATTGGAATGGGTTCCTATCTTGTGTTTTAACATACAACTAGTATATCACAGGCAGCACGAACCCGTGACAGGTCTGAAGATTGCGCTCGTGCATGTTTTATTCTGCACTGCGGCAGCGTTTCCGCATGGATATACTTTGAAGAGGCAGTCAGAACAGAGATCCAAGTCATGGAGGCAACACCATGCTGGCCTCTCGCAGCGCAGATCTCTTTGGAACCTTCAATGCGGGTATAAACCGCATGACGCACCGCAAGCCGCAGCAAATTCCACACCAAAATTTGCAGGCTACTTGTGGATTTTGATGCATATTTGAAAATGGCAATTCTGCATCAAAATCTGCAGTTAGACCTGTGGATTTTGGTATGGAATTCTGCAGCTGAGGATTTGCTCTGTCCTGCAGTGTAATTCCGCTCAGTGTGAAAGGTCCCTTAGGCTGGGTTCACACGGGACGGATTTCCAGCGTATTCTCACGGATTGGCCGCACCGAAAATCTTTGAGAATTCCGCTGGAAAACCGCAGCTGCCAGTTTTGGAGTGGCTTCGCCGCCTGCATTTCTGCTGCGGCCGTCTCTTCCTATAGAGAGGAGAGAGACCGCTGCGTAAAAAAAAATAAAAAAATTGACATGCTGCGTCTTTAATTTCCGCGGCGCATGGCTGTTTCCATACGGTTTTGCCGCAACGGATTGGCTGCAGCATGTGGACGAGATTTTTGCAAAATCTCGTCCACTTTGCTGGCTAATCCCAAGATTAGGAGCCACGTGCGGAATTTCCGTGTGGACAAGCCACACGGAAATTCCGCAGCAAGTCCGTCCCGTGTGAACCCATCCTTAGAGGGACAGCTCTTGCCCTGTTAGTAAATAGGGAGAGGGCTGTCGCTATACATGTGTGACTGAGACTCCGCGTTCTGACATCAAATTTCATGTGGACCCTCACGTAGATTTTGTCCCATTCAATGGGGAAAATCCGCATGCGGCCACCCAACGCACGTTTTCCTCCAACAATTGACGTGTCAATTTTTTTTCCTGCAACGACGATTTGAAAATCCACATGTGGAAAATTCGCAAGTAGATCCTCTTTAACTTTAAGTATGGGCTTAGTGGTACTTAACTGGTCCCTAACTTTTCAAACAACTTGTGCTTGTTGTCCACCGCTTGCTGTCAAGCGTGTTACTGGAGACAGCATGACTGCAGAAATGGAAGTGGAGGTGGTGGGAGGGGGGTGGGGGGGAGTCTTCCTGCTAAATGAAGTGTATACAGAGCAGAGGGGAAGAGGATGACAGAAGGAGAGAATAAATGGGCCATTTACACGGGACGATTATAGTGCAAACTTCGTTCAAATGAACAAAAATGCAGGATATTCGCTACGTCCAAATACACAGCCATTGTTTACACTTAGTTTACTTTTAGTTTGTTGCTCACTTTCAAACAGCATAAAAATCATCCCTGAATTGCGCATTTCTCGCTGCGTGTAAACGCTCCCCACTCAGCGCTTCACATAGAAGTTAGCGAGAAGTGAGGGATTCTCAGCGGTGATCTGCCTGTCTAAATGCTCTGCACGAGCGCGAACAACTGGTAGTGACGACACGGTCTTCCCGTGTAAATGAAGCATTACACAGACACTGCCTCCTGCTCATATAGTAGTAAGTGGCTGTTTACTTTGTTTTATCTAATGCAATCACATCTCCACTGCTCAGCACTGCTGTAGTGTCCTCCATGATGATGCTATGTCTCTGTGTGTGTTACATGAGTCAAGCAACCCTCTGCACAGTTCCTCATCACATCTCCCAGACTCAAACCCAAAGTCAGCCTCTCAAACCTCTACTGAATCCATAGAATGATCCGTAGGTGAAATGAATTCTTTACTTAAATCAATAAAGTGTGCTCAAGATATAGCGATCTACATAATCCACATCAAAGTGGGATTACGGCCGGGCTCAAACCAGTGTGTTGGAATACGATGTAGCAATCTCCCATAGGCGGCCAGGTTAGTGCTCACATGAACTGCGAAAAATATGCACCCAGGAAAAATCGCAGAATTTTCTATCTTGGCGGGAATTATGTGCAGATACACACCAAAGATAGTACATGCGCAGGATCATTGTATACGACTGCGTTCCGTGCATGTATGTCTGCCAGCCCGCACGCTGTAAGATACGTTTGCGTCAACCCCGCCTAAGAGATGGCGTTTTGTTTGAAATGCGTAAGAGTACTATGTGGATTGCTATGTCTTGAATATGGTTGAAATAAAGCACTGAATTGAGTTACTCACAGAGCTAACTATACACACTTGTTGTCAGCAACATTCCTCCCCTAGAAGGAGTATATATATATACACACACACTCATTGTCAGCAACATTCCTCCCCTAGAAGGAGCATATATATATACCTCCTCTAGAAGGAGTTGTTGGATGAGATGTAACTTTCTTTCTGTGATTGTAACCTTAATATAAGTAAGTGATTACAATATCAGAGCAAAAGGGTCATTTATTGTGGAGAACTGACCCCTTGTAGGGAGGCTCTAGTACCCTGTTGTACCACCTCTAGCTTGGATACAAGATGTGATACGGGCGGGCATGGAGGCTCTAGTACCCTGTTGTACTGCCTCTAGCTTGGATACAAGATGTGATACGGGTGGGCATGGAGGCTCTAGTATCCTGTTGTACTGCCTCTAGCTTGGATACAAGATGTGATACGGGCGGGCATGGAGGCTCTAGTACCCTGTTGTACCGCCTCCAGCTTGGATACAAGATGTGATACAGGCGGGCATAGAGGCTCTAGTACCCTGTTGTACCGCCTCTAGCTTAGACACAAGATGTGATACAGGCGGGCATGGAGGCTCTAGTACCCTGTTGTACCGCCTCTAGCTTGGATACAAGATGTGATACAGGCGGGCATAGAGGCTCTAGTACCCTGTTGTACCGCCTCTAGCTTGGATACAAGATGTGATACAGGCAGGCATGGAGGCTCTAGTACCCTGTTGTACCGCCTCTAGCTTGGATACAAGATGTGATACGGGCGGGCATGGAGGCTCTAGTACCCTGTTGTACCGTCTCGAGCTTGGATACAAGATGTGATACAGGTGGGCATGGAGGCTCTAGTACCCTGTTGTACCGCCTCTAGCTTGGATACAAGATGTGACATGGGCAGGCGTGGAAGCTCTAGTACCCTGTTAGGACGCCTTGAGCTTGGATACAAGATGTACTACGGGCAGGCATAGAGGCTCTAGTACCTTGTTGTACAACCTCTGGCTTGAATAGAAGATGTGATAAGGGTGGGCATAGAGGTTCTAGTACTCTGTTGTACCGCCTCTAGCTTGGATACAAAATGTATTACAGGCAGGCATGGAGGCTCTAGTACCCTGTTCGGTCACGTCTAGCTTGGATACAAGATGTGATATGGGCGGGCATGGAGACTCTGGTAACCTGTTGGGCCTACTCTAGCTTCGATATAAGATGGGATAAGGGTGGGCCTGAAGGCTCTAGTACCTTGTTAGGCCACCTCTAACTTGGATACAAGATGGGATAAGGGTGGGCCTGAAGGCTCTAGTACCTTGTTAGGCCACCTCTAACTTGGATACAAGATGTGATACGGGCGGGCATGGAGGCTCTAGTACCCTGTTGTACCGCCTCGAGCTTGGACACAAGATGTGATACGGGTGGGTAGGGAAGCCCTAGTACCCTGTTGTACCACCTCTAGCTTGGATACAAGATGTGATACGGGGGCATGGAAGCTCTAGTACCTTGTATTACTGCCTCTAGCTTGGATACAAGATGTGATACGGGTGGGTAGGGAAGCCCTAGTACCCTGTTGTATCACCTATAGTTTTGATACAAGATGTGATACAGGCAGGCATGGAGTCTCTAGTACCCTGTTGGGTTGCTTCTAGCTTGGATACAAGATGTGACAAGGGTGGGCATGGAGGCTCTAGTACCCTTTTAGGCCACCTCTAGCTTGGATACAACATGTGATAAGGTTGGGCATGGAGGCTCTAGTATCCTGTTGGGTACTGTTTAACTTGGGAACAAGATGTGATTAGGGTAGGCATGGGGGCTCTATAACCCTGTAATGTCACCTCTAGTTTGGGTACAAGAAGTGATAAGGAGGGACATGGAGGCTCTAGTACACTGTTAGGCCAGGTAGAGCTTGGAGACTAGATGTTATAGAGTTGGGCATGGAGGCTCAATACCCTGTTAGGCCGCCTCTAGCTTGGATACAAGATGGTATCCTTTCGGACATGGAGGCTTTGGTACCCTGTTGTACCGCCGCTAGCTTGGATACAAGATTTGATATGGGTAGGCATAGAGGCTCTAGTACCCTGTTGTACCACCTCTAGCTTGGATACAAGTTGAGATATGAGTGGGCATGGAGGTTTAAGTACCTTGTTGTACCACTTCTAGCTTGAATACAAGATGTGATTCGGGGACATGGAGGCTCTAGTACCCTGTTGTACCACCACTAGCTTGGATACAAGATGTGATACGGGCAGGCATGGAGGCTCTAGTACCCTGTTGTACCGCCTCTAGTTTGGATACAAGATGTGAAACAGGCAGGCATGGAGGCTTTAGTATCTTGTTGGGCTTCCTCTAACTTAGATACAAGATGTGATACAGGCAGGTATGGAGGCTCTAATACCCTGTTGGGTCACATCTAGCTTAGATGCAAGATGTGATAAGGGTGGGTATTGAGGCTCTAGTACCCTGTTAGGCCACTTCCAGCTTGGATACAAAATGTGATACGGGTGGGCATGGAGGCTCTAGTACCCTGTTGTACCACCTCTAGCTTGGATACAAGATGTGATACGGGTGGGCATGGAGGCTCTAGTACCCTGTTGTACCACCTCTAGCTTGGATACAAGATGTGATGCGGTTGGTCATGGAGGCTCTAGTACCCTGTTGTACCACCTCTAGCTTGAATATAAGATGTGATACAAGTGTGCATGGAGACTCTAGTGCCATTAGGCTGCCTCTAGCTTGGATACAAGATGTGAGAAGGCGTTTAGGCGGACAGTGAAATCACAGTCGTGTGAATGAGCCCTTACTGTTCTAAGCGGAATATGTGCTGTTGGTTTTGCCACAATTCATCAGCAAAGAATCTGTGGCAAAATCCTTATGTCTTAAGGCTTATTCCAACGAGCATGGGCGCAACTACGTTCGGCATAATGGAGCATAGTAGTACCTGAATGAGGGGAATCCCTTCCCATTCGTCAGCTTTTTAAACTCCACACCAGAGCGCAGTAGTTTGATAAAAAACGAGGGAAGATAGGTACCACCCAATCTTTCCCGCACATAGTGTTCTCTAGGACAAGTCCTATCTTTTCTTGGCTGCACAATTAATGGTCGAGAATCCTGATAGTGAAAATGAAGCCACTAAAATCCACTGAGGATGAGGGGAGCACTGCATAGTATGAAATTAGCTGCGGGTATGCGGCTAATTTCCAGTCAAATTCCGCACCAATGCAGATTTTGACTGTTTTTTGGATGCGGAAATGCTGCATTATTTGCCGCGGAAATGTCCACTGCGGATTTTCTGCAGCATTTCCACCACATGTAAACATACCCTATGTCAGCTTGAGGTATGCTGCCAGTGGCCTCAGTAGTAATAGTGTCCCCTATATCAGCCCCAGTATTAATAGTGAGTCCCACAGTAGCCCCCCTAAGACTGATATACTTACCTCCTTGTTGTCTTCAACGTCTCACTGCTCCTTTGCTCGGCGCTGCTGTGGGTGGGAGTGTATGCACCCAGACACCTCCTCCCTTCCGCTCTCCTCTTGTGGAACCAAGCAGGAGGGCAGGGAAGGAGGATCCTGAGTTCACACACTGCTGTCAGTGTGTGCATCCTGCAGCAGCACCAGTGAGTGATTACCAGCTGGGGAGCCGTGGCACCCCAGCTGGTAATCACCTTCACGTTGACCAGATGTCCTGAAAGCGGGACAAAAGGCTGGAACCGGTATGGATTGATGTGCATATGCTGCCGTATGGGTCTGTATTACAAGGGTATATTCCCATAAAAGCAATGTTGAGACATGAAAGCGTTAGGCCGCCTGTTGGATATTGCGTGCAGAAGCCCGCAGCAGAATCTGACCCTGACCGCAGCCAGCGGCCCTGTGTACCTGTGTTCTTTCTTCTTTTTCTGTACTGCGGATGGTCACGGTGGGCCGCTGTTGGACGTGCGCAGTACAGATTTCTTCTTTCAAATGTTTATTTATTCCGCGCCGGCGATGACCTGGAATCCGTGCAAAAATGGAGCATGATGCGATTCATTCTCCGCTCGTGAAAACCGCAATTGGTTTCCGCGAGTTTGCAGGAAAAAGTGATTCCCCATAGTATGCTATGAATAGTATTTGCTGCGGATCCATTGTGTGACCGCCTGCCGCGGATTCTGTAGCAAAATTCTGTTCATGTGCAGCCGGCCTTAAGAAGATACCCAACTAAAAGTCGCTCTTATGATCTTTTATAATTGCACCTTTATGTTATTACACAAAATGTAGTACAGAAACTTCATATACTTATAATATGGAAAAGCGCCATCCAGTGGATGAAGGTGGACATGAACACTGGATAATGTAAGGTGTGGCTGTACTCCGCGAGCGCTCATGACTGCAACATAGTACCGGAAGAAAAAGTCTTGCATGCAGCGCTTTTTCGTCAGTCAGCTGAGCGGAAACTGTATAACACCATTATAGTCAATGAGGTCCGTTCGGCGCCATTCGGTTCTGTTTGACCAGGGGATTCCCCTTTCCTGCTCCTATACAGAACAGGGAAACATAACCCCGACGCAGATGTGAAGACAGCCTAAGACATCATGTCCATGGGTGGATTGGATTCAGTATGCGGGAGCCCGCAGCGGAATCCAACCTTGCCCGCGACCGAAGAACACTACGGGTCTTCTACTTATCCGTCCAAGTCTTCCTTTTCTTCACGGCGGATGTGTGCGGAGGTGCCGGCCGCCGCACATGTGCAGTGGAGTTTGTTTTTCTTTTTAAACTCCTAGTTTCTCGCGGAATCTGTGGATCGTCCGCAATTCAATTGTGGATGGGCAGTGGATCAGACGGCTTCCACTGACTTCAATAGAAGACGTCCGTGCGGGATCTGCACCGAAATCAAAAGCATACTGTGATTTTTGTTTGTGGTCCGCAAATTAAATCTGCATGCTTTATTTCATTTGTGGACGCCCATGTTTCCCTATGGGTGGCTTGATTTGCGGATCTACCACGCAGGTGACCAGCATGGATTCCGCAGATCAGACCCGCCTGTGGACATTCGGCCTTAGTCATGAGTAAGTAGATCTTTACCAGCTAGGAGCGAGCGGACGGCCCAGAGGGGTTTGCAATACCTCCATGAAGCCGTCATCACCGTGTGACACAAGATGTGTTTTGTTCTGTTGTGTAGAATCATCCTCTCCCAAGGGGGTCCTCATGATTTGGAGCAGACCCTTATAAGTCAAGCCTGTACCTTAGGGGCTTGTGTCCATTCTGGAATTTAAAGGTTGTGGAATATTACGGCAGCGGTAATTAATCAGCTTTTCAAGGCCATAAAATTTGCTTTATAGGTTGTCATTACGAGGGAATTCCTCCAGCGTGGCGGCTGGGCGGGGGAGTTATTCTCAGAGATCTGCCCTGATGAAGAAGCATTGTGCATCTGTGTACGGGGCCCCAGGTCCTCTGCCACATAATGCTACATTTACACGGGATGACTGTCTTCTAAAGGACTGCACGAGTGGGTAACGTCACCGCCAGGGGCGTAACTATTGAGGGTGCAGGGAATGCGGTTGCACCCGGGCCCAGGAGCCTTAGGGGGCCCATAAGGCCTCTCTTCTCCATATAGGGAGCCCAGTTCTATGAATAAAGCATTATAGTTGGGGGCCCTGTTACAGGTTTTCAATTCGGGCCCAGAAGCTTCGAGTTATGTATCTGTGCAGCATGGTTTAGGTATGGGTACGGGTACAGATAGAGGGGGGCCCCAGTTCACGTTTTGCATCAGGGCCCCTGAGCCTTTAGTTACGCCCCTGGTCACCGCTAGTTATTAACATAGAATGTTTATACAGGCAGATCACCGCTGAGTATGGCCGACATCTCTCTCAGCGCTTCACTTCTATGTGGACTATAATGGGGTCTGTTTGGTTTCGCTCAGCTGCTCGATATTTTACAGGAAGAAAAAGCGCTGCATGCCGCACTTTTTCTTCTGGTATTTTGTGCTGGATCCGTGACGGAACCTCCAAAAGTGGCCTAATTCCATCACACTGTTATTGAAAAAACATTATGCAAAGACCAATATTACTACCGTACAGTAATCATAAAGTGGTAGAAACCAGCTTTATAGGCCTCATGCCTAAGGCCGGGTCGGATTATCGCAGCGGAATCAGACCCGGCGCCCCCCAGAGACCCTATACTCCCCTGTCCGGATCCACCACGAGTGTTTCGGCCGGTGAGCCGGTGCACAGTGCAGCGCATGACACACCGGCCCTGGCGTATGACGCAGATTCCCGCGAAACTTCATATCACGGGACGGATGGCTTCCATAGACTGCAATAGAAGCCGTCTGATTGATTTTTCCACACAAAATAGAACATGCTGTGATTCTTCCCCGCAAGCAGAAAATTGCAGTTGATTTCTGCTCGTGGGCAGCGGAGAATCTTTGAACACAGCATGTCTATGGACGGACTTTGCTGTGGAATTCGCGGTGGTCATCAGAATTCCACAGTGATAATCCGTCCGTAGGCATTGGGCCTTATACAAGTATAATTGTACAGTAAAATATACAGTACTGTTATATGCAGTGATCACAGGTGACATCTTCTTTGATTGCAGTCATTCACTTTCCCTTTTCTTCTCCATCTGGCCCGAGATACCATGACAACTTCTTCCGATCACAACTTGTCTCTACAGAATGACACACAAACATATTTGGCTAGAAAATTTTCCAGCCACCTGCCTTCGTTTTCCACGGCTCTGCACAATGTTCCCAACCATACTGCCCTAAATAATAATAATGCTATCTATAGGGCCCTCCACACAGCAATATTGTTTTCTTTATTCCCCCACTTATTAATAATGCTGATTTTATACCCTCACTCAGTTAAAATAATTTATGGCCCCTTTTGAGTCATAATGCCCCTTTATGGCCCCATACAGTAATCAGTGTCCCTATATTGTCCTCATTTATTTATGATTTTATGCACTAAAGAAAAAAGCACCAATGCTCACCTCTTCCTCCTCCTGGTCTCTGCATGTCACGTTGAGCTGATAACTAGCAGGTCACATGGACATTACTGTCCCTCCCCAATACTGAAGCCGAGGATTGGTAGTAGCAGTCATGTGTGCTTGTCATGTGATCAGAAAGTCAGTTTCATTTTGGGGGGGGGGGGGGGAATGGGTCTCTTTTATTATGCTTTTGTATACTCGGTACACCTAAGCATTATTCCCTTTAGTTTTCAGTTTCACACCTAACCTATTAGAGCCCATGCACATGGGTGCATTTCCCATCTGTGTGCGGTAGAGGAGCCCTCTGCCTCTATCAAACCACCTGGATGCCACAGTTATCATTGGCCACAGAATTTAGGGGATTAAACGGCCTGGTAGGTGTCATATAAGATAATTTCTTAGGGCTCACATGGGTGTATTGTCACTGCATTGATTTCTATTGGGCCACTCACATCTGCTCTTTTTTCACGCACACAATGCAAACGTAGCATGTCTGTATTTGCCGTGTATTGCTTATTACATACGTGAAAAATACACCTGTAGTACGCAGTGACAATACGGCCCTGTGTGAGAGAGCCTTTAGTTACACTGCTTGCTAACTATTGACCAAAATATGTTGGGTTTGCTGCTTAGTTACTGAAAAATTGAACCGCAGATGACAATGTTGGATCTGCCTGCTCAAGGAAGAGGGGAAGGAGGGAGGTGTAGCTGCAGATTCTCACTCAGTGACATTAGAGTGCAGAAGCAACAGGTAGGAGACATCTGACTGGCGTAGAGTGCAGCTCTTATCTAACACAAATTAAAGCCCCAATGCCCAAGTGAAACTTTTACTCTGCTCCTGACTCAAATAGAAAGAACTAATATCACATTTAGACAAGTTGGGGGTCCATAGCTAGAAAATATACTAATAAGCTATTGTTACGTCCATCTGGCGCACTAAAGCACCATGCCTCAGTACAGATGCGAGATGGTATCCTTTTAAAACTGCAAAACTCATACAGTGTTTGCAGGGACCAATTGCACCTCTCCACATAAAAGCTGGAAAGACCCCTGTCCCTTACTGATCAGAGAAAGTGGGGAACCCCTGCCTAAAAGCGGGGTGATTGCCCCGATAAGGACAGCCCCATTGTCTTTATCTGGGACCTGGCTATCCCTCATTACGAACCTGGAGAGATGCACAAAACACAGGACACAACACTGTTCACACACACACTGAACACAGAACAGGACTGCACATAAAGCACGTCTGGCCCCTTGCACAGACATACCACATGTCGCTGTTCACACCAACCTACCAGGTTATGCATACAACATATAACAGATGGGGACTTCAGGTGTCCAGACCGTCATCAGGGAAAGGGAGACACACAACAGACTAGACATGCATAAAATCAGCTCTGAGTGAGGTTAACATAGAGATACATAAAATGACCAGCAATCTCTCACAAGAATTGCTGGTATTTATCTGCCGCAGACGAGGGGGATTGGCTGGTGGACAATTAACCCCTACCTGTGAAGGTGTGCACAGGGAAACCTGTAGAACCACAGGTCCCAGACGCACAACCTTAATAGCTATCTTGTTATGTATCTCCATTTCATTTGCTGCCTCCCTAGTCCTGTTTCTCACCTGGGCATAGTTATTGGTGTTTAGATTTTGTGGCTAACAAGTGGATCCTGACCACGTACGTCTCCTCTGTAGTCAAGTTGAGCTGAAGATCTCCTCAGTGTCCTCTAGTGATGGATCCTGCCCCTGCATTCTCTCCCAGATTTGCACAGTAGTTGGAAGTATTAAGTATTCTGTGTTACACTTGTTATTCAAAGGGTTGAATGTCTTGTGTTTCCCCGTGCTTTGAAAGCGCTGTGGAATATGTTGGCGCTATACAAATAAAGATTATTATTATAGTGTAACTTGGCACAGACCCTGACTGAGCTGTTCTTGTAGTGGGGAGTTGAGCGTTTTCTAGAGACCATATTTAATTATCGTATCTACATTCTTTTAAAACAATGTAAGAAAATGTCACTATTTGTTCATTGTCATTATTCATTCTTCAGTGTTAGACTTCGCAATGATTTGCTATGTTTTTGGGAGTTATCTACAATGATTGGACACTATACCATTCTTTGCTCTGGTTTGCACTATTAATAAAACTAACACTAGGCTGATCCTTCAGAAAGAGCACAGTGGTGACTTCACACAGTTGACGTCTCTTGTTCTTTCTCCAATGATCATCGTTAATTAATTTGGACACATGAGAGAACTCTGATCCCTTATAGCTGTATTGCCAATTTTAAATTTAAAGGAGTACTCCAGAAGTCTTCTACAGTAACTGAAGAAATAGTACAGCCTGTAGCGGTCAGTTGGGATCGGAAAACGTGTGCTGGGAAAGGAGTGTGATCACATAACAGAACTAGTGTCTTTGTGCTGTATATGGTATTGCTCTTCATCTCTAGTGATGTAAATGAGGGTGGACTGCAATACCAGACACAACCTGCGGACAAGAGTGGTGCTGTTTTCTGGAATAGAAGCTGACCCTTTCTTTTAATCCTGGATTACCCCTTTAATTTTGAAGAATGGTTTGAAAAAGAATTTATTTGACACCACTGTATGTTTTACATGTCTTTCCATTGCTCCTCTCTCACAGGTGGTGCGCCCCTCGAACCATGCAACAATACAGAGCATAGTCAAGGCTGTTGGCATAATTCCAGGTGTCCCGGAACCCTGCTGTACACCGGAAAGAATGAGCTCCCTAAGTGTCCTTTTCCTGGATGAAAGTCGGAATGTGGTGCTTAAAGTGTACCCCAATATGTCAGTAGAGAGCTGTTCCTGCAGATAACACCCTCAAAGGTCAATAAGAATCAGTAGCCCTGGTGGGCTATGACGCGAGGCCTTCAGATCACCTCTTTTCTCCTTTCTAAACTATTTGTCACAGTGGACAGGACACACGTATCACTGTAAAGAAATGGATGCCCACTCTAAGAAGGGCGGCGAAGGCCAATATATCGGGAGGTGCTGTTGATGCCCACATATTCTCTTCCAGTGACCTTACCGCATGAAGGATACATACGTGTCCAGCTTGAGGACTACACGGACCTGATCTGGAGATGGCATTCTTATCTTACTCTTTACTGGAGTGGATTTCTACTTTTTATGTTAAAAGGTGTTCCTATGTGTTCCATGTGTATAGTATATTTTTGTTGTACAGCCATATTGTTTGCATTGACATTTTATTAAGGGTTTTCCCTCTTAACAGAATCTATGGAAAGTTAAAATGTACAGCTCCAAAGTCTATGCCTTTCCCTAAAGCATTATGGGAAAATTCTGGCCTCTACTAGGAAGAGCTCACTGCAAAGGGTTAATAATATATCCATCTTCATTAAAGAGAACCTGCCATCTGTCCTGACCTTTCTATTTAAAGGGGTTTTCCAGGCAGTTCCGCGGATGTCAGTGCAGGGATGCAGCGAGGTCAGAGCGGAAGCCGCTGCTCCGCTCCCACTGTAGTGGCTGGTACTTGTAATTGCAGGCGCAGCTCTCATTGATTTCAATGAGAGCTGCGCCTGCAATTACAAGCATCGGCCACTAGACAGGAGTTGGAGCAGCGGCTTCCGCTCCGACTTCCGGTGTATCCTGGCTGCCTGGAAATCTTCTTTAAGTAAATACTGGTATTGCCCATAAAACAAAACTTTTGGACCATCTTTTCTTATAACTATGTTGTGCCGTTCTTCTGTTATTCTTCTAAGGCTATATTTACACGGACGAGTTTCCGTGCGAGTTTTTGTGCACTGTGAGACGCACAGAACGCGCGCGATGCTGAGAAAGATCGTAGCATGTTCTATTTTTCTGTGATTTGGCAGAAAACGTACCCATTATCTCCTATGGGTGAGTTAAAATTTGCATCACACTTGCGTGTACCTGTCTGTTTCATGCGAGTGCGATGTGATTTATTATTAAATTTCCTTATTGAAAAAACACGTGATGTTCAGGCGCGTGAAAATCGCATGTTCAGTGATGCAGTGCAATTTTTTCGCAAATTGAACTTGCATGGAAAAATCGCAATACCGGCCTGAGCTTCTTGGATTGATATTGCGCCACCCTGTGCAAATAAAGCCTGCCTATGACAAAGGGGTGTGTCCCTGCACAGTCTAAGGGCTCGTTCACACGGGGCGGTCAAATACGCTGCTAATTTACGCAACTAAAAAATCCCATTTATCTGCTTATTTCGCCAGTTTTTGTGGATTTTCTGAGCGCGCGAATACACTGGGAATTCGCACATGCAAAAAAGTACGCAGAAGGACCCGTTGATTTGCTGCACATAAACGCGTATTTGCACCGGCCCATTTACCTCAATGGCCTGTTGCGGTGGGTTTGTAACACACACCAAAATAGGACATTCCGCATATTTTTTTCACATGATAGAACGTCGCGTGAAAAAATACGCACATGTGAACACGCCCATTGGAATCAGTAGGGTCTATTCACTGCCTATTATGCAGAGAATAGAACCCTTTGATTTCAATGGCTTTGTTCCTGTTATACTTTTTTACGCACACAGAAAAAAAGGCAGTATGCTTTATTTTTGTGCGCATTTAAGGTCCCCACAGAAGTCTAAAATACACGCACAATTGCACAATGAGCTGTGCAATTCCGTAAAAATAAGAACACATCTGGACCTCATTAGGCTAAATAGCCTTTTGAGTTGGGACATGCTAGCGTCCTGTGCGCAAAAAACCCTACGCTGTCTACGCAAAACGTACAGTAAAATATGCTCGCAAAAAACTCGTTCACTGCGCAAATATGTTGCGCTGAGGTGAGCGTTTTTGTCTTCCATAGGGAAACATGGGAGATTAAAAAAAGCGCAAAACACGGAAAGATAGAACATGCTGCAATTCCCCCCCCCCCCCGCAACATCACATGAGTGAAAATATCGCAAATGTGAAGAAAACCATTGAAAATCATTGGTTCCATAATTCTGCATTTTCACTCACTCTCACATCGCACGAAAATCGCATGCTTTTATCACCAGTATGAAGGCGCCCTTATGAGATCAGGAGAAGAAAGATATACAGGGGGCTGACAAAAATATGGAAACACCGTAGGAGATGCATGCCTTAAGTTACATGGAATTATAAATCATATTTTAACCCCCTCCAATTCAGTTTTGGATTCAGGGTTTCCTAAAAGGCTTACTCTTTTTGCTGTTATACAACGGTGCCATCTGCTGGCTAAAGTGTGTGTGCACTAGAGAGGCTCCGACAGCGGAGTGGCTGGCAATAGACAGTGAGAATACCCTGTCTGACGTCTTCTGACACTGGAGCTGTACAAGTTTCATTCAGAATGTAGGAAGATGTCAGACAGTGGATTGGAAAGGGTTAATAAGACATGTAGAGACAGAGTGGAGGTAATATGACACAGATGCTGCTGGGCAGAAGTGAATATCTGCCCCAGTAACAAGGTTCCATTGGTATTATTGTATCTTGACGCCACCGGAAACTAGGGGTTTGACAGGAGGAACGCCCCTCTCACACCTCCAGCTCCCGATAGGGTCAAGGCACGAAGGTCCCAGCAGCATGGTGTGGTGCCGCTGTAACATGGCAGCATTTACATGTCATAATGTAAGCCTAAGAAGAATAGTAAGGCTAAACCTGCAGCGCTGCCAAAAATCAATGCAGACGCTACAACGTGTATGCTCCATCCCGCCACCATTTCAGCCATGCGTCCTAGCTGCCCGCCGGCTCACCCCTCCGTCCCAGCCACCGCCTCAGGCTTCCATCCCGGGGCGCGGGCTGTCAGCTCCGTTCCGCCGGCCGCATTAGTGGTCCCTGAGTAACTTCGCTTGGGCCTCCCTGCTGCCGACGGCATGCTGCGCTTGTACAGTGAGGGGGGGCTCCCCCAACTGGCCTGCCGCTGGGGAGGCCACTTGCTGCTGGGGCTGCACGGCTGTAGCGGTGGCGACCGCTGTATGGCTTTTCCATAAATATTTTTTGCCCTTCCAGGACTTGCAGCCGAATAACCTGTGCAGCCAATCAGGTACAGGGGGCATCACCCCCCTGTCAATCTTGGCTCCAGCAGGAATTCCTGGTGGTGTCAAGATACAGTTATACTGGTTCCATTGGTCAGGGGTTTGAGGTACTTAGCTGCTGTTACCAGCTGGCTCCCAAAACCACCCAGAGCAGGGCAAGAGGTGAAGTAAATACAAATTTGTGGAGAAAGCTCTCAGCCAAGAAGGGGGCAAAAGGGCAGCTTAGTGCTAATGATTAAAATCCCATGCATTTCGTATGGTGTTTCCATATTTTTGTTCACCCCTATATATACTCGGCAATCCCCACTGCTCCCGTTGAAAGGAATGGAGTGACATTGCACATATGCATCTTCTGCTCCACTTAGTCAGGGACTTTCAGGACCCCCATTCTCAGAATCGTTAGGTGTCTCTATGGTCACACTCTATTAATCAGAAAGTAATCCCTTATCCTGTGGATAGCGGATACCTTTCTAGTCATAATCCCCTTAAAGGGGTGTGCAGATCTCAGACATTTGTGGCATATCTGCAGGATGCCTGATAGATGCTTGCTTGTCCTACCTAATCCTTGAGAACTGGTCCCCTAACCCTGTCCCAGGTCACTTCTCCACCACATCCAGGATGCCTGAGGTGGACAGGTTTAACGGAAACGGCTGTCCCAGGCTATTTGCATAATTCCCATAAAAGTGCGTGGGATTTAAGGAAATGGCGAAGCACAGGTAGCGCATCTGTTTCCATAACCCTGGGCCCATCTGGCTGCTGCATCCAGAAAGGCATTCTCATCTCGGCCCTTATGGTCTGAGATAGAAAAAAACATTCAACCATTTAATTTTTGTTCTCTTGACTATTTTGTACTACATCTTCTTACTTACAACTTAATTTTTAATAATATAAATAAAGGATAATGCTAATTTACATTGTATTCACAGATCTATTAACTGCCTCAATGTCACCTGTATATATAACTGGGTCAATATATGGTGTATAAATCAGGTCTAAATTCACTGTTGTTATGAGGCTTGGAAGAATTTGTACTTTGTTGCCCTTTGATTTTGTGTTCAATTGTATCAGATGTAGATCTACTGGAACCCTTTTAAAGAACCAGAAGGTTAGCCACACTGGTAGAACAGTTGCTGTTGGTGCCTTAAAGGGGTTTTGTCATAAAAAAAGAAAAATTCTATACTTACCTATTCCTCCCCGTTAGTCTACTTACCACATCTCCTCACTGAGCTTCTGCAGTGCCCCCCGGAGTCATCTCACCACACGCCAGCCGGCTTGTTATGAAGGCTGCATTCCTTGCATTCTCTTCCGGCTGGGTCAGTGAAGGTCACGTCTCTGTGTTGTAGCGTCCACTGCCTAGGAAGGAATTCTGATTTATTTCAGAGACAGCTCGCATGAGCAGTCTCTGCAGTAGATCAGCACTCCCCCTGCTTGCTTGTGAGCTGTGACATAACGTACATTGGCTAGTGGGAAGAAGACTGCTGGCAATGTACGTAAACCTCACTGGAAGAAGAAGAATCAGGTAGCTGGAGGTGAAGTGATTCTCCCCCCCCCCCCCCCCCCCCCCGGACTGCAGGAGATAGGAGAAGATAGGTGAAGTGAAGATCTGGTAAGTAGACTGACGAGGGAGGAATAAGTACTGTCTTATACACCGGGTATACAGTTGTTCGAAAAAAAACAAAAAACAGTACTCACCTCCCGCGGCATTCTGCGGCTTGAAATCCCCACCTCCAGAAAGCTATTGCTGTGATTGGCTAACTCAGGCGGCGTCAGCCAATCACAGCCATTCAATTACATCATTGAATGGCTGTGACTGGCTAACGCAGCGCCAGCTTTCATTGGCTGATGCAGCCTGAGTTAGCCAATCACAGCCATTCAATGATGTTACTGAATGGCTGTGATTGGCTAACGCAGCTCCACCTTGCATTGGCTGACGCCGCCTGAGTTAGCCAATCACAGCATTAGCTTTCTGGAGGTGGGGATTTCAAGCCCTTATCCAGAAAGCAATGCCCTGTCGGCGAGGAGGAGGAAGCGGCAGCCTGCAGCAGCGCTGCAGAACGCCGCAGGAGGTGAGTACTGTTTTTTTTCCCCTACACCGTATTCCCGGCGTATAAGTCGACAGTTGGGGGGGTCGTCTTATACGCCCAGTCGCCTTATATGCCGGAATATACGGTAAGTATAGAATTTTTCTTTTCTAATGACAGAACCCCTTTAAGGCATGAGTTTCAATATGCTCTCCTCCCACAGTTTTTATTTAATTGTTCCCTTTCCCCACCTATAGATGACATTATTTATAGTACATACTCGCCACATCTGTCTAGGACCATTTCCTTCATACATGAGTAGTTTTCATTGCATGGTTGGCTGGTCACTCTATCCATATATATCCACTTATCTGTAGAATCTACATACAGTAACTCTACAAGGCTCTGCTGACTCCTGCAACACTCCAAATCACTTAAAGGGACTCTGTCCACTAGTTTTACCCCCAAGCTGCACTAAACCTGTAGTTCTGTGAGAGACAAGGAGTGCGGCAATGTAGGAAGGAGGCCTACTCCTCTTTAAGTGGACATTCATGCGGATAATAGCTCGAATGAGCAAAGGTTTTTTGGCCTAAGCATGGTTCCTCCTCCTCCGAGAGATGTGACTTTGGCATGTGGCTGCTCTTCTTTCCTCACTAGGCTATCTCCAACTGGAAGCAGGAAGGAGAGCGTTGTTGGAAGGCGTCCGTAGAGATGAAGTCAGTTCAGGTGTGGAGTTCCTGCCTTACAAGCTACTTAAAGCAGTTTCTGTTGATGTGCATTTTAGGGAGGACATCAGCAGCCACCCCTTGAGAAACTTGTCTTGCGGATTCTGTTGGGACAAGAGCCGTTCCACGGAAATTAAGAGACTGCCTCCTTTGATACTTGTAAATGCGAGGCTTCGCCGAGGAACACTGCTGCCTATTGTCCTATGGACTTGGTGGGGTGACTATAATTCCTGAGGATTCTGAGGTTGGAAACAAACTTGTTCCATTTATAAGTCCCGAGATAAGGAACTTGTTTACTGTTACGTATTCCGTCTGGATCGGCCTAAGTTGATCTGTTTATTTATAAAAGTTTTAAGCATTGCAAGATGTCTTACTACCCGAATTTTCCTTGACGGTCCCGCTGGATCCTTCTTCCAAGGGAGTTTTACAATGAAACAAAACATCACCCTGTTGCTGACCTTAAGTGGTTAGAGCCCAGGCATGAGAGCCTAATGCCCCTGTTACTTGAAGTGCAGGAACAAGGTACTATGACTCTCACCCGCAAACATAGGCAGATGCAAATTTAGGCAAATCACCCTATAGCCCCCTCCACACCGGGCAGTGTAGATTCTGCTCCAGCCATAGGAAAAGGGAACGCCACACCTTCCCCTGGCTGCTCCACCCAGCCAAAAGCCAAGGAATCCCAACACCCTTCCCTAGCTTTTCCACCAAGCCAGAGGCCAAGGGAACCCCATACTTTCCCCTGGCTCCTCCACCCAGTCAGAGGCCAAATGAACCCCACACCTTCCCCTGGCTCATCCACCCAGCCAGAAGCCAAGGGACCTCCACACCTTTTCCTGGCTCCCCCATCTAGCCAGAGGCCAAGGGAACCCCACACCTTCTCCTGGCTTGTCCACCCACCCAGAAGCCAAGGTTACCCCACACCTTCCCCTTGCTCATCCCCCCAGCCAGAAGCCAAGGGACCTCCACACCTTTCCCTGGCTCCCCCATCTAGCCAGAGGCCAAGGGAACCCCACACCTTCTCTTGGCTTATCCACCCACCCAGAAGCCAAGGTTACCCCACACGTTCCCCTAGCTACTCTTCCTCTACATTAGCTAGTAATTTGTCGGTAAAGTTTCTGTCAATTATTCTTCTGTTGACGACCTTTCTTCCGTTTTGCTCTTGTAATGCATGTTTATTTACTCCAGGTCCTGGCCGGCCCTTGCTCTCTTTCTGAACTGCAGCATCAGAGTGAGATTTCTCTTCATACCTCGCACATGTGCAGTTTGACTTATGAAGCCGTGTCCTATGTAAATACTGTCCCTTCTGCCTCTTGCCTTCACAGGATACAACATCTATTCTTCTTTGTGTCCGTCTTCATCAGCCTCTGACTTCCCTTTCAGTAAGGCTGTCCTTCTCTATTACTGGGAGTAGTAGCCCTGGCCTCTAAGCTAGCGGAGCGGACAGGCCCCATCACCACATTGTGGTGTCTACTGTACCCCCTTCTGTACTTTAGCACTTCTTGTCACTCAGTGGTACTATCAGATTCAATTTTCCCGATCCACCCCTCATTCACATAATCCAGCTGGGGGAGTGTTAGGCCTCATGTCTACGGGAAAAAGAACAATTGAAATCCGCAGCAGATCACCCACACGTGGATCCGCACCCCATAGGGATGCATTGACCCCCCGCGGGTAGATAAATACCCGCGGATGGTCAATAAAAGTGAATAAAAAAATTTCTGAAGCATGAAAAAAAATGGACATGCTCCATTTTAGTGCGGGTCTCCCGCGGGGACGGCTCCCACAGGCTTCTATTGAAGCCTATGGAAGCCGTCCGGATCCGCAGGAGACCCGCGCCTGAATTAAACTCACCTGCTCCGGGCGATGCGTGTCTTCCTTCCTTTGCGGCAGGATCTTCTCTCTTCGGCCCGGCGGATGTGCCCGGCGCATGCGCGCGGCACGCAGCCGGCGTGCCGAGCACATCCGCCGGGCCAAAGAAAGAAGATCCGGCCGCGAAGAAGGGAAGACACGCACGGACCGCTGCAGGTGAGTTTATTCTTATTTTAATGTCTCATGTCCGCGGGGCAGGAGGGACCCGCTACGGATTCTCCATGGGCCTGATTTTCCCCGTGGACATGAGGCCTTAGAGTCTACATTCCCCCCTTAATGCCCACCATGATCTACGGCATCCCAGAAGCCATTGCATCAGTCAGTCGTGATCCGCTACAACTTTTATGGCAGGAACTTGACTACAGACTCGATGTGTGGACACTGACAAAGGGGGCCACATTCATCACCGCTAAGGGGGGACACATGTTTGATGTTGTGCAACAAAACTTTTTGAGTTTCTGTTTCCATAGATATCAAATTTCTGTATCTGAGTGTCATTAAACGGAGTTATGAGGGATTTCACATCCAGCAAGCCCTACAACGTTGGCATAAACAAAATAAGCATATTGGCTCCATTTTCTTAGGGGAGTTTTTTCTACATTTTTGCTGTGCAGGATAAAGAGTGTGTTCAATTGGTGTACAGATCATTATGGATACAATACCGAATATGCAGTTTTTTAAAAAATTATTATATACAAAAAGGGGGAAGTGTGCAAAAAAGTTTAGTTTTTTTAAACTATTTTTAGTTTACATTTTTTAGGTTCCTGTAGGGAATTTGAACCAGAGAAGCTTTGATCGCTATGATATAGCGTTTTAGTACTGATGTACTGCACTGCATTATCGCTCACATTAGCGATCACAGGCTACGGCAGGCTCAGATGTCATTGTCTGGCATCTGGTTACCATAACAACCCATTGGCCCTATGCGATTATATAGAGGGGGACTGATGACATCACAGAGGGAGCACGCTCCCTCTTTTCGAACCCGTTACATGCTGCTATCTACATTGACTAGTGGTTAACAGTAGGGATCAGTGACAGTCACAACCGGTTCCCACAGTTGGATGGCGCAGGCAGTTGGAGGCTCTGTATTCTCTACTGCCCGAATTACACAGGATATGCTTTAAAAAAGATACTTAATGCTCGATCAGCACAACCTTCCGCCACGCTCTGTCATAGTCCTGATGCATGTGAGTGATGTAGTGACGCATCACGGGGCCTACTCTACTATTGTTATCAACTTATCAGCACACGACTGGGACATCATATAAGGCTGCTCTCAAGGAGAGAGATAAGGAGATCATTGCGAGGGCCGGTGGGTTTCCATAGCAACTGCATGCTAGACAATGGTGTCCAGGCTTGCCATGGCCTGTGATCGCTATTGTGAGTGATAATGCATTGCAGTACAGAATTACTGCAATGCATTATCATAGTGATTGGAGCTTTTCTGGTGCAAATCCCCTAGAGGGGCTAAAAATTTTAAAAGAATATATATAAAAAAACAAAACGCATAAAAAAAATCCCACAAAAAAACCCTTTCTTTGTGCACTTTCCCCTCATTGTATAAAAAAACTTAAAAAATAACAACACATTTGATATCATCGTACCTGTAACGGCCTGTGCAATAAATTGAGCACACTAGTTATCCTGTAAATAAAAAAAACAAAGCAGATCCCAAATGCTTTTTTTGTTCATTTCACCTCCCAAAAAAACGAAATAAGGGCCCCTTCAGACAGATGAATTTGTGCATGCAAAGGTTGCACGCGTAATAGCTGGAGAATAGAAGGCATTGATTCAATGGGTATGTTCACGTTTCCGTATTTTGCGCACGCATTTAGACAAATTTTATTTTTCTGCGTATTTGCGCACCAAAGGTCATCATAGAAGTCAATGGGGGTGCGCAAATGCACAAGCAAAACGCAAGGAAATACACGAAATATTGTGTAATTGCGCTGCAAAGATAACACATCTGGAACTCATTAGCCATTTAAATCGGTGCATTTGTTTGCCGCATGCAAATTAACATGCCTTGTGGGGGCAAAAAGTACAGTAAAATACGCTGATTCGCATGCAAAATAGCATTGTTCATCACACAAAAACGCAGCGCTTATGTAAAGGAAGCCTAAAAGTGATCAAAAAGCTGACAGCTCGTCACACAAAGAACAAGCCCCTGTCTGACACTGTGCCTTGAGCAGATCTCATAGAAGGTTGTAGCATCCCATAGGGTGACCCCAGACACAGGGCATACGTTGCGGAGCTAGGAGGGTAAGGTGGATGCTTGTCACGTTGGCACTTACCAAGCTCCCTCCCAGAGGGACACATATAGCCTCATCTAGGGCAGCGCTGGGCCTCTTCCGGACACCCCTAGGAGAGGGATGGCCAATAAACATGCGAACAGATGTTGAATTTGTCACGGGTGACGCCACCGTTCCGTTACCCACTGAAATGACCCTCAGCGGTAAATAAATGAGCTGCAGACTTGTGTAACATACCTCAGGTTCCTGGGAACAGTCAGGGCCTGGCAAAACCTTACTTGACATGAACTTAGTAGAAGGCACAATTATACAAGATGGCCGTGCAGGCAAAACAGTAGACTTCCGGGAGGAAAACACAGGATGACACCAGTCCTGCAGGCCTAGTTATCTGACAGGCACTGCTCCTAGAAGGGGAAATCTCCAGAGGAGGATAGGGGTAGGGACACTCCACAGACACGTTTGGTTATAGTACCTCTGCACGGTGATCTCAGCCTTGGCTCTCCACTCTCACTCCTCTGTGGTTACTGGCATATAGATCTTCAGAAACCGCTCCTCCTCTTCCATTCTTCACCACATAAGAGTTGAAGGTACCCACATGTGGCTGGCACTCTTACTCTGGAACCCAGAAGAAAATGGAACTCTCTCTCCAACTCACTACCACACCCAAAACACTCATATTTAGGCTGGGTTCACACAGGGCGGATTTGCCGCGGAAATTCCGCCGCGGCAAATCCGCCCGCGGCCGCTAATCTTGGGACGGCCAATCCGCTGCGGTAAGTCAGGCTGGAACCGCGGCTGCGGCCGCCGCGGTTTCAAAATATGCAGCATGTCTATTTATCTTTTCTTTCCACCGCGGCCGCGCTCTCCTCTATGGGAGCGCCGGCCGCAGCGGAAAAGCGAGCGGCCGGGCCGCTTCAAAGCCGCCGCGGGTTTTTCCGCAGCGGTTCTCCCGGCGGAAATCTTGCGGTTTGTGCTGCGGCCAAACCGCGGGATTTCCGTCGGGAATATGCCCAGTGTGAACCCAGCCTTATAGACAACAGACCACGTGACTAGACAAATATTGATACATTGCAGGTATCTCCCAGTCTCATGCAAACATTAACCTCTCACTTGCTGCAGCTGTGCAATACACCTAACAAGATGACTAGACAACTTTGCACAGCGCATCTAGAAAAGACATGACATGTATGACATTTATGGAGGGGCCAGAAATATACGTTCTGGGCTACTACAAGGTCATGTTAAAAATTTGAAGAAAAAGCAAAAAGGCGCTCCGTAGTGTAATACCACACTGATATAGTAGAACAATAGGATGGAAAATTGGTTCGTCCGAGCGCACCATTTACCTGCTGTCTCTGAACGTTTATTGGGCATTTTATGTAACATCAAACAAAAAAGGGAGTGAAGCCTCAGGAGCATTCACAGTGTTAGGTCATCAGAGTTTTTCCAATCCTTTACAACTAATGATACCCTCTTATTTTGTATTTGTTCTTAAAAGTTCATTTTGGTCTTTACAACGGAGGAGATGAAGATTCCCAACCTGGGGAACCGCAATAAGTAAAACAAAAACTTTAACTTTACCCACAGCACAACCGCCCATACTGTGTACACCCATTATCCATGCGAGTTATAAAGGCTAACCCTCATGTCCATGGGCGAGTTGGATTCTGTATGCGTGAGCCCGCAGCGGAATCCAACCCTGCTTGTGGCCGGCGACCCTGCTTACCTGTCCGTGTCTTCTTTCTTCTGCACTGTGTGCGAAAGTGCCGGCTGGCGCATCAATGTGAATGCTCAGTACAGATTTTTTTAAAAATCTCCTGCTCTTTCCACGGAATCTGCGGCCAATCCGCAGCGGACGGGCTGCGGATCGGACGGCTTCCATTGACTTCAATGGAAGTGGGGGAACCGCACTAAAATGGAGCATGCTGCGATTTGTTTTCCACATGCAGAATCCGGAAAGCAAATACGCATGTGTAAACTGATGCCCATGCTTCAAATCCGCCATGGACATTGGACCTAAAGAGGGGAGAACTTCAGATTTTCCAGAGAAAAGGAATTAGTCAGATGTGTCCAATGCAATAATGGGGCAGTCAACTCACGACCCAATATTTTGGTAAATTTGGCAGGGCAACCTCTAGCCATATATGTCAATTTATATAGAGGGATAACACCGTTTATCTCACGCAGCCAACAGCTCTAGTAAGTTTTTTTGAAAGTTTCCAGTCAAGCAATATGACTTTTTTAGCATAAAAAACAGCAATTTGTATAGAGTATGTGTTGTTGCATCAACCGGAATGTCTTCCACAGGCCAAAGAGGCAAACTTTAGGATGTAGGCTATGTGGGGTTCCCAGTTGTGTCTCCATAAACTCAGGAATATCCCACCAGTAGGTTTGTAAGACATGACATTCCCAACATGTATGCATGATTGTACCTGTACTCGTCAAACATCTTATACAGTCTGTACTGGGAGATAGGCCCATAGCATATAGTCAGGTAGGCGTATAATAGATTCTATGAAGGAACTTGACTTATATTAGTTTGTCTCTAGTACTAATTAAGGTAGGCCAAGAGTCGGCTAAGAGGCCACCCAGGCCTTCTCCTATATTGTAATAGATTTTGCTTAGGTACTGATGAGCTTCAGGTTACCACTCTGTTTGCTTCCTTTTTCTGTAGAGTTCTGTAGAGCTGCCATTTTAGCAATTCTATGTCATTGAAGAAAAAAACACTTAGAAAAAAATTCTGTTGGCATGTAAATAGTCCTAAAAAAATGTAACTTTTGAAGTCTTCATAAATAGCTAAATATAATTATTTCCGGCTACAAACCTTTCTAGAGGAAAAATGATGGATGGCGTCATGCTTACTCGAATAAACAATGTTTCAGGAAATTTCACAAATCAAGAATGCAGATATTTGGTCAAGAGCAGTTAATTAAGCAGTAGTCCCGTCCATGCAATGTATGAAGAGCCTCCCTTCAAGCTCCACACTAGCTCAACATGTTTATAGAATCTTCATTAACTAAGGACTTAAATGTGATAAGCTCAGTTGATACATTGGAATCCAAACCCCAGATAAGAGCCAGGGAACACTTTGGTCTTCCTCATAACTGCCAGGATAGTAGCTTAAAAAAAATTACTCAAAGAAGAGCCCGGACTGGCTTATTCCTGTCAAATTCATCCACTGCACATGAAGGAATCTTTAGACCCTAACATTATCTTATAAGCAGCTACTGATTTAAGAGAAAACTCAAGCATGATGCGGAAGGCCAGGTTACCGGTGCTATGCTCCTTAGTTATATTCCTCGCAAGGTTTACACTCAACAAACCATTGCCAGAGTGGGAAATAAAAGACCGTACTCATCCTGAAGAAGAGGTAGAAGACGTTCTGAGCTCCTTGACTGGAACAATGAAAGAGCACCTTAAAGAGAACCTGAATTTAACAGGAGTCTTATTTCAAGAGAAGTCCACAATGAAGCTTCCCCAGTATATGATTGATCTCTACCACCACTACGCAGATGATAGGACGTCTATGCCAGTGTCCAACATAATCCGAGGTTTTAATGTTGAAGGTAGGACAACATGTGGCCTTCTGTATGGATGGTGTAAACATACCCCAGTCTGTGTTTATTCCTATGTTAGATATTGTAGACTTTTTTTGGTTATTTACTAACTTTTGTTCCCATAGACAAGATTTCCTACAAGCAATTTTTGATATGTTTGTGGACTTCTAATGCCAAGATTAGTTTGAAGAAATTTAGATTCAATAACATGATGGTTCAACTAATGATGTCCTAGGGCTTTTACTAGGAAATTGAGAATTTAATGTCAAAGGGTTAACTTTTTCCACCATTTAAAAAAATCACATCAATGCATTGTCATACAGTATGGTTCAAAAATACATAGAAACATTATATTTTAGGCCAAAAAGATAAACATGTCAATCTAGTTCAGCCTATGTTGACCCAGAAGAAGGCAAAAAAACCTAATGAGGTAGAAGCCAATTTTCCTGAAGTTCAACCAGGAGATGCAGAGTATGAGGAAAGCTCTAGTTTATTATTGAGTCCAGTTTACGATGAAGTAAGAAGAAACACCTTCTCACACTTGGATCAACACCCAACAAAGTAATTTTACTGCTTTCAATAGAATGTTTTTTGGAGAAGTTCTCACTCTTAAGCTAATTTGTGAGGCTGATCATTCCACATCTTCATGGCTTTAGTATTATAAAATGCGTTTTGTGGTTGGATATCGAACCAGTGGTTGCCCTCTTGTTTCATGAGGTGTCACACATTTTTATAATTTGCCATGTTATCTACCATTCCAACATTTTAGTTCTTCATGCTGTTGAACAATTCAGTTTCCCTTCTTTGCTCCTTTCTCAACTCCGAGGCACGCTGTAACTGGAAATTGGTGAGTCGGTGGCCTATAGTGAGTTGTTTATTTAAAATGAGGTTGCCCTAATTGTAAATTATGGTCTTATCTTTTGAGTCTATCCCTCTTAATACACAACGGTATGTACAGCAGAACATAGAAAGCATGATGTTAACCAAAAAAATGGATCATGTGATGTTATTTTTCTTAATTAGTGAACTAAAAAAAACTTATTTACAAACTTTTGGATAGGCCCCGTCATCAGTCTTGCTCCGAACTGCAAAAGTCATCACCTTTACTACCCCTCAGTCTGTTAACCCCTTAAGGATTGCCTATTTTTTTATTTTCAGTTTTTCCTCACCACTTTCCATAAGGCTGCCTGTTCACGGGTGTTGCGGTATCCCGCACCGGAGACCCGCCGCGGGATACTGCCGCCCGGGAGCATGAGCCTGCAGGTGGATCTCCGTGGTCAGCCTACCTGACAGATAGGCTGACCGCGGAGAATCACAGTAAATTCACAGCATGCTGCGTATTGCCGCCTGCGAGCAGAGAATCGCAATGATTCTCCACTCATGGACAGGGGGGGGGAAGCGTTCTCCATAGCAACGCTATAGAGAGCTTTCACTGCGTTCCCCGCGGGGAGCGCAATTCAAACCCGCCTGTGGACAGGCAGCCTAAATCATAACTCTTTTATAGCTGTCTGAGGGCTTGTTTTTTTTACGGGACAAATTGTCTTTTTCAATCTATCATCATGTACTGAAATACTCAGAAACATTTCTAAGTAGAGTGAAATGGAAAAAAGAAACATAATTTCGCCATCTGTGGGGCGGGGTGGGTTGTCTTGTTTTTTTACAGTCTACATACTGTAGCAAAAATGGCATTATAATTATATTCTGTGGGTCTGTATGATTACGATGACACCAAACTTTTATATATATATATAATAGAATAGCTTCAGAAAAAATGACAATAATTTTCTGGCGCCACAACTTTTTTATTTTTTTGTCCACATAGTTGTGAGAGGGCTCAAATTTTTATGGAGGGATGTCCTGTAGTTTCTATTGGTACCAATGTAGAGTACATACAACGTTTTGATAGCGGGGTGACCAAAAAAGTACAATTATAGCATTGCCTATTCTTTTGTTCTCACAACATTCACCGGGTGGGGTAAATAATGCGTTACTTTGATTGATCAAAATTTTATAGAAGCAGCAATGCCATTGCGCAAGGGCCATGAATCGGATGGCTTCCATTGACTTTAATAGAAGTCATCCGCGTGGAATAAAACATGCTGTGCTTTTCCCTCCGTGAGCTGAAAATCGCAATTGATTTCCACTGGTGGACAGGAAAAAGTTATTGTCAACAGTATGCGCATGGTCAGTATTTGCAGTGCAATGCAGATAAGCCTGTGTGCATTTGACCTTAGGGGCGCCTGCACACAAGCGGAAATTCCGCGACGGGATTTCCCGCAGAATTTCCACCGCTGGAAGCCTGCATAGGATTGCTTTAACAAACGCAATCCTATGCAGACGGCTGCGATTTGGCCGCGCGAAATCTCGTGCGGCAAACAAATTGCGGCATGTCCTATTTCTGTACTTGGCTCGCAGAGCCCCGCACAGAAACATCACTCACCCGCCGCTGGCTCCGGTCTGCGCATGCGCCGGCACAGGAAAGAGTCGGGGCCGCGGGCGCGGGTAGGTACGCGCTGGTTCCTGCAGGCGTTGGGGTCGGGTCCCGCGGCGAAAATCCTCGCCGCCGGATCCAACTCGCCCGTCTGCAGGCGGCCTTAATCAGAGACCTAGCTTGGTTGACTGGGATCAGCGATAAATGATAATTGTCTTTAGGTTTGTTAGCGCAGGATACCTGTAACAACTCTTTGCTTGGATGAATGGGGATTGCTCTCTTCCAGGCCCTCTCGCAAAGGTTCAGCATCTGAGAGTAGGGAACAGAGGAACCGCTTGGCAATGGACTTTACTAGTCAGCACTTCTATCCCTCTTTACCAGAGGAAAACTGCTTGTGGGAAAATTGTGACAGCCTTGTAGCACAAACCAGGAGAGACTTCTTTCTTCCTCCGTCCCCAGCTTAGCTGCTCTCAGCACACCCTGCAGGCTTCTCACTGGCTGTATCTCTTTTTCTCGAAGTGAACCATACTTAGGACTGTATCTGCGACACTGCAGTACACCAAGAGAGGCTCCTGCTTTAACCTCTGTCCCGCACCAAGTCCCTCTCCAACTACTTCCTATCTCTTCTTCCTGCTCAGCTCTGTTCCTCTGTGCCTGCCCCTTCTTAAAAAGACAGTACCATTATAAAGAAAACTTCAAACCATCATTAAACAGTGATAAATCGTAGGCCCATTACAAACCCTTTCCAACTCACCTAAATTCTTACAGCACTATTAGGCAGTGAAGCTCACACACACTGTCTTGCAAATTGCCCAACTTTCTACTTGGGTCATTACAAATGCAGCGATACCAAATTTGTATTTTTATTGCAATTTCAGAAGCAGATCTCTTTGTGTATCTCTCTTTTAGCCTAGCACATCTAGACACTGGTATTTTTGCCCATTCCTCCAGGCAGAACTATTCCAACTCCTTCAAGTGAGCTGGGTTGTGTTGGTGTGCAGCAGTCTCCAAGTCAAGCCACATATTCTAGGTTTTGATTATTGCAATTATTTCACTATTCCAAGAAATTTCTCTCGAGCTCCTCCAGTGCAGCTTTAGCAGTGTGTGTAGTGTCATTGTCCTGCTGGAAGGTGAACCTTCGTCCCAGTCTCAAATCTCAGGCAGACTGAAGCAGTTCTCCCTAAGAATTGCCCTGTATTTACTGCCATCCATCGATCCTCCAATCCTGACCAGTTTTCCAGCCCCTGAAAGCAAAATAAAGCGATACCCACACCATGATGCTGCCACCACCTTGCTTTGCTGTGGGACTGGTGTTCTTGGGGTGATGGGAAGTTTTGGATTTGCACCAGACATAGCGTTACCAATTATGGCCCCCCCAAAATTGTATTTTATTCTCATCTGTCCAGAGAACCTTCTTCCATGTGTTTGGTGAGTCAGCCACATGCTGTTGGTGATCTCTAGAGATGAGCAAGCACCAAAATGCTCGGGTGCTCGTTATTCGGGACGAATTTTTCGCGATGCTCGAGGGTTCGTTTCGAGTAACGAACCCCATTGAAGTCAATGGGCGACCCGAGCATTTTTGTATTTCGCCGATGCTCGCTAAGGTTTCCTTGTGTGAAAATCTGGGCAATTCAAGAAAGTGATGGGAACGACACAGCAACGGATAGGGCAGGCGAGGGGCTACATGTTGGGCTGCATCTCAAGTTCACAGGTCCCACTATTAAGCCACAATAGCGGCAAGAGTGGGGCCCCCCCCCTCCCAAAAACTTTTACTTCTGAAAAGCCCTCATTAGCATGGCATACCTTAGCTAAGCACCACACTACCTCCAACAAAGCACAATCACTGCCTGCATGACACTCCACTGCCACTTCTCCTGGGTTACATGCTGCCCAACCCCCCCCCCTCCCCCCCACAGCGCACACCAAAGTGTCCCTGCGCAGCCTTCAGCTGCCCTCATGCCACACCACCCTCATGTCTATTTAGAAGTGCGTCTGCCATGACGAGGAACCGCAGGCACACACTGCAGAGGGTTGGCACGGCTAGGCAGCGACCCTCTTTAAAAGGGGCGGGGCGATAGCCCACAATGCTGTACAGAAGCAATGAGAAATAGAATCCTGTGCCACCGCCATCAGGAGCTGCACACGTGGGCATAGCAATGGGGAACCTATGTGCCACACACTATTCATTCTGTCAAGGTGTCTGCATGCCCCAGTCAGACCACGGTTTTTAATTCATAGACACAGGCAGGTACAACTCCCTATTGTGAAGTCCCTGTCGACCCACAGCATGGGTGGCTCCCTGGAACCCACCGGCGGTACATAAAAATATCCCATTGCATTGCCCAACACAGCTGAGGTAGTAATGTCGTGCTTAATGCAGGTGGGCTTCGGCCCACACTGCATGCCCCAGTCAGACTGGGGTTCTTTACAAGTGGACACATGTAGTAAAAACTCCGTGTGCACCTACAGCATGGGTGGCTCCCTGGAACCCACCGGCGGTACATAGAAATATCCCATTGCATTGCCCAACACAGCTGAGGTAGTAATGTCGTGCTTAATGCAGGTGGGCTTCGGCCCACACTGCATGCCCCAGTCTGACTGGGGTTCTTTACAAGTGGAAACAGATGCATTTATAATTCCCTGTGGACCCACAGCATGGGTGGGTGCCAGGAAGCCACCGGCGGTACACAGAAATATCCCATTGCATTGCCCAACACAGCTGAGGTAGTAATGTCGTGCTTAATGCAGGTGGGCTAAAAATTTATTTGATTACACTGTAGGCGAGGGCCCACAAAAATTGCTGTATCAACAGTACTAATGTACCTGAAAAAAATTGGCCATGGCCAACCAAGATGGCAGGTGAAACCCATTAATCGCTTTGGTTAATGTAATGTGGCTTAAGTGGTAACTAGGCCTGGAGGCAGCCCAGTTTAACGAAAAATTGGTTCAAGTTAAAGTTCCAACGCTTTTCAGAGCATTGAAACATCTAAAAATTGTTTAGAAAAATTATGAGTGAGCCTTGTGGCCCTAAGAAAAATTGCCCGTTCAGCGTGATTACGTGAGGTTTCAGGAGGAGGAGCAGGAGGAGGAGGAGGAGGAATATTAGACACAGATTGATGAAGCAGAAATGTCCCCGTTTTGGATGGTGAGAGAGAACGTAGCTTCCATCCGCGGGTGCAGCCTACGTATTGCTTACGTATCGCTGCTGTCCGCTGGTGGAGAAGAGAAGTCTGGGGAAATCCAGGCTTTGTTCATCTTGATGAGTGTAAGCCTGTCGGCACTGTCGGTTGACAGGCGGGTACGCTTATCTGTGATGATTCCCCCAGCCGCACTAAACACCCTCTCCGACAAGACGCTAGCCGCAGGACAAGCAAGCACCTCCAGGGCATACAGCGCTAGTTCAGGCCACGTGTCCAGCTTCGACACCCAGTAGTTGTAGGGGGCAGAGGCGTCACCGAGGATGGTCGTGCGATCGGCTACGTACTCCCTCACCATCCTTTTACAGTGCTCCCGCCGACTCAGCTGTGACTGGGGAGCGGTGACACAGTCTTGCTGGGGAGCCATAAAGCTGGCCAGGCCCTTAAAGACTGTTGCACTGTCTGGGCTGTACATGCTGCTCGATCTACGCACCTCCCCTGCTACATGGCCCTCGGAACTGCGCCTTCTGCCACTAGCGCTGTCAGATGGGAATTTTACCATCAGCTTGTCCGCCAGGGTCCTGTGGTATAGCAACACTCTCGAACCCCTTTCCTCTTCGGGAATGAGACTGGGAAGGTTCTCCTTATAGCGTGGGTCGAGCAGTGTGTACACCCAGTAATCCGTAGTGGCCAGAATGCGTTGAATGCGAGGGTCACGAGAAAGGCATCCTAACATGAAGTCAGCCATGTGTGCCAGGGTACCTGTACGCAACACATGGCTGTCCGCACTAGGAAGATCACTTTCAGGATCCTCCTCCTCCTCCTCCTCCTCAGGCCATACACGCTAAAATGATGACAGGCAACCAGCATGGGTACCGTCAGCAGTGGGCCAAGCTGTCTCTTCCCCCTCCTTCTCATCCTCCTCATCCTCCTCCTCCTCCTCCTGAACGCGCTGAGATATAGACAGGAGGGTGCTCTGACTATCCAGCGACATACTGTCTTCCCCCGGCTCTGTTTCCGAGGCATCAAGAGGCATAGCAGAGGAATGGTGACGCTAATGATTGCAGCATCCCCGCTCACCACCTGGGTAGACTGATCAAAGTTTCGAAGGACCTGGCAGATGTCTGCCAACCAGGCCCACTCTTCTGAAAAGAATTGAGGAGGCTGACTCCCACTGCGCCGCCCATGTTGGAGTTGGTATTCCACTATAGCTCTACGCTGCTCATAGAGCCTAGCCAACATGTGGAGCGTAGAGTTCCACCGTGTGGGCACGTCGCACAGCAGTCGGTGCACTGGCAGATTAAAGCGATGTTGCAGGGTGCGCAGGGTGGCAGCCTCCGTGTGGGACTTGCGGAAATGTGCGCAGAGCCGGCGCACCTTTACGAGCAGGTCTGACAAGCGTGGGTAGCTTTTCAGAAAGCGCTGAACCACCAAATTAAAGATGTGGGCCAGGCATGGCACGTGCGTGAGGCTGCCGAGCTGCAGAGCCGCCACCAGGTTACGGCCGTTGTCACACACGACCATGCCCGGTTGGAGGCTCAGCGGCGCAAGCCAACGGTCGGTCTGCTCTGTCAGACCCTGCAGCAGTTCGTGGGCCGTGTGCCTCCTATCTCCTAAGCTGAGTAGTTTCAGCACGGCCTGCTGACGCTTGCCCACCGCTGTGCTGCCACGCCGCGCGACACCGACTGCTGGCGACGTCCTGCTGCTGCTGACACATCTAGATTGCGAGACAGAGGTTGAGGAGGAGGAGGAGGAGGGTGGTTTAGTGGACGAGGCATACACCGCCGCAGATACCACCACCGAGCTGGGGCCCGCAATTCTGGGGGTGGGTAGGACGTGAGCGGTCCCGGGCTCTGACTCTGTCCCAGCCTCCACTAAATTCACCCAATGTGCCGTCAGGGAGATGTAGTGGCCCTGCCCGCCTGTGCTTGTCCACGTGTCCGTAGTTAAGTGGACCTTGCCACTAACCGCATTGGTGAGGGCGCGTACAATGTTGCGGGAGACGTGGTCGTGCAGGGCTGGGACGGCACATCGGGAAAAGTAGTGGCGACTGGGAACTGAGTAGCGCGGGGCCGCTGCCGCCATCATAGCTTTGAAGGACTCCGTTTCCACAACCCTATACGGCAGCATCTCAAGGCTGATAAATTTGGCTATGTGGACGGTTAACGATTGAGCGTGCGGGTGCGTGGCGGCGTACTTGCGCTTGCGCTCCAACACTTGCGCTAGCGACGGCTGGACTGTGCGGTGCGAGACATTGGTGGATGGGGCCGAGGACAGCGGAGGTGAGGGTGTGGGTGCAGGCCATGAGACGGTTGTGCCTGTGTCCTGAGAGGGAGGTTGTATCTCAGTGGCAGGTTGGGGCACAGGGGGAGAGGCAGCGGTGCAAACCGGAGGCGGTGAACGGCCTTCGTCCCACCTTGTGGGGTGCTTGGCCATCATATGTCTGCGCATGCTGGTGGTGGTGAGGCTGTTGGTGGTGGCTCCCCGGCTGATCTTGGCGCGACAAAGGTTGCACACCACTGTTCGTCGGTCGTCAGGCGTCTCTGTGAAAAACTGCCAGACCTTAGAGCACCTCGGCCTCTGCAGGGTGGCATGGCGCGAGGGTGTGCTTTGGGAAACACTTGGTGGATTATTCGGTCTGGCCCTGCCTCTACCCCTGGCCACCGCACTGCCTCTTGCAACCTGCCCTGCTGCTGCACTTGCCTCCCCCTCTGAAGACCTGTCCTGAGTAGGCATTGCACACCAGGTGGGGTCAGTCACCTCATCGTCCTGCTGCTCTTCCTCCGAATCCTCTGTGCGCTGCTCCCTTGGACTTACTGCCCTTACTACAACCTCACTGCAAGACAACTGTGTCTCATCGTCATCGTCCTCCTCACCCACAGAAACTTCTTGAGACAGTTGGCGTAAGTCCCCAGCCTCTTCCCCCGGACCCCGGGAACTTTCGAATGGTTGGGCATGAGTGACGATAAACTCCTCTGGTGGGAGAGGAACCGCTGCTGCCCAATCTAAGCAGGGGCCCGAGAACAGTTCCTGGGAGTGTTCCCGCTCCTGAGCAGGTGTCATTGTAGTGGAGTGAGGAGGCTGGGAGGAAGGAGGAGCAGCAGACAGAGGATTCGGATTTGCAGCACTGGACGGCGCAGAACTGTGGGTGGATGATAGCTTGCTCGAAGCACTTTCTGCCATCCAGGACAGGACCTGCTCACACTGCTCATTTTCTAATAAAGGTCTCCCGCGTGGACCCATTAATTGGGCGATGAATGTGGGGACGCCAGAAACGTGCCTCTCTCCTAATCGCGCAGCAGTCGGCTGCGACCCACCTGGATCAGGAGCTCGGGCTGTGCCCACACCCTCACTTGGCCCTCCGCGTCCTCGGCCATGTCCACGTCCTCTAGGCTTACCCCTACCCCTCAGCATGCTGTATTACCAGTGATTTGATTTCCCAGGCAGGAAATAAATTGGCGCAAGCCTGCAGGCCAAATATAATGTTTTCGCTTTTTTGCAAACGGAAGACCCCACTGCGTGTATTCAATGAACAAGAAGTTTAATATCTGTAGTGTGGCCCTCAAAAAGTGTCACACAAGTATAGTGTAGCAGAGTTATTAACTCTAGCAGAGCAGGTATTTGCCAGTCAGGATACACAATGGCGCTAGGCTGCAGTAAAGCGTAGCTGGTTGCGTCAGATTTTTGTACGTTGTACACACAGCACACACGTACACGGAGACCTTAGGACTGACACAGGCAGGCCAAATATAATTTTTTTCCTTTTTAGCTTAGGGAAGACCCCACTGCGTATATTCAATGAACAAGAAGTTTAATATCTGTGGTGTGGCCCTCAAAAAGTGTCACACAAGTATAGTGTAGCAGAGTTATTAACTCTAGCAGAGCAGGTATTTGCCAGTCAGGATACACAATGGCGCTAGGCTGCAGTAAACCGTAGCTGGTTGCGTCAGATTTTTGTACGTTGTACACGCAGCACACACGTACACGGAGACCTTAGGACTGACACAGGCAGGCCAAATATAATTTTTTTCCTTTTTAGCAAAGGGAAGACCCCACTGCGTGTATTCAATGAATAATAAATGTCTTCTGGCCCTGCCTACACAATTCTATCCCTGTAGTATTAACCCCTTAGTGACGAAGCCTGTTTGCACCTTAGTGACGGAGCCAAATTTTGGAAATCTGACATGCGTCGTTCAACGTGGCATAACTCCGTAAAGGCTTTACATATCCCAGTGATTCTGACATTGTTTTTTCGCCACATGTTGTACTTCATTTAGGTGGTAAAAAGAGACCGATATAATTTGTGTATATTTATTAAAAGTACCAATATTGGAAAAATTTTGAAAAAATTGTCATTTTTTCACATTTTCAACCGTAATATCTCAAATATGTCCAAACATACTGTACAAATTTTTGATAAGATATGTATTTCCATCTGTTTACTTTATTCTGAATGCACACTTGAAAAACTTTTGTGTTTTTTTTAACCATTTAGAGGACGTACAAATTTAACATTACTTTTCAGCATTTTGAGGAGCACTTTGTTTTCCTGCACCAAGCCAAGTTTGCAGAGGCTCATAAGTGTCAGAATAATAGATACACCCACAAATGACCCCATTTTAAAAACTACACCCCTTAGTGTATTCACTGAGGGGTGTCATGAGTATTTTGACCCCACCAGTTCTTTTCAGGAATTAGTTCAATTTAGGGGACAAAAAATAAAATTTCATATTTTTGCAAATATGTCATTTTAAAGACATATTTTTTTCCTATAGAGCCCATGAAAATGAGGATTTACACACCAAAATGGATACCCCCGTTTCTCCCGTGTTCAGAGACATACCCATTGTGGCCCTAATCTTATGTCTGGATGCATAACGGGAGCCAAAATGAAAAGAGTAGTCGGTGTCTTTCAGAACATAAATTTTGCTTGAAGGCGTTTTAGGCCCCATAGCACTTTTGTAGAGCTCTTGAGTGGCCAAAACCAAAGAGAACCCCCACAAGTGACCCCATTTTGAAAACTAGACCCCTTAACGAATTTATCTAGGGGTGTACTGACCATTTTGACCCCACAGTTTTTGAATGAATTCAAGCCAAGCAAAAGGAAAAAATTGTGATTTTCATTTTTTTGTCAATTCTGTCATTTTAAAAACAGCTTTTTTTGTACAGCACACGCATGAATGAAGCCTTTCATCCCCAAATGGATACCCCTGTTTCTCCCGTGTTTAGAGACATACCCATTGTGGCCCTAATCTTATGTCTGGATGCACAATGGGGCCCAAAACGAAAGGAGTAGTCGGTGGCTTTAAGAACATAGATTTTCCTTGAAGGAGTTTTAGGCCCATAGCACTTTTGTAGAGCTCTTGAGCGGCCAAAATCAAAGAGAACCCCCACAAGTGACCCCATTTTGAAAACTAGACCCCTTAATGAATTTATCTAGGGGTGTACTGCCCATTTTGAGCCCACAGTTTTTGAATGAATTGAAGCAAAGCAAAAGGAAAAAATTGTGATTTTCGTTTTTTTGGCAATTCTGTCGTTTTAAAAACTGCTTTTTTGGTACAGCACACACATGAATGAAGACTTGCACCCCAAAGTGGATACCCCTGTTTGTCCCGTGTTCAGAGACATACCCATTGTGGCCCTAATCTTTTTTCTGGATGCACAACGGGGCGCAAAATGAAAGGAGTAGTCGGTGGCTTTCAGAACAGAAATTTAGCATGAAGGTGATTTAGACCCCATTGCACACTTGTAGAGCCCTTGAGCGGCCAAAACGACAGAGAACCCCCACAAATGATCCCATTTTGAAAACTAGACCCTTAACGAATTAATCTAGGGGTGTACTGTGTATTTTTACCCTACAATTTTTGAATAAATCTAAGCAAAGCAGTAGGAAAAAAAATACAATTTTCATTTTTTTGGCAGTTGTATCAATTTAAAAACTGTTTTTTTTTGTACAGCACACATAGGAATGAAGACTTTCACCCCAAAATGGATACCCCTGTTTGTCCCGTGTTCAGAACCATACCCCTTGTGGCCCTAATCTACTTACAGGACGCATGGCTAGGCCTATAATGGAAGGAGCACCCGTTGGATTTTAGGGTACAACGGAATAAATTCCAGGCCCCATTGCCCACTTATAGAGTCATTGAGCGTCCAAAACTATAAAGACCCCCACAAATATCCCCATTTTAAAAACTAGACCCCTTAACGAATTCATCTAGGGGTGTACTGCGTATTTTGACCACACAGTATTTGAATAAATTTCAGCAAAGCAGAAGAAAAAAATTACAATTTTCATTTTTTTGGCAATTTTGTCAATTTAAAAACTTTTTTTTTTGTACAGTTTACATAGGAATGAAGACGTTCACCCCCAAATGGATCCCCCCGTTTGTCCCGTGTTCAAAAACATACCCATTGTGGCCCTAATCTACTTACAGGAAACATGGCAAGGCCTGTAATGGAGGGAACACCAGTTGGATTGCAGGGCATAACTGAATACATTCCAGGCCCCATTGCTCATTTGTACGGAATAAAAATTGACTCCCTAAAATCCCCCCCCCCTCCACGCCCTTTTCGGCGTTCCCCAAATCTTAGATAAAAGTAATAATGTGAACTGTGTAGTATTTCCAAAGACGGGTAATTATGGAGGCTGGTTGGGATGGGTACATGGGGCAATAAAACCGGGTATCCCCCCTCCTCTCATGCTTTTTGGGAGTCATTTTTTGACCTCAGCGGTGGGTATGGGGTGTAAAAAGTGGCGCTCTGTGAGTCTCCGTAAGCTTGATGAGGTGCGGCGGTCTCACACAGAAGGTGCTCAACAAGGTGCTCCTGGAACTGCAGGAAGGCGAGCGTTCCCGGGGCTTCTTGTAAATTGCGTATTACAGGTAGTGGTCTGAATAACGCCGGGCTCAGGCAGCCGTATGGGGAATCCGCTTGTGGAGGCCCGCAGCAGATCCCGGCTGTGAGCCCGGCTGTGACCCTGCGTACGGCCGCGTAATGTACTGCGCATAACTGCGTACTTACACGGGCGGTCATGCGCAGTACACTTTTTTTTTTGTTGTTTGTATTTCCCGCACCGTCGCTTAGCGATGACGCGGGTACCCGCAGCCGTATACAACGTAGTTGCGTATGGGCTGCGGGTATATCCATGACCACGGAGCACAATGGGCTCTATGTTGCCGATATCCGCGGTAAAATAGAACCTGCTGCGTTCTCTTTTCTGCGAGTGGATTACGCAATTCCAACCCGCTAATGTGAGCGGAATTGTGTAATCCAATGCGATTGATCTGCGTATTACCGCTAATCAAACGCATGCGGAATCCGTAATTCCTATCCGGTCATGTGAGACCGGCCTAAGGTAGATCGCTACCATTTTTCACGTGACCGGGGAACGCTCAACAAGGCCACCCGTCACTGCTCCAGGCTCTCGGTGACCGTTGGTCGCCGAGAGCAAGGAGATATTAAGTTTCCTGGGCTCCCCGACTCCTGCGCATGTGTCCGGTGTTTTGCCAGCGGTCGCATGCGCAGAATACGGGAAAGTTCACGGAAGAAGATTGCGTCGGGGTGTAAATATGGAGACCTCCGGTAAAATTTTTTATCTCCTCTCACCGATCGCATCAGTGAGGGGAGATGAACCTTCACCTTTTTTTAACTTTTACGTGATCGCCATTATTCTTTGGATAACAGCGAACACGTGATCAGGAACCGCTCACCACGGCCCCCTGTGAAATCTCCAGGCTCTCGGCTAAGTTTTGTAGCCAGGAGCAGGGAGATTTTACAAAACCACGGCTTTTGCGCATGCGCCTGCCACATTGGTGACGGGCGCGTGCGCAGAAGCTGGGGTGAGGTCCACGGATAAATCCGCAGGCCTTAGGTACGTCATTTCATCCTCCCTCACGGATATGATCCGTGGGGGGAGATGAAACGCAAGCTTTTTTTAACTTTTTAAAACTTTTTTTTTTACTTTTTGCACTTTTTTTTTTTTTACCTTTTACCCCTTTTTTTTTTTTTTTTTTTTACTTTTTGCACTTTTTTTTAACTTTACATGATCACTGTCATCCATTGGATGACAGTGATCATGTCCCTGGTGACATCCCTCTGCTCTTGGCTACACATGGCAGCCAGGAGCAGAGCAATTTTGAATTTCCCGGGGCTCGAGCCCCTCTGTGCACGCGCCCGATGTCAATCATCGGGCGCGCATGCGCAGACGGGGATTTCGGGTCCCGGGACATCGGGACATCGCAGAGGACCGGGGGTGAGTATCTTCACCTCCCCTCATGGATCCGATCCATGAGGGGAGGTGAAACTTTACTTTTGTTTTACTTTTTAAACTTTTTCGCGATCACCGCTATCGCAATGGATAGCGGTGATCGCGGGCCCGGGGACCGCTCACAGTGGTCCCCGGTAACACCTCCTGGTTCCCGGCTACCTTCAGGAGCCGGGAGCCAGGAGATTTTAAATTTGCCGGGGACACCCGGGCTTTTGCGCGTGCGCGTGACGTCATCGTCAGGCGCGCATGCGCACAAGGCCGCCGGCGGGTCCGGGAGGACCAGATCTCCGGGGGACACCGCCGACAAGCCGTGTGAGTATTTTCAGCTGCCGTGATGGATCCGATCCATCATAGCAGCTGAATTACTACTTTTTAACACTGTTTTCTTTACTTTTTTGCGATCGGCGCTATTTATTTTATAGCGCCGATCGCAATGCCGGGGGGGACTGCCCGCATCCTGGGATGACAGCTCCATGCTGTCGGCTACCTGCGGGCACCGACAGCATGGAGCTGTCACGTCCTCAGGCCAGTGGGCATCAATCCAAAGAGGATGCATAAAACTACGTCCTCTAGGATTTAGGCCCACTTTCTGAGGACGTAGTTTCCCGATGGGGCCGTCGTTAAGGGGTTAATACCGGGTGCAATGCTCTGCACAGCCGGTTTTGAGAAAAAAAAAAAAATATGCAACACTGCTAACAGCAGCCTGGACAGTACTGCACACGGATAGAAGTGGCCCTAGAAAGGACCGTTGGGGTTCTTGAAGCCTACACTAACTCCTAACACTCTCCCTGCCTAACCCCCACTTCTGTCCCTATTGCTGGGCGCAATGCTCTGCAGATCCAATTTTGGACAAAAAAAATAAAAAATACTGTGCTAACACAGTACTGCACACTAGTAGATGTGGCCCTGAGAAGGGCCGTTGGGGTTCTTGAAGCCTACACTGACTCCTAACGCTCTCCCTACAGCAGCACCAGCACGATAGTACTTTCCCTCAGCTAAGTCACAAGGCATGTGTGGCGAGCCGCGGGAGGGGCCGACTTTTATACTCGGGTGACATCTGATCGCCCCAGCCACTCACAGCAGGGGGGTGGTATAGGGCTTGAACGTCACAGGGGGAAGTTGTAATGCCTTCCCTGTCTTTCAATTGGCCAGAAAAGCGCGCTAACGTCTCAGAGAGGAAACTGAAAGTAACCGGAACACCGCGTGGTGCTCGTTACGAGTAACGAGCATCCCGAACACCCTAATATTCGCACGAATATCAAGCTCGGACGAGTACGTTCGCTCATCTCTAGTGATCTCCAAACAAGTCGTCTTATGATTTTCTTTAAGCAATGGCTTTTCTTCTGGCCACACTTTCGTAAACCCGCACTCTGTGGAGTATATATTTTTATTTGTATAGCGCCAACGTATTCCGCAGCGCTTTCAGGTAACTTATTTATTTCCCCCCAGCAAGCTGGGTACTCATTTTACTGACCTCAGAAGGATGAGTCAACCTTGAACCAGCTACCTGAACCATGTGGGGGATTGAACGTACAACCTTTAGGTCATGAGCGAGAGCTTAGGACTGCATTTCTATTTAAAAGTGTTTTTTATTGATTTTCAATACTCAGTTGTACAATCAATTTCAAAAACGTTTCAACAGCATCTATTGCTTTCTTGCTCATTAAACTTCTTGCTTGTACTTAATAAAAGTTTTCATCCCGCCCGTCCCTGCTAGTTACGCTTATATTTGCTTCTAGTAAACTTTTATGAACATCTTATTCTAAAACTTTGTAACAGTATGGAAGGGAAAAGGGGTAGGAGGGGTCTAAGGTGGGTTAGAAGTAGGGGGGGAGGGGAGAATGTTTGAGACATGGGGTAGGGGTTGATCCCCAGCCTAGTCTCGGCATCCCCTGGACCCCTAATAGGGGGGTTGGCGGGGGTGCAGAGGGTGGCAGTTGTGGACCGCGCCTAGTTGTATGCGCGTGTTGCGCAAGGGTCTATGCAGCGTTAAGAGAAATGGGTGTAGGGCAAGGGAGGGGGGGGGGGGGGGTCTTGGCTTCGGGGCTGTTTTTCACCCTTTCAGGTTTGGTTCTAACTAGGTAGTATTCCACTTACCAACCATTGGTCAAATCTTGGGGAGCTACGAAATGTTAGCCAGTGTTCCCATGTGGCGTGGTACACTGAATATTTCGTGTCGTCTCGTGCTTTCAGTTCCTCCATGTGGCCTATTTCATCTAGAACGGTCACCCACTGCACTTTAGTAGGGGGGTCCTGGGATCTCCACAGTCTGGGTATCACCGTGCGCATCGCTAGGAGGTAGGACCTAAGAGAGCTTTTCCTGTTGCTTTTTAGTGACCCCGGGAGGATCGATAAGAGGGCCATCTCAGGGGTCCACACATAGGATCCCTTGTTCAGCGCCTTGTACAGTGCTTCTATTTCCCTCCAGAGTGTCCTAACCTGGGGGCATGACCACCATATGTGTGAGAGTGTGCCAGCCTCTCGTAGGTATCGCCAACACAGGTCAGACCCCCCCCCCCCCCCGTACTTGGCCAGCCGCACTGGTGTTCGGTACCACCTCGTTAATAGCTTATAGTTAAGTTCCTGGTGGCAGCTTGAGATCGTCATTTTGTGAGTCAAGCATATGGCTTTGTCCCAGTCCTCCTACGAGATTTCCCTCCCTAGCTCTCTCTCCCAGGCTCTCCTGTGCCCCCCTCCGGAGTCCAGTCCCTCCCCGGCTACCAAAAAGCCATAGATCGCGGAGATCTCTCCTTTATACCTCTGAGGTTGATCACATAGCATTTCAAATTGTGTGTTTGGTGCAGTCAGGCCTGATATTGGTCCTAAGGATCGTATATAATGGCCTATCTGGTAGTACTGGAACCACGCACCTGTCTTCTGGTCTCCCACCCCCAAGAGGTCACCCAGCGGTTTTAGACCCTCTCTATCCATCACGTCTCTGACCCTAGGGAACTCCATATCCAGATCATCCAGAAGGGGTAATCCCGCGTCTCCCTGAGGGAAGTCTGGGTTCCCTCTCAGCGGTGTCCACGGCCCGGGCACTTTTACCAGCTCGTGTCGTGTCCCGAAACCATCCCATATTTTCAGCAAGGAATTTATGAAGGGAGAGACTCTGATGCCTCTCCTGCCTAACCCGCTTCGCAACCATGCAAGGCCCCTAATTCGCCCTGCCGTTGTCTCCCTTTCCAGCTCAACCCAGCGTTTAGTGGTCCCCTTGTGTACTAGGACTGCATTTCTGCTGCCTTAACACTCTGAGCCAAATGAGGCATGGCTTATAATGGTCCTATGAACAGATACTTCCACTAGGGATCTTTGGAGCTCCTGCAGTTCTTGTTGGTGTTTAGGTGAGTCCCCTATTATTGCTCTCCCTACACGCTCTGAGTTTTGGTTGGCAGTAGGGATGAGCGAGTATACTCGCTAAAGCACTACTCGCTCGAGTAATGTGCTTTAGCCGAGTATCTCCCTGCTCGTCCCTGAAGATTCGGAAGCCGCCGCAGCTGACAGGTGAGTCGCAGCGGGGAGCAGGGGAGAGCGGGCGGGAGAGAGGGAGAGAAAGATCTCCCCTCCGTTCCCCCCCGCAGCTCCCCGCCCCGCGCCGCCCCCTGAATCTTCAGGGATGAGCAGGGAGATATTCGTCTAAAGCACATTACTCGAGCGAGTAGTGCCTTAGCGAGTATACTCGCTCATCCCTAGTTGGCAGCCATCTCTAGTCTGGTTTGTAATTGCGCCATATTCCTTCCATTGTCTTATAATGGATTTAATGGTGCTCTGTGGGATGTTCAAAGTTTGGGATATTTTTATATAATCCAACCTTGATCTATATTTCTTCACAACTTTGTCTCTAAGCTGTTTGGAGAGGCCCTTGGTCTTCAGGTTGCTTGCAGACTCAGGGGCCTTTCAGAACATGTGTATTTATATTGACATCATGTGACTGATCATGTGACACTTTGCAACTAGTTATGTGACTTCTGAAGTTAAATTATGTAGGGTCATCATAGCCAGGGGGGTAAATACATATGCCCTCACAACTTTTCAGTTTTTATTTAATTATTTAACAAGGTAATATTGATTTTCACTCCCACGTAACAGTTTGGACTATTTTGTCCGGTGTTTTCCATAAAATTGAAGCAAAAATCCATTTCAATTCCTGGTTGTAATGCAAGAAAACAGAAAAAAAGCGAGGTAAATACTTTTGCAAGGCACTGATATCATACTCCATCACATAGAGGGAAAAGGGGAGGAGCAGAATTATGTATTAAAAAAGTATGCTTGGGGAGTTTATGCAGTAAGCAGCTATTACTGCAACGAGTATTAGGGTGCATTCACATAAACTATATTCTTGCGCAAGTTTTGTGCGCACAAAACTCGTACGAATGTGAAATCCATTCTTTTTAATGGATTCAGTCGAAACAAGCAAAAATGTTGTTGCATGTTCTATGGGACCTTGAAAGACATTGCATGGCCCTCACATGCTGTGCTACATGCATGCTATGTTTTCCATTGAAGTCAACAGGAAACACTTTTTTTCCTATCACTTGTGCAAAACACACACATGAAAGGGACTTGTTATTTGTATAGTGCCAACTTATTCTGCAGCACTTTCAGGTAGTTTTTATTATTTATTACCCCCCACCAATCTGGGTACTCATTTTACCAATCTCGGAAGGATGAATCGACCTTGAGCCGGCTATCTGAACCATGCAGGGATTGAACCCGCAACCTTCAGGTCGTGAGTGAGAGCTTAGGACTGCATTCTGCTGCTTTAACACTCTGCACCACATGAGGCATGAGATCACAATTTCAAGGAAGCAATACAATGTGATTTTTAATCAAAAATGCTTTCTATTGCCATGAAAGTCTCACGTTGGCAAGCGCGCTATCCCACTCCCCTGCATGAATATAGGCGTAGGGTATATTTACACGGGCGATTTTTATGCCTGCATTTGACCCGATAGCGATATGGATGGAAATCACACATGAAAATAACACTTTTATTTTAATGTGTTTATTCACAATAATCATTTTCCCTCGATGCTGCGAGGTAGACCAATCGTCCGATTTTTTAGGGGCAATATTGTCCCTTATTTTCTATGGGAGCGAAAAAAAATCACCTTCCTCTCAAACGCAAATGTGATTTTCATGTGAATGTGATACAATTTTTTAATTTCTCTTGCTAAAAAAAACGTGTTTTTCATGTGCGTGAAAATCACATGTACCGCGATGTGTTTTTGTCACAAAAGGCATCACACTCAGATAGAAAACGCCATGTTTTCGAGCGAGATATGGGTCCAAGTATCTTGGACTGATATTGCGCTCGCCCATGTCAATACAGTCTTATATGGATCTCCGGAATCTTAAAAATGGTCACGTGTAAAATACGGCAGCACCGTCTTCCCAACACCTCGTATACCTGTCCCCGATTCCCTGGTAGGTCACCTGACTCAGGCTGCATGAACCGCAGGTACCAGTTCGGCCATTCCTGCTTTAGCTAATCCTCTCTATGTGCCATTTCTAAATAGTCAGAGCTCTCTTCTGATATCTACAGGGACACAAATGGCGCCTCGTCCATCTGTCTACACACCCATTAGTGGTCCTGCTGTTCAAGCATATAGACACATCAATGAACTTGTACAGTTATCTGGTGCGTTATCATCTATTCCAAAAGCATGATGCTCAGGCTAGACGCCAATGGGGAAATGTATTAAGGCAGTTGCGCCAGTTTTCTGGAGTGAAAAAAGGTTATAATTTTGATGCCTATCGCACAATTTGGTGTAAATTATGGAGAAAATCTACATCAGCTCATAGTTCAGTGATTCCCAACCGCCATGCTACGGCTCCCAGGCTGGGAATCCCGTAGCCGACATTAAATGGATTTTCCGTGTAGTGCCCATTGGGATACATAAGGGTTGGATTGGAAGCTGCTGCTCCGACCCCTCTTTAGTGGCCAGCATGTGTAATTGCAGGCTAGGCTCCCATTGTTTTCAATGAGAGCTATGCCTGCAATTATGAGGACTGGCCACTATACAAGGATGGGAGCAGCAGCTTCCACTCCGACCCTGGTGTATTCCAGCGGGCGGTGCCTGGAACATCCCTTTAGGCTGGGTCCACTTGGGGGTGATTTGCCAGAGAAGTTCTGTGCAGACCCTCCGCATGGAAATTTCACGGCATTTGCAGTAGCAGCAAAGTAGATGAGATTTTGAAAATTTCATCTACAAACTGCAGAAATAATCTGCACAAAACCCATGCAAAAATTGACATTACAGAAACAATTCCGCAGCATGTCAATTTTATCGCCGTTTCTGCTGCGTAATTCCCCTCTTCTCAATGAGAGGGTGAATTTGGCACAAAAATACAAAAAAACTCGCGAAGCAGACATTCCGTTGCTGATCTGCCCTGTGTGGACCCAGCCTTAGGGAGCATTCACATGAGCGCGTGCTGTACATAGGTGCACACAAAACCGTGCACCCATGTACGTACACAAACATGCGTGAATGTAGGTCCGTGCAGCATTGCTTTCAGTGGGGTCGTGGCTGTTGCCGGTAGCCCCATTGAACGCAATAGGATGCCGGCAACCCCTGCAGTGATTTTCAGGGAAGGGCTTGAAATATGAGCCCTTCCCTGAAAATTACCCGTGGTTTGTGCAAGAAATAAAACAAAAAATAAAATACATACATTATATCTCACCTCTCCGCCACTGACATGCAAATATTCCCCGTGGGAAGTCCCCTTGTCACTGAATACGGTGACAGCACTGTCACTGTGTTCAGTGACAAGGGGAGTCCCTGCGAGGAGTAAAGAAACTGTAAAAATAAACAACTAAAAAATGGAGCCAAAATGCTTATTTTGTTCATTTCGCCTTCCAAAAAAACACAATAAGGGCGCCCACCCACTGGCTTTTTTTTTCCCCTGCGAAATTCGCAGCATTTTTTTTCTGCAGGGGTCTATGGGACTTGTAATGTTAAAATCGGGATCGCGCAAAATCGCAATTTACCGCGTTTTTTTTCCCCTGCGAAATTCGCAGCATTTTTTTTCTGCAGGGGTCTATGGGACTTGTAATGTTAAAATCGCGATCGCGCAAAATCGCAATTTACCGCGATTCGCGATCGCGATTTTAACATTACAAGTCCCATAGACCCCTGCAGAAAAAAAATGCTGCGAATTTCGCAGGGGAAAAAAAACGCCAGTGGGTGGGCGCCCTAAAAGTGATCAAAAAGGCCGTAAGCGTCCCAATGTAGAACCAATAAAAACTGCAGCTCGTCACATGGTAAAACAAGCCTTCTCAGGAGTCCATCTATGGAAAAATAAGAAAGTTCTAGGACTTTGAACGCAGTGATGCAAAAAAATAAAAATAAAAAATCGCAGCAACGCAAACTTGCAATTTTTGTGCGATGCAATTTTAATATTAGAAAGTCCAATTGACATTTGAAAGAAAACGCAGCGAAAGCGCAGCAAAAAAAACCAAAACACTAGTGGGTAAAAGCCCTTATTGTGTAAAAGTGGAAAAACATAACAAAATACATATATATAATTTTGGTATCATTGTAATCGTACCAATCTGCAAGAAAATGTATCATGTCATTTATGTTGCATGAGTAACACTGTAAAAAAATGCCAGAATTGATGCATTTTTCTTCCTGCCCCCCCCCCCCCCTAAAAATTATTAAAAAGTTCTAGTAAAAATTGTGCCAATAAAAACTACAGTTCACCATGCAAAAAACAAGCAATCGTACGGCCATATCGATGTAAAAATAAAAAAGTTATGGCTTTTGAAAAGCAGAGATAAAAAGCCCCCAAAAATCGTTGTGTCCTTATGACCAAAGTAGGCTGCGTCACTAAGGGGTTAAAGCCTAGGCTCATGGCTGCTAGGAGGGCCTACAAATCATTAAGCTGAGCATTAAAGGGGTTGTCCCGCGCCGAAACGGTTTTTTTTTTTTTCAATAGCCCCCCCGTTTGGCGCGAGACAAACCCGATGCAGGGGTTTAAAAAAAACAAAACAAATAGTACTTACCCGAATCCCCACGCTCCGGTGACTTCTTACTTACCTTGCGAAGATGGCCGCCGGGATCTTCACCCTCGGTGGACCTCAGGTCTTCTGTGCGGTCCATTGCCGATTCCAGCCTCCTGATTGGCTGGAATCGGCACACGTGACGGGGCGGAGCTACGAGGAGCAGCTCTCTGGCACGAGCAGCTCCATTCAGAAGGGAGAAGACCGGACTGCGCAAGCGCGTCTAATCGGGCGATTAGACGCTGAAAATTAGACGGCACCATGGAGACGAGGACGCTAGCAACGGAACAGGTAAGTGAATAACTTCTGTATGGCTCATAATTAATGCACAATGTACATTACAAAGTGCATTAATATGGCCATACAGAAGTGTATACCCCAACTTTGATTCGCGGGACAACCCCTTTAATAGTTTCAGTTAGGCTGCACAAGAACGGATTTACATTGCGGAATCCGCAGTCGGCATCCGCACCGCCGTTCTGGAGCAACTACCTTCCATAGCATGCAATGGAAAATCGATTCTTCCTGCCCAGGAGAGGAAATGAATTGTGATTTCTGCGAGCAGAGGAAAAGTTGCAGCACGCTCCATTATTGTGCGGTGTCCGCATGGACGCCTTCGATTAAAGTCAATGGAAACCATCCAACCCGAGGCGCATCCGCATGTGCCATTGCGGATTGGTCACAAGTACCCACATCATTGCCTAGCGACAGAGCGGGAAAAACAAACATTTAAAAATAATCTGTTTTGCACATGACTGACGGCGATCCGCCGCGACCATCCGCAATACAGGAAAAGAAGATAAACAGGTAGGCAGGGTTGCCAGCCAGACACAGGGTCGAATTCCGGGCCCGCGTGCTGAATCTGACCCGCTCGTGTTCAGGCGGCCTTAGAGCGTTTGCTCAGGCTGCAGCCTTATGTGTTAAAAGCATAATGATACAAAACATGTTAGATCCATCTGTGGGAAAATGATGTGCATCAAACAAAAGCTCTCATTGATTGAGGAATCCACAGAACTTGTCACAGTGCCCACCAAACCAGAAAGGCGGGCTGGTGGAGAAGCCAGAGCTGCACCTCAGTACTGAGTCTCCAGATAAGACACTCGATCGGTTAGATCCTGGACAGGGTCCTGCAATAAACACTTAGATATCTTGTCCACAAATTTGAATCTTACGAGATGTCTGAGCTTCAAATGTTGTAAACTTGGTCTCTAAAGCTTGCACATCGGAATGGATGTTGATAAGCAACTCATTCATCTTGCTTAGGGCGCCTACCCACTTGCGTTGCCGATTTTCGCGCGTGAAAAATGCAGCGTTTTCGCACGTTTTTTGCAGCCCTCCATTGACAAGCATGGGTGCATTAAGAGAAAAATAAGGAGACATATGTAACTGACAGTTTCTATGTGAAAAAACCCCACAAAATGGAAAAAAACCCCAGATGGACAAGAACACATTCTATACTAATTGCTCTTGAGAAAAAATGCAAAACATCACAGGAAAAAAAATCGCAAGTGGGTAGGCGCCCTTACATAAACCTCCAAACTCTCTTTCCTGGCAGATCCCATGGTTGGTTTGTGTATCCGGTTACGATACTTGTGGGTCATGGCTGGAATCCAATTGCCTGGAGGCGGAAAGCTGAATGCAGTGAAGATATTTTTTGAGGGTCTTCAGAGAGGTAGCTTGCCAGGTGATCACTAGGTAGGGGGTAACTGAAGGGTTATGAGAACAGTATAGGAAAGAGTCTCCCCTGGAGACAGATCTTAGGTGCAATACTTATGCATAGTCATAGGCTTTCCATGTAAGCTTAAAGGGAATCTATCACCAGGTTCATGCTACCCGAACAATGGGCAGCATGAACCCGGGACAGATGTGTACAGTGCCCGCATGTACAGTAAGTGTGAACACTGCAGCATTTCAGAATAAACACACCTGAGAGTTGCCTGTCTGAATCGGGAATAGAGCTCTCAAGTTAAAGCGTGGGCCATGCCAGGCTCTCCACGTGGCAGCATGTTGACTGACAGCTCCAATACCTGCTTGTGTATTGAAAGAGAGCACCCTACTTGGCACTGGGCTAGGAGTATCACCTACCGGACATGATCACTTAAAATCAGATGGCACCAATTCTTATGGCGTACAGTTTGTAAATCATGCTAGTGACTTCCAGATGTGATTAGTAGGCATCCCAGATCATTCGACTTATCCTTTTTATTTTCATGCATGCCCATCAAAAAGTTTTTCCTTTTAATATGTTTTGCCCTTGGGACAAAAGTTCAAAAAAAGTGAAAAAAGTAAAAAATACAAAAGATAAAAATCAATTAGTCAAAACGCCACCTTTCCCCTCTTTTAAAAAAACACACACAAACGAATCCACCACAAATTTGGTTTCGCTGCATTTGTAATGACCAAAGTAAAAAGTTAATACATTATTTAACCTGCATAGTACAAGATGTGAAAAAAAATATAAAAAACTTTGAGAAATTAGCTAATTTTGCCCATTCGCCCTTCAAAAAGCAGAACATAAAGCGATGAAAGAGTCGTACGAATCACAAAATTATACCATTAAAAAGTACAACTCGTCCTGCGAAAAAAACCCTCACACAGCGCCATTGACTAAAAAAGATTAATGTTAGGGGGTCTATAAATGTGGCGATACACATTTTTTTTTAAAGGAAGGGTGAAAAAGTTGCAAAAAAGCTGCATAAGGGCTTATTCTCACGAGCGTATATCGGCCGGCGTTTTCACGGCTTGCCAATATACGCTTCCATCTAAGCAGTTCCCTCGCCCTCACCGGCTCTCTGCCTCTCTCCTCCACTCCTGCATTTGCAATAGGAGGGGGCAGGATGGAGGCGGAGCTGGCTATAGACAAGGGTCGGGAAGGGGTGGGAGTTTAGCTCCACCTCCATCCCGCCCACTCCCATTGCAAATCACTCAGAGGGGAGGAGAGAAGCAGAGAGGCGGTGAGTGGGAGGGACAGCGTTGGAGATGAGCGAACGGGCTCGTCTAGAGCAATTACTCGATCGAGCATTGCTTTTTTCGAGTAACTGCCTAATCGGGCGAAAAGATTAGGGGGTGAGCCGGGGGTGAGCGGTGGGTTGCCGGGGGGGGAGGGAGAGAGCTCCCCCTGTTCCCCCCTGCTATCCCCCGCTCCACCTTGCCGCCTTCCGCCCCCCCCCCCCCGGCAACCCCTGAATCTTTTCGCTCGAAAAAAGCGATGCCCGTTCGAGTAATTGTCCTAAACGAGCACGTTCGCTCATCTCTAGACAGCGTATATCGGCCGGGCGTGAAAACCCAGCCAATATACGCACGTCTGAATAAGCCCTAAATTTGGACTTGATGTAATAGTACTGACCTTCAGAATTAATTGAACATATTATTTATACCACACAGTGGACACCGAAAAAAAGTTAAGATCCCAGATTTTGTTTATCAGCTCTCTAAAAAAAATGGAATAGAAAAAATTGTTTACAAAAATGGGGTAAATGAAGACTAGAGCTCATCCTGCAAATGACGAGCGGTCATAGAGCTCCGCCGATGGAAAATTTTTAACAATTCAAATCCTTCTAAGAAAAAAAAAATTACAAAAGTAATGATGCCATTAAAACATACAAGTTGTCCCTTAAAAACCAAGCCCCCATACGGCCATGTCGATGGAGAAATTAAAAGGTTATGGCTGTAGGAATTCAACAATGAAAGGAAACTGAAATATTGTTTGGCCATTAGGGCATAAAATGGGCCGTCACTAAGGGGTTAATGATGAAACCCTATGGACAGTGCCTTTGCCTTTTGAAAAAAAAATATAATCTCTCAGTTATGATGAATATGGAGTAACTCTCCGATGGTAGATAAACAAGAAGGCATTTACGCATAGGGACGCTGGCTCTAGCAGTGAAACATGCTTAGAGAAGTAAGGAAGATCTGCCACAGGAAAATAGGAAACCAATATTAATGATTGAAAGGATGAAGAAACAGACCCAAAAGTCCACTTATTTCCTATGTATTTCAACCCTAGCATTCTCACTCTTGGCATGAACTCTCCAACGGGCATTCCCCGGTGATGACTTTGGGCCAAGAATGAGTTTCCTGCTGTGGGCTTCTATGTTTGCCCATAACCACACATTTATCCTCCTTTGCTGTCTGAAGGTCCAAAAATTGAACCGATCTCTGACTACAAGTGTAGGTAAGGCTCACATTTAATCCATTGACATGTAGCCAACACATAAACTCCACAAACTACAATTCGGCTTCAGGCCAAATAATAAAACTATTGTCAACTTTCTGCAGCTGCTGGATGAAAAATGATTCCAACCAGTAGTAAGAAAGCTCAATGGATGTTCAGTGGTGGGGCTTGCTCTCTCTGTACACACGGTGATCGGGTTTCCTTTGTGAAATCTTTGTTTAATTGTAAATCCAAAATGGTGATTGGCCTAATCCAGAGTCCATGTATATAGTCTATAGCGCTCAAAGTCCCACATAAACTGTATGTACATACAAAAACAAGTCTTTACCCCCTTATCGAAGAAGACTCAAGTTATGAAGGAGTGGATGTCCCAGGATTTATGTCAAAGGCAACGCGTTTCGGGGTCTCCTATGCTAATGCCCCCTTCCTCAGGCAATACATACAATGCAGAATATACAGTGAATCATACATCTATATATATAAAGATCTCTAGTGTTCACTTACTTGGCCACCGCCATCTTCCCTTCTCTATCCAGGAAGTCCTTACCGGAACTGGTAAAGATCACATAACTCATCGAAGGATAAGATATTTCCCATATGGAAACTCTAACTAAATAATTTCTTATTCTTCATGTTTGATGATCCTATTCTAACAAACCATAACGTATATATATTGTCTTATAATTAGCGGGCATAAAACCCAATTACTATTCACATGGTACGCTCCAAAACCGGAACCTCCTATAACGTCCTATAAGCGCTACACTCTACCAAACCCATCCATGTATGGAATATTATTATAGAAAGACACAAAGAGAGTTACATATACTGATTAGTTGACGTTGTGATGATAACAAACTTCTTGCTGCCCATTTTACTCATCACCATGATGGATCAGTATCTGGTCTGCGATTTATGGATATCTATCAGCTGAATGTGGGCAGCAGAGGGACGGGTTTCATAAACTTTTCTCCGATTTGATGAAAAATAATAAAGTACTGAGCAGATAATATAAAAGCTTTGTAATGCAATCGTATCCCAAGATACAACTACAACCACTGCTGGTAAACCATCTACCTATAGAGGGGTGAAAAAAATAGGGGCGAAAAACTCCATAAACCTCTACGAATGAATACCTATGGATGACTCCCAATATTCAAATAAGGAGATCACAACAAAAAGAGCAAAAATAATAGAAAAAAAAAACAAAGGTCCATGAGATGATAGTATAAAGGTAATGGTGTCAACTGTGACTACAAGCAAAATTACCATTAGTCTAACTAAATATGCAAAGATCTTGCTAATAATTCTAAATTCCGATATACAGGAACAAGGAGCTACTTATCTAAAACAAGACCTGCCAGACTCACACTTGGTAAGTCCCTAGCTCCCTGTACAGCTCAACGTATTTCCCTGGCCTATCAAGACCAGATCATCATTATCTCACCAGTCGCCAGGCAGACATCAGTGCGGGACGGCTTCTCATTGGCCTTCTGACTTTCTCCTCTGATGATCTGGAAAAATGTAAAAAATGAGTAAAGAATTACTTTTATTAATTATTAGAAAAAAATAAAAGGAAGTAAAAGTTTAAAAAAAGACTTTTCCCCAAAATTTCCAATAAAAAAATCAACACAATAAAAACCAAAAACGTATTTGGTATCACTAAATCCATAAAATCTATCAAAGTAACGCATTACGTCTCCCACATGGTGAACGTCGTCAGAAAGAAAACAAATTGTGCTTTTATGGCCACCTCATCTCCAAGAAAAAATGTAATAAAAAACAATCAAAAAGTCATATGTATTCCAAAATGATTCAAATAGAAAATAAAGGACGTCCCGCAAAAAAATCAGCCCTCGCACAACTATGTTGACTAATGCAATAATAAGCCAGTTAGGGTGGCTGCACACGGACAGATTTCTGCCGCGTTGCCTCGCAGCTATTAGGTTCCATTGACCCTAATAGCACAATGCTCATGATGCGGAATTCCGCACCGTGAAATCACCCGTTCTCACCCACGGCATGCTCTATTTGCCGCGGGTGTACACGCGGACGGCTTTTGTTGCAGTCAATGGAAGCCGTCCGTCACACTAACTTCCGCTGTAGCACACCGGAAGATAGCGTGAAACCGCTTCCTGGCCTACCGCCAGCCGCGTCATACGGCGTGTCATATGACGCTGCCGGCGCGTCACGCGCTCTATTGCACATGCACACCGAAGCGTCATGCGGGACGTCGGGCGGCAGATTTGTGACTGAGGTTCCAATGCAGATGTGAAACCAGCCTCAGGCCTCATGCTCACGGGTGGGTTGGATTGCGCATGCAGGAGCCTGCATCGGAATCCGACTCTGGCGGCAATGGCGTCCGTGTATACCTGTCATTCTGTTTCCTCATCTGTACTGCGGATGATCCGCACCGGTTCACCGTCAGACATGCGCAGTAGAGATTCTTTTTTAAACTCCTGCTTTTCCCACGGAATCTGCGCCCCATCCACAATGTCAATTATATATGGGCTGCAGTTCGGATGACTTCCATTGATACATGGGCGTCAGCAAGTAAAATAAAGCATGCAGATTTGATTTGCGCACCTTACTGTACAGAAAAGAAAACGCAGCATGCTCCATTTCACTGCGGATGCTGCACTGATGGCTTCCATTGAAGTCAATAGAAGCCCTCCGATCCGCGGCCCGCGGATTCCATGGGAAAGCCGGAGTTAAAAAAAAACAAAAACCATTGCGCATGTGCATGTTGGCCGCAGCTTCCGCACACATCCACAGTGAAGAGCAAAAGACCCGCAGAAGACCCGGATGGGTAAGTTGAAGTCCTGCAGTGTTCTCGGCTGCGGACAGGTTCGGATTCCTCTGTGGGCTTCCACATGCCAAATCCGATCTGCCTGTGGACATGAGTCCTAAGAATATATTAAGATACTGTGTACAAGCGTCTGGAGGTATTCAAGAGACTGAAGAGGCTTGAAATATAAGCCCTTCCCTGAAAATCATCCCTGGTTTATGTAAAAAAATAATAATAATACATTTAAAATCCCCACCTACTGAAAGGGCTGGGTCTGATTGTTTGAGCAATAAGGCAATCACAGGCAGCACTCAGCCATTCATTGAATAACAGCTGAGTGCTGCCTGTGATTGGTCACAGCACTCAGCCAATCACAGGTAGCGCTTGGCCATTCATTGAATTCAGTGCTGTCACAGTGTTTAGTCACAAAGGGACTCCCCGCAGGGATGAAGAAATCCTCTGCCAAAGCTGTGGCAGGGGATTCTTTACTCCCCGCGGGTATAACTTTGAGTCTATTCTCTTGGTCGTCCAGCATTGGGCACTTTTTGCCTTCCCCTAGTTGTGGGAGACAATATAGGCAGTAGCTGTTTTTTTGTTATTTTTCTTACTGTATATAATAAGCTTGATCTGGTTCTGTATTGATGGTATGAGCTTGGTTCTGGTATTGTATATAGTGAGCTTGGTTCTGTTTCTGTATTTATGTTATTTACTTGGCTCTGATGCTGTGTTTATGCTACGGCACACAGAAATAAACATGTTATTGGTGGACCGCTACTTCATGGGCCAATGCTGTGTGTTTACCCGCATAGGCTAATATTTGCTAGCCAGCTCCTCATGGTATCTGTAAGTTCTAACAGACATGTGCATTGATGCTTCACTGTTACTTGCACCATCTTGTAAAGTCCTGGGACTTAGCGACAGCTTAGACTTTGAGAAGTGAAATAGTCATGTATTAAAGGAGAGATATCAGTGCTCCTTCTATGGAGAAGGTGAGTATTCTACGAGGGGTGTACTCACCTGAGCTACATAGCTTATGGAGGGCAGATGGCTGTCGCAGCAAACAGGAGGGCATGTCAACAGCAGTAGATATAACCGGGCAAGTAGCTGGTAATGTACAATGTAGGGCATGTGCCTAGCAATATATATGGGAGGGCATGTAGCAAGCATTATATATCATGGTCATGTGGCATTTACTTTGTATGCTATAGTACATGGTAGGTACTTTTATATATTGTTGCATACGATTGACACTTATGGGGGCATCTGGTAGATACTTTGTATAGCATGGCAAGGGACTGACCCTTATTGGTTCACACGAAGGGTAATTTTTTATGGTGTAGCAGGTGATTGGTACCTTGGAGAGCCTTTTGGCTGGCACCTTCTACAGTACAGTATATGGTAGGCACATTGCATAGTATAGTATGTCCTGTCTATTACTTCCAGTTTTGACTATAAGAGGTGTATTAACTGCTACTTCATATGCATTGTTTAGCTACCATTATTTAGGGTGTTCCAAATGCGTGGTGCCATAGAGAGAATACCTTTATTTCCAATATGCCAACATATTACCCTGCGCTTTGCAGAAGAATCAAGGTAAAAAATGACAAATGATGAAAATATGCAAAAAGTCAGACCTAACAAGAGGGGACAATGGCGGAGCCTACAGTACAGGAGTGCATGTACCAGAGGGCTGATGCTTTGACAACTGCTGCCATCTGCTGTTTAAGTGATGAACTGCCATAAAATGCAGATAGCACCGCTTATCCACATCAGCTAAGGCTCCATTTACTCTGAAGGAGAATCATTTGCACGAGTGAACGAACTAGTGACATCATCATCAGCTCGTTGACACTCGTGCAGCCTGTTTAGGGAGGCAGATTCATCGTTGAGTATCTTTCACTTCTTGTTCACTACTCGTTTGATGTTTCACATTCCTATGTGAGACTTTGAACGAGAAGTGTTTCAACGCAGCGATACGTGAACGAACCAACAAGGATTTTTATTCCGGCTGACACATAATGACGAATAAGAAGTGAACAATTCTTGTTGATCGTTCAGTCGTTGGCTGACGTTAGACAGAACGATTACACTGGGGAACCAAAAAGATTTTTATCATGATGTCTGGAATTGTAGACCGCATTCTGGGTATTTCTGTGTAGTTTTTGAGATATTCCTGATGTCATTATCTATTTTTGCTATATTTCCTTTATTTTCCCACCAGCATTTGCTGACTATTAGTACATATGATACATATCGGCATCACCGCACATCACACTTGGGTTGATAAAAAAATGTGTAGAGACAATGAAGAGAAGTGGAAAGTATTTTGGCTGCAAATGTTGAAAATTTCCTGCGATGAGCATGGAGAAGCTAAAAGCAGGAAAATTCAATGGACCACAAATCCGGGAACTCATGACAGACCAGCGTTTCCAAGATTCAGTGGACACTTTAAGGCTCATGCGGGTCATTGTTTTGTATGGTTGTAAAGCATTTCCTTGGACTATAAGGCCGCTAACTATAGAGAACTAGTGGAGAATACGCGTACTTCTGTTTCTGAACACATGGATGTATCATGAACATCAGATCGCAGGACCTGCAGTCATTTGGGATCAAATTCCAGATTGTCTTGGGGATGTAAGTGATGAACAGGGTGGGCAATTTCACCAGGAAATAAGGACCATGGAAGAACAGGACTGCGGACGATGGGATACACATATAATGGTGGACTACTGGTGACCATGGAAGAACAGGACTGTGGACAATGGGATACACATATGATGGCGGACTACTGGTGACCATGGAAGAACAGGACTGTGGACAATGGGATACACATATGATGGCCGACTACTGGTGACTGTGGAAGAACAGGACTGCAGACGATGGGATACACATATGATGGCCGACTACTGGTGACCATAGAAGAACAGGACTGTGGACAATGGGATACACATAAGATGGCCGACTACTGGTGACCGTGGAAGAACAGGACTGAGGACGATCATATACACATATGATGGCTGACTACTGGTGACCGTGGAAGAGCAGGACTGCGGACGATGGGATACACATACGATGGCAGACTACTGCAAAAACATCCAGTGCGAATGTCCAGGAACATCTCATCGCAGGTAATCATAGGAATGTAGTCTTAGCGACATGTCTCAATGAAGAAACTCTTGTTTTATTCGTGTTCTAGGCTTCTTGAGATCTATCTTTGTACCTTTAGCTTGTGATTGGCCGTCATTAGATGTATATTACAATAAGCGTACATTTATATGGACATATGTCATATCTTGATAAGCAGATCTGATGTAGAAAAACTAATATCATTTTCAGAATCTATGACCCCAAAATACCCCCAAAAAGTTCTAATGCCTCAATCATCAAGAACCGTGTTCCCCAGTGAAATCATTGACTTTGATTGGTTTTAACAATTTTTTGAGCGATAACCGTTCCGTCTAAATGCCCCCTAAGGCTCTGCTGTACCACCGACAGCCAAACTGCAAGTCGCCTCATTATCAGAAGTAGGACAGCTTTGAACACTTGTAATACGGACGTATTTTAGTGCATTTTAGACAGTAGCGTGGCCGCAGCACCCGGGTATGCAAGAGTGCAATTTTTTTTTACAAAGGGGAAATCACTAATGACATGAAAAATATTTTTCACATAAACACCTTTTGAATTACCATCCAGAACACAACATATTGATACCCGGACAGATCAGGCTCAGATTGTCCTCTATATGGTCAGTTTAAAGAGGTTGTCTCATAGAAACAACTCTTTCTCACATGAAGCTTGCCCAGCATGCTGTATACTTGAGCACATAGAGCTGGTAATGCTGGTAAGTACCTGGAGAAGAGGGGGGATTTATTTAGAAGTTTGGTATAGGACCAAGCACTTTCTAGTTATGCCCCTGGAGCTAAATAGACCTCTCCACCTTATGTTGCCAGTGTTAGAGTACTCCTTTAACCCGTTTAGGACCAAGCACTGTAAATATACGGCGCCTGGTCCCGGGGCTTAAAGACACGCCGATAGTAAAATTATGGCGGGATTTAAGCCTTCTGTCTCTGCAGTCAACCAGAGGCAGGATGGGTTGTCAGCTTCTAGCAACAGCTGATAACCCAGAGGAGAAGACAGGAGGGGTTTTTAACCCTTTCTGCCTTCTCCTTCCCCGAGTATACAGTGCTCAATGAGCTCTGTGTACTAGAAAGTGAAAGTGGAAATGTAACTTCCACTATGGGAGCCGGAGGTCATGTGACCACCGGCATTCCCTACTATAGCAGAGCTGCAGGGTCATACTACCTTGACCAGCTCTGCCAGTGACTAATGTCACTACAGGGGTTGTTTTCCCCTGTAACTAGGGCTCCTATGGATGACGCAGCTACAGTGGGAAAGTGTCACATAAACATGTGAATGTCCCCCAGAGGTCTTACATGATGTCATGGGGAACACAGACAGTAAAAAACATAATTACATAAATAAGTAAAGCAAAATTACAGAATAAAACACAATATATACATTAGGGCGCCTACCCACTTGCGTTGCCGATTTTCGCGCGTGAAAAACGCGGCGTTTTCTGCGCATTTTCCGCAGCGTTTTTTGCAGCCCTCCATTGACAATCATGGGTGCATTAAGAGAAAAATAAGGAGACATATGCAACTGACAGTTCCTATGTGAAAAAACCCCACGAAACGGAAAAAAACCCCCAGATGGACAAGAACACATTCTATACTAATTGCTCTTGAGAAAAAACGCAAAACATCACAGGAAAAAAAATCGCAAGTGGGTAGGCACCCTAAGAAAGAAAATAACCCCAAACCGACGCCAAGCAAAACTGTTGCTATAAGCGCCCTACAATCCAAAATCATACATATTATATATCAAAGCATCTGAAACAAAATGAGGAACCCGTTCCCATATTTTATATTAGCATAAATATACTAATTTTAAAAAAAACTAGAAATGTTAAAAAAATCTTTTTTTTTAGCTTTTTACCCCCAATAAAACTAAAAAACTAAAAAAAGTCAGTGAAAAACATAAAAAAATAGCCCTATATGTCACGGCCAAAAAACACAGCAAAAATAATTTTGGTAGCTAAAGGAAAAAAAATAGGGCAGTAAAACCCCCACATGGGTAAAATCCATTAAAAGTGTCTGGTCCTTAAGGTACAAAACAACCTGGTCCTTAAAGGGTTAATGTAAAATTTGCAATTGGCAATATGGCTACTGGGATCTGAGTTCTCTCATGTGTCCAAATTAGTTAGCGATGATCATCGAAGAAAGAGAACAAGAGGCATCAATCATGTGAAGTCACCACTGTGCCCTTTCTGAGGGATCAGCCCAGTGTTAGCTCTAATAATAGCACAAATAGAACAAAGTAAGGTATAGTGTCTAATCACAGTGGACAAAGCCTTGAAAGTAGCAAATTGTTGAGTACTGATGAATTAATACATAATATGACATGTTGCGTACATTATCTTACACTGATAAGAGTGAAAGAAAGCGGATACAATGACTAAATATGGTCTCCAGGAAACGCTGCTTCTACGAAGAACTAAGCCATATATTAACCCTTAAATAACAAGTGTAACACAGATCATCTTAGTACTTTCACAGCAGTACTTGCTATTACCTGTGATTGACTCCAGATTTTGACTGATTATGTTACATTTGACACTTCTGTACTTCTACTAGATTGATTATGCATATGTTTGTGGCCCGTATACTTCATTTGGAATAGCCAGCATGGGAAACGTGTTTCAGGGCTAAACCCCTTCATCAGTTCAGCTGGTTAAAATATACAAACAGTTAGGCTGCCTGTCCACGGGTGTTGCCGCTGACCACGGAGAATTGCGGCAGGAGAATCACAATCATTCTCTACTCGTGGACGGGGGAAGCGCTATGGAGAGCTTTCACTGCGTTCCCCGTGGCGATAATCCGGCAATGAAAACCCGTCTGTGGACAGGCAGCCTTAGAGATCTAAGGATCGGAAGGTCGCAAATGTCAAGGGGAATACCGAGAAACCGGTTAGAAGAATAGCAGCTGGGACTGGAGAGGAGATCAGAAGTGAGATGATGGTTTACCATGCTGGCTATTCACTTAACCAAATAAAAAAGAAGTTTCACACCTTATCACCTTAATTATTTATCTGTCTTTGGAGTCTTTGGTCATTTAGGTGGTGCATCATCTAGTAAGCAGCCTCTCTACTATTCTTAGCACAATTTGAACCTCTACAGTCCTTGTATCCACTTTAAATTATTCATAGCCAAGCTTTGCTTCACCCCCTTTATTTTCATATCTCATACCCCTTTGCTTGACCTTGGCTTGTCGTGTGACTAATATCCTGTTTTCTCTTGTGGTGTTGTATCTATCGTTACGGCTTTGACCCTGCTTGATGACCGAGGAACCTGGTTTCTGTATATGCTACCCAGAGAAGTGCTGCACAACCAGCAAAGACTGAAGCCCTGGGCCAATGGAGTACTAAGATCCTAAACCAAGGGGTTTGTCATAGGTGCAATGTGTAGTCTAGTTTCCCTGAGTGCCTAAGAACCAAGCTTGTTACATAAATGTTCTGCTATACGTTACATTGCTGGAAGTAACAGGATGTATTCTGTCTTGCAGATATTTTGCCGTCATCTTCCAAAGAAAATCTACTACAGAGTTACATCTTGCTGTTTAATGTGACTATTCCGCAACATGAGGAGGTGACAAAGGCTGAGCTGAGGCTTTCTTTAGGAGACTCCGGTTTGTGTCACCTCAGTCTGTTTGATGTCATACACACTAAACCCTCAAGGAACTTAAAGGACTCCAATTCCTTTTTAGCGTCTAAAGATATTGAAGGAGATGAATCTGTAACAATTGACATCACCAAGACCATAAAACGATGGATAAAGTCCAAAGTGCAACTGAATAAACTGGAAGTTTTCCTTCAGATGAAGGCTCCATCAGAAATGTTCTTCAAAACTCAAAAGTTTGCCCTGGATTCTCATAGTAGTCACCCTCCCATTTTAGTCATTTTCTCAGATGATCAAAGTGAGAACATTGTGAAGGAGAATCCCATGGATCTAGCTCAGATGATGATTTATGAACAAAGTAACAACCTTGGGATATTTTCCAAAAACATGATGGCTGATGATGGTGAAGGACATGAACCCTTAGTAGTAAGCAAGACAAGGGCAAAGCGTAATGCAGAAAGGAACCACTGCACAAAAACATCACTTACGGTCAACTTCAAAGACATTGGATGGGACTCCATCATCATCTTCCCTCCAAGTTATGATGCTGGCCAATGTGTAGGAAGTTGCTACTACCCCCTAACAGATAACCTGACACCTACAAAACATGCTATTGTGCAGTCACTGATGCATATCAGAAAACCCAAAGATGTTGGAAATGCTTGTTGTGTGCCAACCAAGCTGGAAGGTTTGCAAGTTGTATATCGGGAAAATAGACAGACAGTGCTCAAGAAGAATTACGAAGACATGAAAGTAGTGGAGTGTGGTTGTAGGTAGTCTTCCTTAATAGGCAATGTTTACAAAGGACAATTACTAGAGATGAGTGAGCATACTCGCTAAGGACAATTACTCGAGCGAGCATTGTCCTTAGCGAGTATCTCCCCGCTCGGAAGAAAAGGTTCGGCTGCCGGCGCACGTGACAGGTGAGTTGCGGCGCTGAGCAGGGGGGAGCGGGGGGAGAGGGAGAGAAAGATCTCCCCTCCATTCCTCCCCACTCTCCCCCGCAGCTCCCCGCCTACCGCTGGCAGCCGAATCTTTTTTTCTGAGCGGGCAGGTACTCGCTAAGGGCAATGCTCGATCGAGTAATTGCCCTTAGCGAGTATGCTTGCTCATCTCTAACAATTACCCATTCAGGGCCGGAGAAGTAGGCATGCTTTACAGATAACATGTTACACCATAAATTTGCTAACTTATTTATGTACTCTGTATACTTGGATGGTTGAAATTCAGAAACTTAAAGGGCTATTCTGGCAGTAGTAAGTGATTGATCTCTGGGAACCAAACTGAAGGCCATGGTCAGAGGCGTAATTTAAAGCTTCTGGGCCCCAATGCAAAATCTGTAACAGGGCCCCCAACTATAATGCTTTATTCATACTACTAGGCTTACTATATGGAGAAGAGAGGCCTAATGGGCCCCCTTAGGGGTCCTGGGCCTGGGTGCAACCGCATCCCCTAAAGTTACGCCCATGGCCATGGTGCTCTGTGGAACACTACAGTTCTGTTTGAACTTTGCCCTGCATAGTGCTATGGCCATTCAGGGGCCCTTGAATGTAGTAATTCTCTGTACAGAGGTTGGACAGTGGAGACACTGTGCAGGGGACATGCCTGTGGTCAGTCCCCCACTGACGTCATTTTGTTCTGTAAAGATGGATCTGTTTAATTAACTATTTACCATAGTGTACAGCTTGTAATGAAGTGTAATTGTACTTGCAACAAACCTTGGACATGTCATAGGGACATATCAAAAGTTTTGATCATTTGGGGCTTCGGATGCTCAGACTCCCACCAATCAGCAGAAGCACTCATTCAAACCCTGTCTCTGCTCGATATCTGAAGACAGGCTCAATAGAACGTCTATGAGCCCATCTTCTGCTACTGAACAGGTACGGCGCTTGGATGAGCGCTTCACCTGCCTTATTCTAGTGATCGGTGGGGATCTCAGCACCCAGATCCCCACCAATCAAAACTTTTGACATATTCCTGTGACATGTCAAAAGTTTATTGAAAGTACAGTTGCTCTTTAAAGAGTCTCACAGTATTTTCAAACATTTCAAATTCTGTCTTGGTATAGATTATCAGAAGACAAGGAAAAGATACAGTCTACAGTAAAACTATACCTACTACTGGTTAATAGCCAGGTCAATAATGTGTTAAATGTGTCATTTAGGGAAGTGCCAGGTTAATGAGGTTGTTTAGGGAAAAGAGAAAGTGTCTGCTTCCCATCCCAGAGAAACAGTGCCACTCTTGTCATGGGCATATTCACCTGAATATGACTGAGCTGCAATGGCACACACAGTCCATGGACAACAGTTGCCCTGTGTCTAGAAAATGGGAAGCAGACACTTTTCTTCCAATGTTGGATGACCCCTTTAAGGGAATACTGAGGCTGTGTTCACACAGTGCATTTTCAGTGTAGATTCCAGCCTGGATTCAGTGCCAAAATCCATATCAGAATCCATGTCCTGTACTTTGCATTCATACAGGACAGTAAAGGTGCCATTATTAATAATAGGGGCAGAAAAGGGCAGTATTATTCATTACGGGGCAGAAAAGGCACCATTATTAATAATGGGGCATAAAAAGTCGGCATTATTACCTATAGGGTCAGAAAAAGTGGCAATTTTAATAAAGAGGAATGAAAAAAATGGCATTAATAATGGGCAGAAAAGGGCAAACTTAATAATAACAGGGTAAAAAAGATGGCATTATTATCCACAGGGGCAGAAAAAGCAGCATTAATAATTATGGGGGCAGAAGTGGCAGCCTTATCTATTGTGAGGTCAGAAATAATGGCATTATTTATTACAGGGGCAGAAGAAGGGCATTATTTACAAGTGGGATAGAAAAGGCAGCATTATTAATTATGGAGGTAGTAAAGGTGGCATTATCAATTGTGGGGGCAAAAAGTGGGAATTTTTATTTATGGGGCGGAAAAGGGGCATTCTTAATTATGAGGATAGAAGAGTTAGCATTATTACTGATGGGGACAGAAGAGGGGCATTTTTTTCTGTGTGGAGGTCACTAAAAGCAGAACTTCCTGCATGGGGCCTAATTACTATCTGGGGGGTTATGGATTGCGTAGAGATGTGGAAAATGTAGGGAGAGTGATGGAAAAGCAAGATTTCTGTGTGTCAAATTCTGCAGAGACAAGTTGTGGCTGGGAGGAGTCATTGTGATGGTCTGGGCACGGATAGAGAAGAAAAGGGAGAGATAATGACACCAATCAGAGATAACATCATCTGTGATCACTGGAGATAACTACACTGTATTTAATATATATGTAGAGCTGGCAACTGACTAAAATGACTATAATTTAGAGATATACTATCATTATGAAGGGGTTTCTGTGAGGGGATACAAAGGGTGTGGCTTAACATAAAAGGGGTATGGTCTGAAAATCTGCCACCATTTGATAGATGTGTGGCAAAGTTATTATAGTGCTCAGTGTTACCATGGGGGAAGTGGCATAATAATTGACTGCTCCATATTGTGGGCAGCCTTAATCTGGCCCTGGCTACTACTCTGGCCTGCTATGCCTACTTTCACAAGAAACTTGGACTGCTCAGCTAGTAGGGAAGGAGGAATCTGGGATGCAAAGCTCCATCCGACTTCCCCTTCTCCCCAGTCTGGTTATTCCATCCCCATGTGTGCTCACCAGTGCCCTCCTTATGGCTCCTTGTCCTTACTATGCCGTCCCTGGTCGCTCTTTAGGTAGATAACACACTGGTGTATATTTTTTTGAATTTCTTACTTTTGTGTTTTTCATGTTTTGATCCATCTCTACAGTCACACATTGGGCTGCCTCATCACTCGTTATTACAGCACAAAGATCTTGCTTTACTGCTGTTCTTTATCATTGAAAGCAGTGGGTGAGATTTTCGGCCTGTCTGCTGCAATGGAAACAAAGATTGAGATTTTCTTATAATATTGCTAAGGCCTCATGTACAGTAATAGTACTCCTCAATGATCCTCTCACAGTAACTACACCCCTTGGTGACCCCGTCACAGTACTAGTATAATTGGCACGTGCCAGCTCTTTACAGTGATAGTAATTACAGTGCAGTTACCTCCAGTGATCACAGGTGACACCTCCTTTGATTGTCAATGTCCACTTTTGTTTTTCTTCTTTCTGGCCCAGATCACCATGAAGACTTCCCCCTACCACAACTCGTCTCTGCACACTCTCCCCATTCTGAAGCTTCCCCCAGTTCTCCCCTCAGTAACCCACTCATAGTAACGTAATAGTGCCTTCTCTGTGGCCCCACTTGACTTCTACAGTATGACTCAATAACTGATTATGGTTACCTTACCACGGATGATAATAATAATCTAATTCTTTAACACCAACATATTCTATGACACTTTACATTTCAGAGGGAGCATGAACAGATAAAATCAGACATTCCAGAGTAGCAACTATTCAAAAATTCAAACAATAGGAGTGCGGGCCCTTCTCGCGAAGGCTTACAATCTATGAGGAAATGGGGGTGACGCAGAAGGTAAAAGTGCTTGCTTTGTATATTGATCCAACCATCTTCTATAAAAAGAGGATAGTATATGTAAAGCTGCATTAGCCGGGCACCTTATGTATATGAACACCGATATGAAGTGCGTTAGGGTGCAAGGAGTGTGGGGGATACTAGGAAATGAAGGGATGCGGCTGCTGATCAGTACGACTTGGTTATATAATGTTGGCTACGACATGAGAATAATAGTACAGAAAAAAGCCAGTCTAGGGTGCGTTCACACGTTGTGGAAACGCTGTCCAAAAATGGCAGCAGAAATGTTTACTAGTAATGTGAATGGGATTAAAGCAAATCCTGTTCATATGTAGAAGAAAACAATGCTGCAGATTTTCTGCCATACCTGTACTGTAGGTGTCACTGCAAAGGGATTTTTCCAACTTCCTTATTTGCATAAATTACCCAGAGGAGCTAGCATGGGCTTATAAGTCTCCTCACTCACCTATTAGGTGTCCCCACAACCCTTTTGGGTGCTCTCCCTGGGGAGAGATTATACCATCCCCGACCCACTCACCCTCAAGGTGTCTTCACATACTTTTTGGATGCTCTCCTTAAGGAGACACTCCTCCTGACCCAGATCGCAGGCCTCTCACAAGCTAATACAGAAACCTACTGCACGCTGATGAGGGGGAACACCCCGAAACAGCTGTCTGCATATGGTTCTCGAGCTTCCTATTTCCAATCATTGTTAAAACTTGATAGAAAGTCACATTGATGTGAAGGAATGCAGGAGTGGAACCAGAGACCAGTTTTCCGTTGGTTTCACATGGCATCGTTAGACTTGAGCCCTGATCATATCACGTTAATAGAATATGTCAGACGTATATATAGAGAACAGCCCCCATGTGTAGCATCGATGGCAGGCTGCAACGTATTCCACTGTATAGGCATGCAGCCCCCACTCTATAGATCTTGGGCTGACTTTGGAAGGATTTGGACTGCTTTCCATCACCCAAGGAACCTCTTATGACAACAGAGCTTTATTCATGACTCTGGGAAGCAGGGAGTTGAGCGGTGGTACCCAGTTATTGTCAAAAGTAGCGGTGAGCATAGTTGCTCATATGGCCATGTGGTTTTGCCCTAACTGTGGATTTTGATGTGGAATTCACCGCGGGTTTGCGGTGCGTCATGCAGCCTATTCCGTGAAAAGTCTCTGAGGGTCCTGGTGCAATTTCAGCTAATGAGGTCTAGCTGTCCCACTGGGAGATAGGGGGGTCTTCCATCACAGTCCTTGTAAAAGCCATAAGCAAATCACAAGAGGTTCTTCTATTCTCAGGAAGCACAAAGTAATTTATATTTATAGATGTGATAAGATTTTATGTATTATATTCCTATAATGCCGTAGACCAGTGTTCCCCAACTCCAGTCCTCGGTGCCCCCCAACAGGTCATGTTTTCAGGATATCCTATGGTAAGAACACCTGTGGCAATGTCTGAGGCACCAACAAGAATTACATCACCTGTGTAATACTGAGGAGATCCAGAAAGCATGACCTGTTGGGGTCCATGAGGACTGGAGTTGGGAAACACCGCCGTAGACGGACATGCTACAAGGGGCTGTATAGAAGACAACATGCTAAGGACTGTACTAGAGATGAGCGAACGTACTCGGTAAGGCAGATTTCACAATCGAGCACCGCGATTTTCGAGTACTTGACTACTCAGGTGGCGCCGTGGGTGAGCGGGGGGTTGCAGAGGGGAGTGGGGGGGAGAGGGAGAGAGAGAGAGCTCCACCCTGTTCCGCGCTGCTACCCCCCGCTCCACCACGCCATGCCCCCCGGCAACCCCCGAATCTTTTCACCTGAGTAGTGAAGTGCTCGAAAATCGCGGTGCTCGATCGAGTAATTACTCGAAACGAGTACGTTCGCTCATCTCTAGACTGTACATATATCATGTTACAGGCCATAGCTGGAAACCTGTTGGGCTGTAATAGACATGTTTCATGATGACTGCCAATAATCATTATGGCTCCGTTGCGTGTAGCTATTGGACCCCAATGCAAAATGTGTCTCAGAGCATTTGACTACTGCATATCATTTATAGTGCAGGTCTATTCATGTGGGCCAGAGGGACCTCATCAGGTTCCCACCATATAAATATTTCATGGGATTCCCGTTTGCCATGATGAGTGTTGCAATTAAAAAATGGGAATGCTTGACATATGCTAATTAAATCATTCCACCTCTGGTCATACAGAATCACAATAGAGAATTTGCTTTTTATCCCCAGGAGGATGAGAGGAGGATGCATCTATATGCACTCCTCACACAGTAAGTAACGGCTATTTTCTGTAATTGTTTTTAATTCTTGATTTCCCCTTCTGTGATGCATTTATATTAGTGTAGGGACCCACTACAACGCAAGGAACCGTGAAGTGGTTAGTGGGCTCATGTATCTTGGCCAACATCCAACCAATGCCTTGCATTTATTATCTATCATTCACATGCAGTGTGGCTTTAAGACTCCAGGGGGAGCCCAGGGTGGCAGTACCAATGTGGTTCACTGATGGATATGCAGGGCAACCCGCCGAATTATCATGGCGTCATTAATAGGTTGCTGGTCTGCATGGTGAACTACATATATCAGAATGGTCTGGCACCCTGTATCCACTATGTGTGGGAGTGTACACCAAGCACCCACCCCCCTCATTATCAAGAGGCAGTGTGAGTGGGTGTTTTATCGGTGTCCTCACAGGTGTTATTGGCTCCTCCATTTGGTAGTCAGCTACCTGCATGGTGAGAGGAGGATGCATCTATATGCACTCCTCACCCAGTAAATCACGGCCATTTTCTGTGATTGCTTTTTTATCCACAGAAACAATGTCCCTCTTCTCCATAGGACGTGTCTGGTGCAACTTCGTCCCATTTAGTTGAAGGGATTCTATCATCAGGTTCATGCCACCTGAACCACGTGCGCATGAACCCGGGAGAGGGATGCCTGTTGCACTTGAGGGTGTTTTATTCTGAGACGCTGGGGTATTTCTGAATAAATACATTTTTAAGTTTGAGCTGTGAGTCACAGGGGTGAACCGGCCCCTCCCTGCCTGCTGCATGCAGAGTGACAGTGTAGTGGCCCGGGGCGGGGGGGGGGGGGGGGGGTGTCTTCATATGGTAGCCACATAATCGCCAGTCCTGTAACACCTACGTACTCCCAGGAGACATAGAGGGTGCCTTACATTGGAAAGACCCCATCTTTCCCCTTTCTTCACAAGCTTAAGCTGGAACTTGGAACAACATAATTGTCTAAATGCAAAGTGATACCTCTGCCATTACTAAAGAACTGTACCTGTTGAAGTAAACTGAGTGCCTCCAGTTTGCAACTCAAAGCTACCAGGACTCGTGTCAATTATTTCTCTGTTAACCCTTTGGGTTCCTTCAAGGAAGAGGTACTGGCAGCACGTGACAAACCACCATTGATAATTGCTAACTATAGTAACCCTTTTTGCCCCTGTGCCCGACCGAACCAAACCTCCGCTGCCATTGCAGGAAGAGATCGCAGGGCCACCTGTGACATTCATTTGTTTACCCATGGTCTTCCCACATTGGCGCACCCCGCTCGGATGCTGCAACAGCTCCCTTGCCTTTTGTGTATAGAGAGAGAGCTGTTAGTCAGCATTCAGGGGGCGGGGAGAAGTCAGCGTGGCCCGCCCCCTGACTCGGAGCTCAGCTTAGAGTCACATTTCAAAGTGCACTTATTCTGAGACATTTCAGTGTTGTAGCATAAAACACCCCCACGGGCAACAGGCATTCCTGTTGATTTCAATGAGAGTTGCGCTTTAAGTTACCAGGCCACTTCACGGAGGTCGGAGCAGAGCCTTACTTTGCTTATGCTCCAACCTCTGTGTAATTGTGGTGCTATCAACAGGCCCACAAACAGCTGATCGGTCGGGGTCCCAAGTGACAGACCCCAGCCAATCAACTGTTGATGACCTATCCTAAGGATAGCTCATCAATAGTGTTCTCCCTGGAAAACCCCTTTAATGCAACTGTACTGCGATACTGGACTAATAGACAGGACTTGTGCTGTTGCTTGGTGCAAATAACGCAGCCCCTAATCCAGTGCAATCTCTTTAATGGCAAAATCAGACGAGCATTTTTTTGCCCGCGTCTATGTGCGCAAAAAAACTGCGTCTATTAGAACCATTTGTTTCCTATGCGGTGCTCACATGTTCGTTTTTTAGAGACACAAAATCTTTGCACCTGTAAAAGATAGGACATGCGTGCCTTAAATGCGTGCCGGTAAGGTCCGTGCTATGCATAAAGACAGAGGTGACAGGGTTTGAGAAAACTCCCGGAGGGCTTCATTAATCCCCGTGGGGAGCCCCCTCATCACTGAACACTATGACAGCTGTGGCAGGGGATTCCTTCCTCCTCACGGGGAGTCCCTTCATCACTGAACACTGTGACAGCAGTGTTACAGTGTTCAGTGATGAGGGGTCTGCAGCAGCGACGAAAGAATCCCCTGTCACAGCTGTCACTGCTATCCCATTACTTTCAATGGGGCTGGCAATGGGATGCAGGCAACCCCTGTAAGAATTTTCAGGGAAGGGCTTAGAAGATAAGCTCTTCCCTGAAAATAAGTCCTAGCTGCTGTAAAAAATAAGAAATATACATCACCTAGCAGCGCTGTCAGAGCTGCAGTGCGTCTTCTCTCTGGCTCCCCAACACTCTTCTAAAGCATTTCTTCTGGCTGGGCATTTAAAAATCCCCGTCCCCTGAAAGCACTGCCTCTGATTGGCTGAGTGCTGTGACCAATCAGAGGAAGCGCTTTCAGGGGGTGGAGATTTTGGGGAGCTAGGCAGAAGATGCGCGGGAGCCCCGACAGTGCTGCTAGGTGATGTTTTTTTTATTATTTACATCAGATAGGGCTTATTTTACTGTTGAGTTTTTTAGCATGATTTTACTGCGTCCAAACCGCCCCATGTGAATATGCTGTCTAAAACCAACAGCAGCCGGCAGTGAGATGGAGAGGATGGGAAAACGGAAATGTGGCACAAGGTTCTCCTAGTGGTTGAGTCTGCAGACTGTGAGCCCCCTGTAATTATGCCACTGAATGCCAACTCAGCAACATCATGACATTGGTTTCCTACTACTAAAAGAATGCTTCAGTGAGGAGTTTGTTTTCAACCCTGAATCATCCCATCCAATTGCCTTCTAGTTGGGTTTGATACATGTTGTATCCCAGTGAATCTTGTGCCATTTGTTGGTGAACTTCTATAAATTGTTGTAAAATTTGTATAACTACTGTAAGTAAATAAAGGAGATGTTTTTAAGCGCTGTCTTCCATTTCTTCTTCCTACAGCTTCCATATTTGTTTATGTTTCAGTGCACAAACAATTGGACCCTTGTTCATAACTGGAATTTGGTATTGCAGCTTGGATTTTACTCTCCACTATGGTGGCACATGGAGTCCTTTATTCTGCCATATGGTGTCCATAGAGTACCATATTAAAGGAAATACTCTTCCCTACAAGCAATGCTCCTATGGGAAATTGCCTTTGTAAAACCGCATTCAAGATGAATTTACAAGTGCCTTAAAAATGTGGCCCATTTAAAAACCCTCAGTCTGAAGGCTAAACAAGATAATCTAGTAAAATAGAGGCTGACGTATGTTCACTTTTTTTATTATGCCACCATATGAGATCACAGGCTTATTGAGGTGAAATACACTCTTAGTCAAAAACAATCTCGCCCCTAGAAGAAGTTGTCGTTTTCTGCAAAACCGGGCATGCAGATTCATCTCAGGCAGATATATAAATGATTAGATCTGTGACGTGATTAGATGAACGTTCTTGTCACCTGAGGCCCTAAAGGTGGTTCCCCCCTTGGCCTATAAAAGGCTCCTTGTGTATAGTGACCTCTTCTTCCGCTTGTGTAGAGCTTGTTGACCACTAGATGCCTCTACGACGCAGAGAAGAGATTTCACCCCTTTACCTGAGTCTGAGAGCGGCACATTATTGGGATTCGAGAACCTGGATGGTCACATCAATGAATTGTCCCCCACCTGGGCTGCTCTGACCAGACTGTTAGGAGATGTTGGGACCAGTAACATAGTATGTAAGGCTGAATGAAAACAATGTCCATCTAGTTCAGCCTGTTTCAACCCTCCCCCTTGTTAGTCCAGAGGAAGACAAGAAAACCCCCAACGAGCCAATTTAGCTCATTTGGAGGAAAAAAAAATCCCTTTCTGCCTCCATAATGGCAGCCAGAGTAATCCCTGGATCAACATTCGAGATCAACAACACCACTGGTCACCTAATTTCTATATCCTGTAATATCACAGTGCTCTAGAAAGCACATCTAGACTCTCCCAGGTCCAGCCTAGAACTTACTTAATTGTAAATCAAATTGGTCTAACCTAGTCGACCCCTCATGAACCCATGCTGATGAGGAGTTATGCATTTTTTTCCTTGAGGTATTCTAGGAAGGCGTCTCTCAGAAACTCCTAGAATATTTTTCCAAATATTGAAGTGAGACTTAACGGCCTGTAGTTACCAGGCTCTCTTTTAGACCCCTTTTTGTATATTGGAACCGCATTGGCAATGTGCCAATCCAGTGGTTCAACCCTGGTCTCAATAGTGTCCATAAATATAAGAAATAGCGGTTTAGCTATCACATCACTTGGTTCCCTTAGAACCCTTGGGTGTATTCCATTTGGGCCTGGTGATTTATCGATTTTAATCCTCTTTAACCGGCTCTGCACTTCCTCCTGTGTTCGGCATGCAATATTTAAAAGGAGTTCATTTTATTACCCTGCATCTCATGTGACATTTCTTTTTCATTTGTGAATACACTTAAAAAAAACAACTGTTTAAGAGATTTGCCTTTCCCCCATCGTCTTCTATGGTTTCTCCTGCATTATTTGTTCGAGGGACAGTGCTTTCCGTGCAAATCCTTTTACTGTTAATACAATTGAAGAATAGTTTGGGGTTATTTGTGCTCTCTTTAGCGATCAGTCTTTCTGCCTCCTCCTTAGCAATTTTGATCTTTTCTTCACATGATTTGTTTTTTCCCCATATGATTTTAGCACTTCTTCGCTGCCTTCTTGCTTTAGTAGTTTAAACGCATTCTTTTTTTCCTTTATTGCCCCCCTTACTGTCTTGTCGAGCCACATTGGTTTCCTTCTACTTGTAGTTCTTTTATTTTTAAAGGGTATGAACTGCTCACATGAGGTAATTAGGATGTTTTTAAACTTGTCCCATTTCTCGTATGTAATGTTATTTTTGAGAATATTGTCCCATTTAATGTTACCGATAGTAGTTATGAACTGATCAAATTTTGCACTGCTAAAGTTTAGTTTTTTGTTGCTCTCTGATAAGGCTTCTTATTGAATGACAGCTGGAAAATAATTGTATTGTGGTCACTATTTCCCGAGTGCCCTGCCCCTACACCCCCGAGATTCTGTCTGGTTTGTTGGTTAATAATAAGTCCAGAATGGCCCTCCCTCCAGTTGGTTCCCGCACAAGTTGGATAAGGTAGTTATCTTTAATTGCTCTCAAGAACTTATCACACTTGTGAGATTTGCAGGCTTCGTATTCCCATATTATATCCGGATAATTAAAGTCCCCATAATAATTACTTCATTGTGGTTTCACACCTCTCCATTTGCCTTAAAGGGGTTGTCCCGCGCCGAAACGTTTTTTTTTTTAACACCCCCCCCCCCCCGTTCGGCGCGAGACAACCCCGATGCAGGGGTTAAAAAAACAAACCGGGTAGTACTTACCCGAATCCCGGCCGTCCGGCGTCTTCATACTCACCTGCTGAAGATGGCCGCCGGGATCCTCTCTCTCTGTGGACCGCAGGGCTTCTGTGCGGTCCATTGCCGATTCCAGCCTCCTGATTGGCTGGAATCGGCACGTGACGGGCCGGAGCTACACGGAGCCGGCATTCTGCACGAGCGGCCCCATTGAAGACAGCAGAAGACCCGGACTGCGCAAGCGCGTCTAATTTGGCCATTAGACGGCGAAAATTAGACGGCAACCATGGAGACGAGGACGCTAGCAACGGAGCAGGTAAGTGAATAACTTTTGATAACTTCTGTATGGCTCATAATTAATGCACAATGTACATTACAAAGTGCATTAATATGGCCATACAGAAGTGTACAGACCCACTTGCTGCCGCGGGAAAAACCCCTTTAATAATAACTTTTCAGTTTCTTCTTTTGCTTTTGGTGGTCTATAGAAAACCCCTATCAGGATTCTGTTATTTTTTTTTCTCCCTGTATTTCTACCCACAGGGATTCCATGCGTTCATCTCCTATCCCTATATCTTCCCGTAGCCTTGGCAATAAGTACAATTTAACGTACAGACATACCCCTCCCCCTTTCTGTTCCCCATGGTCTCTTCTGAAGAGATTATAGCCCTTTAAATTCACTGCCCAATCGCACTTATCATCATGCCATGTTTCCGTTATTCCCTCTATATCGTAATTTTCATCAGACATTCTTGCTTCAAGCTCACCCACTTTACTGATCAGACTTCTTGCATTCGTTGCTATACAATGTATACGGTTGTTATTGTTCTTTATATTCATTGTGATACTAATGGTACTTTTAGCTGTTCTGTCAGTTCTAACTGTACTAACACCACCCCCTGCTGGACCCCCATTCCCATTACTTTGTCCCAGGTCTCTATCTATATTGTCTACCCCCCTGTTTCTCTTTTTGCCCTCCCCTCTGGTCCCTAGTTTAAACACTCCTCCAGCCTTCTAGCCATCTTCTTGCCCAGCACTGCCGTACCCTCCTCATTAAAATGCAGCCTGTCCCTACTGAAGAGCCTGTAGCTGACAGCAAAGTCATCCCAGTTCTCCAGGAACCCAAACCCCTCCTCCTTACTCCAACTCTGGAGCCACTTGTTTACCTCCCTAAGATCCTGCTGCCTTTCTAGTGTGGCTTGTGGTGCAGGTCGTATTTCCGAGAAAACTACCTTGGAGGTCTTCGCCCTAAGCTTGGATCCTAGGTCCTTGAAATCATTTTTGAGGGCCCTCCATTGATCTTTAATTTGTTCATTGGTGCCAATGTCCACCATGACTGCTGGATCGTCACCAGCCCCTCCCAGTAATCTGCCAATCCGATCCACGATTGGTTGAACTGTGGTGGGGGCACATACACAAGGCGACCGGGCTAAGGATGTCCTCTACAGACCACCAGGGAAGAGAATCGTTTAATCCTCCAACAAGCACAAGCAGCTCCATCCAACATCCAGAGACAAGGGGCGCCATCGTTACACTCCTGTGTCTGTCAGAACCATTTCCAGGTGCTTGGCTAAAGGACATTTGGTATCACGGCACCCATTATATTTACTGCCTGTGGCATACACCCACTGTCACCTTCGTTTGCAGTGGTGTCATGAATGACGAAACTGGACTGCTACAGAGTGGAACTGGGTTGTCTTCTGCGACAAATCCAAGTTTAGTATGGGCACTGACAACGGCCGTGTTCATGTCTGCCCTCCCGTATCACATCTTGTATGGCAAGCTAGACAGAAGAATATCACAAACAGCACTACTCCATAAGACCATCTAGATGGGACCCAGTAGCAGAGTGCCAGCTACAGAAGGAGTCAGGACCACAAGGCTCCAAAGTTACAATTAAGAAAATAGATCCGCGGCAGCACATAAAGATGCAGTTTCAATCAAACGTGTTTATTCTAAGCTTGACTCGACATTTGGAGACCAGGTTCAAATCAGATCTTTGAACAAATTAAAAATTAGGCTACAAGTGGAAAATTTAGGCCAGATACATAAAGCAATTAACTTTGATGTGATAAAAGTATTATTAGTCTAAAAGTAGGTGATATAGGAAAAGCCAAAGACTTGTTGGTATCTTCTCACATATGGGAGAAACTGTTAAAATGGGGGTTGTGGGCCCTACTTTTTGCCTTGGTCAGGGACTGCCTTCCTCTAAAACAGTCCGCAGTTAAACTGATTGTTTTTGTGATTTATTGCATCTATTTTTTCCTACTTCTGTCTATTTCATCATGCTTTCTTTATATTCCATAGATAGAACCCCTCAGCTCTCCGTAAGTCTGGAATCAGGATTACAGGACGCTACTTATCGGCTTTATGTCATTTGACAGGTTGAAAAGTTCATGTTCTACGTTAGCCCTAGTCTGAATTCTATTGGTCATTAAACATGGTGTCAGATGTGTCCCAATATAACACCAGGATAAAGAAGGCAAATCCTAATTACTTGAATTAATTACGATTAATGTCTTCAAATGTACATATCATGCTTTTAACCCCTTAAGGACGCGACCCTTTTAAAAAATCATAACTTTTATTTATCAGAGTTGCTGTCTGAGGGATTGTTTTTTGCGGGACGAATTGTATTTTTTAATGACACTACTTGATGTGCCTTATAATGGACTGAAAAGCTTTAAAAAAGTTCCAAGTGAAGTGAAATGGAAAAAAAAAAGTAATTCCGCCATTTTTTGGGTGGGTCTTGTGGCTACAGGGTATACACTGCAGCAAAAATTACATGATGATTTTATTTTATGCATCACTATGACTACAGCGATACCAAACTTACATGTATATGTTTTTTTGCTGTACTACTTTTAAAAAATAAAACCTCTTTGGAAAAAATTTCAACTTTCCTGCTGCCATCTTCTGACCACCATAACTTTTTTATTTTTCCATCAACGTAGTTTTGTATAGGCTCATTTTTTGCAGATGTCTTGTCCTTTCAATTGGTACCATATTGGAATACATACGACTTTTTGATTGCTTTTTATAAAATTTTGTCTTGGAGACGGGGTGACCAAAAAAGCGCAATTCTGGGCTTGTGTATTTTTTTTCTAATGATGTTCACCATGTGGGGGAAATAATGTATTTTCCTAGATCGGACTTTTATTGACGCAGTAATACCAAATATGTGTTTGTTTTGAATTTTTCAATTATAAATATCGGAAGAGGCCTTTTTTTTTTAAACTTTAATTACCTTTTATTTTTTGTTATAATCAGTAAAACTTTTGTAACTTATTTTTTTTAGGTCCCCGTAGGGGACTTGAACTTGTGATCATTTGATCGCTCCTGCAGTATGATGTAACACCATAATATTACATTATACCAGGATCTAACAGGCAGTCTATCTATCTGAAGGGCTTTTAGAAGGCCCCCAGCTGCCTTAGCAACTGAACAGCTCCCTACAATTAGGCCGTTTAGGACCCACAAACTCCAATTGGGGCATTTAAAGGGTTAACAGCCACAATCAGCATGAGCGCTGATCACAACTGTTGCCGGTGGGTGTCAGCTGTGAGAAACAGCTGGCACCCACATTGTATGGAGCATGCCCATGGCATAACTGTATGACCTGGAGCGCCGAAGGGTTAAGGATCCTTTAATGGTACTTCTAGTTTAACCCATCAAATCCTTGAGTAATAAAATAGTCTGGAACAAAGAAATGTGCAGCACTGTTTCCTATATGTAAGAATAACAATCAGTGTTGATAATGTCAAATACATGTCTGATATAAGTAATATAAGGCTCGTGTCACACATGGCTTTTTTGGCAGTTCTTGTGGTAGTTTTTGATGCAGTTTTAGTGGCCCGAAGTCTATATATCTGTCCCCTCCATAATTGTCATACATGTCTAGTTTTTTATGTGGATGCGCTGTGCAAAGTGTGTTGTCTGCTGTTATGTGTATTGCACAGATGCAGCATGCAAGAGGTTAATGTCTGAAAGTGTCTGGGACATGTCTGGAAAAAGTAACGAGTTTGTCTCGTCACATGGTGCTGGATGATTATATATTTGAGTGAGTTCAGTGAGAGAGGGTCTGTCAACTTCAATGGCTAGAAGTGGAGTAGGAGTGCCAGCCACATGGGGGTACCTTCAACCCTCATGTGGTGAAGTGATTGAAGTGGAAGAAAGGGAAGTCAGAGGCTCCTGAAGATGAACACAAGGCAGAATATATGTTGTGCCCTGTGAAGGTAATAGGCGGAAGGAACAGTGTAGTGGCCCGAAACATATATCTGGTCCCTCCATAATTGTCATACATGTCATGTCTTTTATGTGGATGCGCTGTGCAAAGTGTCTTATCTGCTGTTATGTGTATTGCACAGCTGCAGCATGCAAGAGGTTAATTTCTGCAAGTGGCTGGGATATGTCTGGAAAATGTAACAGGCTTGTTTAGTCACGTGGTATTGAATGATATAAATATGAGTGATTGAGAGTGGTAGTAGTGGTTGTCTGTCTGTCATCTTCAACGGCTTGGAGTGGAGTAGGAGTGCTGGCCACATGGGGGACCTTCAACCCTCATATGATGAAGTGATAGAAGCAGAAGAAAGGTATCCTGACGTTCCAAATCTCAGGAACCGCCTGTGAGGAGAGTGAGAGAGAAAGAGGAACAAGAGTCCGCGGTGTAGCAATTTACCTGCTAAGCTTCAAGTAAGGGTCTGCGGAGTGTTGTGTCCCCCCTCTGGTGTTATTCTGCATCCCGGAGTGTGTGTCCAGGAGCAGACTGTAGGCCCGATATCATCCTGAGTCCTTCTCCCTGACCGTCCGTGAAACTGTCTTTTACCTGCACTAGCGAGTAAACTGTATTCTGCAAAAGTGTGAGGTAAAGTTTGCCAGTCACTGCCCGTTCTCAGTGATTTAGGTTTTCAAATTTAACCGTGTGTGGACTCCATTTAACTGCTGAAGAGTCATTGGTGAGAAGGAATGGTGGAGTTACGAGTAACGACTTCTACAGTCCACTACACACCTATACAGGTAACCGCTGCCCAGCGTTGCCTGGAAGAGGCCTAGTGGTGCCTTGGCCGAGGTTACATGCATCCCTCCGGGGAGGAGTTTGGTAGAGCCACCGTGACAAGTGCCATCTATACTCCGCCAGCTGCTCAGCGTGGGCCTTGTATCTCGATCAATGCACAGTTTCTTGAGCCAAAGCCAGAAGTGGATCCAGCATGAAGACGACATATAAGTCCTTTCTTTGTATTCCCCATTCCTTATAAATCTGCTCCTAGGTTTGGCTCAAAAAACTGCATAAAAACCTGCCTCAAAAACCTGTGTGTGAGCCAGCCCAACATTTGGTAAAAATTGAGATGGTTAGAATTGAATGCACAGTAGATAAAAGTAAAATGAATATACAAACTAATATGTAAGCTTACAATTGAAGTGGTCATCTCAGCATAGACAGATAGACATTGGTCACACAGCGCTATGATACGTCGCCAATATCCAATTGGTGGCCTATTATGGTCAGCGGCAGATCAGGCAAGCACCTGGAAATAGTTAGGCCTCTTTCACAAGGGGCGATGTGTTTGTACGCTAGCCACATCGTGGCTGAAAATCACATGAACAGGAAAAAGCCACGATCGAGTCGTGGCTATAATTAGCGTTTTCTCGTCCAGTCACATGGCAGTAGATCCTTGAAAAATGTAATGATCCTCAGTGCAGATGAGCGAGCGTACTCGCTAAGGCAAACTACTCGAGCGAGTAGTGCCTTATGCGAGTACCTGCCCGCTCGTCTCAAAAGATTCGGGTGCCGGTGGGGGAGAGCGGGGAGTTGCGGGAGTGAGCAGGGGGGGAGCGGGGGGAGAGAGAGGTCTCCCCCAGTTCCTCCCCACTCTCCCCCGCCCCCTGCCGGCACCCGAATCTTTTGAGACGAGCGGGCAAGTACTCGCATAAGGCACTACTCGCTCGAGTAGTTTGCCTTAGCGAGTATGCTCGCTCATCTCTAATCGTCAGCGGTCAACGATTTTCTCTCCCACATGAAGGCAGCCTAAGAAGCATATCAATGAATGTGGTATTGGCCATAATTAGAAAATCAACTATGGCTAGCCTCTTCTTGTCCACCGCACATAAATTAAAACTCTAATGTCCTCATGCCATTAACCTGTTAGTTCATGACACTGCTGGCTTCTGAGCACAATGCGATTGGTAGGATGGCAGCCCAATCCTCAACTATGTGTAAAATCACAAAACAGAAATTGAAAGCTATATTTCTGAACACAGAAACTGAGGAATCCTTGATGACATCATAGGGATCCTCCATGGCAGAAAGGGCCTACCGGCACTAACTGTGTCCTCTATGGTTGTATAGTGATCACTTATTATTTCACTGATATCAGTAATCAGTATATCATTTTTATTACATATCGTTACCTACAGTGGATATAATAAGTCTACACCCCCCTTCATTAAAATGCTGTGTTTTTGTCATGTTAGAAAACCTGACAAAGCTGAATCATTTTATTCTTCCTTTCAGTGTGACCCGTTATCTGTACAATTTACATTGAGAAACAAACTGAAATGTTTTATGGTGAAAAAAAAAACAACTAAAATAATGTGGTTGCATCAATATGCACATCCTAAAACTAATACTTTGTTGATGTACCCCTTGGCTTTACAACAGCATTCAGGCTTCTTGGGTTGGTATCTATCAGAGTGGCACATCTTGACTTGCCAATTTTTGCCTATTCTTCCTTGCAAAAGCGTCCCAAGTCTGTCAGATTGCGAGGACATCTTGTGTGTAGCGCCCTCTTCAGGTCACCCACAGATCTACAATGGGATTCAGGTTTGGGCTCTGGCTGGGTCATTCCAAAACTCAGATCTTCTTCTGGTGAAGGCGTTCTCTTGGTGAATTGGGGGACTGTTTTTGGTGGTTGTCGTGCTGAAAGGTGAAATTCATCTTTTTAGCAGAGGCCTGAAGGTTTTGTGCCAAAATGGACTGATATTTGGAACTGTTCATAATTCCCCCCACCTTGACTAAAACCCCAGTTCCAGTAGTAGAACAGCCCCACACATAATGCTGCCTCCTACATCTTCACTGCGGGTTGGTGGTCTACTGATGATGCGCAGTGTTGGCATACCATTTGGAATTATGGCCAACAAGTTCCACCTCAGTCTCATCAGACATAACACGCTCTCCTGCATATTTCTGGCAGACTTGATGTAGGTTTGGGAAAAACATAGCCGGCCTATGATGTTTTTCTTTGTTAGATAAAGCTCTCGTCTTGCCCTCACCCACAGCTCAGATATATGAAGAATACAGGAGATGGTTGTCACATCCACTATATAACCTCTAGGCAGCCTCCTGGACCAATTTTCTTCTGGTCTTTTTGTCAATTTTTGAGGGACATCCAGTTCTTGATAAGGTCACTGTTGTGCCAAATATAATCGACTTCTTGATGATGTCTTCACTGTGTTCCATGATATATGTAATGTCTTGGAAGTGTTTTGGCCTCCTTCTCCTAACTGATAACTTCAAACAATCAAATCCCTTTGATGTGCTGTAAGACCTTTATGCATAGTATTTAACAAGGAGAAATGCAAAGTCCTACATCTGTGCAGGAAAAATGAAAAAAAACACATACAGATTGGGAGGAATTGAGCTAAGCAGCAGCACACCTGAAAAAGACCTGGGTATACTAATAGATCATACACTGAACTTGAGTCAACAATGTGATGCAGCAGCCAAAAAGGCTGTCTACAAATATCTGAAGGGCTGTCCCTGTGCAGAGGGATCAGCCCTTTTCTCATTTGCACAAGGAAAGACTAGAAGCAATGGGATGAAACTGAAAGGGAGGAGACACAAATTAGATATTAGTAAAAACTTTCTGACTGTGAGGGTGATCAATGAGTGGAACAGGTTACCACGGGAGGTGGTGAGTTCTCCTTCAATGGAAGTCTTCAAACAAAGGCTGGACAAATATCTGTCTGGGATGATTTAATGAATCCTGCACTGAGCAGTGGGGTTTGGACCCGATGACCCTAGAGGTGCCTTCCAACTCTACCATTCTATGGTGAACTAAGAGAATGTCAGGAAAATCCTCCTAGAAGAGCTGAACTTTATATGGGGGGAATCAGAATCCCTATAAATAAAAGCAGCGGAGTGCTCACTACTATTTATCAGGAGGTTAAATGTGATTGGCTAATTCTGAACACAACCACATCCCCAAATATAAGATTTCAGTTTGTGTTTCATGTAATTGTACAGATAACGGGTCACATTAAAGGTGGAAATAAATCTAAAATGATTCATCTTTGTTGGATTTTTTTATAACATAACAAAAACCTGGCATTTTAACAGGGATGTGTAGACTTTTTATATCCACTGTAGTTGATTCTCCCCATGTCCTTGTATGCAGCTGCCCGACCCTTCAGCAAGCTTCTGAATTGTATAAAGTGGTACATGAGCTAATTTTTTCAGGTTACTGGAACAGATGCTCACATTCTCTATTTTCCCAGACATACCCTTGTGCTGATGCTCATCACTTCATTAATGTGATTAAAGGTTTAGCAGAGATAAAAGAGAATTTGCTCTTCCTTGCCCTGGTCTAATTCTTCATTCACAGTCCTAGAAGCAGAGACTGAACACGGTGGTGAAGACAGCAACATTAGGACCGAAGCTCTAGCCAATATGGCTCCCTGCTATCAGAGACTGATATTTTTAATATTATTCTATAATGCCTGCAGTAACCCAGTATTTCAACCTTCCCTCGTGCTGGACATGGCCAAAGTTCTGTTGGATAATTACTGCTATCCGGAAAACCTGGTGGGAATGCAAGAAACCATTGAGCAAGCAATAAAAAGTGGAGAAATTCTACATGTCTCTGATCCGTATACATTGGCCAATGTCCTCACAGCTGGGGTACAAGGATCACTGAACGACCCTCGTCTCATAGTCTCGTATGAGCCAGCTGACACAGTGGTGAAGCCAGAGGTAGAGACTATTCCAAGTCCTGAGCAGCTGCAGTACCTGGTCGACCACTCCATTAAATATGAAGTTTATCCGGGAAACATTGGCTATCTTCGCGTTGACTGCGTAATAGGCCAAGATGTGGTACAAAAAATTGGCCCTTTTCTTGTCAAAAACGTATGGGAGAAACTGATGCCGAGTTCTGCTCTCATCCTTGATTTAAGGTACAGCACTCAGGGTAAGGTCTCCGGAATCCCCTTTATTGTTTCCTACTTATGTGATGCTGAACCTGTGGTCCATATTGATACCATTTATAACCGTCCCTCCAATACCACCACCGAACTGCGAACACTGCCTGCACTGATGGGTGAGAGATACAGCAAAGATAAAGATGTGATCGTGCTTATAAGTAAGTTCACCCAAGGAATTGCAGAAGATGCCGCATACATTCTTAAGCATATGAACAGGGCTGTACTTGTTGGGGAGAAAACTGCCGGTGGCTCATTGGACATACAGAAGATAAAAATTGGCCAGTCGGATTTCTATATCACTGTTCCCATATCCAGGTCTATCAGTCCATTGACCGGGCAGAGTTGGGAAGTGGCTGGTGTCTTTCCCTGTGTGGTTGTCAATGCAGAAGATGCTTTAAATAAAGCAATAGCCATTCTGTCTGTGCGTTCTAAAATTCCTAACGTGGTACATCAACTCAGTGAGAATTTGGGCAAACTCTATGCTTTTCCTGACCGTATACCAACATTACTGAAGCACCTTTCAGGTATGGATTATTCTTCGGTCATCTCTGAGGAAGATCTTGCTGCTAAGTTGAATTATGAACTTCAGTCAGTTACTGAGGACCCAAGGCTGATCGTAAGAGGGAAATCAGACACCCCATCAATTCCTGAAGTGTTTCCTTCTGCAGAAGAATTGCCAGAAGATGAAAATATTCTTCAAGCTTTGGTTAACACCGTCTTCAAAGTTAACATTCTTCCTGGGAACATTGGTTATCTTCGGTTTGATGAGTTTGCGGATATCTCCATTCTTTCAAAATTAGGTACTTACATTGTCACCAAAGTTTGGGACCAAATCACCGGCACAGAAAATCTAATAATAGACTTAAGGTATAACACAGGTGGCCCATCTGGAGCCGTTCCTTTACTTTTGTCCTACTTTCAAGAGCCAGAGTCTCGAATTCGTCTCTTCACTACATATAACCGTCTAACCAATTCTACCAAAGAATTCTACAGCTTTCCTGAACTTGTAGGAAAACCCTATGGGTCTAAGAGAGGGGTCTACGTGTTGACTAGTCATAAAACTGCCACATCGGCAGAGGAATTTGCTTACCTGATGCAGTCATTAAGCCGGGCAACTATCATCGGTGAAATTACATCTGGAACTCTTATGCACTCACGGTCTTTCAATCTAGAGGAAACCCATTTGACTGTTACAGTACCGGTAATCAATTTTATAGATAACAATGGTGAATGTTGGCTTGGGGGAGGTGTAGTCCCAGATGCCATTGTGCTGGCAGAAGAAGCCTTAGACAAAGCTAAGGAAATAATTGCATTTCACCCAGAAGTATTTGCATTGGTAGAAGGTACTGGCCAACTTTTAGAAGTCCATTATGCTATTCCAGAAGTGGCTATCAAGGTTAGTCAGACACTCCATAGCAAGTGTTCCGAGGGTAGGTACCGATCTGTGGTGGATTTAGAGTCTTTAGCATCTCAACTTACATCTGACATTCAGGAGATTTCAGGAGATCATAGACTTCATGTATTTTACAGTGATATAGAACCAGAAATCTTAGAAGAAAAACCACCCAAAATCCCCTCTCCCGAAGAACTCAGCTACATCATTGATGCATTGTTCAAAATTGAAGTGTTAGCAGGAAACATAGGCTATCTGCGGTTTGACATGATGGCTGATGCAGAGATTATTAAAGCCGTTGGCCCTCAACTAGTTAGTCTTGTTTGGAATAAGCTCGTTGACACAAGCTCTCTAATTATTGATATGAGGTTCAACACTGGTGGTTACTCTACTGCTATTCCCATCTTCTGTTCCTATTTTTTTGACCCAGAGCCTCTAAAACACCTATATACAGTATATGACCGTAGCACATCAACTGGCACAGAAATTTGGACACTGCCAGTGGTGGCTGGTCAAAGATATGGCTCTAGTAAGGACATTTATATTCTCACAAGTCACATGACTGGATCAGCCGCTGAAGCCTTTACAAGATCAATGAAGGATCTAGACAGAGCAACCATCATTGGGGAGCCAACTAGTGGAGTGTCCCTATCAGTTGGTATGTACAAAATAGGAGAAAGCCACCTTTATGTATCCATTCCAAATCAAGTAGTGATCAGTTCAGTGACTGGTAAAGTGTGGAGTGTCTCAGGAGTTGAGCCTCATGTAATCATTCAAGCTAATGAAGCTATGAATATTGCCCATCGTATTATCAACCTACGCTTGAAGATACCCTCAGTCATCCAAACTGCAGGCAAATTAGTGGCAGATAACTACGCCTTTGCCGAAACAGGGCCGGAGGTGGCCTCCCAGCTGCTTTCGTTGGTAGACAAAACGGACTATAAAATGATAAAATCTGAAGTGGATCTAGCTGACAAACTAAACTACGATCTTCAGACACTTTCTGGAGATGTCCATCTAAAAGCTGCATACATACCAGAGAACTCCAAGGATCGTATCCCCGGCGTTGTACCGATGCAGGTAATCTACTTACTATTCTGTCTCTTCTGTAATTTAACAAATGTTATTGCTTCTTAGGGCAGTCTAGAATACAGAGGTATAATAATGCCACCCAGCTGGCATAGAGTAGAAAACCCATTCCATATACCCTATTGAAGGCTATGGGCACTTGGGGCTATTCTTCTACTATAATTTTTGCTGTGGAGTTTCATTAAAAATGTTACAAATTTGTCTTCTGCTGCTTCTAAATATCACTCTATACACTTCAGATCCGTCAGTAAGTTCAGGCCCTTTTACATAGGATGACTTCTTGGGTGCGGATGCCCGACACGTCTTCCCAGCAATAATCGTTCCTGGGCTTTTACGCAGCATTGCTCAGAGAATGGAGAAGACCGGGGATCGTTCCAGCCCACCTACCGCCGTACTGTGTAAACAGCAGTCGTTCACTGTTGTACGACTGACTGCTTACTGTGAATGGAGGCGGATGAAGGGGAGAGCGCTGCCCAACCCGGCCCGCTCCGTCTCCGCGATGCCAATTATACTCTACCCTGTATAATAGCATCACTGGGAGGATCTGTCTGACATCGTTTGCCTGACAACTTGCCCTTGTAAAAGGACCATTATCACTGGTTTTCAGCCATTATCTCTAATCTCATGAACTTTGTCAGCTGATTTATGACCACAACAAAAATCTTGTTTATGTCATGAATTAGTTAATGAGAACATTTAGGAGATTTAGCATAAAATTTGATCTATCAGTGAGCTGATTGTCTAATTCCCCATTTACATTGGACACTGTCGACTAATCGATATGTACGAGCGGCTGACGTCACCGCTAGTTGTTCGCACAGAGCGTTTAGACAGGCAGATCAGCACTGAGTATTGCTCTCTTCTCACTCAGTGTTCCACATTCTCTGTGCGGGGAGTGTTTACATGCAGCAAGAAGTCAGAAGTCAAAAATTACACTTGTGTGAATCTGGCCTAAAGTGATTAAAGGGAATAAAAAACAATCATTTCCTGGTTCTGTGATATCACAGGATGTATCACGTGATCCCTCTCAGTCAATCAGCAGCTCTGAAGAGCATCATGTGATCTAGTTGGTGACTCCTATATTTACTGTTTTGGACTTCTGATGCTTTCAGTGTCATTCATGCCATTTCTGTCTTTCAGATTCCGCCTCCTGAGTTGTTTGAGGATCTCATAAAATTTTCCTTTCACACCGATGTATTTGAGAAGAACATTGGATACATGAGATTTGATATGTTTGCTGATTGTGAACTTCTTCACCAAGTATCGGATCTTTTAGTTGAGCACGTATGGAAGAAAATTGTTGGTACAAATGCCTTAATCGTTGACATGAGGTAGGTCAACATGTTTCATCTGTCCAGAACTTGTTCCGAATCTCTGACCACCAGGAATGAGACTTGCAGGCAGAGCTGTAGCTAGATTTTACTTCATTAGTTGCATGAATTCAGTGTGCCCCCACCCCACATACACACCTAGACGTTAACCTGGTCCCACCCATAAAATGTAGCTTGATCTAAACTGACAATAAAACTCTCGCAATATCATACACCTAAATAGCACAATTATAATCATACACATAAATAGTACCATAACATTGTACACATACATAACACCACAATACTGTACTCATAAATAGTACTGCTATACTATACACATAAATAGTACTGCTATTCATACCTTGAATTCTATAAATTAATAGAAGTTTGAGGTTTCATTATTGCATATTCTTTCCCTATTAGCCCTTCAACATAGAGAACTCATCCTGTTTCACCTCTAGATGGGTAGAGGTTGTACAGAAGCACAGCATGTCCCACGGTTCATTACTATGGAGTTGCAGGCATTTAATGTGCCTCTGTATAGTGCATTGGTATTGCACCATATAACAGAGGCATTGCTGTCTAGAAGCAATGCTTCTATGGAAGAATAGGTTTGTAACGTGGCTTCTAATGGAATATGGCAGAACTTTTTTTCTGCTAAATTCCGTAAGAAATCAGAGACATTCAGAGGTGACGTAGGCCCACATTGAAGTATAAGAGTGCCATATTATGGCTCCATGCAACTCAATCATCTAGCACTGTTTCATCAATATTTGTCACCCTATTTATCATAAAGTTTATTATTGGTCCCTCGGGGGACAGATACAAATATTCCTGATCGGACAGTTGTAAAAAAGTAAATAAAACTCTAGTAAAGCTAGCGAAGCTTCTGGAAGACAGCCCAAACAAAATTTGCCACTGAAACTTTAAAGTGTATTAAATCTTTCAGACAGCTTTGCTCACTTAACCGTTTGCAATCCAATTTTGGATTCAGGGTTTCCTATGGGGGTTTTCTATTTCTGCCATTGATGGCGCCATCTGCTGGCTAGAGTCAGTACTGCAGTATTGGACATGCTGGAGAGGCCCCCCGACAACAGAGCAGCCTGTGATATACAGTAAGAATACCCTGCCGGATGTCTTCCGACATCGGAAGCTGTACAGCCTTCAATCAGAATGTCTTTAGACGTCAGACAGTGGACTGGAAAGGGTTAATTGCCTGTGTGAGTCTCAGCAATTTTGTAATATATTTCCAATAATTTTTTGCTTGCTTTGCCGCTGTAAATCAAGGCTGAAATGCAGCCCCTTTCCGCTGATTGTCCTGAGGCATTCAGCTTCTCTAGCAACTACGACATTAGGGCAGTTTTTAGCAATGGGGGCGGGGCTATTTCACAGGCTCAGCGTCTTTGCACTCACACAGCTATCAGATCTGCAGTCAGTGTGTACACAATCTTTGCCTCTCCTGATGTTATATTTACCTAACCTGGTAAGTGCACTTATCTTTATGCTCTAGACATTATACGTCTCTCCAGTTTGCTGTGGGCAAAGCAGAATAAATCTTATTGGACTGATCTTTATTAGCTGCTTTACTAAATCTCTGCTGAACTTTATACATGTTGTGACCATGCAAAAACAAGAATAAGTAAAGCATCAATAATCAAGATCAATCAAATAAGAATTATTCTGCTTTGATCACAGCAAACTGATGACACATATAATGCCTATAACATAAAGCTAACTGCACTTACCAGGTTAGGTAAATATAACAGAGAAGGTAGAGATTGCGTACACACTGGCTGCAGATCTGATAGCAGTGTGAGTTCAGGGAAACTGAGCCTGTGAAGACATCCGCTCCCTCCACAGCTATGAAAACTTGGTAATGTCATAGTAGCTAGAGAAGCTGAGTGTCTAAGGACAAGCAGTGGACTGCAAAGGAGCTGCACTTCAGCCTTGATTTTCAGTGGTAAAATAAAAAAAAGTAATAAAATATATTGCAAGATCAATGAGACACACAGGCTATTAAATGGGCATTAGTTGTCTGAAAGGTTAGATATAATTTAATAATAATGTGCAAATACTTACATCATCCAAATATAAACTTCTTGAGAAGAGTTCCTGGAACACTTCCGCAGTAACACAACAATATGCTGTTACTTACAACTCCCAGCATGCATAGAGCTTGTCTTTGCACACAGTTTGCAGGACCTACAACTCATTAGCACCAACCTCCCTTCCACTCAGAGGGCTGGAGAAAGCTGCTGCAGTAGACAGACCGGACCTTCCGGAACTCTGAACTGCACATGAGCAATACAGCACAGTGTTTCAACTTTGTCCTCCCATCATGCATTGCTCACAAGATGATGGAGGCTATGGAAAGGGGAGGAAGCAGCAAATGCAGACAAGAGGTCAGAGGAAGTGGAGATAGTCATCAGGTGGAGGGTCACGTGACATAGATAGAAAATATTGAAAGTAGCTAGACCGGGTACAGCAAGCCTATTACAGAATGACTTATTGTGATGATGTACATTAGATATTAAAATGTTAGTCTCCTTTTAGAACCCTGCAGCACCACCACAGAGTAAATGAAGCATTTCACAGATACCATTGCAATATAGTAAATTGGCTGTCCATGTAATTCATTAAACATCCGGGGTCTTCCAGAGTAAAAGACAGTCTTCTTGGTCCCCCTGTTCCGGCGAACAGACATGGTTCATTAATGAGGGATGTAACTCTTTTGAAAATATTTTATCTCAACTGTAAAACCCCTTAAACCCAAGAACTACCGAAGCAGTGGTTACACCAATGGCTGATATGCAGTACAATATTTATAATGGGATTCCACCATACAATGCCACGTGATATCTCCATAGAGAGCTTACACAATACTGCCAATCATTTCCTAAATAATACTGCTACATAATCCTAGGTGGTTTTGGAGTAAAGTTTTATCCTTGTTGGTAAATGAGTTAATGGTTATAAATCCCTCATGGTCTAGGCCAGTTAGGGGGTTATTTGTAACAACCCTGGTAGTCTAGAGCAGTAAAGGGGTTCCTGTTAACATCCCTGGTGGTCTAGAGTAATGCAGAAGGATTAACAGTAATGTCCTTGGTGGCTTATGTAAATATGTGGTGCCTCACGCCAACTCCTTGCATCTATCTTTTCCAGCACTGCTCTGATCATGCAGTGCAGAGAATATACGGACCTCACAGTTCTCATCATAGTTGGGCAGAGTTTTGTTTCCGACTCCTGATGACAGCCATACAGAATACTTTAACATGCCGCTGATCAGATAGCTGCTGGGAGGCCCCTGAGAAATGGGGGCCCTGGGTATTTGCCTAGTATGCTACCCCCTATTGACACAACTGTAGTTTTCAGATTAATGGTTTACTCCCGGCTTTTATAGTCTTTTATATTGGTGAAATGCATTGTGTAAAATGGTGATCAATAAAATAAACTTTTTTTTCCAGATTTAACATCGGAGGTCCCACTAACTCTATTCCAGCCCTTTGTTCCTATTTCTTTGATGAGGGAACCCCTGTTCTGCTAGATAAAGTCTACAGTCGAATTACAAATGCTGTTACTGATGTCTGGACTCTGCCTCAGATTGCAGGTAAGGTAAAGGGAATGGATACAACAGCACAGCACCTTCTCCCGGTGCCCCCTGCTCCCATATTGCATGCAGATAACCATATTTAAAGGGAAACTGTCACATCCCTACAGAACCATAAGGGGAGTTCTGGTGCTGTTAGGGGAGGTGACAAGGAGTCGGGCGATGTATTTTTTATACTTACCTGCTCCAGCAATCCAGCAGTGTCCTTCCCTGAAGTCATTGTGCGGCACGGAAATCTGACTCTTATCAGAGCCCCGTGTGCATGCTCTCTCATAGACTTGTACAGGACAGCGCTCGTACGGGGCTCTGAAAAGAGTCAGGTTTTCCTGCTGTGCACCAACTTCAGAGGGGAACACCACTAGATCGCGGGAGCGGGTGAATATAAAAAATACGTCCCCCGTCACCCTGTCACATCACCTAACAGCACCATAACTTAGCTTATACTTCTGCAGGGACGTGACAGGTTCCTTTAAAAGTGCCTAAGTATAAGTGCCGCATACGTACTGGCTAAATAATACTTCCATACAGTTAGCTAAATAACAATGCATATACAAGGTTGAAGTAGCATTGCTGCACAATGCCTAAGCAAATACCACCATACCATGCTCAAATAATACCAACATACTGTGACCAAATAACAGCTCCATACGTAATCTAATAATCATGCTTATACAATGTCTAACTAATACTGCTATACAATTAATATTAACATATGTGGTGGTCACAAGTCTCGGTTGCCAGTTCCAGGGGTTGCTCCCTTCAGCACTGGAATTTAATGTGTCCTGTGTGACTATACAGGTCATGCACTCCTAATGGCAGCTCTGTACAGAAGCTTAAAGTGGTTCTGTCATTCTAAAAAAAAAACAATACTTACCTATTCCTCCCCAGGCAGCCTTCTTACCACATGTTCAACTCACCGGTGTTTTCCTGGCTCCTCCAGTCCTCTAGGTCACGTCACCACAAGCCGGACAAATCTTCTATTTCCTGTGATGTAGCATCTATTCGCTAAATTCAGCTTCCTGCAGGGCAATGTACACCAGTGATGTAGAGTTCACTGCCTAGCAGGAAATCCTGAATCCTCGGCAACCTGCTTTAGCGCGCAGGCGCGGAATATTACTGCGACTGTGCATGTGTGGTGTCTCGCTGCAAGTGTTCATATGCAGGAAGCAAAATATAGTAAATGGACGCTACTCTACTGGAATAAGATCTAGCCGGCTGGAGGTGAGGTGACCTTGGGGACTAGAGGAGCCAGGAGAAGATAGGTGAGAAGAAAATTTGGTAAGAAGACTGCCTGGGGAGGAATAGGTAAGTACAGATTTTTTCTTCTGTAATGATACAACCCCTTTAATGTTACAATATTTTACAGATAAGGGAGATGGAACAATACCTCTGCAGCACCACCTATTAGAAGGCAATATTCCAGCTAATGAATGTTAAACTCTTTATACAAACCTTATAACAATGACTGGGAATTGAAAGCCAAGCCAGAATCCATACACAGACAGCTGTTTCGGGATGTTTGCCCTTCTTCAGTGTGCAGTAGGTTTCGAGCTTGGCTAGTGAGAGGCCTGTGATGTAGGTCAGGAACACTATCTTTTCTCTTTAGGGAGAGCACCTAGACAGTGAGTGAGTGAGGAGACTTATAAGGCCATTCATGATCCTCTGGGTAATATGCAAATAGGGGAGATAGAGCAATACCTCAGCAGCGCCACCTATTGGAAAGCAGCAGTCCTGCAAGTCAATGTTAGACTCTTTATACAAGCCTTGTAACAATGACTGTGTTGTTTAAGTCAATTTTATCTTGGCAATATATGGTTGTATGGTAGTGTTATAAGCAGTTGGGCCCTCCACGCCTTTTGCTCTGGCCCGTGGGCACTGTATAGATGAACAATCTAGGTTTGAGATCCCAATTTTTCAGTTTTGCTTTTTCTCCATGCAGGTGCTTCATATGGTTCCACGAAACCCCTCATCATTTTGACCAGCTCTATGACGGAGGGCGCCGCAGAGCAGTTTGTGCACGTAATGAAAAGGCTGGGAAGAGCGTATGTCATAGGAGAAAAAACTAGTGGAGGCTGCCATCCCCCACAGACCTATCATGTGGATGATACCCACCTCTACCTCACCATTCCTACAACGCGATCAGCCATGGGAGAGCCTAAAGATTTTTGGGAAGGAAAAGGGGTGTCACCAGACTTGGAGGTCCCAGCTGAAAAGGCTCTGCTGCAAGCAAAGCAGATCCTGGCCTCTCAGTTATAAGGCGGTAGATAAGTGACGGCGGTTTTATTTGTGGGGGATGGGGCGTATATTTTTTCCTGGACATCAGAAAAGAAAAATGGATACAAAAATATACCCTAATTTGCACATACTTTGCACACTACATGCCACACATGGTACAGAAAAGTATATACGAAGTAGCATGCTTTGGACTAGAACTCAGTTCCCCTACATAGAAATGAAACACTATAGATAAATGGGTCCTATAAGTAATAGTATAATAACTACCTGTTATAACAGCAAGCATTATAAGTAGAGATGAGCGAACGTACTCGGTAAGGCCGATTTCGCAATCGAGCACCGCGATTTTCGAGTACTTCACTACTCGGGTGAAAAGATTCGGGGAGCGCCGTGGGTGAGCGGGGGGTTGCAGAGGGGAGTGGGGGGGAGAGGGAGAGAGCTCCCACCTGTTCCGCGCTGCTACTCCCTGCTCCACCACGCCCCGCCCCCCGATCTTTTCACCCGAGTAGTGAAGTACTCGAAAATCGCGGTGCTCGATTGCGAAATCGCCCTTACCGAGTACGTTCGCTCATCTCTAATTATAAATGATGTATATATTAATATGAGCTGTATTAAGATAAAATTATTTTATGAGTGGACAATCACTTCAAAGAGGTTTTATTGGGACTATAAAAACTTTTCCAGCAGCTAGGCTCATTCTAAAATAAAAAAATAGACCATACTCATGTTTCCTTGGATCCCAAAGCAGAGCTGAGTATCTCACACTGTCCTGGTGTCAGCTTCCAGCTAGTCAGCCAGGCGGAAGCACATGACCGCAGTGGCCAATTAGAGGCCACAGTGTCACATGCCGAAACTCCTGGCATCATGGCACCCAAGATATGAGTGCTGGTGCCAGGAACCCCGACAGTGATGCTGCAGCCTCTGATTGGCCAGTGCTCACGTGCTTCCGTCCAGCTGTCTACCTGGAAACCAGCACCAGGGGCAATCTGAGGCACTGATCTCCACTTTGGCATCCGAGGAGGGGTAAATATGATCTATCTTTTTATTTTATAATAGGACCGGCTGCTGGAAATGTTTTTAGGGCTCAGTCACATGAGTGAAGGTCCGTGTGGAAATACGTGCGGAAAAACGCCCGCACAGCAAGTGTGGACGAAAATCCGCACCTGCCAGAGAAAGAACATATAGCTGGCAATGGACTTGGTCATGCAGATTTTCGTCCGCACGTGGACCTCCACTCATGTGGCTGAGCCCTTATAGTCCCGATAAAACCCCTTCCGGCTTTCCATAGATTTAGCCTTTATGTCTTCTGTGTACCCCGTCCAGTGAATGTATGTTTATCTGAGGCTTTTTCTGAGAAACCTTTTTTCAAATAAAATAATGTCTCAAATAAAAACTTGTAGTTTGTTTTAAGTTTTTCCACTATCTTTGCTAGAAGCTGGCATCAGGGGCACATGTATTGGGTCTCGTGGCACCGGCAGTCTTCACATCAGTGGTTTCTGACTTCTCCTTCTATGCCATTGCTTCAGAGTCTACCAACATTTTCGTCAGAGGCTCCATAGTTTAAAATTAGAGATGAGCGAGCAGGCTCGTTTAAGGCTGATGCTCGACTGAGCACCATGCGGGGGGTGGCGAGTGAGAGAGAGCATCAGCCTTAAATGAGCCTGCTTGCTCATCTCTATTTAAAATGCTAAAATATTTCTACCCTGTGCTGTAGGGCTGCAATCTTCTTACACACCGTGCAGGCAGATCCACGCACTCCACCAGATTGGCAGCATGGTGGGAGAGGAGACTGATGGAATGTCAGTGCAGAAAGCAGGAGTTGACAGGAGTAACCTGAGTGGGTGCGCTAACTCTGTCCTTGTCACGGTGATAGCTATTCTGCCTATAATGGTCGCTCATGCAGCAGGTGGATTGCAAAGCGATTCTTGGCGAGAGCTATTGGTAGTTAGTATAAGATTGGTGTGACGCCAGTGCCTTTGAATCCATTGTGATGGTGAAATAAAGAGACAAGTCCAGAGGAATATCAGTAAATCCGAAGGCACACAGTTTACCTATTCTTGTGGACGACAGGCAATCTTCACATTTGGCAGTTTAGCAGGCAGTAGAAACTTCAACAACTCCTTACACACATGCAATAACATTCATTGCTTCCCTCACTCTCTCCTGAAGGATGAGGCTGCCAAACGAAGTCAAGTGGCTGCTGTACTAGAAGGTTATTTGTGGAGGACTGAGGGGGCAGGACAGAAGCTGTGAAAGCTCTGCCTCTGAGTTGTGCGGGGACAAATCAAACTCACAGTCATGGTGTCAGGTTCCACCTTATTTCCCAACAATGCCCCTCTGCGATGGGTACCTTTCTCTTCCCCTTCCAGCTCTCCTCCCGGACTTCCTCCCTAGCTGATATCCAGGCCCAGACCTGGACCAGTCTACCCTTTACTCTATCTCTTCTTCTTCGCTAGTCTCCTCTCCAGACTGACTCAGATGGACTCCAAGAACTTCTCCTTCTGACTCTAGGCTAGACTAGACTCCCTAACCCAACCCATGTTCTGTCTTTTATACTCTCCCTATTAACCAATCCTGAGCTGAGGGGATCCTTTCTACCCAATCCCAGTAGGAGCTAGGGGTTATTAACAAGCAACAGAGCAGGTTAGGGTGAATTCTGTCTAGTCACCTAGTGCTAGGTAGTGAGGCCACCAGATGTTAACACTCTAGTAACCATTTAAGGTCAATACACATAACAAAACATTAGTAGACATACACACTCTACTTGAGGTAGCTATAAAATTGCTGTGGGAGCCCAACTCTGATTTACTACAACAGCACCCACTTAACCCCTTAATTTACCATAAAGCACGTGGGCTTGTAACCGAAATAATCACACAACAACCATGGGAGTTGGTCACAGAATTCATTAACTTTTAGGTTGAATATTAGCATCTTTTTTTTTGCATAAATCTCCATTTTCTCTGAAGCAAATCCCAACCAGAGGGTAGACCCCAGGCAAGTCCGCCTTCTGCACTCCAACATCCTCATTTCTCATCACACACCACCGCCTACACGACACTCTTGCCCCCACCCAGCAAAAACAGGACTTGCTCTTCACAATCTTGAAGGCCAGACAAAAATATGTCCAAGCCTATGTCATTTAAATAGACACCTTCTGGGCGAATGAAATTTTGTTTGTCACAGCTCTTCCCCCAAATTTCTACCGCCACTACAATGGGGAACAACTCCAGCAATGTCTAATTCCTGCGCAAGCCCAACTCCTGCCATTCATGAGGCTATGGAGATGTAGATCAACCTTTTTGGAATACTGTCCCAAGACCAAAAGCCCCAGACACTAAGCAGAAGCCCTCCACCAAATCCAACAGCTGCTGCAACTTGTCCTGCAGCAACTGAAAAACGAGGACCAGGGAATCAATTTTGATACCCAGAAAAGCATGTGATGCCTCTGGACTCTTGGTTTTCTCTGCAGACAAGGGGAGGCCAAAACAATGCATGAAAAAAAGTAAACTATCCAGAGAAAAGGCCCACGTGTTGCTCTCACGCAGGTCTACAAAAAGGAAGTTGTCCAGGTAGTGAATGACAGAATTAGAGCTGGTTTCATAATGTACCACCCATTCCAGAAAGTAACTATAGATCTTAAAGAAGAGGCACGATATGGAACAGCCTATGGGCAAGCAAGTGTCAAAATAATACTGCTCATCGACACAACAACCCAAAAGATGGTAACAGTCCAGTCGTATTGATAACAACCGGTATACTGACTCAATATCAGATTTTGCAAGAAGAGAGCCCTGGCTCACACATAAGACCAACACCTAAGAAACAAAGGAGGCTGAGGCCTCCTCTGGCAAAATTCCATCATTTACAGACGCGCCCTTCGGGTGAGACAAATGATATATAAGGCAAAACTTGACCACCTCCTTTTTGGGGACCACATTCAAGGAGACACCTGCAGGTTAGGAAAAGGTGGAGATGAAAAAGGGCCTACGATCCTTCCCAGAGTCATCTCCTTAGTGATCTTCTCTCTGAGTATCTCTGGGTGCTTCTCAGCTGAACATAGCTTAGACAAGAAAAAAGGTTTCCTGTGGAAATGAAAGAGGATGAAAAAACCATAACTAAAACCAAAACTCAGCCACCGCCTTCTCAAGGTACAGGTCTAACCACGGCCCCATCTCTACCACACTCACCGAGGTTTTTTTGCTCATTAGGACCAAAGGGCTTAACAGGTTTTACAGAGAGCTTAGGTTCTCTTGCTTCGGGCCCCCCTACGAGTAAGTGTAATTTTATTTGATTTTATCTTTTTAATATATACTACTTTTACTACCTTCAAACCTCTGGAACTTGGTATGAACAAAGTTTTTGGTTTGTTGGGGGTTGACGTTCCTTCCTTTGGAGGGGGTGTAGTGCAGGTGTTCTTTAGTGAGAAGGAGCTCCAGGATTGGGGGTAAAGGGTGAAACAGATTAAACTCACTTTTATTTGTAGATTCAAAATATGACTAACGTCCAATACATGTCCAATTGCCAGCTACAGCAATCTGGAGTTTGGTGATCTGCAATTCGAATTCGGTCGAGGGATGCCAGCTTGACTGTTAACTAACTGACTAACTGCCATCCCATGTGGGACTTTCTCTTCTTCGCTCTCTCTCTCTCCAATCACGGGCTCCATCCTGCTGTCACCCCACTGTTGCTCAGACAATTCTTGAGTAGTTCTCATCAGGCAGATTGGCTACTGAGCGTTAGAACTGCCAGCAGCCAATGGAAAAGAGGCTGATTGACTGCCAGATTATATGTAACCCCGTTACTGGGCTGATCAACCTATAGTTAACCATTTCAAGCCCTGGGTAAATGCCTGAACCATCTCAATACAGCAAGAGAGCCGTGCAGGAGAATGACTGAACTTCCTAGAATCTGGGTGGAATTATCTATAGACTCTAGGTCTTCCCTTGATCACAGAGCTCAGAGGCCAGACAGGGGCCTAGTCTATCCTCTAATTGGGAGTGGTTGTTCTTCCCATCACCAAATCCATTTTAAAGCAATGGTAAATTTAAGTGACGAACATGCATTTAAATAAAGAATATGCTTTTTTCTGTAGTTAGACGTTTGGGTCACTACTCATACACTCACCCCTGGTGGATGTTCTAAGAAGACAAGGGGTTCCCACCTGACGGAATTACCTTATTTTCAAGGCCACCCTGGATTGAGGTGTGACGGTTTGCCCACCTAGGGTAGGCTGAGGTGAGTCACCTCCCATTAGACGTTTTATCCTTAACACTTTGTCTGCCTTTATTTTAATTAGAAGAACCTGCAGTGACCCTCAATGAAGAGCCAGCATGTTCCTGGTTGTCTAATGACCACTGCACCCTGGTTGTTGGTGGTAGCAGCCATAGACGGAAAGGGAAGGGCCTTTTGCAATACCACTAGGCAAAGTCATAGATCAGTAATTTTTACCCCCAACCGTTCTCAAGGAGAACAGCCAAATGTCTCTTAGACTCCTCACTGTACTGCTGCAGCGACCGAGAACCAAGCCTTCAGACAGTGGGGTACAAGATGGTAGTGTTTTATACAGGTACTGTACTACACAGAGGCTGCTCTCATTAGGGCTGGTGCCCACTGGGCTGTCAGATCGGTGGGGATCAGTGTGATTAGTCATGGATCCTTGAAGATTGAGTGGCGGAGGAGGATATCAGGGGACATGGGAGCAAGGCACAATCCTGGAGGACCTGCTGTTAAGTTGTAAGAGTTTTAAATGCCACTGTCTGTGCCTCCAGGACTTGACAGAGCAGCTGCGGGGCATAATGCAGCTGGCAGTTTTGTGGCAATCTCAAGACGTTGTGTAGTAGCTGCCAGCTGTACGATGCCCTTCAGTTGCTCTGCTCAGTCTATGCCTGGAGGCAGGGACAGCTGCATTTAATCCTATCCTTCCACAACCATATTCATATTTACTATTTGTTCCTCTGATAACGATAATCTGACTAGGGCTACCAAGCAACTTTGTCCGCTACAGAGGTTGCACAAGCCCTGTGACTTCATACTTCCCTTGAACTCAATGGAGTCATAGTGCAAGTGATGGTTTGCAACTGCGAGGTTGCAACAACCTGCCACTGCACTAAGTTCAGTGGCAGTGTGAGATCGCAGGACTGCAGAGCAATCTTTGGTCGCAGGACTCCTGTCACAGCCAAAGTCGCCATCTCGCCCTTATGAAGATCAATGGTGAACAGTAATTTTATTTATCTTTGATCTTCTTTCATTAACACTCACCAAACATCGTCACCCAGAATGAATCCATCATGACAGTAGTTGGTGAGTGTAAAATAGCCTTTAATTGGGCATATGGGGTCTTCGTGCCTAGGGCAGCTTGAGCTGCAAATATGGACCGCTAATGTTTGTTATGCAACTGTTTAGCATGATTGGTGCAACATACACTGTCATGGCCATTGTGGATATTGTCCAGTGACCATTATAAAGTTTTTATAACCATGCTGGTCAGGACATGTGAGACTATCTGATGAGCGGTAGGAGCCACATCGATAGGACCCCTAGTTACAGGGGAAAAGATCCCCATATAGTGATAGTAGTTACTAACAGAGCTGATCTGGGTTTGCTAGGACGCTGCAGCCCTGCTGTGGTAGGGGACATCCCGCTATCACGTGATTGCCGTGTTGAATAGCAGAAGTGATACTTATGCTTTTTGTCTTCACTACATAGTGCTCATTGAGTACTATGTAGCCTGCAAGAAAGAAGGCAGAAGTAGTTAAAAACTACTTCTACCTTCTCCTCTGGGTCTTTGGCTTTGACTGAAAGCCAAGAGCTAGACCTGCTCCTGCTACATTGTAGGAGCTTTATTCCTGTGCCGTATTTTTACCAGGATTAAAGCCCAGTACCAAGTGCTGTAAATTTATGGTGTTTGGTCCTTAAGGGGTTAATGTCGCTATGTCCTGCTTGTGACAAAGCTGCACTGTCTATCACTGTAATGCACTCTTTGATGTTTTGTGCCCCACAGTCCAGATACCACCATACCACCTGCATGTACATGAAGAGCTGGTGAACCGTTGAGTCAGCTGAATTGCCATTTCCTGGTTTAGTTGATTACACCAAAAATGCTGTGATCCTGCCAGACAGGGGTGTAGCTAAAGGTTCACAGACCCTGGGGTAAAAGTTAAGCTTGGGACGCCCCTCCCAACTACTTTCCATGGCTGCCAGCTGTGGTCTGCCTGGAGCTTTCCGGTTCATCGCTGAGTCTCGTAAGCGTGCCCGGGTGTTGCTATGGTCTCATATAGTTAGAAGCACAAGCTTCATGCAGAGCGGCATTTACAGCTCATGCTGTCCTAGGCACTATGCCTGAATACGTCCCCTTAAAGGCCCTTTGATATTTGCCAGATATTGCCATGAATTGATCCTTTTTGGGCATTCAAAATAATAATTGATCAATGTTAACAAAGAAGTCTAGTAATAAAATTATTCAATCATTAATTGTAATATCATAAAAGTGTTTGTTGCTGGTGGGCCAATCGATGCCACTCATGCCATTGTTGCCCAGTACACACCCTGGTCCTAGTATTCAGTGGGGTGGACTGTGCACCCCAAGACTCATGTGCTTCATTGAAAAATATGGTGCATGCTATGCTGTATCAGAATCTGAAATTTGTATGCAGAGATTAGTCCTACTCATTAATAATAAGCACAGTGACTAAATACTAGCACACATACAATGACTGATTAATGCCATTGTTTGAGTAATCCCTTAATTTAAGTGATACTCAAGGGGTATCGAAGCCTCAAGAGTCAAGAAGGGGTCTTTGAGAGGCTGGCATCTTGGGAGGAAGTCTAAGGCCTCATGTCCACGGGCAAAAGAAGAATTAAAATCCGCAGTGGATTTTAACTCTTCTCCTGCACGCGGATCCGCACCCCATAGGGATGCATTGACCACCCACAGGTAAATAAATACCCACGGATGGTCAATAAAAGGGATTTTAAAAAAATGGAGCATGAAAAAATCTGGACCATGCTCCATTTTCGTGCGAGACCTAAAATAGGAATTTAAAAGAATTAACTCACCCGCAGCGGACCGGGAAGGTCTTCTCTTTCTCACGGCCGGATCTTTCTTGCTTCGGCTCGGCAGATGTGCCCGGCGCATGCGCGCGGCACGCCGGCGACGTGCCGCCGGCCGAAAAAGAAGATCCGGCCGTGAGGAAGAGCTGACCTTCCCGGTCCGCTGCGGGTGAGTTAATTCTTTTAAATTCCTATTTTAAGCGCTCATGTCCGCGGGGCAGGAGGGACCCGCTGCAGATTCTACATGTAGAATCCGTAGCGGGCCTGATTTTCCCCGTGGACATGAGGCCTTAGGCTGCTTTCACACCTGCGTTAGGGTCAGTTCAGGGTGTCTGTCTCTCTGCTCAGTTTTTGGAGGGGAGAAACTGAAATGGTTGGGTGAAGGGTCAGTCAGGAATATGAGCTCTAGGAATGGCTAAGGAATTGCAGAAGCTTGGAATATGCACTGGGTGTTCGATAGTGTAGAACCTCCCTCATGCCGAACCTGAAGCTGGAAGGGATGACCCCAGGTATTGGCAATGCCTCTATCTCTCAAAAAATCAAGCACTGGTTTAAGGGTACACCTCTTCATCAAGCTGAGTCTAGATGGGTCAGCTAGCAGTTGAATGTGATTGCCTTTGAAGGAGAGGTCTTCACTTTCTCTTGCTTTCCCCATAATTCCTTATTTTAAGTAGAAAAAATGTGTCCGACATAGGACATCACAAGGCCGGGTGGGGTCAGGATTGAGATGAGAAGGTCAGAAGGTAAGATGAGCTCTGTCAATTTCATTCTCTGCATCCCTTGGGTTCCCTAAAAGCTCATTGAATAAATACTGAAGGGTAAAGAAGAGCGACAGTCTCTGGGAGATCTTGTATTCGTATATTGTTTCTGCAGTTGTGATTTTCATGGTCGCCCGCAATATTAAGCAACATATTCATCTGCTCAGTACGACGTAAAAGTACTGATGCTTGGGACGTTTGCTGCGTTGGCAGTCTTAGGACCTCACTTTCAACCCTGTGCATCTGTTCAGTAAGATGGGACACAAAACACATAATAGATTAGAGGTCCTCTACAAAACAGAGATCCAGTCGGTGAATGTATTTCTCTATATCTGACTTAGTCAGAATAGCTGTGATGTGTTGTTTGAGGATTCCAAGCCCATTCTGGACAGGAGAGACTGACTGTGCAAAAGGGTCCTCAAGACCACTTGCCCCCAAGGGAGACACAGAAGAGGTCTGCAATCCTCATAAGGAGGGGGGTTGGAGATGAGGGTTCATAAAAAGTAGATGTAGCATGAGATGGCTGTAGTGGCCCAACACATCATCCTGATCCCCTCCATTAATGCCATACATGTTTGTCTTATGTGGATGCACTGTGCAAAATCTTTCTTGTCATTTCCAGTGTGTGTGTGTTGCACAGCTGCAGCGCTTGAGAGGTTAACTTTAATAAAATCGTAGTCTGCATGTAAAGGTATCAAGCCTGTCATGTCACGTGGTATGAAAGAGGGTATAAATAGTAGTGACTGAAAGCGGGATAATGGAAAATAAAATAAAAGGAATTGTCCTTTTTCCTGACGTGTAGTGTGGTACCTCAGTGCAGATGTTACGGTGGTGGGAAGGGACTCCAGAAGTCGGGATGACAGTGAAAACATAAACCAGTTTATTTCTTTAAAGAGAAGGATCTTCTATACTTCATACACATAGCATTACTTTATATCTTGAGATAGAATTTCTTTATTAAATACAGTTACATATACTCATGCATATGCAGGTATTAAGTGCAGAAACTATATGTGTACACTTTGGGCTCTAAAATAGTAAGAAAGCACAGGAATCCTCTATGTCTGCTATGCTTTGCCCTCCTGCTTCTTTCTTTCTCAAGAGAAAGAGAAAAATTAAGATTAATTGTCTATTCCTTTAAGTATGAAGCTTTTCCTTTAGTTAGTTACTGTTACTTTTGGCTGCTCCTTTCTTTCCTGTATCTGTTCCTCTTTCTCTATCCTTCTTTCTGTAATCTTCAATCTTTACCCTTTTTTCTATATATAACATCTTGCCTTTACAACTTTCTTCTCTTAGTATAATACTTAATTCTATATCCTTCTCATGTTAGTTAAAGTTCTCCTTTCTATAACTTTTTTCATGATACTGAATCTTTCCTTCTCAAATATTATTCAACTTCTGTACTAACACTTTCCTCCTTCCCACTGCACTGGCTTTCTCCTGATGTTGCTTCTTCTTCCTCTGAGACTGCACTCCTCTTCACTTCTCTCCCTCCTGATCACTGCTGGAGCCACACCCCTCTCTCCTTTTATCTCAACTCCTCTCAGCCAATCGTGCATGAGACTTAACCCCCAACACCCCCCCCCCCTCCAATCCTAGGACAGTTCTCTCCTAGCTATCTAAACCACCAATAAGGCTGGGATGGGGTTTCTAACTTGAAATGAGTGACAGACAGCCAAACTTTAAACTCTTAGGGCTCATGTCCACGGGCAAAATGTGATTTAAAATCCGCAGCGGATCTCCCGCGCGCGGATCCGCACCCCATAGGGATGCATTGACCACCCGCGGGTAGATAAATACCCGCGGATCGTCAATAAAAGGCATTTTAAAAAAAATGGAGCATGAAAAAATCTGGACCATGCTCCATTTTCATGCGGGTCTCCCGCGGGGACGGCTCCCGCGGGCTTCTATTGAAGCCTATGGAAGCCGTCCGGATCCGCGGGAGACCTAAAATAGGAATTAAAAGCATTTACTCACCCGCAGCGGGCCGCGAAGCTCTGCTCTTCCTCACGGCCGCATCTCCCTTGCTTCGGCTCGGCGGATGTGCCGGCGCATGCGCGCGGCACGTCGGCGACGTGCCGGCGACGTGCCGCCGGCGTCAGGAATTCATCCGCCGGCCGAAAATGAAGATCCGGCCGTGAGGAACAGCTGATCTTCGCCGGCCGCTACGGATAGGTAAATGCTTTTAAATTGCTATTTTCAGCGCTCATGTCCGCGGGGCAGGAGGGACCCGCTGCAGATTCTCCATGTAGAATCTGCAGCGGATCTGATTTTCCCCGTGGACATGAGGCCTCAAAGGGGTTGTCCCGCGCTGAAACGTTTTTTGTTTTTTTTTCAATAGCCCCCCCGTTCGGCGCGAGACAAACCCGATGCAGGCATAAAAAAAACAAACCGTCCAGTACTTACCCGAATCCCCGCGCTCCGGCGACTTCTGACTTACCTTGTGAAGACGGCCGCTGGGATCTTCACCCTCGGTGGACCGCAGGTCTTCTGTGCAGTCCATTGCCGATTCCAGCCTCCTGATTGGCTGGAATCGGCACACGTGACGGGGCGGAGCTACGAGGAGCCGCTCTCCGGCACGAGCGGCCCCATTCAGAAGGGAGAAGACCGGACTGCGCAAGCGCGTCTAATTGGGCGATTAGACGCTGAAGATTAGACGGCACCATGGAAACGAGGACGCTAGCAACGGAACAGGTGAGTGAATAACTTCTGTATGGCTCATAATTAATGCACAATGTACATTACAAAGTGCATTAATATGGCCATACAGAAGTGTATACCCCCACTTTGTTTCGCGGGACAACCCCTTTAAAGTTAAACATCTACTTTCAAGAAGTCACCACATTGATCTTATGGAGCGTACCACTGCAGTACACTACAATGGTTTAGCAAACAATCATGGTGAGGACCAGGCCATGTGCCATTATAGCAAAAGCAAAAAGTTGAAGAAGGTGGAGGAAAAACAGAGATGCGAACGCTAAGAAAAATTATAGCAAAGCCCCTCAAGTTATAGTTGGTTGGTTCGCAGAGTACGAATAATGTAGACTACTGTGTAGTAACAGTCCGTAAAAATGAGGGCAGAGTTAACAATCTGAAGAGAAGTGTAGAGTCCTTCCTTGTATATCATAGCTTAACCCTTTCCAATCCACTGTCTGACCTCTGAAGACATTATGATTTAAGGCTGTACAGCTCCGATGTTGGAGGACATCCGTTGGGGTTCTCTTACTATACATTGCCAGCCTCTCTGCTGCCGGAGCCTATCCAACGTGTCACCTCATGCAGTACTGGCTTTAGCCAGCATATAGTGCCGTTGTATAACGGCAGAAAAAGAGTAAGCCCCCTAGGAAAACCAGGATACAAATTGGATTGGAAAGGGTTAAGTATAATTGGTAGAGTGATGTATTAGAGAAGTCTATGCACGAGTCTCAGTAAGTTGATAAGCCTGGAAAAAGTCACTAGGTGGCAACGTAAGCTTACAGAACAGAACAGAGAGTGCAAAAAAGAAAGAATAAAAGGGGAATCTTCTTGTGGACTCTCACACCTCCGAATACTTGGTTATTCTACGGACCTGAAATATGGCCTAGTAGTACATTCCTCAACTAATCTTGACTTGTTGGAGTAGACAGGGAGAGATGGCTGCAGTGAGAGCACAGGGTAAAAGTGAGAAAGCTGTCCTACTGGCGGAGTAAGTAAATGAATGTGATGCAGACTTGGAGAGGAGTCTGAGTATTCTGGATGGCATTACTGGAGGAAAATGTGAAGGACAGAGCCCTTGATATCCTAGGAACTGTAACAGATCATCAGAACCCTTGGGACGTGGGAAAGATGGTTGCTAGGCGGATGTTGAAAGCCTGGTGTTAGACTGTGGGAGGCAGTCTTCCCCAACTGCAGTCCTCAGGGACCTCCAACAGGTCATGTTTTCAGGATATCCTATAGTTAGAACACCTGCGGCAATGTCTGAGGCACTGATGATAACTACATTACCTGTGCAACACTGAAGAAATCCTGAAATCATGTCCTTTTGGGGTCCATGAGGACTGGAGTTGGGATACAGTGATGTAAGGTAACTTAGCCTGGAGTGTGGTGTCTGTGAAATGAGCAGCCTATAGTAAGCACACCTGACCAGCGGTGCTGGGCTCACTACAGGCCACTGGGTGCCTGGGAGAGCTGACAGCTGGAAGTGTAATAGAAGGCATCGCTCCCATCGGTTTCAATGGGAGGGAAGAATTTCTATTAGACTGAATGCACTGCCAGGTCGGATCCCGCAGCGGAATCAGACCATGTGCCAACCGGTGACCCCCCCGCGTACCTCTCCAGATTCTTCCTCTCTGTGCTGCACATATGCCCTCCGACGCACTGGTACACATGTGAAGTGCAGAGAATGCCATGCCATCGCGCTGGCAATGACGCAGATCCGTGGCGATTTTGAAATTGACATTTCGGAATCGCCGTGGGTCGGGCGGCTTCCATTAACTGCAATGGAGGCCCTCCATGCGAGTTTCTCCGTGAGCGGAAATCGCAAGTGATTTCCACGCGAGTGCATAGAAGAATCATTTTACATTGCATGCCATGGACGAACATTGCTACGGAATCTGCGGGCAGATGCCCACCGCGGATTCCGCAGCAAAAATCTGCCCATGTGCATTGAACCTTACACTTCCAGCTCTGACCATCGATGCAAACATCCATCTTGGCTGTACTGAAAGCGGGCTGGAGGACCAGCTGATTGGTGGGGATTCTGAGCAGCGGACTCCTGCCAATCAACTGTTAATGACTAGAGATGAGCGAGCACCAAAATGCTCGGGTACTCGTTACTCGAGTCGAACTTCCCGCGATGCGCAAGAGTTCGTTTCGAGTAATGAACCCCATTGAAGTCAATGGTCGACTCGAGCATTTTTGTATATCGCCGATGCTCGCTAAGGTTTTCATTTGTGAAAATCTGGGAAATTCAAGAAAGTGATGGGAACGACACAGAAACGGATAGGGCAGGCGAGGGGCTACATGTTGGGCTGCATCTCAAGTTCCCAGGTCCCACTATTAAGCCACAATAGCGGCAAGAGTGCCCCCCCCAACAATTTTTACTTCTGAGAAACCCTCATTAGCAAGGCATACCTTAGCTAAGCACCACACTACCTCCAACAAAGCACAATTACTGCCTGCATGACACTCCGCTGCCACTTCTCCTGGGTTAACATGCTGCCCAACCCCCCCCCCCCTGCACGATCCAGTGTCCACAGTGCACACCAAAGTGTCCCTGCGCAGCCTTCAGCTGCCCTCATGCCACACCACCCTCATGTCTATTTATAAGTGCGTCTGCCATGAGGAGGAACCGGAGGCACACACTGTAGAGGGTTGGCAGGGCCAGGCAGCGACCCTCTTTAAAAGGGGCGGGGTGATAGCCCACAATGCTGTACAGAAGCAATGAGAACTCCAATCCTGTGCCACCTCCGTCAGGAGCTGCAAACATGGGCATAGCAATGGGGAATCCATGTGCCACACAGTATTCATTCTGTCAAGGTGTCGCATAGCTCAATCCACACTGCAAGGGGAAAGCCATCAGCACTCTGCCCCCTACCCAAGTCAGTCAGTGCCTTTGTGCCAGACAGGTCAAACACCGCAATGGGAACTAAGTTTGCACCAACAGCATAGGTGGGTCCTAGGAAACCCAAGACATGAACAAAAAATTGATCTGAGCGGCCAAACATGGCAGACTTGCACCGCGCCCACGGCATAGGCCTCGGCCCACAGATTCAGCAATCCTAGGCTGGAAGCGGACTTTCACTGCACCCAGGACATAGGCCTCTGCACAAACCCTCAGCAATCGCATGCCTACAGCAGACTCCAATGCTAGCGTAGCTGTGCACGTCTCATCAGCGCTGTATTGCTCCTGTAGTTTGTCCCAATGCAGTGCCCCGGATAGTAGAGCTAATGTCAGATTAAATACAGGTGGGCTTCGGCCCACACTGCATGCCCCAGTCAGACTGGGGTTCTTTATAAGTAGACACAGGCAGGTACAACTCCGTGTGGACCGACAGCATGGGTGGGTCCCAGGAAGCCACCGGCGTTACATAAATAAATCCCATTGCATTGCCCAGCACGGCTGAGGTAACGTCAGATTAAACGCAGGTGGGCTTCGGCCCACACTACATGCCCCAGTCAGACTGGGGTTTTTTTTTATAAGTAGACACAGGCAGGTACAACTCCCTAATGTGAAGTCCATGTGGATCCAAAGCATGGGTGGCTCCCTGGAACCCACCGGCGGTACATAAACAAATCCCATTGCAGTGCCCAGCACAGCTGAGGTAACGTCAGATTAAATGCAGGTGGGCTTCGGCCCACACTGCATGCCCCAGTCTGACCGGGGTTTTTAATACATAGACACTGGCATGTACAAATCCGTAATGTGAAGTCCCTGTGGACCCACAGCATGGGTGGATCCCTGGAACCCATCGGCGGTACATAAATGTATCCCATTGCAGTGCCCTGCTCAGCAGAGCTAACGTCAGATACAATACAGGGGGGCTTCAGCCCACAGTGCATGCCTCAGTCAGACTGGTAATATGTACCTTAACAGTAACCCCGTTGGTGGGAATGTGGTCGCGACTGCGGACCTAGTAGCACGGTTTTATTTAGTTGGTTTTCGGAATGTGGCCAGGATTAAGTGGGCCGTGGCGGGGGGATGGTGGGGGGGCTCTCTTGTTGTGTCGTTAAAGGTGAAATTCTTGGACTGCCACCAGACGGACCAATGCTAAGGTATTTGTCAAGAATGTTTTCATTGTTGGAGGAGGAGGGGGATGTTTTTGAGGCACTACGTGTCCTCTCCACGTGTCCGTGGTTATATGCACCTTAACAGTAACCGCGTTGGTGGGAAATGGCCTCGCCGCCATCATGTCTTTGGGAATGTGGTCGCGACTGCGGACCTAGTAGCACGGTTTTATTTAGTTGGTTTTCGGAATGTGGCCAGGATTAAGTGGGCCGTGGCGGGGGGATGGTGGGGGGGCTCTCTTGTTGTGTCGTTAAAGGTGAAATTCTTGGACTGCCACCAGACGGACCAATGCTAAGGTATTTGTCAAGAATGTTTTCATTGTTGGAGGAGGAGGGGGATGTTTTTGAGGCACTACGTGTCCTCTCCACGTGTCCGTGGTTATATGCACCTTAACAGTAACCGCGTTGGTGGGAAATGGCCTCGCCGCCATCATGTCTTTGGGAAGCCTCCGTTTCCACACCCCAGTGACATAGCATTAGCAGCGGTATAGGCAGAGCCCAGAATTAGTAACATTTCAGTGGTAGCATTAGGGACAGGCCCCAGTAACATATCACTAGCAGCAGTATAGGGGGAGCACAGTATTAGTTCCATTTCAGTAGTAGTAGCAGTCAAAACAGGCCCCAGTAATATATCACTAGCAGCAGTATAGGGGGAGCACAGTATTAGTTCCATTTCAGTAATAGTAGCAGTCAAGACAGGCCCCACTAACATATCACTAGCAGCAGTATAGGGGGAGCACAGTATTAGTTCCATTTCAGTAATAGTAGCAGTCTGAACAGGCCCCAGTAACATATCACTAGCAGCAGTATAGGGGGAGCACAGTATTAGTTCCATTTCAGTAGTAGTAGCAGTCTGGACAGGCCCCAGTAACATATCACTAGCAGCAGTATAGGGGGAGCACAGTATTAGTTCCATTTCAGTAGTAGCAGCAGCCAAGACAGGCCCCAGTAACAATTCCGAAGCAGCAGTATAGGGGGAGCACAGTCTTAGTTCCATTTCAGTAGTAGTAGCAGTCAAGACAGGCCCCAGTAACAATTCCGAAGCAGCAGTATAGGGGGAGCACAGTCTTAGTTCCATTTCAGTAGTAGTAGCAGTCAAGACAGGCCACAGTAACAATTCCGAAGCAGCAGTATAGGGGGAGCACAGTCTTAGTTCCATTTCAGTAGTAGTAGCAGTCAAGACAGGCCACAGTAACATTCCCGTTGCAGCAGTTTAGGGAGATAACAGTCTCTTTCACATTTCAGTAGTTGCAGTATAGACAAGGCCCCAGTTACATTTATGTAGTAAAAGTGTAGGCCAACCCCACACACCTTGCTCTACCATGAGTGCAGGTAAAGCCCATAAAAATTACTAGGATTACACTGTAGGTGAGGGCCCAAAAAAATTGGTGTACCAACAGTACTAATTTACCTCAGAAAAATTGCCCATGCACAACCAAGAGGGCAGGTGAAACCCATTAATCGCTTTGGTTACTGTGGCTTAAAGGGGTTGTCCCGCGAAAGCAAGTGGGGTTATACACTTCTGTATGGCCATATTAATGCACTTTGTAATGTACATTGTGCATTAATTATGAGCCATACAGAAGTTATCAGAAGTTATTCACTTACCTGTTCCGTTGCTAGCGTCCTCGTCTCCATGGTGCCGTCTAATTTTCAGCGTCTAATCGCCGGATTAGACGCGCTTGCGCAGTCCGGTCTTCTTCTTTTCTGAATGGGGCCGCTCGTGCCGGAGAGCGGCTCCTCGTAGCTCCGCCCCGTCACGTGCCGATTCCAGCCAATCAGGAGGCTGGAATCGGCAATGGACCGCACAGAAGCCCTGCGGTCCACCGAGGGTGAAGATCCCGGCGGCCATCTTCACCAGGTAAGTAAGAAGTCACCGGAGCGCGGGGATTCAGGTAAGCACTGTCCGGTTTGCTTTTTTAACCCCTGCATCGGGTTTGTCTCGCGCTGAACGGGGGGGGGGCTATTGAAAAAAAAAAATCCCGTTTCGGCGCGGGACAACCCCTTTAATTTGTAAGTAGGCCTGGAGGCAGCCCAGTTAAAATAAAAATTGGTTCAGGTGCAAGTTTCAACGCTTTAATGAGAATTGAAACGTATAAACATTGTTTACAAAAGTAATATGACTGAGCCTTGTGGGCCCAAGAAAAATTGCCCGTTCGGCGTGATTACGTGAGGTTTCAGGAGGAGGAGCAGGAGGAGGAGGATGAATATAATACACAGATTAATTAAGCTAAAAGGTCACCGTTTTTTATGGTGATAGAGAATGATGCTTCCATCCGCGGGTGCTGCCTACGTATTGTTTAGGTACCGCTGCTGTCCGCTGGTGGAGAAGAGAAGTCTGGGGAAATCCAGGCTTTGTTCATCTTTATGAGTGTAAGCCTGTCGGCATTGTCAGTTGACAGGCGGGTACGCTGATCCGTGATGATTTCCCAAGCCGCACTAAACACCCTCTCTGACAAGACGCTAGCCGCAGGGCAAGCAAGCACCTCCAGGGCATACAGCGCGAGTTCAGGCCACGTGTCCAGCTTCGACACCCAGTAGTTGTAGGGAGCAGAGGTGTCACGGAGGACTGTCGTGCGATCGGCTACGTACTTCCTTACCATCCTTTTACAGTGCTCCCGCCGACTCAGCCTTGACTGGGGAGCGGTGACACAGTCTTGCTGGGGAGCCATAAAGCTGGCAAAGGCCTTGGAGAGTGTTCCCCTGCCTGCGCTGTACATGCTGCCTGATCTCCGCGCCTCCCCTGGTACCTGGCCCTCGGAACTGCGCCTTCTGCCACTAGCGCTGTCGGATGGGAATTTTACCATCAGTTTGTCCACCAGGGTCCTGTGGTATAGCATCACTCTCGAACCCCTTTCCTCTTCGGGTATGAGAGTAGAAAGGTTCTCCTTATACCGTGGGTCGTGCAGTGTGTACACCCAGTAATCCGTAGTGGCCAGAATGCGTCTAACGCGAGGGTCACGAGAAAGGCATCCTAACATGAAGTCAGCCATGTGTGGCAGGGTACCTGTACGCAACACATGTCTGTCCTCACTAGGAAGATCACTTTCAGGATCCTCCTCCTCCTCAGGCCATACACGCTGAAAGGATGACAGGCAAGCAGTATGGGTACCCTCAGCAGTAGGCCAAGCTGTCTCTTCCCCCTCCTCCTCATGCTCCTCCCCCTCCTCCTCCTCCTCCAAAACGCGCTGAGATATAGACATGAGGGAGCTCTGACTATCCAGCAACATACTGTCTTCCCCCGCCTCCGTTTCCGAGCGCAAAGCGTCTGCCTTTATGCTTTGCAGGGAACTTCTCAAGAGGCATAGCAGAGGAATGGTGATGCTAATGATTGCAGCATCGCCTCTCACCATCTGGGTAGACTCCTCAAAGTTTCCAAGGACCTGGCAGATGTCTGCCAACCAGGCCCACTCTTCTGTAAAGAATTGAGGAGGCTGACTCCCACTACGCCGCCCATGTTGGAGTTGGTATTCCACTATAGCTCTACGCTGCTCATAGAGCCTGGCCAACATGTGGAGCATAGAGTTCCACCGTGTGGGCACGTCGCACAGCTGTCGGTGCACTGGCAGATTAAACCGATGTTGCAGGGTCCGCAGGGTGGCAGCGTCCGTGTTGGATTTGTGGAAATGTGCGCTGAGCCGGCGCACCTTTCCGAGCAGGTCTGACAAGCGTTGGTAGCTTTTCAGAAACCGCTGAACCACCAAATTAAAGACGTGGGCCAGGCATGGCACGTGCGTGATGCTGCCGAGCTGCAGAGCCGCCACCAGGTTACGGCCGTTGTCACACACGACCATGCCCGGTTGGAGGCTCAGCGGCGAAAGCCAGCGGTCGGTCTGCTCTGTCAGACCCTGCAGCAGTTCGTGGGCCGTGTGCCTCTTCTCTACTAAGCTGAGTAGTTTCAGCACGGCCTGCTGACGCTTGCCCACCGCTGTGCTGCCACGCCGCGCGACACCAACTGCTGGCGACGTGCTGCTGCTGACACATCTTGATTGCGAGACAGAGGTTGCGTAGGAGGAGGAGGAGGAGGAGGAGGAGGAGGGTGGTTTAGTGGAGGAAGCATACACCACCGCAGATACCAGCACCGAGCTGGGGCCCGCAATTCTGGGGGTGGGTAGGACGTGAGCGGTCCCAGGCTCTGACTCGGTCCCAGCCTCCACTAAATTCACCCAATGTGCTGTCAGGGAGATATAGTGGCCCTGCCCGCCTGTGCTTGTCCACATGTCCGTTGTTAAGTGGACCTTGGCAGTAACCGCATTGGTGAGGGCGCGTACAATGTTGCGGGAGACGCCGCCGCCATCATGTTTTTGAAAGCCTCCGTTTCCACAAGCCTGTACGGCAGCATCTCCAGGCTGATCAATTTGGCTATGTGCACGTTTAACGCTTGAGCGTGCGGGTGCGTGGCGGCGTACTTGCGCTTGCGCTCAAACAGTTGCGCTAGCGACGGCTGGACACTGCGCTGAGAGACATTGCTGGATGGGGCGAGGACAGCGGAGGTGAGCGTGTTGGTGCAGGCCGGGAGATGGTCGTGCCTGTGTCCTGAGAGGGGGGTTGGATCTCAGTGGCAGGTTGGGGCACAGGGAGAGAGGCAGTGGTGCAAACCGGAGGCGGTGAACGGCCTTCGTCCCACCTTGTGGGGTGCTTGGCCATCATATGCCTGCGCATGCTGGTGGTGGTGGCTCCCCGGCTGATCTTGGCGCGACAAACCTTGCACACCACAATTCGTCGGTCGTCTGCACTCTCAGTGAAAAACTGCCACACCTTTGAGCACCTTGGCCTCTGCAGGGTGGCATGGCGCGAGGGGGCGCTTTGGGAAACAGTTGGTGGATTATTTGGTCTGGCCCTGCCTCTACCCCTGGCCACCGCACTGCCTCTTCCAACCTGCCCTGCTGCTGCACTCGCCTCCCCCTCTGAAGACCTGTCCTCAGTAGACTTAGCAAACCAGGTGGGGTCAGTCACCTCATCATCCAGCTGCTCCGAATCCTCTGTGGGCTCCTCCCTCGGACTTACTGCCCTTACTACTACCTCACTGATAGACAACTGTGTCTCATCGTCATCGTCCTCCTCACCCACTGAAAGCTCTTGAGACAGTTGCCGGAAGTCCCCAGCCTCATCCCCCGGACCTCAGGAACTTTCCAAAGGTTGGGCATCGGTCACGACAAACTCCTCTGGTGGGAGAGGAACCATTGCTGCCCAATCTGGGCAGGGGCCCGAGAACAGTTCTTGGGAGTCTGCCTGCTCCTCAGATTGTGTCATTTTGATGGAGTGAGGAGGCTGGGAGGAAGGAGGAGCAGCAGTCAGAGGATTCAGCGTTGCAGCTGTGGACGGCTTAGAAGACTGGGTGGTCGATAGATTGCTGGATGCACTTTCTGCCATCCACGACAGGAACTGCTCACACTGCTCAGTTTCTAATAAAGGTCTACCGCGTGGACCCATTAATTGTGAGATGAATCTGGGGACCCCAGAAACTTGCCTCTCTCCTAATCCCGCAGCAGTCGGCTGCGATACACCTGGTTTAGGAGCTCGGCCTGTGCCCACACCCTGACTTGGGCCTCCGCGTCCTCGCCCCCTTCCACATTCTCTAGGCCTACTCCTACCCCTCAGCATGGTGTATTATGAGTAGAGCAGAATCAGAACGCTGTAATTAAATGTGCCGCTTATTGGCCTGTGGTTGGAGGCTGACTTCGTTTACGGAACGCACAACAGAGCCAGGAAACAATTATGCGCAAGCCTGTAGTCAGACCTAGGTGCGTATGACTGAGCTACTGGAATTCACAGGGCAGAACCAGTCAAGTGGCCAAAGGCCAGTGGTAGGCCTTAAGTATTTTGCTTCATTTTTTAAAAATGGTGAGGTGAAAAACCAGACAGACACCGTATGCAGCGTATATATGTATACTGTTTACCTGTGGCGGGATGACGGCGATCATGTAACGGACACAGCAGAGCCAGGAAACAATTATGCGCAAGGCTGGGTATTAATCAGCGACTACTACCGCCAGCAGACACGCCGTAAACTGAAGACGGTCACAGGCAGGCCAAATATAGTATTTTTTTCCACTTTTTGGGAAAAAGCCCACTGCCTGTGATATAGCCTGTATATGGATTTCCCTGTTGGAGCATGACTGTGGTTACTGAAAGCACAGTGCAGCCAGGAAACAATTATGCGCAAGGCTGGGTATTAATCAGCGACTACTACCCCCAGCACACACGACGTAAACTGAAGACGGTCACAGACAGGCCAAATATAGTATTTTTTTTCCACTTTTTGGGAAAAAGCCCACTGCCTATAAAACCAGTATATCTCTTTCCCTGTACCACTGACCCTGCCTCACCAGTACTGCCCCTATACTCTGTAAAATGACTGCAGACTGAGGACGCTATGGTCTGCACGCCCGATATACAAAAAAAAAATAATTGTGCAAAACTGCTAAAAGCAGCCTCAACAGTACTGCACACGGTCAGATGTGGCCCTAAGAAGGACCGTTGGGGTTCTTGAAGACTAAAATAACAGCCTAACACTCTCCCTATAGCAGCTACAGCAAGACAGCACTTTCCCTGATCTCTCTCAGCGTGCATCTGTGGCGAGCCGCGGGCGGCCCCAGTTTATATACTCGGGTGGCACCTGATCTCCCCAGCCACTCACTGCAGGGGGGTGGGATAGGGCTGGAATGTCACAGGAGGAAGTTGTAATGACTTCCCTGTGTTTCTATTGGCCAGCAAAGCGCGCAAATTTCTCAGGGAAGGAAATGTAATGGAGTCGAGCACCGCGTGGTGCTCGTCTCGAGTAACGAACATCTCAAACACCCTAATACTCGAACGAGTATCAAGCTCGGACGAGTGCGCTCGCTCATCTCTATTAATGACCTATTCTGAGGATGGGTCATTAAAAGTAAATGCATGAAAACCCCTTTAAGCTCATCATCACCTTTTCTTGTCATGCATACTTAGTTCTTTTGTGGTTGGCAAAAGGGATACAATATTTATTGACCTCTCACGAACAATAGCCTCTTTCATACAGCATTCATTTACCAGATGCTTTATCCAAATGAAGTCAAACAGTAGACAGAAGAGTGGAAGATGAAATAGTTTATTCAAACGACATTCATTTACTCCTGAAGATCCAGCATGAAAGTAATTCATTCAGGCCAGAAGATTTTAATAACTTAGCTTGGTCTTTAGGTAATAACTTAGATTGGTCACTAGGTGGCAGTATCTGCACGGACTGGTCACTGGATGGCAGTATCTACTTGGAGTGATAACTAGATGGCAGTATCTGCTCAGAGTGGTCACTGGGTGGCATTATCTGCACAGAGTGGTCACTAGGTGGCAGTATCTGCTCAGAATGGTCACTGGGTGGCATTATCTGCTCAGAGTGGTCACTAGGTGGCAGTATCTGCTCAGAATGGTCACTGGGTGGCATTATCTGCTCAGAGTGGTCACTAGGTGGCAGTATCTGCTCAGAGTGGTCACTGGGTGGCATTATCTGCTCAGAGTGGTCACTAGGTGGCAGTATCTGCTCAGAATGGTCACTGGGTGGCATTATCTGCTCAGAGTGGTCACTAGGTGGCAGTATTTGCTCAGAGATTAAGATTCCACAGCCAGAATTGTTCCATTCGTTTTTAACATAATAACGACCCCTGATTTTCACACATCAGAGATTGCCTTCACTAGCCTGGCTTATACATTGGCAGAACCATGAATGCAGTCTAGGAACCATGCTGTCACTACTTTCGGATCTCATCCATCAGTGGGAAGTCTTCTGGATTCTCTTTGATGGCTGCTCCTCCTCTTCAGTGACCCATTCCTCCTTCGGAACACTAGCGCCTTGCCTCATTGCTCTGCGTAACTATCAAGTTTGTGCCCTCAGTGAGAGACTGTAACTAGAGATGAGCGAGTGTACTCGGTTCGGGTGTTTTTGCAATCGAGCACCGCTTTTCCGAGTAACTGACTACTCGGACGAAAAGATTCAGGGGGCGCCAGGGGGCGGTGTGGTGGAGCGGGGGGGGGGGGGGTAGCAGTGGGGAACAGGGGGATCTTTCTCTCCCCCCCCCCACTCCCCTCTGCTACCCCCCACTCCACCACGCCGCCCCCCGGCGATTCAGCTGAATGGCTACCGTTGTAATACAAGGACAGCTGAAAGTCCATCAGAATGAAAGCTTCTCAGTTCAGATTCATGGGGGTCCCAAGCACAGGACCCCACTCTATGACATGCCATTGCCCTAATAAAGCATATGAGCAAGGGTTGTCCTCCCTAATCCTGACCCTTGTACACACTGTACTGAGCTCTGTCTAATGTATGGGCAGAGGGGGGATAACTCATATCAGCCCTTTAAATACAGCCTTCCATAGGTGAAGACATTACTGACATATCCTTAATGATTATTCCTCTGTGCTCTATATACCTCCCATATATGCTCTATCGTCCATGATCTGTGCTATCACTTGATTGGATGGGGTCATATCATCTAAAGGTTTATGGGAGAGCGCACACATGGCTGTCTGAAAAGGGTCAAAAGGGCCAGATTTCACCGGTGATTATTATACTCATTAGTCCCATCACTGCTGGCAATCATTAGTGACGCTCCCATAACCCCTTGACTGCCGAAGCCCCTCAGGGACATGCTCATTAGTCCCTATAAAGCCATGATTGTCCCCAGTAAACACTTTGCTACCAGATCACAAAAGATAGTCAAAATATACAAAACAAAGTTTTCTACTGATGACAAAGCCTGAAAATCTGTGGGAAAAACTGAATTTTGCTCAACTATATAGACATCATGGTAGGGAATGCCCAAGGCTCCTTATAGTAGCCGGAGCAGAGGCCCGTTCATGTCATTTTATAGGTTTGTCAATGTGCAATTCAGATCATATAATGCATTCTAGCCAGGGTAAGGCTGCTTTCACATCTGCGTTGGGGATTCCATTTTCCTGCATTGGGGAGCAGGAAAGGGGAATCCCCTGGTCCAATAAATCCATCTTATCATGGAACCGAACAGCACCAAACGAACCACATAGACTCTAATGGGGTCTGTTCAGTTTCTGTTCAGCGGCCCAACTTTTAGGGTGCGGGCAGACGAGCTTAAGCGTATTTACGTTCGCACGAGCGCAACGTATAATCGCCCGAGCGATCGTTTTTCACCGATCACGACCAGAGCTAGAAAGCGTATTTTCGTTTGTTCCTACTTTGCAAACAGTCTTTTCGGCGATCGAATATGCGTTGGCGCGTATTTCGGTCGCATATGTTCCGTTTTTTTTCGAATTGCCGTTTTTACGCGCCGTAAAATCGCCCATGTGAACGAATACATTCGAAACCATTGCCTCAGATGGTCACGTATATACGTTTGGTCGCAAAAACGCGCCGTTTATGCGCTCGTCTGCCCGCACCCTCACTGGAAGAAAAAGTCCTTCATACGGGACTTTTTCTTCCACTTTTTTGTGTGCAGGAACTGTTCTACCTACTGTTCTCTGCATACAGCTCCTGGAGGCTCATTTACAAGATAATGAAAGCAATAAGCTGCTAATGCGCATTAGTGCCCATTAGTAGCTTATGCAAAACGATTGCTTAAACTGTCAATCTCCCTATCTTTTGAACGAACTTTGAGCGATGATCTTTGCGTGTAAATGGGCCTTTACATGTCTAATTAGTTGGGATGGTAAAGTTATAGGCAGATTTTGCAACTAGAGGGCTTAACTATATACACCCCCATCTAGAGGAACATGATATTAGATTAAACTCAGACTGTCCGAAATGTTACATGGAGGGTGCATATCGTCTGGGATTGTGTAAAACTGTGTGCATTTTGGAAGGGGGTACTAAAAAATCTATCATGTTGACATTGGTCTTATACCAGTATTTGTGTATTGGGTGTTGTTGATAGGCTTGATGGACTCTTCTGGGAGTCAAAGAGCATTGCATCAGGCACAGAAGCTGATCGCTGCCCATTGGATGTAGCCGCCCCGACAGTGGGAGATTGTGTTGGGGAGATTTCGACTTTCTTTAATATAGTTAGTTATAGTTATGGTTAGTTGCATAGTTTGGGCGGGCCATGATATGTTCTATGTATATTATTCTTGTGCATGTTTGTATGTCATGACATTACGGGGTAATTGGATTCAAAAATATAACTTCAATAAAGTTGATCTGATTATAAAAACGTCATATAGGGTGTTCACATTTCCTCTATACCAAGGAGATCCTTCAGAACTAGTTACTTCACTAATTGCCATTTGATGAAATTGTAATGAAGTAATCAGAAGACCATTTTTGCTAATTAATGGTACAGATGGCAACTTTTCTTGCATAAAGGGAACGGCCCATAGGGTATATGTAGCTAATCTATCTACAGTGCTCCATAGTACAATATGAGACTAACAATCCACATCAAATTTGCCACATGTTAATATGGCTTAGACCTCATGGCAGGGCACAGAGCCTGGACAGCAGCAGACGAGGGCCGTATTTAACCCCTTAAGGACCAGGCTCTTTTTTTTTGTACCTTAAGGACCAGACACTTTTTAGGGATTTTACCCATGTGGTGGTTTTACTGGCCTGTTTTTTTTTTCTTCAACTGCCAAAATAATTTTTGCTGCTTTTTTTTTCCCGTGACATTTAGGGCTATTTTTTAAATATCTTTTTCACAGACTTTTTTTCCCTATTTTTTGGTTTTATTGGGGGTAAAATGCTAAAAAAAATTATTTTTTAACATGTATAGTAGAGATGAGCGAACGTACTCGTTTCGAGTACTTACGCACCCGAGTACCGCCATTTTCAAGTACTTCAGTACTCGGGTGAAAAGATTCGGGGGGCGCCGGGGGGCGGGGAGAGGTGTGGCGGTGCGGGGGGTAGCAGCGGGGAACAGGGGGGAGCCCTCTCTCTCTCCCTCTCCCCCCCACTCCCCACTGCTACCCCCCGTGCCGCCACGGCGCCCCCCGAATTCTTTCGCCCGAGTACGGAAGTATTCGGAAATCGCGGTATTCGGGCGAAAAAGGGGCGTGGCCGAGCACGTTCGCTCATCTCTAATGTATAGTTAAAATTAGTATATTTACGTTAAACAAAGTATGGGAACGGGTTCCTCTTTTTGTTTAGGACGTTTTGATATATAATATGTATGGTATTGTGTTACAGGGCGCATACTGTAATGGTTTTGATTGGCGTTGGCTTTGGGTTATTTTCTTTTTATGTATATATTTTTATGTTATTCTGTAATTTTGTTTCACTAATTTGTGTAATTATTTTTTACCATCTATGTCCTCCATGATGTCATATAAGACCTCTGGGGGATATTCACATGTGGTTTCTTTATTTGACACCTTTCCACTGTAGCTGGGGCATCCATAGGAGCCTCAGTTACAGGGAAAACATCCCTTGTAGTGACAATAGTCCTTGATCAGGGTCTGCTATGACCCTGCAGCTCTGCTGTATCAGGGGATCCCGGCGGTTATGTGACTACCAGCTCGTGTAGTAGAAGTTATACTTCTTCTTTCACTTTTTAGTATACATAGCGTTCATTGAGCACTGTGTACTAGGGAAAGGAGAAGGCAGAAGGGGTTCAAAATCCCTGCTTCTAGGAGGCACTGGCTCTGATTGGTTCTCGAGCGCCGGGGCTCAGCCAATTACTGCAGCACTTGATGAATCAATTACAGCAATCACATTGAATGGCTGTGTGCCAGAGCTTCAGAAGAAGATGTGTGGCAGAGCAGACAGTGTCTGTTAGGTAATAATGTATTGTTTTTTTTTTGTGTTTTTTTTTAATGTAGTTAGGGATAAATCTCATCTACTAAGCTGCTACTGCGGATTTTTTTATGTGGAATCGAACTTGTGTCATGTGAACATATGCTTGCAGTCTTTCTAGCATAAAAAATTTCTTGTTTTTTAGTTCCATGTGTCCCCTTGTTGTTGCTTCTTCTGTTGCAGGCTCTGGGCTAAGTAGGTCTCCTTCCCCCTCTTGCAGCTGACAGTACAGTCCCTTCTTACTTCCCCCCAGAATGAGTCTTTTTTGGATAAGCAGGGCAGAAAGCAACTTCTTTTGGCTGCTCTGCATTGAGCAAAGTATAACTATGTAGAGACGTGGCTGTGGGGAGGGTGACGTGCGTCATAACTCTTCACTGGATTACTGTTTTATAACATGGTAATAGTAAACATTGTTTATTTCCTATGATGCAATAGTACAACAAACCTTTTATTAGTATTATTTAGTTTTACATCATACAAAATGCATATCCATACACATTCATTGAAAACAAACAAACAGACCATGCACCATCTTAAAAAGGACACGAAAAAGGAGAAAAGAGAAAAAACAGAGGAGGAAAAGAGTACATTAACCCCTGGGACCGACTTTAGAGCATCACTGTGTAGCACTTATCCATCCTCTGGGACTCATTACTTAAACTTTGCACATGACCTAGAAACCTTGCTGACAGAAATTCTTGCATTCAATCTTGCATTAACCCTTTCCTAGTGGATAGGCTTCTTTTCTTTATTATGTTTTACAACCTTTAAACTCCTATCATTTGTTATTTGCCGTATATGGCAAACATGAAATATTGGGTGCCGGAGGTTTTTACATGGCCAAAAGGAAATAACATCGGAAAACTAACATATAGGCAAAAGTTCATGAAATGCAACATCAGGAAAACTAATATTTTGAAAAAAGTTAAAAAAGTCATAACCCTACTGTACTCATATGTGAGACATACCTTAACTTTTTATATATCATGAATCATAAAAGATTTCCAGTTTCCTAATATTAAAGTTGTTGTCACATCATATCAAGTTATCCTCTATATATTTGCTGATTAGTGGGAGTCTGACTGTTGGAACACCCATTGATCCTGAGACTTCAGTCCTGGCGCGTTCCAAGGCTCTGGAAGGCAGACTGCACCTGTGCACCTCCACTCTATTCACTTTAGTAGGCCCATTGGAAATAACCCAATGCTTGAGATAACAGAGCGCCATCTCCAGCGGTCCTATTAAAGTGAATGGAGCTGAGGCGCACATGCTGAGCCTCTGATGTGTAAATATTGTATTGTATATACAATACTGTGTAATAGGCAGGTGTGAAAAAAATGTAGCAGACTGAGGGCTCTTTTACATGAGCGTATATCGACCGCCATTTTCACAGCTGGCCGATATATGCTATGATCTGATGCATTGGATTCCAATGTATCAGATCACATGGCTGTATTCCTGTGGCGTTAAAGAGCGTGGCCGGGCCAATATAGCGCAGGAAGGGAGGAGAGAGGAGGAGAGAAGGGGGAGGGAGTTTAGCAGTCACACTGCTAAACTCCTTCCCACCTCCCTTCTCCGGTCGCTGTCAGTGGCTCCCATAGGAGTCTATGCAGCAGTCGACGTATTCCAGGCCCAAAGATAGTTCCATAAAAGTGCCCCGCGCTATATTAGCCGTCCGTATTTTTATATGCCACCGGAATACGTCTGCGTGATCTGATGCATTGGAATCCAATGCATCAGATGGTAGCGTATATCGGCTGGCCGTAAAACAGCATTTACAGCATTTTTTGTTCTTGGCTATAGCATAACAGTATTAAAACAAGAGAGACCATATTCATACCGTATATCACTGCATATGAGATAACAAAAAAAGCTGAAACAAAAAAATTCATTTTTTTTCTCTCGAGTGTCCTGTTGTCCTTCTGCTACAAAAACTAGCAGTAAGAACTCATCGTTGATATCTTAGTGGAACCTTTTCTCCTTGTTGGTCACTGACAAACTCCCCGGTTGACCGCTTTCAAACGAGAGTATTGTAACATGTCCATCATATGGATCTGTATTACAGATGTGTTACAGATATTACATCCATGTATCATCCGTATATTTTATTTTCTGATAGGCAAATACTGATCCGTATTTGTTCCATAATTATAATAGCAATACAGAGGCAAAAAATGGAAAAAAAATAGTCCTGCTGCCTTTTTTACATGACCATGAAAAATACAGCCATGAGAATAGAGACTTAATTTTACTTCAACGCCTTATTATGGTGCCAAAATACCGACCAACTACGGAGTTAAAATACGCTAGTCTAAAAGCTGCTTTTCTCAGGAAAGAATTCCATATTAGGATCTAGGAAGCATATTGTTAAGTGGGGGATTTTATACTATTTAAAAGGTCTTGAATGAGCTGTCAATAGTTTCATCTTTGTGGTTCCCTAGAAACCCCTTGACCACAGATGTGAATGATTGTCATGTAAGAGCAAGATCACTCAGTAGTTTCCTTATCTTGAGACTTACAAATAATCGTTCTTTAAGGTTTGCATCATTTATTTTTAAATTTTTTTACCTTTAGGGCTCTTTCCCACAAGCGTAGGTGTTTTTACATGCGCCCACGGCCGCCGTAAAAACACGTGAATGGGCGCACAAATCTGACATGTGTGCGCCTGTTCAGACGGCATGGGCCCGGGGCATATACACCAAGGCCCCAATGCCATTGCCTCCCCTTCCATCCCCCTCACCGGCTCACCTCCTCTTTCCTTCCCTCTGGCTGTTTGCAATGGGAGTGGGCAGATGGGGGCGAAGCTAAACACTCGCCCCTTCCCTACCACTTGTATGCAGCCAGCAATGGGAGGCGGCAGAGCGCGGCGGAGCTTAGCTCTGCCACGTCCTGCCCCCTCCCACTACAAACAGCCAGAGAGAATGAGAGAAGAGGGAGGGAGTTAAGCAGTCCCGCTGCTAAACTCCCTCCCACCTCCCTTCTCCGGCTGCTGTCATTGGCTCCCATAGGAGTCTATGCAGCGGCCGACGTATTTCAACCAGAAAGATAGTTCAGAACTATCTTTTTAGCCTGTAGTGAAAGCGCCCGACTCAGCCAATAGAGCGCCGGGCACGTTCTCTACAGGCCGAAAAGTTAGTCCTGGAACTTTTACGCCGCGGGAATATGGCTATGCGATGTGATGCACTGTAATAAAATGCATCAGTTTGTGGCGTATATTGGCCGGCCGGAAAATGGGCACGCTCATGTGAATAAGCCCTTAATTTGCAGCACTTTTTCCACACCTGCCTAAAACTTTTGCAGAGAACTGTATTTAAATTGAAATACAGCAGTTTTAATAAAGAGATGTCTGTATGTGCTGAGGATTGTATACAGTCATATTGGACACCAGTAATCCAGAATTATTTAAAAAAGCAAACCTGTTGTGACTAGTTTTACCAAAAGATACTCAGTTTGTTTAGCGGTTAATCAGAGGGGTAAATAAAAATGGCCGCTGTCCTATTAGACTGTCAAAGCCCCTTCCTACAATGTAGGGTGCAGGCATCTGAGCAGGATGGGGCTGTTTTATTTTAATACACTGAATACCCCCTAGACAAAACAGGTGCCTTTTGGTAAATTAAAGGTATTTTTAAATTTATTTATAAAGACATTTTTTCTCTTTATGTGTTTGATATATTTTCTGGAAAACCCCTTTTTAATAAAGTTTCTAAGGCCTCTTTCCCACAAGCGTATATCGGCCCACCGTTTTCACGGTTGGACGATATACGCTGTGATTGGATTGGATTCCAATGCATCAGATCACATGGCCGTATTCCTGTGACGTAAAAGCGCCTGGCCAGGCCAATATTGCGCCGGGTGTTTTTACGTCGGGCCCAAAAGATAGTTCTGGCATCTCTTGGGCCAGAATACATCGGCTGCATGGGAGCCAATAACAGTGGCCGGAGAAGGGAGATGGGAGGGAGTTTAGCAGCATGACTGTTAAACTCCCACCCTCTTCTCTCCTCCCCTCCAGCTTATTCCAATAGGATGGGGCGAAGCTAAGCATCGCCCCGTCCCCTCCTATTGCTGGCTGCGAACAATGGGTGGGAAAGGGCCAGAGCTAAGCTACCGCCCTCCTCCTTGCCCCTTTTCCGCAGCCAGCAATGTGAGGAAGTGGGACGGGGTGGTGTTTAGCCCCGCCCCCATCCCACCCCCTCCTATTGCAATCAGATGGAGGGGAGAAGAGAAGAGGTGAGCCGGTAAGGGGGAGGGAAGGGGAAGGTCAGGGCCCATGCCGTATGAGCAGGCGCACGATCGTTAGATGTGTGGGCCCGTTCATAAGCTTTTACGTCCCAGTTGGTAGCATTTATCGACCGGCCTTAAAAACAGCGGCTGATATATGCTTGTGGGAATGAAGCCTAAGGCTAATTTCACACGGGCGAGCATGATATCGAGCCGTGAGGTTCAGCCCAATATGGCGCTTGTGCATGTGCGATATCCTCATGGATGTGAGGCGTTTTTGTGTTAAAAACGTCTCCCATCATTTCTGGGAAGTTGCGATTAGTTGTGGTGGAGGAACAGCAAGTGTTTCCTATTGTTTTCAGTGGCAAACCTCGCAGCGCACTTGCGTGCATATCACACACAATGCGATGTGTTTTCCGGCCCCATTAAAAACCAATGGACGATGTGTTACGAATAGAGATGAGCGAGCACCAAAATGCTCGAGTGCTCGTTACTCGAGTCGAACTTTCAGTGATGCTCGAGAGTTCGTTTCGAGTAACGAACCACATTGAAGTCCATGGGCGACTCGAGCATTTTTGTATATGACTGGTGCTCCGCTAAGGTTTTCATTTGTGAAAATCTTAGCAAATCACCAAAGTCATGTAAAAAACACAGAAATGGATAGGGCAGGTGAGGAGCAACATGCAGGGCTGCATTTCGGGCTCCGAGGTCTCACTATTAAGCCACAATAGTGGCAAGAGTGAGACCCCCCCCCCCCCCCGCACTGTCAGCATAAAGATCATTCTCCTCTGCCACAGCTGTTACAGCTGTGGCAGAGAAGAACGATGTTAGCCCATTAAATTCAATGGAGCCGGCAATACAGCCGGCTCCATTGAAAGCAATGGGCTGCTGGCGAGCGCAGGATGAATTTTCGGGAAGGGCTTAAAAATATAAGCCCTTCCCTGAAAATCATCCTAAAATGTGTAAAAATAAAAAAAAAATTATGTCAGCATTAAGATCATTCTCCTCTGCCATAGCTGTAACACCTGTGGCAGAGAAGAATGATGTTAGTCCATTGAAAGCAATGTGCTGCCGGCGATCGCGGGATGAATTTTCGGGAAGGGCTTAAAAATATAAGCCCTTACCTGAAAATCATCCTAAAATGTGTAAAAAAAAAATGTATGCTCACCTTTCCGCTGCAGCCGGAGTTCAGCCGCGTCTGGCCGGCAGTTCTCCTGAACTGCTCTGAGTAGTATTCAGCAGCCGGGGATTTAAAATCCCCGCCTGCTGAATGAGCTGCCTCTGATTGGTCACAGCCTCACCAATCAGAGGCAGCTCTCACTCACACCCATTCATGAATTCATGAATGGGTGAGTGCTGCCTCTGACTGACTCAGCGCAGGGACCAATCAGAGGCAGCATTCACCCATTCATGAATTCATAAATGGGTGTGAGTGAGAGCTGCCTCTGATTGGTGAGGCTGTGACCAATCAGAGGCAGCTCATTTAGTGGGCGGGGATTTTAAATCCCCGGCTGCTGATAGATCAGCAGTTCAGCACCACAGTGCAGGGGACAGCAGGAGAAGACACGGCTGTGCCCCGGCAGCTGAAGGGAGGTGAGTATCTATTTTTTTTGTTTTTTAAATCACTTTTAATTGATTTCCAGGGAAGGGCTTATATGTAAAGCCCTTCCCTGAAAAACAATTCAGGTGTGCCACAGACCATTGTCTTCAATGGAGCCGCCGCCAGCAGCAGCGGCTCCATTGAAGTGAATGGCTGCATTTTTTTTTTTTTGCACCAAAATTTTTCCTTTTCAGTTAAGAGCCTATATGTTAAGCTCTTCCCTGAAAAACAATTTGGTGGTGCCAGCAGACCGTTGTCTTCAATGGAGCCGCCGGCAGCAGAAGCGGCTCCATTAAAGAGAATGGCTGCATTTTTTTTTTTTTACACTAAAATCTTTCTTTTTCAGGGAAGGGCTTATATGTAAAGTCCTTCCCTGAAAAGGAATGCAGGGAGCCAGCAGGTCATTGTTTTCAATGGAGCCGCCGGCAGCAGCCGCGGCTCCATTGAAAACAATGCGTGCATTCCCTATAGCGCACGCATGTCCTATCTTTGCAGGCACGCACCTGCACAGTACGAACATGTGCACACACCATAGGGAATGCAGTATTGTAAATACAAGCGTGTTTTTGTGCGTGCGTACGCACGCACCAAAACACACTCGTCTGAACGAGCCCTAAGGATGATTTTCAGGTAAGGGCTTATATTTTTAAGCCCTTCCCGACAATTCATCCCGCGCTCGCCGGCAGCCCATTGCTTTCAATGGAGCCGGCTGTATTGCTGGCTCCATTGAATTCAATGGTCAGTGCTCGTTTAATCGAGACGAGTACCGCGTGGTGCTCATCTCGAGTAGCGAGCATCTCGAGCACCCTAATACTCGAACGAGCATCAAGCTCGGACGAGTATGCTCGCTCATCTCTAGTTCCGAAGTAACACCCAAAGATAGAACATGGCACGTTTTTTTCATGCACCATGATGCCATGTGGGAATAAAAAATTGCTCATGTATACTATCCCATTCAGAAGAATGGGGTTCATATTCATGCAAGAATTGGGGCGTCTCGCAACACAGAAATTCTGATGTTTCTAAGACATGGTATAATATAAGGGATCCTTTTTGTTATATTTTTATGTTCATTTCTATGACCTTTTTCCTTATAGGATTTGGAATTAAGATAAAGTATTGATATCTCCACATATATTAACGACTGTAATAGCTTTCATTGGATGTACTTACTTTTTCTATGCCTCTGAGGCCCATGACATTACCAGTAAATGATAGGTGAGTTCTTTTACAGGGTTTTTTATTCTGAATTACACCATTTTCTCTTGTCTAAAGTGCATGATGTTCCAATTCACAACAGAATATATAAAAATTAGAAAATCGGTGAGGGATATTTCAGTTTTATTTAATAGCTACAATTATTTATTGAATGAGGAAAGATCACATAAAATTCTGCTCATGTAACTTTCTTATAGAAGTGCAGTAGACATCTGGGTAATATGACATATGACAACTACAGGAGTAACACACTAGACCAATTCAAGGGCAGAATAGATAGGACATACGTTATAGTTATGGTTATTGCATACATGCTCACTTTTTAAAATTATTGTCAGGTAGATTTGATTTTTTACCTAAGCCCCACCCACTAGTACAGACCCCTCCACCCAAAAAAAGACCAATGCTTTGATTAACAGCGCTACCAATGTGACCTTGTTAACATGTGATCAGAGTGGCTACAATAAACAGTGACAGCAGACTGCCACCCTAACAATATGGGGTCAGCAGAGTGTCCACATAAACAATGGCAGGAGAGTTCCCCAATAAGTTATAACAGTACCAATATAATGTGTGTATCTCTATCACCTTTTCCCATCCTCTAATACGGCATGGCATCAGCAGCAGGAATCGGCTATAAAATATACTCAACGTCCATTTACCCCTTTAGATGCCACAGGCAATAGCAAATCACAGCACCTGATTGACTTTACAAAGAGAGGTATGTTGGTCATGGGAAAGAAACACTGTGTCCTGAGGGTGCAAAACACAACCCCAATTCTAAAAAAGTTGGGAAGCTCCGTAAAATATAAATACATGTAAAGAGAAAAAAAGGAGGAAATTATTTGGAAATGTCAAATAACCATATTTTATTCACAATAGAACTCTCTAAAGCAAAGATGGTCAGAGGTTCACCAATCTGAGAAAAACTGTATCTAAAAATTGTGGAACAGTTTTAAAAAAATTTTCCTCAATGTAAAATTGTGAAGACTTTAAATATCCCACTGTCTACAGTGCAAAATATCATCAAGAGATTCAGAGAATCTGGATAAATTCATGTGCACAAGGGACAAGGCCAGTAGTCAATATTGGACGATCGAGATCTACGGGTCCTCAGGCGTCACTGCATTAAAGACAGGCGTGATTCTGTAATGCAAAGCACTGCATGGGCTCAGGAATACTTCCAGAAATCATTGTCTGTGAACAGAAATCATTGGGTGTGAACACAGTTCACCGTGCAATCCACAAATGTAGGTTAAAGCTGTATCATACAAAGAAGAAGTCATATATCAACACAATCCAGAAATGCCGGCATCTTCTCTGGGCCAAAGCTCATTTAAAATGAAGTGAAGCAAAATGGTCAGATGGTCAAAATGAAGTGAATCAAAATTTGAAATTCTTTTTGAAAACTTCGGACGACATGTTCTGTAGACCCAAGAGGAGAGGGACCATCCAGCTTGTTATCAGCGCACAGTTAAAAAGCCTTCATCTCTGATGGTATGGGGTTGCATTAGTGCCTATAGCATGGGCAGCTTACACATCTTGAAAGGCATTATCAATACTAAGCAGTATAAAGAGGTTTTAGAACACATATATTCCATCCAGACAACGTCTCTTTCAGGGAAGGCCTTGCATATTTCAGCAAGACAATGCTAAACGGCATACTGCATCCATCACAACAGTATGGCTTTAATGAAGAAGAGTCTGGTTGGTGAACCGGCCGCCGCCACCAGTAGAAAACATTTGGTGCATTATGAAATGAAAAATCCAGCAAAGTCGTCCGAGGACTGTTGAGCAGCCAAAATCCTACAATAGGCAAGAATGGGACAACATTTCTCTCCCAAAACTCCAGAAATTGGCCTCCTCACTTCCTAGACGTCCACAGAGTGTTGTAAAAAGAAAAGGTGATGGTACACAATGGTAGACATGGCCTGGCCCGGCTTTCCTGATATCTGTTGCTGCCATCAATTTCTAAATTGGTTAATTCTTTTTTTATGAAATTGAGAAGTGTCTCCCTTTCACCCTCTCATGTGTTCTATGTTCTATTGTGGATAAAATATGGTTATATGACTATCACCAATTCATTGTATTCATTTTTTTCTTTACATGTTACAGCATCCCAACTTTTTGGGAATTGGGGTTATTGAGTAAAACTGGTCTTCCAGGGCTTTTTTCTATTGATGACTTATCTAAAGGTTAGGTCTTCAATATCGAATTGCTAGGGGTCTGACGTCCAGCACCTCCGCTGATCAGCTGTATTTCTGAGCTGCTGTGCTGTAACTAGTACAGTTATATATACTGTGCAGATTTGGATAGCATTTTAAAGAAATATATATCGGATCCCAATTAATTATAAATAAGTAAAAGGCAGAATATCCCTTTAAACAGCCATGAAAGGCCTGTCAACAAACCAGCATCAATGCAAGTCATAGATGTATATGGAAGCCCATCATATACAACCAGTTAGTCATCAGGAGTGGGAGATCATATGACGGGATAAGTGATGGCGCTCCCTGAAGTAGGCATAGCATACAGGACATGATAGTTGCAGCTCTCTTGGTCTTTTGCCTTGGGTTTCAACTCCTGCCTCCTTCTTATGTCGTAATCTCATGTGCAGGACCAAGTCTGAAGTCATACGGAAAGAGAGTTTACATTTAGCACACCAGATCTGAGCTGTAGAACCTAGGGTTGTGAATGTTGGTGGGAGGACCTGTGGTGAGGGTGGTGCCTCACATTTAGGCCACATCTCTGAAAGTGGGAAGATGGCCAAAGAATTTGAAAATGCCAAATATTCATTGGAGCTTAGAAAATCACTATAGCCCTGGTCCACTGGTATATCTATGGCATCTCTCGAATCATTAATTCTAAAACTCTTTCCAGATTTGAAGATGGTGTGCATTTTACTTCCCGTTCTACTAGGCACAGGTGAGAAGGCACTACCTGGCAACCCTCCTTTCCGGTCTCCAGCACTCCTCATTTTGTACACCTCAGTGAATGCACTTCTCTTGGCGTCCAACAGTTCAGCCTTCACCCTTTTCCATACAGCCACTTCTAGTAAGAAATCTTCTCTCCTATTGGCTTCATTTTCAGTTTTGTCAAGTAGTCTTGATTCACCTTCTTCTGACAGTTCAATCCCCTCTCGCTCTACATCTCTTGCCAAGCTATGAAAATTGGTTCCATGTTTTATCCGTTTGATGGGTGTTCCATACTTTTCTGTAAAGTCTAGAGAATAGAAGAGTCAAAAATGAAAAATATCACAATAAAACTGTAACCATAAACAGTTCTAGGAAAAAGTACAAGCCATGTAATTTTTTTAGTATTTGGACCTGTTAAAAGGGTAGTCCCAGAAAAAAACATTTATCACCTATCCACAGGATAGGTGATAAATGTCTGATTGCCATTTACCCTACAGCTGGGCTCCCTATCATTCACTAGGCTGGGGATCCAAAGCCCACACGGTCCCCATCACTGCAGAACCATAGAGAAGAGTTTGAATGGATCGGTGGTGACACATGTGCATTGCTTCTCCATTTAATGTCTATGTGGCTGATGGAGACAGATGAGCTCTACATTTTCTGTTTCTGTCAGCCCAATAGACATTGAATGGAGTGGCAAGGTCTAAAGTGGTGCTCAAAGGTTCCCCTCTTGAAGACACAGTAATAGAAAATATTAGTTACACTGAATACCTATGTGTCTGTTCATGGCCAATGGTGTTCCTGCCCTCCTCATGTCATCAGTGACAGTCAGCACACTGTCAGTTCCCTACTGCCCGTAGGGTGTGCCTGAGCAGTCTGCCTGCCTCTTAAAAGGAGAAGGTGTGCATTCGGCTTTTCCATCCTGGCCACTCCAAACATGTCTCTGCCTGTTTAAGGCACACTCCCTCACGAGATGGGGGGGCTGAGCAATTAGTTCTATCTGGTTTGCAAAGGTTCTTTCTGTTTCTGGCTATTTCCTAATTTGAATGATGCCTACTTAACGCACCTTTCCCATCTCCTTCATTCCTGACCTCGGCTTGTTTCTGGACCACACTATACCTGTCTGCTACCTATCCCGACCTTTTACTATTCATATTGTTATTCAAGAATTCTGCCTATCCTGACCTTGGCTTTGTATCACAACCACATCTCTGTCTGCTCTTCCAAGACCATGGTTATCTTCACCAACTAGCGTTAGCTGCCACAACACCGAGACTACTCCTGGAGCAGTGGCCTAGGGGACCCTGCAGTGGAGGCCAGATCCCAATTCATGGGGTAAGAGGATGAAAACAAGGGGACACCAGGTGTTGCCTTCAGGAATAGCCCCAAGCCAAATCAGTTTGTGGCATGGTGAGTCCACACCAGCTCTTCTGGCAATAATAATTGACATAATAAGGCACAGTAAGCTTGGAGGTTGCAATATGCCTTAGGTGACACTTTTACTCTTCTCATTTACTACTCTTTCCTAGCGATATAGTATACTTGCACCTCCTGGAACATCATTTGAACAGTCTTAAACATACAACAATGATAACTCTTGCCAATCACTAGGGTCAAAGGTCAGTGTTGGCTTCACACAAACCTTTTCAACAGTATTGACTTCACATCACTCTCTATAACCTATCTGAATGAAACACTAATATGTCTACATATGTTAAAAATAGGACTCAATGGTAGGTACTTAAGCATGTACCTACCATTCCGAAGAGATTGTAGCTCTTGTACACCTAGCATTTTGGCAAACTGCCCATCATAGAAAACCAATAGTGGCTCTCCCTTCCGGAAGTGGCAGGAGGCTCTCAGGGGACTCGCTCCTTCTTGAATGAAATCTTTCAGTCTATCGTCCATGGAACTACCAGGTGAGGCCTGGACTACTTGTAGCCACCTTACATCTGGACCCGCTGTTGTTTTACGGACCTGTAAAAGGGATGGTTAAAGAAGACATCTACATTAACAAGTATAACCTAGAAATATCTATCTGGAGCAAACATAGAACCTCTATAGGGGGACTTTAAAGTAAATAACAGGGCACAACAGAAATAGCAATAATACGTTATTACAAAGGGTAATTTAAAGGGGTTTTCCAAGCAGCACTAGCTGTCAGTGCCGGGATAGACCAGAGTCGGAGTGGAAGCTGCTGCTCCGACCCCTGTGTAGTGGCCGGTGCTCGTATTTGCAGGCGCAGGTTTAATTGTAATCAATGGGAACCCAGCCTGCAATTACAAGTGCCAGCCCCTACACAGGGATCGGAGCAGTGGCTTCTGCTGCAACCCTGATGTATCCCGGCACTGACAGCAGGCGCTGCCTGGAAAAAGCCTTTAAGGCCTCATGCACATGGGCGCATTTGAATTGCGGAATCCACGTTCGGCACCCATGTGGGAGATCTGCTGTTCAAGTTGTCCATAGAAAAGCATGGAGAATCCTCAGCTCCACGCACACATGCGGATCTGATTTGAGGATTCCGCAAGCGGAAAATAAATCGCAGCATGCAGCATTTTAGTGCAGATTCCATGCGGACGGCCTCTATTGATCTCTATGGAAGCGTTCGATCCGCAATTACATTACAGATTTGTAGGCGGGTACTTCTCAGGTTGCTTGGAGACTGGGCAGGGAGGTGATGGAAGGCACCATTGGGCTTGCTATTTTTTTTCTACCTGGATGATCTGCTGTGCATTCACACGGAAAAACCATTGAATCAGCGACCTTCTGCAAGTATTTAAAATTCATTTACACAATGAATCGCAGGTAGAGATGAGCGAGCATACTCGCTAAGGACAATTACTCGAGCGAGCATTGTCCTTAGCGAGTACCTGCCCGCTCGGAAGAAAAGATTCGGGTGCCGGCGCGGGTAAGCGGTGAGTTGCGGCAGTGAGCAAGGGGGAATGGGGGGGGAGAGAGAGATCTCCCCTCCGTTCCCCCCCCGCTCTCCCCCGCCCCCCGTCGGCACCCGAATCTTTTCTTCCGAGCGGGCAGGTACTCGCTAAGGACAATGCTCACTCGAGTAATTGCCCTTAGCGAGTATGCTCGCTCATCTCTACTCGCAGGTCATCTGCAGTGAAAATCCGCATGCGTAATCCGGGCATGCCGTGTGCATAAGGCCTAACTGTTAATGATGGCTTTTAGTTAAATTCTTGGTGACCTAGTTATTATCTATTATCTCTAGTGGCTTAACCCCTTCCCACCGCAGTCAGTTTTGGCCTTCATGACACAATTCCCATTTTGGAAATCTGACCTGTCACTTAAGAAAAATGTAAGGAAAAATTTGCATTTTTCAACATTTTTAATTTTCTTCTTGTCATACAGATAGTCATGCCACACAAAATCGTTAATACCTAACATTTTCCACGCGTCCACTTTATGATGACATTTTAGAGGCAGCCTTTCCTTTTTTTGGTACATTCCAAGACTCGGTTTGGAAGCAACAATATTAGAAACCGCCCATAAACTACCCCATTTTAAAAAACTGGACCCTTCAGAGTATTTAAAACTGCATTTTGAAAGTTTGCTAACCCTTTAGGTGAATTACAGTAATGGGGAGGTGAAATGTAAAAATTTCATTTTTCTTTCAGACTTAGAATTTTTAAGCATTTTTGTTCAGCAACACAACAACAAGTGTTAAGGGTGGAGGAAAGCTAAATATTTATCGATCTCTTGATAGCTAGATCTTATGGCGAGTATTCTCTACTGATTCTTCTGAAACTGTAGATCGATCCCTTCTCAGTATGCTCTATTCTATTGGCCTTAAATAGGTTTGTCCCAGTTTTACCTGTTTTGCTGTGGGAAGCAGACAGCTCCGTACATTGTGTAGTGGCTCAGGTTGGTACTGCAGGCTGAGTCCCATTCACTTCAATAGGACTTTTCTCACTACTGTAGTCCTATGGGACAAACTTTCAGCAGATTTGTCTTTCAGTGCTATCTCTGCTGATGACCCCCTTACAATATACTTCTTCCAAAAACATCATTAATGCACTACTGCAAAACACCAGTGATTGTCCGTTTCTTGATTCAACACTCAATCTGAAATGAAACTTTCAAAAACTGAACTTATTGTTGCAGATTTACTATTCAAAATACTTACAGGCTTTGCACCACACTTACAATATGTTTTTAAACACTTTTTTTGACTCATCCAAAAAGGGGGAGTGGCCTAAATTGTGCTAGAAATTTCAACAAATTGTGCCAAAATTTTGCTGTAATTTTTGTTGTAAACAAAGCCAATGAATAGGTAGTATCCACTTAGACTAGACCAGTGATGGGCAACCTTTTGAGCTCTGTGTGAAAATTCACCAAAAAACCGAGCATGACTCGAATGGTGTGTCACTTCGAGAAAAAAAACACATAAATTTGTGATATTTATAGTTTAAATAACAAAAATGTTTAATTGTAATATATAACTGTACTTAATAAACCCAAAACACTCACAGCACAGACCCTTGCCTCTCGCTGCCTTCCCCTCACTTATCTCAGTAATGATGAGCCCCGAGCAGTGACAGTACCCCCCACAGTGGCCCCCAGCTGTGACAGGGGCTCCCAGTAGTAGCCTTCAGCAGCGACAGTGGCCCCCCAAAATGGCATCCAGCAGTGACAGGGCCCCACACAGAGGCCCCCAGCAATGACAGCAGCCCCCAGCAGTGACAACGGCCCCCAGCAATAAAAGTGCCCCCACCGTGGCCCCCAGCAGTGACAGTGCCCCCGACAGTGCCCCCGACAGCAGCCCCCAGCAGTGACAGTGCCCCCACACAGCAGCCCCCAGCAGGGACAGTGCCCCCCCCAGACCCATATACTTACCCCCTCCACCTCGTGGAAGCTCCGCTCCTCCTCTGCCCTCCGCGCCACTAGCAGCGATGATCTGCAGCACACACTGTGACGTCAGTGTGCTGCCGGATGCCTCCTCACCCGGACGCTCTTGCAGAACCAAATGGTAGAAGACATCGAGGGAGGGGGGAGGAGGATCCTGGCTGCACACTGACATCACGGTGTGCGCTGGGATCAGCGCTGCTTAGTGAATACCGGCAGGGGAGCTGGGGAGCTGCGGCCCCTGACGGTATTTACCACTAACGGGGTTAACAGCCGACAGCGGCCGCATGTCAGCGACTATGGCTACACGTGTCAGTGCTGACACGTGTGTCATAGGTTCGCCATGACGGGACTAGACATTCCTAAAATTCAACAGATTTGCCATGCAGCTGTGATAAATTTGGCGCATTTTAAGACTCTGTCTTAAGTTTGCACTGTCTTAGGCTGGCTTCACATGATCCTATGCACATTTACTTGCGTCTCAGTTTAACTTTTTTGCCCACTGAACACGGATTTTTTGCGTGCATATTGGCGTATTTTACTGCACTTTTCCAGCCCGCAGGGCATGTTCATTTGTGTACAGCAAACAATGATGTGCTGAGTTCTTTTTCCAGCAGAATTATGCAGTGTTTCGTAATGCGTAATGTGTGTGCATTTGTGCATCCCCCCCATTCACTTCTATGGCGTTCTTTGGTGTGCATGCTGCATTTTATTTTTTGCGTGACTGAAATGCATGCTCAAAATACAGAAATGTGAACAAAACCATGGCAACCAATGGGTTCTATTCTCTGCGTATTGCCTATACAAATATGCCCATGTGAAGCCGGCCTTACTATTAGACACTATTAGTAAATATGCCGCACTGTTTCTGCCTCTACTAACCAACCTAAACCTGATATTTCCGTTTCAGCGTGTGCGGCTGCCATATCTCCGCTGTGTTGGGGTCATATTTGACTTTTATCTTTCCTTCGCTCATGTCCCCTGGACCTCAAAAACATCTACCGAATCCACCCTGTTCTTAGTTTAGAAACAGCAAAAACTTTTATTGTTACCCCGATCCATTGATTACTGTAACTCTCTACTGATCGGTCTTCTCCCGTCTCCAATCCATCCTGAATGCAGCAGGCAGCCTCATCTTTTATCCAACCGCTGCACAATATCTCTACTTGCATCTTACATACGGTAGTAACAGTTTCAGACATTGGGACTGCTGCCTGCAGCCAATAAGGTGACGAAGGGGTTAATATTGAGATACATTGAATGGAATTGTAGATTGGTGACGTATCAATATCTAATATCCTTGGATGTCTAGAGCGCTTTAGTGGGTTAATACATAACATTTTATATAATTACAGTATATGGTTATTATATTGTGTAGGGTGGTGAAGGGTTACTTCTGCGAGCCTGTCCGACGTAACCACTAGAGGGAGGTCACACCATAGCGATTTATGCAGAGCCACTTAATGCAAGCCTGTCACCTATTTTTGGGCTATAAACCAAATATACTGTAAAATATGCAATTGTATGTTGAATGTATTGATACCTTTATTTCATAGAATGGTCGAGTTGGAAGGACCTTCAGGGTCATCGGGTCCATCCCCCTGCTCAGTGCAGGATTCACTAAATCATCCCAAACAGATGTCCCCATTGCCCAGATATCAGCCCTTATGCTTAGCCTGCACTACATGCAAATTAGCAGTGGACCGTCAGATTGGAGGACTACTTCTGCCTGCGGTGGGCCCTCTACCTGCCCATTGTTTCAAAAGCCACCCCATTCATGAGCAGCAGATGAATGTGCCCTATGGAAGACATGGATGACTCAAGACAACTAAAGTGGGAGTGACTTACGGCGCGGCTCATAGAAAGTAGGCCTGAGTGTGGGCTCCCCTTTATGACATCCATATGCACAGGGGTCGCCTTCATGCATAAGTTATAATTGAAAGTACCTAAAGCCATAAAAGCTTCAATCAAGATTGCAAATCCTGGGAAGTCAAGAATGTGCAACAAGGAAGTTTTGTTTTCTTTCCGTCAGATTCCTTTAAAAACTGTTGTGTGCTCCATTGCTTGGGTAGTGTGAGGCCTTGCTACCCGCTCTCTTGGGAAGAGACCTGCAGAGGAAGATAGAGGAGGGACGCAGTGCTAAAGTCATCAGTGTTGCTTCATCTGGGAGCAAGGGGAGTGTCTCTGACTACCTAGGCACACCATTGTAGGGTGGATAGCCTGAGAACCTGATGGCCAATTTATATACACCAACAGGGTAAAGGAGGGCACCGGGGCAGGGGCGTAACTATAGAGGATGCAGGGGATGCGGTTTCACCGGGCCCAGGAGCCTTAGAGGGCCCATAAGGCCTCTCTTCTCCATATAGGGACGCAGTACTATGAGTAAAGCATTATAGTTGGGGGCCCTGTTACAAGTTTTGTATCAGAGCCCGGGAGCTTCAAGTTACGCCTCTGCACCAGGGATTGTATCTACTGCACCATTTAGCTTCAACTCATGGGAACATTTGCTGTAACACAAGTGAGCATTGGACACAAAGGAGCATATTAGTAATGAGTACATTCTAGTATATGTTCTGGGAGCAATATAAGCCAGTTATATTGGTGGCATTTACAGGACTGATGGGCATAGGTAAAGACTCAGGGGACGGATGCAAAAGATCAGCACGGGGCCCCCATCACAGCTTTCATTGCTGGGTCTCTTAAGAAGTGCACGAGTGCAACACCAGCAGCCAGGGATATCAATAGGATCTTAAAAGATTAGGCAGAGGCTAAATGTTGGGAGCCCCAATGCAAAATCTGTAGCAACCATCCACGTGCCATCTATAATACTGCTGCATTCTTATATGATAGAGGGGTTTGGGGCCCGGTAGCGACTGCGACCTCTGCATCCCCTATTGTTACGCCCCTGACTGATACCCTACATTATCTATAGTGTTAGACTCCAAACAAAAGATGTTTAGACAATTTACATTGAAATAAATAAATGTTACTTCTCCGGGTAATTTAAATGTGAAAAAAACGCGCAATATAGTTCCTTTAACCCATTCGCTCCCAAGCAGCATATTAGCCATTCCTCAGTTCAAGGAGCAGTTATTTCTATTTCTACAATACATGTTGGTATTTTCTCTGTCAAGTCAATTCTAAGGATTCTTGAGCTTCCTGTCAAGTTGCAGAAAAGGCCAGTTGATGCTGGCAGCGCCCCGAGGTCGGTATGTAGAAGAGAGACACACAATGACATCTAAGACAACAACAATGCAGTCAAACAAACTGCTAAATGACACGGGCCTTATAACATGCCGCAAAAATTGTTGTAATATATTGTTGCTCCAAATTTTTTTAATACATAGCTTTAACCCTTTCGCTGCCAGGAATACCGATATGTATAAGGAAGCAGGTGTGGTGGTATCAGTGTCTGAGCAACGTAGGCCTGGCCCTCAAGAGTCACATTGGTAAATTCTTTAATCTCCTTCACTCAGACCGTGGCTACCACAATTACTGTATGTGAGCTCCTGTCCACCTCATTAGACTTTATCCTTGATAGGGACCTTTCACACAGGACAGAAGAGGCCGCACAACGCACCGTAAGCTGCAGTAAATTCTGCACTAAATCTGCAAGCTACCTGTGGATTTTTATGCAGAATCGAAAACAGCTTAAAAATCTGTACGTCTTCCTGTGGATTTTGATATGGAATTGCAGGCAGTGTCGTGTCTTACGGATGCTGGACACTGGAGAGTAGTCAGAATAGTCAAGGGTCTTTCTCGGGAAGTCACGGTATGCAGTACAAATGGATGAGACGGAAGCGTAGTCCATGGAAGCCAAAGGTCAGCAGCAGTAGGTATCGGTATGCTTGTAGAGGAGCCGGAGAAAGAGGAGCTTGTTCAAGGTGGTAGAACACAAGAAGTTGTAGGTCTCGAACCCACAACTTCTTGTGTTCCAGTTGGCAACTCTCTCCACTAGGACCTGGACAGTTCCCTTGCTGAAACCTAGCCTTGTTCTGCATTTCTCAGTTACCTAGTTCCTGTCTCCTGGTCCTGACAAAGCCCCTGTTCCTGATTGTGCTTCATATGTAAGCCTAGCCCTGCTACTCCTTCAGTGCATGATTATTGTGTTCTACCACCTTGAACAAGCTCCTCTTCCTCCTGCTCCTATACTAGTATACCGATACCTACTGCTGCTGACCTTTGGCTTCTGTTGACTACGCTTCCATCTCATCCATTTGTACTGCATACCGTGACTTACCGATTATGATGCCTGGCTATTCTGACTACTCTCCAGTGACTGGCCTGGCTACACTGCCTGCAATTCTGTATCAAAATTCGCAGGAAGACGTACGGATCTTGGTGTGGAATTCTGCAGCTGTGTCTTGTGGCATAATTCTGTCCTGCATGAAAGTTCCCATAGTGCTCTCCCCATCTTCTGGATTTCCACAAGGCAAAACGACACGTTCCCAAGTCTTTGGAGAAAACTAAGGCTCTGTTCAGAATTTTATCATGAATGTCGGAAAAATAGCTGCACATGCTAACTTATTACAGCCAGTGCGTTGCATCAACTGCTGCTAGCTCCTCATTTATGGATCCAGCAGTCCATTTTTGCGTTCTTCCATGATGAAACGGATGAAGGAAAATTTAAATGGAAATGTGAGCAGAGCTGGACCCTTCAGCACGACTCCATTCGCCATATCCACAACAACTAAGATTTGCCTGAACTCAATTTTATACAGATCTATAACTCTTCCCACTTATAACAACCTGACACCTACATCCAGCGTCACCTGTACTTCCGCTAGCATCAACACCTCTTAACTAGAGATGAGCGAGCATACTCGCTAAGGGCAATTACTCAATCGAGAATTGCCCTTAGCGAGTACCTGCCCACTCAGAAGAAAAGGTTCGGCTGCCGGAGGCGGGCGGGGAGCGTCAGGGGAGAGTGAGAAGGAACGGAGGGGAGATCTCTCTCCCCCCGCTCCCCTGCCCACTGCCGCAACTCACCTCTCACCCGCACCGGCAGCCGAGACTTTTTTTCCGAGCGGGCAGGTAATCGCTAAGGACAATGCTCGATCGAGTAATTGTCCTTAGCGATTATGCTCGCTCATCTCTACTCTTAACCTGTCTGACACTTAACTGTAAATATGGTATATGGGTGGTTATTCTACACTATATATGGGCTGCTGTCAGTGTTGTAGAGGGGAACTACACAGAATGGCCTGTAGGGGACGAAAGACAGGCATTCTGGTGCCTGGGAGAAGGGTAAACACCCATAGGTGTGGCAGGAAGTAGGATAAAGGTGTAGGTTCCTGCTACATTCAGAGGAGAAGTGGGCTGGAAGCTAGAGAAAGCTATATACCATACAGATGGAACAAAATTGAACTTAAATGTGATAACAAGTTATCTTATCTTAAAACAGCAATGCCATTGAAAAGCTATTGGAAGACAAATAGCACATTAAGGAAAAGTTCTGTGCCACAGATTAAGTGTCAAGTAAGATTTGCTACATCTGTACGTGCAGCACCCTGCTGTACTGCGACAAATAGCATGATGAAATATATCTACCGTATTTTCCAGAGTATAAAACACACTTTGTAGCAAGACAAAACCTTACTGTAAAGTGTCTGCGCCTTATACAACAAAGATGGCCATCTTCAGGTCCTCCAGAACAAAGAGCAGCAGAGCACAAAAGTAGAGGTCTCATGGACCTTTCTGATGTCACGATCATGTCACCATGTGTAGGAGGAGTCACACCCCGCTGGCAGGAGAGCAGAGCTGGAAACTGGTTTTTACACTTCACTATTATATTCTATTTATCTGTTAGGCCAGCTTTACACGGGCATATTAGACAATAGAACCCATTGATGGTCCACATCTCTGATTGCCAGATTGGAGTCGATAAGGGATTTGTTCCCTTAAATGGGAAAATTGGCTTCTACCTCCTTGGGGGTTTTTTTTGCCTTCCCCTGGATCAACATTGGGGGGTAAAAGGCTTAAATGGATGGGCATATGTCTTCTTTTGGCCTAACAGACTATGTTACTATGTTATATTACATTCAACCCACCTAGAATGGTTGTTCATACATCCTCTGGTCTTCAGTGCAGTTTGGTGTACACTAGCACCAAAATTCGCACCATTTTCCACTTTCTGTAAGCGTACCCTAGAAGGAGTTTTCCAGGGCTCCAATATTAATAACCAATTGTCACGATAGGTCATCAGTATTAGATCAGTGGGGGCCCGCTACTCACCAGCCAGCTGTTTGAAGAGGCTGTGGTACTCAGATGAGCGCTGTGGTCTCTTCTCAAGCATGTGACATCATTGGGCACATGGCTTGAAAGCAGCGCAATCCCATTCAAGTGAATGGTATTGAGTACTATACAATGTACAGCACTGTGCTTGGTATGCAGTGAAGGAGCCGCGGCGCTCAACCGATAGCTACGACCACTTCAGACTGCTGATGGGTGGAGATCCGAAGTGGCGGATCCCCACTGATATGATATTGATGACATGTCCCGAGGATAGCTCTTCAATAACTGAGTGCTGGAAAACCCCTTAAGGCTGTCTTCACACAGGCGTCAAATCACACAAGATTGTGGTGGCTTTGAATAGTCACATACTGACACTTAGTGACACTGGCGCCATCTCTCCTCAGGTGGACAAAACCTAAAAGTCACAGCGATAAATCACGACTACACACACAGCCGCCATTGTTAGACCCCGCTGAAAGCTTCAAAGACCAAGCGCTCCCCCTCCCCAAGGTGAATGACAGACTGTCTGACCAACCAATCGCAAGTGATAGTGAAACGCTAACCGGTTGTCACAGCAATGGTTGAGCATGATACGGCTGAAGGGCGGGAACAGGAGTGGCACAGCCAAGTATCATCCAATCAGAATGTCAGAAAAACTCCCTATACCATAGATTGCATTTTGATTTGGGAGTTGGAAACGGTCACTTATCCATGGAGAGCACTGATAAGATTCAGAAACATGAATATGTGGACATTTGGTCGTTGGTTTTATCAACCACCTATAGGGAGCACTGTTTCGAGTGGGGTTCGGATTGGAATCCAAAGGTTGCCAAAACCTTTAACAATTGGGTTCAGTCCTTTCGATTTAGGTTGCAGAATTAGAGCCTTCTACCCACTTGCGTTTTTTTTTAACGTGATTGTCAGTGGGACTTTCTAATGTTAAAAACGCATTGCGATTTTTGTGTGATGCATTTTTAACATTAGAAAGTCCCATTGACAATCACGTTAAAAAAATGCAGTATTAACGCAGCGTTGAAAAAAAAACGCAAGTGGGTAGGAGCCCTTAGGGTGCCTCCACACTGGTGTTTGCGTTTTTGGGTGAGCGAAAAACGCAGCGATAGGGCGAATGTGTGTCTGCTTTGTAAAGTGGTAGTAGATAGTGGTTCGTCCTTGGCTCAGATTAGACTTCTCCCCTTTCTTGATTTCCTTCAGTCAGAACATCGGAAGGGAGGAGTCTGAAATGGGGCAAAAAGGAGATGCTGTCCACACCATGCGGAGAATCATAGCAGTGAGCATTATGCCCTCTGTCCACGGCTGTGACAGAATATCGCTAGCGATATTCCGCCGTGGGGGACGAGGTGGGAGCGTCGGTAGACTCACTGCGGAGAATCACGGCAAATCGCGGCCGTCTGCCTAGGATTGCGTTTTCTAATGCAATCCTATGGCAGCGGCCACAGGCAGAAATTCGGCAGGAAATCCCACTGCGAAATTTCCGCCCATGTGCAGGGGGCCTATGTTCTATCTTTTGTAGGTGCAGATTTTTTCCCGCACTCTCGTTGCGGTTTTTTCCACGCGGAAAAATGTGCAACTCTCCACTCGTCTAACCGAGCCCTCAGGAGCAGGGGGGTCTGACAGACCTAGAGAGCCCTGATCGCTGTCTTGATCAGGGCACTGTGCTGTTACAGGGGAGAACTCTGCAGCCATACATACCACTGCAGTCCTCTCTTTCCCTGTAGGATCCTCTGCAGCAGATAACCCTGTAGTCCCCCGGGGGTGCAGGTTCTCCTCTGTACACGCAGACAATAGCAAAGATCAAAGGTTTGGCAGTAGATGATGTCATAACCATGTGAGCAGGAAGCCGCTGGAGGGGGTCATGTATTACTACACTTGTATGTGGGGATCTAGTGGTAATAAAATCAGTGTTTAACATGCCAGCTGCACATGTGTGTGTGCGTGCGTGCAGCAGAGCTGTGTGTGTGTGCATTTGTAGCATAGCTGTATGAGTGTATGTGAATGCCACAGAGCTGTGTGTGTGCATGTAGCAGAGCTGTGTGGATGTAGTAGAGCTGTTTGTGTATGCTGCAGGGCTGTGTGTGTATGTAGCAGAGCTGTATGAGCTGTATGCATGCAGCAGAGCTGTGTGTGGATGTAGCAGAGCTGTGGGTTTGTACAATATGCATGCAGCAATGCTGTGTATGTGTATAATATGAACTTATGTGTTTGCGCCATTGTTTGAATGGACACACTAGGTTTAATGGGAGCGGACTGTTAATTAACTCCCTTTTCTACATCAGAATACTAAGGTTAATGACGGTAGCCCCTCTACTTTGTTAAACGTTTAAATTAGTATGAAATATTTTTTCCTGTTTTGTGTTGTCTGAACCCAAGGTGTGTCTTATAGTCCGAAAAATACGGTACTTTATTGCTTCATCTCCATGATAACACCCTTTGAGAAGCTCGGTTGAAAAATTGTATCCAGCGTTAATAATTTCCGATGCCATGTAGTTAGGAATCTTAGTTACTTCCTACAATAATGGATCACTTCCAGTCATTGTTTTACGTCCCACAGCAGAAGCTCAAGTATAAGTCAGCTGCAGCTAGCGCTCCAAGCACAGACCTCTTACTGAGATATGGGCCCCGTCCGGTCATTGTAATCTCCATGCAGCACTCGCTCAATATCTATGCCTTCAGGAACTCCTACACTTGTCAACAATATAGCAAAACCAGAGCACTAGGATATAACCGGCATGGTGACTATATAGCAGAAGGATATCTGTTCCTGCCCACTCATGGAAGAGGATAGTGCGCTGTGAGCCTGCGTCCCGTCTCTATAGACCCCAGATGAGCTGCAAGAACTGCGTGTTTGATACTGGAAGACTGCAAGCAACCAAGATATTAACCAATATATTCTGTAAATATATTGGTTAAACCTTGGGACTATCAGTATGGGTCTGGGGTTCCTTAGGCCACCAGAAAAATGATTCTGAGAGCCCACCCTCTATCTATACAGAACATGTGCTGATCTGCCCTTAGCGGCAATATAACGTTTGTTGCGATCATTATACTGTACATGCAGAATATAACATCAATAAGACCTAATAGGCTATTGCAGTGTTTCCCCAACTCCAGTCCTCAGGGACCCCCAACAGGTCAAGTTTTCAGGATATCCTATAGTAAGAGCACCTGTGGCAACGGCTGAGGCATAGACAATAATTACATGACCTGTGCAACACTGAGGAAACATGAGGACTGGAGTTGGGGAACACTGGCCTATTGGTTATTCATCCCATAAGAAATAGACCCCAGTGGCAAGCCATTATCTCCAAAAACATCTCCAATTGGATTATCTTCTACTGGACCTTTGGAATCCATAATTGTGGTAGAGTCTGGGCCTTTTGGTTGATCCTCTGGTTGATCACGATGACCTGGAGGACCATTAAGGGTTTTACCTTTCTATGTACAGTGATTAAGTTTTAGTTTTCATTTCAGTCATCATTAAGATCTGTACTTTCTCCTACATCATGGAAATATTCTTGCTCCCATCCAGAAGTCGAAAACCTATTAAGATCAAACTTCTCATAACTAGGTCTCTGCTATGAATGAATTCAGTCTAGACAATCCTCTATGAGCTACAAACAATCATTACATATCTCTCTTCTGTCCTGGTCGTTTGCTACAACGTATCAATGTAAACTGTAAGGTAGCCTAGTCAGCTAGTAGAAGCAAAGAGCACTTGTGCATACCTACAGTCTTCAATCCCAATGTGAGATAACATGTACCTTAGATCCCAATGGCAGCACCAAGGAGCCACAATGCATTGGCCAGGACACCTAGATGTAAGATCAGGGTACCAAATAGCATATTTGCCCCTGGTTAAGGAAAGCCTAGCTACAACTCTAAAGCTCTACTTACAATCGTCAAAAGTAAAATCTGGCTTATCGAATTATTTACCAAAGGCCCATGCCATAGCTAAATCTACCATTGCCCTACACAATTATGTTAAAAACCATGACGGTCCCCTGCCCAACCGAAAGGGTAATTCTTACCTGCTGGTCTTCACAAATAGCAAATTGCTGGGATTCTCAGCAGCTTCATCTGCTTCGGCAGCTAACAGACAGACTGTGACACTGACACAGATAAAATGCATAAAAGAGAGAGGGAACGGGAGGAGGCATATTAGGAACAGCCAGTCATGAGGAAGGACGGATGACAAGACAACGGGCTTACAAACCTGAAAGCCCAGAAGGCATCTGAGTGGGTGCAGATTTTTTTCTTTTGACCATGTTTAACAATAGTCAAAGCTGAGAAAACATTTGTCGATTTTGATGATAACACCTTGAGGCTCTTGGTCTATCTTAAGGTAGTCACCATTAACCCCTGGAGGACCAGAAGGCTTTGTAATTTGGCGTTAAAGTGTTAAAATAGCATTATTGTAGCATTTCCCGGAATCATTCCATCCTACTCTATTCCCTGTAAAAAAAGTCAATGCTCTATGCATTGGGCATTGTGGTTTTGAGTGCATCAACACTGACTTGTACCTTGTGCAACTGTGTGGAGAATATGAAATTGAACTTAATTAGACGACAAATAAATGTCAGATATCAGTAAGACTGGAGCAGTGAAATGAAGCAAAACCTTGTCAATCATTATTTGACAAATCCAATGCGATCTACCATGATTTTCTGTTCCCATATAGACTCAGCCATAGCATGAACATAAAACGATGAAACTAAAGATTTTTAATTTTTGTTGATTTTTCTTTCAGTTTTCATGCCACTACCTGTATAATAAAATCCTGAAATTCTGCAGTTTTCACTTCACCTCTGAGTGTGGCTGAAGCTTCACTTTCTGCAGAGATCACTTTTTTGTAGTCATCTCATTATCATCATAGGCAAGACTGCAATGAAAGATTAAGGCCTCATGTCCACGGGCCGAAGAAAGAAGATCCGGCCGCGAAGGAAGGAACATCCGCATCGTCCGGAGCAGGTGAGTTTAACTCTGTTACGGGTCTCCCGCGGATCCGGACGGCTTCCATAGGCTTCAATAGAAGCCTGCGGGAGCCGTCTCCGCGGGAGATCCGCACGAAAAATGGAGCATGTCCATTTTTGTTCCCGCACGCGGATCCACGCCTGGCGGGAAAAATGACATCCGCAGGTATTTAACTACCTGCGGGTGTCCAATGCATCCCTATGGGAGGCGGATCCGCGTGCGGGAGAAACGCTGCAGATTTTAAGGCCGTGGACATGAGGCCTAAGGCCTCTTTCACACTGGCGACAGCGATTTTGCCCCTGAGAAAATCGCGGCAAAATCATGTCTTTTAATTCCCGTGTGTTTTCAGCTAAATCACTGCTTTTGTGTGAGAATAATCTTGTATCATATCGCGGTCCCTTGCAATAAAGTTGCGCAATTTCTTATCACGAAAGTCAATAGGAGTTTCTAATGTTAAAATCGTATCGCACGAACTTCTGATTTTTGTGTGATAAACGAGAAGGATCCATAGGGAAACATGGGAGAGAAAAAATAGCACATCGCAGAAAGATAGAGCATGCTGTGATTTATTGTCTCGCAACATAGCAAGAGTGAAAACATGGCTAATGTGAAAAAACCCATTAGAAAGCATGGGCTTCACATACATGCGTTTTCTTGCGCTATCACATCAGGCCAAATCTCGTGATTTTGTCACCCGTGTGAAAGCGGCCTAACACTTACACTGAATGGCCAATTTATTAGATACCCACAATGTGGCAAATAGGACCTTATTTGGCCTTTAGAAATGCAGAATTCTAACATTAATTTCTGACCTCCCAGCAGCACGGTGCAACAGAAATCTGGATTCATTTAACCAGGTGATGCTTTTCCGCTCGCTGCTCGATGATCCAATTTTCTGCTCTTTTGCCCCTTGGAGTCTCGCCGTTCCGTTTCTCTTAGCAAGGCAGTGGAACTGGTTGTCTGCTATTATATCCCATTAACCCTTTCCAATCCAATTTGTATCCTGGTTTTCCTAGGGGGCTTACTCTTTTTCTGCCGTTATACAACAGCGCTATCTGCTGGCTAAAGCCAGTACTGCATGTGGTGACACATTGGATAGGCTCCAACAGCAGAGAGGCTGGCAATATACAGTAAGAGAACCTCGACGGATGTCTTCCAAAAGCGGAGCTGTACAGCCTTAAATCATAATGTCTTCAGATGTCAGACAGTGGATTGGAAAGGGTTAATGCTAAAGAGCGACTAGTTGTGCAGTAAGTAATTAGGATGTTTTTAAACCTTTCCCATTTATTGTTTGCACTCTTATGTTTGAGGACCTTATCCCTATCGATAAAGTTTAGGGCATCTCTGAGCTGATTGAACTTGGCCTTCCTAAAGTTTAGCATTTTCGTTGCTTCCCTATAAAACGGTCTCTTGAAAGACAAGTTGTATTATATTATGGTCACTATTTCCCAGGTTCCTCCCAATCAGCACCCCTATTAGTCTGTCAGGTCTGTTGGTTAATATTAAGTCCAAAATGACCATCCCTCTATTTGGGTCCTGCACAGCTTGGGTAAGGTAATTATCTTTAGTTATTGACAGAAACTTGTTACCTTTATGAGATCCGCAGGTTTCGGCTTCCCAGTTTATATCTGGATAGTTAAAGCCCCCCATAATAATTACCTCATTGTGATTTGCAGCCTCATCTATTTCCTTCAGTAATAGATTTTCAGTGGCTTCTGTTATATTTGGTGGCCTACAGAAAACCCAATGAGTATTTTATTGTTGTTTTTCCCTCCATGCATTTCTACTCATAGAGACTCCACATGTTCATCTCCCTCCCATATATCTTCCCATAATGTGAGCTTTAAACAGGATATTACATAAAAACAAGCCCCTCCCCCTTTCTGTTTTTTACGACCTCTTCTGAACAGACTGTAACCCTGTAAGTTAACCACTTAGTCACAGCTTTCATCCACTATGTCGTAGTTTTCCTCAGACATTATTACTTCTAGTCTAGGCACACTGTCTTCCCCCCCCCCATCTCTCTGGTTGCTCTCCCCTCCACTCATTATTGTACCGCTCTCCACCATGTTTCACTGCTGCCTACAGATACTCATTATTGTACCGCTCTCCACCATGTTTCACTGCTGCCTACAGATACTCATTATTGTACCGCTCTCCACCATGCTTCACTGCTGCCTACAGATACTCATTATTGTACCGCTCTCCACCATGTTTCACTGCTGCCTACAGATACTCATTATTGTACTGCTCTCCACACCCAAACTGCCTTCTGTTACAGACAAATATTTTTCAAATTTTGACCCATCAGTCCAGAGTACCTGCTGCCATTTTGCTGCCCCCAGCTTCTATGTTTTTATGCATAGTTGAGTCACTTGGACTTGTTTCTGTGTTGAAGGTATGGCTTTTTGTCCACAATTCCTCCATGATGACCTCTTCTTGCCAGACTTCTCCGAACAGTAGATGGGTGTACCTGGATCCCACAGGTTTTTGCCCGTTCTGAACTGATGGAACTACTAGACTTCTTACGATTTCAAATGGAAGTAAGCCTGTCAAGCTCTGCATGTTTTATGTTTTAGGACCTTTGATGTTGTCACTGTCATGTGATCAGGGGCGGAGCATGTAACTCACTCACTCTCACGGACAGGTGGTCGTTAGTATTTTGATTGAGCAGCACATCTTGAAACCCCAGTCTGCTTTGAAATCTTTGCCTGGAAGAGACCTTACTGATGCAGTATAACTACCTTGTGTCTTGCTGCTGTGCTCAGTCTTGCCATGGTGTACTTGCTGTGACAGGAAACTGTCTTCCACAACAACACCTTTGTAGCAGAGTTTGGCTGTTCCTCACCCAGTTTTAAGCCTGCCACACAGCTGTTTCTGTTTCAGTTGATGACTGTTTCCACCTACATATAAAAATGATGATTACGATCACCTGTTTAGTATAACTGGTTAATCATACACCTGACTATAATCCTACAAAATCTCTGACTTTGTGCATGTGTACTGAGACAAATTTATTTGGTTTTGAATTAAAAAGGTGGTCACACCAAATATTGATGTTATTTAGATTTCTCTTTAGTTCAGTCGCTTTGCATTTTGTTAATTGATCAAAAAACTGTTAACGCTTCTATTTTTGAAAGAATGAAACTGTCTTCCACAACCTTACCTTATCCACAACTGTCCAAAGTCTGGAGGAAAATACTCTCCTCTTTGCAATGATCTCCATCACTATCCTCTTTTCAAGCCTTAAAGGGGTTGTCCCGCGCCTAAAGAGAAAATTTTTTTTTTTGCCCAGTCCCCCAGTACCTGTAAAGGAATACTGCTGCCAGGTGTTATTAAAAAAAAAAAATTCCCTTACCTGAATCCCCATTCAGCAACTTTATAAAATCTTCTTTCCAAGATGGCTGCCGCTGGTCTTCTCCCACGGTGCACTGCGGGTCTTCTCCCATGGTGCACCTTGGATGTTCTTCTGCTGTCTGCACTCCACTGTCGATTCCAGCCACCTCATTGGCTGATCGGCACCATGTGACAGGGGCGGAGCTACGCGATGATGCTAAGAAGGGGGAGGAGCCAGGTCGCCGCTCGTGAGCCTGAACCATCCAGAAGAGGATTCCTCTCTGCGCAAGCGTGACTGTTGCGGCGACCAGAGGTGAAGTTTGGTCGTCGCCATGGAGACGGGGACGCCAGCACCGGGAGGGGGTAAATATATAACTTCTGTATGGCCAATATTTAATGCACAATGTATATTACAAAGTGCATTAATATGGCCATACAGAAGTGCATAACTTTCTTCCAATGCCCAGACCCAACACACTCCATCCACATCAGCTCCTCCCTCCTCTCCTCACCCATGTATGGCTCCCATGCACTTTTTAACTTCCTAAGATGCCTCCAACCCCCCCCATACCGCCAAGAAACACCTCAGCCGCCCACACAAATCCCCTAACCATGCGCTCACCCTTGCTACCCTGCTACTCCTAGCCGCAGGAGCATATCCCCCAACCCAGGCCCACCCTGTACTGCTCTCTACCAAAATGCCCCACCTGCCCCATTCAAATGCGCCCTATGGAACTCTCAATCTGCTTGTAACAAACTCCCAACTATTCATGACCTCTTCACCACTAAACACTTTAACCTGCACGGCCTCACGGAAACCTGGATACAGCAGTGCTACCTCCCCCGCTGCATTGTCCTATGATGGCCTGCAGTTCTCCCACACCCCCAGATCAGATGACAGACGCGGCGGAGGGGTAGGCATCATCCTCTCGCCCACCTGTACCTTCCAAGTCATTCCCTCAGCTCCCTCACTTACCTTCCACTCCTTCAAAGTCCACACCCTGCGACTCTTCCGCCCACTGCCCCTGCGTGTCGCAGTTATTTACTGCCTCCCAGGTCCCACCCGCCTTGCTGCCTGGCTCCCCTACTTCCTATCCTGTGAAATCCCAACCCTCATCCTTGGTGATTTCAACATCCCTACTAACAACCCCAGCTCCTCACCTGCCTCCTGGCTTTTAACGCTTACCTCCTCCCTTGGCTTATCCCTAATCTCTGACTCCCCCACTCACGGAGATGGCAACACTCTCGATTTAGTTTTCCTCCGTCTCTGCTCTGCCTCTCACTTTACTAACTCCCCCTTTCCACTCTTAGATCACAACCTCCTCTCTTTCTCCATCAGGCACTCTAGCATCTCTCCTGACCCTCCTATCTATCGCACCTCTAAGAACCTCCAGTCTGTCCGCACTAAACAGTTTGCCGAAACTATTCAGTCCTCCCTATCACCTATCTCTCGCCTCCCCAGCCCTAACCTGGCAGCTGAATACTACCACACCACCCTCAGCCGTGTCCTGGATGAGGCGGCACCGCCCGTGACTTGATCTGTCAAACGCAGACCACGGCAACCCTGGCTCACGTCCCAAACACGCTTCATCCAGCGGTGCTCTAGGTGCGCCGAGCGGCTGTGGAGAAAGTCAAAGCTGCCGGCAGACTTCCTCCACTTCAAATTCATGCTTAAAAATTATAACCTAGCCCTTCACCATGCCAAACAAGTTTTTTTCACCTCCCTTGTCTCCTCACTATCCCACAACCCCAAACAACTCTTTGAGACCTTCCACTCCCTCCTCAGCCCCAAAGAAAAGGCCCCTGCGACAGACCTGACTGCTGGAGAACTATTTCAAAGAAAAAAATCGACAACATTCAAAAATAAATCTCTGAAAACTGCATGGTTAGCCCTAATCCCAGCTCCATCAGCACTGCATCCAGCACCTACTCACTATCTACGCTATAACCAACGACAGAGGAAGAAGTCTCCAGGCTCCTTTCTGCTGCCCGCGTCACCCTCTGCGCTAGCGACCCTCTCACCTCCTCCGGTCCCTTTCCCCAGCTCTTATTACTCACCTCACCACAATCTGCAACCTCTCCCTAACCTCTGGCACTTTCCCCTCCTCATTTAAACACTCCATCATATCCCCTCTGCTTAAAAAAACAACCCTGGACCCAACTGATGCTGCCAACTACCGACTCGTCTCAAACCTCCCCTTCATCTCCAAATTACTAGAGCGACTGGTCTACTCCTGCCTTACATGCTTTCTCTCTGACAACTCACTCCTCGACCCCCTCCAGTTTGGTTTCTACTCTCTACACTCGACCGAAACCGCCCTTACAAAAGTAATAAATGACCTGATGACTGCAAAGTCGAGAGGTGACTACTCCCTACTAATCCTCCTTGACCTGTCTGCTGCATTTGACACTGTCGACCATACCCTCCTTCTCACTATGCTCCACTCTATTGGTCTAAAGGACACTGCTCTCTCCTGGTTCTCTTCTTACCTCTCTGACCGCTGTTTCAGTGTCTCCTTTGCTGGTTCTATCGCCGCTCCACTTCCTCTTGCTGTTGTGGTACCCCAGGGCTCGGTCCTTGGTCTCCTTCTCTTCTCTATCTATACTGCCCCAATTGGACATACCATCCGCAAATTCAGCCTCCAATATGATCTCTACGCTGACGACACCCAACTATACACCTCCTCTCGTGAGATCTCTGGACCATTCCTCCAAAATATCACCGACTGTCTGTCCACTGTCTCTAACACTATGTCCTCGCTTTTTTCTCAAACTAAACCTCTCTAAAACCGACCTTGTCTTTCCACCTTCTAATTGACCTCCCCTCAACAACTCCATTCCAGTGTCTGGCACCATCATAACCCCCTGGCGGCATGCCTGCTGCCTTGGGGTCACACTGGACTCTGACCTCTCCTTTACTCCCATATCCAATCTCTGGCCCAAACATGTCACATGCACCTCAGAAATATTGCTAAAATACGTCTGTTCCTAACCACAGACACGCTAAAGACACTCGTGGTGGCCCTCATCCACTCCTGGCTTGACTACTGCAACCTGCTACTCATCGTCCTCCCCCGCACCAGACTCACTCCACAGTACTGTGTATATTCTCTAAGACAATTTTTATAACACGGTGGGAAGGGTCTCAGATACAGTATAGTGGCAGCTCAGCTCTACTATACCTCTAAATAAACGCAGTCACTATATAATAGTTAGATACCAGCTCTATACAGTGATGATGTTTACAGTGACATTACCTCTATTGATCAAAGGGGCCATCTTCTCGGATCGGAGTCATCCACTTTTGCTTTTCTTATGTGCGCCCCGATCTCTGTGAAGACTTTTTACAGCCAAAACGTCTTTCTGCATACTCTTACAATTCTGCTGCTACTCACAATGAACCTCTTAGTAATCGTTCCACAGTATTAGTGCCTCCTTTGTGGCCCCACAAAAAAATAGTGTCCCCTTTATGGCTCCAATCAGTAATCATGTCCAGCTTTGTGGTTCCAACAGCAATAGTGCCTCCTCATTGTCCCCGACAGTAATAGTGCCCCATAAGTGGCACCAATAGTAATAGTTCTCCCTTAGTGGTCCCAATAGTAATAGTGTCCCGTCAGCGTCCCCAACAGTAATAGTGCCTCCCCTCAGTGACCACCACTAACAGTGACCCCACATTAATACTGCCTTCAGTTAGTGGCCCCAACTAGTAGTAGTGCCTCATCTTAGTAGCCCTAACTAGTAATAGTGGCTCTAGTTCCTCCACTTAGTGGCCCCAGTAGGAATAGTGCCCCCCTCAGTTGCTTCAAGTAGTAACTAAAAACTTGTCACAGACTGGCCAGATTACCCAATACATTTCTGTTAATTATTAATTATTGCAAATTTGTCGCATACCAGATTATCAAGATTTCCAGATCATTAAATATGGATTAAAAAAATAACTATACAGCTAAATATGCAGATAAACTAGAATACAAGTCTGTCTGTGGACATCATCCCTTCCCACCAGCAGCCCAGGCGACCTGTTTTCCACATCAATGCAGAAAGAAGCATAATGTAGTCACGACATCTCCATTCTACAGATGCAGAACATTCATGTTGCTTCTCAATGTGCCCGGAGGCCAGATGTTCACTGGGTCGGAGCAGAATAGTGCACAGGTGATTGGAATTGATTGCTGCATTGGGACTACATGGAAATGTAGCAATTTGTCTTATAAAAAAGACTAAAAATACAGTTAGGAGTATAAACGTAATGCCAAATACCTCTGGACCAATCACAACATTTTTACTTGTCATGAACCCACTAAGTTGTTGGTATGCAAAAACATTGTAGGGGTCAAGCATGCACCAAACACTGGGAGAGGTTACAATGTAAACATGCTGAAACATCCAAATGTTCGTAAGACAGTTATCAATACTGTATACAAGTTAAGTTGCTGGGATGGTCAAACATCCAGGCAATAGCAGCCAGGGACAGGCTGGGCTAGGGGGCAGGGAGGTATGGGTTCCCCAAGGCCAGACCGCCAGAAGATGCTTAGCGCCACATGCTCTCCACTTCTACAACACCAGTCGCTGATAGCGCCTTACAGCCTAACCATTACACACAGTCACATAGGTCTGATCTCCGGCACGGCACAGCACAACCTTGCTTTTCCTCCTCCCAGCCGGCATGCACTCAGTGCACTGTGAACTCTGGTGCTGGCCCGGGAAGGTAGGGGGAAGGTTATGCTCAGAGGTCAGACCTGTGTGACTATGTGTAATGAAGATGTTTTAAGGCGCTATCAGTGGCCCAAGTTATGGAGACACAGGGGTTGTGCCAGTTAATAACTGTGTCCAAAAAGGGGAAATTATGCCCACGGGTAAGAGGGTCCTAATAATAACAAGACACTACATAGAGGGCTCCTATTAATCGGGGCCACAGAGGAGTTCACTTTGACTAATTGGAGCCACGGAAGGGGTCATATTGCTAACTGGGGCTAGAGAGGGGCTCCTATTACTTCATGGGGCCACAGTGGGGGCACTATTAGATTGTGAGACCACAATGGGGGCACTATAGCAAGATATTTGGAGCTGTGAAGCTGAATTAGTTCAGACTTTTACTGCAACATCAGTACAAGTTATAAGTAAGAACTTGTCTTCATGCGGAAGTTATAAAATAATTAGCAAGATAAGCAGGTTGCAAGCATCGTACAGATAAATATATTTTGTGAATTTCATTCTTCATAGGACATGATTAGCAGACCGCTCACCATCTTGGTACCTCTTCTCTGTACTTGCTCCAGTTTGTCTATGTCTTTTTTAAAGTGGGGTGCCCAGAACTGGACACAGTATTCCAGATGAGGTCTGACTAAGGAAGAGTAGAGGGGAATAATGACCTCACGTGATCTAGACTCTATGCTTCTCTTAATACATCCCAGAATTGTGTTTGTCTTTTTTGCTGCTGCGTCACATTGTAGACTCATATTCAGTCTGTGATGTATTAGTATACCCATATATACACAAGTCTTTTCCACATGTGCTGCTAGTAAAAAGAAAATGAGTGCAAGAAGGGCAATTTAGGGAGTACACATTTTCCCTTAGACCTTTATTATTACCATCCATATTGTTGGTGCATTATATGCCTTGTGTCTTACTTCTTAGGGCTCAGGCCAGACAAGCGGCGATCCGCACAGAAAAAAAAAACGCAACGCAGGTGCAGACGAAAATCCGTACCTGCCAAAGAAGGAACATAAGGGTGGCAATGAACCATGAGGATTTTCGCCCGCACACGGTGCGTTTTTTTTTCCGCACGGAAATACTCACGGATCGCTGCTCGTCTGACTGAAACCTTAGGGTAAAATGTAATGTGTTAGTACAGGGAGGGCCACGGAAAAGTAGCTCACCTCTGACAATACAGGAAAAACGAGCAAGGAGATGGTTCATTCCAAAGATTTATTGACTTACCCACATGTTACAACAGATGCTTGAAGGGGTCCCTGATCAGTTCCATGCACTTCTGGGCACATTGCAACATGTTGGCTGATACTGCCTACAGCTCTTCAGTGTTGATGCTGCGGATAGTGATCAGGGGTATATGGATCATTGGTAGAGATGAGCGAACGTACTCGTCCGAGCTTGATACTCGTTCGAGTATTAGCGTGTTCGAGATGCTCGTTACTCGTAACGAGTACCACGCGATGTTCAAGTTACTTTCACTTTCCTCTCTGAGACGTTAGCGCGCTTTTCTGGCCAATTGAAAGACAGGGAAGGCATTACAACTTCCCCCTGCGTCGTTCAAGCCCTATACCACCCCCCTGCTGTGAGTGGCTGGGGAGATCAGGTGTCACCCGAGTATAAAAATCAGCCCCTCCCGCGGCTCGCCTCAGATGCGTTGTGAGATAGCTGAGGGACAGTGCTATAGTGTTGGAGCTGCTGTAGGGAGAGCGTTAGGAGTTAGTGTAGGCTTCAAGAACCCCAACGGTCCTTCTTAGGGCCACATCTAACCGTGTGCAGTAGTGTGGAGGCTGCTTTTAGCAGTGTTGCACATTTTTTTTTTTTTGCTATATCGGCCATGCAGAGCATTGCGCCCTGCAGTAATACTACAGGGACAGATTTGTGTAGGCAGGGCCAGAAGACATATATTATTGATTGAATATACGCAGTGGTCCTTTTGAAAAAAATATTTGAAAAACAAATATTTGGCCTGCCTGTCACTGTGCTCAGTGTTCTGGGTCCATGTCTGCTGCGGGTTGTAGTTCTCAAAATAAATACGCAGCCAGCTAAGTGTTACAGCAGGCTTGCGCAAAATTATTTCCTGGCTCTGAAATCACCGCTCTGTTGCACTTAATAACAGTGCAACACTGCAGTTCCGTCACACACATCAGGGACAGAATTGTGTAGGCAGGGCCAGAAGACATATTATAGATTGAATATACGCAGTGGTCCTTTTGCAAAAAAAGATTTGAAAAAAATCTATTTGGCCTGCCTGTCACTCTGCTCAGTGTTCTGGGTCCGTGTGTGCTGGGGGTAAAATTTCTCAAAATAAATACGCAGCCAGCTAAGTGTTACAGTAGGCTTGCGCCTAATTATTTCCTGGCTCTGAAATCACCACTCTGCTGCACTTAATAACAGTGCAACACTGCAGTTCCGTGACACACTGCAGGGACAGAATTGTGTAGGCAGGGACAGAAGACATCTTATTGATTGAATATACGCAGTGGTCCTTTTGAAAAAAATCTTGAAAAAAAATCTATTTGGCCTGCCTGTCACTGTGCTCAGTGTTCTGGGTCTCTGCTGGGGGTAGTAGTTCTCCAAATTCATACGCAGCCAGCTAAGTGTTACAGCAGGCTTGCAGCAAATTATTTCCTGGGGTTCCGTAAACGAAGTCAGCCTCCAACCACAGGCCAATAAGCGGCACATTTAATTACAGCATTCTGTTTCTGCACTACTGCTAATACACCATGCTGAGGGGAAGGGGTAGGCCTATAGGACGTGGACACGGGGGCGAGGACGCGGAGGCCCAAGTCAGGGTGTGGGCACAGGCCGAGCCAGTGCGGTGGCCAGGGGTAGAGGCAGGGCCAGACCGAATAATCCATCAACTGGTTCCCAAAGCGCCCCCTCGCGCCATGCCACCCTGCAGAGGTCAAGGTGCTCTACGGTGTGGCAGTTTTTCACAGAGACGCCTGACGACCGACGAACAGTGGTGTGCAACCTTTGTCGCGCCAAGATCAGCTGGGGAGGCACCACCACCAGCATGCGCAGGCATATGATGGCCAAGCACCCCACAAGGTGGGACGATGCCCGTTCACCGCCTCCGGTTTGCACCACTGCCTCTCCCCCTGTGCCCCAACCTGCCACTGAGATCCAACCCCCCTGAGGACACAGGCAGTACCGTCTCCTGGCCTGCACCCACACCCTCACCTCCGCTGTTCTCGGCCCCATCCAGCAATGTCTCTCAGCGTAGCGTCCAGACGTCGCTAGCGCCACAGTTTGAGCGCAAGCGCAAGTACGACGCCACGCACCCGCACGCTCAAGCATTAAACGTGCACATTGCCAAATTGATCAGCCTAGAGATGCTGCCGTATAGGCTTGTGGAAACGGAGGCTTTCAAAAGCATGATGGCGGCGGCGGCCCCGCGCTACTCGGTTCCCAGTCGCCACTACTTTTCCCGATGTGCCGTCCCAGCCCTGCACGACCACGTCTCCCGCAACATTGTACGCGCCCTCACCAACGCGGTTACTGCCAAGGTCCACTTAACAACAGACACGTGGACAAGCACAGGTGGGCAGGGCCACTATATCTCCCTGATGGCACATTGGGTGAATTTAGTGGAGGCTGGGACAGAGTCAGAGCCTGGGACCGCTCACGTCCTACCCACCCCCCGAATTGCGTGCCCCAGCTCGGTGGTGGTATCTGCGGGGGTGTATGCTTCCTCCACTAAACCACCCTCCTCCTCCTCCTACGCAACCTCTGTCTCGCAATCAAGATGTGTCAGCAGCAGCAGCATGTCGCCAGCAGTCGGTGTCGCGCGGCGTGGCAGCACAGCAGTGGGCAAGCGTCAGCAGGCCGTGCTGAAACTACTCAGCTTAGGAGAGAAGAGCCACACGGCCCACGAACTGCTGCAGGGTCTGACAGAGCAGACCGACCGCTGGCTTGCGCCGCTGAGCCTCCAACCGGGCATGGTCGTGTGTGACAACGGCCGTAACCTGGTGGCGGCTCTGCAGCTCGGCAGCCTCACGCACGTGCCATGCCTGGCCCATGTCTTTAATTTGGTGGTGCAGCGCTTTCTGAAAAGCTACTCCCACTTGTCATACCTGCTCGGAAAGGTGCGCCAGCTCTGCGCACATTTCTGCAAATCCCACACGCACCCTGCCACCCTGCGGACCCTGCAACATCGGTTTAATCTGCCAGTGCACCGACTGCTGTGCGACGTGCCCACACAGTGGAACTCTACGCTCCACATGTTGGCCAGACTCTATGAGCAGCGTAGAGCTATAGTGGAATACCAACTCCAACATGGGCGGCGCAGTGGGAGTCAGCCTCCTCAATTATTTACAGAATTATTTACAGAAGAGTGGGCCTGGTTGTCAGCCATCTGCCAGGTCCTTGGAAAATTTGAGGAGTCTACCCAGATGGTGAGCGGGGATGCTGCAATCATTAGCGTCACCATTCCTCTGCTATGCATCTTGAGAAGTTCCCTGCAAAGCATAAAGGCAGACGCTTTGGAATCAGAAACGGGGGCGGGGGAAGACAGTATGTCGCTGGATAGTCAGAGCAACCTCATGTCTATATCTCAGCGCGTTGAGGAGGAGGGGGAGGAGCATGAGGAGGAGGGGGAAGAGACAGCTTGGCCCACTGCTGAGGGGACAGATGCTGCTTGCCTGTCATCCTTTCAGCGTGTATGGCCAGAGGAGGAGGAGGAGGAGGAGGGGGAGGAGCATGAGGAGGAGGGGGAAGAGACAGCTTGGCCCACTGCTGAGGGTACAGATGCAGCTTGCCTGTCATCCTTTCAGCGTGTATAGCCAGAGGAGGAGGAGGAGGAGGAGGATCCTGAAAGTGATCTTCCGAGTGAGGACAGCCATGTGTTGCGTACAGGTACCCTGGCACACATGGCTGACTTCATGTTAGGATGCCTTTCTCGTGACCCTCGCGTTACACGCATTCTGGCCACTACGGATTACTGGGTGTACACACTGCTCGATCCACGGTATAAGGAGAGCCTTTGCACTCTCATTCCCGAAGAGGAAAGGGGTTCGAGAATGATGCTATACCACAGGGCGCTGGTGGACAAACTGATGGTAAACTTCCCATCCGACAGCGCTAGTGGCCGAAGGCGCATTTCCGCGGCCCAGGTAGCAGGGGAGGCGCAGAGATCAGGCAGCATGTACAGCGCAGGCAGGGGAACACTCTCTAAGGCCTTTGACAGCTTTATGGCTCCCCAGCAAGACTGTGTCACCGGTCCCCAGTCAAGGCTGAGTTGGCGGGAGCACTGTAAAAGGATGGTGAGGGAGTACGTAGCCGATTGCAGCACCGTCCTCGGTGACGCCTCTGCCCCCTACAACTACTGGGTGTTGAAGCTGGACACGTGGCCTGAACTTGCGCTGTACGCCCTGGAGGTGCTTGCTTGTCCTGCGGCTACCGTCTTGTCAGAGAGTGTGTTTAGTGTGGCTGGGGGAATCATCACGGATAAGCGTACCCACCTGTCAACCGACAGTGCCGACAGGCTTACACTCATCAAGATGAACAAAGCCTGGATTTCCCCAGACTTCTCTTCTCCACCAGCGGACAGCAGCGATACCTAAGCAATACGTAGGCTGCACCCGCGGATGGAAGCATCGTTCTCTATCACCATCCAAAACGTGGACCTTTTTGCTTCATCAATCTGTGTATAATATTCATCCTTCTCCTCCTGCTCCTCCTCCTGAAACCTCACGTAATCACGCCGAACGTGCAATTTTTCTTAGGCCCACAAGGCACAGTCATATAATTTTTCTAAACAATTTTTATACGTTTCAATGCTCATTAAAGCGTTGAAACTTTCACCTCAACCAATTTTTATTTTAACTGGGCTGCCTCCAGGCCTAGTTACCAATTAAGCCACATTAACCAAAGCCATTAATGGGTTTGACCTGCCCTCTCGGTTGGGCATGGGCAATTTTTCTCAGGTACATTAGTACTGTTGGTACACCAATTTTTGTGGGCCCTCGCCTACAGTGTAATCCAATAAATTTTTGGCCCACCTGCATTACAGCTGACATAACATCAGCTGTGATGGGCAATGCAATGGGATATATTTATGTACCGCCGGTGGGTTCCAGGGAGCCACCCATGCTGTGGGTCCACAGGGAGTTGTAACTACATGTGTCCACTTCTAAAGAACCCCAGTCTGACTGGGGCATGCAGTGTGGGCCGAAGCCCACCTGCATTAAACATGACATTACTACCTCAGCTATGATGGGCAATGCAATGGGATATTGTTATGTACCGCCGGTGGCTTCCTGGCACCCACCCATGCTGTGGGTCCACAGGGAGTTGTAAATGCATCTGTTTCCACTTCTAAAGAACCCCAGTCTGACTGGGGCATGCAGTGTGGGCCGAAGCCCACCTGCATTAAACATGACATTACTACCTCAGCTGTGATGGGCAATGCAATGGGATATTGTTATGTACCGCCGGTGGCTTCCTGGCACCCACCCATGCTGTGGGTCCACAGGGAGTTGTAAATGCATCTGTTTCCACTTCTAAAGAACCCCAGTCTGACTGGGGCATGCAGTGTGGGCCGAAGCCCACCTGCATTAAGCACGACATTACTACCTCAGCTGTGTTGGGCAATGCAATGGGATATTTTTATGTACCGCCGGTGGGTTCCAGGGAGCCACCCATGCTGTGGGTGCACAGGGAGTTGTAACTACATGTGTCCACTTCTAAAGAACTCCAGTCTGACTGGGGCATGCAGTGTGGGCCGAAGCCCATCTGCATTAAACATGACAATACTACCTCAGCTGTGCTGTGCAATGCAATGGGATATATTAATGTACCGCCGGTGGCTTCCTGGCACCCACCCATGCTGTGGGTCCACAGGGAGTTGTAACTGCATGTGTCCACTTCTAAAGAACCCCAGTCTGACTGGGGCATGCAGTGTGGGCCGAAGCCCACCTGCATTAAACATGACATTACTACCTCAGCTGTGTTGGGCACTGCAATGGGATATTTTTATGTACCGCCGGTGGGTTCCAGGGAGCCACCCATGCTGTGGGTGCACACGGAATTCCCATTGCGGAGTTGTACCTGCCTGTGACTATATATAAAAAAACGCGGTCTTACTGGGGCATGCAGACACCTTGACAGAATGAATAGTGTGTGGCACATAGGTTCCCCATTGCTATGCCCACGTGTGCAGCTCCAGATGGAGGTGGCACAGGATTGGATTTCTCATTGCTTCTGTACAGCATTGTGGACTATCGCCCCACCCCTTTTAAAGAGGGTCGCTGCCTAGCCGTGCCAACCCTCTGCAGTGTGTGCCTGCTTTTCCTGTGGCAGACGCACTTATAAATAGACATGAGGGTGGTGTGGCATGAGGGCAGCTGAAGGCTGGGCAGGGACAGTTTGGTGTGCGCTGTGGACACTGGGTCGTGCAGGGGGGGTTGGGCAGCATGTAACCCAGGAGAAGTGGCAGCGGAGTGTCATGCAGGCAGTGATTGTGCTTTGTTGGAGGTAGTGTGGTGCTTAGCTAAGGTATGAATTGCTAATGAGGGCTTTTCAGATGTTAAAGTTGTTGGGGGGGGGCCCACTCTTGCCGCTATTGTGGCTTAATAGTGGGACCTGGGAACTTGAGATGCAGCCTAACATGTAGCCCCTCGCCTGCCCTATCCGTTTCTGTGTCGTTCCCATCACTTTCTTGAATTGCCCAGATTTTCACAAATGAAAACCTTAGCGAGCATCGGCGATATACAAAAGTGCTCGAGTCGCCCATTGACTTCAATGGGGTTCGTTACTCGAAACGAACCCTCAAGCATTGCGAAAAATTCGTCTCGAGTAACGAGCACCCGAGCATTTTGGTGCTCGCTCATCTCTAATCATTGGCATACACTTTCTGCTTTATATTTCCCTGTAGGGAAAAATCACATGTGGACAAGTCAGGGAAACATGGTGGCCATAAACCCTTACACACAGTTTGCTCTTTCGTAAACCGTTCATGAACCTATGCTAGTGAGTCGCAGGAGGTGTAGCCTGTTGCCCAATCTGGTTGGAAAAAAACAGTACATTCTTTCTTCTGGTGGGCCCGCTATTCTTGTTCCTCACATGGTTCACCAAGTTGTGTAGCAGTGTTTTGGGAGTCGGGTGGGGATTCTCAGTGGACCAGTACCTCTTATTCATCAGACCTGATAAATGAAACCGCACTTCAACCGTCATAAAGTATAGCAATGGGTCCAAAAGTCCTCTAGGAATTGCAGCAATCACATACAGTAATTTACATATTCAGCTTTTTCCTGCACACGTTATTCGCTACGGTTTCAGGTTCAGAGATTTCAGCACTTGCCAACATGTTGTTCATGGTGCAACAATTTGATTTTCGGGGGCCACTTAGGATTCATTGCTGAATGTCATAGACAACTTCAGATATCCAAGCTCTTCAGATGTCCGGGCTGATAGAGGCCTTGGTTTCCTTATATTTATGACAGACCTGATTTGGGGCCATTTCTCATTCAAGCTCTGAATCCAACATTTAGCAGGTGGTTTCGTACCTAGCTACTTGTCGGCAATGGCCTCCTACATTTCCTTAATTGATCGGCTTCGCACTTTCCATGATAAGTATTCGCTATCGCAGGATGAACACCATGGGGCAGATTTAGGAAAGTTATCTAAAGTAAAATCTGTCTTTGTTGCAACCAATCACAGCGCAGCTTTCATTTCTTATCATGCTAAGGTAAAATGAAAGCTGCGCTGAGATTGGTTGCAACAAAGACAGGTGTTCTTTAAGACAGCTTTCATAAGAGTGTGGTGCTGGCATTGGAGGCTACTTTTCCATGGCCTACCCTGTATTTAGAATGCTCTGTTTTTTTCTACATTAACCCCCTCTAATGACACAGGACAAAACAGTTATGTCCTGTGTGTTTGAGGCTAATACTTACAGCTGACACCCGCCAGCAACAGCCACGATCAGTGTGTATGCTGATTATAGCTGTTAACCCTTTGAATGCTGCTGTCAGCCCTGACAGCAGCATTTAAATCCCCCAATCGTAGTTCAGGGGTTCAAAATTCCCCCTCCCCTCTGAGGTACCATTTGATTGCCATGGTAGCCTAGGGCCTTCTGAAGGCTCCCAGCACTGCCATGGCCCAAGCCTATGGGGTGGCTTGATAGATTGGTATTGCATCATACTACAGGAACGATCTAACAATCGCAAGTTCAAGTACCATGTGTAGACTAAAAAACAAAGGTGTAAAAAAAACTATTATTAATTGTCAGAAAAAAAAAGAAATAACAGTTTAACCACCCATTTCTTATATTTTATATTAAAATTATTCACCCTGCGTGGCGATCATCATAGGGGGAAAAAAAGTACACAGTGTTAGAATTGTGCTTTTTTTGGTCACCCTTTCTCAAAAAGAAAAAATGTAATAAAAGCGGTCAAAAAGTAGTATGTACTCCAAAAGAACCAATAGAATCTACAGGACATCCCACAAAAAAATGGAGCCCTTAGACAACTATATCGGCAAAAAAATTTAAAAGTTATGGCGGCCAGAAGATGGCGGCAGAAAATAATTTAATTTTTTTCCGAAGATAATCTGTTTTTTTAGCCGTAGTACAGCAAAAAATAGGAAAACTATATAAATTTGGTATCATAGTAATCATACTGACCTACAGAATAAAGTGATTTTGTCATTTTTTGTAACAGTGTGTACAATGTGGAAACAAAACTCCCCAAAAATGGAAGAATTGTGTTTTTTTTTCCATTTCCCTTCTCTTAGAATGTTTAAAAAGTTTTTCAGTACATTATATGGCGCATTACATGGTATCATTGAAAAATACAACTTGTCCCGCAAAAAGCAACAAGCCCTCAGACGAGGAATAAATAAAAGAGTTATGATTTTTCTAAAAGTGGGGAGGGAAAACCGAAAATGAAAAAAAGGGGTTAAGAGTTAATCTGCGGAGTGTTCTGTAAACGTAGGCTTCAGTACGACATCCTGGACACGGACATATACAACTTCTTGTTTAGGTTAAACCGAGAAGTATAAAGGTAACAGCAAGCAGTGGGGGTGATGTAGACATCTTGTACAGGGAGACGGGATAACTGCTGCACACAGTCAGCACACTGCGGGGCTGGGGATCATACCGTCTCCGTTTGGGAGAGAGCTTGTGTAGATGCGGGTTCCGGATTATATATACGTGGCAGAGCGGCTTCCCCCTCCCATTCCCCACTCTCATCTTTCAGGCTCTCTCTGTCAGCAACCCGAAGTATCCCAGAGGATTATTGGAAGGAGCGAAGAATGTTCCTGGTGGGGGTGGGGCGACATTGCCGTATTATACGGGAAGCTTAATATCTAGATAATTAAGATCAGCATTACTGTCATTATAAATCCACTGTGCATAAGATGCCATATAATCAGCACAACACTAGCATAAGACCAAAGGAGTACAAATAATACATGATGGACTTATACAGTGCAAATACAGGACATTATAATCCTATCTGTCACAGATGGACAGACGGATAGGAGTAGGGCGCCACTACTCAGCCGTCAGAGCCGTGATGCCAGTAGTCCAGCATGGGATTACTGTGGCCACTGATTGACGGCAGTAGTCTCATGCAGTCAGGGGTGGAATAGGTGAGACCTTGGTGGGCCGGTCTTGGGCAGCACCTAGGCTCTCGAAAAATAAAAAAAGGGCTTATAGAAAACACTTGCTCAGCATACGATATATATTCAAGTATTAGCCGACCCGAGTATATGCTGAGTCAATAAGTATTACCACAAAAAACTGGTAAAACCTATTGACCCGAGTATAAGCCTAGCTATACTCCAGTATATAAATTGCAGATTTTGTTAATCTTGCCTCTGGAAAAAAATGGAATAAAAAGCAATCAAAATGTTTTATATGTTTTTTCCCCAATCCCGCTAAAACAAATGAATAAGAGTTATACAATACCCCATTATATGTACCCCAAAATGATGTCACTAAAAAATACAATTTGTCCCACAAGAGTCAAGCCCTCATTCGGCTACGTCGAAAGAAAAATTAAAAAGTTATGGCTCTAGGATGGACTTATAAAAAAAAAAGAAGAATTAGTTGGTCATTAACCCCTTAATGACACGGCCTATTTTGGCGTTGAGGACCAAGCGATTTTTTGGTATTTTTCCATCTCTATTTTTCAAAAGCCATAACTTTTTTATTTTTCCGTCGACGCGGCCGTATAAGGGCTTGTGTTTTGCGTGGCGATCTGTAGTTTTTATCGGTGCCACTTTTGGGTACATAGACTATATCGTAAAATTTTTTATTTTATTTTTTATGATAACAGGGAGAGAAAACGCATCAATTCTGACATAGATTTCTTTTTCTTTTTTTTACAGCGTTAATCATGCAACATAAATGACACACTAAATTTTTTCTGCGGGTCAGTACGGTAACAACGATACCAAAATTGTTATATTTTTTTTAGGTTTTTACACTTTTTTGCAATAAAACCCCCTTTTTTTGGAAATCTTTTTTTTTCTCTATAGCTGCATTCAAAGTCCTGTAACTTTTTTATTTTTCTATGTACGGAGCTCCATAAGGGCTTATTTTTTTGCCAGACGAGCTGTAGTTTTTATTGGTACCATTTTGGGGAATGTACAGCTTTTTTGATCACTTTTATCGCATTTTTTGTGAGGCAAAATGCTAAAAATTAGCATTTTGCCTCAGTTTTTTAGCGTTTTTTTAAACGCTTTTTGTCGTACAAAATAAAAATTGTGTTCAACTTTTTGTACACGTCGTTACGGACGCGTCAATACCCAATATTGGGGTTTTAATCTTTTTTTCCCTTTTTTTATGCTAATATTAAAAAAGCATAAAAAAAGGGGTTTTCTTTACTTTTTTTTTAACATTTTTCTTTTTTTTATACTTTTCTTTTCTTTTTTTTACACAATTTGAGTCCCTCTGAGGGACTTACATCACTGTACCGATGACCGCTGTCATAAGGCATGGCAGAGCTACTGCTCCGCCATGCCTTATCGCTTGTACAGCGATTATAGGCACAGGCAATACAGGACGCCAGTGTCTGGCGTCCTGTTGCCATGGTGACTGGCCGGGCTCTCGCGATGACATCGCGAGAGCCGGCCGGAGACACAGAGGGAGCACGATCCACAGGGGTTAACAGCGGGGGGCGCATCTCCGATGCACCCCCGCTGTTGCAGCGGGACGCCGGCTGTGACTGACAGCCGGCTCCCGCTGCGGGATAGCGCGGGATCTTATGTGATCCCGCGCTATCCCCAGGACGTACCGGTACGTCCTGTTGCGGGAAGTACCAGGCTCCCAGGACGTACCGGTACGTCCTAGAGCGGGAAGGGGTTAAAGAGGTTGGCCCGCGAAAGCAAGTGGGGTTCAGCACTTCTGTATGGCCATATTAATGCACTTTGTAATATACATCGTGCATTAAATATTGGCCATACAGAAGTTATACACTTACCCCCTCCGGTGTTGGCGTCCCAGTCTCCATGGCGCCGACCGAAGCCTTCTTCTCCCCCGATTAGACGCGCTTGCGCTGTCTGGTCTTCTGTCTTGTTGAATGGGGCCGCTCCGGCGTGCTTGTGCCACACAGGTCCTCTGCGCATGCACAGACCAGCTCTCCGGCGCGAGCACGCCGGAGCGGCCCAATTCAACAAGACAGAAGACCAGACAGCGCAAGTGCGTCTAATCTAGGGAGAAGAAGGCTTCGGTCGGTGCAATATAAACAATATAAATTTGGTCTCACCATAATTATACTCACCCACCGAATGTCGATAACGTCATTTTAACCACACTGTGAATACTGTAAAAACAACCCTGCAGCCCTCCGTTTCGCACAATGGCTTTTTTTCCCATTTCACCCCCAAATTTTTAACAATTTTCCAATATAATGTACGGTAAGTTAAATGGTAACATTAAAAAATACAACTTACCCTGCACAAAACAAGTCCTGGTGTAGCACAAATAATATGTGATTTCTTCAAATTCAACGCAAAATGCCACTTTTAGGCCAAATTCACATAAACATATTTGCGCAGCATACTACACATAAAACATTTGCACACGCAATGCGTGGTGAATAGAGCCCGTTTATCTCAATGGGTTCGTTCACATACGCGGATTTTGAGCGCACATTTTCTTTTTTTTTTTTTTGTTTAATACGTTTTATTGAATTTTCAAGCATAGTAATACAGGATAAGCCAAGTGTAAAGGGGTATGGGAGGGGGGGGGGGGGAGGGGAAAATGGCATTTGTTCAGTGGCGACCACGCAGGGCCCCTATTTAGAGGTAGTATGTAGAGGTACAAATAAAACAATAATTTGAAAGTCCAAACTGGTTTGAGGCTCTCCCTCATGGGGCCTTGGGTTCAATACGTAAAGGCTTAAACGTTTCTTAACATACCAACCATGGCGTAAGTCTGGGTCTCCATAGCCGTTCGCCTCACCGCGATCATCTCCTCACCACCCCATCGTCAGCTGGAATTGTGGGGAGTTCCATACTGCCAATGCTTGACCATTTTGTCTGGAGCTCTCGGTTCCCTCATCGGCAAGTTCCTCCATGTACATTATCAATGTTCTTTTTTTTCTCTTTGTATTTATTCTTCCTGTTATTCTTCTCCTCTGAGGCAAAAAGGACTGTTGTGGCGGCTCACTTGTTGGTACTGCTGATTTGCAGTGCTGGAGGTGTGGGTTAAAATTTGCGTAGAGTTTTTAAAAGTCTATGCAGATGTTATTTTTGATAGGATTTGACCCTGGGACCCCTGCACCAATGTTATCCTGGGGGTAAGCACACAGCAGTGGCTCATGCTTATGCTAATTTCACACGGCCAGTGCGATGTCGTGCTGAGAAACTCAGCCCGATATCGTGATCGCATCACTTCAGGGAAGTAGCGAAGCTCTGGCGCAGCTGTCAGCCGCACTGGAGGATTGGCAAGTGTTTGCTATTGGTTTCACTGGGAAACATTGCACCTCGCATGCCTTGTGATACTATTAAAACAGTGAGTGATGAGTTCCAAGGGTACGCCCAAAGCAGAGGCATAACTTGAGGCTTCTGGGCCCCAATGCAAAACCTGTAACCGGGCCCCCAGCTGTAATGCTTTATTCATAGTACTGGGCTCTCTATATGGAGAGGAGAGGCCTTATGGGCCCCCTAAAGCTCTTGGGCCCGGGTGCAACCGCATCCCCTGCATCCTCTATAGTTAGTCAGGGTTATGCATAGTACTGTAATGTTTGTGCCTGCAGGGCCAGTTCACATGCGCGCGTGATTCACCCTTACTGCGGAATTGAGTGGCTATTAAAGCCTAATAAGGGCCAGCTGTTTTCTTTTTCCTGCGTTTTGCGCAGTATTTTATTCTTCCCCTTGAGTATTTGCACACCTACCATAGACTTCTATGGAAATTATGCTGCACAAAAACACAGAATAATAGAGCAGGACCTATTTTTTTCTGCGCGCAAAACACGCTTATTGGAATGAGCCCAGTGAAATCAATGGGTTCTATTCTCTGTATTTAACGCACGCAGATTTTGCACTTACTTCACACGGACAAGCGCGATATGGGCCATGACTCCCACCCCCATATCACACTTCCCACCATGTGAATTCCCCAGGGATGTGAGGTGTTGTCATGTGACAGCCGCCACAGAGGATCACAGAGTTTCTTCTATTGCTTTCAATGGAGCCGACACTGCTGCCTCCGACTCCATTGAAAACAATGGGGCTGCAATGCGAGAGCACACAGCCAGATAGAGCATGCCGCGATCTGTTTCCTGCATAGCATCGCGGGGCCATGCAGGAAAACATCGCTTATGTGTATGACCCCATTTAAAAGAATGGGGTTCATATTTGTGGGTCTTGCAACGCACAAATCTCAAGTGATTTTGACACCCATGACCAGGGTTCTAGTTCACTCCGTCCTTGGGCACTTATGTCACCAAACCAGTTGAGAGCCCTGTACATGTCTATCCATTTTTTTATCTTTGGGGATGGGAGAGGAGGGGATTGTGGGGTGGAGAGAGTTATGTGGGTGAGGGGAGGGAGGGGGAGGAAGATTGGGAAGAGAAGAGGTTTCACCCATGGTCACCCGACATCCTGTGGAAAGTATTTTTCTGAAGTATTTAAATAAGGAAGAAACACAAACTAATGATGCCAAGTGTTGATTGAATGTCTGAAAGTTTATTCAATGTTATGGTTTCTCAAAAGTAATTTTCTGATGGGGAGGGGAGAGAGTTATAGGGGTGGGGAAGGGATTTGGGAGAGGGTTATGGGGGGAGGAGATCATTATGGGGGAAGGGAAGGGGAAAGGGGATTGGGGAGGGGAGAGAGTTATGGGGGTGGGGTAGGGATTTGGGAAGAGGGTTATAGAAGTGGGGAGAGCAAAGGGTTATAGGGGAAGGAAAGGGGAAAGGGATTGGGGAGATGGTTATGGGAAAGGGGAGAGGAGAGGGGATTGGGAAAGGGAGAGAGTTATGGGGGGGGGTGTTAAATGTCACTAAAAGTTTGGTTCAGCATGAACCCGAATCTCAGGCGGTTTGCCCAGAGACGAACCACCACCACTGTTATACACTAGTTTTAGGGGTATTGGTTAAGTTTCAGTCCAGGTCAAAGTAATGTGGAATGAACCAAACTTTATGCTGAAATTCAGTGAACCCGCCAAACCGAAGTTTTGAAAAGTTCACTCATCACTACTGGTCATTATATGTTCATATACCCGCACAACATATAACTCCCGTATACAGTAGTATACACTGAGTACATTGCAGGTATCCCATAACCTATATAGGATCACCATTACCTCTAATCTGTACATAGGCAAATGTAGGGAGAGAATAAAGCTATAAAGCTTTGTTCACATCAGTGCCAGTCTCTGTTCGGAGCCGCTGGCGCAGATCACACATGAAACGCTGGACAAAGAAATGCTGCATGTCCGGTAAAACGCTGCTGACTGACAGCAACTGAACAGACCGCATTATAGTCAATTGGGTCAGCTCACCGCCTTACGGTCCTATTATAAAAAGGAACCGTTTGGCTGAAGATTCTGTTCTCCTGTTCCCATAATAGAGAAAAAAAAACAAAATCCCCAAACCCCAATGCAAATGTGAGCATAACCGAAGTTTTATTACCCTACCTCCATGAACCTCACAGAAAAAAAACCATCAGACATAAAGAATAAATGAATTTGTATTTACCTGGTGAATCTGGCCCATCGTCCGAGGGGTCGGCTGCTTCTGCTGCTGGAAAAAAAATGTACAAGATGATAAAACCCAATGTCCCAAAGCAAAAACTAAAACATTGTATTCTGTGGCCGTCCATGACATACCATGAACCGATGATGGAATGCTTGTATGAGAGGTTATTCATATTACTTCCCTTTCATCATCCTCCCCTTGTCTCTGAAGTGTGATTTCTGATGAGGGAGTGCGGGGGATATCCAGTGGGATGAGCCAAGATATTGGGGTAATAGTCACTGATGCGGGGTCCTACAATGAGATCCATCCCATCATGTATCCTGCCTCATCCTCCTCCTCATTACCCTCCAATTCCTCATTCTGCTATATATTATCCCATCCGTATTTTTCTCCATCCTATTAAAGACACTTATCAATTGTCAATTACTTATGTCTTACGTTGTGTAACATATGGTGTGTAAACAATAAGCACATTAGAGAGGATTCAGTACTTTCTTCTTGATGTTCTCTGCTTCATCAATCATCTTGATATCATTGGCATTGTTGTTATACTGGGGGCCGCTGGGGGGGGTGTCACTATTATTGCTGGAGGGGGGGGGGGTCACTGTTATTGCTAGGGCAACTGGGGGGGTCAGTATTATCGCTGGGGTATGTTTACATGTGGCACAAATGGGCAGGGCTGTTTCAAAATAGCAGATTTTGACTGCTTTTTGGATACAGAAATGCTGCAGAATTTTCCACAGAAATTTGCACTGAGGACATTCTGCAGCATTTCCGCAGTCAAAAAGCAGTCAAAATCTGCATCCTATCTATTTTGAAGCGGCCCTGCGCTTTTTAGAATGATGGGGTAAAATCAGACGTCGTGATAAGCTCCGCCCCCTGATGTGTTGGCACTTTGCCATAAATATGTGTGGGGTTTGGGTTGTAGTTTGGGCACTTGGACTCTAAAAGGTTCGCCATCACTGTGCTAGGAGATAATTACCAGTAAAATAGCACATTGCTGTCCCTCGTGGTCTCCAGCCACCTGTGGGAGAAGAAAAAGAAAAAATTATAAACAAGGAATTTTCAGTAACAACCAATCAGATTGCAGCTGCCATTTTCTGATGACTGTATGAAGGTCTACGTTGTATAATTGGCCGGCCATGCTCAGTCGGTGATATCGGCTTCTCTTCCCTTGCAAGAGAAAAATGAAGAAGAGTAACATGATAATAGGGTCCTGGGTGATAGTTGATATTGGTCTTATATTTCCTTCTACATTCCCTCTGTTATCACTTTGTTATCTATGGCCCTTGTGGCTCAGTCATGTGATTATCTGATGAGTGTCGGGTTATGTCTGTGAAGAATAGCACCAGGTATTGTGGTAACAGTCACTATCATGAGGGTCCGACAGGGAAATACTTACTGATTTTGCAAGAAGACTTAGATTTTTTTTTGGCATCTCGTTAGCCCGATTATTGTAATACGCCGGGAACATGGAGTACATCGCCAATTCCTCCTCCTGGGTCCTTTTGGAGAGTAAAAAAGATGGTGACAATCTAGGACATCGTCTCCATACTACAGGGTGTATAATTCAGGAACATCAGCGCCCGCCATCATTTTCCAGATACAAGCAGCACTTAGGAAGATGATGGATGGGTAGATGTCTATCAGAGCCGTTCGCACCCCACGCCATCACCACAAGATGGACAACCCTCCATCAGAATCATCCCAACCATCTTGTTTCTGATACATGGTTCTACATGGAACTATTCACACACACATTTTGGGAAATGCACGTCGCTGTATATAGCAGTCTAAGGGCGCCCACCCACTGGCGATTTTTTTTTTTTTGCGTTTTGCGTTTTTTCTCAAGAGCTATTAGAATTGAATGTACTCCTGCCCAATGGCGTTTTTTTTTTGCGTTGCGTTTTTTAACATAGGAACTGTCAGTTGCATATGTGTCCTTATTTTTCTCCTAATGCACCCATGAAAGTCAATGGAAATTAATGGAAAAGCCGCGAAAACGCCGCGAAAACACGGCAAAAAACGCCGCGAAAAACGCGGGAAAACGCGGGAAAAACGCCACGAAAACGATGCGTTTTTCACGCACGAAAATCGCAAACGCCAGTGGGTGGGCGCCCTAACTCCAATGTGCCCCAAATCTATTAAGAGGCGATCATTTCTTACTAAATTTGGCATATTTCTGGGCAATCTGTGTGCCAGAATGTGGAGTCTTTGCCAGCTGTGAGCTGCTGCAGATTTGTTCCATAACTTACGCCAGGTTTTGGCATAAATCATTGTAAATCTCTCAGGCAGTTGAACTTCCCATTTGCTAGTCACATTTTTTTCTACAAAAGTGTTGATTGAGGCGAAAAAATAAAAACATCACGATTTTTGTCCAAATTCAGTGTACTGTAAAATTAGCTATTTTTTTTCCCAGCAGAAAACTGTATTTATACAAAAAGCCCATTGGAGATGATTCGGTACTTACAAAGTGATGCTGTCAGACGCTTCCATAATGATGGTTATTTTGGAGGCCGGAAGGTTCATTAGCATCTTCCTCCTCCTTAATTTAGCAATTAATGGGGCCAGAGGATAATATAACCGTACATATAAAAAGAAAATCTATATGTGGCAGGGTTAACCCATTAAAGGGGTTGTCTCGCGAAAGCAAGTGGGGTTATACACTTCTGTATGGCCATATTAATGCACTTTGTAATATACATCGTGCATTAAATATGAGCCATACAGAAGTTATTCACTTACCTGCTCCGTTGCTAGCGTCCTCGTCTCCATGGTTCTGTCTAAATTCGCTGGCGGCTTGCTTTTTTAGACGCGCTTGCGCAGTCCGGTCTTCTCCTTTCAGCACGAGCCGCTTCAGCCTGCTAGCCGCTACAGCTCTTCTGCGCATGCGCAGACGAGCTGTCACTTCTCGGGAGCGCGCTGGAGCGGCCATTCTGTACCATCCTCTTATTAGAGGAAGGTGCAGAAACTTGAGCCGCCCAGCTGTCCGGAGAAGCCGCCCAGCTGTCCCGCCGTCCAGGTAAGTGATGGGCCGGGGGGGGGGAGGCGGGCTGCCGCTCTGCCGGGGAGGTCTGCCGCTCTGCCGGGGGGGGGGGGGGCGCTCTGCCGGGGGGTCTGCCGCTCTGCCGGGGGGGTCTGCCGCTCTGCCGGGGGGTCTGCCGCTCTGCCGGGGGGGTCTGCCGCTCTGCCGGGGGGGGGGGGGGGCGCTCTGCCGGGGGGTCTGCCGCTCTGCCGGGGGGGTCTGCCGCTCTGCCGGGGGGGGGGGGCTGCCGCTCTGCCGGGGGGTCTGCCGCTCTGCCGGGGGGTCTGCCGCTCTGCCGGGGGGGGCTGCCACTCTGCCGGGGGGGCTGCCGCTGTGCCGGGGGGGGGGCTGCCGCTGTGCCGGGGGGCTGCCGCTCTGCCGGGGGGGGGGGTCTGCCGCTGGGCCGGGGGGGCTGCCGCTCTGCCGGGGGGTCTGCCGCTGGGCCGGGGGGGCTGCCGCTCTGCCGGGGGGTCTGCCGCTGGGCCGGGGGGGCCTTCGTCTGTTGTCAGGGGTCTAGCGCCGGTTACCTGCTGCCTGGCGGTGGGTGACTGTGTGCCGTGGTCGGCGGCTGCGGTGGGTCCGGTCGGCGGCTGCGGGGCGTCTGGTTGTCAGGGAGACACAGCTGGTAGCGTCTCGGGAGCACGCACGTCAGGCTAGAGCAAGCGACAGGAAAAAAGCCGGCGGCCATCTTGGAAAAGTTTTTATAAGTTGCTGAAACGCTGGAACTGTAAGTACAAACCAGCTAGAAAAAGTCATTTACAGGGGGGCTTAGTAATGTATGCTTAATTAGGGATACTGGGCAAAAAAAAAAAATTCACTGCTTCCTCGAGACAACCCCTTTAAGGACGCGGCCCTCTTGTTTTTTTTCTATTTTCAGTTTTTCCTCCCTCCTTATAAAAAATCATAACTCTTTTATTTCTCCATTGACTTGGCTGTCTGAGGGCTTGTTGTTTTTTGTGGGATGAGTTGTATTTTTTAATAATACTATTTAATATAGCATATAATGTATTGCAAATCTTTTAAAAGATTCTAAGTGGAGTGAAATGGAACAAAAAATGAACATCCACCATCCTTGAGGGGAGGGGAAGTCTTGTTTCTACGGCATATAAAATGCAACAAAAATGACATGATAACTTTATTCTATGGGTCACTACAATTACTACGATACCAAATTTGTATAGTTTTTTGTTTTGCTGTACTGCTTTTACTTTTTGCAAAGTTTTTTTTTTATCATTTCCTGCCGCCATCTTCTGATAGCCAGAACTTTTTTATTTTTCATCAACATATTTGTGCTCATCTTTTGTGGGACATCCTGTAGTTTCTATTGGTACCATTCTGGAGTACATACGCCTTTTGGATCACTTTTTATTACATTTTTTCTTAGAGACGGGGTGACCAAATAGCGCAACTCTGGAGGGTTTTTTTTCTGACGACGTTCATCTTGCGGGGTAAATAATGCATCACATTGATAGATCGGACTTTTACAGATGCGATGATACCAAATACGTTTTTCTGTTATATTATTTAGATTCTTTTATAATGGCTCGTTCAGACGAGCGCTGTTTTTTCGCTGTTAGAAGCGCACGGAATGCACTTCTCATAGAAAGCTTGATAGGCAATCTGCAATGGCAGCCCTTGGGCATTTCAGAAGGTCCCCGGCTGCCATGACTCCCTGCGGAGAGGGCAGTGCAGGACGCTTGAACATGGATCCGGACATTTAAAGGTTTAACAGCTCTGATCAGCGGCGTAGCTTATCGGAGCTTTTGTGCAATTCCCCTACTTACATACCCTGAAACTGCAGGATGTAAATGTAGGTCCTGTAGTGTTAAGGATCGGCCTGTTTTGGGCTTCCAGGAAGCAACTATGTTTGATCTTTTCACATATTTATGTTGTAATAGCCATAATTTATTATTGTGGGATCATTTGATTAAGTTATGCAGGTTATGCATATAGGTAGCAGAAACGGATGTCACCAATATACACTAAATGGGGTACTGCTAGGAAAAAATGATATGAAAAAAGACCTGGGGGTACTAGTGGACTGTAGATTTAACTGCAGCAATCAATGCCAATCAGCTGCTGCAAAAGCAAATAAATTCTTGGGGTTCATTAAAAGAGGTATAGGGGCGAGAGAACATTATTCTTCCACTACATATGGTGAAGGAACTACTAGGAGCACAGGGGGTCTTCTTATCCATCCTTCCAGTGGATGGCCATGGAATAAGAAGATGGAACAGGATTCTAGAGGTGAACAACTGGCTACGTCGATGGTGCCGTCTGCAAAGATTTGGATTCCTAGACCATGGAGTGAATTACCTGTACAATAGACTGCTTGCTAGAGACGGGTTGCACCTTACAGAAACAGGTAAGCATATATTTTATGGGCGCATTGCTTCACTAATTAAGACTGGAACAATATGGGAAGGGAAGTGAAAGGCCAGGTAAAAATATACAGCTAATTAATACATCTGAGAACCTCGCTATTAAAAGTGGAAGGAAAGAACAAAGACAAAAAATTCAGAAGGAAAGTAGAGGAGCAAGAGACACCGATCACAAACTAAAATGGTTTTATACAAATCCACAGAGCATGGGAAAGAAATAAGGAGAAATAGAGCTCCTAACACAGGAAGAAAAATATGATGTCATAGGAATCACGGAAAGTTTGGGGGATGATACACATGATTGGAATACTAGGCTTGAAGGATACAACTTATTTATAAGAAACAGACCTAAAAAAAGGGGAGGAGGTATTGTGTTGTATGTTAGGAAAGCATTCATCTCCACAGAGATTCAAGCTTCAGAACATGGGAGTTCTGTAGAAACTGTTTGGGTAAGAATACAAGCAGAGAACACCAGTAAGGACACCATTGTAGGCATTTACTATAGGCTACCTGGACAAGTGGAAGATATTGATGAACTCTTTCTACATCAGATGGCCAAGCTCTCAAAAAAGCTTGACATAGTGACCATGCAAGATTTTACCTATCCAGACATTTGTTTGGAATCTCTCTCAGGTAAAAGTAATGGATCCAACAAATTCTTATCCATTCTTGCTTTCAACTTTATCTTCCAAAAGGTTGAAGAGAAAACAAGGCGATCTGCTATCTTGGATCTAATTCTTACCAACAGTGAGGAAATAGTTGAGGAAGTAAGAGTGACTGGGTCCTTAAGAGGCAGTGATCATGCTATCCTTGAATTTTGGATAAAAAGGGGAGGAAGACCTGAGAAAACTCAGACCTCAAGGTTGGATTTCAGGAAGGCAGATTTTAATGAACTCAGAAAGAGGGTAGGAAGAATCCAATGGATGGGTGTTGTTAAGGACAGAAATGTCCAAGAAGGTTAGGAAATATTGTGGAATGAGATTCTCAAAGTACAATCGTTAACAATCCCTAAAAGAAGGAAGAATGGGAAGCATTTAAAGAAACCAGGATGGATAAACACAGAACTTGCAAACATGTTAAAAATGAAGAAAAATATGTTTATCAAATGGAAAGAGGGGGGAATATCTAAAGAAGAATATAATGCCGTCAGCAGAAACTGTAGGGCAAGTGTCAGAAAAGCTAAAGCTAATAATTAGAGATGAGCGAACGTACTCGTAACGAGTACTTACGCACCCGAGTACCACCATTTTCGAGTACTTCAGTACTCGGGCGTAAAGATTCGGGGGGCGCCGGGGGGGCTGGGAGAGGCGCGGCGGTGCGGGGGGGGGGAGCAGCGGGGAACAGGGGGGAGCCCTCTCTCTCTCCCTCTCCCCCCCACTCCCCACTGCTACCCCCCGTGCCGCCACGGCGCCCCCCGAATCTTTACGCGCGAGTACTGCTGTACTCGAAAATGGTGGTGCTCGGGTGCGTAAGTACTCGTAACGAGTACGTTCGCTCATCTCTACTAATAATGAATTGAGACTTGCAACAGAGGCCAAAAGCAATAAAAAAGGGTTTGGGGAGTATGTCAAAAGCAAAAGAAAAGCCAAAGATGCTATTGGATGCTTACAAGATGAAGATGGTGAATTGGTTAAGAATGAAGTTGAGAAGGCCGAACTTTTAAATTCCTATTTTGTATCAGTTTTCTCTCAGAAAGTGGATGGAACATCAACTGGTCTTCCCAGTGCTATTGGGGGAATAAAAGAATGCAGGCTATCTGTAAGCAGAGAGATGGTGAGGGAACACTTAGCTAACTTAAATGAATTCAAGTCTCAAGGTCCAGATGAGTTACATCCTAGAATACTAAAAGATGCAGTGGAGGTAATTGTTGAACCACTTGCCATAATCTTTGAAATTTCCTGGAGAACGGGAGAAGTTCCAGAAGATTGGAAAAGGGCAGATGCTGTCCCTATCTTCAAAAAAAGGAAGAAGGTGGATCCAGAAAACTACAGGCCTGTGAGCCTGACTTCTATACAAATTATTCTTGAACAAATTATTAAACAGCATGTATGCAAGTATTTGGATGAAAATGGAGTATTTAACCAGAGACAGCATGGGTTTGTGGCAAACAAGACATGCCAGACGAATCTAGTTTCCTTCTATGACAGTATCTCTGACTGGGCTGATCAGGGAAATGCGGAGAATATAGTTTATCTTGACCTCAGTAAACCATTTGATAAAGTATCTCATACTTTACTTATTGAAAAATGACCAAATATGGGATTGACAAGGCAACTGTTAGGTGGATTCAGAACTGGCTGAGTGATCGTACTCAAAGAGTGGTCATAAATGGCTGCTCATCCAAGTGGAAGAATGTATCAAGTGGGACCACAAGGCTCTGTCCTAGGCCCAGTGTTGTTTAAAATTTTCATAAATAATCTGGAGGTGGGAATTGATGGGAAACAGATGACACAAAATGAAAAATTTGCAGATGACACAAAGCTAAGAGGAATAGCTAACTAACTAGGTAAGCGAGAGAGAGTATTTAAAAAGATCTAGAAAAACTTGTACAGTGGGCAGTGTCTAACAGAATGGTATTTAACAAGGAGAAATGCAAAGTCCTACATCTGGGCAAGAAAAATGAAGAAAGCACATACAGAATGGAAGAAATTGAGCTAAGCAGCAGTATATGTGAAAAAGACTTGGGTATACTAATAGATCATAAACTGAACATGAGTCAACAGTGTGATGCAGCAGCCAAAAAGGCAAACACAATTCTGGGATGTATTAAGAGAAGCATAGAGTTTAGATCACGTGAGGTCATTATCCCCCTCTACTCTTCCTTAGTCAGACCTCATCTGTAATACTGTGTCCAGTTCTGGGCACCCCACTTTAAAAAAGACATAGACAAACTGGAGCAAGTTCAGAGAACAGTTACCAAGATGGTGAGCGGTCTGCAAATCATGTCCTATGAAGAACGGTTAAAGGATCTGGGAATGTTTAGCTTGCAAAAAAGAAGGCTGAGAGAAAACTTAATAGCTGTCTACAAATATCTGAAGGGCTGTCACAGTACAGAGGGATCAGCCCTATTCTCATTTACACAAGGAAAGGCTAGAAGCATGGGATGAAACTGAAAAGGAGGAGACACAAATTAGATATTGGGAAAAACTTTCTGACAGTGAGGGGGATCAATGAGTGGAACAGGTTTCCCCAGGAGGTGGTGAGTTCTCCTTCAATGGAAGTGTTCAAACAAAGGCTGGACAAATATCTGTCTGGGATGATTTAGTGAATCCTGCACTGAGCAGGGGGTTGGACCCGATGACCCTGGAGGTCCCTTCCAACTCTACCATTCTATGATTCTAAGGCACTTGTGAGACCTCACATGGAATACTGTGTACAGTTCTGGACAACGGTGCTCAGGAACAATGTTGCAGTACTTGAACGGGTACAAAGAAGGGCAACTAAATTAATAAACAAAATGGAAGGACTGGAATACCCAGAGAGGCTATCAAAATTGAGATTCTTTACCGTGGAAAAAAGACGGCTAAGGGGCGATCAAAAACTTTGTATAAATACATTAGGAACAATACAAGTATCTTTCCCATGATCTGTTTATGTAGTGACTAAGACACAAGGCCCATGCTGAGGAGCTGGTGGGGTGGAGATGGCACTTGTCATGGTGGCTCTACTTTCTCCTCCCCCAAGGGACACGTTTAACCCTTTGCCAAGGCTCTGACTGGCCTCTCCAGGCAACGCTGACTTAGCGGTAACCTGTATACGGATCTTCTTTAAATTTGTATTTGTCACGGGTGACGCCAGCACTTCAGTTGGACTTTCATCAAGATGGCAGAAATAACTTGACATGAGTCCAGTGATGTGATTTTTAGCAAAGCTGGAAGTGCACAGTTTACTAAACACAATTGCCAGAGGCAAAGCAATACAGCACAGTCCAATGAGAGCACAATACAGTTCCAAAGATACACTTGTGCAAGCGGAATAAAGCAGGAATACAGTTGGTAACTGATTTAGGTGACTGATGGGATGGATTTAGTAGTTTAATTGAAATTAGAAGGTATAGGAAGGGCCCTTGTAAAAACTCCTGACTTTGACTTTTGTTAAATAACTCATGATTAAGACACAAGGTGGCTCCACACTTTCCTTTACTCCACTGTCTTTTATCTTCGGGTGGTGTAGATTAGACAAATCCTTCACTCTAGTGTACTTTATTTCCGAGCTGTAGTGACTCCCTTCTCTGGATTGCTACAGGCTATTACTCTCTTTTTGGCAACTGGCTGACACACTTTCTGACCACCTCCGACAATGACGACCCAACTCACACTCTCCCTCTGTCCTCTCTCTCCCGCACTTTCCCTCCAACCCCTCCCCTCTGCCTCTGTTGTTTTCCCTGCTCTGTCTTAGGTTCTGTTCTCTCCACTAATTAGGGAAAGCCATACAAACAGCCAATGGTAGATCAGCTTTTGCTGAGCAGTTTTGTTGATTTTTAAAGTAAGAAGGGGGGAAAACAGGGTTCCAGGGACGGATGACACCTTATATGCCTCCTTAGAGCTCATAGCAAGGTGGAACAGGATACATTAGGACAAGTACTAAGGGATCACTGTGTAGTCATGTCTGGTCCCCTGTATATTAGGACAAGTACTAAGGGTGCACTGTGTAGCCATGTCTGCGCCCCCTATATATTAGGACAAGTATTATGGGTGCACTGCGTAGTCATGTCGGGGTTCCCTTTATATTTGGACAAGTACTAAGGCTGCACTGTGTAGCCATGTCTGGGCCTCCTATATATTAGGACAAGTACTAAGGGTGCACTGTGTAGTCATGTCTGGGTCCCCTATATATTAGGACAAGTACTAAGGGTGCACTGTGTAGTCGTGTCTGGGTCTCCTTTATATTAGGACAAGTACTAAGGGTGCACTGTGTAGCCGTGTCTGGGTCTCCTATATATTAGGACAAGTACTAAGGGTGCACTGTGTAGTCATGTCTGCGTCCCCTATATATTAGGACAAGTATTATGGGTGCACTGCGTAGTCATGTCGGGGTTCCCTTTATATTTGGACAAGTACTAAGGGTGCACTGTGTAGCCATGTCTGGGCCTCCTATATATTAGGACAAGTACTAAGGGTGCACTGTGTAGTCATGTCTGGGTCCCCTGTATATTAGGACAAGTACTAAGCGTGCCCTGTGTAGTCATGTCTGTGTCCCCTAAAATTAGGACAAGTACTAAGCGTGCCCTGTGTAGTCATGTCCGGGTCCACTATATATTAGGACAAGTACTAGGGGTGCACTGTGTAGTCTTGTCTGCTCCCCTATATATTAGGACAAGTACTAAGGGTGCACTGTGTAGTCATGTCTGGGTCCCCTATATATTAGGACAAGTACTAAGGGTGCACTGTGCAATCTTGTCTGTGTCCCCTAAAATTAGGACAAGTACTAAGGGTGCACTGTGTAGCCATGTCTGGGTCTCCTATATATTAGGACAAGTACTAAGGGTGCACTGTGTAGCCATGTCTGGGTCCGCTATATATTAGGATAAGTATTGAGGTGCACTGTGTAATCTTGTCTGTGTCCCCGAAAATTAGGACAAGTACTAAGGGTGCACTGTGTAGTCATGTCTGGGAACTCTATATATTAGGACAGGTACTAAGGGTGCACTGTGTAGCCATGTCTGGGTCCCCTATATATTAGGGCAAGTACTAAAGGTGCACTGTGTAGCCATGTCTGGGTCCCCTATATATTAGGACAAGTACTGAAGGTGCACTGTGTAGTCATGTCTGGGTTCCCTATATATTAGGACAAGTACTGAAGGTGCACTGTGTAGCCATGTCTGGGTCTCCTATTTAGTAGGACAAGTACTAAGGGTGCACTGTGTAGCCATGTCTGGGCCTCCTATTTAGTAGGACAAGTACTGAAGGTGCACTGTGTAGTCATGTCTGGGTTCCCTATATATTAGGACAAGTACTGAAGGTGCACTGTGTAGCCATGTCTGGGTCTCCTATTTAGTAGGACAAGTACTAAGGGTGCACTGTGTAGCCATGTCTGGGTCCCTTATATATTAGGACAAGTGTTAAGGGTGCACTGTGTAGCCATGTCTGGGTCCCCTATATATTAGGACAAGTACTAAAGGCGTACTGTGTAGCCATGTCTGGGTCCCCTATATATTAGGACAAGTATTAAGGGCGCACTGTGTAGCCATGGCTGGGTCCCCTATATATTAGGACAAGTACCAAGGGTGCACTGTGTAGCCATGTCTGGGTCCCCTATATATTAGGACAAATACTAAGGGTGCACTGTGTAGCCATGTCTGGGTCTCCTATATATTAGGACAAGTACTTAGGGTGCACTGTGTATCCATGTCTGGGCCCCCTATATATTAGGACAAGGACTAAGGGTGCACTGTGTAGCCATGTCTGGGTCTCCTATATATTAGGGCAAGTACTTAGGGTGCACTGTGTAGCCATGTCTGGGTCTCCTATATATTAGGACAAGTCCTAAGGGTGCACTGTGTAGCCATGTCTGGTCCCCTATATATTAGGACAAGTACTGAAGGTGCACTGTGTAGCCATGTCTGGGTCTCCTATTTAGTAGGACAAGTACTAAGGGTGCACTGTGTACCCATGTCTGGGCCTCCTATATATTAGGACAAGTACTGAAGGTGCACTGTGTAGCCATGTCTGGGTCCCTTATATATTAGGACAAGTGTTAAGGGTGCACTGTGTAGCCATGTCTGGGTCCCCTATATATTAGGACAAGTACTAAATGCGTACTGTGTAGCCATGTCTGGGTCCCTTATATCTTAGGACAAGTCCTAAGGGTGCACTGTGTAGCCATGTCTGGGTCCCCTATATATTAGGACAAGTACTAAAGGCGTACTGTGTAGCCATGTCTGGGTCCCTATATATTAGGACAAGTACTAAGGGTGCACTGTGTAGCCATGTCTGGGTCCCTATATATTAGGACAAGTACTAAGGGTGCACTGTGTAGCCATGTCTGGGTCCCTATATATTAGGACAAGTACTAAGGGTGCACTGTGTAGTCATGTCTGGGTGCACTACATAATTAGGACAAGTACCAAGGGTGCACTGTGTAGCCATGTCCGGGTCCCTTATATCTTAGGACAAGTCCTAAGGGTGCACTGTGTAGCCATGTCTGGGTCCCCTATATATTAGGACAAGTATTAAGGGCGCACTGTGTAGCCATGTCTGGGTCCCCTATATATTAGGACAAATACTAAGGGTGCACTGTGTAGCCATGTCTGGGTCTCCTATATATTAGGACAAATACTTAGGGTGCCCTGTGTATCCATGTCTGGGCCCCCTATATATTAGGACAAGGACTAAGGGTGCACTGTGTAGCCATGTCTGGGTCTCCTATATATTAGGGCAAGTACTTAGGGTGCACTGTGTAGCCATGTCTGGGTCTCCTATATATTAGGACAAGTCCTAAGGGTGCACTGTGTAGCCATGTCTGGTCCCCTATATATTAGGACAAGTACTGAAGGTGCACTGTGTAGCCATGTCTGGGCCCCCTATATATTAGGACAAGTACTAAGGGTGCACTGTGTAGTCATGTGTGGTCCCCTATATATGAGAACAAAGTACTAAGGGTGCACTGTGTAGCCATGTCTGGGTCCCTTTATATTAGGACACGTACTAAGGGTGCAGTGTGTAGCCATGTCTGGCTCCCTCAATATTAACCCCTTTAGTGTCCACCCCATAGACGTTTTACCTCCTGCTTTAGTGGGCTTTAATACCCAGGTCCGTAAATACAAGCTTGCTCTGGGGATTAACCCCTTTGTGACAAAGCCTGTTTGCGCCTTAGTGATGGAGCCAAATTTTGGAAATCTGACGTGCCACTTTAACATAGAATAACTCCATAAAGGTTTTGCATATCCACGTGATTCTGATATTGTTTTTTCGCCACTTGGTCACTGCTCCAAACTCTCGGCTACCTTTAGTAGCCAGGAGCAAGGAGATTTTAAATTTCCCGGACCCTCCCAAGCTTCTGCGCTTGAGTCCGCCGTTTTGCCAATGTGCGCATGCGCCGAAGTTGGGGGAAAGGCTTGAAAAAGACATGTAGTCGAAACGTTGCCTTTTACTATATGGAGCAATAAAAGGATTTTAAACTTTATTCTACACCTTTGATGCTGCCGCCTCTGCCTAAGGCCTCCTTCCCACGAACGGATTTCCGCCGCGTAATTCGCGGCGAAAATCCGCTGCGTTGCCCGCAGCTATTAGGTTCTATTGAAGCTAATAGCACAATGCTCACGATGCGTGATTCCACCGCGGAATTACGCACCGCGATTTCTCCCGTCCTCACCCGCAGCATGCTTTATTTTCTGCGGGTGAGGACGGGCTGTATGCACTGACGGCTTCCATTGTAGTCAATGGAAGCCATCCGTTCACGCTATCTCCCGCTGTAACCAGCGGGAGATAGCGTGAAAAAACGCTTTCCCGCCCACCTCCGCGCGTCATATGACGCCATATGACGCGGCCGGCCGCGTCACGTGACACGGCCGGCCGTGCACGTGACATGGCCGGTGACGCGGCGGTGACGGGCGGTGACGCGGCTTCACGCTATCTTCCGCAGGTAAGTATAGGGGCTCTGGGGGGCGCCATGACGGGCTTCACCGCGTAATATTACGCGGCGGAGCCCGTCACGCTCGTGGGAAGGAGGCCTTAGGGCGAGCACCCACTGGCGTTTGCGTTTTCCGCGGCGTTTTTCGCGGCGTTTTCGCGGCTTTTCCGTTAATTTCCATTAAGAAAAATAAGGACACATATGCAACTGACAGTTCCTATGTTAAAAACGCAAACGCAACGCAAAAAAACGCCAGTGGACAGGAACACATGTTATCTCTATGCCTGTGCAGGAAAAACGCAAAACGCAGGTAAAAAAACGCCAGTGGGTGCTCGCCCTTACTGTTATGAAGTTGGGGAAAGGTCAGCAGATAAAGATCCCATGGGGGAACATTGTCAGAGGTCTTAGGTACGTAACTTCATCTCCCCTCATGAATCGGAATTGTGACAGGAGGTGAAAGTGTACCCTTTTTTTACATTTACTTGATAGCCGTTATCCATTGGATAGCAGCGATCACGAGACCAGGGAATGTGTACTGTGGCACCCCATAAAATCTCCAGGCTCTCAGCTACATTTTGTAGCAAGAAGCAGGGAGATTTTAAATTAACCGGGCAATCTGTGGCTTTTGTGCATGCATCTACCACTTTGGCGACGGGCGCGTGCGCAAAAGCCTGGGTAAGGTCCGTGGATAAACCCAGAGGCCTTAGGTACGTAATTTCATCCTCCCTCATGGTTATAAAACTTTTTAAACTTTTCTTTTTACACCTTTTTTAATTTTTTTTTTACTTTACATGATCACTGTTATCCATTGGATAACAGTGATCATGTGACCGGGAACTGCATACAGTGGTCCCCGGTGACATCTCTCTGTTTCAGGCTGCACATGCTGGCCGGGAGCAGAGGGATTTTAAATCTCCTGGGGGAGCGAGCCCTTCTGAGCACGCGCCCAACGTTTCCATCGGGTGCGTATGCACAGAAGGCAACGTGAGGTCCTGGAAGGACCAGATCGCCGTGGGACATCACGGAGGATGCGGGTTAGTATTTTCACCTCCTACTCATGGATCAGGTCCATGAGGGGACGTGAAGCTTTAACTTTATTTTACTTTTTTGAACTTTTCCGTGATCGCTGTTATCCATTGGTACCATTACCTCCAGTAGCAGGGAAGCAAATGTCCCATGCCGATCTGGCTGTCTGTGCATGCGTCGCCATTTTCCTGTAGGCGTGCATGCACAGAAGACGCCAGAGGGTCAGTTCCGGACCAGATAATCGTGAGACATAGCAGAGTATGGGGGTGAGTAGTTTCAGTCTCCCTCATGGATGCTTCACATGACTGTGGGGGGCTTAACGCGGACCCCCATGACAGCTCCAGGTTGTCTGCTACCTCCGGGAACCAACAGCATGGAGCTGTCACGTCCACAGCCCACGGGGCTTTAATCCTCAGGGAATGCATGCTTTTACGTCCCTGAGGATTAAGGCCCACAAAGCCAGGACGTAAAAAGGCAATGGGGTCGTTACTAAGGGGTTAAAGCCACATGGGCTCTGGACATGATAGCTCCATGTTTTCAGTTAAAGTTTCAGCTACCCTCATGGATTAGATCTATAAGGGCAGCTAAGTGTACTCACCCCCGTCCTCCGCAATGTCCCTCGAGGATCTGGTCCACACAGGACCTGACGCCACCTTTTGCACATGTGCACCAGACTATGACATCACATGCAGAAGACTGGGCCCGTGATCGTCATTATCCAATGGATAATGGCGATCACGGAAAAGTGAGAAAAAGGTAAAGTTTCAGCTCCCTTCATGGATTGGATCCATGAGCGCAGCTGAAAATACTCACCTCCTTCCAACGCAGTGTCCCGGAGGATGGACCTGCCGCGGGCTTCTGCACATGCGGCGATGTGGCTCGCAGAAGGCCGGAGAGCCCGGCAAATTTAAAATCTCCTTGCAACCGGCTGCAAAGCCAGCCGAATGCAGGGAGATGTCACGGCGGGGGCGCTGTATGCGGTTCCACTGTTATGTACCGGATAACAGCGATCATATACAGTTAATAAAAGTTAAACTTTTATCTCCCCTTACGGATCATATCCATGAGGGGAGATGAAATTACATAATTAAGGTCCCCGGATTTGTCCCACAATGGGATCTTTATCTGCGAATCTTAACCTGGCTTCTGTGCATGTGCCATGTCTGCAAAATGGCGGATGCATGCGCAAAAGTTGAGGATTTCCCAGGAAATTTTAAATCTCACTGCTCTTGGTTACCAAAGGTAGCCGAGAGCCTGGAAATTTCACGTGAGCCGCGGTGAGCGGCCACTGGTCACGTGATTGCCGTTGTCCAATGGATAATGGCGATCACGTAAAAGTTTTTTAAAAAGTTGAAGTTTCATCTCACTGATGCGATCGGTAAGAAGAGATGAAACATCTTACCGGAGGCCTCCGCATTTGAACTTAGACCTCATCCTCCATCACGGACCTTCCCCGGCTTCTGTGTATGCGCCCACCGGCAAAATGCCAGACACATGTGCAGGAGCCAGGGAGGTCCCGGAAAATTTAAAGTCTCCTTACTCCCTGCGACCAAAGGTCGTCGAGAGCCTGGAGCAGTGATCGGTGGCCTTGTTGAGCGGTCCCCGGTCACGTGATAAAAAGGTAGCGATCTAGGCTGGTCTCACAAGAGCGAATAGGAATTGCAGATTCTGTAAGCGTTTCTTCTGCGGTAATATGCGGATTAATCAAATGCATTGGATTACACAACTCCGCTTACATTAGTGGGCCACAATTACGTAATCCACTCACAGAAAACAAGTGCAGCAGGTTCTATTTTACCGCGGATATCCGTGACGTACAGCCCATTGTGCTCCATGGTCGCGGATATAACCGCAGCCCTTACGCAACTACATTGTGTACAAGCTGCAGGTACCCGCATCATCCCTAAGCGACGGCGTAGAAAATTCAAACAAAAAAAGGTGTACTGTGCATGACCGCCTGTGTGAGTAGGCAGTTATGCGCAGGAAACTATGCGGTCGTACGCAGGGCCACAGCCGGGCTCACAGCTGGGATCCACTGCAGGCCTCCACAAGCGGATTCCACATACGGCCATGTGAGTCCAGCGTTATTCAGACCACTACCTGTAATACGTATTTTACAAGAAGCCCCTGGAACGCTCGCCTTCCTACAGTTCCAGGAGCAGCTTGTTGGGCGCCTTCTGTGTGAGACCGCCGCACCTCAGCAAGATTACGAAGACTCACAGAGCGCTACTTTTTACACTCCATTTCTGCCGCTCAGGTCACGAAATACCCCCAAAAAGTGGCGCTGAGAAGGAGGAGGGATACGCGGTTTTATTGCCCTATGTGCCCATCTCAACAGGGCCTCTGTAATTACCCCACTTTTCAGACATACCACACAGTTTACATTATTACTTTTATCTAAAATTTAGGGAAAGGAGGGGGGCGGATTATTTTTAGGGAGTCCCTTTTGATTCCACACAAGTGTGGGGCCGCTGCAATCTTTTTCCTACATAGCATTGTAGTGCTATGCAGGTAGAAATTGCTCATGTGTATCAACCCATTCCAAAGAATGAGGATTCATATCTGTGCGAGATTTGTGTCTCACAACACACAAATCTTGAACAATTTTGTCGCTCATGTGTAACCGGCCTTAGTCAAGAAAATAGTACAAACAGCAAAGAAAAAAGATCATTGCCTTGCAAAAAGAAAAGAAAAATAAGAGCAAAGGCACAGAATGTCCCTAGCTATACAGCTGGAAGCATCATGCACAAGGTCAGTTACAGGAAGACTGGCTGCACTACCTGGATGTGGCAGGAAGAGGAAGCTATCACCGGCTTGGCTGTCACCAGATTCCTGAGGAGGCCAGTGGTCAAAAACCCTGGAGTGACTGCAAAAGACCCGCAGCAACATTTGGTGGCGGCAAGTAGTAAGGTTTCCTTTTGCGCAGTAAGGAGCATACTAAATAGTGAAGGTCTTCATTACCGAACTCCAAGACGTCACCTCTACCGACCCAAAAGACAAGAACAGTTGGCTCCAATATGATCAAAACCAGATAAATAGGTCACTGAAGTTTTGGGATTCTGTTCTGTGGAGCGATGAAACAAAACTGGAACTTTTTGGTCATCTTGATCAGCGGTATGTCCGGAGGAGGAAGACTGAAGCAAATTCTGCTGCATCCCAGTGGAAATATTATGTCCCTGTGAAAAGCCCCTAAAAGTAGCATTTTGTGTTGAATTTCATAGAATGGTAGAGTTGGAAGGGACCTCCAGGGTCATCGGGTCAAACCCCCTGCTCAGTCCAGGATCACTAAATCATCCCAGACAGATATTTGTCCAGCCTCTGTTTGAACACTTCCATTGAAGGAGAACTCACCACCTCTTGTGGTAACCTGTTCCACTCATTGATCACCATCACTGTCTGAAAGTTTTTTCCAATATCTAATTTGTGTCTCCTCCCTTTCAGTTTCATCCCATTGCTTCTAGTCTTTCCTTGTGCAGATGAAAATAGGGCTGATCCCTCTGCAGTGTGACAACCCTTCAGATATTTGTAGACAGCTATTACGTCTCTTCTCAGCCTTTTTTTTGCTAGCTAAACATTCCCAGATCCTTTAACCGTTCTTAATAGAACATAATTTGCAGACCGCTCACCATCTTGGTAACTCTTCTCTGAACTTGCTCCAGTTTGTCGATGTCTTTTTTGAAGTGGGGTGCCAAGAACTGGACACAGTATCCAGATGAGGTCTGACTAAGGAAGAGTAGAGGGGGATAATTACCTCACGTGATTTAGACTCTATGCTTCTCTTAATGCATCCCAGAATTGTGTTTGCCTTTTTGGCTGCTGCATCACATTGTTGACTCATGTTCAGTCTATGATCTATTAGTATACCAAAGTCTTTTTCACATGTGCTGCTGCTTAGCCCAATTCCTCCCATTCTGTATGTGCTTTTTTCATTTTTCTTGCCCAGATGTAGGACTTTGCATTTCTCCTTGTTAAATACCATTCTGTTAGTGGCCCTCCCACTGTTCAAGCTTTTCTAGATCTTTTTGAATACTCTCTCTCTCTTCCCTAGTGTTAGCTATCCCTCCTAGCTTTGTGTTATCAGCAAATTTGATCAGTTTCCTATCAATTCCCTCCTCCAGATCATTTATAAAAATGTTGAACAACACTGGGCCTAGGGCAGAGCCTTGTGGTACCCCACTTGATACATTCTTCCACTTTGGAGACATTTGGAGAAACCACTTGTTGTATTTGGTGTTTTGAGCTATTTACCCCTTAAGGACTATTTTAAGGCCCTTGGTCCAGGACTTTAATCCCAGCTGATGGTAAAAATACGGTGCAGGATTAAAACTCCTGTAATGTAGCAGGAACAGCTTTGGTCACCCGGAGGAGGAGGCAGAAGTGTTTTTTTTTAACTGCTTCTGCCTTCTCTGTTGCAGGCTACATAGCGTATAAGGAGCGCTATGAGGTGAAGACAGAAAGTGGAAGTGTTACTTCTGCTATTCAACTCTGCAATCATGTGACCGCCAGGTGCCCACTGGCACAGTAGAGCCGCAGACCCTGATCAGCTCTATTAGTGATTACTGTCACTACAGAAATAGAAAAAAAAAAAGACAATTTGAACAACCCCTCTTATATAGCGTCATGGGGGACACAGATGCTAAAAAAAAAACTTTAAAAAATAAGTAAAAAATTATTACAGAATAAAATAAAAAATATATATAAAAAAGAAAATGACCCACCGCCGACGCCAACCAAAACCAACGCCGTATGCGCCCTTTAATCCAAGACTATACAAATCATTTATTAAAATGTCCCAAAGAAAATGAGAAACCCATTCATGTGCTTTATTTTAGCATAGATGTACCCATTTTAAAATTAACTATAAATTTAAAAAACATCTTGTTTTTTAGCTTTTTACCCCTAATAAAATTGGTAGGCAGCTGAATGGGTTAATTCGTCTGCCTACGGACTTGGGGGCAGGGAGTAGAGAGAAGAGGATTGGGCGACCGGGAGTTCACTGATATGTGGGAGAAGGGAAGCAGATCAGAATTAGTGCAGAGTGAGGGTCTGGAGATTTCCAGAGACAGGAAAGGAGAAGACACCCACCCACCCACCTAGGAGTGTAGGGAGGGGAAGGTTGGGTGCAGTGGTTGGAGTTGGAAGTTGTCACAGCTGCTTTAGGCGGAAAGCTTCTCATGCCAGACTTGGGTTTAGAAAGGCGGTCCTTCTAGCCCGGTTTAGATCTGAACCGGCTTTCTGGCGCCTTATGGAACTTTTGAGAAAGTTAATTTAAAATGCATAAGAAGTTGGTAAAGGTTCAAGGTTAAATAAATATAATTAAAACGATGTTAAAAATGTTAAATTGATAAAGCTGTGGCCTACCCCACGTGTTAAAACATTAGCTGTTGTCTTAGTTGTTATTTGGGTAAAGAGGGAACAGTATGCTTAAAGGTATAGTACCCCCAGTCCTAAAAAAAGGGGGAAAAAAGTTAGTGAAAAAAGCTATTAACCCTTTCCAATCCACTGTCTGACATCTGAAGACATTATGATTTAAGGCTATACAGCCCGGATGTTGAAAGACGTCCGTCAGGGTTCTCTTACTGTATATTGCTAGCCACTCTGCTGTCGGAGCCTATCTTATGTGTCACCTCATGCAGTTCTGGGTTCAGGCAGCAGATAGAGCTGTTGTATAACGACAGAAAAAGAGTAAGCCACCTAGGAAAACCAGGATACAAATTGGATTGGATAGGGTTAAAAAATAGACCTATCTGAAGAAAATAAATACAGCCGTAAAAGTACCACATGGGTAAAATCCCTAAAAAGTGTCTGGTCCTTTTGGACTCAAATACCCTGGTCAATAAGGGGTTAAACTGTGCTTGTTTTTTATAAACAGTTAAAAAGTTGCAAATTTCACAAATGAACATAAATTGCAATGTGGGGGAATAATTTTTATTTCAGCTGTATAGACCATTGAAATGATTGTCCTCCTATTTGCTCCCATTTGAGGTGGTTTGTGTGAATTCTTCAGTTGGCCAGTGCTTCATACATTTAGTGTTTCTGTATACGGTAGGTGTTGCCCTTTTCTTTGGTGTCTGCGCTGCTTCCTGTCTATTGCTTGTTTTTCTCCTTTATTATCTGCTATAATGATTTAAACAATGGGATTATTTTCTACTCATTTGTAGCCATTTATTCCTTCTCTTTAGTTGGGAGGAAACTGCACTATCCGTAAAGGTCCATTTACATGGGACAAATGTTGGGCAAACGATGCCCGACACTCGTCCCTGTGTGTCCTCTCCAACCGTGCTGCTGCACAGGAGCAAGTATCAATGTCTGTCTGACAGAGCAGCCAACAGGGGGCTGGGGCAGCTGGAGGAGATTTCACTCCTCGCTCTCCCCCACCCCTCTCCATTCACTTTAGCAGCAGCAGCTGTTCAATATTGAACGGCTGCTGTTTACACTCATTGTTCAGGATCATCGTTAAGCTGCATAAAATCCTGAACGATGACCGTTCAGTGTAAACAACTGTTCAGTACTGCATGGCCCCTGTGTTAAGTGAATGGAGAGGGGCAGGGGAAGAGCGAAGAGAGAAATCTCCTCCAGCCATCCCGGCCCCCTGCTGAGCGAGCCAGGGATACTTGCTCCTGTGCAGCAGCACGGCAACGAGTACACACAGGGACAAGTGTCAGGTAACATTTGCCTGACATTTGTCCCGTGTAAATGGGTCTTAACTATAGGGGTTGCAATTGCAACCCCACCCCTAAGCCAGGGGGGCCTGGAGCCCCCCTCACCATGCTAAGACTGCCTGACTGCACTGTTTAACCCCATGCATAGGTCCTCCATGCAGATCACCAGACACAAGTACTGTGCAGCTTCTCCTGCATGGTGATTGATAGTTAGTGCTTCCTCCCCGGCCCCGGCTCAGTCTCCTCCCCGCTGATGTTGTGTCCTCCACTCAGGACATTGGATGGAAGGAAACTGAGCCAGAGAGGAAGTTCTGACTGTCAATCACTGTGAAGGAGAAGCTGCTGCACTGCGTGGAGGACATGGAAGGAGCATTAAACAGTGCAGCCCAGTAGGCAAGGTGCCTCATCTTGTATAACAGTGGGGCAGAGGGAGAAATAAATGGGCATCATTTGTGACAGGGGGCAAAAGGAGAAATAGAGGGGTGACAGTGGGGCAGAGGGAGAAATAAAGGGGCATCATATGTAACAGTGGGGCAGAGGGAGAAATAAATGGGCATCATTTGTGACAGGGGACAAAATGAGAAATAAAGGGGTGACAGTGGGGCAGAGAGAGAAAAAAATGGGCATCATGTGTAACAGTGGGGCAGAGGGAGAAATAAATGGGCATCATTTGTGATGGGGAAGAGGGAGAAATAAAGAGGCATCGTCTGTGACAGGGGGCAGAGGGAGGAATAAATAGGCATGAAGTGTGATAGGGGGCAAAAGAAGAAATAAAACGGCATCATCTGTGACAGGGGGCAAAATGAGAAATAAAGGGGTGACAGTGGGGCAGAGGGAGAAATAAGGGGCATCATGTGTAACAGTGGGGCAGAGGGAGAAATAAAGGGGCATTATGTGTGATGGGGCGAAAGAAAAAATGAAGGAGGTAGAGGGAGAACAATAAGGGCTCATTCACATGAGCATATATACGCACGCTTTGTTTTACGTGCCACAAGTAGAACCCATTCATTTCAATGGGCAAATTTCCATTAGCATATTTTTGCTGTGTATTTCGGTTGACGTAGAAAAAACCCCGCAGCATGCACTATTTCCGTGCGGATTTACGGACCAAAATACCACAGTAGGTCTATGGAGTGTGTAAATACGCTGGTAAAAATGCACACACTTATGTATAAATGTTGAGTTTTTACGCAGCATATTTGACATATATGACCAAAACCCACATTACGCTTGTGTGAATGAGCCCTAAGGGGCATGATATACGACTGGGGCAGAGGAAGAACTATAAGGGGCATCATGTATCACAGGGGCAGAGTGAGAACTACAAGGGGCATTGTGTGTGATGGGTAGGGGGAGGAGGAGAAATATAAGGGACATTTTATGTGATGGGGGACAAAAGCAGCATTTTGTCTGACAAGGCAGAGGGAGAATCATGAAGGGTAATGCTTTGTGACAAGGAAGGTGGACAGAACCATAAAGGGGCATCCTGTGTGATGGGTAGGGGGCAGAACCATAAGGGGGTTTCAGCAGCCTATATGAAGAGAAGGGAATGATGGGGAGCAGTTTATGTGAGAGGTGAGCAGTTTGTAAGAGAGGGCAGCATGGGGAGCAGTCTGTGAGAGAGGGCGGCATGGGGAGCAGTCTGTGAGAAAAGGTGGCATGGGGAGCAGTCTGTGAGAGGGCGGCATGGGGAGCAGTCTGTAAGAGAGCGCGGCATGGGGAGCAGTTTGTGTGGGATTACAGATGTTAAAGCTGGTTGGAATTATTAAAGGGGCCAGCAGGATGGAGGTTTGTGAATAGTATGGGGATGTGGTGTGTGGGAAAGCATGGAGCCAAAATGCTTGTATTACAAATTCCGCTGAGATGAGTGGTGGCTGGAAAAAGGTTGTCATGGCAGTCTGGGCCAGATAGAGGTGAAAACTGAAACTAAATGACACTAATCAGATATGACGTCACCTATGATCACTGAAGGTAACTGCACTGTAATCACTAGCACTGTGCAGAACTAGTATTTGACCATTATATGCTAAGTTCACTATTAGAAATACACTATAGCCAAGCTGCTGTATCTGAACCTAACATGGTATAAAAGTATATTTTTTGCTTTTTTGTAGAGGAAACAAAACATTTGTCTCAAGGCTTGTACGGTATCGATGAATCACTTAAAAGGCCAGCGATGCTGCTAAAAGCGATGGGCGAGACGTGGCCGTGAAGTGAAGTTGCAGGGGAACCCCAAACTGAACTTTTACACCATGGCCCACGAGCCCTTCGCTATGCCCCTGGAAACTGGTGTAGCCTGGGCCTAATTCTCCTTGTACTCAAAAATGGTTAAATGACATTTAAGTTTTCCCAATAAACTTTTCAAAGACATGAATAAACATTATAAAACATTAAGGAGAACTTGTCTGTGGTGCCAGAGTCTCACTCTGAGATACGTAGTGGTGCGAGGACTACTTCACAGATTTGAGTAGTCCCTCAGCACTTTTATATAGCTACCGGAGCCACCATTCTCACTGAGGAGCACTGAAGCTTCATGGAGGAGCTGAGTGTAGTACCTTTAGAGCTTAAACAGATGTGCGCATACGCTAATACACTCACCACTACAAAGCGTATTAACATATGAAGCAGGTAGAAGGTTTTTTTTTTTGCAGTGTTTAAACTTTGTACTTTTACACGTGAGTTTGAAGAGAAAAGCAGGAAGATAGCTTTTTTATGTGCAAGAAAAGATAGGGCAGGAGCTTAATTCCAGAAAGATAGGGCAAGCTGATAGTCAAAACTAAACCATTAAAATCAATGGTTTTGTTTTGTCAAATTTTGCGCCATGATTCTCATGACTGCAAAACGGGACAAGAATATGCCCAAGTAAGGAAGCCCTCATGCTGGGGAGGGCCGATAGAGCAATGTGCAGTAGAGGAACAGTGATGCTACAGGATAGCTCAAAAGGCTGATTCACAACCCTAGTCGAGTAGATGAGGAGAAGGGGACAGCCAGGCAGGGGGTCTAACCTTTGCAGTTTCTGGATCATGTGGCCAAATCTGTCCCAAACCTACTCCTTGTTGCTCCATCTGTGCTCTCAGCTGCTAGAATAATGGGTCTTGCGCTGACATGCTACAGGTAAGGCTACCAATTCTACATGGACCATGCATAGAGGAATGAAATTCCAGAGACCTCAGTACATATGCAGCTCTATAAACCCTCTCAGGTCGACCACCCTTCATGTGGATTGTTGGCCAGAGATGAAACATCACCTCCACAGTCCTACATTAACCCCTTGCTCACTACCAGGAGTCATAGTGTAGTGGCCCAGAACACCATCCTGGTCCCATCCATAAATGTCATACATGTTTTGTTCTATGTAGATGCACAGTGAAAAGCTTGTCTTGTCATATCCAGTGTGTGTGTTGCACAGCTGCGGCGCATGAGAGGTTAACAGTAATAAAATCATTGCCTGCATGTAGATGTATCAGTCTGTCATGTCATGTGGTGTGTAAGAAGGTATAAATGTGAGTGCTTGAGAGCAGGAAGAAGTCTTGCCTGCTGAGAGAGTGCTTACAGGAAGCCACATGGAAGCACCTTCAGCTTCCAATGTAGGTGAAGATGGAGGAAGAGGAGCGACATCCCGTAGCGAGTGAAGTCTGGATGGGAATGGAGTGATTGCCAAGATTCTAATAAGAGAGAGAAAGAGAGCCATTCCAAACAGTTCTGTATAGGGGAACCCATCGCACAGGTACCAATTCATACTACAGACTTTTCAAAGTCTGAATAACCGCACAGAGGTACACTACTGAGCCACACGCACGCACCTGCCGTGCGGGGTGATATTGTTTAAGCCTTCATGTAAATAATTGTCTGCCAGAGATTCTGCGGAGTGACCCCAACCCCCTTCCTCCTCTGGAGTGCTCCCAGTCTAGGACCAGTGCCGTGCAGATAATGTAGACCAGGGGCGTAACTTTAGAGGATGCATGGGATGCGGTTGCACCGGAGCCCAGGAGCCTTAGGGGCCCAGAAGGCCTCTCTTATCCATATAGGGAGCCTAGTACAATGAATAAAACATTATAGTTGGGGGCCCTATTACAGGTTTTGCATTGGGGCCCAGGAGCTTCAAGTTACGCCTCTGATGTAGACTGCAGTGTAGTGTCCAGTTAGAGACGCCAAAACTCTTGTAGTGTCATGGAGAAATGAACACTGTGGGTATGGCCGGAGGCCTAGTCGTTGTCACGGTGTAGCCGAGTGGTGAAACTTAGGGGGAATGTTTGTGGAAGTATATATTTGTCACGTTGTGACGCCACCGTTCCCACACCGTTATTCTATGCAGCGGAGTAATAAAACACTGGATAAGTGTATCTTACCTCAGGTCCACAGGAACGGTTGAGGGCCGGTAAAACTTTACTTGAATAAACTTTGCAAGCAGGCAATTACAGGTAAATTCACGGCAGTAGTTACAGGCAGAAGATCAGAGGTTGGGAGGTAAAAATTCACAGGAACAATATGGCCCTATAGTCCACGTTATCTCTGTCACCGGTCCTGGACATTATATATACTCCGGAGGAGGTAAAAAAAACAAGAATCTCTTCACGTACTATCTGGCAAGAAATCACTTAGAAGGAGACGTAGCCTAGATGCACCCCGCACATTCTCCACATGGGTGTCACAATCATGTACCTCTGTATGGTGATCCTAATGGTGGACGGCAACACAGGAAAGATAAATGCCTGTAGTGTGAACGGGTACCTGGTTTTGTGAATTAGGATTTGTTTCTCTCTTTCTCTCTCTGGACGGGACTAACCCCTATATCATCCATACCCCAAACGCTACGGGTAGTCACTCCTCTTCCTCCATCTTCACCAGCATGGAAGCTGATGGTACTCCCATGCAGCTCTGTGTTAACTCTGACCAGCAGGTAAGATGGAACCCTGCTCCAACACACAAAGAAGAAGAAGCCCCCTCCCACTCTCAGACTCTCACTTTTATCACCTCACTTGTACCACATGACACAGTAGGATAGATACATTCAGCAGGCAGACAGAGCTGACAGGCAATGATTTTATGGGAGTTAACCCTTCAGACGCCGTAGCTGTCCAACACACATACAGAAAATTGACATGACAGTTTTGCACGGTGCATCCACATAACACAATACATGTATGACAATTATGGAGGGGACCAGGATGTTGTTCTGGGAGACTACAGTAGGACCGGTTTCATCCTATGTATCCTCCCTGACCTCTGAGCCCTAGTCTTCCTGCACTTAAGAGAATTGTACCTGCCTTGCCTCGAATACCTGTTGTAAAAGTTTATTCTTTAAGTAAAGTTATACCAGGCCCTAACCGTTCCCGGGAACCCGAGGTACTATACACAAGTCTCTGTGTTATACTATACACATGTCTCTGTGTTATTTCTCCGCCGCATAGCATACTGGTGTGTGGGAATGGTGGCGTCACGAGTTGTAACTACTACTACCCCCATTGACCCGTTTATTGGCATTCCCTATCCTAGGGGCGTCGAAGGTGGCCTGCAATTCCTGTTCTGGCCTTGGCTACGTGACAACCCTCTGGGACCAGAGCCTGGTAAGTGCCGCCGTGACAAGCCATCACTTAACCCTCACAGCTCTACACAGTAGTCAAGTGTCCGGGGTCACTCCTCTGGGGTGTTGCAATAGGCCCTTTTGTTATGCTCTGTTGGGCCTCTAAAATCGGCTATCAGATAATATTTATGGTCACATATATTTGTGATGTATCTGGCATAAAAAATATATACAGATAGTCCCCTACTTGCAAACATTCGACTTACGAATTTCGCAAGATGCGAACAATCTGTCGTGCACAGTATGATGTAATGCTATGGCATTACATCATACTGTGCAGGGACCGGGCAGGCTTCTATCAAGCCTGATAGAAGCCTGTCCGGTCAGATTGCAGGACACTGTGCGGTTGCTAGACAGCCGGGGGCCTTCTGAAAGGCCCTAGGGCTGTCTATGCAGAGCGCCTATTAAGCCGTGCGCTTGATGGGCACTCTGCATAGGCAGCCCTGGGGCCTTTTTAGGAGGTCCCCGGCTGCCTAGCAACCGCACAGCGTCCCGCGATTTCATCGTGGGACGCTGTACGGGTCACCTCAACGTCGGATGCAGGCTGTTTCTTACAGCGGGCACCCGGCGGCAGCAGTTCTGACGAGCCGCGCCGCTCATCGGAACTGTTAACACTTTAAATACTGCTGTCAAAGCGGTATTTAAAGTGTTAACAGTTCCGACAAGCGGCGCAGCTCGTCGGAACTGCTACCGCCGGGTGCCCGCTGTAAGAACAGCTTGCACCCGACATTGTATGGAGTGGGATCCACCCGCGATCCCCTCCATACAACCATTTGTTCGGACCTACGAACAAATCAACTTGCGAACAGATTCCTGGAATGGGACCTGTTCGCAAATACGGGACTAACTGTATTATCATCAAATTAATACTAATGAGACTGTTTAGGGCATGCTCTGCCGCAGATCCGCAGCTGAAAATCTATATCAAAATCTGTTTGGTGCAGATTTTGACAAGGTTTTTAATAATAATAAACATTGATAATAATAATTTCTTCAGTTCCATAGAGTCAGCCACGGTAAAATGGGTGTGATTTAGGGGGTATGGTTTGTCACCTGTCATTTCTTGTTGTGTGCAGGCCACCTTCTGTATTGCGGATGGTCCGGCGGCAAAGCGGCGGACAGATTTTCCCGCAGCATCACTAGACGATGACGGGGGTCCCGTGACCTTTCTGCATTGTCAATTGTGGAAGGGCCCGCGGGTCAGACAGCTTCCACCATCACTAGGCGATGAAGGCGAAGCCCGCCCGAAAATGGAGCATGTTGAGCTTTTTCCTCTATGAGTGGAAAATTGCAGTCACGGTCAGCACGTGTGAGCAGACATGTTGATGCTCCGTAGGTTTGAATTGACGTAGAATGTCGCAGATCGTCCACATAGGAAACAATTGTGGATTGCGCAATTCAAACCCGGTCATGTGCAGCCAGCATTTGGAGGTATTTTTTGTGTATTCTAGGCACTGCCCGGCAGTGCGGCCTCCTGTTTGATGCTTATCAGACACCATCTTGAGAGTGAGATTTTATACTTTCCGTTTCACATCAATTCCATGATGCATCAGTGCATAATTAGCTAAGGTTATAACATTCTGGGGAGACAGTTTAATTATCATCACCTTCTATATTCATCTAATAAAGCTAAATATACAGTCAGGAGGATGAGCTGTGATCTCCTCTATTATACCTGTGACAAGAGCTGTGTGATCATCATTAGTAACTGTGATGGGAGTGCCTGTGTTCCCCTCTAGGCAGTTTCTATGGTACATCCATGTAACAGCATCACAGAAACTGAGAATCTCTCCAAAAAAATAAATCTATGACCCCATGTAGATTTGAGCTGGTCAGAAATTAGATCAGATGACTATCAGGGGAAAAAAGAGTCTGGGAGATGCAAACAGAAAGAAATAGCTAACCAATGTAACACTAGCTCATTTATACACTTTGTAAAAAAACAATCCAGCCCTTAAGAAGTTGTCATTTTGCTGCAAAACTCGTCCTGCAGTTCCATCTCAGGCGAATATACAAATGATGAGAGTTGTGGTGATTAGATGAACGGTCTTGTCATCGGAGACCCTAGAAGTGGTTCCCCCCTTGGCCTATAAGAGGCTCTCGGAGGCTCCTTGTGTGTAGTGACCTCTTCTTCCGCTTGTGTAGAGCTTGTTGACCACTAGACGCCTCTACGACACAGAGAAGAGATGTCACCCCATTACCAGAGTCTGAGAGGGGCGCATTATTGGGATGGGAGAAGCTGAATGGTCGTATCGATGAATTGTCCCACCCTGGCCGTTCTAACCAGACTGTTAGGAGGTGTTGGCACCAGGGGATGTGTGAAGACACGTACACAATGTGCCATGATCCAGATGCCCTCAACAGACCACCAGTAGAGAGGATCATTTGATCATCTGACAAGCACCTGCCCCTCCAACTGTTTCGCCATCCAGAGACGTGTGACACCATCATCACATCCCTGTGTCTGTCAGAACCATTTCCAGGCGTTTGGCTGAAGGACATTTGGTCTCACGGCGCCCATTACATGTATGGCCTCTGACCCCCACCGTCGCCTCCATTTACAGTGGTGTCGTGAATGATGAAACTGGACGCTACAGAGTGGAACCGGGTTGTCTTCAGTGGTGAATCCCGGTTAAGTTTGGGCGTTAATAACGGTTGTTTTCATGTCTGGAGACATAGGGGTGAGCGCCTCAATCCTGCCTTTGCTTTGGAGCGACACACTGCCCCCTGCTGGTATGATGGTCTGAGGGCCATCGCATACAGCAGTCAGTGCCCCCTAGTAGTGGTATGAGGGACAATGACCGCTCAGGAATATGTTCAGGACATCCTGCAGCCACATGTGTTCCTCTCATGGCGGCTTCCAGCAGGATAATGGTCGGCCGCACACACAAGGGGGTCACAGGAATGTCCACACAACATTGTCACACCTCAGTGGCTGCCCGGTCGCCAGATTTATCACCAACTAGGAGATATCCCCCGCGTTGCACAGTGATTTTATGAATAGCAGCCCTGGAATATACAAAGTGGGCCACAAAAATGAGCCCAGCACCGCACTGTTATAGAAGCTGTCCAAAAGAAAATCTGTGTTGCCCACAGCAACCAATCACAGCGCAGCTTTCATTTCACCTCAGCAGTATAAGAAATAAAAGCTGAGCTGTGATTGGTTGCTATGGGCAGCAAAAATTACAGGGGAAGTCGTGAGTTTTCGATTTTTAATTACACCAGTATTTGTTGCCTGGAGAACACTCATGCAAAATGTTAGTAAATGACACAACCAGATTTTGCGTTTTATACATAAGATAGAACATGTATGGGAACATCTGTGACGCCAACTTCCACAGCCCACAAGTTTACACGATCTAGAGGCTCAGTTGCAGCAAATGTGGAGCGATAGGTGACCAGATACCATATAGAACCTGTATGCCTCCATGTCTGCCTGTATCACATCTTGTATCCAAGCTAGAGGTGGTACAACAGGGTACTAGAGCCTCCATGCCCACCTGTATCACATCTTGTATCCAAGCTAGAGGTGGTACAACAGGGTACTAGAGCCTCCATGCCCACCCACATCACATCTTGTATCCAAGCTAGAGGCATCCCAACAAGGTACTAGAGCCTCCATGCTTGTCCGTATCACATCTTGTATCCAAGCTGGAGGTGGTACAAAAGGGTACTAAAGCCGCCATGCCCTCCTGTATAACATCTTGTATCCACGCTAGAGGCAGTACAGCAGGGTACTAGAGCCTCCATGCCCACCCGTATCACATCTTGTATCCAAGCGAAAGGCAACCCAACAGGGTACTAGAACCTCCATGCCCCCATATCACATCATGTATCCAAGCCTGAAGCGGTACAACAGGTCACTAGAGCATGCCTGCATGGTCGCCCGTATCACATCTTGTATGCAAGCTAGAAGTGGCCCCAGAGGGTCCTAGAGCCTCCATGCCCATCCGTATCACATCTTGTATCCAAGCTAGAGGCAGTACAACAGGGTACTAGAGGCTCCATGCCCACCTGTATTGCATCTTATATTCAAGCTAGAGGCGGTACAACAGGGTATTAGAGCCTCCATGACCACCCATATCACATCTTGTATCCAAGCTAGAGGCGGTCCAACAGGGTACTAGAGCCTCCATGCCTACCCGTATCACATCTTGTATCCAAGCTAGAGGTGGTACAACAGGATACTAGAGCCTCCATGCCTGTCTGTATCACATCTTGTATCCAAGCTAGAGGTGGTACAACAGGGTACTAGAGCCTCCATGCCCGCCCGTATCACATCTTGTATCCAAGCTAGAGGTGGTACAACAGGATACTAGAGCCTCCCTACAAGGGGTCGGTTCTCCACAATAACTGATGACCCTTTTGCTCTGCTATTGTAATCACTTACTAATATCAACATTACAATCACACAGAGAAAGTTTCATTTGATGCCGACAACTTCTAGGGGAGGGATGTTACTGACAAAGTGTATACTGGGGTGGAAGCTGCATAATGACTGAGTGAACCTTTAACTTTTTGGATTATTTTCTTGACTTATTTCTAACATTCGGTCAAACATCATTTGAAGGGGTGAAATCGGCTGCAGTTCTGCATTAAAAGCCACTTCAAAGTTTGTGGTGATTTTGCCATGGATTTTGGTGCAGATCCACACCAAAGTTTGCTATGTGTGAACACACTCTTATGAGGGATTCTGTCGAAGTGGATAAATAAACTGCAGTAGTCATTATAAGTTGCCTTTTTATTACATTTGGAGAAACCACTTGTTGCGTCGAGCTATTTATTACATGGGCACAAGCGGTTACCACTGGTATTCACATTTTCCCAGCAATTGCAGGGCTAAACCTGCAAGCACAGGAACAGCAAGGCAATTAGTACTGTAAGGGTGGACACTCACTAGCGATATTTTCTCTCTTGCGCTGCGAGAGCACAAGAAAACTCTCGCCTCGCAGCGCATGAAAGAGGCCGGTATAGAACCGGCATATCGCTAGTGTTTTCAATGGGGCCAGCGGCAGCAGCACTAGCCCCATCAAAAACATAGGGAGAATGCCGCGGACTTCTGCCACAGCTGTGACAGCTGTGGCAGGAGTTTCCTTCATTCCCGTGGGGACCGCGGAGATGAAGGAATCCTCTGCCACAGCTGTGGCAGAAGTCCACGGCATTCTATCCCATTGCTTTCAGTGGGATCGGCACTGCTGCCGATTCCATTGAAAGCACTGCTTTGGCAAGCCCCACGGAATGATTGTCGGGGAAGGACTTGAAATGAATAGCTAAGGACAATGTCTCATTGGCTAAGCGCTCAGCCAATAGCTAAGCAGTAGCTGCTATTGGCTGAGCCCTCAGCCAATCTGCACAGCCCTTTCAGGAGGCGGGGATTTTTAAATCCCTGACTGCTGAAAGAGCTTAATAGCAGTACAGGGGAGCCGCCGGGAGGAGGCGTCTGAGCATCGGAGAGGTGAGTAAATTTTTAAAAAATTTTTTTACACACTTTTTGCTGATTATCGGGGAAGGGCTTATATTTCAAGCCCTTCCCCAATAATCTTACTGCGGGGCTTGGCAGACACCATTGCTTTCAATGGGATGGGCAGCAGTGCCGATCCCATTGAAAGCAATGGGATAGAATGCCGGGGACTTCTGCCACAGCTGTGACAGCTGTGGCAGAGGATTCCTTCATCCTCGCGGTTCCCGCGGGGATGAAGGAAACTCCTGCCACAGCTGTTGCAGAAGTCCCCGGCATTCTGCTTCTCTTTTCAATGGGGCTAGCCCTGCTGCCACTGGCCCCATTGGAAAGACTGGCGATATGCCGGCGTGATGCCGATATCCCGGCAAGATGCTGGCTTTTTTCTCGCACTGCGATGCGAGACTTTAACTTTAGTCTCGCAGCGCAGTGGAGAAAAAAACGCCAGTGGGTATCCACCCTAACAGGAGCGTTAACGACACACATGTAATAGCAGCCTATTTGTTTTTGTTTCATAATTATACAAACAGCTGAAAGTTTGTAACTTTGGTAAATGAACGTCATTTGCAAACAGAGTTGACTAATCTTGATTGTAACTGTAGTAACAAAAGGAAGGCTTGACATGCCAAACAGGGTCCGTTCTAGACCTTGGTGATAAACCAGGAAGTACTACGGTAGAAGTCACTGATCTACATGACAGTACTATGTGGACACTGGATGACGGCATTAATTAGACATTGCGCGGTATTATTTTTGGACTCCATTTGGCACTGTCCTGTGTTTTTTAGATAAGGTATCGAGATATTGTTACTGTATGGAGAAGATTCATGTTAGAACATCTTAGAAGTATGCAGCATGAAAACCATATTGAATTGTTTTAATCATATATCACCATTCAATGCAGACCCAATAGTTACCCGACACACTCTACTCTGCTATATCTATGCATTTGTTTTTTCTTCGCTCCTACTTCCTAGTGTGATTTATACCGGGTCTTTTCTAGTTCCTTGTCTACCTTAAACTTTCTTCTAGTTGTTCAGTACTTTCCCAAAAGCAAGTATCTTAAGCTCCCAAATACTCCTATTCTATGTAGTGAAGGGGTTAATATCCTCCCCCTGGGGTTTCGGCAGCATAGACATTCCTCTCCTCCTCCCTTACATCCTCTTCCTCCTCCATCCCTTTCTCCCACCCCTGGCTGCTGCCCCCCTGTCCTCCTCCTTTCTTCCTCAGTCCTGGTGAGGAGTCACAGGGAAACACTGGGCCATGAAGCGTGGGATCTTACTAGCCCTTGTAGCCCTGCTTCCCCTGTGGTGCCAGGCTCAGGAGACTGAAGAACAGCGGTCCTGTGATGGGGCATTTGATCTGTACTTCATTCTTGACAAGTGAGTGTCTAGAGGGGGAATATAAGGGGAAGGCATGCAAGACACAACAAAGGCAGAGTTTGCAGGAGAAGTTTGTAGATAAGTGTCTTGAGACAGTGGAAGAGATTGTATATAAGGCTAAGTGTTGTATCCAGATGCAAGGTGTGAAACGAGACCCCCTAAACCTGACAGGACCTTATTTTGTATACGTGAATCCTATAACGTTTCTTCTCTAAAACTTTTTGGAAAATTGCAAGTTTAGTGTACAGTATTAGTACATCCATGTGACCTATTCTACAGATGCATTGCTACCGCCCCTGTGTCTAAGCACTGAGGCCAAGACAGAGTGGTTGTTGGCAACCTTTGGCATCCGGCACCAAGGGCAAATGACCCGCCAGTATCCCTGTCTGACTTGCTTTAGACAGTGAAGGCACACATAGCTTGCTACAGTATATATCATTAAGTTATGTACGGCCCTTCAGCAACATGATTAACGAGAGGTTGTCCACAAAAAATATCTGCCCCCATGATCCTCAGCTAGTAAAGATTTGCATGGTCCATTCCTAGAAGCTTCAGTTTTAACTTGCACTGTACTTGAGAATATTGGAATAACTTGTGAAGATCCCTTGAGGCTTGCATTGTGTGCCTTATGCTACTAGTCAGGTCCATATGGGTCAGTACTGCGGCCCTCTCCCGGGAATACTTTAGGCTGGGCACATGGGGTAGTATGTATAGAGCATGGCACATGGCACAAAGAAACATGTTTGGTACCGTGTAAGCCAGTAGAGCAAAATGTGAATGTTCCCAGCAAAAGAAACCAAGCAATCTTGTAGATATGATACAGTTAATGGCTAACAAAAATACATGATGTTATAGCAAAGCAAGCTTTCGAATCTACGTAGGGTTCTTCCTTATGCCTGAGGAAGAACCCTTAGTAGTCTTGAAAGCTTGCTGTAACATCATATCTTTTTGTTAGCCATTAAATGTATCATATTCACAAGATTACTTTGTTTCTCTTACAGAGAACAGTCACAGAGTAACGTCGCTGTGATAGAACTTGCTTTGAAGGATCTCATGTGTTACATGATTGCACAGGGCACATGGTTGCTTGTTGTGGCCCGTCGACGTGTACGGCATAGCACACGGCTGACCATTTGGAGACAGTGTGCTTTGTAGAGAGACTGGCTGGAGGATCCATGCTGGGTTGGTCTTGGGACAGACTACATAAAACTCTCTTTGTTATGTTTCTGTAGCAGTGACCTGATGCTGCGTCAGCGACTAAGCTGCGGTGTATGTGTATTTACAGATCACTTCAAAAACCTCCAACACTGACATGCGCATTCAGGCACACACCACACAGACACAAGGATACATGCAAGCAGAACTGAAGACCCATAGACCTGCACAGATATACACATCCAACAGATGGGACTGCAGATACATAGACCTACACATAAACCATCCAGACACACCACAGCATACAGACATGTACAGACATATCATACAAGCCTGCAGATACATAGACTTACACATAAACCATCCAGACACACCACAGCATACAGACATGTACACACATATCATACAAACCTGCAGATACATAGACCTACACATAAACCATCCAGACACACCACAGCATACAGACATGTACACACATATCAAACAAGCCTGCAGATACATAGACCTACACATAAACCATCCAGACACACCACAGCATACAGACATGTACACACATATCAAACAAGCCTGCAGATACATAGACCTACACATAAACCATCCAGACACACCACAGCATACAGACATGTCACAGTTTGCTCATTCACTTGGGCAATAAGTTTAAACACAAAGATAAATATTTTTTTTTTTTGGGGGGGGGGGGGGCTTAACTGTTAAGGACTGTTCAGTTCTCTGTATCAGTGAATGAGAACGACTAAGGCTACCTACACACAGGCGAGTACGATATCAGACCATGAAACTTAGCCCAATATCGTACTCGCCAACGTTTGATTTACCTGCGAGGCGTAATTCAGGCAAAAATGCCGCGCATCTGTGAAAATACAATCCTCTCACGTGAGTTCCATCTGCAATAGAGGATCGGAAGTGTTTCCAATTGATTTCAATGGGCGATGCATTTTGAGGAATGGGAAAAGTTAGAACATATCACGGTTTTTTACTGCACCGCGATGCGGGAAAGAAATTGCATGAGCAAAAGAATGGGGTGCATATTCGTGCAAAATGTTAGTATTCCATAACACACAAATCTGGCGCAATTCTCTCGGCCGTGTGAAACCAGCCTAAGCTATCGGTCTTTAAACTGAAGATCAGCAAACGAGCCCACGATGATTTTCATGCTTGCATGAAATAAACAATGAACACAAGCGAATGAACTATCATTCGTCATTCATTTGTTGGCCATGTTTACATTGAATGATTATCATTCAAATTCGAAAGGTCCAGGACAAAGGAGCTGGACAAAGTTGTGTGGGCACAGTGAAAAAGCCCTCGGGAAATTGGCCAGTGCCCAGCAGACTTGCCCAATCTTCCAGGACCCTCCTAGACTTTCTGGGAGAATTGGCAAGTCAGCTGTAAAGTGTTGGCATTCTGGACACCGCTGATGGTTATCACCCAGGAACACTAGGACAGCACATAGCAAACGAAAATATTGGTTTGGTTTTACCACCCAGAAGGATTTAGCGTAATGCAAAAAAAACATCGGTCGTTCGTTTTCTCTATTCCACTTGAACTGCCTTGTCCAAACGCAATACAAATCCCTGGTAATGGCTTCTCACATAAGTAGTGCTGCATGTAACTGAGCTAGGTATTATATACCCAAAGTAATGCAAGCATTGCCCACTTTGGGTGACCCTGGCAATGAGATCGTCCTTGCATATTTCTACTACAAGTTTTTTTCCTACTAAGTTTGGCACCTAAAGCAGATCATGGCAAACTTTGAGGTTTAATGCTCATTGCTCAAGTCAGCAACACCATATATTCACTTAAAGGGAATCTGTCACCTACTGTTAGTCCTATGAGCTAAGTTTATGGGCTGAAAGTAGGTGACCCGTTCAGTCCGGGGATGTGTTATACTTACCTTCTCTGTTGGTCCCCCGTGCAGCACTGAAAGTCGCCCCTCAATGTATTCAGTAGTCCGCCCAGTAGCAGTCGCTACTGTGCGCAGGAGCTTTAGGGGACCCAAAGGCCCCCCTGTTACATACCAAGACATCACTATTATGAATGGCACATGGTAGATAGGGGGCCCGGTTACAGATTTCGTATCTGGGCCTAAGAGCTCCTAGTTATGCCTCTGAGTCCACCATTCTAATTTTATAATGGGTGGACTACTTAGGAGCGTCACTCAATGCCCCGCAGCGGCGGCTTTCAGCGCTGACACGGGGCAATGATGGAAGGTAAGTATAACACTTACATCCTCGGACTCAGCAGTCACCTACTTTCATCCCATTAGTTTAGCTCATAGGACTAAAAGTAGGTGGCAGAGTCTCTTTAAATGATGCTTCATAGTGTCCACTCACATCAAAACCTGCCTCTTAAATGAGAACTATGCCAACACATTTGATTGACAGGTACGACAATGAACGGGATATTATTATCCTACATTGAAAGCTCTGTAGTTCACAATCTGATGATCCGGTATTCCTACATACATTCTGTATACCGGGCAGTATAACTGTATATATGGTGTACCTGGTACTGTGAGTATTTATATACATTACACCTGGTTGGGTAAATGTATACCATATTTTTCGGACTATGCTCCCAAGTTTAGACAACAGAAAATAGGCTAAAACTATTAATACTAATTAAAACTTCCTTGCCGGTCTAGAAAAGTGGAGAGTTTAGTTTCAAATGGACTTGGATAGCCGCAGTGGACCCAATAGCAATCATACCCCTCTCGGTTTCCCAGTAGTAATAGAGGCCCTCAAGTAGTAATAGCAGCTCCCAGAGGTCCCAGTAGTAGTAGTAACCCACAGTGAGAAGAGTGTCCCCAGTTGTAAGGGTGCATTCACATGGGCAAGCATAATATTGGTCCTAGAAACTCAAACCAATGTTGCGTTTGTAAAATTGTGATTCTGGATGCGAGTACAATGCGTCTATGCTTAAAAAAAAAGCCTCACCTTGCATCTATGTACTTGGGATTTTCACGCCCAAAATTAGGACATGAAGCTATTGCTCTATATGACAGCATCACTACGAGAGAAGAATCACACATGTGAATAAACACATTGAAATCAATGTCTTATCAACACGTGCGAGTTCCGTCCATATCGCTATCGGAAGGAAGCTCCGGTCCAGACGCCGCTGAGTATCACAAGCTCTGACCTCAGACACTTCCTCCCGGTATCTGCGGTACTGCACTTCCTGTATACACAGCGTAGATGCTGGAAGGAAGTGTCAGAGATCAAAGCCTGTGATACTCAGTGGTGTCCATAACCAGAGCTACACAGGAAGGTAGCATTTTACCTGCTGGGGTTGCTGGTCTTAATGATCAGTTACAGTGCTTTTGTACTGCAACTCATCCTTATTGAAGCAGAGGGGTCTGGCAATGCCGGACTCTTCTGACTCCGGACCAAAAGATGGGCACAATTTTTAGCAAGATTTTTTTCTTTTAGTCCGAAAAATATGTTGTGTGCATTAAAGGGAACCTGTCACTTCTCTATATTACCTGAGCTAAGTTCTGGCACTTGATAGATTTGTTTTATACTCACCCGCTCCCTGGTTCCTGCGCTGTCACCTACCGAAGCTCACATGCGGCACAGTAATGTGACTCTTCTCCGATTGCATGCGCATGCTCTCCCAAACAAGTCTACAGGAGAGCGTGCGCAGTGCAGTCTGATACAGCACTCGATCTTCGGCAGGTGACAGCTCAGGAACCAGAGAGTGGTTGAGTATAAAAAAGACATCACCCTGCTCCCTGTCATCTCCCCAAATAGCACCAGAACTTAGTTTATGGTGCTATAGGGAGGTGACAGACAGGTTCTATTTAAGTTTAACCCATTTAGGACCAGCCACTGTATATATACGGCGGCTGGTCCTGGGCTTAGAGGACCGCAGATAGTAAAAATACGGCGGTGCTCTAAGTCTCCTGCCTCTGCAATCAGTCAGAGGCAGGAACGGGTTATCAGCTGTTAGTGACAGCTGATAACCCGGAGCAGAAGGCAGGAGGGGTTTTTAACCCTTTCTGCCTTCTGCTTCCCTGATATACAGTATGGGCAATATATGGGCAAAGTGAAAGTCACATGTACTTTCACTACGGGAGCCTCGGGGGTCATGTGACCTCCTGGAATTTCCTGCTGCTGCAGAGCCGGAGGGTCAGACTAGACCCTGGCAGCTCTGCAGGTGACTAATGTCACCACAGGGGTTGCTTTCCCCTGTAACTAGGGCTCCTATAGACGCCCTAGCTATAGTGGGAAAGTGTCAAATAAAGTAAAAAAAAAAAAAGGGAATGTCCCCCAGAGGTCTTATATGACGTGATGGGGGACACAGATAGTAAAAAACACAATTACATAAATAAGTAAAACAAAATAACAGAATAAAACAACAATACATACAAAAGAAAGGGAATAACACAAAGCAGACGCCAACAAAAACCGTCGCCGTATGCGCCCTGTAAACCAAAACCATACATACTATATATCAAAACGTCCGAAATAAATAGAGGAACCCATTTCCATATTTTATTTTAGTGTAAATATAAAAATAATTTTTTTAAAAACTATAAATGTTAAAAAAAATCTTTTTTTAAGCATTTTACCCCCAATAAAACTAAAAAACGGGAAAAAAGTCAGTGAAAAAGATATTAAAAAAATAGTCCTATATGTCACGGAAAAAAAAACGCTGCAAAAATTATTTTGGTAGCTAAAGGGAAAAAAATGGAGCAGTAAAACCGCCACATGGGTAAAATCCCTAAAAAGTGTCTGGTCCTTAAAGGGGTGGTCCCGCGCCGAAACGGGTTTTTTTTTGTTTTTTTTTAACCCCCCCCCCCCCCCCCCCGTTCGGCGCGAGACAACCCCGATGCAGGGGTTAAAAAAACAAACCGGAGAGTGCTTACCTGAATCCCGGCGGTCCGGCGTCTTCATACTCACCTGCTGAAGATGGCCGCCGGGGTCTGCTCCCTCCGTGGACCGCAGCTCTTCTGTGCGGTCCATTGCCGATTCCAGCCTCCTGATTGGCTGGAATCGGCACGTGACGGGACGGAGCTACACGGAGCCGGCATTCTGCACGAGCGGCCCCATTGAAGACAGCAGAAGACCCGGACTGCGCAAGCGCGGCTAATTTGGCCATCGGAGGCCGAAAATTAGTCGGCACCATGGAGACGAGGACGCCAGCAACGGAGCAGGTAAGTATAAAACTTTTGATAACTTCTGTATGGCTCATAATTAATGCACAATGTACATTACAAAGTGCATTAATATGGCCATACAGAAGTGTATAGACCCACTTGCTGCCGCGGGACAACCCCTTTAACTGGAACTTAAGGGGTTAAGGCTGCTTTCACACCTGCATTGAGCTCTAATCACAGAGAATCCCTAAAATCAATTTTTATTGGTATATGTTAAAAACACTGGGCCTTTAAACAGACAAAAAAGAAGAAAAAATATATAGAAAAAGACGAAACGACAAATACACTCATGATAAGAAGGTTCTATATGGGATTCTATATGGGATTCTACAAATTGGTCTCAGGTATCCGACTCAATTAATATTTTTTAATACTTAAATAAAGATCCCATGGAAGAGAGTCATCAACTTCCAGTAGTGTCTAAGCTCAGTCCCAGTTATAGGGAAATGATAGTACTGGGACCGACTGTAGGTGAACAGTCTTATGAGCTGATTAACTGGACAGAATACTTATATATTTAGCCTAGACATGAAGGACATATCCTTATGTTTGGAAGTGTAAGTACAATTTAGTGGGAGGCGTCCTATAGGGGAGGATCCACTGAGCTGTGTATGACGATTCAGATGTGATTCATATGATTAAGATGTAGTTCATATGATTCTCATATGGTTCAACCGTTTGAACCGTTAATCTTGTCCTCCACACACTACAGGCTTCCAGTGCCAGAGGAAAGAAAGACGCCCCAGAGCATCACCAGCCACCTGCCAGGCTTCACTGTAGCATCACCGGCCACCTGCCAGGCTTTACTGTAGCATCACCAGCCACCTGCCAGGCTTCACTGTGGCATCACCAGCCTCCGCCATGCTTCACTGTAGCATCACCAGCCACCTGCCAGGCTTCACTGTGGCATCACCAGCCACCTACCAGGCTTCACTGTAGCATCACCAGCCACCTGCCAGGCTTCACTGTAGCATCACCGGCCACCTGCCAGGCTTTACTGTAGCATCACCAGCCACCTGCCAGGCTTTACTGTAGCATCACCAGCCACCTGCCAGGCTTCACTGTGGCATCACCAGCCACCTGCCAGGCTTCACTGTAGCATCACCAGCCACCTGCCAGGCTTCACTGTAGCATCACCAGCCACCTGCCAGGCTTCACTGCGGCATCACCGGCCACCTGCCAGGCTTCACTGTGGCATCACCAGCCACCGCCAGGCTTCACTTTAGCATCACCAGCCACCGCCAGGCTTTACTGTACTATCATAAGCCACCGCCATGCTTCACTGTAGCATCACCGGCCACCTGCCAGGCTTCACTGTAGCATCCCCAGCCACCTACCAGGCTTCACTGTAGCATCACCAGCCACCGCCAGGCTTCACTTTAGCATCACCAGCCACCGCCAGGCTTCACTGTACTATCATAAGCCACCGCCATTCTTCACTGTAGTATCACCAGCCACCGCCATGCTTCATTGTAGTATCACCAGCCACCGCCAGGCTTCACTTTAGCATCACCAGCCACCGCCAGGCTTCACTGTAGCATCACCAGCCACCTGCCAGGCTTCACTGTAGCATCACCAGCCGCCTGCCAGGCTTCACTGTAGCATCCCCAGCCACCTGCCAGGCTTCACTGTAGCATCACCGGCCACCTGCCAGGCTTCACTGTAGCATCCCCAGCCACCTGCCAGGCTTCACTGTAGCATCACCAGCCACCACCAGGCTTCACTTTAGCATCACCAGCCACCGCCAGGCTTCACTGTACTATCATAAGCCACCGCCATTCTTCACTGTAGTATCACCAGCCACCGCCATGCTTCACTGTAGTATCACCAGCCACCGCCAGGCTTCACTTTAGCATCACCAGCCACCGCCAGGCTTCACTTTAGCATCACCAGCCACCGCCAAGCTTCCCTGTACTATCACCAGTCACCGCCGGGCTTCACTGTACTATCACCAGCCACCGACGGGCTTCACTGTGGTATCACCAGTCACCACCATGCTTCACTGTGGTATCACCAGCCACTGCCGAGCTTCACTGTACTATCACCAGCCACCGCCGGGCTTCACTGTAGTATCACCAGCCACCGCCGGGCTTCACTGTGGTATCACCAGCCACTGCCATGCTTCACTGTAGCATCCCCAGCCACCTGCCAAGCTTCACTGTAGCATCACCGGCCACCTGCCAGGCTTCACTGTAGCATCACCAGCCACCGCCAGGCTTCACTTTAGCATCACCGGCCACTGCCAGGCTTCACTGTACTATCAATAAGCCACCGCCATGCTTCACTCTAGTATCACTAGCCACCGCCGGGCTTCACTGTACTATCAGCAGTCACCGCCGGGCTTCACTGTACTATCACCAGCCACCGCCGGGCTTCACTGTGGTATCACCAGTCACCACCATGCTTCACTGTGGTATCACCAGCCACCGTTGAGCTTCACTGTACTATCACCAGCCACTGCCGGGCTTCACTGTAGTATCACCAGCCACCGCCATGCTTCACTGTAGTATCACCAGCCACTGCCGAGCTTCACTGTACTATCACCAGTCACCGCCGGGCTTCACTGTAGTATCACCAGCCACTGCCATGCTTCACTGTACTATCACCAGCCACTGCCGGGCTTCACTGTAGTATCACCAGCCACCGCCGGGCTTCACTGTAGTATCACCAGCCACCGCCGGGCTTCACTGTAGTATCACCAGCCACCGCCGGGCTTCACTGTAGTATCACCAGCCACCGCCGGGCTTCACTGTAGTATCACCAGCCACCGCCGGGCTTCACTGTACTATCACCAGCCACCGCCGGGCTTCACTGTAGTATCACTGAGAAATCAGTCCGAGAATCGGACGAAAATATTACCCATTCATTTGATTGGCTGTATGCAGATAGGCTCTCTTTTTTACTCGGACAAACAGTCCAAGTAAAAAAAATCAATCCTAGCATGTCCTCACAGCTCTCGTCTGACTTTTGGAGGAGAATAGCACGTCAATGTGTGTTCTCCGGCATATCAGACAGCATAGGGATGGGATATCCGTGTGCTGCCCCATTCGAGTTGCATTCGAGAATCTTGGGCGCAACAGTTCTTTCATCCTTGTGCTTGTACCCGTAGGGTCAGTAGAGGGCGACGTCCTGGCATTCAGGCATGAAGACCTTCAGCATTTAGTATGCGCCTCAGGGCTTATTCATACGAATGTATGCGTTAATATGTTCATCTGTACGGAGCGTGAAGCAAGTGAGGAGATGGCAGGACGCAGGCTGATACGTCCGTGCGAGCTGACCGTTCACATGCATGCTTTAGCTGTCATAGAAGTCTATGGCAGCTTTCTGCGTAACGCGGACAATGATAGGACAAGACTTTTCTTTTTGCAGATTAAGATTTTACCGGATAAAACACGTTCGTCTTAACGAATCTATTGTAATCAAAGGCATCGCTTGGTCGCGTTATACTGGCGACTTATTTACGTACGTTCGTGCGAAATTAGCCTTAGTGTGCGAATGGAAACCTCAGCGCCCGCTGACACCAAATGTGGCTGAGGGTCTTTTTCAGTCACTCGAGGGTTTTTGACCACCTACCTCTTCAGCGCAGCCGGTCTACAGCAGCTTCCTCTTTCCGCCACATCCCAGTAGTGTAGCCAGTGTTCCTTTAACCCCTTAAGGACCAGGGTGTTTCAGTCCTGAGGACCAGACACTTTTTGGTTATTTTACCCTTGTGGTGGCTTTATGGCTCTATTTTTTTCCCGGCCTGCTAACATTATCCTTGCTTCATTTTTTCCATGACACATAGGGCTCTATTCTAATACCTTTTTTCCCTGATTTTTTTTCAGCTTTTTTTGCTTTATTAGAGGCAATGTGTACAAAAAGTAAAAAAAAAACCTTTTGCATTTACAGTTTATTTTTTAAATTATTATATTTACACTAAAATAACCTATAGGAATGGGTTCACCATTTTGATATTTGATGTATATAGTCTCGGATTACAGGATGGGTATGGTGACAGTTCAGGTTGGCACCAGCGGTGGGTACCTTTTTTTTATATATATATTTTCTTATTTTATTCTGTAATTTTTTAAAACTTATTTTTGTAACTATTTTTTTCTCTGTCCCCTATGATGTCATATAAGACCTCTGGGGGGCATTCATAATATCTACTTTTTTTAACTTCAGTTTTCCACTGTAACTGGAGCATCCATAGGAGACCCGTTACCAGGGGCAGGGGCGTAACTATAGAGGATGCAGGGGATGCGGTAGCACCCAGGCCCAGGAGCCTTAGGGGGCCCATAAGGCCTCTCTTCTCCATATAGGGAGCCCAGTACTATGAATAAAGCATTATAGTTGGGGGCCCTGTTACAGGTTTTGCATTGGGGCCCGGGAGCTTCAAGTTACGCCTCTGACCAGGGGTAACCATCTCCCTAGTTTGACAGCTCTAGGGTCAGCTAAAACCCTGCCGCTCTGACATGTCTGGTGTCACCTGTGACCACGTGATCGCGGGGTCCCATGCAGTAAACGGCACTGCATAGCAATCACTGAGCACTATGTAGCCCTTGAAAGAGAAGCCAGAAGTGGTTAAAAACTGCTTCTCCCTTCTCCTCCGGCTCTTGAACATCGCTGAAGACCCAACCTAGTTCTGCTAGATTGTGGGAACAGGAGCTTCAATCCCACTTTTTTTTTCGCTATCAGCCAGAATTGAAACCCAGGACCAAGCTTCATATGTTTAAAGGGATTTTCCCAGAATTTCAAGTCACCCCCTATTAGCAGGATATTGATTGAATAGGGGATAACTTGCTGATCAGTGGTGGTCCCACCACTGAGACCTCCATTGATTTCGAGAACGGGACTTCTATGTCCCGCCCTCCTGTCACTGAGGGGATTTCCGGTCCTCGACAAACAAAGATGGCAGACAGCTTCTCCACTGTGCAGTAGTATACATCAGTAGTCTTAAGACATTACATGCTGAAGTGAGTAGCAATGGCAATCAAAGCAGGTGTAATGTCATAGACTAATAATAATGCATTATAATGCACAACGTGTAGCAGGTCGTCAGGGAAATGATTCAGCTTCTCTTAACTTTTAGGACCACTTTTTTAACTTACCCATATATCTAACATGCAATCAAATGTTAGTCAACAAACCTCCATCTAATCCTTGTATATCATGTGTTTTATCTCAAGCACACCTAATTGCATTAGGTGCTGGGGGAGCAGGGAGGCATATGTCCCCGGTCCGGGCTGCCTTGGTTCTGGGGCTGTATTTATATACTAAGGTTGTTGCTGGGCTGTAGTTCCTATTAATTAGAGGAACAAGTTAAGGATGAGAGGATACATTGTGGCTGGTCACACACAACCAGACCGTGCTCATCCATTGTGGCCAGTGGCTGTGCAATTTTGCCAGTATTTTGTGTGGCCAACTGCGCCATGTGTTTCCATCCTTAGGCCTTATTCACAAAACCGTATATTCATGGCTATTTAGCTGCATCAAAAAATCCAGCAAAATTCGCGACCATCTCAGGCATTGGATCCAATATTTTCATTAAGATGACCAACTTTTGGCCATGTAAAAAAAAAGGTAAATAGACCGAAAACAGTCACCGTTTTTTTACGCAGCGTCAAAAGATAAGTCTTGCCCTATCTTTTGACGAGATACGCTGGAGGCTCCCATAGACTCCTACGGGAGCTGAACAAAGAGGGAGGGGGAGGGAGTTTAGCTGCATCCAACGTTGTGAAAACATAACAGCTGGCTCTAGCAAAGGATTAGAAGTTAGGATATATGCTAACCGAGGGAATTCCGGGCTGCGGCCTTTTTTTCTCTCGCAAATACGCCACACCCGGCAGTGAGAATGGACGAGAAAACTCAAATTTTAGCTGCGACTTGATCGCAACTACCATACCGTCGCCCCATTCCCCTCCCGCCCTCGCAGGCTCACCTCTGCTCTCCTCCCCGCTCGCTCTTTGCAATGGGAGGTGGCGAAGTTAAGCAATGGGAGGTGGCGGGATGGGGGGGTGCTTAGCTCCACCCCTATCCTGCCCCCCTCCCATTGAAAAGAGCGAGCGGGGAGGAGAGCAGAGGGAGGGAGTTTAGCAGCCACACTGCTAAATTCCCTCCCGCCTCCAGCCGCTGTCATGGGTTCCCGTAAGAGCCCATGCACCGGCCGTCGTATTCCGGCCCAAAAGATAGTTCCAGGACTATCTTTTGGGCCCGACGTAAAATCGCCCGGCGCTATATTGGCCGGCCGGGTGCTTTTACGTCACTAGAATACGGCCATGTGATCTGATGCATTGGAATCCAATGCGTCAGATCATAGCGTATATCGGCCGTTTGCACAAAAAAAACGCAGCATGTTCTATTTTTGTGTGTATTGTGCACGAAGATAGCACATATTAAACTAATTAATCGTATTTGCCTATAGAAAACAATGGGAGCATGCAACATCCCATAGGGGTGAGCCTGGGCAACTGGCTAATGTGAAGAACTGGGAGGGATAACGCTGTCTCGTCATAGTGGCTCTTACCAGGCTCTAGTCCCAGAGGGATGACACGTAGCCAAGGCCAGAGCAGGATCACAGGCCAGCTTCGACACTCCTTTGGCAGGGAGCGCCAATAAAGGGGATGGGGGGAGTAGTAGTATGTCTCACTCATGACGCCACCGTTCCCACACACCGATATTCTATGCAGTGGAGTAATAAACATGGAGACTTGTGTATAGTTCCTCAGGTCCCTAGGAATGGTTAGGGCCCAGTTGACTGGTATAACAGGTAATGCAGGTACAATTCACTTTAAGACATTTACAGGCTACGGCTCAGAGGTAGGGAGGGTGCACAGGATAAGTACAGTCCTACAGTCCACGTTATCTGTATGTCATGGGTCCTGGATTGGGAGCACCCCGGAGGAGGAAGGGGGGTAGGGGGTCACTCCGCATACAGTCTGGCAAGAACAATTATTCAAGGATGGCTTAGCCAATATACACCCCGCACAGAAGATGTGTGGGTGTCTCACTAGAGTGCCTCTGTGCAGTGATCCTAATGATGGACGGCCGCACAGGAAAAGCCTGTGGTGTGAACGGGTACCTGTTTTAGAAACTGGGGTAGTGCGCTCTCTCTCTGTTGCTGGGACTCACTCCTCTCACATCCACACTCCAAATGCTATGGGATATCGTTCCTCCTCTTCCATCTTCACCTACATGGAAGCTAAAGGTGCTTCCATGTGGCTCTCTGTTAGCACTCTCTTGGGTCCCTGGACAAGAACGCACTCACAGGTTGAAGATATAATCCCGCTCTCAAACATTCCTATGTATACATTTACTTATACCACATGACACAATAGAATAGATACATTCAGCAGACAGAGCTGACAGGCAATGATTTTATTAGTTAACCCTTCGGATGCTGCAGCTGTGCAACACATACAGAAAATGACATGACAGCCTTGCACAGTTCAACCACATAGGAGAATACATGTATGACATTTATGGAGGGGATCAGGATTGTGTACTGGGCCACTGCAAGCATGCTTGTGTTTTTTTAAGCGTGCAAAAAAATACTGTAAAATGCGTGCAAAAACGCAACACCTATCACGCAAATGCGTGCATAAACACGCTTATGCCTATGTAAATCTGGCTTCAAGGGGTTGTCCAGCTCTGAAGATTTATGACCTATCCATCAGTACTTAGTAAACCTCAGCTGATCAGCTCTTCACTGTATCAGCACAGTCCTCCATACACTTTGCAGCTGCCCAACATGGTATTGCAAGTACAGCTCCCATCCACCTCAGTGGGAACTGTGTCTGCAATACCATGCTTGGCCAATGCAAAGTGTACGGAGCTGTGTGTTTCGGGTTCTGAACAGCCTGGCAAACGATTAGCTATTCGTGACTTATCCTCAAGATAGGTCTTCAGTCTTCAGAGCTGGACAACCCCTTTAAAGGGATATTCTAGAACTTGAAAAAAAATTTTTTATTGCTGACTAATAGGTCATCAATAGTTGATCCGCAGAGAACCGCCGCTCGGATTCCTGCCAATCAGTTGATTCCTGGGCCCACTGTCACTGTAGACAGCACAGGAAGTGCTGACCATAGTGCAGCAGCCCAGGCTAGTATAGCAGGTGCGCCTTCAGTTGAATTCAATGGGCCGCTGCACTATGGCACCACGGATTGCAATGACAGTGGTCCCAAGAAGTGGTCCCTGTCAGCTGATCGGTAGGGATCCAAGCGGCAGGTCCCTGCTGATCATCTATTGATCAGTAGAAGAGATTTTTTAAAGTCCCGGAATACCCCTTTAAGGTTCATTCACACTTTTAGTCCTATGACTTAATCTTATGGGCTGAGTCCGGGGATGTGTTATACTTACCTTCCCTGTCGTTGCCCCGGTGTCAGCACTGGAACCTGCAGTGTATTGAGCGGCACTGCTAAGTCGTCCACCCATAAAAAAGTTAGAACAAGTGGACTACTTAGCTACACCGATCTATGCATTGAGTGGCGGCTTTCAGCTTTTAAATCGGTGGAGCGACGGAGAAGGTAAGTGTAACAACACTCATAGGGCTAAACGTTGGTGACAGATTCCCTTTAAATGGGTTGTGCCATCAGACAGACCCCCTTCTAGAGTGTCGTTCAGGGCAAAGAGACGATTGTGAATGGGTTACTGCGGCCAACCAGACATTTCCCCTGAAATGGGAGATGTATTATTACAGGACAACTAAAGTTCATCTGAATGGGAGGTGCTATTGCAGCGTGGCTCTCTAATCTGGCTCATAGAGGTAGGTCCCAAGCAGTGGTCCCCGCCCTTTGAGGTTCATATCCCCTATCTAATACCCCATTTATTTGATTTACTGGATAATAAATATTATACTCATATAATTTTCAAGATCTTTTTCTACCCAATCAAATCTCATGATGGAATGTGTTGGAGTTCAAAGTGGTATCCAGATGCTTTTCTTTCTGGAGCATTGTTATTGAGCACAGAGAAGACTATTAAAGGGACCCCATCACCTGAACCTATTATTCTAGCCACCCCCACACCACCAAAAATGAATTGGTAACTACGTAGGACCCATTTAAAAAAAGACTACATACCACTCTGTATCTTCACTGACTCTTCGAAGAAAGTCGGCCAGGCAATTTTGGTTCGTGGCTATTGGCATGGCTCCATATAGTCTTGGAATGTGAGATCTTGTGTTCTGACTAAACCTGTGCTATTTATTGCTTAAAGAGCCCGACCACGCTGTTTTCTGCACCATCCCTTTCACGTACGGAGTGCAGCAGCGTGTCCCGGCCTCACCGCTGGTCTCTAAACTTGAACTCAGAGCGGACGTATGATGCTCCGCGTTTGGGTCCGTAGACCCACAGTCAGGCCGGTCATAAGCACGTATGCTCTCATGATAATTTGTAAGATGCCACATTTCAAGACTATTTGGAGCTCTATGGCGTGCTGGGAGCCATGAATCAGAAGAGTCTGGCCAACGTTCTCAGAAATGTTGGCTACAATATGGAGCAGTACATTGCCGCTTTTCAACATTTTTAATAATGAGTCCTAAAAAGTCAAAGATTTGGGGGGGGCTAGCAAGTTTTTGAATAGGTTCAGTTGATGGGGCCTCTTTAAAGGCGTATTCCCATTTTGGCTTTTCATGGCTGAAATGGCAAAATCTGGCCCCTCTGTTCTGGAAAGATCTGAGCCCTTAGTGCAGTGCTGTATGTGTAGCCCTCATTGAAGTAAATGGGAGCTACGAAAACGGTGGAGCGCAACTTGCTATGCCATTTCAGTATCTCAAGGGGTTATGAAAACAGCATTGCACATTGTACTACACCCGTTTCTGTGGCTTCTATTCACTTCAATGAAGGCTACACAAACAGTGCTGCGCTGAGCGCTCTGCTCTGTCCATGGGCTCTGGCCACGTGACTGATAGCCATGGCAGCAGTTTACCATCCCAGCTATGAAAAACTGAAATGGGAATACCTCTTTAAATTCTGTAGCCAATCCAGCTCACTTTTTGTGTAGCCAGTCACTTTTGGTCTACGTGACTGTCTAAGAGCCCATTCATACCTGTGTTAGGACTCTGTTATAACTTTCTTTCTCTCTGTTCCGTTTTTTGAAGCAGAATTAAAATAAACATTTATTTTTCTCAGTTGATTTCAATGGGTTTAAAAAAAAACCCAGAAAGCAAACAGAAAGGCTTCCATTTTTTAAAATTATTCAGGTATGCCTAACAGACGATGCATCGTAGAAGAGAACAACGAGAAACACAAGTGATGTTTCCAAGCTCTTCTGTTTTATTTTTGCAATGCAAGAGTGCAATAGTGTAACAGCAAGGCCAACAATTCAAAGTCTACAGCATGTGTGCTGCTTCTTAGTAAAACATTACAAAGGTTGATTATAACAAAGCTGCATGCTCAGCATTAGGGACCCTGTTAGTAAAACTACACTATGTGTCTTTTGTACATGTGCTTCTTGTCATGCACACATATTTTGCACACAACACTACTGCATAACCGTTTGTTTCAGTTTTCTGCTCCAAAAAACAGAGAGACAAAAAGACCTTATGGAGCCCTTAAGCAGATGTGAATAGGCCCCAAGTATTTTGCGTGTTTGAAGTGACTTCATTTAGCGATTAACTTTATCAGGGCTCAGTCAAACGGGCGTTTATTGCCGCGATTTGCGCATGCGCATGCGTCCGGCGATTTTTTAAAACCATTGCTTTGCAATGGTATCGGACACATGAGCGCTTTTTATGCGCTCGTCCGATAAATTAGAGAACAGAAATCGCAGATCGCACCTATCTGCGATCTGCGATTCCTGTTCTCTTCTCTATATGCGCTCAATGGGGCCGGCGGCAGCAGCGCCGACCCCATTGAGAACATATAGAAGACAAATCATTCTTCTCTGCCACAGCTGGAACAGCTGTGGCAGAGAAGAACGATGTTTGCCCATTGAATTCAATGGAGCGGCAATACAGCCGCTCCATTGAAAGCAATGGGCTGCCGGCGTGCGCGGGGTTAATTGTCGGGGTTAATTGCCTTTGATTGGCTCAGCCTGAGCCAATCAGAGGCTGATCTCAGTCACACCCATTCATGAATTCATGAATGGGTGTGACTGAGACTTGCCTCTGATTGGCTCAGCGCTGAGCCAATCAGGGGCAAGCCTGAGTCACACCCCCTTCACACCCACTGCAGGACGGCCGCTGGGATCTCAGGCTGCCGGGAGCAGGTGAATACATCCTTTTTTTTTATTTTTTCACTTTTCAGGATGCATTGCAGGGAAGGGGTTATATATTTAACCCCTTCCCGACAATTCATCCCACACTCGCCCGCAGCGCTTGCATTCAATGGAGGCGGCTGTATTGCCGGCTCCATTGAATGCAATGCGCTGGACAGCTCCGCCCGATTCTAATGAAACGCGGCTAGGAGCAGATTTTCGGGCGATTTTTCGGCGCCGGTCACGCGATTTGCGCATGCGCATCCGTCATGCGATGCGCAAATCGCGTGAAAAAACGCCCGTGTGACTAAGGCCTCAGTATGTACTACAGCTACTACTGTTCAGTGATATTTTATATATATAATACATATACACAGTTACCAGCACTTATATGAAGACATGCAGGCGATATATAGACACATATACAGGCACAGATACACATTCATATATGCATATATACATAAAGATACATACATATATAGTGTATATACATTCATACAGACACAATATGCATACAAGCACATATATACACACATTCGAGCACAATATAAATACTTATAGACACACGCAGGCACATACAGGCACACAAACTTACATTATATAGAGGCAGATATAGATTCTCCAGTTAGCTACTTACCCTCTCAGGGAGGATTCAGACGAGCTTAGGTGCAACTACGGAGAATAGTGGTGCCTGAACGAGGGGACTTTCTTCCTCTTCACCGGCCATTCAAACTTCGCACCAGAGCGAAGGAGTTTGAAAAAAAAGGGGGAAGATAGCACCTGCCTGATCTTCCTGCACGATGTATTCTCTACCTGCGGGAAAGGTAGGGCAAGTCCTATTTTTTCTCACCTGTACAATTAGCAGCCAGGAAAAGAGCTAGTGAAAACGAAACCACTGAAATCCTATTGAAGTTAGGGGTTTTGTTTCGTCCCGTTATGCAGCCATGATTGTCACGGCTGCATAAGGGGAGAAAACCGCTTTCGTCTAAATTCGCCCTCACTTGTTCAGTTCACATGAGTGTATTTGCGAAGCATATTGTGCGCTCGGTACGCAGTGAATAGACCTTATTGGTTTGTGCACATGAGGGTACTTCTTTACGCAATATTTGGTGACATGAATAACTACGTGGCATGACCTATTTTGGTGCGTATTACGCACTGCAATAGGCCATTGAAGGGAATGGGCCGGCATAAATACGCAATAAATATGAGGGAAACCGTAACTACACAGCATATTTATGTGGCTAAAATGTGGGCATCTGCCCTAACAGCATGCTTGCAGGGGTGGGCTGTAGGTGGAGCTATGGCTGCCCCGTGTAGGCTGTTCTCTGTGGCCAGGACACCATAGCGGAGGTCCCCTCAGTGCAGCCCCCTTCATGCTGGGAGGTTTGCAGCACCCTATCTATGCACTTGCACATGTTGCAAGCCCAATGCCTTAGATTGCCTGCGGGCCCCCTTGAAGATGGGCGCCCTGGGCAATTGCCCACTTTGCCTCCCCCTAACGCCCGCCCTGTGTGCAATGAGCAGTACTAAAGACCGGAGGCGAAAGTGTGTCCTGCTAAGTGGAGAATCGGCTGACTTGCCTGTGCTCAGTACTGTGAACTAATGTATTGTTGCCAGTAAAAGCCGGTTGGAGTAAATTGTTAGAGACTGTTGCTGCAAATTGCCAAGTAAAGACGTGTAACTGCCAATTAATCTGCCAAGTAATCTGCCTTCATAAAAAAAGACAGTCAAGGCACTGGCTGCGCCATTACCTCTGGGTCCTCTTCAGATCTGAGATAACGTCGGTGCGTCAATACGAACCATGTGATATGTTCGGCAGTGCATGGTACCAAGGGAGTCCTTTAACCCAGCCAGCCTATTAGGGATAATTGTATGATCTATAAACTGACTGCTTAGTCCTAAGGGCGCCGGCTATACGGTGTGGATTCTGGCCACTTGCTGCGCAAGAGTGTTTAATATCTAAATACTCTGAGGTTCCAGAATATAGCTAGCAGAGTTTCAGTCAGGTCTTTTCCTCGTGTTCAGCTTAGTTGTCACTAGTTAGTCTTGCATCAGTATTTAGTCTCTTTCCTGTAGTGGGGTCGCCATTTTTGGGGCAGGTGCACTTCTTGAAGGACCCATCCGGGTGGGTCTGCTGCATTTCTTCTTATTGCTGCCCGTATTTCACCATACTTTATCCTGGTACCGTTCAGTAGCTCAAATTGACCTATATTGTTGGTTACTGATTCAATCCCGTCTATTCCTCGGTAGCTAGTCACCTCCACTTGTGCAAACTCCTCAAACCAGAAGTGACAGACATGTAACAACTAAGTCTGTTGCCTTCATTGAGAGATTGTAACCGCTATGCCCTTTGCTTCATAGTGAGGAAATACCGTTCTGGAAACCCCTGCTGTGTTCATGAAGCTGTCTGCGCCACAATCAAGTATGGTCCAGGTTACACACTCCAACATAAAACCTATAAAGACTCGTCATATTAAAGTTGTTCTAACCATCCATACATGGTCAATAAGAGCAGGCGAATGACAGATGGATTTTTCACCGGGGAACAATTCTTTCATGGAACCATTGTTTCTGTAATGGCCGACTGACCATATACAATATACTGAAGCTCTAGCAAATAACAGGCAAAGATATTTATGACGGCTGATTTCCTTCCTGATAGTACCGATCTATCATTGGTCAGTTGAAACAGTCATATATTAAATTTCACTCTACGATCACTCGTTTTAGTTGAAGTAGTTTGCATTGTCAACATTGGGCTCAGGTCTTTGGCCATCAGTAGGTACATTCTATGTGGTTGCATAGGGTGTACTAGCCACCCCTGCTAAAGGGAGACACCGCAGGCGGCACTCAAGGCTTGTGACCATCACAAATCTCAGTTGGACTTTACAGTATGTATTTAGGTTTGTTACTAGCCAACATGGGCTTTAGAGCACTATATACTGAATTAGGCATTGCGTGCTGCGGTTATATGTACACTATATAAGAGTATTGGGCTGGGGAAATGGAAGGTACCACAGAGGACACCATCCACTCTAAGACCAGCTGTGACAATAAAGACATGGCATATTTTGTCTTTAGTCATATGGACTATCTGTTCTTTGCCTAATGGTAATAAGTGTAGTGCAGATTGCTTCTGGTGGTACAATGGGAGCCCACTGTAAATCACTCTGTTCAATGGAGGTCAAAATGGTAAATAAAATGCATATACTCTGTTCTCTGAAAGGTACTTCATCAGGCTTGCACTGGTCCACTGGGGAGCTGGTAAATCCCCCGGGGAGCCCTCAAGCCAAGAAGCAAACCTCCCTTTCAATTAATGAAAACACTGCTAACACTGCAACAGCTGCCCCCCAGCATGATACTCTATAGCCTGATTCACTGTCATCTCATTCTGCCATAATGAGTCCATTTAGGAAACGGCATAGTTTATGTGATAAATTACCCAGTTTACTATACAGACATGCTATGGCAGACTGAGATGACATCTTATGTCTGGGGAGTGGGCCATCTCCTCCCTCCATGGGTCCTGCCTCCTCAAGGTCACCGCTGATGCTGATCAGCTCTACTTGCAGCTCTCACTGCCCAGATTGCATATTGCATGAGGCTGCCCATATCCCAGAGCTGACCTTATATCTGCAGTGTACTAGTAAACCCTTCAGGTGGGATCACTGCAGCACTTACATTGATCACAAAGGGTTGTGAATAGAAAAGGGCTGGGCAGCAGACTGCAAGAAAAGGTCATTTTCCAGATAGTCACTGTATACCCCTTTTCATCAGATGTAGAACTACAACTTCCAGCATGTTCTGACACCTGAATGGTTACAGGACCTACTGGGAGTTGTAGTTTTCTTTGCAGCTTTTGAAGCCACATTATCTTTTTAACCCACTGTGTGCCGTGTGTTGTCAGGTCCTGTACGTGTAACCATATCACAGTGCCTTGCCATAACACAGAGGGGAAACTAAAACCAAGAGGGGTTGCAGAGGGGAAACTATAATCTGGAGAGGTCACAGGGGGTGGTGTAACTAAGAGGAGACAGAAATAGATGAAATAGTTAGTTGAGCAGGGACACTATAACCAATAGGGTCTTCAGAGACGAAACTATAACATGGATGGGCCACAGAGGGGGGACTGTAACAAAGAGAAGCTACAGAGGGGGCGCTATGACTAAAAGGAGGCCACAGACTAGACAATGTACGCTCATTGTAAAGAAATAATGAAGCACCTAGAAGGAGTTGTCGGATGGGATGAAACTTTCTCTGTGTGATTGTAACGTTGATATAAGTAAGTGATTACAATATCAGAGCAAAAGCATCATTTATTGTGGAGAACTGACCCCTTTTATGTGATACGGGCAGCCATAGAGGCTCTAGTACCCTGTTGTACCGGCTCTAGCTTGGTTACAAGATGTGATACAGGTGGGCATGGAGGCTCTAGTACCCTGTTGTACCGGCTCTAGCTTGGTTACAAGATGTGATACGGGCGGGCATGGAGGCTCTAGTACCCTGTTGTACCGGCTCTAGCTTGGTTACAAGATGTGATACGGGTGGGCATGGAGGCTCTAGTACCCTGTTGTACCGCCTCTAGCTTGGATACCAGATGTGATACGGATGGGCATGGAGGCTCTAGTACCCTGTTGTACCACCTCTGGCTTGGTTACAGGATGTGATACGGATGGGCATGGAGGCTCTAGTACCCTGTTGTACCACCTCTAGCTTGGATACAAGATGTGATATGCTCAGGTATGGAGGCTCTCGTATCCTGTTGTACTGCCTCTAGCTTGGATACAAGATGTTACATGGGCATGGAGGCCCTAGTACCCTGTTGTACCGCCTCTAGCTTGGCTACAAGATGTGATAGGGCAGGTATTGAGGCTCTAGTACCCTGTTAAGCTGTATCTAGTTGGATACAAGATGTGATACGGGTGGATATGGAGGCTCTAGTACCCTGTTAGACCACCTCTAGCTTGGATACAAAAGGTGATACGGTTAGGCATGGAGGCTATATTACCCTGTTGAGCTGGATCTAGCGTGGATGCAAGATGGAATTCAAGCGGACATTGAGGCTCTAGTACCCTGTTGTACTGCCTCTAGCTTGGATACGGCTGCACATAGAGGCATACAGGTACAGTATGTAATCCTGCAGCATATTACTCCATGCTAGTTGTAACTGAGCCTATAGATCGTGCAAACTCATAGGCTGTCGAAGTTGGCATCCCAGATGGTCCCATGTTGGCAATAAATCTGGTGACTGGGCAGGCTATGGAAGTTTGGCAATGTTGTGTAGGCATTCCTTGCTGGATGCAGCCAAGCATTCTCCTGCTGGAAAATGTTTCTTGGAAGCCGCCATGAGAGGAACACCTGTGACTGCAGGATGTCCTGAACATATTGCTGAGCTGCCATTGTCCCTCGTACCACTACTAGGGGTGACCGACTCTTGTATGCGATCGCCCCCCCAGACCATCACACCTGCAGTGGGGGGCAGTGTGCCGCTCCACAGCAAAGTCAGGAATGAGGTCCCAAGGTCTCGTATAGCAGCAAAATGAATAATGAAGCTGCTGGGGACTGGGGGACGACCAGGAGTAGGAGGGATTGAGGGATAAGTTAGGCAAAGAGGCTAAGAGGAAGAGCAAGAGCGTGGCATTCTTGGATCAAGGAGAAGAAAGAAGAGGACTCCTACCCCCCAATGGAGCTGGGGGACAGATTGCGGTTGTTTTAGGAGTTACGGATTTGGAATTCGTCACAGCTGGAGTTGTAATGGGAAGTTTGCTTTTCATGCCAGCAATGGTCAGGAGAAGGCATTTTTTCCAAGCCCAGTTATCAACGGGGCTTTCTTAAGTCTAGTTTTTGGACTCCGATAAAAGTTAGTCTTGTTGAGGAAGCATGGAAAGGATTGTTTTGAAAGTTTAAAGTAAGAATATGTTAATTAATAAAGCTGTGGCCTATCCCACTGTAAAAGCCAGCCTTGTTGTAGTGATCCGTTATTAGGAGGGAGCGGGTTTTTAGTAAGGAAAGGGAGTGAATACCCCCATTCCTATTTATGAACACAGCCATCGCCAGTTCCCAAACTAAACATGGATTCATCATTGAAGACAAACCGGTTCCACTTTGTAGCAGTCCAGTTTCATCATTCATAATTGAAACTGAGGCGATGGTGTGTGGATGTCGAGAGCAGTACATGTAATGGGCGCCGTGAGACCAAATATCTCATAGCCAATGCAATGGTTCTGACAGACACAGGGGGCCTGTAATGATGGCACCACCTGACTCTTGGATGGTGGACAATGAAACAGTTGTCAGATGATCAGACGATGCTCTCTACTGGTGGTGGTCTATCGACAATGTCCTGATTCTGGTCAGAATGGCCCAGGTGGCGGCAATTCGTTGATACGCCCATTCAGCTTCTTTCATTCAAATAATGCGCCCCTCTTAAAGTTTGTTAAGTGGATGAAATCTCTTGGATTGCATCATAGTGGCGCCTAATGGCCAATAAGCTCTACCCAAGTGGAAGAAGAGGTCACTACACACAAGGAGCCTCCTTATAGGCCAAGGGGGGAACCACTTTTAGGGCCTCAGGTGACAAGACCATTCATCTAATCACGCCACAACTCAAATCATTTGCATATCTGCCTGAGATGGAACTGCAATGCGAGTTTTGCAGCAACATGACAACTTCATCTAGGGACCGGATTGTTTTTTGACAAAGATTGTAACTATTAATTTCTGTAGCCACAGAGGGGACACTATATCTAAGCGGGCACACTATTACATTGTGGGTCCCAATAACTAAGCAAGTTCACAGACGGGCATTATTACAATGATGTGACACAAAGGGCATGGCTTAATATAAAAGAGGCATGAGCTGAAAAAAAACGTCTGCAAAAACTTGTCTGGCCTTTTGTTGAAAAAATGGAATTTATGCTCTGTGAACTAATAGTTCATAACTGCAAACCACCATAGTTTTATACCGCACTGATGGTGCAGGGACAAGAGCCTCATTTATAGATGCCCCTTATCTCAGACCTGACAGCTGGTCACGTGCTTGATGGCACATGACCACTACAGCCAATCACTGACCTTAGTCATGCGAACACTGAGGCCAGAGACTGCAGCAGCCTGTGACTGGCTGCAGAGAGATCAGCAGGATTGGAAGGGACTACAAGCAGAGCGAAGAGCCCATGGAAAAGCTGAATATAATGGTTTTTTCCCCCTTACATGTCAGACCTGGGGGTCAGGACATGCCTCCTGGACAGCATCTCCAATCTGGGACTGTCTTGCAGAATCAGGGATGGTTGAGAGGCATGCTTTTAGAGAGAGGTCACATGACTGTTTTTGCAACTTTGTTGCTTTGGACTAACAGGACCTGAGCCGCCTGCTGATTGCCTGATGGACTAGATGTAAAGGGCAGGCTCTGGTGTGACCCAGCCCGACATCGAATATCCACGGAGCCAGTTATTTGATGTGTATTAGTGCTGTGTGTATCACAGCCTTCACATATGAGCAGTTCTCCATCTTGCTGTTCCTTTAAGAAGGCTTACCGATACACGAGGCAGTTATTTCATATTTTATTACATTCAGTAAACCATTGATTGTTCAATTAAAACAATATAAAGCCTTTCCATAACCGGCTCGTATTCCACACCTGCAACCCATTTCACTTCATTAATGTACAGTTACGTCACGGAGGTTTGGGGTTTGTATAGAGCCGGATTGGGAGTAGATCCCACTCCATACAATGCGGGTGTCGGCTGTCTTTGGTGTGGCTTGATAGACTGACTGTCAGATCCTGGTATACTGTAATACCTCCTGCAGAGTGTAATAGGCTGCTTTCACAGGCTTAGTAGAATGCACTTCATAAGTAATGCAGTGTCCTATCCTAGCAACCAAATAATCACATCTTTAAGTCCCTTTCGGGTACTAAATAAAGTTCAATAAAGTTTAATTTAAACGCAAAGGCCCGCACAGAAATGTCAGTACTGCCGGGCCGGCTCCGCTCTGCGCATGCGTCGGCTGGCCGGCAGCCGGCACATAGCAGGAGATGGAAAACGCCGGGAGCGGATGAGCCTCAGGCCTCTGCAGGGGCACAGGACCGCTTCCAGCTGCGAGAATGCTCACGGCGGGATCCGACCCGGCTGTCTGCAGGTGGACATAGGAAGATGAAACTTCACATTTATCTCACATACTCTCCAGTGATGCCAACACACTTCTTACATTGGTATTCCAAGTTCTGTAAGCCTTTCAAAAAGAAGGATTTCGGTTGTGCCTCAAACCAGTCATCCGTAGCAGCCATGGCATCAGAAATGGTGTGAAATTTGGTACCCTTGAGGTGTTTCTTTAGGTTTGGAAACAGATGATAGTTGGAGGGAGCTAGATCTGGTGAATAAGGTGGGCGGTCAACCAGCTGGAAGCCTAGCTCCACCAGTTTTGCCGTGGTCACTTATGCAGTGTGAGCGGAGGCGTCTTGCAGGAACAAGATTCCTTTGGACAGCTTGCCGCACCTTTTGGCCTTCAGAGCTGCCTTCAATTGGTCCAAAAGTTCAATGTAATACCTTGCATTGATGGTGGAACCATTTTGAAGGTAGTCCACTAGCAGCACACCCTCCTTTTCCCAGAACACAGATACCAACACCTTAGTGGCTGAGCTTATTTGGGCGAGGAGAACCACTGTGCCTCCACTCTTTTGACTGCTCCTTGGTTTTAGGGTCATACAAATAATTCCAGGTCTCATCCATAGTGACCTGTCGATCTAGGAAGTTCTTATCAGTCCAGAAACGCTGACAAATGGACCGGGAAGTTTTCACTCGCATGCTTTTCTGATCTGTTGTCAGACATTTGGGGACCCACATTGCAGACAGCTTCTTCATGTTCAAATGTTCATGGATAATGACACAAACAGGTTCACCAGAAATCCGCATGATGTCTGCTATTCCTTTAGCTGAAATTGGCTGATTCTCCAGTATGAGGTTGTGCGCAGCATCGACGATCTCCAGAACAACCACCTCTCTCGGTCGTCCAGGACGTTCCTCATGATCGGTGCTGAAGTGGCCCGCTTTAAATTTGTCAACCCAGTTCTTAACTGTAGAATATGAAGGGCATTGATCCCCCAATGTCTGCGACATATCACAATGAATATCCTTTGCGGACTTTCCTTGCAGAAACAAGAATTTTATAACTCCTCGTTCTCATTCGCTGTGAATATCGCCATAGACTCCACCATTTTGTTTTCCCGCATGACTAGATCACTATTGCCATAAACTACAAACACAACATTTTGAAAACATATATTAGACACATAAGGCTTTCATGTGATGTAACATTCGTTACCATAGAAACAAAAAAAGAACACAAAGCCAAAGACTTATCAGCACCCCCTCGTATAAATTGAGCTTTGTATGGCTGATTGTAATGAAACACTGAATGGTATTAATTGAAGTGGTATTAATTGCACACTGAGTAACAATATTAGTTGAGGACTGAATGCCAGTATTGATTGTGCTCTAAATGGTGGGTTCGAGTCCCGGGTGTCAGTATGAATTGAACAGTGAAGGACGGTATTAAATGAGCGCTGAATGGGATTATTCAGCAATGAATTTGTTATTAATTAGGAATTGTATGCGGCATTAATTGTACAAATGTGAGTTAACTGAGCAATTTTGCTAAAAATTCTGATAATTCATGGGTAGACTAAGGGTGTTTTCACACCTGCGCTGGGGATTCCCGTTTGGGGAGCAGGAAAGGGGAATCCCTACGGCCGAACGGTTCAGCCAGACGGAATGGAATAGTGCTGGATAGACCCCATTGACTATAATGGGGTCCGCCCGCGTTCCACCCAGCTGCATGCAATGCTTTTTCTTCCAGTATTTTCAGATACAACTGTTACGGAACGTCCGACCAGAGGTTCAGACGCAGATGTGAAACCGGCCTTAGTTCACTTTTTTTTTTAACTAGAGGGTACTTGGCTTAGTAGCACAGAGAAACCCCAGCTATATAAACAGCAGACCGCCTTTCTAGTTGCCTTCTGAACCTGCATTCACCAATGTTGTTTTACCACAATGCAGATCGCTGTTGTTGATATCAGCAAGTGCTGACAAATCCCCTTTTTGTTTTCTTCTATGTATCACCCTTGCCCAGATTCTTTCAATAAGCACTTCTGCACATAATTCCTCGGTTAGAAAAGAAACCCTCAAAGTTTTGTTAACGTAGCCAAAAAAAGTTCATCTCTGCAAATATTTGAGTTTCATAAGTAAAGTGTAAATCTAAGCTAAGAGGCGTCTCACAGCATCCGATGCATCGTGTTCATGCGTGTGCTATGGCTCCTGACAACCTACGAGCTGCACAGTGCTGTAATATAGCGCCCATAGACGTCTATGGGTCTTCTGTACCTTCGGACGCCTCCTGTTTTAGGCAGGGACATGCATAACTTTTATGACTTTCCCATGTCAGTGTCACCAGTGGTTTCCCATTTAGTGTGTAATGGGGACATGTGTTTCCTCTGCCCATGTGCAGAACCGCACATTTATCAGTGTTAAACCCCATTTGCCACTTTTCTGCCCCCAACTTATCCAGATCCATTTGAACCGCCTTGTTTCCTCTCTTGTATTAATATCTTTACTTAATTTTGTGTCATCTGCAAATATTGATATTTTTTCATTTAGATTTTATTTAGATTTATTTATCAATTTAACATGGGTGCAGAAAGGAAAGGAGAGGGGGGAATGCAAACATTACAAAGCACCGAAACTTGTCATAAGATGCAGTTAGAAATGGCAAATGTAATACAAATAAAAGAATGACAAGGAGAAGATAAGATTGTGGAAGGGGTGTACGGGAGAGAGGGAATGAAGAAGGGAAAGCAGGATAAGTTTTCGGGTAACTTTGCTTTGAGCTCCAAATTGGGAGATATACAAAAAAATCTGTTGTAATGGAGGGGTATTTTACTGCACAATCTTTCTACCAGGTCATTAATAAATATATTAAAAAGAATAGGGCCTAACACTGCCCCCTGTGGTACCCCACTAGTAACGGTAACCCCCTCCAATACTGCCCCCTGTGGTACCCCACTAGTAACGGTAACCCCCTCCAATACTGCCACCTGTGGTACCCCACTAGTAACGGTGACTCCTCCAATACTGCCACCTGTGGTACCCCACTAGTAACGTTGACCCCTCCAGTACTGCCCCTTGTGGTACCCCACCAGTAACGGTGACCCAATCAGAGTATGTACCATTTATATCCACTCTCTGCTTTCTATCACTGAACAGTTACTTACCCACTTACACACATTCTCGCCCAGATGAAGCATTCTCATTTTATATACCAACCTTTTACGTGGCACAGTATGAAATGCTTTGGAATAATCAAGATACCCAAGATCCAATGATTCTCCCCAGTCCAGTCTAGAACTTACCTCCTCGTAGAAGCTGATCAGATTGGTTTGACAGGAGCGATCTCTCATAAACCCGCTGATATGGTGTTATACAGCTATTTTCCTTGAAGTCCTCCAGGATGGCATCTCTTAGAAACTCTTCAAAACATTTTACCCACAATAGAAGTAAGACTTACCAGCCTGTAGTTTCCAGGTCTGCTTTTTGACCCCACTTTGAATATCGGCACCACATTGGCTACGCGTCAATCCAGTTGGCACATAGCAAATGTGATACAACATTGAGTAATAGCTTAAAAAAAGGCCTTACGGCCCAAACATTGCTGTCTTTTCTTGGTTTGGTCTCTCACCTGGCTGTTGCATTCTGTGGCCCTACCCTGGCTGGGACATTCCTGATGCTGCTGACACAAACCTTTCTTTTACAACATTTAGTAATGTGATAGATAGTACATTATTTCTTATATTGAAGGAATAATATTCTATCTATCACATTACTTTATTTCCTTAGAACTCGGGGGTGTATGCCATCAGGGCCCAGCAATTTGTTTATTTCACTCTTTTTAGGTGGCTGTGCGCTTCTTCCTGGGTTAGACTGGTGACATTTAAAGCCCCATTTACACAGGAAGAGTAATGGGCATACGATGCCCGACACTCGTCCCTGTGTCTCCGCGCTCCCGTGCTCCTGTGAATGGAGAGGGGCGGGGGAACGAGAGCAGAGAAATCTCCTGCACTGCCCCAACCCCCTGCTGGCCGCTCCGTGACGCAGCCAGCTCTGCTAGCCCCATGCAGGAGCACGGGAGTGCGGAGACACAGGGACGAGTGTTGGGTATCGTTTGTCCGACACTCGTTCTGTGTAAATGGGGCTTAATGAAGAGTTTACTTTATCATTTTGCATTTCACTGAGATTTCCTTTTTATTTGTGGATACATTGGAAAAAAAATATTTAATAGATTGATGAACAGTTTGGGGTTAGTCTTTAACAATGAGTTTCTCTTTCTCCACCTTTGCTGCTCTTTTTTGCTTCTTACATAATATATTTTCTACTTATAGCTTTTTAGTGCTTCTTCACTGCCTTATTATTTTAGTAGTTTCAATTATTTCTTTTTGCTGTTTACTGCCCCCTTTATATAATTAAGGACATTGTCTCAGTTAGTAAGATTAAGGGCATCACTAAGCTGATTGATCTTGGCCTTTCGGAAGTTTAGTACTTTTGTGACTTTCCAACAAAACTCCCTATTGAAACACAAGTGGGAATTTATTATATTACCTGCCAATTCTAACTGAACTACCCCCCCCCCCCCCCACCACCACCACCACCACCATCACTCCAGCTCCATTTCTAATTCGAGGTCATTGTCTACACTATCTTCTTCTTTATCTCTGTGCTTGAAGGTTTCTTCCGTTCCTAGTATTAGAGCAAGTTCCTGGCTGTCATTTGACAGCCGAGAACCCGTTCCTCCTGGGGCTGCAGATTAAAGCCCCTTAATAGCCGCCGTCAAAGGACGTATGGGCAGTCCTTAAGGGGTTATAGCGTATTGCCCTATCTGTTCCCTAATTGAGCCCCCCACTACCAGGACCTGTCTAGCCTGCCTTGCGCTCCTATTCCCTTCTTACTGGAGTATAAGTATCTCCTTTAGTAGGTGTCTGAGCATATTCTTAGACAGTCTGGATAGAAATACCGTTGAGTAATAATTACCCATGAATCCTTCATATACTTGCATCCTCTCAGACATTCAATTTATTGCGCTATCAAGCAGCAACATGCAAGTGAATCATTCTCCTCTTCTAAATGATGGTTGGTCTAACCTCCCAAGTATGTTTTAATTTGTTTAGTGCTGTAAAAAAATAACTTAACCCTTTAATGATTTTTTCATTTTTCTACATCATTGCATTTCAAAAGTCAAAGTTTTAATTTTTCTGCTAGTATAGCTGTAGGAAGGTTTGTTTTTCGTGGGCCACTTTGTATCTTTAATGGCATTATTTTGGGGGACATATAAAGTATTGTACAGCTTTTATTCATTTTTTTTGTGACATGGGATGGGAAAAAATAATATTCCACCATTATTGTGGGGGGATTTGTTTTTAAAGCGTTCAGTGTGAGGTATAAATAAAATGTTAACTTTATCCTCTGGGTCCGCACAATTAGATTAACCCTTTTCAATCCAATCTGTATCCTGGTTTTCCTAGGGGGCTTACTCTTTTTCTGCCGTTATACAATGGTGCTATCTGCTGGCTAAAGCCAGTACTGCATGAGGTGACACATTGGATAGGCTCCGTAGCAGAGAGGCTGGTAATATATAGTAAGAGAACCCCGACGGATGTCTACCAACATCGGAGCTGTACAGCCTTAAATCATAATGTCTTCAGACGTCAGATAGTGGATTGGAAAGGGTTAATTTTATAGTTTTTATGTTTTCCAAATTTTGCACAATTAAAGTGCTTTTATGTCGTCGCATTCCAGGGGCCATAAGATTTATATTTTTTCATGGATAGAGCTGTATGAGGGCTTGTTTGTTGAAATCAATGCGAGCCGTGCCTGCAGTTACAAGCACTGGCCACTACACAGAGGTAGGCGCAGAGACTTTCACTGCGACCTCTGTGTATTTGCGGTGCTGATAGTATACGCCCGCTTAGCTGATCGGTTGGGGTCCCGAGCGACGGACCCCAGCCGATCAACTATTAATGACCAACTCTAAGGATAGTATTCTCCCTGGAAAACCCCTTTAGGCTGCCTGTCAAATGAATTTGCATTGCGGAATCTGGAGCAGGCACCCGCCAACGGATTCCGCAGCAAATAAAACCCATAGTATGCAATGGAAAAGCGATTTTTTTTCCTGCACACGAGCGGAAATCAATTGCCATTTTCTGCTCGTGGAGGAAAAATTGCAGCATGCCCTATTTTTTGGCGGATTCCACATGGATGGCTTCATTGAAGTCAATGGAAGCCGTCTGACCCGTGGTCCTTCTGCAATCGTTCTGGAAAGGTCGCAGGATGAGCGTCAACACCTAGCAACAGCACAACAAAATCTGTACTGCGCACGTGCGTTGGCGCATGGGCCAGACCATCAACAGTATAGATAAAGAAGATTGCGGACAGGTACGCGGGTCACCGGCATACAGAATCCGACCCGTTCGTGTGCAGATGGCCTTAAAGGAGATGTCCCGCGCCGAAACGGGTTTTTTTTTTTTTTAAACCCCCCCCCCGTTCGGCGCGAGACAACCCCGATGCAGGGGTTAAAAAAACCACCCGCACAGCGCTTACCTGAATCCCGGCGGTCCGGCGTCTTCATACTCACCTGCTGAAGATGGCCGCCGGGATCCTCTGTCTTCATGGACCGCAGGGCTTCTGTGCGGTCCATTGCCGATTCCAGCCTCCTGATTGGCTGGAATCGGCACGTGACGGGGCGGAGCTACACGGAGCTACACGGAGCCCCATAGAGAAGAGGAGAAGACCCGGACTGCGCAAGCGCGGCTAATTTGGCCATCGGAGGGCGAAAATTAGTCGGCTCCATGGGAACGAGGACGCCAGCAACGGAGCAGGTAAGTATAAAACTTTTTATAACTTCTGTATGGCTCATAATTAATGCACAATGTACATTACAAAGTGCATTATTATGGCCATGCAGAAGTGTATAGACCCACTTGCTGCCTCGGGACAACCCCTTTAAGTTGTCCCTTCAAGACAAACCTTGATCACATGCCCTATTACGTGGCAGAGAAAGGAGTCAGAGAGCTCCTAAGTAAGAAATGTGGATTCAGCGCATCCTGATTGGACATGACATGCAGCAGACTGTCTGCAGCAAAATCCACATTAAATCCACAACAGTAGCCACTCTTTTTTTCTTTTATCCATGGAAACGCTACAGATTTTCTGAGCGGAAAATCCGCTGCAAATCCTTCCTGTGTGAACACGGCCTTAATGCAGTCTTCTAACAGTCAATAAGAGTGGTGTGCCTCAAAAGGACAGCATGGGTTTGCCAAATTTTTCCTGGTGATTTAGAAGTCCAATTAAGAAGTCCTAACTACAAATTAAGCCAAAAGGGGAAAAAAATCTGTTTGGTTTTGTATGAAACCATACCATATTGGCCCATAGAGTCATACAGGGACATAAAAAGGCACCTATAGAACTCTTCAATGGAGACCTAATAGGGTCAGATACAAGAGGCCTTAAGATCTTTTGATGGCCAAGCTCAGGATACATTGTTATTTCTAAATAAATAGAATTGCCTCTGTATAACCATTAGTGATGGCCATTGATGGACCTCCTGTCATTTTTCCACAGGTCGGGGAGTGTGAAGAACCACTGGCATGAAATTTACTACTTTGTTGAGAGTCTTACTGAAAAATTCACAAGGTTTGTATGAAGTAACCAGTTTTTTTAAAGTTCTGTATGTACAATTAATGGGCAGTAGACTATTAATCTTGAAGCTGTGCATACCCAGATGAATAGGGGGTAGTTGACCCCTGGAACCCTAACAAAACCCGGGAGCAAGCAGGCTTTTTCTTAGCTTACAGTAGACAGATAGACACAAGTGGTCACTTCACTGAAAGTGAATGCCATATTAAGGACTGGTACCAGCAACCACCATGAAGGCTTCATGTTTAGGGCTCCTTTACACGGGCGCTGCGATTTTCGGCCATCCACATCACCGTCGCAGCGCAGCCAAAAATCGCATGCATGAGAGCCTTGACTAACTCATGACTGCATCTCCTGTTTAAGCACCCGTTCAGACGGCCTGGGTGTGGTATACGACGCAGCCCGGAATACCGTTGGGCGGGGAGTGAGAGTTTAGCTCTGCTAAACTCCCTCCACCTTCCCCTTCCCTCCTCCTCCCTGACGCTTGCTGGCTGACGGCAATGGGAGAGGGCGGGACTGGTGTGCTAAACTCCCGCTACTTGCCGGCTGCCTGCAATAGGAGGGGGCGGGAGATAGTTAATCTCCCACCCTGTCTTGCCCCCTCCGTTTGCCTACAGCTGACAAGAGGCGGAGAGAGGGGTAAACTCCCTCCCACCTCTCTTTTCCGGCAGCTCTCATAGGCTCCCATAGGAGGGCCAGAAAGATAGGTCCAGACCTATCTTTTCCAACCGGCGTAAAAGCAACGGAAAATTGCCCATTTCAACCCATGCATTGGAATCTAATGCATCAGATGGGCGCGATTTTTGGCCAGCGTTTTATCTCAGCAAAATTACCGCAATAAAACACTCGTGTGAAGGCAGCCTTAGGCCTGCAGACGGGCGGGTCGGATCCGGCGGTGCGAATTCTCGTGGGACCCGACCCGAGCGCCTGCAGGGACCAGCGCGTACTCACCCGCGCCCGCCAGCTCCGGCTGTTTCATGTGCCGGCTTGCCGGGCAGCCAGCGCATGCGCAGACCGGAGCCGGCGGCTGGTGAGTGAAATAGAGCATGCCGCGATTTGTTTGCCGCGGGATATTTCGCGCAGCCAAATCGCGGCCGTCTGCATAGGATTGCGTTTGGTAATGCAATCCTATGCAGGCTTCCAGCAGAGGAAATTCCGCAGTAAATCCGGCAGCGGAATTTCCGCTTGTGTACAGGTAAAAGTTTTATCAACAGTTAGCCTTGTTGAGGTATCTGGCCATGTATGACCACTTTTAACTCCTTAGCGATGCGGCCTATTTTGGCCATAAGGATGTGACGATTTTTGGGGGATTTTCATCTCCACATCTCAGAAGGCATACATTTTTAAATTTTCGTTGCCGTTGCCGTATGAGGACTTCTTTTTTGTGGGGCAAACCCTAGTTTTCATTTGTACCCTTTTTTCGGTACATATAATGCATTGTAATTTGTAAAACTTGTATTAATAAATGTTTTATGCGAATCATTACAATTTCGACAATACCAAAAATTTTTTGGGGATTTTTCCTCTTTTGCACAATAAAAACCTTTTTTGGGGGGATATGTTTTTACACTATTGCATTCAATGTCCCCAAACATTTCCTTTTTCTATGGATGGAGCTCTGTGAGGGCTCGTTCTTTGTGTGACGAGCTGTCGATTTTATTGGTACCACTTTTATTTTGTTTTATTGGGAAGCAAAATGATGAAAATAAGCATTTTGGCTGTTTCTAGATTTATGTTTTTTGTCTTACAGGATAAATAGTGTGTTCTTTTTATTGTACAGGTCATTAGAGATATGATGATACCAGACATAGTTTTTGGCTTTTTTTTGTTGTTGTTAATGTGAAGTGCACTGAAAAGAGAGTTTTGTTTTTTTTCTTTTACATTTTTTATGTCCCTCTGGAAGACTTGGACCAGAAAATCTATGATCACAATGATACTGCATTATCTCTTACAATCACAATCATAGGCCATGGCAGGCCTGGACCCCATTATCTGGCGTCCGGGTTGCCATGGAAACCTATTGGCCCTCTACTATTACATATCCAAGGCCCGGTGAGGTCACAGAGGTAGTGCGTTCCTCTATGAAACCTTTACATGCCGCAATCTCCGTTGATTGTAGCATGTAAGGAGTTAACAACTGGGATGGGTGTTCTCACTGATCCCTGCTGTTGCAGTGAGAAACCAGCTGTCAATCATAGCCGAGGACCACTGCGGGATGGCACAGTCTTAGTTTCTGAGCTCGCGCCATCCTCGGGACGTAAATTTATATCCTGTTGCATTTAGTGCCTTCCCCCCCACAGTAGGACATAAACTTACATCCTGTGGCATTAAGGGGTTAATCTCATTCTTTAAAAGATCTGACAAGTCCTGGAATCTAGCTCTTTATTAGTGATAGAAGAGAAGGCTTTGTCTCTTCCCCCAACTAGCTTACACCTACAGCTCGCCATACATTTAATCCTTTCTAATCCACTGTCTGACGTCTAAAGACATTCTGATTGAAGGCTGTACAGCTCCGATGTCGGAAGACGTCCGGCAGGGTATTCTTACTGTATATTACTGGCCGCTCTGTTGTCGGGGGCCTCTCCACCATGTCACATACTGCAGTACTCACTCTAGTCAGGAGATGGCGCCATCGTATAATGGCAGAAAGAGAAAGCCCCCTAGGAACCCCTGAATCCAAAATTGGATTGCAAAGGGTTAATGTATCAAGCAGCCACTTTGTGGTTCATCGATCATCAATGAGAAGGTTTGCAGGAACAATCCCACCACCAACGCTGCACCTGAAAATCAGGGAATCCGGTTTAAAAAGGAGGCTGACTCCCCGCTCGGGAACAGTATAGCAAATGATCGGCCAGATTAGACTGATCATGCTATGCACCCCCAATTTCAATCAGGGTCAGCCAAGAGATGTAGCACACCATTGACGGGCTATATGCTGTCAACGAGTGCCACAAGGGATTGTTTACATTTTGCTGCCAATTTTGGGCAAATTTTCTCTCAAATGTAAGGCCATTATTACTCTGATTGGTGCCCCATTTTCATTAGTGATCCAGCCACCGGACCATCTGAGTAGACCAACATGGCCATTGGCCTTTTTATGCGCACAGGAGCGCTGGACTAGAAAGTTAGTATATTATTAATATAGAAACTTCTGTGTGACAAAGGTGGAATGTTTCCCATCCACCACAACATGTCCACATGGGATCAATTAATCTCTGAGAACACCAGAGCTTTTCTAGTGGTAGCAGCACTGTTCTGGGAAATTCTCATCTGACGTCACTGTAAGTGCTGGTTTCTCACAGTGAACAGAAGAAATGCTCAACTTTTAAAGGGAATGTATCTTCAGAAAATGAAATACACTCTTTGTAAAAAAGCAAAAACAAAACAATAATCCCGCCTCTACGAGAAGTTGTTTTGCTGCAAAACTCGGCATGCAGTTACATCTAGGGCAGATATATAAATGCGGACCCTTTAAATACTCTTATGTCTGAAGGCTGAACAAGATAATATAATAAAATGAAGACTGACTTATTTTACCACCATATGAGATCAGAGGATTATCAAGATCAAATACACTCTTAGTCAAAAACAATCCCGCCCCTAGAAGAAGTTGTTGTTTTGCTGCAAAACTCGTCCTGCAGTTCCATCTCAGGCAGATATACAAATGACGAGAATTGTGGTGATTAGATGGATGGTCTTGTCATCGGAGGCCCTAAAACTGGTTCCCCCCCTTGGCCTATAAAAGGCTCTCGGAGGCTCCTTGTGTGTAGTGACCTCTTCTCCCACTTGTGTAGAGCTTGTTGACCACTAGACGCCTCTACAACGCAGAGAAGAGATTTCACCCCGTTACCAGAGTCTGAGAGGGGCGCAGTATTGGGATGGGAGAAGCTGGATGGTCATATCAATGAATTGCCGTTCTGTCCAGACTGTTAGGAGGTGTTGGTTACCAGTGGATGTGTGAGGGCCCACAAGGCAACTGGGCTCAGGAAGCCCCCGACAGACCACCAGTAGAGAGGAGTGTCTGACAAGACTGTTAGGAGGTGTTGGGACCAGTTGATGTGTGAGGGCATACAAGGTGACCGGGCTCAGGACCCCCGACAGACCACCAGTAGAGAGGAGTGTCTGACAAGACTGTTAGGAGGTGTTGGGACCAGTTGATGTGTGAGGGCACACAAGGTGACCGGGCTCAGGACCCCCGACAGACCACCAGTAGAGAGGAGTGTCTGACAAGACTGTTAGGAGGTGTTGGGACCAGTTGATGTGTGAGGGCACACAAGGTGACCGGGCTCAGGACCCCCGACAGACCACCAGTAGAGAGGAGTGTCTGACAAGACTGTTAGGAGGTGTTGGGACCAGTTGATGTGTGAGGGCACACAAGGTGACTGGGCTCAGGACGCCCCCCTACAGACCACCAGTAGAGAGGAGTGTCTGACAAGACTGTTAGGAGGTGTTGGGACCAGTTGATGTGTGAGGGCACACAAGGTGACCGGGCTCAGGACGCAGACAGGCCTCGACAGACAACAATGCAAGAGAATTTTCTGATCGTCTGAAAAGCACAAGCAGTTCCAACTGTTTTGTTATCTGCCATCCAGAAACAGGGGGCGCCATCATTACACTCCTGTGTCTGTTGGAACCATTTCCAGGCGCTTGGCTAAAGGAGATTTGGTCTCACAGCACCCATTACATATACTGACTTTGACATCCACTCACTGACTCTTCCGTGTTCACTGGTTTTGTGACTGGGACACAAAATTGGGCAGACTACAATTTCCACAATGAGGAGGATCAGTTACAGCAAATGTGCAGTGTTATGCGGCAGAATACCATACAGAACCTGTATGCCTCCATGTCAGCCCGTACCACATTTTAAATCTGAAGTAGAGGTGGCCCAACAGTGTACAAGAGCCTCCATGCCCGCTCGTACCACATCTTATATCCAAGCTAGCAGAGGTACAACAGGGTACTAGAGCCTCCATGCCCATCAGTATCATATCTTGTATCCAAGCTAGAGGCAGTACAACAGGGTGTTAGAGCCTTCATGTCAGCCCATGCCACATTTTATTTCTGAGCTAGAGGTGGTACAACAGGGTACTAGAGCCTCCATGCCCGCCTGTATCACATCTTGTATCAAAGCTAGAGGCGGAACAACAGGGTACTAGACCCGCCATGCCTGCCCGTATCATATCTTGTATCCAAGCTAGAGGTGGTACAACAGGGTACTAGAGCCTCCATGCCCGCCCGTATCACATCTTGTATCGAAGCTAGAGGCGGTACAACAGGGTACTAGAGCCTCCATGCCCGCCCGTATCACATCTTGTATCCAAGCTAGAGGAGATACAACAGGGTACTAAAGCCTCCATGCCCGCCCGCATCACATCTTGTATCCAAGCTAGAGGTGGTACAACAGGGTACTAGAGCCTCCATGCCCACACATGTCACATCTTGTATCCAAGCTAGAGGTGGTGCAACAGGGTACTAGAGGATCCATGCCCACCCGTATCACATCTTGTATCCAAGCTAGAGGCGGTGCAACAGGGTACTAAAGCCTCCCTTCAAAGGGTCAGTTTTCCATAATAAATGATGCTTTGGGTCTGATAGTTAGCATTTTATTCTAAATAGATTTTTAAAATATGTTGCTCTTTTGTTTTTATTTTTTTGTTACAAGACACAATGCCAAATCTAATGGGCTGGTATTTTCTGTTTTCCACAACTCTCTTGCCAGCTTTGCCGTATAGACTGGCACAGGATCAGAAGTGGGTGTCAATTTATTGACAGCTCTGTTGTATTGTAGTTAAAAAGAATAGTACCATTACCCACTATACACATGGGTAAGGCTGCATAAAGCTCCCCCTCACTCTCTTTTCTCTAAATCACGGGGCTATTGTCACTTCCTTAACTCTTTTCAATCCACTGACAAGCCTTGTCTGACATTGAGATTTCCCTGCATAGCTCTAATGTCAGGCAAGGTCCTTCACATGGAGGACAGAGCTCCGATATGGCACTGTATTAGGGCTTATTCACAAGAGCGTATATCGGCTGCTGTTTTCACAGCCGGCCGATATACACTACCATCTGAGCTACCATCTGCAAACAGTTTTCATTGCAAACAGTGGCGAGGGGCAGAGAGAGGGTGCAGAGGGGGCGGGAGCTCAGAGCACTGACTACCGTCCCGCCTCCTCCCCTTGCAGAGAGGGGCAGCAAATATCAGCCGGGCGTGAAAACCCAACCGATATACACCCGTCAGAATAAGCCCCTAGATAGATAGATATGAGATAGATATGAGATTAATGTATGTAATATCAGTGCACATATATTTACAGAATTATTATATTATTCCAGATGTGAAACACTCATAACTCACATTTAATTTTCAAAAAAGTGTTCATAAAGTTATTATTTGAGTTCCATTTTATGTGTTTCTGTTGAGTAATTCCAAGGAATTCATAACGGACTCTCCCACCCGAAATAAATAGGAGCTGGGGACTGTGCGGGCGGCAGGGAAATTGGATTGGAAAGGGTTAAGAAAGTAATACTCTACGAGCATTTCTCTGTTAGTTCCCATTCAGTGCAGCTGCCATAAAGCACATCCTGTTGTACCGTTCATACAATATAAGAATGATGTATTTATTTCCAAGATGGTCGTCCCAAGGGAGGTTCGTAAAAAAAAAAATAACTAGCTACAACATAAAAAACCCAGAAGAAACACATTATTAGTCTACAGAATGACATCTTGTTAAAGGAGTTACCGGTTCAGAAAACCCATTTCTATATACCCAGTTAGGGAGTTTTGAGCTAATAGAGCAGGGGTGCAGGTCTCCATGTTAAAGGGAGACTATCAGATCATATTAGCACTAGAGATGAGCGAGCACGCTCGGGTAAAGCAGTTACTTGAGCGAGCATCGCTCTTCTCGAGTAACTGCTTACTGGTCCGAGCAGGCTCAGGGCGGGGGTGAGCGGCGGGTGGCAGAGGGTATCGGGGGGGGGGGAGAGTGAGAGAGATCTTTCTCTCTATCTTATCCCCCCCCCGCTGCTAACCTCCCTCCTACCTCTCTTCTCCGACAGCTACCATAGGCTCCCATAGGAGTGTATGGGAGCCGCCGACGTATTCTGGCCAGGATGATAGTTCCTGAACTATGTTTCCAAAAGCGTTCGCCGAAATGCACTCGTATATGCACTATCTTGGCCGACCAAACACTTTTACGCATCGGGAATACGCCCATCTGAACTGATGCATTGTAAACCAATGCATTAGATGGGCAACATATATTGGCCAGCCGTGATGGCGCGGCCGATATACGCAGTACCACACCATTCATTTTAATGGGGCTGATGAGAATAGCCAAGCATAACGCTCGGCTATATGTCTACGGCATTGAGTATAATGGAGCCCCTGCTATGCCTGTGCGACCAGCAGCCAATTAGCCATTTCACTACCAATTACTCCCCTCTTTCAAAAAATCATAACTCTTCTATTCATCTACAACGTAGATGCCTGCGGGTTGTTTTTTGCGTGACGAGTTGTATTTTTCAGTGATACTATTTAATGTACTTTAACTCTTTTTAAAAAATTCTAAAAAAAAATGCAATTAGGCCATCTTTGGGGGGGGAGGGGGTCTTGGTCACACTGCAGCAAAAATGTCATAATAACTGTCTTCTATGCGTCAGTACAATTACCAGCAGATTTATATAGTGGTTTTTTTTCCTATAGTGCTTTAAAAAAATAAAATATCTTTGGAAAAAAATTTAATTATTTTCTGCCGGCATCTTCTGACCGCCAAGATGCTTTTGTTTTTCCATCAGCATAGTTGTGCGAGGGCTCGATTTTTGCAGAACGTCCTGTAGTTACCATTGGACCTATATTGGATTTCCTAATACTTTTTGATTGCTTTTTATTACACTTTTCCTTGGAGACGGGGTGAACAAAAAAGTGCAATTCTGACGTGTATTTTTTTTTTTTTGCTGACATTTACCATGCATGTTACTTTGATAGATCGGATTTGTATGGAAGCAGCGATATCAAATATGTTTGGGGGGGTTTTTTGTAGATTTTTTTTATTATAAATATGTGAAAAAGTGTGTTTTGTTTTTTTTTTTAACCTTTATTACCGTATTATTTTAATCATTTCTGAAACTTTTTAAAGCTGATTTTTTTGCATTATTCTTTTTTTTTTTACTTATCATAGAAGATTTGAACTTGCTATTTTGTTGGATCGCCCCTGCAGTATGATTTAATACCATGGTATTACATTTGCCTGTCAGATCACAGTATTTGCAGTGGCACCCCTAGGAGCCTTCAGAAGGACCCTGGATGCCATGGCAACTGAAAAGCACCCCGTGATTTATTTCAGAGGAGCCTTTCGCAATCCGCGAAGACTGCTCAGGGTTACAGCTGCGATCAGTGTGAGTGCTTATTGTAGTTGTTGGTGGGGGGTGTCAGCTGTGAGAAACAGCCGGCACCCATACTGTATGGAGCGGGTTCAACACCCGATCCCCCTCCATTAGAGATGAGCGAGCATACTCGCCAAGGCAAACTACTCGAGAGAGTAGTGCCTTATGTGAGTACCTGCCCGCTCGTCTCTAAAGATTCGGGTGCCGGTGGGGAGCGGCGGGGGAGAGCGGGAAGGAAGGGGGGGGGGGAGATCTCTCTCTCTCTCACTCTCTCCCCCCCGCTCCCCCCTCCTCACTCCCGCAACTCACCGCTCTCCCCCACCGGCACCCAAATCTTTAGAGACGAGCGGGCAGGTACTCGCATAAGGCACTACTCGCTCGAGTAGTTTGCCTTAGCAAGTACGCTCGCTCATCTCTACTCTCCATAAAAACTCTGACCCTCTAGTATGTGACTGTACAGTTAGGCCTCCTTCCCACGAGCGTGACGGGGTCCGCCGCGTAATATTACGCAGTGAAGCCCGTCACGGCGCCCCCCAGAGCCCCTATACTTACCTGCGGGAGATAGCGTGAAATCGCTTCCCCGCCCACCGCCGCCGCGTCACCGCCCGTCACCGCCCACCGCCGCCGCGTCACCGGCCGTGTCACGTGCCGCGGCCGGCCGTGTCACGTGCCGCGGCCGGCCGTGTCACGTGCCGCGGCCGGCCGTGTCACGTGACGCGGCCGGCCGCGTCATATGACGCGCGGCGGTGGGCGGGAAAGCGTTTTTTCACGCTATCTCCCGCTGGTTACAACGGGAGATAGCGTGAACGGACGGCTTCCATTGACTGCAATGGAAGCCGTCAGTGCGTACAGCCCGTCCTCACCCGCAGAAAATAGAGCATGCTGCGGGTGAGGACGGGAGAAATCGCGGTGCGTAATTCCGCGGTGGAATTACGCATCGTGAGCATTGTGCTATTAGGTTCAATAGAACCTAATAGCTGCGGGCAACGCAGCGGATCTTCGCCGCGAATTACGCGGCGGAAATCCGTTCGTGGGAAGGAGGCCTTAGTCTGTGGATTTTGGTGCAGAATTTACTGTGGCTTCATAGATGGTGGTCCCGGTAGGGGAAGCTTTTTTGATAAGTGACCCTTATTATAAGTACTTAATTAAACTGAAATTAAATGCATAACACATTCCCTTCTAGCGAGGATCGTCCTGGTGGAAATGACCATCAGTTCTTTGTCGAATATCTTTTCAATGGACCAAGTGTAACTGTATGCTGAAATGCTTGTATAGTTGTTGTGAAGTGCTGAAGAGGCAGTATGTTGTGTCTACATCACATATTCACTGGATGTCCTGAATGTTTTTGTCTTGGTACAGTCCTATGCTCAGGATGTCATTTATTGTCTTCTCCTCCCGGGCGACAACCATCATGAAGTTGACTGAGAAGAGGTAAAGTACTACTATGTTTGTGGAATGTCTGCAACTGTCTGTATAATCAGGCCAAGCCATCAACCAACCAACTCAACAATGCGCAGGGCAACAAAATCTAAGATCAGTGCTTCCTAACGCGGTCCTTAACCCCTTAAGGACCAGGTTGTTTTGTACCTTAAAGACCAGACACTTTTTAGGGATTTTACCCATGTGGCGATTTTACTGCTCCATTTTTTTCCTTTAGCTACCAAAATTATTTTTGCCACGTTTTTTTTTCCGTGACATATAGGACTTTTTTTTAATATCTTTTTCACTGACGTTTTTTCCCGTTTTTTAGTTTTATTGGGAGTAAAATGCTAAAAAAATGATTTTTTTAAACATTTATAGTTTTTTTTAAAATTATTTTTATATTTACACTAAAATAAAGTATGGGAATGGGTTCCTCTATTTGTTTCGGACGTTTTGATATATAGTATGTATGGTTTTGGGTTATAGGGCGCATACGGCGACGGTTTTTGTTGGCGTCTGCTTTGTGTTATTCTCTTTCTTACGTATGTATTGTTGTTTTATTCTGTTGTTTTGTTTTACTTATGTATGGAATTATGTTTTTTACTATCTGTGTCCCCCATCACGTCATATAAGACCTCTGGGGGACATTCACATATTTTTTTTTCTTTATTTGACACTTTCCCACTGTAGCTGGGGCATCCATAGGAGCCCTAGTTACAGCGAAAAGCAACCCCTGTGGTGACATTAGTCACCTGCAGAGCTGCCAGGGTCTAGTCTGACCCTCCAGCTCTAATTTAGCAGGGAATCCCGGGAGGTCACATGACCCCCCGGGGCTCCCGTAGTGAAAGTACATGTTACTTTCACTTTCCCCATACAGTGCTCAATGAGCACTGTATATCGGGGAAGCAGAGGCAGGAAGGGTTAAAAACCCCTCCTGCCTTCTGCTCCGGGTTATCAGCTGTCACTAACAGCTGATAACCCGTTCCTCCCTCTGACTGATTGCAGAGGCAGGAGACTTAGAGCACCGCCATATTTTACTATCGGCGGTGCTCTAAGCCCAGGACCAGCAACCGTAAATTTACTGTGGTTGGTTCTAAATGGGTTAAGGAGCCCCAACATGAACTGAGAATGTTCCATAGAGACAGCAAATAGTCATACTGTTGAACCGGTGGAACTAATTAAATCACCTGTGCAGTATTCAATGGGTTGTATAAGATTGGAAAAACAGCGCCACTCTCGTCTGCAGACTGTGTCTGGTACTGCAAATTTTGCTGCTCACTCATACAAAGAAGGGTCCTGGGTGGCCATGTGAGATGTGACATTTTCTACTCCTAAAAGAGGTCCAGTATTGTGGTTCGGGAACATGGTTTAACTCTTTAAGAACACGGCCTAGCTGGTACTTATGGGTGGGAAGATTTTGGGTGATTTTTCATCTCCATTTTTTAAAAAACATAACATTTTAATTTTCTGTCGACATAACAGCTTGTCTGTTGTGTGACAACCTCATGTTTTTACTGCAAACCAGAAACCAGCTCCTGCACAAGGTCTGGAAACCACAACTGATGCACAAAAAACGGAATAAGTCCAGCATCGGGTAAAAATCTTTTTCTCATAGACATGATTAACCCTTTCCAATCCACTGGCTGATGTCTTCCTACATTCTGATTGAAGCTTGTACAGCTCCAATGTCAGAAGACTTCCGACGGGGTATTCTTACCATCTATTGCAAGCCACTCCACTCAGGCACACACTGGCTTTAGCCAGCAGATGACAACGTTGTATAACAGCAAAAAGTGAAAGCCTTTTAGGAAACCGTGAATCCAAAATTGGATTGGAAAGGGTTAAGGGCAACTTGCTTGCCTGCAACATGTAAATGGGACATTCTCTCTGCTTCCCGATGTCTGTCTGGATAGGTTTCAGAGACCCATAACTTTAGTACTTTTCCATCGATGGAGCTGTGCGAGTGCTTGTGTTGTGCGTGACAAGCTGTAGTTTATATTGGATTTCATTTTGGGGTACTTTTCATTACTTTTGTTGTGTTTTTAGAGAGCTGAAATGAACAAAAATAGTATTTTGGCTCAGATTTTTTGGCTTTATTTTTTATAGTGATTGCTCGATAAAAAGTGTGTTCAATTTATTTTGCTCAAACGGAAATACCAGACAAGTATTTTTGTTTATCCTTTTTGCAAAAAAAAAAAAAAGAAGGAAGAGTGTGAAAAAAAGGACTTTTTCTGTAGGGAACTTGAACCTGTGATCCTATGATCATTCAGATAATAGCTGATAAAAGCTTAGCTGGCGACTGTGGTCCCCCTTTTCGTACTAGATCACAGAACTTTTTCTATTTGTTTGATTCACTTCTGCATTCTGTTATCTATAACCCGTAATACTTCTGGTTTCGTTATATGCTTGATAAAGGGCATTTGAGCCCAAAACGTAGCTTTATGTGAACATCCGGAACGGCCAAATAAATTTTATGTGCTGTCCAAATCGTTTATTTTTGATACCGATAGAGTCTGGGACATTGCACCCCATTCGATCTGCATGATGGAGTGCTACCAAACGCAGTTTTATACTTGTGTTTTGTGTTCTTATGCCCAATGTCCACGGGCGGACTTTTGCTCCGGATTCGGCAGCAATAAGCCTCCATTGCATGCTATGGTAAAACGATTCCTCATGTCCACGAGCGGAAACCAATTGTGGAAATTGATAAGAAATCATAGCATGCTCCAATGGAAAACGTACGATCCGCAGCCTGTCTGCAAGTGACATTGCGGACGAGCCACGGATTCCGTGGGAAAACAGGAGTTCGGAAAAAACCCTCTACGGCGCATGTGCGCCGGCCGACACTTCTGCACACATCTACAGTACAGAAAAAAAGAATAGGACAGGTAGGCAGGGTCGGATTCTGCAGTGGGTTCCCCCATTCCGAATCCAACCTGCCCCTGGACATGAGGCCTTAACTAGTGATTTTTTTTTTTGTGGTTTTACCACATATCGTGAAGTTTCTTTGTAAATGCCTCATCTGCTGTATGGTTACCATTCATTGTGGTTGTGTGTACGTCCTTCACAGAGAACTGATACGTCAAGGCCTCCAGAAGCTTCGAACAGAGGTGCCCGGAGGTGACACGTTTATGCATGAAGGATTTAAAATGGTAAATAAAGTCGTATTTTTGTTACTAAATTGCCAAGTTCATAGGCCCATATATCTTCTACAACAAACCTCCTTGATGGTTTAAAAGTCATATCATTATCTGGTACCCATAGCAGCATATAGCCGCAAGGACTCAAGTGCATGAGGGCCAGTGGACAGGCAATGCCCAAAGACCTGGCAACTATGAGGGCTCACAAGTCTATTTCTTGCCCAGCAGTATTCCACAAATAAGAAACCAGTGGAGCTGATTATGGTTCCAAATGCTCTAAGTGGAAATCATCCAGTTGGGACCCCTTTTATGCGCTAGAGCATAGTGGACCTGTGCCAACTATGTTCTACAGGAAAAATATATTTTCTCCTTTAGGGAGAGCTGTGACTGAGGAGACTTTTAAAAGACCATTCATGCTCCTCTGGGTAATATGCAAATAAGGGAGATGGAACAATACCTCCACAGCGCCACCTATTGGAAGGCAGCATTCCTTCAAATCAATGTTAGACTCTTTATACAAGCCTTGTAACAATGACTAGGAATCGAAAGCCAAGCCAGAATCCATACACAGACAGCTGTTTCAGGGTGTTTCCCCCTCATCAGTGTGCAATAGGTTTATGGCTTTGCTAGTGAGAGGCCTGTGACATGGGTCAGAAACACTATCTTTTCTCCATAGGGACAGCAGTGAGTGATGAAACTTAAAAGGCCATTCATGCTCCTCTGGATAATATGCAAATAAGGGAGATGGAACAATACCACCACAGCGCCACTTATTGGAAGGCAGCATTCCTTCAAATCAATGTTAGACTCTTCATACAAGCCTTGTAACAATCACTAGGAATTGAAAGCCAAGCCAGAATCCATACACAGACAGCTGTTTCAGGGTGTTTCCCCTCATCAGTGTGCAATAGGTTTATGGCTTTGCTAGTGAGAGGCCTGTGACATGGGTCAGAAACACTATCTTTTCTCCATAGGGACAGCAGTGAGTGATGAAACTTAAAAGGCCATTCATGCTCCTCTGGGTAATATGCAAATAAGGGAGCTGGAACAATACCACCACAGCGCCACCTATTGGAAGGCAGCATTCCTTCAAATCAATGTTAGACTCTTCATACAAGCCTTGTAACAATCACTAGGAATTGAAAGCCAAGCCAGAATCCATACACAGACAGCTGTTTCAGGGTGTTTCCCCTCATCAGTGTGCAATAGGTTTATGGCTTTGCTAGTGAGAGGCCTGTGACATGGGTCAGAAACACTATCTTTTCTCCATAGGGACAGCAGTGAGTGATGAAACTTAAAAGGCCATTCATGCTCCTCTGGGTAATATGCAAATAAGGGAGCTGGAACAATACCACCACAGCGCCACCTATTGGAAGGCAGCATTCCTTCAAGTCAATGTTAGACTCTTCATACAAGCCTTGTAACAATCACTAGGAATTGAAAGCCAAGCCAGAATCCATACACAGACAGCTGTTTCAGGGTGTTTCCCCTCATCAGTGTGCAATAGGTTTATGGCTTTGCTAGTGAGAGGCTTGTGACATGGGTCAGAAACACTATCTTTTCTCCATAGGGACAGCAGTGAGTGATGAAACTTAAAGGCCATTCATGCTCCTCTGGATAATATGCAAATAAGGGAGATGGAACAATACCTCTGCAGCGCCACACGTCTTCCCCCCCTATACAATCAGTTATCAAGAGCCTGGCCAGGGGCGATCAGCCAGTTGTCACAATGGCTCTCATAATAAAGAGGTTGTCCCCTCTGACACATTTTAATGATGTCTTCATGCCCACAAACATTTGTGAAAATTCACCTGGCTTTTACTATTAAAGCACAAAGGTCCAGTAGGCCACATTGTGATACACTAATACAGTATTAGTTATAATAGTGTCTTCATTTCCTTTATCCATCTTGAGATCCTGACTGTTCCTCCATATTTTCTTTCAGGCAAACGAACAAATCAATCAGGAGAACAGTGGGAGTAAGTTATTCTTATCTAATAATAATAATATTTATTTATTTATCTGGCCCCAACATATTCCACAGCACTTCACAAGTCAGCGGGAACACGAGCGGATAGAATCAGAGACTATGAACAATATTAAAGTAATACCCAACGTGAAGAGCTTACAATACCCGTCCTGCAGTTCCATCTCAGGCAGATATACAAATGACTAGTGTTGTGGTGATTAGATGGACGCTCTTGTCACCGGAGGCCCTAAAAGTGGTTCCCCCCTCGGCCTATAAGAGGCTCTCGGAGGCTCCTTGTGTGTAGTGACCTCTTCTCCTGCTTGTGTAGAGCTTGTTGACCACTAGACGGCGATACGACGCAGAGAAGAGATTCCACCCAGTTAACTTCTAGGAGAAGGATTGGTGCTGACAATATATGGATCCCCTAAAAGGGTGGATTTCTAGAGAATATACATGTAAAAAAAGGTAAAGTTCCCTGGTGCAAGCATGGAGTCATGACTGACTCATAGGGTGACGTCCCATCATGACGTTTTCTTGACAGACTGTTTTTACCCGGTGGTTTGCATTCCCTGGGCATCTTTTACCCCCCAGCTACTCATTTTTCCAACCTCGGAAGGATGGAAGTCTACCTTGAGCCGGCTACCTGAACCAAGAGGGGATTAAATCTGCAACCTTCAGGTCATGAGTGAGAGTTTAGGACTGCGTTTCTGCTGCACTAACCCTCTGTGCCACACGAGGCACACTAATACATGTACACTTTATATATAGTCAATATGAACATTACATTATGATAAGGCAAAACAAACATGTAATATGAAGAAAATCTTGTAACTGATAATGACCTTTCTACCCTCAGGTAACCGGGCAGCCAGCATTATCATAGCACTCACTGACGGCGAATTACAGCAAAACCAGTTCTACTATGCAGAAAAAGAGGTACGCCAAAGATTCTCACTCATTCCGCCTGTCGCACACTCTTACATCTCCGTGCACATTTTATCTCCCACTCTCTCTCCCCCTCTCCATCTCACACTCACATGCTCTCACGGTACATTTACACCGGCGAGAAACACAGATCAATATCGCTATTACAAACCCACAAATTTTTTATGTGAGTGCAATTTGCTTTGTAAGAAATATACAGCGCTGCATTTGGTTTTTTACGATTTTTTTTTGCAATACCGTGTTTCCCCGAAAATAAGACAGTGTCTTATATTTATTTTTGTTCAAAAAGGTTTAACTTTTTTACATGTATAGCTGCCTGGACAATATTTAAATTGACATTTTTAATTAACTGTTAGCAAGGCTTAATTTTGGAGTAGGGCATATATTTCAAGCATCCTCAAAAAGCCTGAAAAATCATTTTGCATCCTCAAAAATTCTAGAAAATCATGCTATGTCTTATTTTCAGGGTATGTCTTATTTTTAGGGAAACAGGGTAGTAAAAAAAAAATCACATTGCATTTGAAAGAGACTCGCATAGAGAATAGAGATGAGCGAACGTGCTCGGCCCCGCCCCTTTTTCGCCCGAATACCGCGATTTTCGAGTACTTCCGTACTCGGGCGAAAAAATTCGGGGGGCGCCGTGGCGGTGCGGGGGGTTGCAGCGGGGAGTGGGGGGGAGAGGGAGAGAGAGAGGGCTCCCCCCTGTTCCCCGCTGCTACCCCCCGCACCGCCACGCCTCTCCCCGCCCCCCGGCGCCCCCCGAATCTTTACGCACGAGTACTGAAGTACTCGAAAATGGCGGTACTCGGGTGCGTAAGTACTCATTACGAGTACGTTCGCTCATCTCTAATAGAGAATAATGGGCGATTCTAAAAGGTGTTTTCTAGGCAGCCCTTGCTGTCAGTGCCAGGTAACACATGGGTCAGAGTAGAAGACGCGTTTCCGATCCTTGTATAGTGGCCGGGGCTCGTATTTGCAGGCTGGAGTCTCATTGAAATTAATGGTAGTTGTGCCTGTAGTTACGAGTGCCGGCCACTACATGGGGTTCAGAGCTGTGACTTCTACTCCAACCCCTGTGTAGGCTGCACTGACAGCTGATGCTGCCTGGAAACCTCTTTAAACAGGCTGATAGTGAGGGGCTGATGCAGGTTAGGCATTGTCATTGTGCTGGCTGCTAGGAAATATGCAGCAAATATCGCTTTTTATTTGCTAGTGGTCATGATATTTCCTCTTTAAACTGTCTTGCCCTCTGTACTGCAGTATGTGAGTTTGTGTCCTCCCTGCCGTGGAGTGATCAGCTTCTCTTAGGGAGCTTCACACCAGATGTACTGCTCTCCTTTGGTCATCTGCATCCTGTCATGTAGTGATAACCGGAATCAGGAAGACAATGTAGCCTGGACCTTGTTTCCTCCACTAAAAAGTGGGCCTCACATCTGCCTCTCCTAAGACCTGGAGGCCTGTAGGAAATGCAACTTGTTGCACAATGAGCTGACCCTGGTCTAGTGCGCTGAACGGTGATGTCTAGAGGTTCTGACTCTTCCTCCTTGGCCTAGATCAGGGTTGTGTGTTTCCTGCACACTCAATGTAAGTTGAAAAAAATAGGGGTCACGGAGAGCGCCAGACACTTTATATATAGGCTATAATAATAGACGTGTGATCACTCACCTGCTTGAGAAAGGCGTGTATTACGCCGAAACGCGTTGCATAGGATCCCGCAAGTATATTTTTTTACAATTGTATGAGGCTGAGACCTCACTCTTTTATGTGTATGAAATAAAAAATTTTTTTGGTCTCTATCCAAATATTGGCTATTGAGACATTCAATATTGTTTCTTTATATATGAAAGTAGCGCAGGTCCACAGTTTTTTCTTGTAGTTTTGTTCAATGTAAGTTGAGCTAGTTAAAGGGTATCTGTCAGGTGAGACGTGCTGGACGAACTGCAGGCATGATGTTATAGAGCCGGAGGAGCTGAGCAGATCGATATATAGTTTTATGGGGAAAGATTCAGGATAACTTATGTTTTATTAATTTCTTTATCTTTTCATTCTGAGCATAAAGGTCTGAAGGGTGGTCCTATCAGTTACCTGTGTATGACTGTGCGTAGAGAAGAGGCTGTCAATCACTGATGGCTCCACCCATCGGACTGTTCAGCTCAGAGTGAGCAGAGATTTAAGTGAATAAAACACAAGTTTTAGTTTTCCCTGTCGCCCCTCCTAGTTTTAGTTTTCCCTGTCGCCCCTCCTTGTTTTAGTTTCCCCCGTCGCCCCTCCTAGTTTTAGTTTTCCCTGTCGCCCCTCCTTGTTTTAGTATCCCCTGTGGCCCCTCCTAGTTTTAGTTTCTCCTGTTGCCCCTCCTAGTTTTAGTTTTCCCTGTGGCCCCTCCTCGTTTTAGTCTCCCCTGTGACCCCCTCCTCATTTTAGCCCACCCTGTGGTTCCTCTGATAGTTGTCCCACTTCCTTTCATCTTTCTGCAGTAAAGGCAGCAGGCGGTCATCACATAGGACGTGACGCCAGACACCGCACAGCGTCACTCCTCCCGCACCCCTGGCTCCTGTTTCCCTCATGACTGTGAATCCAGAGCCGGGGGAGGAGTGGAGCCGTGCCGTATCTATTCTATGCTAATAATTCTTATAGTGTGGTGGCAGGTCCTATGAGAACATGTTAACATGTTAAAACCGCTACTTCTATTCCAAAAAATCCATAAAATTACAAATGGTAGGTACCGTGTAACACCATGTCTACCCTCAGGCGCGTTTCGAAAGACACTTCTTTCTTGATCACAGCTAACAAACTCACATGGAACGTCCCTTAAAATCAATTACAGACCAATCATTAAAAAATTAGACTAAAAAAAAAAGAAAAAACTATCAAAACCACGCCTTTTCTCCCTTTTACCATGTAAAAAAAAAAAAAAGAAAGAAAAGAAATCACAAATATGCTATCGCCGTGTTTGTAAAGACCCACAGAAAAAAGTTAGTCCATTATTTAATCCACAGAGCGCACGCCATAAATAAAAATACAAAAAACATGGTGAAAATAGCTAAATTTTGCATCTCTTGCCTTACAAAAAAAAAAAATGGAATAGAAAGCAATAAAAACATCATACGGATCAACGAATGGTACAATTAAGACGTGCATCTCACCCCACAAGAAAATGAACGCAGCAATAATAAGAAAAATGTCAATTTTAGTTAATGGAACATGTAATTTATACTACACGGTGAACGCCATTAAAAATAAAAAACCTGCCAGAATCGCCGTGGCTCTTGGAATGCGCCGACACATCAGCAAATCTTTAATTAAAAAAGTATTCTTAAAAAATAGCAAAACATAAAAGCAGCCCTCGTATGGCAACGGGAAAAAGAGTTATGGCTCCTGGAATTTGACAATGAAAAAACCTGAAAAATGAGTTGGTCATTAAGGCGTGAACAGGCTTGGTCACTAAGGGGTTAAGGGGGCGGTGTTTACTTCCATGGGTGTCTGTATAAGCTGCATTATAGACCCTAATGAGATTGCTTATGTATTTCTAGGCGGACAGAGCTCGCAATTTGGGGGCCATTGTTTACTGCGTGGGGGTAAAAGACTTCAATGAAACACAGGTGAGTACAACTGCCGAGCACCAGAGGGATGCTGCAAGCCCAGATATTGCAGTGTATTGCAGATAAGTGTTCCTCTTTCCCAGCTGCCACCATTGTTCCGTCAATCCGTAACACAAGAGGGAGCACTATTTAAATCCATTAAAGGGGTGTCCCAGGATTTTAACGTTTTCCTTGTGAACAGGATCTAATGGTTGGGGTCCGAGTGTTGGGAGCAGAGCATGTTTTCTCACTGGATACGGTATAGGTTCGTGCTCTCTGTACTGTATTTAACATCTGACTACCGTACTTACTAATCTACTGATACAGAGGTACAAAGAAGGGTACAAAGGCCACTTCCCAGCAGTGCTACATGGGGGGGGAATACACAGGTGCAAAATACTGGGGAACAACCACTCGCACACCTACCATGCATTGGTGGTAGGGGGGTGATTAGTATAATACTTTCACATAGGTAAGGCTTATAAGATGCCAGTATAGGTATAAGATGCCAGTCACACACATACATGTAGTGCACCATGCAGGCTTACAGCCTAGTAATCACATTCATACTGTTAGATCAGGTGGGGTGTCCTGCACCTTACAAGTGCACCGTATAAAGTATTGACTCTGTGGGTTGTCCGGCTCTAGTATCCTGTTGTACCACTTCTAGCTTGGATACAAGATGTTATACAGGCGGACATGGAGGCTCTAGTACCCTGTTGTACCGCCTCTAGCTTGGATACAAGATGTGATACAGGCGGGCATGGAGGCTCTAGTACCCTGTTGTATCGCCTCTAGCTTGGATACAAAATGTGATATGAGTGGGCAAAGAGGATCCAGGACCCTCTTGTGCCACTTCAATCTTGGATACAAGATGTGCTACGGGTGGGTATCGAGACTCTAGTACCCTGTTGTACCACCTCTAGCTTGGATACAAGATGTGATACAGGCAAGCATGGAGGCTCTAGTACCCTGTTGTACCGCCTCTATCTTGTATACAAGATGTGATATGGGCGGGCATGGAGGCTCTAGTACCTTGTTGTACTGCCTCTAGCTTGGATGCAAGATGGGATAAGGGCGGGCATGGAGGCTCTAGTACCCTGTTGTACCACCTCTAGCTTGGATGCAAAATGTGATACAGGCATGCATGTAGGCTCTAGTACCCTGCTATACCGCCTTTAGCTTGCATACAAGATGTGATACGGGCGGGCATGGAGGCTCTAGTACCCTGTTTGGTCAACTCTAGCTTGAATACAAGATGTGATACAGGTATGCACAGAGGCTCTAGGACCCTGTTGTACTACCTCTAGCTTGGATACAAGATCTGATACGGGTGGGCATGGAGGCTCTAGTACCCTGTTGGACTGCCTCTACCCTGGATTCAAGCTGTGATACGCGCGGGAATGGAGGCTCTAGTACCCTGTTGGGCCACCTCAAGCTTGGATACGAGATGTGATACGGGTGGATATGGAGACTCTAGGACCCTGTTGTACCGCCTCTAGCTTGGATACAAGATGTGATACAGGTGGGCATAGAGGCTCTAGTACTCTGTTGGACTGCCTCTACCCTGGATTTAAGCTGTGAAACGCGTGGGAATGGAAGCTCCTAGTACCCTGAGGGCCACCTCAAGCTTGGATACAAGATGTGATATGGGTGGGTATGGAGGCTCTAGTACCCTATTGGGCCACCTCTAGCTTGGATACAAGATGTGATATGGGGGGCATGGAGGCTCTAGTACCCTGTTGGACTGTCTCTACCCTGGATTCAAGCTATGATACGCGTGGAAATGGAGGCTCTAGTACCCTGTTGGGCCACCTCAAGCTTGGATACAAGATGTGATACGGGCGGATATGGAGACTCTGGTACCCTGTTGTACTGCCTCTATCTTGGATACAAGATGTGATACAGGCAAGCATGGAGGCTCTAGTACCCTGTTGTACCGCCTCTAGTTTGGATACAAGATGTGATACGAGTGGGCATGGAGGCTCTAGTACCCTGTTGTACCGCCTCTAGTTTGGATACAAGATGTGATACGAGTGGGCATGGAGGCATACAGGTTCCGTATGGTATCCTGCGGCATATCGCTCCACATTTACTGCAACTAAGCCTCTAGATCGTGCAAACAGTTCATCGATACGACCATCCAGCTTCTCCCATCCCAATAATGCGCCCCCTCTGGTAACTGGGTGAAATCTCTTCTCTGCATCGTAGAGGTGTCTAGTGGTCAACAAGCTCTACACAAGCGGAAGAAGAGGTCACTACACACAAGGGGCCTCCGAGAGCCACTTATAGGCCAAGGGGGAACCACTTCTAGGGCCTCCGGTGACAAGACTGTTCATCTAATCACCACAACTCTCATCATTTGTATATCTGCCTGAGATGGAACTGCAGGACGAGTTTTCCAGCAAAACGACAACTTCTTCTGGGGGCGGGATTGTTTTTTTACAAAGAGTGTATGTACATTATATAGTGATTATTCTGATTGCAAGATTGGAGTCAGGAAGGCTTTTTTAACCTTAAAATCGGGAAAATTAACTTCTACTTCATTGTTTTTGGGGTTTTTTTTTGCTTCCTCTGGATCAGCACTGCAGAATAATCCACTGATCTGGATGGACATATGTCCTTTTATTCGGCCTTACATTCTATCTTCTGTGTGTTGCTGTATTATGTTATTTATGCAGCTTTTGAAATGATGAGACAACTGTCTAGAATGTAGAGCGGGAGGTTCATACTTTGCTTGTTGCCCATAGCTTGATTTTCTATAAAACCAGCTCTGCGCTTAATATCGATATACAGTACAATGCAATAAAACATCACATATCCTAGCCAGTGACATGACTGTACAGCAGTTGGAACAGTCTTTTGGCATTGTCCCTTCTCTTAAATGAGATGTAACATTCATGGAAGTGACAGGGTGCTAGCTTCTCTACTCCACAAAGCCCCGCTGACCATCCTTCCATATACAATTTGTTGCACATTTCTCTTCCCTTTGGTTCCACTGCAGGAGTCCCCTTGCTGCTCATTTGTACCCATCTTGTATGATGTGCTTTCATTCCATGAATCCATGATGTAAAACAGAGGGACAGAGACAGCCGTGGGCAGTGAGGCAGATTTACATGGACACAGACAGGATGGAAACAGCCAGATTGTCATAAAGAGATATTTGCAGCAGGGATTGGAGGGTAGGATATTATTATACGTATGAAGGGACTACAGCGGCAATAGTCATTCCTCAAATGGCATCCGCAATTATTACTACAAATGTATGGACATACTAGGTGGTCGCGGTTATACATTTTCATTGGGGCTCACTAAGTAAAAACTGTAAAAGTTAAGGAAATATTAAATAAACTTTTTTTTTAAAATTTTTTAATTTTTTTGGGGGGGGAAGTCACTGTTTTTTGCATGGCGAAGTAATCATCCAATTGATTGTTCATAAGAACAATAATTGTCAAGAGTAAGGGTACTATTACACAAGTACCAGTGGCCACCACTAATGCTTGCAATATACCACTAACTGTCACTTGGACTGTAATGATAACTATATGAGTGGGGGGGGGGGGCAATGATTGTAATTACAAGAAAATCTCACAACTATTGAGACCTATAAATGCAAATAAACGAGCGACAATCGTCTTACTATATTGTTGATCGGCGCTCATTATTGGCAATTTATCTGACAATATGAAGGACGCTCAGTTTCCTTTGGTTTCCTCCTTCAATAGGGTTTTCCCATAAAAGACTTTGACATATTGACTAGATATGCTATAAGTCTGATCAGTAAGGGTCTATCCCATAGGTTTGTACTTACTAATCAGACTGTACAGATAAAGAAGGTTTCTACGCTGACATAGAAGGGGATTCTTTACTGTAAGAGCAGTGAGACTATGGAACTCTTTGCCTGAGAACGTGGTGATGGCAAACTCATTAAAAGAGTAGAAGAGCAGCCTGGATGCCTTTCTTGAGTGTTACAATATTACATGTTATATCACTGATTACTTCAGAAGGGTTCGGGGATTATTCTGATTCCTGGAATCAGGAAGGATTTTTTTCTGCTTAAATGAGGAAAATTAGCTTCTACCTCTAAGTTGTTTTTTTTTTGCCTTCCTCTGAATCAACACTGGGGGGTGGGGTAATAGGCTGAACTGGATGGACATATGTCTTTTTGTCAGCCTTACATACTATTTTACTACTGATATATCTAGTTGATATGTAATTAGTACATCCTATTGCCTTGGGCAACAATGCAAAATAGATCCCACCCCAGGTTCAAAAGTTTTGGACCCACTTCACAAACCTCTGGCCCTCCCATTATAGTTTGTTGGAGGAAAAATGAATCCCATAGTCTCCTATGAGAACCGTTTTGTGTCCAGTGGTATCAGTTGTAATGCCTGACAACTCTGCATCAGACAGTAAGATGTTGCATGTTGGATACTTGGCGAGTGCATGAGATGTTACTCGTGTCCAACTCGAAAATAAAACTAACGGGTGGACAGAAATGATAAATGTGAACCCTGCCATAGACTGTATCCCTTATCAATTACATACATATTGAAAATACTGCCATAAATAATACCTCCATACAGTATCCGAATACTATCATACAGTGTTCACTGCAATATATTGTGCAGACCATACTGCTATTCAATGCCCAAATAAAGCTGTTACTTGTTGTCTAAACAATACTGTTATACAATGCCTGATAAATAATACTGTCTAATGTCTAAATAATAATCCTATACCGTATCCAAATAATACCGCCATATAATGTTTAAATAATACTCCCATATAATGTCACTTAATTATGACATATATAACACCCAATTATCACTCACATGAAAAGAGCAAATAATGCTTATTTTTAGAGCCAAAATAAGACTGCGATTCATGTCCCAAATCATACCATCCAACACCATTAACCCCTTGCATTCCAATTTTGGATTCAGCATTTCCTAGGGGGTTTTCTCTTTCTGCCATTATACAATGGCGCCATCTGCTGGCTATAGCAAGTGCTGCAGTAAGGGGCATGCTGGAGAGGCCTCGACAACAGAGCAGCCAGTAATATACAGTAAGATTACCCTGCCGGACGTCTTCCAACATCAGAGCTATACAGCCTTCACTCAGAATGTCTTCAGATTTCAGACAGTGGATTGGAAAGGGTTAAATACGTTCGGGTGGTTTTAGGATTTGAATCTATAGCACTCTTCTTGAACCCTAGGACACTGATGTCTGAGCAATTGCCCACTTGGCCAAGATGGATCATTAATGAAGACTTGTCACTGGACACAATCAGCGGGACTGGCCACATGGCTCTAAAGCCACGGCTCTGCCGACTCTATCCCTGTTTAATTCCATGCTAACCTCCCATCGCCCACATTGGCTCTTCTTCGGTTCAGCTCCTGGTGTGAAGTAAGCTGTGCCCACTGTTTACTCCCAATGGGTGATATTGGACCGCCAATCAAGTACAACATCCCCCATTGAGAGTGAGCGGTGGGGATGGCCCAGTTGACACATTGAGAGTACCAAAGGCTGGACCTAAGAATGTAGGCGATGGGAAGTTAGTATGAAATTAAGCAGGTATAGAGTCAGCAGAGCCGCAGCTGCAGAGCCATGTGGCCGGCCCCGCTGATTCTGTCCTGTTACAGGTTCCTTTTAGAGCTTATTCACATGGGCAATATGGGGCTGACAAACTCGGTCCGATATCATACTCGCCAACGTGCATTTTTCACACGTTTGCGAAGCGTTTTGATTCAAAATCGCATCACTTCTGCGAAATTACGAACCTCATGCGTGTGGTAGGATCGCAAGTGTTTCCTATTGACGTCAATGGGAAACATCATATTGCTCTTGAATGCACAGCGCACGATATACGAGTGCATTCAATGGATTTTAAGGTCCCATTGAACACAATGGGTTAGGTGTTCCAAAGATGGAACATGCTGCAATGTTTTTTCCTCGCAGCATTGCTCATGAGTAGAGATGAGCGAGCGAACTCGCTAAGGCAAACTACTTGAGCGAGTAGTGCCTTATTCGAGTACCTGCCCGGTCATCTCTAAAGATTCGGCTGCCGGCGGGGGGCGGCGGGGGAGAGCGGGAAGGAACGGAGGGGAGATATCTCTCTCTCACTCTCTCTCCCCCCCCGCTCATTCCCACAACTCACCGCTCACCCGCGCCGGCAGCCGAATCTTTAGAGACGAGCGGGCAGGTACTCGCATAAGGCACTACTCGCTCCAGTAGTTTGCCTTAGCGAGTACGCTCGCTCATCTCTACTCATGAGAATAAATCTATTCAAAAGAATGGATTTCATATTGACATTGCTCTGAATGCCAAGTGCTCAATGATCTTTCTGCCTATCCTACAGCTTTCTACCATCGCTGACAGCCTGGACAATGTATTCCCAGTGACCGGTGGATTCCAGGCTCTACATGGAGTAATTGACTCGGTGAGTATACATTAATTGATACCTTTCCTACAAAAAAATGGAGTTATGTACCGTCAAGCCATCTCATTAAAAAGTACAGACTTTATTAACAAAGGCAGAAGCTATTAGAGACCCGAGGCTTCACAAATCCACAAATATTCCAAATACAATAGCGGTGCATGCCAAACTTCTTCTTCTGCCCAAAAGCCGGGCTGCTAAGAGGAAACCGTTTGGCGCTGTTCAATTCTGTCCATAGACGGAGCCCTTCGGCTGCGGGAATTTCCCTTTCCTGCTTCCCGAACAGTACAGGAAAGTGGAATCACCAACGCAGGTGTGAAACCACCCTGACAGCACCATAAAGTAATAGTGCCTCCTCTGTGGCCCCATAAAGTGGATTCCACAGGTGGAACTCATTTCATTCTGGCATTTTGGCATATTCTGTGGATGTGCCATAAGTGTCTAAGATGAGAATACCCCTTTAACCCCGTCTGCTGATATAATGACAACAGTCACCAATAAATTAACATTATTTCAAGCATAAACCGGAATGGAGTGCTGTTGCTGATATAAGGCCATTGACTATGGCAACATGAACTTCTAGCTACCATATTAACTAGCCTAAGGGCTCTCTCACACAAGAGTTTTACCATAGCACACCCCGTGCGAGCATTGCGTACTTGCTGCATGCCGACAATCCCCATGGACTATCTTGGCATGCAATATGCGGTAAAATACTCCATAGTGAGAGAATTTGTTTGCTTCTCGTCTGTCGTTCAGTTCCTGTATGCAGGAAACGACGGATCGGCCGTGTAAACGGGCAGTATCACTTATGAGATACGGCCTGTTTACTGTGAATGAAGGCTGGGCTGGAACGATCCCCGACCGCTCCGTATACATTCACTGAGCATTGATTGTTCATGCGTAAAAGCACAGGAACAATTATCGCTTGGGCGACCTGATTGGTATCTGCACCCAAAAAGTCATCCCATGTAAAAGGGCGCTCACTAAGGTTGCACTGCCCCGTCAGATCTAGACCTCGCAATGAGCCCTGTTCAAAAGGTACAAAATGACTAGAAAGGACAAAACCTCTGAACACCTATGAATGGGCAATCAAATCACTGGCCCTGAATCAGAGTCATTAATAATGGCCAGAAGGTCTCATAGTAGTGATACAATTTAGGCCCCTTTCAAGTTCTGCTTGACACCACCAGACAACCCCCGCCAGGAGATCCGTAGTCGCTACTCACTTCCTTGGTTGCTCCACCTCTGGACCACATCCTTATAAGGTTTCTCACTACCTATTAGAATGGGAATAAGACCAACCAGGAATGGTCCTTTTCCAATAGGGACCCCATAGCAGCCACATGGCCTACGTCCATAGCGACAACCCGTTTCAAATAGGAGCACTGAAAACTATGGTTGTATTATATATACTACACTATATTTCTAATGGTGTTTTATGCAAGATATTGCATGCGAACATTTTCATGAGTCTGTCTTCATCAGCACCGGAGGGGAAGAGAAGACTGAATTGTTGGCTTGTATAAGCAGTAATGGATATGTAATATTTTTTCTGTGACTTAATCTTAGCTGCCAGAAGATGCCAAACAGAGAACTGCTTCTTCTTTCAGATCTTGAAGAAATTCTGCATTGAAATTCTGGCTGCAGAGCCGTCCAGTGTGTGCGCTGGGGGTGAGTTCATCGTTACCACAGGAATGAAAAGCCTTGAAGGTCTGAAAAGGAACTGAAATATTTGGCATTTCTAAAATGGTCTTCCAGATTGATGATCCGTATTTGCTATATATGTATTGCAATCAGTTAGAAGTCTTAGTGATCAGTGTGATTCCAGGCATTCTCTTCAAGCTTGACCAAGAAAGACCCCAAACCTGAGCACAACGTTCTTTTTGCCAACCACCCCACATTGTAGTGTGGGTTACAGATTTCTTGCACAGTGTGATAATGTACTTTGTCATGGAAGGAGATCATAAGGAGATCACATGTTAAACCCCACCATCAAACACAAGTTATCCCAACAATTAGGGACTAGTAGGCAGCAGACCTCCACTGTCTCCCCTTGGGCCAACCTTTGTGGTTGCCCAAATTCTTCTGAAGCCGTGTAACTTTTGTCCCTTCTGCCAACTAGGACCCAGCAGTGCCTGTGCACCTCCATGGCTTTGCCTGAACAACCATTGGTCCACCCTAAACTAACCTTATTGTTTACCCAAGTCAATTCGAACCAGAGACCAGCCGTGTAACTCTTGGTTATCTCACCATGGCCCATAGAAACTAATTCCAGTTGTGTTACATGCCACAAAACCGCTTTACGAAGCGGAACATCACAACACAATTTATAAAATACAAAACAATTTACTAAAAGGGGTTTGGTGGTCCTGCCTAATGCTGTAATGTAGAAACAGAATATTTTTTACTATTGCCTCCTTTAAATCTCCCAGCACTACTCCACCACTAATCCTTTACACAACTACCTTTACACCTATCTTCCATCCAAAGAGCTGCCTCTATTGTTCCCTTACTTCCCATCTAGACTATCTGGTGCCACCAGCCATGTGCTCAACTCCATTTGACACAAAAAAACCTATTCTAACCTAACTATATGAGTCTCCCCACTACTACACATTCTTCCTAGAGACTACCTTATGGTTATTTACTGCCAATTTGCCCATTGTGTCAGCTGCAAATGGATCCTTGATGAGAAGAGATCCCATCCCCATTGCTACTGGGAGGCATGTCAGAGAAGTCTATATCCAGAGGAACCGTACTGTTAGCAAACAATACAGTTGGGTTGGGGAACTGCCCTAAATGTCATAAAAAGGTGGAAGGAACAGAAATCAAACAATAGGATCTATGGTGTCACGGTTTTCCATGTAGAACCAAAAGTAGATGTCCATTTTGATCTTTGCTATGGCTTTCCTCTCTTCTTTGTACACCAATGAAGGAGGTATAGGCTTTTTCCCTTTTCTTCTCTATTTAGGCCCAGGTCACCATAACATCTTCCAGCCATGCGTTATCTCTACATACACTCCCCATCCTGCTGCTACACCAATACCCTTCTCAGTACACCCCATATTAATAGTGCCCCCCTTGTGCATACTGTCCACACACACAGCAATAGTTCCCCCATTGTGGATATAATATACTCCCCTGTGCATGCCCCCACAAACTTATCATATCCCCTTTGTGCATCCCCTCACATACACTGTGTCCACCCACAAACACTGTGAATCCCCTATAAGCCCCCCAAAGTATTATCCTCCACCACACATCCTTGCAGCCCAAAACCGATGGCCACAGGACTCCATCCAATCCAGCTTCATCCAAACTGTCATTATAGAATGTGAAGGCACTGAGCATGCCCGACCAGGAAACAGTGGAGCGTACAGGACGTAACCGTTGGATACCAAGAGAGAACTAAAAGGGAAGGGTGTTGGGGCAGATGAAGTAATATCTCTGCAGCTTTGTAATACAAGTTATAACATTATACTGCAAAACTACATTTTATCGCCTCATGAAGCAAAGAAAACTCCCTTTGAGTCACCAGAATACCTCTTAAAGCTGCTTATATAGTATTTTAGGCTATTGTTGTGTAGGACAAGGAGTTATAGGGTCTTCGCGTCCCCTTGTCTGCTCTTGGATTGTGATTTACACACATTTGGGAGCGGTACTGAGCAGATGTACTTTTGGAATGGAAGGGAAGCCAATGAAAGGGTGTATGTTTCCTTCAGGGGATTGGATGCATAGTATGTCATAGTGAGATGCTTTATTAAAGGGCTTATTAGTAGGGCTTTTCATTTCAGCTACTCAGCGTTAATCGACATTCTACAGCGCAGATGTCATCAGAATGACTTCAGTTGAACAGACTTTCAGTTTATCAGCGCCAAAGACAGAAGAGCTATAAGTGGGGCCGTACAGAGGAGGATGTCATTCATACTGCACATTGCTGTAATTACCATAGATAGAGCTCTCTCATTAACCCCTTAAGGATGCGGCCCTTTTTTTTTCCACTTTCGTTTTTACCTCTTCCCTTTTAAAAAATTATAACTTTTTTATATTCAACCATCGACCTAGTTGTATGAGGGCTTGTTGTTTTTTGCGGAACGAGTTGTATTTTTCAATGGTACTATTTAATGTAGCATATAATGTACTGGAAAACTAAAAAAAAAAACAAATGGGGAAAAAAAAACAAATTTCGCCATCTTTGGGTGCGTCTTGTTTCTACAGCGTACACACTGCAACAAAAATGATTACTTTATTCTATGGGTCAGTACGATTACTACGATACCAAATGTATATAGGGTTATTTTTTTTTTTGCTGTACTACTTTTAGTTTTTTCAATTATTTTTTGTCGCCATAACGTTTTTAATTTTTCCGTCCACATAGTTGTGCGAGGGCTCATTTTTTGCGGGACGTCTTATAGTTTCCGCTGGTACCATTCTGGAGTACATACGACTTTTTGATCACTTTTTATTACATTTTTTTCTTGGAGACGGGGTGACCACCAAAAAAAAAGTGAAATTCTGGCGTTCTTTTTTTTTCTGACAATGTTCAGCATGCGGGTAAAGAATACATTACTTTAATAGTTCTGACTTTTACAGACGCAGGGAAACCAAAACTGTTTTTTTGTTTTATTATTTAGATTCTTTTATTATAAATAGGGTAAAAGGTTTTTTTTTTACATGTTTATTTTTTTAAAATAATTTGTAATGCTTTTTTGTGAATTGACTGCGGCATTTAAAGACTTAACAACTCCAATGAGCAGTGTAGCTTATCGGAGCTGTTGCAAGCAGATGTTGGCTGTTAGAAACAACCAGCACCCGCACTGTATGGAGTGGGATCAACCCGCTACCCCCCCCCCCCCCTGTCCATACAAACCCCGAAGCTGCAGGATGTAACTGTACGCCCTCTAGTGTTAAAGCTGCTTTTACACAGAATGGAAAATGGCTGGATCGTTTGAATTTGAACGCAAATCTTCAGTGTAAACGCAGCCAATGATTGAATGATCAACGATAATTTGTTCGCTGATCATTCATCATCCATTTCATGCAAGCCTAAGAATGATTGTTGGCTCGTTTGCTAATCATTCTGTCTAAACACGGATCGTTCAGTCATTCTCATTCACTTGTACAGAGAACTCAACGATCCTGTAAATAACCCCAAAATACTATTTATCTTTGTGTATAGACTAACAGCCCGAGCAAATGATTAAACATTGACATTGTTTGCTTGTTCGCACGGGCAAACTATTATCATGGCGTGTAAACGTACCCTCGACCAATAAAGACTTTCTATTTATTATGTACATAGGTCCTTACAAAAGAAGGTGACATCGCTGGAGGTTAGGTGGTGGGCCAAGGGCTCTGTCACGTGAGTGTAGCAATTTTCGGTCCAAAATCGCGAGACCAGGTGCACAAATCTGCTGTTGGTGCGCCCGTTCAGATGGCCCGGATCCGGCGCATATACGCCGAACCCAGAATGACATCGGGTGGGGGATGACAGTTTGACTTTGCTAAACTGCCTCCCCCTTCCTCCCCTCGCTGGCTCTCGACAAGGGGAGTGGGTGGGAGCTTAGCACACTAGCTGCCAGCAATAGGAGGGGGCGGGACTGGGTGGGAGATCTGATTTGTAATTTAACCCCTTAGTGACCGCAATATGCCTTTTTACTGACCACACTAATGAGCTTTAAACCTGCTCATACATCTTTTTAAGTTGGTTGCGTAGCTGACTACTGACAGCCAGGTTCCTGCTCTAACCGCCAGTAGCAGAGAAACCTCAAATCCTGGCGGTTTAACCCCTTACATGCCACAGTGAATAGCAACTGCAGCATGTAAGCAGATGACAGAGGGAGAGGGCTCCTTCTATCACCCTTCGGCACCCTACAGTGTAACTGCAAGGTATCAATGGGTTAATGGGTTTCCATGGCAGCTGGAACCTGATGAAGGCCTCTATATCTACCATGTAAGTATATTAGACCTCCCCCTCCTGCGGAATCTAACAGGCTTCTGTCATAGGCTTAGTAGAATGCACTACATAGGTAATGCCGTGTACTATCCTAGAGATTAAATAACCGCATTATTAGGTCCCTTTCAGGAACTAAAAAATAGTGTCATAAAAAGTTCAAGAAAGTGTAATTTCAGGAAAAAAGTGCAGTTTAAAAAAAATAAGTATTTTCCTTCGCAAAAAATTAATAAAATAACAAAAGCAACTTATAATAGGTATCTGCCGTTTGTGTGCCCGTTCAGATGGCCCAGGTCCAGCGCATATACGCCGAGCCCGGAATGCCATTGGGCGGGGGGAGACATTTTAGCCCTGCTAAACTACCTCCCCTTTCCGCCACTTCGCCAGCTCTCAGCAAGGGGAGAGCAGGGCGGGAGCTAGAGTGTTAAGCTGCCAGTAATGGGAGGGGTTGGAGCTTAGCAACTAGCTCCGTCACGTCCCGCCCCCTCCCATTGCAAACAGCCGGCAAGGGGCAGAGAAGAGGAGGGAACGGGGTGGAAGTTTAGCAGACACGCTGCTAAACTCCCTCCCACCTCTCTTCTCTGGCAGCTACCATAGGTTCCCATAGTCTACGTGAGCCGCCGCTGTATTCCGGCCAGGAAGATAGTTCCTGAATAGGGATGAGCGAGTATACTCGCTAAAGCACTACTCGTTCGAGTAATGTGCTTTAGACGAGTATCTCCCTGCTCGTCCCTGAAGATTCGGAGGAGAGCGGGGAGGAACGGAGGGGAGATCTCTCTCTCCCGCCCGCTCTCCCCTGCTCCCCGCCGCCGCCGCAACTCACCTGTCAGCTGCGGCGGCTCCCGAATCTTCAGGGACGAGCAGGGAGATACTCGGCTAAAGCACATTACTCGAGCGAGTAGTGCTTTAGCGAGTATACTCGCTCATCCCTATTCCTGAACTATCTTTTCTGGCTGGTGTAAAAGCACTCGACCGGAATGCACACTGTATGCTCTATCTTGGCCAGCCGCGGGAATACGCCCATCTGAACTGATGCATTGTAAATCAATGCATCAGATGGGCAGAGTATATCGGACGGCCGTGAAAACTTGGTCCTTTAGGCAAAAAATCTGATTGTCACTAAGGGGTTAAGCCCTAGGAACACCGAGTGTCCAATCTAAGTATCCAAAAGACTTTTCATGGTAAGCAAGCCATCCCAGTACCCCCACCTGCATTTTTTTTACCTTCTCGATTGCTGTGACCTGGAAAAAATTTGTGTTGCCATGGTGAATACTAACAAAATGCCAGGAGGCTCCTGATAGACTAAGTGACTCTGGATTGTGGAAAGAGATGTTTTCCGGTGCGCCTACACAGTGCGTGCGTGATACACCGCCACATACTGAATTGCGCATATGTTGCACTGCATGACATAAGTGATATGCGAAGAATCGTAACTCATGAATGTGCTGATTGTATGTGACGTATTACAATATATGGGGCTACATGTTTTAGTCTCAACTGTATATTTGGATATAACTAGAGATGAGCGAGCGTACTCGTTAAGGGAAATCACTCGAGCGAGTATGGGCATTTTCGAGTACATGCCTGCTTGCCCGAAAAGATTCGGGGGCCGCCGGGGGAGAGCGGGGTAGACAAGGGGGGGAGATCTCTCTCTCCCTCCTGGCTCCCCCATGCTCACTCCCGCAACTCATCGCTCACCTCCGAATCTTTTCGGACGAGCAGGCATGTACTCGAAAATGGCGATACTGGCTCGAGTAATTTGCTTTAATGAGTACGCTCGCTCATCTCCAGATATAATGCCTTGCCATCGGCACACCTACAAAGTCCTGTCATATGTAACCAGCTTTCTTTAGTTCTATCACCAATGGGTGATGGAATGCCATAAATTGTGTTGGGTCTATGTGCTACAAACTTACAAGCCCGTTCAAGAATAGCTTTAACCCCTTGACGCTCTAGAATGTACAGTTACGTCATGGAGGTTTGGGGTCTGCATGGAAGGGAACGGAGGTTGATCCCGCTCCATACAATGTGGGTGCCGACTGTTTCTCACAGCTGACACCCGCCGGCAACCACTGTGATCAGCGCTCATGCTGAACATGTGTGTGTTAACTATTTAAATGCAATGGTGAATTCTGACAAATGGCATTTGAATGCCCCAATCAGAGGTCCCAAATGCCTCCATCCAGACTGAGATCGTGGGGTGCTCTTAGGTAGAAATAGCAGCTGTGGGCCTTCTGAAGGTCCCCAGTGCTGCCATAGCTGTTTGCCTATGAGGTTATGCCTGTGGTGTGGCTTAATAGAATGTCTGTCAGATCGCGGTATAAGGTAATACTATGGTATTACCGCATACTGCAGGTGGCATCAAACCATCGCAAGTTCAAGTCCCCTGTAGGGGCTAAAAAAATGTAAAAATGAGTAAAAAAGGTTTTATTGATTATTAAAAAAATAAAATATAATTTTAAAAAGCCTTTCCCATATTTATAATTTAAAAAAAATACAAAAACATTTAAAATCAAAGTAACACATTATTTACCCCACGTGATCCATGTCGTCAGAATTGTGCCTTTTGGTCATCTCAGCTCTAAGAAAAAATAAAATAAAAAGTTGTCAAAAAGCCAGGACAGGAAAAATCCTGGCTGTCAGAAGATGGCGGCACAAAATAATTTCATTTTTTTTTCTAAAGAAATGTTATTTTTAAAAAGTAGTACAGCAAAAAAGAAAAAAAAACCACATACGTTTGCTAACGTAGAAATCGTATTGACCCCTAGAATAAAGTTATCCTGTCATTTTTGCTGCAGTGCGTGCACCGTAGAATAAAGACCCCCATTTCACTCCAATTGTAATTTTTTTAAAGGTTTTCAGTACATTATATGGTACAATAAATAGTACCGCAAAAAACAGCAAACCCTCAGATAGTTACATCAATGGATAGATTTTTTGAAAGTAGTGGGTGGAAACGAAAATGGCAAAAAAAGGGCCGCGTCCTTAAGGGTTTGCATGGCTAGTTGTTGTCCCCCAGGAGGACAAAAAGTAAAAATGAGAACAATAAAGTTTTATTAAGTTTATTAATTATGTAAAAAAAAAGTTATAAAAGTTAAAAAAAAACCTTTTGCCATATTAAAAATAATAAAATCTAAATAATAAAACAAAAATACATATGTGGTATCGCTGCGTCCGAAAAAATCCATTCTATCAAAGTAAGACAATATTTACCGCGCAAAGTAAACGTCGTCCGAAAAAACAAAAATGCTAGAAATGCGCTTTTTTGGTCACCCTGTTGCCAAGAGGAAATCTAATAAAAAGCGATCAATAAGTCCTTTGTATTCTAGAATGCTACTAATGGAAACAATAGGACGTACCGCACAAAATGAGCTCTCGCACAACTATATCGACGGAAAAATTAAAAAATTATTGTGCGCAGAAGATGGAGACAGAAAATCATTTTAAAAAATTAAATATCTTGAAAAAAAAAAAATATAAGTAGTGCAGCAAAAAAAAACCTATACAAGTTTGGTATCGTAGTTATCGTACTGACCCATAGAGTAAAGTTATCATGTCATTTTTGTTGCAGTTTGTACGCCGTAGAAACAAGACGCACTGAAAGATGGCAGAATGTCATTTTTTTCTATTTCTCCCCACTTAGAGTTTTTTAACAGTTTTTCAGTACATTATATGGTACATCAAATAACACCATTGAAAAATATGACTCAACTCGCAAAAAACAAGACCTCATGCAGCGACGTGAAATAAAGGAGTTACGATTTTTTAAAAGGGGGGAGGAAAAAACTAAAATGGTAAAAAAGTGAAAATATGTGACCACTAAGGGGTTAATATCACTTGGAACACATTCATAATACAGATCAGTGTGACGAATGTGTTTCCATATGCTCATCCGAAACCGGCATAATAATGTACATATAAGAAAGGGAACCTAAAAGAACAGGACCTAGACTCTTAGTCAAAACAACCCCTTCCCTAGAAGAAAACTTGGCATGCGGTTACATCTCAGGCAGATATGGAAATGATGAGAGTTGTGGTGATTAGATGAACGGACTTGTCCCTAAAAGTGGTTCCCCCCTCGGCCTATAAGAGGCTCTCGGAGGCTCCTTGTGTGTAGTGACCTCTTCTTCAGCTTGTAGAGCTTGTTGACCACTAGACGCCTCTACGACGCAGAGAAGAGATTTCACCCCGTTACCAGAGTCTGAGAGGGGGTGCGTTAATGGGATGGGAGAAGCTGGATGGTCGTATCGAGGAATTGTCCCCCACGGGCCATTCTGACAAGACTGTTAGGAGGTGCTGGGACCAGTGGGTGTGTGAGAACACGCACACAAGGTGACCAGGCTCAGGATGCCCTTGACAGACCACCAATAGAGAGGATCATCTGATCATCCAACAAGCACGAGCAGTTAAAACGGTATTGGTGTCCACCATCCTGGACAGATGGCACTATTGTTACACCCCTGTGTCTGTTGGAATCATTTGCAGGTGCTTGGCTGAAGGACATTTGATCTCACAGTGCCCATTACTCGCTTTTACACCCAACCATTGTCGCCTCCACTTGCAGTGGTGTTGTGAATGACGAAACTAGACTACTACGAAGTGGAAGGGGTTGTCTTCAGTGATGAATCCAGGTTTAGTTTGGGCACTGACAATAGCCGAGTTCGTGTTTGGAGACCGAGGTGCAAGAACCTCAATCCCGCCTTTGCTCTGGAGCAGCACACTGCCCCCCTACTAGAGCCTCCATGCCCGTCCGTATCACATCTTTTATCCAAGCTAGAGGCAGTACAACAGGGTACTAGAGTCTCCATGCCCATCCGTATCACATCTTGTATCCAAACTAGAGGTGGTACAACAGGGTTCTAGAGCCTCAATGCCCATCCGTATCACATCTTATATCCAAGCTAGAGGTGGTACAACAGGGTACTAGAGCCACCATGCCCATCCCTATCACATCTTGTATCCAAGCTAGAGGCAGTACAACAGGGTACTAGAGCCTCAATGCCCATCCGTATCACATCTTGTATCCAAACTAGAGGTGGTACAACAGGGTACTAGAGCCTCAATGCCCATCCGTATCACATCTTGTATCCAAACTAGAGGTGGAACAACAGGATACTAGAGCCTCCCTACAAGGGGTCAGTTCTCCATAATTAATGATCCTTTTGCTCTGATATTGTAATCACTTACTTATATCAACCTTACAATCACATAAAGTTTCATCCAATTCTGATCATTTCTAGGGGAGGGGTTGGCAATGATTGCATATTTGCACTTGGGGGGGCGGCACTAGAACTAGCGGGGGCTGTGATGCTAAAGGCCCAGCAGTATTTTCTTGTTTTTAGATTACAGAAGCCGAGTTAGCCTTTAAGACAGAAATATAATCTAAGACTTTTCCAGCTGCTCCTTCAACGTGGCCTGTGTGTTGTCCATTGTAAGGTCAGCAAGACAGATCTGTAAGGAGAATCCGGACAATAAGTGTCCTGTTGCTAAGAACAAGGCTGGGATTGAAGCAGACATCATAATGTGTTTCCGCTCCAGTGGGATGGCAGCTTGTTGCTGGCATGTGTGACAACTCAATGTCTCCATCACTCGTCTACTTCTTCAATGTGAATGAGCACCCAGGCGACCCGCCCGCCGCGGAGTGCTGATGAATTCATTATTGTGTGGGGGAGGAGGGCCTGAAGCATTGCCATCACCAGCGCCAAGCCCAACCTGTCCTCCCCATGCTGCTAACACTACCCAGACTAATCCTCGCTGTGACCTTTTCCAGTCCTCCGTGCTGCCCTGTCACAATCAGAGATGGCCAGAGTGACAGTAACTGGGACAGAAAGGGATGCGGTGACTGAGGGAAATCACAAGAACCATTTGGCAGACAGTGAACAGTTCTTGAGAACGGGAACATCGGGGGATGATGACATAGATTCACAGATATAATGGGTGCTATGATGGCATTTGTTACATTTTTGTAACTCAGTTCTGGAGGCCTAAGGCCTCATGTCCACGGGGAAAATCGGGCCCGCTACGGATTCTACATGTAGAATCTGCAGCGGGTCCCTCCTGCCCCGCGGACGTGAGCGCTGAAAATAAGAATAAATGAGAATAAACTCACCTCCCATCCGCTCCGTTTCTTCTCTGCGTCGCGGCCGGATCTTCTTTCTTCGGCCGGCGGATGAATTCGTCACGCCGGCGGCACGTCGCCGGCACGTCGTCGACGTGCCGCGCGCATGCGCCGGGCACATCCGCCGAGCCGAAGCAAGGGAGATGCGGCCGTGAGGAAGAGAAGACCTTCCCGGCCCGCTGCGGGTGAGTAAATGCTTTTAAATTCCTATTTTAGGTCTCCCGCGGATCCGGACGGCTTCCATAGGCTTCAATAGAAGCCCGCGGGAGCCGTCCCCGCGGGAGACCCGCATGAAAATGGAGCATGGTCCAGATTTTTTCATGCTCCATTTTTTTAAAATCACTTTTATTGACGATCCGCGGGTATTTATCTACCCGCGGGTGGTCAATGCATCCCTATGGGGTGCGGATCCGCGCGCGGGAGAAGAGTTAAAATCCGCTGCGGATTTTAATTCTTATTTTCCCCGTGGACATGAGCCCTTACATGAAGCTCCGGCCCCAAACCCGAACAAGCCCCCAACTATTATACTCTATATATGGCACTGATCGACTCTTATGGGGCAGTGAGAGTTGGGAACTCAGATGATACTTTTTTATTGAAACACAGTATATAGTTCTTGAAACTTCATTTGTATCGTGTGTATACAGTCATTGTCAGCACCGATCGCTTCCCTAGAAGAAGTGTGTGTGTGTATATATATGTATAATATACATATATAGTGAGGTACTGAGGGGCGTGATAGTGGATGGTCGCTACATCGCCCCTAGGTTCCGCTATTATGCCTAGTAGGGCTGGAGGAAGTGCATGTCCCGCTGTTTGAGACATGAAAAGCCAGGAGGGCAATGCAATCTCCAGCAAGTCCTTGCTGGAGGTCTTTTCTTTAAAAATATCTGGGCCTGTTTTTTTTGGAATGGATGTCAGGTTGGTAGTGGGGCCATCCATTCCACTTCCTCCACTCCAGGTTGTTGGCGGGGTCAATCAGCACAGGTGCTGAGGCTGAGCCAGGATAGGTGTGGATATAAATAGCAGTGTGCACTGACACAGGGGGGGGAATGAAATGGCTGCTGGAGCTGAAAACCCTGCTGTGTGTGCACCTGCGGAGCGTGATCTGGTCAGGCAGGGACTGCCTATTGTTATTGCTGTACTGTTATTTTCGTACCTGAAGCTAAGGCTGCATTTGTGTTAATTATTCTGGACTGAAATAAACGCAGGTCACACCTGCTCTTGGACTTTATCCACTGTTTTCCGCCTTTGACTGCCGCCAACCCGCACTCTACCGAGCTGTCCTCCCACAATATATATAAGCTCGTTGTCAGTAACATCCCTCCCCTATAAGGAGTATATATCAAAATATTAACGACCACCTGTCCGTCTGTGAGTGAGTTACATGCTCCACCCCTAATCACATGATGGGGACATCATTGCAGGTCCTTCATCCTGAGTAAGTGAGTTACATGCTCCCCCCCCTAATCATATGATGGTGATGTCATCACAGGTCCTTCATCCCAAATGAGTATATACTGAGGAGAATCTACCTCAGCTCCACATGTATATACTGAGAGGAATCTACACAATGTGTATATATTGAGGAGAATCTACCTCACCTCTCTGAGTATATACTGAGGAGAATCTACCTCAGCTCCACATGTATATACTGAGAGGAATCTACACAATGTGTATATATTGAGGAGAATCTACCTCCCCTCTCTGTGTATATACTGAGGAGAATCTACCTCACCTCTCTGTGTATATACTGAGGAGAATCTACCTCATCTCTATGTATATACTGAGGAGAATATAACTGACCTCTGTTTGTATATACTAAGGAGAATCTACCTCACCTCTATGTGTATATACTGAAGAGAATCTACCTCACCTCTATGTGTATATATACAGGGGAGAATCTACCTCACCTCTCTGTGTATACACTGAGGAGAATCTACCTCACCTCTATGTGTATACACTGAAGAGAATCTACCTCACCTCTATGTGTATATACTGGGGAGAATCTACCTCACCTCTATGTGTATATATACTGGGGAGAATCTACCTCACCTCTCTGTGTATATACTAAGGAGAATCTACCTCCCCTCTATGTGTATATAATGAGGAGAATCTACCTCCCCTCTCTGTGTATATACTGAGGAGAATCTACCTCACCTCTCTGTGTATATACTGAGGAGAATCTACCTCACCTCTATGTGTATATATACTGGGGAGAATCTACCTCACCTCTATGTGTATATATACTGGGGAGAATCTACCTCCCCTATGTGTGTATATACTGAGAAGAATCTACCTCACCTCTATGTGTATATATACTGGGGAGAATTTACCTCACCTCTATGTGTATATACTAAGGAGAATCTACCTCCCCTCTATGTGTATATAATGAGGAGAATCTACCTCCCCTCTCTGTGTATATGCTGAGGAGAATCTACCTCACCTCTCTGTGTATATGCTGAGGAGAATCTACCTCACCTCTCTGAGTATATGCTGAGAGAAATCTACCTCACCTCTCTGTGCATATACTGAGGAGAATCTACCTCCCCTCTCTGAGTATATGCTGAGGGGAATCTACCTCCCCTCTCTGTGCATATACTGAGGAGAATCTACCTCACCTCTATGTGTATATACTGAGGAGAATCTACCTCACCTCTCTGTGTATATACTGAGGAGAATCTACCTCATCTCTGTGTATATACTGAGGAGAATATAACTGACCTCTGTTTGTATATACTAAGGAGAATCTACCTCCCCTCTATGTGTATTTACTAAGGAGAATCTACCTCCCCTCTATGTGTATATAATGAGGAGAATCTACCTCCCCTCTCTGTGTATATGCTGAGGAGAATCTACCTCACCTCTCTGTGTATATGCTGAGGAGAATCTACCTCACCTTTCTGTGTATATGCTGAGAGGAATCTACCTCACCTCTCTGTGCATATACTGAGGAGAATCTACCTCCCCTCTCTGAGTATATGCTGAGGGGAATCTACCTCCCCTCTCTGTGCATATACTGAGGAGAATCTACCTCCCCTCTCTGTGTATATACTGAGGAGAATCTACCTACCCTCTCTGTGTATATACTGAGGAGAATCTACCTACCCTCTCTGTGTATATACTGAGGAGAATCTACCTGCCCTCTCTGTGTATATACTGAGGAGAATCTACCTCACCTCTGTGTATATACTGAGGAGAATCTACCTCACCTCTATGTGTATATACTGAGGAGAATCTACCTCCCCTCTCTGTGTATATACTGAGGAGAATCTACCTCCCCTCTCTGTGTATACACTGAGGAGAATCTACCTCACCTCTGTGTATATACTGAGGAGAATCTACCTCACCTCTGTGTATATACTGAGGAGAATCTACCTCACCTCTGTGTATATACTGAGGAGAATCTACCTCACCTCTATGTGTATATACTGAGGAGAATCTACCTCACCTCTCTGTGTATATACTGAGGAGAATCTACCTCCCCTCTCTGTGTATATACTGAGGAGAATCTACCTCACCTCTGTGTATATACTGAGGAGAATCTACCTCACCTCTATGTGTATATACTGAGGAGAATCTACCTCACCTCTGTGTGTATATACTGAGGAGAATCTACCTCACCTCTCTGTGTATATACTGAGGAGAATCTACCTCCCCTCTCTGTGTATATACTGAGGAGAATCTACCTCCCCTCTATGTGTATATACTGAGGAGAATCTACCTCACCTCTATGTGTATATATATTTAGGAAAATCTAACTGACCTCTATGTGCATATACTGAAAGGCTGTAAAGTACATAAGGAAGCGGCCATAGACTGCAGGGATCAAGCATCTGAAGGGGCTACAACCTCCAGTCTGGGGTTAAATTTGGATCCACCGCAGGATACCGCAACGCCCGTGGACAGGCAGCCTAAGTGATTAAAATATGAGAGCAAAAGTATCTTTCTTTGTGGAGAACTGATCCCTTGTAGGGAGGCTCCAGTACCCTGTTGTACCGCCTCTAGCTTGGATACAAGATGTGATACAGGCAGGCATGGAGGCTCTAGTACCCTGTTGTACCGCCTCTAGCTTGGATACAAGATGTGATACAGGTGGGCATGGAGGTTCTAGTACCCTGTTGTACCGCCTCTAGCTTGGATACAAGATGTGATACAGGTGGGCATGGAGGTTCTAGTACCCTGTTGTACCGCCTCTAGCTTGGATACAAGATGTGATATGGGTGGGCATGGAGGCTCTAGTATCCTGTTGTACCGCCTCTAGCTTGGATAGAAGATGTGATACAGATGGGAATGGAGGCTCAAGCAAAGGCGTAACTATAGGGGATGCAGTTGCATCCGGGCCCAGGAGTCTTACGGGGCCCATAAGGCCTCCCTTCTCTATATAGGAAGCCTAGTACTATGAATAAAGCATTATAGTTTGGGGCTCTGTTACAGGTTTTGCATTGGGGCTCATGAGCTTCAAGTTACGCCTCTGTGTTAAGGGATTAAGAGAAGTTGGGGGGCCCCAAGATAAACTTTTGCACCCAGGCCCATGAGCCTTTAGCTAAGTACCGTATTTTCCCTGAAAATATGACCCTGTCTTATATTAATTTTTACCCCAAAATAGGCGCTAGGTCTCTTTTTCACCATTGCGTTGTGGAGATAGAATTTATTAATTGGCTAAGCTGCGGCATTGATTGACAAATTCATAAATCCTGCCTCCACAATGCAATGTGATACGGGTGGGCATGAAAGTTCGAGTACCCTACTGCTGGACCACCTCTAGCTTAGATACAAGATGTGATACGCATGGGCATGGAGGCTGTAGTATCCTTTTGTACCACTTCTAGCTTGGATACAAGATGTGATACGGGTGGGCATGGAGGCTCTAACTTCGATAGGTGCATCTCCTCTAGCTTCGATAGGTGCACATATGTCTGCCCTGCCTTTGTTAGTTAGGCTGGCATCACACGGACGTATTTGCATGTGCAAAATTTATGAGCCTAATACGCAGTGAAGAGTGCCGATTGACTTCAATGGGTTTTCTTTACATTCGCATATTTTGCGTGTGCATTTTGGCTGCGCAAAAAAAGCTAGAACACGCTTTATTATTCTGCGTATTTTTGCACCAAAGGTCCCCATAAAGATCAATGGTGGGTGCAAAAATGTGCACGCAATATGCAAGGGGATGCGTGGAACTCTACGTAATTCCGCTGGAAAAAGAACACATCTGGAACTTAGACGAATTTGCCATTTCATTTGGTTCGTCTTTGTGTCCTGCGCACAAATGAACATGTCTTGTGGGCAGAAAAAGTACAGCAAAATACTCATAAGCACGCAAAAAAGGCTTATTCAGCGCACAAATATGTTGTGCTGAGGCGCGCAATTGCGTGTACGCTTATGTGAAGTCAGCCTTATTGTTAAGTGCTTCCTGAGTTATATTAAAGGGTTCTTTCGCATGCGACAGAATATGCCGTTGTGGAATATGCCGTCCTGGAATTCCGCACCAATATCAGCACGACTAACTGTGGATGTTGATACGGCATTGCTTTTAGAATCTTATCATTTTCAATTCCGCATCAAAATCAGTACATTAGCAGTGCAGAATATTCCGTAGGAGGGCGTATTGCACAACGCTGCTGCGGAATATTCTGTCCCGTGTGAAAAGTCCCAAATACAGTCTTGGTCTTCATGCAGATGGGCACACTGTAGCAGCATCTTATGGACCGACAGTCATTGGTGCCTCACGGAGCAGAATAATGCAGCATCTGACAGAACGTGGCACAATTTATTAGTCCTCTGCCCAGAGAGCCCCCAAATGTGTGATAAGAGTCCATGCAGATTGTACCACCAAAATACGTGAGCTGAAAATGGTGAAAATTGCAGCGACTGTTCCAGCACGCACATTCCCTCGTCTGATGGGTGTGCCGTGGAGTATAGCGTGAGATGTGCCTGTAGGATGAGGCTTGAGGCATATAGTTGTGTAGCTCTACTATTCCACTGGGATGACTCTGATCTGTTAGGTGGGTCCGGCTACAACAAGGTTTACTCGGTCATCCTGAGTTCATTGTGTCAAAGTCATCAAATCTCACATAGATTTAGGAGTGGTCCTCATTAGAATCTAGACTATATCTCAGGACACGGAGAGATTCTCCTGTGCTGCCAAGTGGTGTTTGCCTTCAAATCTCCAGAAACATGTATTTTTAAAAATAAGATGTTTTTCCTTCTGTTATCTTGAGGCCCTTCTGCCACATAAGAACATACCGGTATTATAAATGGCACATGGAAGTAGGATCCAGTTACTGATTTTGCATTAAAGCCCAAAAGCTTCAGGTTTAACTTCTGATAATGTTTGAACAAAACTCCCATAGTGTTTCCACATAATACTGCCATATAGTGCCCAATAACATACAACATTTAAATACTAGTCCCTCAAAGTGCCCACATAACACTGTTATATAGTGCCCAATAATATACTACATTCAAATACTACCCCCTCAAAGTGCCCACATAGTAGTAAGATATACAGCCAACATAATACTGCCACATACAGCCCATATATTACTGCCATGTAATGTACAACATTCAAATACTCCCTCAACGTGCCCACATAGTACTGCCATATACAGCCCACATAATATTACTATATAGTGCCCAATAATCTACTTTCAAATACTACCCCTTCAAAGTGCCCACATAATACTGCCATAGAGTTCAAGTTATCCCTTTGTTGTCCGGTGCAACAGTCAACAAAACGTCCACCTTTCCTAATGCCTTTCAAAAACCTGCATCATATTGCCATGAAAATGTATTCCAAACAGTCCTAATCCGTTTCATACGGAATCTGAAGACAGGGCGGAGGGAGGCTGTGAGCAAGGGGTTAAGCAAGGAGTGAGCGGAGGAAATATATACCGGTATTAGTTCAGTAAAAGCTTATTTTTATCAAATATAATGTGGCCTCCGTCTGTCCGCTGCTGCGCCATCCTGAACCGGTTGTCGCAGCGCCAACTGCAACATTTACACCTTTTTTGTTGTTCTATATCTTTGTTGCCTTTTTGTTCAATATATTACAGATAAGTCTCATTGTAACCCTAAACTAAGACTCGTGTCACATCTGCCATCCTTCAGCCCCTCTATCATACTTTAGCCAGATGTGGCCAGGCTGCTGTTTTTTTTTACACCAGCCAAAATTATCTATTAGTAGTGTGCTGTGGGCTACCATCCCATAGTAATACAGAGCTCTCTCAATCCTGCAGTCTCCTTCTAGCCACAGGCTACATCTACTACTTGCTCTCACCCTCCTTCCCCCCCCCCCACGCGCCAATGATGCAATTAGGCTAAACCTTTTGATTTGCACTTCAGGTGATGCTACAAATGTAGAATGATGGCCTTCGCCTACTGGGGTTGATTTCTTGAGCTAATCCTGCGGATCCTCCAGACTAAGGCTTTATTTACACAGCCATGGTTTTGCCACAGTATAGGAGTGTGAACAGATCGTGTCTGTACTGCACTAAAAATAGCGTGAACTGGCGATTTCCAATCTGTTTCAGGGCGCCCACCCACTGGTGATTTTTTTTTCTTTGCGTTTTGCGTTTTTTCTCAAGAGCAATTAGAATTGAATGTACTCCTGTCCACTGGCGTTTTTTTTTGCGTTGCGTTTTTTTAACATAGGAACTGTCAGTTGCATATGTGTCCTTATTTTTCTCCTAATGCACCCATGAAAGTCAATGGAAATTAAAGGGGTTGTCCCGCGCCGAAACGGGTTTTTTTTTTTTTCAACCCCCCCCCCCCCCCCCGTTTGGCGCGAGACAACCCCGATGCAGGGACTAAAAAAAAGAACAGCACAGCGCTTACCTGAATCCCAGCGCTCCGGTGACTTCTATACTTACCGATGAAGATGGCCGCCGGGATCCTCTACCTCCGTGGACCGCAGCTCTTCTGTGCGGTCCATTGCCGATTCCAGCCTCCTGATTGGCTGGAATCGGCACGTGATGGGGCGGAGCTACACGGAGCTACACGGAGCCCCATAGAGAACAGGAGAAGACCTGGACTGCGCAAGCGCGTCTAATTTGGCCATTAGGCCATTTTAGACGGCGAAAATTAGACGGCAACCATGGAGACGAGGACGCCAGCAGCGGAGCAGGTAAGTGAAAAACTTTTTATAACTTCTGTATGGCTCATAATTAATGCACAATGTACATTACAAAGTGCATTATTATGGCCATACAGAAGTGTATAGACCCACTTGCTGCTGCGGGACAACCCCTTTAATGGAAAAGCCGCGAAAACGCTGCGAAAACGCGGCAAAAAACGCCGCGAAAACGCTGCGTTTTTCACGCACGAAAATCACAAACGGGCGCCCACCCACTGGCGTTTTTTTTTCCCTGCGAAATTCGCAGCATTTTTTTTCTCCTAGGGGTCTATGGGACTTGTAATGTTAAAATCGCGATCGCGCAAAATCGCAATTTACCGCGAAATCGCGATTTTGCGCAATCGCAATTTTAACATTACAAGTCCTATAGACCCCTGCAGAGAAAAAAATGCTGCGAATTTCGCAGGGAAAAAAATCGCCAGTGGGTGGGCGCCCTAACAGTGAAATTGCCCATTCACACGATCAGGAGCGGCGTGGTGCATGTTATCCGGCTCACATAGGAGTCTATGCATAAAGATAGATCAGATCTAGAGATGAGCGAGCACCAAAATGCTCGGGTGCTCGTTACTCGGGACGAAATTATCGCGATGCTCGAGGGTTCGTTTCGAGTAACGAACCCCATTGAAGTCAATGGGCGACTAAAGCATTTTTGTATTTCGCCGATGCTCGCTAAGGTTTTCATTTATGAAAATCTGGGCAATTCAAGAAAGTGATGGAAACGACACAGCAAGGGATAGGGCAGGCGAGGGGGTACCTGTTGGGCTGCATCTCAAGTTCACAGGTCCCACTATTAAGCCACAATAGCGACAAGAATGGGCCCCCCCCCCCCAACAACTTTTACTTCTGAAAAGCCCTCATTAGCAATGCATACCTTAGCTAAGCACCACACTACCTCCAACAAAGTACAATCACTGCCTGCATGACACTCCGCTGCCACTTCTCCTGGGTTACATGCTGCCCAACCCCCCCCGCATGACCCAGTGTCCACAGCGCACACCAAAGTGTCCCTGCGCAGCCTTCAGCTGCCCTCATGCCACACCACCCTCATGTCTATTTATAAGTGCGTCTGCCATGAGGAGGAACCGCAGGCACACACTGCAGAGGGTTGGCACGGCTAGGCAGCGACCCTCTTTAAAAGGGGCGGGGCGATAGCCCACAATGCTGTACAGAAGCAATGAGAAATATAATCCTGTGCCACCGCCATCAGGAGCTGCACACGTGGGCATAGCAATGGGGAACCTATGTGCCACACACTATTCATTCTGTCAAGGTGTCTGCATGCCCCAGTCAGACCGCGGTTTTTTATAAATAGTCACAGGCAGGTACAACTCCACAATGGGAATTCCGTGTGCACCCACAGCATGGGTGGCTCCCTGGAACCCACTGGCTGTACATTAATGTATCCCATTGCAGTGCCCATCACAGCTGAGGTAACGTCCGATTAAATGCAGGTGGGCTTCGGCCCACACTGCATGCCCCAACCTGACCAGGGTTTTTAATTCATAGACACAGGCAGGTACAACTCCCTATTGTGAAGTCCGTGTGGACCCACAGCATGGGTGGGTGCCAGAAAGCCACCGGCGGTACATAAATATATCCCATTGCATTGCCCATCACAGCTGAGGTAATGTCATGTTTAATGCAGGTGGGCTTCAGCCCACACTGCATGCCCCAGTCAGACTGGGGTTCTTTAGAAGTGGACACATGCAGTTACAACTCCCTGTGGACCCACAGCATGGGTGGCTCCCTGGAACCCACCGGCTGTTCATAAATGTATCCCATTGCAGTACCCATCACAGCTGAGGTAACGTCCGATTAAATGCAGGTGGGCTTCGGCCCACACTGCATGCCCCAGTCAGACTGGGGTTCTTTAGAAGTGGACACATGCAGTTACAACTCCCTGTGGACCCACAGCATGGGTGGCTCCCTGGAACCCACTGGCGGTACATAAATATATCCCATTGCAGTGCCCAGCACAGCTGATGTAACGTCAGCTTTAATGCAGGTGGGCAAATGTACGTCAGAAAAATTGCCCATGCCCAACCAAGAGGGCAGGTGAAACCCATTAATCGCTTTGGTTAATGTGGCTTAATTTGTAACTAGGCCTGGAGGCAGCCCAGTTAAGATAAAAATTGGTTGAGGTGAAAGTTTCAACGCTTTAATGAGCATTGAAACGTATAAAAATTGTTTACAAAACTTATATGACTGAGCCTTGTGGGCCTAAGAAAAATTGCCTGTTCGGCGTGATTATGTGAGGTTTCAGGAGGAGGAGCAGGATGAATATTATACACAGATTGATGAAGCTAAAAGGTCCACGTTTTTGATGGTGATAGAGAACAATGCTTCCATCCGCGGGTGCAGCCTACGTATTGCTTAGGTATCGCTGCTGTCCGCTGGTGGAGAAGAGAAGTCTATGGAAATCCAGGCTTTGTTCATCTTGATGAGTGTTAGCCTCTCGGCACTGTCGGTTGACAGGCGGGTACGCTTATCTGTGATGATTCCCCCAGCCGCACTAAACACCCTCTCTGACAAGACGCTAGCCGCAGGACAAGCAAGCACCTCCAGGGCATACAGCGCGAGTTCAGGCCACGTGTCCAGCTTCGACACCCAGTAGTTGTAGAGGGCAGAGGCGTCACGGAGGACGGTCGTGCGATCGGCTACGTACTCCCTCACCATCCTTTTACAGTGCTCCCGCCGACTCAGCCTTGACTGGGGAGCGGTGACACAGTCTTGCTGGGGAGCCAGAAAGCTGTCAAAGGCCTTAGAGAGTGTTCCCCTGCCTGTGCTATACATGCTGCCTGATCTCTGCGCCTCCCCTGCTACCTGGCCCTCGGAACTGCGCCTTCGGCCACTAGCGCTGTCGGATGGGAATTTTACCATCAGTTTGTCCGCCAGGGTCCTGTGGTATAGCATCACTCTCGAACCCCTTTCCTCTTCGGGTATGAGAGTGGAAAGGTTCTCCTTATACCGTGGGTCGAGCAGTGTGTACACCCAGTAATCCGTAGTGGCCAGAATGCGTGTAACGCGAGGGTCACGAGAAAGGCATCCTAACATGAAGTCAGCCATGTGTGCCAGGGTACCTGTACGCAACACATGGCTGTCCTCACTAGGAAGATCACTTTCAGGATCCTCCTCCTCCTCCTCCCCCTCCTCAGGCCATACACGCTGAAAGGATGACAGGCAAGCAGCATGGGTACCCTCAGCAGTGGGCCAAGCTGTCTCTTCCCCCTCCTCCTCATCCTCCTCCCCCTCCTCCTTCTCAACACGCTGAGATATAGACAGGAGGGTGCTCTGACTATCCAGCGACATACTGTCTTCCCCCGCATCTGTTTCCGAGCGCAAAGCGTCTGCCTTTATGCTTTGCAGGGAACTTCTCAAGAGGCATAGCAGAGGAATGGTGACGCTAATGATTGCAGCATCGCCGCTCACCATCTGGGTAGACTCCTCAAAGTTTCCAAGGACCTGGCAGATGTCTGCCAACCAGGCCCACTCTTCTGTAAAGAATTGAGGAGGCTGACTCCCACTGCGCCGCCCATGTTGGAGTTGGTATTCCACTATAGCTCTACGCTGCTCATAGAGCCTGGCCAACATGTGGAGCGTAGAGTTCCACCGTGTGGGCACGTCGCACAGCAGTCGGTGCACTGGCAGATGAAACCGATGTTGCAGGGTGCGCAGGGTGGCAGCGTCCGTGTGGGACTTGCAGAAATGTTCGCAGAGCCAGCGCACCTTTCTGAGCAGGTCTGACAAGCGTGGGTAGCTTTTCAGAAAACGCTGAACCACCAAATTAAAGACGTGGGCCAGGCATGGCACGTGCGTGAGGCTGCCGAGCTGCAGAGCCGCCACCAGGTTACGGCAGTTGTCACACACGACCATGCCCGGTTGGAGGCTCAGCGGCGCAAGCCAGCGGTCGGTCTGCTCTGTCAGACCCTGCAGCAGTTCGTGGGCCGTGGGCCTCTTCTCTCCTAAGCTGAGTAGTTTCAGCACGGCCTGCTGATGCTTGCCCACCGCTGTGCTGCCGTGCCGCGCGACACCGACTGCTGGCGACGTGCTGCTGCTGACACATCTTGATTGCGAGACAGAGGTTGCGTAGGAGGAGGAGGAGGAGGGTGGTTTAGTGGAGGAAGCATACACCCCCGCAGATACCACCACCGAGCTGGGGCACGCAATTCTGGGGGTGGGTAGGACGTGAGCGGTCCCAGGCTCTGACTCTGTCCCAGCCTCCACTAAATTCACCCAATGTGCCGTCAGGGAGATATAGTGGCCCTGCCCGCCTGTGCTTGTCCACGTGTCCGTTGTTAAGTGGACCTTGGCAGTAACCGCGTTGGTGAGGGCACGTACAATGTTGCGGGAGACGTGGTCGTGCAGGGCTGGGACGGCACATCAGGAAAAGTAGTGGCGACTGGGAACTGAGTAGCGCGGGGCCGCCGCCGCCATCATACCTTTGAAAGCCTCCGTTTCCACAACCCTATACGGCAGCATCTCCAGGCTGATCAATTTGGCTATGTGCACGTTTAACGCTTGAGCGTGCGGGTGCGTGGCGGCGTACTCTGCCATCCACGACAGGACCTGCTCACACTGCTCATTTTCTAATAAAGGTCTACCCCGTGGACCCATTAATTATGAGATGAATGTGGGGACGCCAGAAACGTGCCTCTCTCCTAATCCCGCAGCAGTCGGCTGCGATACACCTGGATCAGGAGCTCGGCCTGTGCCCACACCGTGACTTGGGCCTCCGCGTCCACGTCCTCTAGGCCTACCCCTACCCCTTAGCATGCTGTATTACCAGTAGTGCAGAAACAGAACGCTGTAATTAAATGTGCCGCTTATTGGCCTGTGGTTGGAGGCTGACTTCCCTTACGGAACGCACAGCAGAGCCAGGAAACAATTTTGCGCAAGCCTGCTGTAACGCTTAGCTGCGTATTAATTAGGACTACTACCCCCAGCAGATAGATACTGTAGGCAGCGTATAATATTATGTATACTGTTTCCCTCTGGCGGGATGACGGCGATCATGTAACAGAGACAGCAGATCCAGGAAACTATTTTGCACAAGCCTGCTGTAACGCTTAGCTGCGTATTAATTACGACTACTACCCCCAGCAGATAGATACTGTAGGCAGCGTATAATATTATGTGTACTCTTTCCCTCTGGCGGGATGACTGCGATCATGTAACAGAGACAGCAGATCCAGGAAACAATTTTGCGCAAGCCTGCTGTAACGCTTAGCTGCGTATTAATTAGGACTACTACCTCCAGCAGATAGATACTGTAGGCAGCGTATAATATTATGTATACTCTTTCCCTCTGGCGGGATGACGGCGATCATGTAACAGAGACAGCAGATCCAGGAAACAATTTTGCGCAAGCCTGCTGTAATGCTTAGCTGCATATTAATTAGGACTACTACCCACAGCAGATAGATACTGTAGGCAGCGTATAATATTATGTATACTCTTTCCCTGAGACAGCAGATCCAGGAAACAATTTTGCGCAAGCCTGCTGTAACGCTTAGCTGCGTATTAATTACGACTACTACCCCCAGCAGATAGATACTGTAGGCAGTGTATAATATTATGTATGCTGTTTCCCTCTAGCGGGATGACGGCAATCATGTAACAGAGACAGCAGATCCAGGAAATAATTTTGCGCAAGCCTGCTGTAACGCTTAGCTGCGTATTAATTACGACTACTACCCCCAGCAGATAGATACTGTAGGCAGCGTATAATATTATGTATACTCTTTCCCTCTGGCGGGATGACGGCGATCATGTAACAGAGACAGCAGATCCAGGAAACAATTTTGCGCAAGCCTGCTGTAACGCTTAGCTGCATATTAATTAGGACTACTACCCCCAGCAGATAGATACTGTAGGCAGCGTATAATATTATGTATACTCTTTCCCTCTGGCGGGATGACAGCGATCATGTAACAGAGACAGCAGATCCAGGAAACAATTTTGCGCAAGCCTGCTGTAACGCTTAGCTGCGTATTAATTACGACTACTACCCCCAGCAGATAGATACTGTAGGCAGCGTATAATATTATGTATACTCTTTCCCTCTGGCGGGATGACGGCGATCATGTAACAGAGACAGCAGATCCAGGAAACAATTTTGCGCAAGCCTGCTGTAACGCTTAGCTGCGTATTAATTACGACTACTACCCCCAGCAGATAGATACTGTAGGCAGCGTATAATATTATGTATACTCTTTCCCTCTGGCGGGATGACGGTGATCATGTAACAGAGACAGCAGATCCAGGAAACAATTTTGCGCAAGCCTGCTGTAACGCTTAGCTGCGTATTAATTAGGACTACTACCCCCAGCAGACACACAGTAAACTGAAGACGGTCACAGGCAGCCCAAATATAGTATTTTTCCCCAATTTTTTGGAAAAACCCCACTGCCTATATAGCCTGAATATCTCTTTCCCTGCCTCACCAGTACTGGCCCTATATTCTGTACAATGACTGCAGACTGCGGACGCAATGCTCTGCACGGCCGATATACAAAAAAAATAAATTGTGCAACACTGCTAAAAGCAGCCTCAACAGTACTGCACACGGTCAGATGTGGCCCTAAGAAGGACCGTTGGGGTTCTTGAAGCCTAAAATAACTCCTAACGCTCTCCCTATAGCAGCAGCACCAGCAGCAGCACTTTCCCTGATCTCTGTCAGAACGCATCTGTGGCGAGCCGCGGGAGGGGCCGATTTATATACTCGGGTGACACCTGATCTCTCCAGCCACTCACTGCAGGGGGGTGGTATAGGGCTTGAACGTTGCAGGGGGAAGTTGTAATGCCTTCCCTGTCTTTCTATTGGCCAGAAAAGCGCGCTAACGTCTCAGAGATGAAAGTGAAAGTAACTCGAACATCACGTGGTACTCGCCTCTAGTAACGAGCATCTCGAACACGCTAATACTCGAACGAGTATCAAGCTCGGACGAGTATGCTCGCTCATCCCTAATTAGGTCCTATCTTTTCTCGCAGCACAGACCTCAGATGCAAGTATTGCAGTCGCATGTCCTATCTCTGTTAGATGAGCGCTTTTTGCGTGTCTAAAATGTCTTTGTCTGAACGTTTCTATACCATTGGTTCTATTAGACACAATCTTTTATTCTGCGCTAAAATCACGCTCGTGTGAATGAGGCCTAAGGGGTTATTTTATTACTTCATTCATGAGGACTACTGTGGTGTTCAAGATTATTGCTGAAATTCACACATCAGAATAACGATAGATAGATAGATAGATAGATAGATAGATAGATAGATAGAGAGATATGAGATAGATAGATATGAGGTACAGAGATAGATAGATATGAGATAGATAGATAGATAGATAGATAGATAGATAGATAGATAGATAGATAGATAGATAGATAGATAGATATGAGATAGAGAGATATGAGATAGATAGATATGACATAGATAGAAAGATAGATATGAGATAGATAGATAGATAGATAGATAGATAGATAGATAGATAGATATGAGATAGATAGATAGATAGATAGATAGATAGATAGAAAGATAGATAGATATGAGATAGACAGGTAGAGAGATCGAGAGATAGATATGAGATAGATAGATAGATAGATAGATAGATAGATAGATAGATAGATAGATAGATAGATAGATAGATATAAGATAGATAGATATTAGATAGATAGATATTAGATGGATAGATAGAAAGAAAGATATTCGATAGATAGAAAGAAAGATAGAGAGATATGAGCTAGAGAGATAGATAGATTTGAGAGAGATAAATATGAAAGAGGTAAATATGGGACAGATAGATATGAGATAGAAAGATAGATATTAGATAGATAGAGAGATATGAGATAGATAGCTCCAGTCTAAATTCCAGAAGATGCTCTGCTATATACAGTATATACTGTATATTGTGCTTTGAACCAGAACGGAGGCCAAGGGAACGTCTTTTTAATTGAGGCCATGAGTTCTTGGTGCGCTGTGGTCAGACCATAAGAAGAAAGGTATGGTCAGCATCCTCTTGGAGAAGCGGCTGCTTTTCTTGGTGCTGACTGCACTGTTTTACTGTTTTGCCAGATCTGCATCTTTGTGTGATACGTAGGAAGTTGTGGTGAGGCCTGAATTCCTTCACAAGTATGTGGTGTTTGTAAATAGAACGTACATCATCTCCGGCTGCTTCCAGGACAAAGAAACTTAAAGGGTCTCTACAGGATTAGAAAAACAGAGCTGCTTCCTTCAGAGGAGCAGAGCTGCAATCCTGGACCCAACCTCTGGGCAGATGTGCACTGTTGTTAAAGGAAATAGGCATGGTTTTTGATCCTGTACAACCCCTTTAACCCCTTAATGCTCCATGACATACAGTTACATCATGGAGATTCAGAGTTTGTATAGAGCGGCGGTCTATTCTGCTCCATACAATGTGAGTATCGGCTGTCTTTGACAGGTGACATATGCCTGCAACAGTCGCCATCAGCGCTTATGCTGATCATCACTGTTAACCCTTTAAATACCCCAATCAGAGTTCTGGGCTTCCAAACGTTTACCCCCGCGATGAGATCACTGAGTACCATTCAGCTGCAATGGCAGCCTGAGGCCTTCTGATGTTTCCCAGTACTGCCATTGCTGATTGCCCATGAAAGGGTTAAGGTTAGGATTTGTCCACGGCCGGCTTCATAGCAAATTCCGCAGCAATGTCCGTCAATAGCATGCAATGTAAAGTGATTTTTCCATGCCCATAAGCAGAAATCACTTGGAAGAATCGCAGCATGCTCTATTTTTGTGCGAGACTCGCACAGATGGCTTCCATTGCAGTCAATGGAAGCCATCCGTCACACAGTGATTCCAAAATGTCAATTTTGAAATTGCCGCATTGCCAGCACAACGGCGCCTCATTCTCTGCACTGCGCATGTGCAGCAGCATGCCAGCCAGCACATCTGAGACAGGAACGCAGGGGTCACTGGCTGGCACAGGGTCGGATTTCACTGCGAGATCTCGCAGGCGGAATCCGATCCGGCTGTGTGCATGTGGCCTAATTTGTGTGTCTTAGAGTGGCTTAACGCAGAATGACCAATGAGCGCATAAGCATCCAACAATCATCCCAAGACTTATTGCTCCTCTGCTTTCACACAGTAGCGATAGTCATTCACTGGATGGAGGTCGAGCACGCTGGAGATCTTTTGTGGCCATCCGCCTGCATTCACTGTGAACAGGCAGTCATTCAAAATAAGCAACTGCCTGTTTACTACACTGAGCGGGAACTTGCTTATTAGTCGCTTGGCTTCAGTGAGCTGCAATGAAGCAACCAACAACTAATGGGCGATTTCTCACCTGTAACCTGTTGGGTCCCAAGTTTACATGGAACAGCATCGTACATTTGAGCGTTTTTGCTTTTTTTGGCTCATAGTTGGCCCGTGTAAACCCTCCCTTATTAGCGCTAATGGTCCCATTGCAGGTTGCTAGACGTATCTTGGAGGTGCTAAACAAGACTGGGTGGTGGAGTTACCGGGAAGGGTGGGGGGAAATTGCCTTTTCTCGAGATCTAGTCCTGCTTTTGAATATCACATTCATAGCTTGTGCAAATGCACCTCAGATGATTCATTCCTTCAGTTTGATCTAAAGAGTTAAGATCCGGAGTATTTTATGATTCAGTTTTATGTCATCAGATGTTGGCATTCATGGTGGCACTGAGGAGTGTTTGTAGCCCCGTGAAAGGCCCCATTTTCTATACCCACCTAATGAATATTTTTCTTTGTGTGTTCTCATTTCAGAGTCCTTCCAGGTGGTGGTCCGAGGGAATGGCTTCCACAGCGCCCGTGATATCAATCAAGTCTTGTGCAGCTTTAGGCTCAACGATAGCTTTACTATAAGTAAGACCTCTGCAGTAAAGTATAAGAGAGTGCGGAATTGGAAATGTGGAGAAGTTACTTGTAACAACCAATTATCACCGTTTTTGATAAATCTCCCCCAATATGTCAAATGATTGCCCTACCCTTATAATGTCAAATGTACATTTCTTTTGAGTATACTTACCTACTGTAATGTAGGCATCTACTATGCTTTTAGTCATGGCCAATGGCTTTAAAAAGACACTGGTCTTCTTCTTCCTACCTAATATGTTGGATATCTTTACAACGATATGTCATCTTGAAGGACAGCCCACCGCATTAGTGTGTTAATTGTCACAATCTTCACAGCCACAGCCAGGACCACTCTTACCTGCCTCAAACTTGTCCCGCATAGGAGAAATCTGCAGCCGTTCAAACTCCTTGAGCCCCTTTCCCTTAGTGATCACAGATTCCAATTACAAAGCTTGGGCAGGTAAATAGCCCACTAGATACCAGGTATTAACCCCTTCCCTGCCCTAGACCACCAGGGATGCTGCTGGCATTAACCCCTTCACCAGTGTAGACCACCAAAGATGTTACCACTAAGTGCTTCATTACCCTAAACCACCAGGGATGTTACCATTAGCCCCATATCTATACTAACCCACCAGGGATAATATTTTTTTTTATTTAATCCTTCTAGACCACCAGGGAAGCAAAATACTGTGGGTTGCCTTGACTTATCTGGACACGATATGCAATATTTATCTGGATATTGGATGAATCTGTTTATGTAGACACTGTTTAACTGTAGATATCGGGATGCAGTTGTGTATCTGGCTGTTGTGCGGCTTATTATTTGGATGCTATACAGCAATATTTATCTGACGCTTCTTCAGATCACCTAGCTTCCGAACTACCCTGCTCACTATCTACAAAGGCTTGGAGTAAAGCCCCTTTATACATAGGACAATTGTTGAGCACTGAAGCACCCAACAACTGTTCCAGCCATGATCGTTACCGTGCTTTCACAAGAGGAGCAATCATCTCTAGTGAATGGAGGTGGAGCAGGACACAGATCGTTCCAGATCGCCTGCCTTCATTCACGGTAAACAGGCAGTTGATGAATTACTGCCTGTTTAAACTGAACGATGCAGCGATGGACCAACAATGGTTTTATGGTCTGCATGAAAGATCCGATCAGCGATTTATCAGTGATCAGTCTTTGACTGCAAACTACTTGATCTAACGATCCTTCCGTGTAAAAGGGGCTTAAACGTTGCCACCAACCCTTCTACACAATGTGAAGGACAACACCAGATAGACCTCCTGTTACAGAACAGTCTTCCTAAATGATCACTACAATATAATATGCTAATAAGCTCATTCACTATAACATTCCAGTTTTATGGAAATGGATACAATCTGGTGAAAAATATTCTATGAAGTTGATGTCTTACCATGTCTTCCAGATCAGAAACCTGATGTCATACAAGATACATACCTGCTCTGTCCCGCTCCGGTTATTGATGAAGTTGGACAGTACGTATTTAGCATTTGTAGTCTTGTTGGCACATGCACTTATATATTTTTTGTGGCACTCAGATGCCCACTTCTCCGTCATGGTCAAGCCTTAAGGCCTATTTAGACACAATGATTATCACTCAAAAGATGTCTTTTGAGCAACTTTTAAGCGATAATCGTTGTGTCCATTAACACCTAAAGGAGATCGCTCAAACGTTGAGTGATCACCTTGCGCTCCCATAGGGGGATACAGAAGACAAGCGGGGCCGCTTGTCTTTTGTATCCAACTTCTCCACAATGAGAGCGCCCGGCTGTCGCACAGCCGAGCTCTCCCAGTGGAGGATGCAGAGGACAAGCGGGGGGCCATTTATTCTCTGCATCCAGCTGTCCCCCGCTGGGAGAGCCCGTCTGTCATTCAGCCAAACGCTCCCAGCAGAGGACAAGCAGGGGGCCGCTTGTTCTCTGTAGCCAGCTGTTCCCCGCTGGGAGCGGCCGGCTATCATACAGCCAAGGCTCCCAGCGGAGGATTCAGAAGACAAGCGGGATGGCCCTGCTTGTCTTCTACATCCAGCTGTTCTCTGCTCAGAGCACCCGGCTGTTACACAGCCGAGCGCTCCATGCAGGGTATAGAGAGCACAGCTGGACCGCTCTGTTCTTCATACGCAGCCTGTCATCAGCTGAAACACTAGTATCAGCTGTATCCCGCTGTGAATCCCTGATAAGGCTCATCGTTGTCTTTCAGCACGCTGAAAGACGACGATCAGCGACGGAATAACGAAAACTGCCTGATGTCAGTGCAGATACACACAATGATTATTGCTCAAAAGACGGCTTTTGAGCGAATTTTGAGCGATAATCGTGTCTAAATGGGCCCTTACAATATGCAGTTTTTTAAAAGTTCTGCTGTATACTTCAAAATTGAAATATGCCTGTCTGGTAACTAAAGTCGATCTTAAAATTTATCAAAGTCCAATGTGATTGGGAAAAACAAGGTGGTGGAAAAGGGTCAGCAAAAGAATGCTCCTGATTCCTAGCCACTAGAGATGAGCAAGTAAGGTACTTGCTAAGGTACATTACTCCAGCGAGTAGTCCCTTAGCCGAGTATCTCCCCGCTCGTCTCTAAAGATTCGGGGGCCGGCACGGGTGACAGGTGAGTTGCGGCGGGGAGCGGGGGGGAGAGAGAGAGATCTCCCCTCCGTTCCTCCCCGCTCTTCCCCGCCGCTCCCCGCCGGCCCCCGAATCCTTACTGACGAGCGGGGAGATACTCGGCTAAGGCACTACTCGCTCGAGTAATGTGCCTTAGTGAGTATACTCGCTCATCTCTACTAGCCACATCTTTTACTGATCCCTATTGCAGGACTAAACTCATGGAGAATTAATAATTAAAGGGAACCTGTTACCTACATTTAGCCCTATCAGCTAAGCTGAGTCCGGGGATGTCAGTGTTATACTTGCCTTACCATTGTTCCCGCGCTGGAAGCCGCTGCTCCGTGCATTGAGCGGCACTGCTTAGTAGTCCAAGTGTTGTCATTTTAGAATGGGTGAACTACTTAGCAGCACCACTCAATGCATTGAGCGGTGGCTTCCTGCGTTGACACCGGGGGAACGATGGGGAAGGTAAGTATAAGACTTTCATCCCTGGACTCAGCGGTCCCCTACTTTCAGCCCAAGAGCTTGGCTTATAGAGCTAAAAGTAGGGGACAGAGTCTCTTTATGCTTTATATACATCATGGGGTAATGATGGGACAGTTGGGTTAATGGGTTCTACGCAGTTTGCTTGTTACTGGTCTACCAGAGACTGGTGGGCACAGTAGGTGGACAAGGGCTATGGCTAATCTAGTCACAAGGGCGTTGTATATTCTGCATACATGAAAAACACTGTTTTCTAGGATGCCCATCATTCTTATAGTAGAAGGTGGTTTTGATTTCTTAATCTTCTTTTTAAGGGTGATGTATCTGCAGGTCAGTATGAACATGGGCCTCAACTTTATCTCCAGTTCTGTGAGCATCACCAGTACACACTGTGTAAGTATTACAGGTGCACCTTTACAGCATACACTACTTGTGTTTATCATAATTACAAACTTTATATTGTGCCTCCTTACCAACAAGACCGTTTTTTTGTGAGGGGGGGCAAACTAGGTCTCCACTTTCTAGTCTAGCCTTGTCTACCAGGGACTTTATGATCAACTCCTTCAGTGCCCTAAACCACCAGGGGTTTAACCATTAAATCTCATAGGCTACAGAGATTTACAGGGTTTCCAGGCGGCGCCAGCTGTCAGTGCAGGGATACATCAGGGTCAGAACGGCTCCAATCTCTGTGTAGTGGACGATGCTTGTAATTACAGGCACAGCTCTCATTGAAATCAATTACAATATCACTGACCTCTGCTGTAAAAAATCCAGTTCTGTAGACCATACCCTCCAGGTTGTGTATTCTGCACTTTTCTTCCAGACTCCAGATCTCATGACCAGCACTCTGACAACAGTCTGTGCCCTGCAATTAGTGGGTCATGTGACCTGGAAGCCAAAAGAAAAGTGTGGACTACACAGCCTGGTAGGGGACAAGGTCTAGAACTGGATTGTTTACAGCAGAGGTCACTGACACTGTGATGGACTTCTAAAAAAAATGAAGTGTTTCCATAAATCCTGCAATACCCTAGGCCATCAGTAGCCCCCATTTACTTCCCTAGACTAACAGAGATGCCACCATTAACTCTTTTATTATCGTAGACAGCAATAGTTGTCACCATATAAAGCTTCACCAGCTTAGACCCCCAGGCATTTCCACCTATAACTCCTGTACCACCCTTAATAAAGATTAAAGGGAATCTGCCAGCTGGAACACACTGTCCATTCTGCCGGCATGATGTTATAGAGCCGGAGGAGCCGAGCAGATTGATATATAGTTTATGGGGAAAGATTCAGTAAAACTTGGATTTTATTCATATATTTCTCCGCTCATTCTGAGCTGAGTAGTCCAGTGGGCGGAGCTATCAGTGACTGAAAGCTAACCCTTATGTACAGTCATACATAGATGATAGATATCAATCACTGATCGCTCCGCCCAACTGACTATTCAGCTCAGAAAGTGCAGAGGTATAAATGTATAAAACACAAGTTCTACTAAATCTTTCCCCATAAAACTATTGTGGCAAGCTGGGGTTAACTCGCCTCTAGATGTCCGACCTCTCAGTCTGGAAATGGACACCACACATGTATTATGGTAATACTCCACAGACTTGCCCTTTTCTTAAATCTGGCGCCTATCAGCATTTATTTTCATGTCACAGCAAATGCATAGAGCACAAGAAAAGAAGGTATCAGCAGCACTCACCACTACCTATCCGGCGGGGGTCTTTGTTCAAGGATGAATAGTGTGCACGCCTGGCCGGGATCGGATCCAAATCACTTGTAGTCACAGGTGAATGAAAAAGCGTCAAGCAGCAAGTTGTCGGTGCAATCTCTTTTTATGTATCCATCAGAATACAGGACAAAGACCAGCACAGAAGGTTGAAACGTCGTGTTTTGTGTGATGTAGAGGCTGTTAGCCTGTATTCTGATGGATACATAAAACTGATTGCACCGACAACTTGCTGCCTGACGCTTTTTCATTCACCAGCAAATGCATAGAGGGCATATCATATAGTCCATAAATAAGGGTTCACCAACCCACAGGGCCACCGGCGGGTAGTCTATCTATGGGGTGTCTGGAGGACATCCTTCTCTGACTGACTGGTCCACATGGACCTCAGGCTCACAGTCCTGATGACTGCTCCTACAGCCTCCAGCATTCCCCTGAGTGTGACCAGAGCTAAAGCTTTTATCTAGTTCCTGCTCCACCCATAGGCGTTAAGCCTTTCTCTGCAGTACCAGAATGCCTGTCTAGGCCCTCTGCAGGGCACTCTTGGTACTGCACTTCTACACTATATTTCAGTCTGCTCAACTCCTCCAGCTCTATAACATGATACCTGCAGTGTGGACAACATGTCCCAGCTGACAGACTATTTTAAAGAATTTTTTAAGTATTATAATAATGCTGACCCATCCTCAGGGTAGCTCATCAATATTGAATCAGCAGGTATCCGTTGTCTAGCACTTCCATCAATCAGTTGGTGTGAATAAGCCATGGCATGCTGGAAGAATTACAATCTCAAAGTGCCCAATTCATATGCATTGGCCCGCAATGGTACTGCAGCTCTTTCCCATTGAAGGGAATGGAAATATCATTTTTTTTGACCATTGCACAATAGACGGAGTTGTGCATCTCCTGGAGCGCCGCGGCTCATTCACATCCGTTGATCTGTGGCGGTGCCAGGCGTTGGACTCTTATGGATACAATATTGATGATGTGCCCAAAGGGTATCATCAGCATTATAATGCTGGAAAATTAGCACTTTATGGTGGTATTATGTGGACTCTTTAAGGTAGTATTATTTGGATACTGTATATTATTTGGGGCACTATGTGGTGGTATTACGAGTGTTGTGTATAACTGAACACTATGTAGCAGCATTATTTATATGCATCGGTATTGTTTTCCTAGTTTGCTCTTTTGTAACTTTACCCTAATACTGTACATTTAATAATAAATAGATTGCTCTTGTAATAACGTGACCCAATCTCTTCCACAGCGCACTGGAATCATTCTGTTCATTGCCCTACTGATACTCTTCCTTCTGCTTTTCCTGGCTCTGCTTTGGTGGTTTTGGCCACTCTGCTGCACTGTGGTAAGTTCTGGTAATGAAGTCATTTTCAGTTTCTATGGAAGTGGCATTTCTTTAAAGGAGTATTCAGTAACACTAATACATTGCATGATGAAATGTTCTGCAGTCTTACAATATACTTTGTGTAGCGATTCCTCACGGTATTCGAGATCTCCACTTATAATTGAATTGGATCCTCTAAAGGGAGCCTGTCCTCACCTATAAGCACTGTATAAGACAGGGGCCGAACAGTCCAGGGATGTATTTTTCGTAGTTAACTGGCTCCCAGTTCCCTCGCCGTCGGCCCTGGAAACCAGCGGTCAGTCCATGCATCAGACTTCTCTCTGCATACCCATAATGTGTGTGAATCCGGCCCACCACTGCATTTTTTTTGCAGCCCGCTGGCCGTTCAGCAACCTAACAAGCTTTTCACTCACCCAGTCTGCAGTTTCGGTTCGGTGGCAGCAGTGCAGGACCGGACAGGCTAGATGAGTGGAATGCCTGTAGAAATGCTGCTCATCCAGAGGCCAATAGGGAGGTCACTATTACTACTGGAACTACTGTGGGGCGTCACTGATTACTACTGGGGCCAGTATAGGGGACACTATTATTACTGGAGCCACTAAGGGGGTCTCTGGTACTACTGTGGGAACCAATGTAGGGGACACTTACTACTGGAGCCACTATGGTGGAGGGGGGCATTATTACTACTGGAGCCACTATAGGAGAAGGGCCATTATTACTACTGGGGCCAATTTGGGAGTCACTATTAGTACTGGGGTCCCTATGGGGGTCATTATTACTACTGGGGCCAATATGGGGGAATAATTACTACTACTGGGGCCAATATGGGAGTCATTATTAGTACTGGGGTCCCTATGGGGGTCATTATTACTACTGGGGCCACTATGTGGAAATCATTACTACTACTGGGGCCTATATGGGAGTCACTATTATTACTAGGGTCACTAATACTACTGGGGCCACTATAGGGGTCACTAATACTACTGGGGCCATTATGAGGGGTCATTATTATTACTAGGGTCACTATGGGGGGGGCAATATTACTACTGGGGCCACTATAGGGGGTTCATTATTACTACTGAGTCACTATTATTACTGCTTTCACTATGGGGGTCTTTATTACCACTGGAGCCACTATGGAAGTGGGTCACTATCACTAATGGTACTACTATGGGGGTCACTATTACTACTGGGGTCGCTATGGGGGGTCACTATTATTACTGGGGTCGCTATTAGTACTGGAGCCACTATGGATGTGACTATTATTACTGGTCACTATGAGGGGTCACTATTATCTTACAGGCTTACAATTACAATAAGCCCTTTAAAGACAACCATAAGGCGGATGTGGCCTTAAGTAAAAATGAGTTAAGGCTCATTAACACACAAAGACAATCTTTCAAACGATTGAAAGAGTGACAGTTTTAGCAATCATTTTGCATAAAGTAGTAATGGGCGCTAATGCCCATTAGCACTTTATCAGCTTCATTTGCATGCAAATGAGCCTCCAAGAGATGCTTGCAGAACACAGCAGGTGGTCTGAGCTCTGCAATTAGCTCCTTTGTTCTTGCATGGGCTGTCAGCTGAATATAATGTAATCAACTGCTCCCGTGGAGAACACAGCTTATGCTCCTGTTATCTCTATCCGGCTGAACGATGGATTTTAAGCTCACCTTAAAATCATCGTTCAGCCGAAGAGTAAACGATGGGAGCATTTACACATAATATTATCACTCATATGCCATCGTTTGAACTAATTTTGAGTGATAATCATTGCGTGTAAATGGGGCTTAAGACACCCCTGCCTGTCCTAGAAGATAACCTCTCCCAGTTAAAGACATTGTCTCAGGTAGAAAACCCATTGTTCATTGATCATCACTGCCAAAAATGAAATTTTCTCCGCAGTGGCCACGAATGTGTAAATTTAGAATTACATGTTAGCCAACATGAATGGTCAGAATTAGGTTTTTGTTGGCAGCCCTCAGCTGAAGCCAGAAGATGCCTCCTCTATTATTTCTGTGGGCTCTGGTGGGCAGATGGAAATGGGCTGTTTTTTATTTCTGCCAAAAATGCATTGACATTTAATGAAATATGTCTGGTTTTCTTAACAGGTGATTAAAGAGCCACCACCGCCTCCTCCTCCAGAACCAGTGAGTACTGAGCCTTAAAGTGTCTTTATATGTGGCGATTATTACCCAAATTATCGTTGAAAACAGCGGATTGGGGCGACAGTCGCCCTGTGTACTAGCAGTCGCTGACAGGGAATTAAGTGAGACATTTTTCACTTGTTGGAATTGCTTGGTTTTTAGCAGAACTAGAAACCAAGTGACTGTCGGCAATGGAAACAGTGTGTGTTTGCAGTGAGTAGAGGGGGGCAAGTGGACCACTTCATCTCCATTCACAGTACACCTATCACTCCTGTGTAAAGCATAGGAGCAGTAGTCGCTGGGGCGTCCCATATAAAGGGACCTATAGGGACCTTTCACATGAGCTGAATATTTGTGGAAAACTCCTCTAAAGACGCTGACTATGCTATTCCGAGATGCTGGGTGTGCTACCTGTGGGCTGTTCTGGAGAAAATGGGTTTTGGTCAGCCTTTTAACCAGTGGCTTAGGCTGCGCTATGTGTATCCAAGGGCTAGGGTTTGGCTAATAATGCAATTTCAGAAATCTTTAGCTGAGCGAGTGGTACACGTCAGGGTCGCCCTCACTTACCATTGTTGTCTGTAGTGGTGATTAAACCCTTGGTGGCTATTTTGCATAACACAAATGATGTTTTAGGATTTTATAATGGTGAGAGAGGAATAGATTACTTTATAGGGGGATAAGCTTTTGCTATTTGTGGGAAGCACAGATACTTTGCTCACTAAAATAATAAATACCATTATCAGTTTAGGTAATTCTCTACTACAAATTGGATGAAATCTGCATTGCTTCTTCGTTCAGCTGCTCCGGCATCAATACAAACGGGAAGGGTGTTGGTTCCTGGCCTGGATATCCAGGAATGGAACCAACAATGTATCACTTATTAATCTATGATAGAAAAATCATGCTGTGAAGTAGAAATAGTTTACATTGAGATATGGAGTTATGAAAGATGACCCTGATGCCTCATCTGCTGCATGTTCTGCAGAACTCATCGATTTGGCATCTTTTCAGGAAGATTTATGGGTTGTTTAGGGACCTTCTTTGAAAGAAAGGAGTAACTGTTATCAAACTGGACGAATTACAGCTTTGGGGGAATTGCCAAACTCAATGCCTGGATTTACTTCCTAGCGTCACAGTAACAGCAATTACAGGGGTGGAGACTGGACACAGAAAGTGGACTTATAAGTCACATATCGGAGGAAGGACCATTGTTAGAATCTTCGGAAGCATATAGGATAAAGCTGAAAGTACCCACTCTGGTTCTTCTACATGAAACATGGTAGAAATGTAGAGATATCTTGGTCATGAAAGGTTGTACTAAAATCATGTCATTTTGGGCCAATGTTTATTATTTGGAATTGATGGGTTTAGTAGTTGATCCCAAAGAAGGATTAAATATGTATACTGGTTATATGATTACAGTAGTTTTGAATCGTTCCTGTCTGAATTCGGGTTTTCACACTCAGTGTTTTATTAGTTCTTGCAGCTGCAACATGTGGCACACAGTCAGGTTTGCACAATATTACTAATTTTGCTTACATCAGAGGTATTCGACCATATTACTATATCTTATGCCTCTCATAACTTAAAGGGATTGTCCATCTCTGAAAGATTGGTCATTTATTCTCAGGATAGGTCTTTAATGGCTGAGACCCCAGCCAATCAGCGGTTCAGGAGTGAGATTCAAATTTTTTAATTTTCCCTACTTGACTGACCAAAACATGTACATGAGGTGCCTGCAACACTGCACAATTCAGAAAATTCATCCTATAGTAACGTAATATGCGAGGCTGAATAAAGACACATGTTCATCTAATGCAGCTTATTACCCCCTCCCCCCCTCCTCCCCAATGTTTATCTAGAGGAAGGCAAAAAACCACAATGAGGTAGAAGCCAATTTTCCTCATTTTGGGAAAAAATTCCTTCCTGACTCCAATCTGGCAATTGGAATAATCACCCGATCACTGACCCTTTTGAAGTAATCAGTTATATAACAGATAATATTGTATCGCTCAAGAAAGACATCCAGGTCCCTCTTGTACTCTTGTATCAAATTCGCCATCACAACGTCCTCAGGCAGAGAGTTCCACAGTCTCACTGCTCTTACAGTAAAGAACTCCTATGTTGGTGCGGAAACCTTCTTTCCTATAGATATAAAGCTATTACAATACAACAACAGAACAAATCTACTAATATAACTACAAACCAAGAACCAAGGTTATGATATAAATGCAGAACGAAATCCAAGTGCATCTCAAATACTAGGGTGGTGAGACATTTGATGTTTAGAGACGCACATGGGGGCAGATGGGCCCCATCAGGGGCAGGAAGGCATTCAGTGGCTATGGAAGCACCTAGGGGGCGGGTGGACTTTTCAGGGGCAGCAAGGCGTGCAAATGGATAAATGTGCTGCATTTCAGATATGGGGCTAATCACCACAGAAATATGTCATAGTGCACTGGCAGCAGTGCCTACTTGGTCCCTTACTCTAGGCTCATCCCTGCTCAAAGCTATTTCTACTTCGTAAGTTGTAAAGAACATCCATGTTATTATTTAAATTTGGGAGTCAGGAAAGACACTAAATGTTCTAGGTTTTCTGGAAATGGAGGTAGGTCTTAAACATATGATATGGTCTTGCCCGGTTCTTTCTTCTTTTGAGAAAAGGCATCTAACCTAATATACAAGGTATATGGTGTAAGAGTACCTAATGTGTCAATGTTTGCTATACTTGGCTATGTAGGAGATGTATTGGCTGATGACATGGTAAATTTAACTATAGCCGAAATAATATACCAGGTCCGTAAACCAATAGCTAGACACTGGCAGCAAAATGCTCCATCATTAGTTGAAGAATTAATCAGAGTATTAACCCTTTGCAATCCAATTTTGGATTCATGGTTTCCTAGGAGGCTTTCTTTTTCTGCCATTGTACAATGGCGCCATCTGCTGGCTAGAGCCGGTACTGTGGTATGGGACATGCTGGAGAGGCCCCCGACAACAGAGCGGCCAGTAATATACAGTAAGAATACCCTGCCAGACGTCTTTCGACATCGGGGCTGTACAGCCTTTAATCAGAATGTCTTCAGACGTTAGACAGTGGATTGGAAAGGGCTAAAAACCAGTGATACTATTGGAAAAAGGTTTATATTTGAGAAGAGGTACTTCTTCAAAGTTTGACAGGCAATGGGAACCATGGATAGGTTCTCCCACTCTTGCATGAACACCTTCTACTACTCTTGTGATATTGAATGATACTCATACATGGTTCATCAAGATTCTCTGCTTATTTTATACATATTGTGAGGAGCTCAGAGGTGCGTTTCCAGATATCACTATGTTGTGGTTCACTTATGTACAACTTGCCTCTTTTTACAATGCTAATGGAAGAACGTCTTATTTTTCGACATCTCTCACACCAATAGTGTCGATCTTTACCTCCACTTCACCACCAGCCCGCAGTCTTTCAAGTTTATATGGATTACTTCCTTCCCTTGCCCCTCTTCTCCACTTTAATCCCCTTGTTACTGTTGTGCTCGTTCGTCTGTTAGATACCTCGCTTGGTATGTTACTGTCTCTTTTGTTTTTAATTTACATTCGTACTGCTGTTTTATAGGGCGCCTCCTCGGTGTTATATCCTATTGATGTTAGACTGTATTATATAAAAGGCCGTTCAATATTCCTATCTGCTAATTTTTTTTATTTCTATATGGCCCACGGTATTTCACGTATGATTTTGGAATTCCAGCCCTGCAAAGTTGGCGTTCTTTATATTTTTCTACTGGAAGGTCCCATTTTTTGCCTATTTTTGTTTGTATTTTCATTTGTGTGTTTTCTGTTTTTTTGTAATATTTTTGCCAAAATGTCTATAAGCAGATTAAACCTAAATCCCTATGGAGTGAGCAATAATGTTATCATATGACTGTGTAAAGAGAAACTATGAATCTGAAGCTTCGTATAAAAAAAAATTACTATTACCACCAGTTTTACTTAACAAGAAAGACCACAAAACATAAATGTGGTTGAGTTCAGTGGGCCGCGTTTTTTTATGGAAAGGATCGTTGTCCGTATCAAATCAAACAAAAACTAACCCCAAAGTAATTAGCTTGTGTCTTCATGCAAGTTTAGTCATGGCTGATAAAATAGGCCACACTTGCTAAAAATCCACCAATAAGGAAACTATGTAAACCTAAGCTGTGTCCCGATCCCCACATAACGGAAAACAGGCTAATTCAATCCCCTTCTGCAAGCCTGACAGAAAGATGTCAATTCCAATGGCGTGATGTGTACTCCATCCGCCAACACTATTGACCCCTTTAAATTGTCTATGGCATATAGCTCCTCCCTCACCATTGTGAATATGCCTGGACACCTAAACTTTTAATAGCCTTCTGACCCTCTTAATCGCTTCCAGGTTGCATAGTCCTTTCCAAAGCATTCTAGAACCAAACCAGAACCAAACTGTCAAAAAAGGTTATCCAAATCTGACTCAATACCCCATATCAGTTGAAATAGTTTTACCGAACACAGGTCATTACCCCCAGTGTAGGAACTGTCCATGGGAACTGGCCGTTTGCATGCAGTAACCATTCATCTGATGCCAAACAATGGCTCTTGCAGGTGGATGGCATCACCGAACCTTCAGCTTAATTCAATGCAAAACGTAGGACTAGATGTCCAGGCAAAAGCTATGAAAAAGTAGACTAAGCCCAGCAAATCCCTGACTCAGAGTCAACCTACAGCCCTCCCTGTGGAGTAAACCTCTAGGGAACCATGGCTGAAGGACGGACCCAATTTTGGCATAGGCTTCATTCCCACCAGGGTGTCCGATTTTGGTACATGAAAAATGAAATGATTAACGTGTGCATATTGGTATGACATCCGTATGCCAACTCAGCAATGATGAGGGAATAACAGGGTCACACAGATGCTCTCCTTGTGGGTCTCTTTTTTTATTGTACACCCACCAACTCTCGACCGAGAAGTTGGATCAGAATAAGGCATGTTGTGATATATATATATTTACAGTCATGTAAAGTATGGCATGTCATGACTGTATATGTAACAAATATTACACATAAGTAGTTGAGCAAAACTTATGGAAACCCCGGAAACCCAAGAATATCTCTACTGGAATGTAAGAGGTTATTCATGTGTTAGCCATGTACCAGCCAACAAAATCCTCATTCACTGCACCATACATGACTTGGAACCCCCTTCCCTTTGTGTCAGGATACAGCTGGACTCTGCAGCTATATATACACAGGCTTCCTTTCATTCATCCCTATATATGACTTTAACACCACAGCCCCCAGACAATGACCCCCTTTGTTTTATTACATCAGTAGAATTCTAGAAGTAGTTAACGGCACCTTTGAAAAAAAATTGTAACTCCAAAACCCTCCAAAAAAAGTCCTGCAAGTATTTTTACATATACTGCAAGTAATGTATATATACAGTAGATCAACCTATTACATAAAGGACTACTATGACTGGCTAATCTGAGTACAAGTATATAGCTATTTTTCATTATAATGTGTTCACTTCCAAAGTTTTGAAAGTTTTCAACTTTTGACAACCCCTTTTAGATTGTGAGTCTCACAGAGTCAAGTTGGTCATGCTTTATACCTGCTCACTATTGCTGCAGTGCCCCTGCAGGGAAAAGGAAACATTGCATGACACTTATGAAAGTTAATGGGCCATGAGGAACATTGATGGATTTTCTATGATGTCTATGATACGATACCAATGTCCATTTTGGTCCAACTGTTGTGACTTCCCACAGGGAAGCACAGTGTCACTTTGTCTCTTGTCAGCTCCACTTATTTACTGGAGTCCACATAGTTGTCCCATTATTGTCAATGGTCAACCATGTGACTTCTCAGGAACAGCCAAGTGGAGTCAACAAGCGGCAAAGTGGAATGGCATTTTCCTAGTAGTTGGACCTTCATGCAATATGCCATCAATGTCTACCCTGAGAAAACCCTTTTAATTACAGTGGACATCATTGAGACACTTGAGCAGAGGACAACACATACTGGTAACAGCAGAACCAACCTTTGTATGAATTGGCAGAATGGCTCCTAAATATAGATGAGCGAGTATACTCGCTAAAGGCAATTCCTCGAGCGAGCATTGCCTTTAGCGAGTATCTTCCCCCCTCGAGACTGCAGGTTCGGGTGCCGGCGGCGGGCAGGGAGCTACGGGGGGAGCGGGGCGGAACGGAGGGGAGATCTCTCTCTCCCTCTCTCCCCCCCGCTCCCTCCTGATGACAGCCGCTACTCACCGCTCCCCCGCGCCGGCACCCGAACCTGCAGTCTCGAGCTGGGAGATACTCGCTAAAGGCAATGCTCGCTCGAGGAATTGCCTTTAGCGAGTATACTCGCTCATCTCTACTCCTAAACAGATGAACTCTAATTTGACTCTTGACTAATTTGACAAAATGATTGAGACATCAACAGAATGAACAGGGATGGACAATGCAGATGTCATCCGGATAGGTCATCATTAGTTAATAAGTAGGAGTCCGCCACTTGGGATCCCCACCAATCAGCTGATTAAAGTGACGGCAGTGCTTCTGTAAGCACCACTGTAATTTCAATCTATACCAGACACAGCGCCATACATTGTATAGTGGCTATGCTTGGTATTGCAACTCAGTCCTATTCACTTCATTGGGACTGAGCTGCTCTTAGGCCACATGACAAATGAATGTGATGTCACTGTGCTGAGAAGAGGCTTTGACGCTCACCTCTTCAATCAGCTCATTGGCGGGGATCCCAAGCGGCAGTATAGGTCATCAATAGTGCAGTCCTGGAAAACCTCTTCAATGGAAGCTGTATACAGCAAATCTTAACACAGCAAGCTCCCACCGGTGGCAAATGTAATGGCTGTGCATCAAGAATGCTGGAGCCGCGATGGACCACATTAAAGGGGTTATCTAAGAAAAAACAATTTTTGCAAAGCTGCTTACCAGGCTGTACAAACATAGAAGAAGCCATATTCACCCAACCCAATCCCCAGCCCCTCCCGTTCTAAGGGTACCCTGTCTCCTGCTGCGGTGATGGCAGTACTCATGCCAGGGACATATGACCACCGCAACTAATCACCTGCTGACTTTGGCTATTGTTAACGAAATCATGGACCAAGGAGAGAAAAAGTGTATATATCTAAATGCCATTCTTTTCTGAACAGACTTTATAGTATATGCTCCTAGAGGTGGAGGCCCTATGGAATAATAGTTAAGATACTTTACATTGGTAACAATGGATCGTGTCCAGAATCCTACAGAAGTAATAGGTTATCTTTAAAAAATTTGTAACGGATTCTTATCAGTGGTTTTGGTAGATAATGATAGTGGATACATGGGAATACGGATACATCAGATGATTTTTCTTTGCTTTATTTTTTCGTTATGCTTGTACAATCAGGTACATCAGGTACATAATACAAACATAGATTGGTAGATATATTGGTAACCCTACCCTGGCTAGTGCAAATATCTATAGGGTCAACTGCAAATATTAGTAGCGATAGAGTTTTAAACACTGACAGAAGAGTGTAAGGAAGCAAGTCTGTTGCCACAATAGAAGCACATTGTCAGTTGTCACCACCAAACAATTTGTGTGGCTTACCCCCCAAACGTACAAAGAACGTTGTTCAACAGTCTGGTTAACCGGCTGTCTTTCCACTGGTACCCCTATATACTGGTACCCTTCCACTGGTACCCTTGTAGTTTGTATTTTTGTGGGGCTTAGGAATAGGTGTATAGGACACGGTTGTAGGATATGTCCACACCCAGAAATGCTGTATATTGTAAACTCTGTAAACTGGATAGAGGAGGCCTGCACGGGTTCTCACCAACTACCCTGCTTCCCTGAAAATAAGACATACCCTGAAAATAAGACAGCATGAGTTTCCAGAATTTTTGAGGATGCAAAATGATTTTTCAGGCTTTTTGAGGATGCTTGAAATATAAGCCCTACTCCAAAATTAAGCCCTGCTATCAGTTAATTTAAAAAGTCAATTTAAATAGTGTCCAGGCAGCTATACATGTAAAAAAGTTAAACCTTTTTGAACAAAAATTTATATAAGACACTATCTTATTTTCGGGGAAACACGGTATTGACAAAGGGAATCGAGCCAACCAAGTTTTTGTCATTGGACTTGCTTAAAGTGACTCTCCGGTCTTGGACAAACCACATAACGTCTCTGACTACCTGATGCACATTGAGCCCTTGTGGTGCACCAGTAGACTGAGACACTATACGCTGCTGTCATTGGCCTGTGCTGCTCACATGAGCAGTGCTGGCCAATCAGAGCAGTGTATAGTATCTTAGGGCCCTTTTACTTGGGGTGATAAATTATTCAGATTCTCACATGCGGCAGGAATCTGAACGATTATCATTCAGTGTAAATGCCCTGACTGAACCACAAGCAAGAATTTGTTCGCTCTTTGTTTGTCATTCAGTTTCGGACCATGTAAACAGGCAGTCGTTCATCTATGAACAACTGTCTGTTTACCGTGAATGTAGGCGGATGGGCCGGAACGATTCCCGTCCCGCTCCGCCTCCAGTCACTGAGCGATGATCATTCCTGTTTAAAAGTACATGAACAATTATCACTGGGATGACCTGTCGGGTATCTGCACCCAACAAGTCCTCTCATGTAAAAGGGCTCTTAGACTGCCGACATACCACCAGGGCTCGATGTGCATCAGGTAGTCAGAAAAGTGTTATGGCCATCTTAGTTTGTTCATAACTAGAGGGTCGCTTCAACTGTGTCCACATCTACTCAGAAGAAATGTATAATGAGCTTCCATTTTGAATCTTGCCTATTCAGGAATCTGATGATGAGGATGGTCTACCAAAGAAAAAGTGGCCAACTGTGGATGCATCTTATTATGGAGGAAGAGGAGTCGGGGGTATTAAGAGAATGGAGGTAAAATGGGGGGAGTTGTCATGTTATAAATTCATTAGGTATATTTTCCATTTTTCATCTTATTAGACAGTGTTACCATTTCCTTCGAAAATAGAGTTTGTCCCTGACACCGACAGCACTGATTGGACAATGTCAGAGTGTGTAGGAACAAGCCCCATAAATGGCAACACCCACTTGTACTTCTATACCTATGTTTCCAGCAGAAATAACTAAAGAACAACAAAATACAGAGTTCTAAGGAAAGATATTTCAGAATGGTTGTTTCTTGGGGAATACAAGAATAAAGCCAACATATCATGAGAGCTGACGGGACCTTTTTAGTGGGTTGAATTTGGAGGTTACAGCCTGACAAAGTTGAGTAATACAAGATGTAGTATATACAGCATATAATTTATTTTACTGTAGGTGAGGTGGGGTGATAAGGGCTCCACGGAAGAAGGAGCAAAACTAGAGAAACCCAAAAACGCAATCATTAAACTGCCGGATCAAGAATTCGAACCCTGGGAGCCTAAACCAAAGAAAAACTCACACCGTAATAATCCGCAGGAGAGGAAATGGTACAGTCCAATCAAGGTAAAGAAGACATTACTTCCCTACAATGGTCTATCTTGTAGAGGAATTGTAGGGGAAGTTGCTCATGACTTTGTGTTTCACTTCAGGGAAAGCTGGATGCAATTTGGGCTCTGCTGAGGAGAGGATACGACCAAGTGTCACTGATGAGGCCACGGGCAGGGGACAAGGTAAGAACATATGACATGTCTGTAGTCACTTCCCTGTGAGAGGTCATCTAGGTTATCTAGACATACTTTGGATTTGTTCTTCAAGAAGATCTACTGTAGCTTGGTGTTTTATAAATGTGAAATCAATGCCACTCGAGGAATGCAACTTGAGGGGGTCAGCATGGCATTTGGCTCAGGTTCTTAGTGCCAGCAGGAACACCAGCAAGCTGCCGCCTTGGCCATGATATTTAAATACAGGACTAGGGCAGTGAACTAAATCTTTGGCCTGGTTGAAGGAAAGCCCATGACAGCACTTTTTGCCCTTAGGGCCTGGCAGGGCTGTGTTATTTTACGGTCATTGTACATAGCAGCCACTCAGGTCTATTATTTACCTGTGCTAGAAAGCTTGAAGCTAGATAGTATTTGGTTTGTGAGGCATAGTGTCAACCTTTCAGACCATTAGGGCAAAAAGTGTTGTCATCAGCACGCTAAGCTGCCAGAGTACCAGGGCAGGAAGTGTTGTCATGGTGACAGCTCATTGCTGAGTTCTGGGGAAAATAAGAGTTTTGTATTAACCCATTGACCAAAAGGGATATACATGTACATCCTCCAGAGTCTGGGTTTATACGGAGTAGGATCAGGAGCCTATCCCATTCCATACACGGTGGGCAACCAGGGCTGCTATGTATCTCTGCCTATTAAGACAGGCCTGTGGCCTGTCATAAAACAATCCCAATTCGAAAAATGTTGGGTCACTGTGTAAAATGTAAAGAAACAGATAATGCAATGACTTGGGAATTTCACCTAACCATATTTCCTTCACATTAGAACGCAGAACACATATCAGAAGGTGAAGAGAGATATTTTGAAATTTTTATTAATAAAAAAATTAACTTATTTAGAAATTGATGGCAGTAACACATCTCACAAAGCTTGGGCCAGGACCGTGTCTACCATTGTGTAGCATTCCCTTCTGTCTTCATTTGGCCTAGCATACTATATTACTATGTCTTCTTTTTACAAGTCTGTAAACGTCTGGGAAGTGAAGAGACCAATTACTGGAGTTCTGTGGAGGAATGTTGTCCCAATCTTGTCTGATGTAGGATTCTAGCTGCTCAACAGTCCGGGATCGTCTTTGCCGGATTTTTTGGTTCATAATGTGCCAAATGTTTTCTATTGGTGAAAGGTCTGAACTGCAGGCAGCTGGTTCAGCACCCGGACTCTTCTTCTGTGAAGCCATGTGGTTGTGATGGATGCAGTATGTGGTTTAGCATTGTCTTGCTGAAATATGCAAGGCCTTCCCTGAAAGAAACGTTGTCTGGATTGGGACATACATTGTTCTAAACCCTCTATATACTGCTCAGTATTAATAGTGCCTTTCAAATCGTGTAAGCTGCCCGTGCCATTAGCATCCCCATACCATCAGACATGAAGGCTTTTGAACTGTGAATTGTGGATGGCACAGTGAACTGTGTTCACGTACAATGATTTCTGGAAGCATTTCTGAGCCCATGTAGTGATTTGCATTACAGAATCATGCCTGCGTTCAATGCACTGATGCCTGAGGGCCCGTAAATCTCAAGCATCCAATACTAACTATTGTCCCTGTCCCTTGTGCACATGAATTTATCCAGATTCTCTGAATCTTTTGATGATATTATGTACTGTAGACAGTGGGATATTCAAAGTCTTAGCAATTTTACATTAAGGAACATTTTCTTGGTGTCAGTTGTTCACAGATTGGTGAGCCTCTGACCATCTTTGCTTCTGAGAGACTCTGCCTCTCTAACATGCTCGTTTTATACACAGTCATGTGACTTAGTAGAAAATAGACTCTCTAGCTGTTTTGTAGTATAGCAGTAGAAATATCACATACTTCAATATAAATGCAAGTTTAAATCCCCTATTGGAAAAAAATAAGTGTAAAATATTTTTTTCTTTTATAAGAAATAAAGGATATTAAATGTTAAAAAGAAAACCCTTTTTCTGTATTCATAATAAAAAGAAAACTGAAGCAAAAAAGCACAGCACCAGAATTGTGCTTTTTTTGGTCACCCTGTCTCATAGAAATACATTTAATAAAAAGCACTAGAAAAGTCGTATGTACTCCAAAATGGTACCAGTATAAACTACAGGTTATCCCGCAAAAAACAAGCCCTTACACAACCCTACTGACAGAAAGATAAAAAAGAGTTACGATGGTCAGAAAATAGCGGCAGAAAATCTTTTTATTTTTTTATTTTATTTTATAAAAATTTTTATTTAAAAAAAAAAATTGTACTGACTAGAGATGAGCGAGCATACTCGCTAAGGACAATTACTCGAGCGAGTATTGCCCTTAGTGAGTACCTGCCCGTTCGGAAGAAAAGATTCGGGTCCCGGCGCTGGTGAGCGGTGAGTTGCGGGAGTGAGCAGGGGGGAGTGGGGGGGGAGATCCTCCCCTCCGTTCCCCCCCGCTCTCCCCGCCCCCCGCCAGCACCCGAATCTTTTCTTCAGAGCAGGCAGGTACTCGCTAAGGACAATACTCCCTCGAGTAATTGCCCTTAGCGAGTATACTCACTCATCTCTAGTACTGACCCATAAAGTTATTATGTCATTTTTGCCAGTGTGTACCCCCCACCCCCCACCCCAAGGATGATGAAATTACCTTTTTTCCCTTTTTCACTCCATTTAGAAATTTCTAAAAAGTTTTTCAGTACATTATATGGTACATTAAATAATACCACTGAAAATTACAACTCGTCCCACAAAAAACAACAAGTCCTCAGACAGCTGTCGATGCAAAAATAAGACAGTTCCGATTTTTTGAAAGTGGAAAGGAGAAGTGGAGAAAAATAAGAATAAAAGCCGCATCCTTAGGGGTTAAAGGGGTATTCAAAAGCTTATGATTATAAGCTTTGGTGGAAAAGGCTCGACTGATGAGTAACTAATGAGTAGGACTCCCTGCAATCACCAGAATGGGGTCCACTCTCCCCCATTCCCCAGCTGCAAGTCGAAACATTCGAGCGCTGCGCTTTACGGTGCTGTAAGCTTTGCCAACTTTTCTATGGGGATCGAATCAAGTTTTGTGAAAGTGTAAAAGTTGCTATAAAAGCAGAAGTTTACGCAAAACAGGCGCCATTTCTTGACTATATGTTCTGCCTTTGACCAGTTCCCCCAGACTAACGCTATGTGGGAACAGACAATTTTGGCTGCTCTTTGAGATTTATCCTTTCTTTTCTCTTTATTTTTTACTTTCTTTCCTTTCTAGGGACGCTGTATTAATTTCACAAGAGTTAAAGCTGATGGAAGCCAAGCTATCTATAGGCCACCACCCAGAAGTTCTTCACCAAGCCCTCCATCACCTCCAAGTCAGCCAGCTCACCAACCTCCACAGCGGCAACCTCCATTGGGTCCTCCACCTTCACGAATGCCCCCAGGTCCACCTCCTTCTCGCCCTCCTCCGCAGCCTATACATTGAGCCCATGCCATTGGCTTCTGTACGCTGGACTTAATTTCACTTTGTTAGAGCGGCTGCACGACTGTAGTAAAAGAAGAGTTCTGGCCTGTAGTAGATTCTGCAATCTAGGAACCAGACATATCACACATAACAAAACTTCTTTCTGTCTTCCCCAACAGAATGCATTGCAATTGCCCTTGAGATGGCAAATTTACAAGACTACTACAATGCCCATGTAGGTCTTCATCATAACCCAGAGCTTTTTCAATGTCGTGCAGCTGCTTTTAACTCTTGCTGTTCTGATGTTAGTCTAGCAGCCGAAGGGTTACACATACTCGGTCTATTTATTCTGTCTGTTGTTGTTATATGTTAGAAATGACAAATGGAGTTTGTTGCTGGCCAGCAAAATATGCCCCATTTGTGCTCAGATGACAGCCTGACCTCAATGATATCCTCTCCAATCTCGTATCATGTAAACTCCATTTAGATCAGGTTTTCATTTTCTGCTTCACTTTCATGTACTAAATTCCCTAAGGGACCTTAGAAACGGGGCGGAATTCGTCACATTTCTACGTCACAATGTTATCCCTACGGGGCTTGAATTCCGCACCTGTTAAAATCCACAAGTCTGAACTTCAAAATTCAAGATTCAATTCTGCAGCCGAAAAGCTTTCTGCTACGGAATGAAGGACGTCCTGCAGAATTCTTGTTGTGGATTTCTAACATACAGGAGATCCTATTCCGTAACTAAGGTCTGTGGAAAGAATGCAATAAATTCTGCAAGACGTTCCGCAGCTAAAAATGCAACAAAATCTCCTCTAATTGATGACGTCTGCATCTGTGTTGCATCCTGCAGACAATTCCGTCCCGTGGGAAAGCACCCTGGAAGAAATGGCACTGGATACCAGCTTGTACTGTCAGGCATGCCGGCTAAGATCCCTTCCTTGATCTCAATAGGTCTCCTTGGCCCAATCAACTGTTCCTTCTTCTACGGAAAAATAAGTTGTTCCCTTGCCGAAATATATGATGACAGAGCTTGCATCAGATTAGTGTAGAAGACAGGGCAAGGCCAAGACCATGGCTAGTTGAGGTTCTCAGCAGACTATTGGCCTACAGACTGGTCCATGCCATCTGTAGTGTGGGCCGGAAGGAGAACAGTTATTCTCTCTTTGTATAAATGTGTATGTGAAAGTTATGTACAGCATTAGCATGTGACACTGCTGGGCAGTTCAAGTAATTTATAAGATGTGTTGACGATCTTCTTAACCTCCATCCCAGTAGCTGGAAGTCTCAGTTAGTTAGGGACAACTAATATGTCATCTTCAATAAGTGGGAATGTAATTTATTTGAGTACATATGTCTGTATTGAATTTACACAATTGAAGGCATTCATAATCCTTAACAACATTGTATAATCTCAGTGCCAGTCCAACAAATCTCAGAAAATAGGCATGGAATTTGTCATTTGAGGGCAACGTCACTGTTCTACAGTTGACTTTTCCTCTACAATTCTTCACTGTTGTTTTGGGAGATTTTTTAATCTTCATTGAGTTTATTGAACTCTGCAAATTCCAAGTTTAAAATGATGGAAGGATGAAAATGAAACATGGGGGAAGGACACTGTGTTTCGAAAGAATGTGCTTCCGACTGTACATTCAAGAACAGATTAAATTAGACTGGTTGACTGATAGTTTCTTTCTCAAAAGCATGGTTAAACTTTGAGAAGACCAGTAATACCAATGAAACACTCAACCTTACAGTAAATTGCTCCATTAGATATTGTCACAACTAACAATAGCCTGGTATGGTCCAAACATGGCTTCAATTTTAAGATTCATTGAGTAGCGATCCGTTAAAGAACAGAGAGCCAGTGGCATACATAGAAGAGAAGGTAGTCCATAGCAAATATGGTGCCCGTCATGGTTCCTTTTTGGAGTGAAGTGCTATACTTGCATGCACTGTGCAATTTCAAAAGGGATAAAATAACCAGGGCTGGCCCCCTCTCTCCAAGGGGACCATAGCAGTTCGTCTTCTATGGTACATACACCTTTAGAGAGGGTACAGGAGTTGAGGGATAGTGTGCTACTGTATTACACTCGCCCATCTTCACCAAGTAAAAAGCTCATGTCGAATGGACATTTGGAGCTGTAATTTGGAGGTGGCACCTCTTAAAGAAAGCCTGTCGCCTTAATTTTTGACTAGTGAAGCAATATACTTTTCCATGTGTGCCAACAGGAGGAATCCAACTGAACTTTTATTTTGTTTATTCATTTCTTGCTCCTCTCTCTCCCCATAAATTGTTCACTTGCCATACGCTAATTTGCAGCAAACCATCTGATGGGCAGTCCACCTCTGTCAGCGGACCAAGCTCTCTCCTTGACTATTGAACTAAAAACCACCCCTGTTCTTGCTGTGTGACCCTCCAGTGGGCAGAGCTTTCAATGCACTTGTGCTGCACTGACGATGGTGCATTCACGTGACGTCAGTGGCCCGAGAAGGACTCACAGTGCATGTACCCTTTCACCCAGTGCACTGCATGTGCTCTGATTCCTTTTTGGGCTGGACTGACGTTTTGCACATGCGCTGTTGTCAGTGCAGCTCAAGCGGATGGAAAGTGGGAGGTACGACGTCTCCAGTGGGCAGGGCTGAAAGTGTCACAAAGCAAGGAAGAAGGCATTTTTAGGTTCAAGAGTCAGGAAAAGAGACCAGAACACTGACAGAGGTGCCCATCGGATGGTCCACCACTAATTGGTATATGGCGCACAAACAATTTATGGGGCAATATTTCAAGAGGGGAGCAAGATTCAAACAAAATAAAGGTATGGCTGGATTCCCCATGTTGGCACATATGTAAAAGTATATTGCTTTACTAGTAGAGATGAGCGAACGTACTCATTTCAAGTAATTACTCGATCGAGCACCGCGATTTTTGAGTACTTCCATACTCGGGTGAAAAGATTCGGGGGGCGCCGGGGGCCGGGGAGAGGCATGGCGGAGCCCTCTCTCTCTCCCCCCCACTCCCCGCTGCAACCCCCCACTCACCCACGGCGCCCCCCGAATCTTTTCGCCCGAGTACGGAAGTACTCAAAAATCGCGGCGCTCGGGCGAAAAAGGGGCGTGGTCGAGTAGCTTTGCTCATCTCTATTTACTAGTCAAAAATGAAGATGACAGACTTCCTTAAAACATAGTTTTTGAGAGTCATAATTTTCTAAATAAGGGGAGTAATGTAAGGGGAGACAATGAGAGATGACCCCACCAAGTGAGGGCACTTAGACGCATGAGTTTTATGTAAGAGGTTATACAGGTTGACATGAAAGATCATTGAAAGTGACTAGAAAGAGATGGTATATGGAATCACATTACACAATAGGAGCCTAATTACTGTTGACAGATTTTTTTTTTTCTAGAAAAAAAAAAGTTGATTTTTTTTTTACGAAATGTCTTCACTCTGGTGTTACAAAGTTGGCAAGGACGCCATCTTGTTTAGTGGAGGTTATTCAACATTAGAGATTTATATATACGGTATACATACCATACTGTAACGTAAATATTTTACGTTCAAGTTTTTCTGATATTTAGAAATTAAGCAATTTTTTTTATACTAAGCTTTATCGTTCTATCTCTGTATTGGTATTTCCTTCAAAGTTTCTTAGTTATGTTGTTTTTGAAATTCTCAGATGACCGCCTGGAGATCCCACACTTTATGTCAGATGACAGGGCAAGTTCCAAAACTATCATTATTAGATATTAAGAGAGCAGTGGCATACATAGAAGAGAAGGGGTCCCATAGCAAAAAGTTAGAATGAACTTAACAGTTCTTCTCGAGAGGGAAGTCCTCCAGAAATTCTCACCACCCAGTAGGTACCAAAGGGGATGGGACCAACCGATGCATGGGCCTCTTTCTCCAAGGGTCAAACAGCAGTAGCATGAGCTGCCTCTTTGTATCTAGGCTCTTGGTTAAAAGACTGGAGTTCTAAAGAAAGTTTGCTACAGATTGACATAGACTTTAGGCGGAGTGGTGTATTGGAGGATCTAAAAGGCAGTTGTTAGAATCATAATGATCTACAGACATTTACAATGAACATCAAATTTTGGAAACCATCTTGTCTTACGGTGACGATGCATTACTCCAATGGCAGTTTTCTATAATAGTTGGTCGTATTAGGTCTATATCATTGTCATTTTAGTGCTCTTTTATATAAGATTTCTCATATTAACAAACATTTAAGCCTTTTTTTCCAAGGTTTTTTAGGATGTGTTTCTATGCAGTACTGTCTTCCAGAACATCACTACTACATAAGAGAGAGGGAGTCAAAAGAAAACATATTGATCACAACTTATAATGCTGGCTCAATCTACCACAATCATATCTGTGTGGGAGGCCCCAGAACTTGTTTTTTTTCCCTCCCTCCTTTCTTAAGGTGTAACTGGAAGTCATTGGGCCAATACAAAATCTACACCAGGGCTCCCTACTATCATGTGCCATTTATAGTACTCTTGTTTTCCTATCTGGTAAAGGATTCATTAGGCCCCATCACGCACTTAGGCCCAGGGGCAACTATATTTTCTGTACACCTAATATTTACAACCCTGCTTCTATCCTATCACTTAAAGAAACATTCACTCTGTTCATGTTACCTTTTGTGGAATGTTATGGTGGCAATGAAAGAAGGGATTTTGTTCAGGTTCACATGGGAAGGAAATTAGTCAAAAAGTTCTTTAAAGCGAACCCAGCCACATGCAGAGCACCTAGACGTGTCTATGGTCTTATGAAATTGTGATATCAATTCCATGGAGAATAGTTTGGAAAATGTATCCAAAGGTAACAATCAATTGACCAGCCCTTAATCTTATTAAGGCTGGAACCACGCATGCCGTTTGAGGTATAGTTTTTCATGCCTTCTTTGAGCCAAAGCCAGAAGTGTATGCATCAGCGCCGGCTGTCAGGGCCGAGATACATCGGGGTCGGAGCGGAAGCCACTGCTCCAACCCCTGTGCAGTGGCCGGCACTCGTAATTGAAAGCACAGCTACTTCAACCCCAATGTATCCCAGCACTGACAGCTGTCTGGAGTCTGGAAAGCCCCTTTAATATATAATAGGCATAGCTTTCGAAACCACTCCAGGGTTTGGTTAAAAAAACTGCACCAAAAATTGCTTTTGTGATTCGAGCCTTCAGGTGGTGCTAAAATAAAAACTGTCCTTTAAGAAAAGTGACCATAGATTAGTCATGGTGAGTACAATTTTAAAGAACATAGGGGATGAAGAATCCCATAGCAGAGATAAAACTGGGGAAGCTTTGAGGAGCTATTGACACCACCACATCCTAAATACCCACAATAAGGTAATTTCTTCTTATGTTCATGATTTGGGTACATTTTCCATTTTCTGTGCAAGTTCTCAGCCCCTAATTGAGAATCGGACCAACTTGGAAAGAAGTCCCCTCTCTTCAAAGGCCCCATAACAGCCACATAGGCTACCTCTATGGTACGTTCACCTTTGCAGAAAAGTAGCATTGAGGAAGCAAACATCAATATGGAGTGATCTAGATTCAGTATGTCAATGTTATATCATACTCTATGACACACATCCAGGTACATGTGTGTTCAAGCTTTATAAAGTCATGTTGTAATCATTTGCTATCTCTCAGTTAATAAAACATTTAAATAAAGAAATTACTTTTTGCCTCATTCTTATGTTGTCAATGATTGCTGGAGTGATACTTTCCATAGGCTTTATTAAATACCTGGGCCTGAGCTGTGGTGCCTTTTAAATGTATTAATAAGTGCAACTTGTACTGAAACTAGATTACTGATTCATTAAATATATATATATTCTGGGAATATATATACAGAAATATATGTTCTCTACCCCAGTTAGGAAGTATATAATGAACAATGTTCGCCTCCTTTAGCCAAAAATCAGCATGGGGCCTCAACCTTTGCAGCCACCAACTTCACCTACCACAAGGGTCCAATGTCCATGTCAGGTACTCTGGCTGTGTTTGTTTTTTTTTGTTTTGATGGTGTATGTGTCTGTATGGTTGTTGGTCCTTTGTCATGTATGCTGTGCTGTCTCTCATGTTGGTATCACCACACTTTGGTGGTTGTCTGTACACCTGTCACCCTTACCTGCTCTGTGTGGCATCATTGGTCAGGAGCAGGTACAGAGTGGTTGGAGAGATGTAGTCGGGAGAGGAAGACGTGTGTGATTGAGGCTGAGAGTCTGGCATTTCTGTCTGGGCTAAGCCCGGGCACATCCCTGATTAACCATGGGATGCAACCCCTCCGGGGACCTGAAGTCAGAATCAGCTCAGGGAGAAGAAGTTGGCAAGGAATGTACTCACTCCCCTGCTTAACCACTGAAATGGGTGGTACAGGAACCGCTCCGCAGCTCCAGATTGGGAGGACAAGTCTGGTGGAGTCTACCCCAACAAAGCAGCTAGGAACGCTCTCCCAGGAATTCCCCATCAGATAAGTGAGACTGATGGTGACTGCATTACAAGGAAGGAGTGTCTGTTTAATGCAAGTGTACTGCAGATTGTACCCGAAAACATGTTCCTGGGGTATTGTACCTAAGACTGTTGCAGTTTATTCTTGGAAAATCAAAGTGTGAAAATGTGGAATAAAAAAACGTGTGCCTGCGGTTTAAACTACACTTCAATTTTATATTTGATTTTCTGTTGGTTTGTTTCTCTAAGAGGCACTGGCGTCACGTGAACATTGCAAGGCAAGCCGTTATTAACACTTCAGGTATTTTTACCACTGTGTGTCGCTGGGTCGGGCCGTGCTTAAATGCTGCCGGGGTGGGACAGTAGAGCTGCCATTGACAAAACATCTTAATTCCCACATAGGTCTGTGCTTGGCTGCCAGATGTGTATGGAGCTGTCTATGTGCCAAAAGCAGACAACTCCATACATTACACAGTGAACCCAGATGATTACATGCCGAGTCCCATTAAAGTGAATGTGTGCTATGTTTTAGATGTTGTAGTTTTTTTGGTCTTTCCTCAACAATAGTGAGAAGTGGGACAACCCTTCTAAGGAGGATAAAAGGCACACTATCGACCTTTACAGTGCATTGTTATATATCTACTATAATAGAAGACATGGGACCACTGGGAAGCATCTATAGACATCAGCAGGCTCACATGTTGAGCCAGCTCCACATTGGTTCAGTGTGCCTGCAGACATTGATAGATGCTGCCTAGTGGTCCATCTGCTGCACTTGGAAAGTGCTCTATTAATATACAATATGGCATTAAGCTGCCCGACAAGCCGCCTTTCTCCACTGACTGCATTTTCAGTAGGCAGTGGACATCCTTTCTCATTGATCTTGAGAAGCAGAACATCCTAGGCTCAGGGGTTCACAAAGAACTTATGGGGTCTAATAGTAAAACCTGGCCTTAAAATTATATTGGACACAGCATATCTACCACATGGCAGGATTAAATACAATGATTCTGGTCTAGTATACCTCTAAATAATGCAATCACCATAAAATAGTTAGTTACCAGTTGTACACAGTGATAATCATTACAATGTAGTTACTTCCAGTGATCACAGGTGATGTTGTCCCTGGTTGGTGGCATGCTTTTAAGTTTTTCTCCTCTATCTGGGCCCAGACCACCACGAAGACTTATTCTAGACACAACTCATCTCTACACACTACCTGCATTACCAGTATCTCCCCATGGTATATGTCCTCTCTCTGCAGCCCTTAAAATTATAATGCCCCTTCTGTGCCCCTCAAAGCCATAGCAACCCGTCTGTTCTTTTCAAAATTATTCTACCCACTCTGTGTCTCTTAAAATTATAGTGCCCCTCAAAATGAGTTCCTCCCTTGTTCCCCTTAAAATTAGTGCTCCTTCTGTGCTCCTCAAAATTATTATGCCCCCTTTGTGTATTACCCCCTTCCCCAAATCTAATAAACAGCAGAAGTGCCTTTCCAACTCATAGTCCTACTGCTTGGCTCCATGCAGAGCCCAACTCCTTCCCCATTCCTGGTGTCTGAGTAGTAGAGGATAGAGTGGGCTATGAAGCATGAATGCACAGAGCCAGGCGGCAGGACTGTGAGTTAGAAAGACATTTCTGTTCCTGGCCAGATTTTGGGTCGAAAGTGATTAATTAGCTGTGGGATGCCTTCCACGTCTTACTAGGAGGCTCTGCTTGGAATGAGAGACTCAACTTGCCCCATGGCAGATGTGCCCCTCCATATGACCGTACAATGTAAAAGGTACAGATACCGTGCAGAGGCGTAGGTGCTGACCCCCTGTGCACTCATCCATAAGCTGGAGCTAAGCTGTCACTAGTTTAATATATTAGGCAAGCTTTCTGGGAAATAAAAGGATTGTCACTTTCTTCTTGTCCTAATGAAAGAACGGAAGGAACGATTACTAAGAAATGGCCATCGTTAGTGTGACATCTTATTGAAAGCGTCATGTGATGACAGAGACGTGGACTGTCCTGCTGTCATGGTGGGATAACACAAACACTGCCTGACTTTTCACCAACCCCTGTAACCGCAGGCCACCCGCCTGCCACAAACAATTTGTCAGCGGAGTCGCTGCTTCTGTCTGTGTCATTATGAAGGCATCATACGCCTCACATAACCAATCTCTGAGATGACTTGCAGCCAGAGTGCATTATGGAGCAACTCAAGTCAAGGGTGAGGTTAGAAGCAGCACACGCTGCTGGATCCTATGCTCCTTCTTGCTGCGTGGTCACTTATTTAAAGAGACACTCCAAAAAAAGCATAAATTCATATAAAGTCAATTAAATTGAATTTTCGACAAGGATCTCATTCAAAGGAATGGTGATGATTTTATGACATTTTCAGAAACTGCAGAGCTTAGCCTCATGCCTTGGACTGGTTTTATCAAAGATGGGACCCTAGCCAACAGAGAAAATAGGACTCCTTTTTCACTAGTCATATTTAGGAAGCATTTGTCTTTTTTTAAAATACACACGTGTTAGCATCAGTCCCCCCTAGAGGATGTCGGAGGGGATGAAACTTTCTCTTTGTGATTGTAACGTTGATATAAGTAAGTGATTACAATATCAGAAAACTGTCCTCTTGAAAAGAGGCTCTAGTATCCTGTTGTACCGCCTCTAGCTTGGATACAAGATGTAATAGAGATGGGCTTGGTGGCTCTAGTACCCTGTTTTACCACCTCTAGCTTGGATACAAGATGTGATACAGACAGGCATGGAGGCTCTAGTACCCTGTTGTGCCGCCTCTAGCTTGGATAAAAGATGTGATACAGGCAGGCATGGAGGCTCTAGTACCCTGTTGTACCACCTCTAGCTTGGATACAAGATGTAATAGAGATGGGCTTGGTGGCTCTAGTACACTATTATACCACCACTAGCTTGGATACAAGATGTCATACTGGCAGCATGGAGGCTCTAGTACCCTGTTGTACCGCCTCTAGCTTGGATACAAGATGTGATACAGGCAGGAATGGAGGCTCTAGTATCCTGTTGTACCGCCTCTAGCTTGGATACAAGATGTGATACAGACAGGCATGGAGGCTCTAGTACCCTGTTGTACCGCCTCTAGCTTGGATACAAGATGTGATACGGCTGGCATAGAGGCTCTAGTACCCTGTTGTACCGCCTCTAGCTTGGATACAAGATGTGATACAGGCAGGAATGGAGGCTCTAGTACCCTGTTGTACCGCCTCTAGTTTGGACACAAGATGTGATACGGGCGGGCATGGAGGCTCTAGTACCCTGTTGTACCACCTCTAGCTTGGATACAAGATGTAATAGAGATGGGCTTGGTGGCTCTAGTACACTATTATACCACCACTACCTTGGATACAAGATGTCATACTGGCAGCATGGAGGCTCTAGTACCCTGTTGTACCGCCTCTAGCTTGGATACAAGATGTGATACAGGCAGGAATGGAGGCTCTAGTATCCTGTTGTACCGCCTCTAGCTTGGATACAAGATGTGATACAGACAGGCATGGAGGCTCTAGTACCCTGTTGTACCGCCTCTACCTTGGATACAAGATGTCATACTGGCAGCATGGAGGCTCTAGTACCCTGTTGTACCGCCTCTAGCTTGGATACAAGATGTGATACAGGCAGGAATGGAGGCTCTAGTATCCTGTTGTACCGCCTCTAGCTTGGATACAAGATGTGATACAGACAGGCATGGAGGCTCTAGTACCCTGTTGTACCGCCTCTAGCTTGGATACAAGATGTGATACGGCTGGCAGAGAGGCTCTAGTACCCTGTTGTACCGCCTCTAGCTTGGATACAAGATGTGATACAGACAGGCATGGAGGCTCTAGTACCCTGTTGTACCGCCTCTAGCTTGGATACAAGATGTGATACGGCTGGCATAGAGGCTCTAGTACCCTGTTGTACCGCCTCTAGCTTGGATACAAGATGTGATACAGGCAGGAATGGAGGCTCTAGTACCCTGTTGTACCGCCTCTAGTTTGGACACAAGATGTAATACAGGTTGACATGGAAACATACAGGTTCCATATGGTATCCTGCCACATATTGCTCCACATTTTCTGTAACTGAGCCTCTAGATCAGGGGTGGGCAATTAATTTTCCCATGGGGCCACATGAGAAATTGGAATGGTTTTAGAGGGCCAGACCAACATACGAAGGCTCCATGCACATTGCCTTAATGGGGCCGTATTCCAGCCGCCCGATTTGCGGCCAGAATACGGCCGCCATTGAAAATGAATGGCGCTGTAATACGGCGCGGTGAACACCCGGTGTTTCACCCCGTTTTACGGCGCGGCCCCCGTATCTGCCAATGGAGAGGGGAGCGGTAAGGAGCACTCCCATCTCCACTCAGAAGTTACAGTGGCATCACTTAGGCCTCATGTCCACGGGGAAAATCGGGCCCGCTACGGATTCTACATGTAGAATCTGCAGCGGGTCCCTCCTGCCCCGCAGACGTGAGCGCTGAAAATACAAATAAAAAGGAATTTACCTATCCGTAGCGGGCGGCGAAGCTCTGCTCTTCCTCACGGCCGGATCTTCTTTTTCGGCCGGCGGATGAATTCCTTACGCCGGCGGCATGTCGCCGGCACGTCGTCGACGTGCCGCGCGCATGCGCCGGGCACATCCGCCGAGCCGAAGCAAGGGAGATGCGGCCGTGAGGAAGAGAAGAGCTTCGCGGCCCGCTGCGGGTGAGTAAATCTTTGAAATTCCTATTTTAGGTCTCCCGCGGATCCGGACGGCTTCCATAGGCTTCAATAGAAGCCCGCGGGAGCCGACCCCGCGGGAGCCCCGCACGAAAATGGAGCATGGTCCAGATTTTTTCATGCTCCATTTTTTTTTAAATCCCTTTTATTGACGATCCGCGGGTATTTATCTACCCGCGGGTGGTCAATGCATCCCTATGGGGTGCGGATCCGCGCGCGGGAGATCCGCTGCGGATTTTAAATCTCATTTTGCCCGTGGACATGAGCCCTTGTCATGTGTTACAAGTGAAGGTATAAATAGGAGTGTCTGAGAGCGAGAAAGGAGTTATATCTTCAACCTGTGAGTGCGTTCTTGTTCAGGGACCCAAAAGAGTGCTAACACAGAGCCACATGGAAGCACCTTTAGCTTCCATATAGGTGAAGATGAAGGCAGAGGAGTGATATCCCGTAGCGTCTGGAGTGTGCATATGAAGGAGTGAGTCCCAGCAACAGAGAGAGCAACCCCAGTCTTCTGAAAACAGGTACCCATTCTCACCACAGGTTTTTCCTGTGCGGCCGTCCATCATTAAGATCACCGCACAGAGGTAGTCTAGTGAGACACCCACCCATCTTCTGTGCGGGGTGTGTATTGGCTAATCCCTCCTTGAATAATTGTTCTTGCCAGAGTGTATGCAGAGTGACCCCCTACCCCCCTTCCTCCTCTGGAGTGCTCCCAATCCAGGACCGGTGACATACAGATAACGTGGACTGTAGGGCCATATTTATCCTGTGCATCCTCCCTACCTCTAAGCTATAGCCTGTATGTACTTAAAGTGAATTGTACCTGAATTACCTATTATACAAGTTTATTTCAAGTAAAAGTTATACCGGGTCCTAACCGTTCCTGGCGACCTGAGGTACTACACACAAGTCTCTGTGTTTATTACTCCGCCGCATAGAATAACAGTGTGTCGGAACGGTGGCGTCACTAGTGATATCTCCTACAACCCCCCTTATCCCCTTTAATGGCGCTCCCTGCCAAAAGAGTGTCGAAGCTAGCCTGTGATCCTGCTCTGGCCTTAGCTATGTGTCATCCCTCAGGGACCAGAGCCTGGTAAGTGCCACCATGACGAGACAGCACTTATCCCTCCCAGCTCTGCACGTTAGCCAGGTGCCCAAGGTCACCCCTCTGGGGTGTTGCAGGGGCATTCCTGTGACCCCCTTGTGTGTGCGGCTAAGCTTTATCTTGCTGCCTCTTGGAAGCCGCCATGAGAGGAACACATGTGGCTTCAGAATGTCCTGAGCATATCGATGAGCGGTCATTGTCCCTTGTACCACTACTAGGGGTGGCCGACTGTCTTACCGACAGGTTTGTGATACGTCTGACTTCAGCCAGTTTTCATTTTCCGGTTGTGATGTCAGGTAAAATAGAAACCTAGGCATCTCCAGCTCTACTTAGACTGGAATGGCTGCTAACTCACTTGGTGCAGGTCTAATAACTAGCACCAGACACTAATAATGCAGTCCTTCCAACCTGATACACATGAAGATCAGTGATCTTACAGGTTCAAAATACCCACTTCTTTCTCCAGGCTTACTGAGCTGCAGCCTATCTACAAGAGCCATTACAAGTCCCCTTATTAGAGCGAGGACTCTCTGGGTGGAGCAGGACTCGCCCTTCTCTTCCCACTCCGTCAACCAGGCCCTATTAGCAGGTTTTAAACTACAACCAAATGCAGATAAATAACTCTGCCTCTGCTAAATGAACTCCCTGGATACTTTTGCTAATTGAAGCCATACATCTTTGAGAAATATAGACCTCATCCAAAATTTTCTTGCATGGTCTGTCACAATATATACAATAAAACAGAAACATTTGCACTCTTTGCCCAAACGTTTGTACCCAAATTGCTGGATACGTAAGCTCTTGTGCACAAGTCCTTCACTCCTATAGTTCAGTTTGGTTATTAGTTTCATACTGTATATAGTGTCAGATTATGTCAATACATCTACCCAGGGGCGTAGCTATAGAGGGTGCAGGGGATGCAGTGGCACCCGGGCCCAGGAGCCTTAGGGGGCCCAGAAGGCCTCTCTTCTCCATATAGGGAACCCAGTACAATGAGTAAAGCATTATAGTTTGGTGCCCTGTTACAAGTTTTACATCGGGGCCCGGGAGCTTCAAGTTACGCCTCTGCATCTACCTTCTGATTTGTAAAGCGCTGCGCCATATATTGGCGCTATATAAGTAAAGATTAATAATATTAATAAACACTAATAATAATAATCTTTATTTGATAACCATGGCCTCAAAATGCCAACGCTAGTCAGTGCCCAATTAACACTGCCATACAATGCCTAAATACTGCCTTATCTTATGATACTGCTATATAGGGCCATTCAGTATGTTTCCTATATAATAGTGCCCTTCAATGTCCAAGTACAACTGCAATTAACTTTCTTAACTGGTGGTCTAGGACAATGAAGAGGTCAATAGACATTTCCATAGTGACCTAGGGCAATCAAGGCTTTAATTATATAGTTATTGGTGGTTCAGAGCAGGGAAGGTATATTTCCTCCATTCTCAGGTTGCTCCTTGGGATCTACAGAAGTCCTTGATGACCACCTAGAAAACGAGCTGCATGCAGAATACAATATGGATATAATGTTGTATGTTCTATGAGATGCCGTGTTACAAAAGTATTTTCCCCTAAGCAAACATCAAATATGGCTCTTTGGGGTATCATGTCCATCTTCTGAAATCACAATTGATATCCAAATCTTAATCTATTGTATGTTACTTATTTGTTACATCTAAATGGTTAATATAGATAATTCTGGACTGTGGTGTAATTGCCTAAAAAGCTGTCTAGTTGCTCATTGCAAAAATGTGTTGTATGACATTGCCATCTGCTGGTCTGGCTGGTAACGACGTGTTAACATCTTTCAGACAAAAAGTTGCATTCGTATATCCAGTAGTGCCAGTTTGGTTTTTTTTAAAGACAATTATACACTGACATGCCAAAAGTCACGGGACAGGAACTAATGTCCTGTAGGATCCTCTCTAGCCTGGCAAATTGCAGCATTTGGGCATGGCATTGATTCCACAAATAGACAGAAGATTATGAAGGGATGCTCAGCCATACGATTTGGATAGCCATCCACAGCTACGTGGTACAGTATTTGTAAGTGCAGGATCTTGGATTTGAATGGAATGCTCCACCACGTACCATAAATGTTCAGTTAGGCTCATACTGGGCAAAACAGGCTGTTAACAGCATTTGTAGGAACTCTCCAGAATACTGCTTGAACCAGTTCTGGTGTCAAAGTAGCTAGCTTTTTACCCACAAAGGACTGGGTTATTCCTCTGGTGATCATTCAACGTTAAGCCATGAGCCATATGGGGAGGTGCTAGTAGCCTCACACAGAGACATGGTGTGATCAGGAGCACTCCAGATTTTACTGTGACAGGCGTGACATTTTATAGCCTTTCTTATCAGTAAACAACCTACTCAGTTTGTGCAGAGAAGGCGATAACATACATAAGTTTGCGAATAATATGTCATTCACATCTGGACATTTAAATTGTCATCATAGTCAAAAGGTCAGGAATAAACAATTAGTGGTTAATTATTGAAGAGGATGAACACAAAAAAAATCAAGAAATAGGGATTATATGAACAATCGCACCTGTCTTAAAACTCAAAAATAATTGTCAGGAACTGGAGCTCCAGGACAATAATTTGCATATTCCTGGTGCATTCTGGGAAGAGTTGCAGTGAGTGGGGCGATCACTAGGTTTAGCTGTGTCTAGCTTCTTAGAGAACATCACATTTTTACACTAAGTAACATCTTCTTAACTTGACCCTTGCCCTTCGGCATTGGCCAGTCTCATTCAAAAAATCACTCTCCCTCTGTTTAATACCCCCTACATTGACCAGTTCTTGTACTCTGCCTCATATGAAAGGAGGAACAGCATGGGACCAAATTCTTCAATACAGCCAGAGTCTCTGTTTCCAGAATCTGTCTCGCACACGTTATTCATAGAGACTAACCTGTTATAGATCTTTTGAGTTTCTGGAATCGCACCTTGTGGCCCAGTAGGAATTTTGTTGGTTCGTTGGGTAAACCAATACAGAGTACAGAAGCAGTGTCTTTGTTGCACAAGCCTTTAGCTCTTCCCACACAGGTAGTTGTCATCAAGGTCCACCAAGCTCACATTAAGGTCATAACTCCTGAGGCTCTAAAGAATTGAAGGGTAGATGCAGCAGCCCGACTCCCCTTGACTGAGGTAACGGCCATTAACCTGGTTGCACCAATGGCAGATATGGATATCTCTCTGTTGCTTAATTGCAGGAACAAGCCTCAAAGGGATAAAAGGAGGAGTGGCAAAAGAGAGGAGTGCACAGAACACTGATGGGGTCTGGAGGAAAGGTAAACACCTGTGTCTCCCCTGCATGCTCTACTCCATGATGTCACACGTGAGCCATGAGTAAACTCATCAATCCAAGGAGGTAATGTGTGGTACAGTATCTTCTGCTTAGCTTGGCCCAGAGTTCAACACTTCTGCGACCCAGTTTGGTATGGTATGCGCCAGTCACAACCCAGGCCCATTCGTCAAAGTACCTCCTCGCCATTGATGCAAGGTCAGACCATCTGTTTCAGTAACTGCAGATTGACTGCATAAAGCTACCAGAAGTAGGTGTTTTGGAGTTTGTGTTGGTTTGCATAGACCTCTTCTAACATCATCTAGGACTTGTAAAATAAAATAAAAATGCCAATGCTGAAACTACTAGTACTAGTGTCTCCATGCCCACCCATATCACATCTTGTATTCTTGTATGCAAGCTAGAGACATCCCAAGAGGGTATTAGAGCCTCCGTGCCCACCTATAACACATCTTGTATCCAAGCTAGAAGCTGCTCAACATGGTACTAGAGCCACCATGCCCACTCGTATCACATCTTGTATGCAAGCTAGAGGCAGTACAACAGGGTACTAGAGCCTCCATTCCTATCCGTATCACATCACAAGCTACAGGGGGTACAGCAAGGTACTAGAGAATCATAGAATGGTAGAGTTGGAAGGGACCTCCAGGGTCATCGGGTCCAACCCCCTGCTCAGTGCAGGATTCACTAAATCATCACAGACAGATATTTGTCCAGCCTTTGGTTGAACACTTCCATTGAAGGAGAGCTCAGATGAGTTCTGAACCTCCATGCCCACCCATGTCACATCTCATATACAAGCTAGACGCAGCCCAACAGGATACTAGACCCTCCTTGCCCACCCATATCACATCTTGTATCCAAGCTAGAGGTGGTACAACAGGGCACTAGAGCCTCCATGCCTGCCCGTATCACATTTTGTATCCAAGCTAGAGGTGGTACCACAGGGTACTAGAGTCTGCATATCCACCCGTATTACATCTTGTATCCAAGCTAGAGGCCGTACAACAGGGTACTAGAGCCTCCATGCCTACCCCTATCACATTTTGTATCCAAGCTAAAGGTGCTACCACAGGGTACTAGAGTCTCCATACCCACCCATATCACATCTTGTGTCCAAGCTAAAGGCGGTACAACAGGGTACTAGAGCCTCCATGCCTGCCCATATCATATCTTGTATACCAGCTAGAAGCAGTGCAACAGGGTACTAGAGCCTCCATGCCCACCCGTATCACATCTTGTACCCAAACAAGAGGCGGTACAACAGGATACTAGAGCCTCCATGTCTGCCCATATTACATCTTGTATGCAAGCTAAAGGGCGGTACAACAGGGTACTAGAGCCTCCGTATCACATCTTGTACCCAAACTAGAGGCGGTACAACAGGGTACTAGAGCCTCTTTGCCTGTTCATATCACATCTTGTATCCAAGTTAGAGGCAGTACAACAGGGTACTAGAGCCTCCATGCCCACCCGTATCACATCTTGTATCTAAGCTAGAGGCGGTACAACAGGGTACTAGAGCCTCCATGCCCGCCCGTATCACATCTTGTATCCAAGCTAGAGGTGGTACAACAGGGTATTAGAGTCTCCATGCCTGTCTATATCACATCTTGTATCCAAGTTAGAGGCAGTACAACAGGGTACTAGAGCCTCCATTTCCATCCGTATCACATCTTGTATACAAGCTACAGGTGGTAAAGCAAGGTACTAGAGAATCATAGAATGGTAGAGTTGGAAGAGACCTCCAGGGTCATCGGGTACAACCCCCTGCTCAGTGCAGGATTCACTAAACCATCCCAAACAGATATTTGTCCAGCCTTTGTTTGAACACTTCCATCAAAGGAGAACTCAGATGAGTTCTGAGCCTCCATGCCCACCCATATCACATCTCATATACAAGCTAGAGGCAGTACAACAGGGTACTGGAGCCTCCATGCCCATCCATATCACATCTTGTATACAAGATAGAAGCAGCACAACAGGATACTAGACCTTCCATTTCCACGCATATCTTATCTTGCATTGAAGCTAGAAGTGGCCCACCATGATACTAGACCCTCCAAGCCCACCTATATCACATCTTCTATCCAAGCTAGATGCGGTACAACAGGGTACTAGAGCCTCCATGCCCACCCATATCACATCTTGTATCCAAGCTAGAGACGGTACAACAGGGTACTAGAGCCTCCATGCCCACCCATATCACATTTTGTATCCAAACTAGAGGTGGTACCGCAGAGTATTAGGCCTCATGTCCACGGGGAAAATCAGGCCCGCCGCGGATTCTCCATGCAGCGGGTCCCTCCTTTCCCAGGGACATGAGGCTGAAAATAAGATTAAACTCACTTGTACGGACGCTGCGGATCTTCCCTCCGCCATGGCCGGATCCTCTTTCTTCGGCCCGGGGGATGTGCCGGGCACTCAATTTTTTTTTGAACTCCAGCTCTCCAGCGCTACCGCGCCGGAGAGCAAGAATTCAGGTACGGGTGTTCCGCGGATCCAGACGGCTTCCAAAGGCCTCAATAGAAGCCTGCGGGAGCTGTCTCCGCGGAAGACCCCACCAAAATGGAGCAAGCCGCGGGTGTTTTCCCGCAGACTCAATCCGTGCCTCAGGGGAAAATGACATCCGCAGGTATTTAACTACTTGCGGGTGTCCAATGCATCCCTATGGGGCGCGGATCCGCTGCGGGAAAAACGCTGCAGATTTTAAATCCTATTTTAGCTGTGGACATGAGGCCTTAGAGTCTCCATTCCCGCCCGTATCCTATCTTGTACCCAAACTAGAGGCGGTACAACAAGGTACTAGAGTCTCCTTGCCCACCCATATCACATCTTGTATCTAAGCTAGAAGCGGTACAACAGGGTACTAGAGCCTCCATGCCTGTATCACATCTTGTATCCAAGCTAGAGGCAGTACAACAGGGTACTAGAGCCTCCATGCCTGTATCACATCTTGTATCCAAGCTAGAGGCGGTACAACAGGGTACTAGAGCCTCCATGCCTACCCGTATCACATCTAGTATCCAAGCTAGAGGCGGTACAACAGGGTACTAGAGCCTCCATGCCTATCTGTATCACATCTAGTATCCAAGCTAGAGGCAGTACAACAGGGTACTAGAGCCTCCATGCCCACCCGTATCACATCTTGTATCTAAGCTAGAGGCGGTACAACAGGGTACTAGAGCCTCCATGCCCGCCTGTATCACATCTGGTATCCAAGCTAGAGGCGGTACAACAGGGTACTAGAGCCTCCATGCCTGTCTGTATCACATCTTGTATCCAAGCTAGAGGCGGTACAACAGGGTACTAGAGCCTCCATGACCACCCATATCACATCTTGTATCCAAGCTAGAGGCGGTACAATAGGGTACTAGAGCCTCAATGCATGCCCATATCATATCTTGTATACAAGCTCAGAAGCAGTACAACTGGGTACTCAAGTCTCATATCACATCTTGTATCTAAGCTAAAGGCGGTAAAACAGGGTACTAGAGCCTCCATGCCTGCCCGTATCACATCTTGTATACAAACTAGAAGCAGTACAACACCCGTATCACATCTTGTATCCAAGCTAAAGGTGGTACCACAGGGTACTAGAGTCTCTGTGCTCACCTGTATCACGTCTTGTACCCAAACTAGAGGTGGTACAACAGGGTATTAGAGCCTCTATGCCTGCCCATATCACATCTTGTATCCAAGCTACAGGCGGTACAACAGGGTACTAGAGCCTCTGTATCACATCTTGTATCCAAGCTAGAGGCGGTGCAACAGGGTATTAGCATTTTTTAAACATTTTTACTTTTCCATCAACGTAGTCGACCTACACAACAACATCCTTTAATGCAAACACCAGGGTATTAGGAAACCAGCATCCTCTAGAGCAGGGGTGTCAAACTCATTTTCACGGAGGGCCACATCAGGCTTATGGTGACCTTCAAAGGGCCGATTGTAAGGCCGCCTGCAGACGGCCGGGTAGGATCCTGCTGTGAGAATTCTCGCAGCTGGACCTGACCCGACCCCCTGCAGGAACCAGCACGGCACTCACCTGCTCCCACGGCTCCGGCTCTGTGATGTTCCGGCTGCCCCGCACAGTAATAGAGCGTGCCGCCATTTGTTTTCTGTGCGAGATTTCGCGCGGACAAATCGCAGCCGTCTGCCTAGGATTGTGTTTTCTAATGCAATCCTATGGCAGCTTCCACGGGCACAAATTCTGGGAAAAATCCCGCTGCGGAATTTCCGCCTGTGTGCAGGGGGCCTAAGGCCGTACAGTAAGGGCTCGTTCACACAAGTGTATTTGCGTACATAATATGCAGTGAATAGAAGCCATTGATTTTAGTGAGTTCATTCACATGATGTATATTGTCACACAGCAGGACCTATTTTGTTGTGTACTACGCACCCCGATAGGCCATTGAAGTGAATGGGCCACACAAATATGTGGTGAATGTGCAGGAAACCTATGTATTCACTGCATATTTGCGCACCATCTCAGTGGGCCATCTGCGTTCTTTTTTACGCATGCAAATATACAGGCATAAGCGATTTTCGATTGCGCAAATACACAGCTTATTTGTGCAACCGAAATACAATTACACCCGTGTGAACGAGCCCTAATAGTGACCCTGATAGTGTCCCCAGTAAAAATAACGACCCCCACAGTGGCCCAATTAGTAATATTAAACCCCATAGCAACGTTATAATTATAAGCCCTCCCCTCAGTAATAATAATGAGCCCCCTCAGTAATAATAATAAGCCCCCCTCAGTAATAAGCCCCCCACCTCAGTAATAATAATAAGCAGCCCCCCCCAGTAATAAGCAGCCCCCTCAGTAATAAGCAGCTCCCCACAGTAATAAGCAGCCCCCCACCCAATAATACCCCCTCCCCAGTAATAAGCAGCCCCTCCCCCACAGTAATAAGCCGCCCCCCCAGTAATAAGCAACCCCCACACCCCAGTAATAAGCAGCCCCCACCCAATAATACCCCCTCCCCAGTAATAAGAAGCCCCTCCCCCCAGTAATTAGCCGCCCCCCCAGTAATACGGATATAATGGATATCCCTGTACAATGCCAAATAACACTTACATACAATGTTCCCAGTATACAGGCATTCACGGCCAAAGTAATATTGCCTTACAATACCTAAATAATTCCTTTGTGCAGCACCCAGTAATAAGCAGCCCCCACCCCCCAGTAATAAGCAGCCTCCCACCCAATTATACCCCCTCCCCAGTAATAAGAAGCCCCTCCCCCCAGTAATAAGCAGCCCCCACCCCTCAGTAATAAGCAGCCCCCTCCCCCTCAGTAATATGCAGCACACTCCCCCAACCCATATACTTACCTCCTCGTTGCTGTCAGCATCGCTCACTCTCTGCTTGCCCTGACGTCAGTGTGCAGCCCTGCACGCTTCCTCCCCGAGTCCTCTCCTGCAGAACTGATGAGCAGGGGACTCAGGGGAGGAGGATCCTGGCTGCACACTGACGTCAGTGTGCACCGGGATCAGCGGTAACAGCGCGATTATCAGCGGGGCCACATAACATGAGGCAGCGGGCCTTGTGTTTGACACATGTGCTCTAGACAGAGGGGCTGGTATATATGTGCAGCAGACCAGTGGGGATTGACTGGCTGAAGAACAACACACCCAGCCAGCTCAATTATCCCACACCTGTGAATTTGTGCTCCTGGAACCTCATACAACTACGGGTCCCGGCAGCACAACCTGACACATGCACTTATTACATGAATGAATATAATGGATATCCCTGTACAATGCCAAATAACACTTACATACAATGTTCCCAGTATACAGGCATTCACAGCCAAAGTAATATTGCCTTACAATACCTAAATAATTCCTTTGTGCAGCACCCAACTAATTCCACCATTTCGTGTCCACTGTCTGACGTCTGAAGACATTCTGATTGAAGGCTGTACAGCTTCGATTTCGGAAGACGTCCGGCAGGGTATTCTTACTGTATATTACTGGACGCTCTGTTGTCGGGGGCCTCTCCAGCATGTCCCGTACCACAGTACTGGCTCTAGCCAGCAGATGGCGCCATTGTAAAATAGCAGAAAGAGAAAGCTGCCTAGGAAATCCTGAATCCAAAATTGAATTGTAATGGGTTAATGAGTGGAAAGTGAAACTTTTTGGAAGATGTTTCCCAATATCTCTGGCATAAACCTAAGACAATAGCATCAAACCAACATGCCAAAGTAGAGGAAATCAGGATATTTTCTACAGCACTGTAGATTAGAATTTACCATAGTTGATTTGGCGGATTGGCAGGGTTCAGTGGTTAGGTCTCTTGGGGTTTTCACCGACTACTGACTACTGTGATGGCAGCATGGCCCAACAAAGGATGAGGCTAATTAATATTCATATAAATATACCTTTAAAGAGTACCTGCATTTTCACTTTAGAGCGATTTTGCTCCATCAACCGTTTTCGGCTCCTTACTGTAGCTGAAGACAGTCCCATATAGCGCTTGTATAGCTGGCGGAGGGTGCCAAAGACGGCCAATGGAGCAGGAGCGCTCTGAAGTGAAACTACTGGTACTCTTTAAGGAGGGTTTTGCAGTGAATATATGACTATTAATGACCACATATTGGTGCAGAGTAAGACTTGTTGTCAATATATAAATATTAATGTGATACATTCCTAAGAAATGGACTGGCTTTCTATGCAGAAAAGTGGTGGTGAACGAATCCACTGTATTAACAGCACATTTCAGTAGCCTCAAATTAGTCACAAATACGAGGGGCCTTCATTAAAGATTTTCCCTGACCCACTTCCTGTGGACTGAGAGCAACGAATCTTGGCAGTTAGTAGTCCTTCTCTACATAGGTGCCACCGAGCGACACACTTCTCCCATCTCTTTATGCAACTGTAAACCGCTCACTTGTAGAAGTCCACAGGTTGCCTCAAAGGCCACGTTGTGACTTCAGAAATCAGAGTCTCATCATCGGGAAGATGCTTGCCTTCAAAAATGACTTTATTGTTGGAAAGAGGTGGAAGTCCGATGGTGCAGGGTAGGATGAATAAGGGGGACGCAGTAGAATTTCATACCATCTGGGCAACATGTGACTTATAAAGAGGGGCACTGTCTTGTGAACTTTGGTGAGCATGCCACTTCTCTTGGTTTTGATGGCCTTCCGCAATTTCTGCAGTCGTGAAGCATAGTATGCCCCAGTAATTGTGGTACCCTTTGCTAGGAAATCTATCAAGACTACTCTGTGCTGGTCCCAAAAGACTGAGCATGACCTTGCCTGCCGAGGGTGGAGCACGTGCCTTTTTTGGAGGCGGTGAGTCCAGATGCTACCATTGCATCGACTGGACTTTAGTCTCTGGAGCAAAGTGATGGACCCAGCTTTCATCCTGTCTGATCAGTCAGCTGGTTTCCATGTCACATGGTTAAAAGACCCGGGAGCATTTGACTCTTTCCTGCTTCTGGGAAGGTGTGAGCAGCTGGGGAACCCAGCGAGAGGATACCTTATGCATATGAAGATGGTCTTGGATGATTTTTTCCATGGACCCCACACTAATCTTGACATTTTGGGCTAGGTTGCGAATGGTTACGGGCAATTTTCCAAAATGGAAGCCTCCACTTGCTGGATGGTGTGTTCATCGATAGTGGAGTGGGGTCGCCCTGGATTTGGAGCCATTTTCACCAAAGTCCAACCCCATTTGAATTGACAATGCCAGTTCTTGAGTGCACCATATGATGGGGAATCCTCCCCATAAGCCCCATTTCATCTCATCCAACGTTAAAGAACTTGATGACTGCTCTGTATTCCATTGGGTCCATTATCAGACCTCACACCACTTCAGCACCTGTAAAAGTAAGACCGTTATCAGTTTAGAGCTGCAAATTGGTACGTAACCTATAGAGACTTATATCATTCATTACACATGTTCAGTTTCAGCATCTTGTGATAAAATAGAAGTGGGTCAGAGGTAACCTGAATAAACTCCCCTCGTATATGTACACTGCCTTTGGGCAGCACCACTGCTCCCCACATGCCATCTCCACCTACTTCTTCCATTATATATAGATGTGTTTTCTATACTGACGATATCACTTGATCATGATGGCCAAAACTGATCTAGAAAAGGTTATGCCATATAGACAATGCAACCACTGAATTCTTGTGATCAAGGACGTAACTATAGAGGGTGCAGGTGATGCAGTTGCACCTGGGCCCAGGAGCCTTAGGGGGCCCATAAGGCCTCTCTTCACCATAGAGGGAGCCCAGTACTATGAATAAAGCATTTTAGTTGGGGGCCCTGTTACAGGTTTTGCATTGGGGCCCAGGAGCATCAAGTTACGCCTCTGCTTGTGATAAGTCCTCTACATGATGGGGGTCTCTAGCTGGTTTGGGGTTCCCTGGTCTAAATGCCACTGCTGTAGGATTCACTGCATGAAAGGTCTGTACATCACAGTAACTACATAAGAGTTAATAGAACATGCTGCCTTCCACTGAACGTCTCTTAATTTGTTGCAAATAGTTTCCATTATTGTGATTTAAGTCCCGTAATGAGAAGGAATGGGGGAATGTAGTGTACTTCTGGATGGTATGAACCATCATTAGAGCCTTATTAGCAGACTTCTAATTACATTGGTAAGACAGCTTCATTTGTATTCCCAGAGATCTGCAGGTAATCTTGCCAATATTCCTAATAAAGTATATTTCATTTAGCTGAATAAAAAATCTCAAACCACACAGCTGCCTGGGCTGACATTGCTGCTGTATATAGCTATATATACTGGATTTTAGGATATATGCTTATGGGGTTGTATAGTCCAACTTAGTTTAATTTTTTTGTACTTTCCGAAGTAACAGGTGCTTTTCCAGCATATAATACACTCTTTGCCAATTCCTCCCCTAGAAGGAGTTGTCGGATGGGATGCAACTTTCTCTGTGTGATTGTAACCTTAATATAAGTAAGTGATTACAATATCAGAGCAAAAGGATCATTTATTGTGGAGAACTGATCCCTTGTATAGAGGCTCTAGTACCCTCTTGTACCACCTCTAGCTTGTATACAAGATGTGATAAGGATGGGTATGGAGGCTCTAGTACCCTGTTGTACTTCCTCTAGCTTGGATACAAGATGTGATACAGGCAGGCATAGAGGCTCTAGTACCCTGTTGTACTGCCTGTAGCTTGGATACAAGATGTGATAAGGATGGGCATGGAGGCTCTAGTACCCTGTTGTACCGCCTCTAGCTTGGATACAAGATGTGATAAAGATGGGCATGGAGGCTCTAGTACCCTGTTGTACCACCTCTAGCTTGAATACAAGATGTGATACGGGCGGGCATGGAGGCTCTAGTACCCTGTTGTACAGCCTCTTGCTGGGATACAAGATGTGATACGGGTGGGCATGGAGGCATAAAGGTTCCATATGGTATCCTGCAGCATATCGCTCCACATTTGCTGTAACTCAGCCTCTATATTGTGCAGACTCATGGGCTATCAAAGTTGGCATCCCAGATGGCCCTATACATTTTCTGTTGGCAATTAATATGGCGACCAGTCAGCTATGGAAGTGTGACAATGTTGTGGGGGCTCCTGTGACCCTCCCCATCCCCTGTGTGTGCGGCCGAGCATTATCCTACTGCCTCTTGGAAGCCGCCATGAGAGGAACACCTGTGGCTGCAGGATGTCCTGAACATATCACTGAGCGGTCATTGTCCCTCGTACCACTACTAGGGGTGACTAACTGTCATAAGCGATGGCTCCCCTAAACCATCACACCAGCAGGGGGCAGTGTGCTGTTCCACAGCAAAGGCAGGATAGAGGTTTTCAAACACAAACACGACCATTGATGCCCAAACTAAACCTGGATTAATCGCTGAATACAACCCGGTTCCACTCCGTAGCAGTCCAGTTTCACCGATGGTGAGTGTCAAAGGCAATACATGTGATGGGTTCCGTGAGACCAAATATCCCCCAGCCAAGCGCCTAGAAATGGGTCCGACAGACACAGCGGTGTAATAATGGTGCCATTCTTGTGTGGCTTCCCAGGCTCTTATTTAGTAACACTTGTATATAGACTTAGTCTGCTATCAGTGCAATCCTTACAATGCATGTATACACTACAGGTAATCCAATGTAAGTGAGTCTTTGAATGGTGTAACAAAAAAATGACAGAATCGCTATCCACCTGCCTCAAAATATGCAATAAAGAGTGATCAAAAAGATGCATGTGGTCTGAAATAGTACCAATGAAAACTACAACTCGTCCTGCAATAAACAAGACCTCACACAGCTTAGTTGGTGGAAAAATACAAATGTGATGGTGCAAATACAGTGGCCCCAATAGTAAGTGTCCCCCTAAGGCACATCTAGGATGGTGCTATATATGGTATAAGTATGTTCATTTATTTTTTGTGGTAACATGTGACTACTATTAATGTATTGTGATATGATGCTGGTTATACATTGTAACACGCGTATGGGACATCAACCATTATACTAATGCATATTTGACTGATGATGTACTGTTTTTGTGTGAGGGCTGCACTCTCTTGTGAAATTTGTAAATTTTAAATAGAAATATTTTAATATGATTGGTAAAAAAGATTTTTTATATATATATATATATTCCTAATCTGTGTATTGAGACTATCCTTGTGGGGTTAATTGTGTATTATGTAACTGATGGTAATTATACCACTGCTAATGATTTCATGTAACTGTGGTTATTAAAACTGTCTCTATCACGGCCTGTGTGGACACGTTGGGAGTGGTTTCAATTTGAGTCACGGTGGCCATTGGAAGCTTGTGTCTGGAATCGAACCTGGGACCTCTTGTGCTTCAGGTGATGTCTCTTCCAAGTAAGCTATCCAGCCATCTGGACAGCTCCCTGCTGAATCGTCTCCTAGTTCCTTGTTCCTTTAACCCAGTTCCTGATTATCTCCATCCTATTTAGAGTTCCTATTTAAGCCTGGCCCTGTACCTACCTCCTTTGCGGAATTATTGTGCTTTCAGCCCTTAATCAAGCTCTGCTAGTCAGCTGCCCTTCTCACTACCATCGCTACTCCCGTGTACCGACCTCTGCCCCCACCTGACTATGCTACCACTTGCTCCTTTGGCTACCATCGCTGCTCCCGTGCACTGACCTCTGCCTCCACCTGACTACGCTACCTGTTCACACTGGTTGCAACAAGAGACTTTGAATCTGATCATTACAAAATAATCATGGCTGAAATGGAGTCCGTTGTGTCCACCTTGAGGAAACAGGTTGCTGAGCTTCAAGAGTTTTGTGTCATTTGCCAGAGAAAGGTTACTGACCTACAAAAGGAGATAGATTATTTACAGAGGCCACTTCTGGAGTCGTGTTATTCAGGTTCGGATGTCCGCATGCCACTGCCAGCAAATTTTGGTGGGGATCGCCATCCATAACGAAGGTTCCTTAATCAGTGCCATATCTACTTCCCAATACAAGCTTCCCCATTTACCAGTGACAGTAAGAAGGTACTATTTATCATCAACCTTCTCACAGATTAGGCACTTACATGGGCCTCAGTATATGTGGAAACAAACAGTAACGTCCCCAACAATCACAATGCCTTCATTAACAATATGGATCAAGACCCGAATCGCAGTGCCACAGCAATCTCAATGCCTTCATTACCCCTATGGATCAAGAACCGAATCACTGTGCCACAGCAGAGGGTAGGTTGCATAACCTACAACAAGGGAGACGCTCTGTTGCCGAATATATTTAGTCGGTGGATGAATGGTACCACATGGAGCCTAATCGTCAGTACCGATGAGGATTATCAGACCCAGTGAAAGATGAGCTTGCCAGAGTTGAGATCCCTGACAACTTGGAGGACTTTCTTCAATTATGTATTCAAATTGATCAGAGACTTACAGAACGAAAATAGAGAAGCTGCGGGTATTTGGAAACCACCCTGTCTATTCTTTCAGTCAACCAGCATTGAACACCCAGCAAAGAACTGAAACCATACCAGAACCAATGCAGATTGATGTAATCCACAAACCCCTTTCCTTAGCAGAGAAGGAATCGCCCTGTATGGAGAATCTATGTATCTATTGTGGGGACTTGGGACATTATGCTATTAACTGCCCCAATAAGTTTCAAAGGACTATTGCCTTTAGAAATGCTAAGAGCATAGGCAAATCTGACCTTCCCAAACATCCGAGTTCTCTATCATAGGCCATCCCATCAATAACTCAAAATAAAGATGAGATACATCCCCCATCTTTTCACTTTATCATTCCCATACAGGTGCTAATTGGGGTCCATACATTACAATACTCTACTAAGCTAGATTCTGGAGCTTGAGGGAATTTAATGGACTGTAAATACGGTCTCGACAACAATATCTCAGTTAGGACTAGAGATACGCGAACGTACTCGTTTAGGACAATTACTCGATCGAGCATCGCTTTTTTCGAGTAACTGCCTTCTCTCTCCCACCCCCGGCGCCCCCCGAATCTTTTCACCCGATTAGGCAGTTACTTGAAAAAAGCTGAGGATATCCAGCAGAATTCTAATAACTTATCACCTCAGTACCAGCAATTCAATGATGTCTGCAGCAAGAAGAAATTAAACCAACTTTCCCCTCATCGGCCATATAATTGTCAAATAGAATTGCTCCCTGGAAAACTAAGCTGAGAGGGGCCTATAACCTCATACAGATCATCCCAGGGGATGAGTGGAAGAACACCTTTAAAACTAGATATGGAAATTTTGAATACCTAGTTATGTTTTTGGCCTTTGCAATGTCCCTGCCATCTTTCAGCATTTTATTAATGATGTGTTTAGAGATTTTTTGGTTCAATTAGTTGTTGCTTACCTCGATGACATTCTTATATTTATTTTTTGACAGCTTGAAGGAACGTCTCCAAAGGAATCATCTTTATGTCAAACTGGAAAAATGTGAGTTTGAAGAAACCAGGATTCAATTTCTTGGATATATAATCTCCCACGATGGTCTGAGGATTGGCCCTAGCAAAATTAAAGCTGTGTTTGATTGGCCCACTCCGAGAAATCTAAAAGATGTTCAATGCTTTATAGGGTTTACGAATTTCTACCGAAGATTCATAAAAGACTTCTCAAAAATCATCTTACCAATCACTTTGCTCATAAAGAAAGCCAAAACATATTTATGGTCTTCAGAGGCACAGGACGCTTTTGAAGAACTAAGAGCTCTGTTCACTTCTTCACCAGTACTGGTCCATTCAAATCCATAACTATCTTTTGTTGTGAAAGTGTATGCCTTAAAATACAACTGCACGCATGTGCATTTCCATCTCATATCATGTCACCTGCAGAATGAAATTATGACATTAGAAATAAAGAACTGTTAGCCATTAGAGATGAGCGAGCACCAAAATGCTCGGGTGCTCGTTACTCGAGACAAACTTTTCGCGATGCTCGAGGGTTCGTTTCGAGTAACGAACCCCATTGAAGTCAATGGGCGACCCGAGCATTTTTGTATATCGCCGATGCTCGCTAAGGTTGTCATTTGTGAAAATCTGCAAAACCCAAGAAAGTGCTGGAAACGGATAGGGCAAGCGAGGGGCTACATGTTGGGCTGCATTTCAGGTTCCTAGGTCCCACTATTAAGCCACAATACCGGCAAGAGTGGCCCCCCCCCCCCTCCCAACAACTTTTACTTCTGAAAAACCCTCATGAGCAAGGCATACCTTAGCTAAGCACCACACTACCTCCAACAAAGCACAATCACTGCCTGCATGACACTCCGCTGCCACTTCTCCTGGGTTACATGCTGCCCAACCCCCCCGCACGACTCAGTGTCCACAGCGCACACCAAAGTGTCCCTGCGCTGCCTTCAGCTGCACTCATGCCACACGCTGGCCTCATAGCCACACCACCCTCATGTCTATTTATAAGTGCGTCTGCCATGAGGAGGAACCGCAGGCACACACTGCAGAGGGTTGGCAGGGCTAGGCAGCGACCCTCTTTAAAAGGGGCGGGGCGATAGCCCACAATGCTGTACAGAAGCAATGAGAAATATAATCCTGTGCCACCTCCGTCAGGAGCTGCCCATGTGGGCATAGCAATGGGGAACCCATGTGCTGCACACTATTCATTCTGTCAAGGGGTCTGCATGCCCCAGTCAGACCGGGGTTTTTTATAAATAGTCACAGGCAGGTACAACTCCGCAATGGGAATTCAGTGTGCACCCATAGCATGGGTGGCTCCCTGGAACCCACCGGCGGTACATAAACAAATCCCATTGCAGTGCCCTGGACAGCAGAGCTAACGTCAGATTAAATGCAGGTGGGCTTCGGCCCACACTGCATGGCCAAGTCAGACTGGGGTTCTTTAAAAGTAGACACATGCAGTTACAACTCCGTGTGGACCGACAGCATGGGTGGGTCCCAGGAAGCCACCGGCAGTACATAAATATATCCCATTGCATTGCCCATCACAGCTGAGATAATGTCTGATTAAATGCAGGTGGTCTTTGGCCCACACTGCATGCCCCAGTCTGACCGGGGTTTTTAATACATAGACACTGGCAGGTACAAATCCCTAATGTGAAGTCCCTGTGGACCCACAGCATGGGTGGCTCCCTGGAACCCACCGGCGGTACACAAACGTATCCCATTGCAGTGCCCTGCTCAGCAGAGCTAACGTCACATACCATACAGGTGTGCTTCGGCCCACACTGCATGCCCCAGTCAGAGTGGTAATATGTACCTTAACAGTAACCGCGTTGGTGAGAATGTGGTGGCGACTGCGGACCTAGTAGCGTGGTTTTATTTAGTTGGTTTTCGGAATGTGGCCAGGATTAAGTGGGCCGTGGCGGGGGGATGGTGGGTGGGCTCTCTTGTTGTGTCGGTAAAGGTGAAATTCTTGGACTGGCCACCAGACGGACCAATGCAAAGGTATTTGCCAAGAATGTTTTCATTGTTGGAGGAGGAGGGGGATGTTTTTGAGGCACTACGTGTCCTCTCCACGTGTCCGTGGTTATATGCACCTTAACAGTAACCGCGTTGGTGGGAAATGGCCTCGACACCATCATGTCTTTGGGAAGCCTCCATTTCCACACCCCAGTGACATAGCATTAGCAGCGGTATAGGCAGAGCCCAGAATTAGTAACATTTCAGTGGTAGCATTAGGGACAGGCCCCAGTAACATATCGCTAGCAGCATTATAGGGGGAGCACAGTATTAGTTCCATTTCAGTAGTAGTAGCAGTCCAGACAGGCCCCAGTAACAATTCCGAAGCAGCATTATAGGGTAAGAACAGTCTTAGTTCCATTTCAGTAATAGTAGCAGTCAAGACAGACCACAGTAACAATTCCGAAGCAGCAGTACAGGGGGAGCACAGTATTAGTTCCATTTCAGTAGTAGTAGCAGTCAAGACAGGCCACAGTAACATTCCCGTTGCAGCAGTTTAGGGAGATAACAGTCTCTTTCACATTTCAGTAGTTGCAGTATAGCCAAGGCCCCAGTTACATTTATGTAGCAAAAGTGTGGGCCAACCCCACACACCTTGCTGTAGCATGAGTGCAGGCGAAGCCCATAAAAATTACTAGGATTACACTGTAGGCGAGGGCCCCAAAAAATTGGTGTACCAACAGTACTAATGTACCTCAGAAAAATTGCCCATGCCCAACCAAGAGGGCAGGTGAAACCCATTAATCGCTTTGGTTAATGTGGCTTAATTTGTACCTAGGCCTGGAGGCAGCCCAGTTAAAATAAAAATTGGTTCAGGTGCAAGTTTCAACGCTTTAATGAGCATTGAAACGTATAAAAATTGTTTACAAAAATTATATGACTGAGCCTTGTGGGCCTAAGAAAAATTGCCTGTTCGGCGTGATTACGTGAGGTTTCCGGAGGAGGAGCAGGAGGAGGAGGATGAATATAATACACAGATTGATGAAGCTAAAAGGTCCCCGTTTTTTATGGTGATAGAGAACGATGCTTCCATCCACGGGTGCAGCCTACGTATTGTTTAGGTATCGCTGCTGTCCGCTGGTGGAGAAGAGAAGTCTGGGGAAATCCAAGCTTTGTTCATCTTTATGAGTGTAAGCCTGTCGGCACTGTCAGTTGACAGGCGGGTACGCTTATCCGTGATGATTCCCCCAGCCGCACTGAACACCCTCTCTGACAAGACGCTAGCCGCAGGACAAGCAAGCACCTCCAGGGCATACAGCGTGAGTTCAGGCCACGTGTCCAGCTTCGACACCCAGTAGTTGTAGGGAGCAGAGGCGTCACGGAGGACGGTCGTGCGATCGGCTACGTACTCCCTCACCATCCTTTTACAGTGCTCCCGCCGACTCAGCCTTGACTGGGGAGCGGTGACACAGTCTTGCTGGGGAGCCATAAAGCTGGCAAAGGCGTTGGAGAGTGTTCCCCTGCCTGCACTGTACATGCTGCCTGATCTCTGCGCCTCCCCTGCTACCTGGCCCTCGGAACTGCGCCTTCTGCCACTAGCGCTGTCGGATGGGAATTTTACCATCAGTTTGTCCGCCAGGGTCCTGTGGTATAGCATCACTCTCGAACCCCTTTCCTCTTCGGGTATGAGAGTGGAAAGGTTCTCCTTATACCGTGGGTCGAGCAGTGTGTACACCCAGTAATCCGTAGTGGCCAGAATGCGTGTAACGCGAGGGTCACGGGAAAGGCATCCTAACATGAAGTCCGCCATGTGTGCCAGGGTACCTGTACGCAACACATGGCTGTCCTCACTAGGAAGATCACTTTCAGGATCCTCCTCCTCCTCCTCAGGCCATACACGCTGAAAGGATGACAGGCAAGCAGCATGGGTACCCTCAGCAGTGGGCCAAGCTGTCTCTTCCCCCTCCTCCTCATGCTCCTCCCCCTCCTCCTCCTCCTCAACGCGCTGAGATATAGACATCAGGGTGCTCTGACTATCCAGCGACATACTGTCTTCCCCCGCCTCCGTTTCCGAGCGCAAAGCGTCTGCCTTTATGCTTTGCAGGGAACTTCTCAAGAGGCATAGCAGAGGAATGGTGACGCTAATGATTGCAGCATCGCCGCTCACCATCTGGGTAGACTCCTCAAACTTTCCAAGGACCTGGAAGATGTCTGCCAACCAGGCCCACTCTTCTGTAAAGAATTGAGGAGTCTGACTCCCACTACGCCACCCATGTTGGAGTTGGTATTCCACTATAGCTCTACGCTGCTCATAGAGCCTGGCCAACATGTGGAGCATAGAGTTCCACCGTGTGGGCACGCCGCACAGCAGTCGGTGCACTGGCAGATTAAACCGATGTTGCAGGGTGCGCAGGGTGGCAGCGTCCGTCTTGGACTTGCGGAAATGTGCGCAGAGCCGGCGCACCTTTCCGAGCAGGTCTGACAAGCGTGGGTAGCTTTTCAGAAAGCGCTGAACCACCAAATTAAAGACGTGGGCCAGGCATGGCACGTGCGTGAGGCTGCCGAGCTGCAGAGCCGCCACCAGGTTACAGCCGTTGTCACACACGACCATGCCTGGTTGGAGGCTCAGCGGCGAAAGCCAGCGGTCGGTCTGCTCTGTCAGACCGTGCAGCTGTTCGTGGGCTGTGTGCCTCTTCTCTCCTAAGCTGAGTAGTTTCAGCACGGCCTGCTGACGCTTGGCCACCGCTGTGCTGCCACGCCGCGCGACACTGACTGCTGGCGACGTGCTGCTGCTGACACATCTTGATTGCGAGACTGAGGTTGTGTAGGAGGAGGAGGAGGAGGAGGGTGCTTTAGTGGAGGAAGCATACACTGCCGCAGATACCAGCACCGAGCTGGGCCCGCAATTCTGGGGGTGGGTAGGATGTGAGCAGTCCCAGGCTCTGACTCGGTCCCAGCCTCCACTAAATTCACCCAATGTGCCGTCAGGGAGATATAGTGGCCCTGCCCGCCTGTGCTTGTCCACGTGTCCGTTGTTAAGTGGACCTTGGCAGTAACCGCGTTGGTGAGGGCGCGTACAATGTTGCGGGAGACGTGGTCATGCAGGGCTGGGACGGCACATCGGGAAAAGTAGTGGCGACTGGGAACCGAGTAGCGTGGGGCCGCCGCCATCATGTTTTTGAAAGCCTCCGTTTCCACAAGCCTATACGCCAGCTTCTCCAGGCTGATCAATTTGGCTATGTGCATGTTTAACGCTTGAGCGTGCGGGTGCGTGGCGGCATACTTGCGCTTGCGCTCAAACAGATGCGCTATCGACGGCTGGACGCTGCGCTGAGAGACATTGCTGGATGGGGCTGAGGACAGCGGAGGTGAGGGTGTGGGTGCAGACCGGGAGACGGTCGTGCCTGTGTCCTGAGAGGGGGGTTGGATCTCAGTGGCAGGTTGGGGCACAGGGGGAGAGGCAGTGGTGCAAACCGGAGGCGGTGAATGGCCTTCGTCCCACCTTGTGGGGTGCTTGGCCATCATATGTCTGCGCATGCTGGTGGTGGTGAGGCTGGTGGTGGTGGCTCCCCGGCTGATCTTGGCGCAACAAACCTTGCACACCACAGTTCGTCGGTCGTCTGCACTCTCAGTGAAAAACTGCCACACCTTTGAGCACCTCAGCCTCTGCAGGGTGGCATGGCGCGAGGGAGCGCTTTGGGAAACAGTTGGTGGATTATTCGGTCTGGCCCTGCCTCTACCCCTGGCCACCGCACTGCCTCTTCCAACCTGCCCTGCTGCTGCACTTGCCTCCCCCTCTGAAGACCTGTCCTCAATAGGCTTAGCAAACCAGGTGGGGTCAGTCACCTCATCATCCAGCTGCTCTTCCTCCGAATCCTCTGTGCGCTCCTCCCTCGGTCTTACTGCAATTACTACTACCTGAGTGATAGACAACTGTGTCTCATCGTCATCGTCCTCCTCACCCACTGAAAGCTCTTGAGACAGTTGCCGGAAGTCCCCAGCCTCATCCCCCGGACCTCGGGAACTTTCCAAAGGTTGGGCATCAGTCACGACAAACTCCTCTGGTGGGAGAGGAACCATTGCTGCCCAATCTGGGCAGGGGCCCGAGAACAGTTCCTGGGAGTCTGCCTGCTCCTCAGAATGTGTCATTTTCATGGAGTGAGGAGGCTGGGAGGAAGGAGGAGCAGCAGCCAGAGGATTCAGAGTTGCAGCTGTGGACGGCGTCGAAGACTGGGTGGTCGATAGATTGCTGGATACACTTTCTGCCATCCACGACAGGACCTGCTCACACTGCTCATTTTCTAATAAAGGTCTACCGCGTGGACCCATTAATTGCGAGATGAATCTGGGGACCCCTGAAACTTGCCTCTCTCCTAATCCCGCAGCAGTCGGCTGCGATACACCTGGATCAGGAGCTCGGCCTGTGCCCACACCCTGACTTGGGCCTCCGCGTCCTCGCCCGCGTCCACGTCCTCTAGGCCTACCCCTACCCCTCAGCATGGTGTATTACAAGTAGAGCAGAAACAGAACGCTGTAATTAAATGTGCCGCTTATTGGCCTGTGGTTGGAGGCTGACTTCACTTATGGAACGCACAGCAGAGCCAGGAAACAATTTTGCGCACGCCTGCAGTGAGACGTAGGTGCGTAGGACTGAGCTAGTGGAATTCACAGCGCAGAAGCAGTCAAGTGGCCAAAGGGCAGTGGTAGGCCTTAAGTATTTTGCTTCAATTTTTTTAAATGGTGAGCTGAAACAGCAGACAGATACTGTAGGCAACATATATTATGTATACTGTTTCCCTCTGGCGCTATGACGGCGGTGATGTAACGGGCACAGCAGAGCCAGGAAACAATTTTGCGCAAGCCTGCTGTAACGCTTAGCTGCATATTAATTAGGACTACTACCCCCAGCAGAAACGCAGTACACTGAAGACGGTCACAGGCAGCCCAAAGATAGTATTTTTCCCCAATTTTTTTTAAAAAGCCCACTGCCTATATAGACAGTATATCTCTTTCACCTTTCCCTCTTTCCCTGCCTCACCAGTACTGCCCCTATACTCTGTACAATGACTACAGAGTCAGGACGCAATGCTCTGCACGGCCGATATACAAAAAAAAAAATTGTGCAACACTGCTAAAAGCAGCCTCAACAGTACTGCACACGGTCAGATGTGGCCCTAAGAAGGACCGTTGGGGTTCTTCAAGCCTAATATAACACCTAACACTCTCCCTATAGCAGCTACAGCAAGACAGCACTTTCCCTGATCTCTGTCACCATGCATCTGTGGTGAGCCGCGGGCGGGGCAGATTTAAATACTCGGGTGTCATCTGATCTCGCCAGCCACTCACTGCAGAGGGGTGGTATAGGGCTGGAACGTCACAGGAGGAAGTTGTAATGCCTTCCATGTCTTTCTATTGGCCAGAAAAGCGCGCAAATGACTCAGAGATGAAAGTGAAAGTAACTCGAACATCGCGTGGTGCTCGCCTCTAGTAACGAGCATCTCGAACACGCTAATACTCGAATGAGCATCAAGCTCGGACGAGTACGCTCGCTCATCTCTATTAGCCATTCAAGTTGCCCTTTCCGAATGGAGACATCTTTTGGAAAGTGCCAATCATCCTGTAATAGTCCATACAGATCACAAAAATCTAGAATTTATCTGTGCAGCTAGAAGACTGTTGGTAAGACAAGCATGTTGGACCTTCTTTTTCTCCACTCACAAGTTAACTACGTTACAGAAAACCCAGAAAAAAGCTAAAAGTAATGCTACAAGAAGCCCAGGAACATTATAAAAAGGCAGTGGATAGACACCGCAAGCCTCCCCCTAGCTTCCAGATCAGTGATAAAGTTTGGCTGTCTAGTAAGAACTTAAAAATGCATTTGCCTTCTTCCAAATTGGGGCAAAAATGTATTCGGCTTTTTCAGATTTCTGCAATAGTTGGCCAAGTTGCCTTCCACCTAAACCCCCTGGCAGCCTAAGAGTCTATCCCATGTTCCACATGTCGTTGCTCAAACCATTTTATAGCAACACCTTTCCTGGGAGAAGCCAGTCACCCCCTCCACCGGCGAAGGTCCAGGGTGAAGAGGAGTTTCTTGCAATACCTGATACAGTAGAAGGGGTATGGCTCAGAAGAAAATTCATGGGAAAAAGCCCACAACGTTCATGCTCCCAGGCTCATAGAGGAATTTCACTGCAGGTACCCAGGAAAGCCAGCAACTGGGATATCTGGAGGGCATCCTGGTAAGAGGGGACTACTGTCAGGACTCGAGCCTGGGACCTCCTGTGCCCAGGGTGATTGCTCTCCCCAGTGAGCTATCCAGCCTGTTGGATAGCTCCCAGTTCCTTGTTCCCGCAACCTAGTTCCTGATTAGCTCCACTCTGTTTCCTAATAAGAGTTCATATTTAAGCCTGTCCCTATACCTACCTCCCTTGTTTGATTATTGTGCTTTCAGCCCTTAGTCAAGCTCTGCTATTCAACTGCTCCTCTCACCACCATTGCTGCTCCCATGTACTGACCTCTGCCTCCACCTGACTATGCTACCGCTTGATCCTTTGGTCATCATCGCTGCTCCTGTGTACCGACATCTGCCTCCACCTGATTATGCTACCTGTTTTCACTGGTTACAACAAGATGCTCCGAAGTGGCACCCGATCATTACAGCTTGTATAATTAGTCACCATGCTGGGTGAACCTTGTGCACTTGGTGGATGAATGGTAACATAGTGGTGCTTATGTTTGATATAAAAAGCAGGATGTGGCATGCAAGTTTTTGTTTTTGGCTGCCGTGGTGGAGTGAGCAGCAGCTACGAGAGCTTGGTACAGGATTGGTTGTGGCTTGAATCTTGGTAAGGAGAGAAACCCTGGAAGCCTGCTATAAAACCCATTAGGCCAATAAAATTATTCAGTCCCCATCTATACTCATTGGTCTTCATCACTTCCAGGTGTTGCTGTACACAAGGTCATTATGCAGGCCGTCGGGAACATTTATTTGATGCTGTGCAAAATGTCCTGATGATGGCCAGTGTCATTGCCTTGTAAGTACTGAACACAACATCCTGATACTGACCAGCATCAGGACCTTATATACTTGACCATGGCAGTAGTTCTTGATTGTAGATCGGCTGTTATAGAGACATTGCTCTGTGATGGCAGGTCTGCAGAGCACAAAAGCTAGCATTCCTGGCCCTGCAGTTAGGTACTCCAATGATAGCTTTTAATGTTTTGTATTTCTATGCAAGTTTTCAGTTACTGTTACTTCCAAGAGAATAGTGTCAGAAGTGTTAGCTTGTGTCTGAATCAGTCTAAAACCTGGAGCTGCACTGAGGGATTTGACCAATCAGGTTCAGCATAGTATAATAGGTGACTTAAATCACCAACCTAAATCACCAACACCAACCAATAAAGCACTAGGGCAGAAGCACTCATGAAATGTTTGAGGAATATATTGATTTATCTGATTTAGACAAATTGTCACATTTATGCTCCTGGGATCTGTAGTTCTGTCGGTTTCCAGGAGCACACTGCTGCAGGTGTGGCTGATTTGGCTGAATGATGGTGTGAGGTTCTCAGTTCTCTAACTAGCCAATCACTACCAGCCTGCTGTATATAAATGCTAGTCCCTCTGAATAGATGGTGCTGGTCATTTATCCATCCTTTATCTCATTCCCTCTCAGAGCTCTATGTTATGCATGATGTTAGTCTAAAGTGTTTCATACACCTTCCATGAGGACAGTCTGGACACCTGTATTCTCCGTCTGCACGTTATGCCTACCCCCACTCCCCTCCCCTTTGACAGGTATGGCCTCCAGATGTCTGATGTTATGTGTGGTGTCAGGTGGGTGATGCGTGACACGGTTCCCTTCATGTCATTTTGGTGTATGACGCTCTTTCCCCTTGGCGTGAGGACATTTTCAATAGCTATTGTTTAATATCTGTATGCATGAGCTTTTTGAGTTGGGTTTCTATTTGTTTGTTGGTGTGAACAGCAACGTGTTCAATGGCTGTGTAGGTGACCAGACAAGAGGTGTGAACAGTCCTGTTCAATGTGTATGTATTTCCCTTGTCTGTTGTTGGTGGGAACAATTACGTGTTCAGGGTGTATGTCCCTTGTCTGTTTGTGTGTGTGAACGGTGCCCTGTCTTTTACTATCTATGGCCAAACAGGCTCCTAGGTTCTAACGTGGGGCTGTCACTATTGGGACGATCACCCCGTTTGTAGACAGGACTCATGGGATAGGGACTCGTAAGATAATGAGGATCCTTGTTGTGGGCTCGTGAGCTTTCATACTCTGACCAAGTTGCTAACACCCTCGGACTAATTAGCTGTTCCATCATGTTGTGCATGTTGGTATTTGATCATTGTTTTCGTGTTCGTCTGTTTTTGTTGTTTTTAGTTTGCATGCTGGTCCTGTGTATCTAGTACATATTGTAGTTGGTATCTGGTGTTTGTGTTATTGTGTATGCAAGTTCTCTCTCCCTGTATGAACATAACCTTGCATTCATCCTAGGCGTATTGTTGAGTGTGGTGCGTCCTTTGCTTAGGGTGAAAGCAATGGAGTAACCAGCCCTTGTTTGGGTTGTGTCCATGTAGGCCGTTGTCCCCAGGGCCTGCATAGGCGTGACACAAATATGCTGTTCATGATAGACACCCAGTCGCAATACCTCAGTTGGTGCAATTAACCCATATAGCCAATGCACAAAAATATCATGGTTCATACTGTGAGGGTATATGTATATATTGCCATATGTTTTTTATGCTTTTATACCTGTATGCAAGTTCTATTCAAAGTTAAAATGAGAAAAACTTATATGTCGCCTTACATCAGATATTCCAAAAGTTTGCAAGGCTGAGAGTGATGTTCTAGAAATTCAGAGATGATACAGAACCGAACATGAAGGCCGCGTGCTTGGCTGTCTTCCCAGAGGCGCCGTATCAAGATAACGACTGTTTAACTACGTATATGATTATCAGTGTCTCAGACGGAAATCCGGACTTAACATATATGGTTATGCAGTGAATTTGAGCCAATGAGACTATTACCCATTCCTAGTGATGAGACCAAAGGGTATAAGATCCCATGTAATCTGTAATAAAGTGCGCAGTCATGTCCCCGTGTGAGGAACTATACCAGACCTCCGTGTGTGGTGTCTCTTCTTTACCGCCAGCAGTGGGGCATTGGGGTGGGCCTGATTGGTGCTGTACGCAGAAATTTCCCTGACAATACCATATCCAAACCTCAGGAAGACGCACCAGGATAGTGAGCAGAAAGTAGAAGTGCAGGAAGAGCCCTAGACTGGACGAGGCAAAGACGTTGATTCCAGATGTTGTCCAGGATTATCTTACTGTTTTGAACTTGTCAGGTTGCATTATATCTAAGTATCAGATAAATCTTTGGAGAAAAGGACATTTTGTGCCAATTCGGAATTTCAATTTATATGATTTATTAATAGTTTTATTAGATTGTTGACTGTGAAAAAAAAACCTTTTTCTTCTGAGCGTAATAATAATCATGCAGTTTATCTTCGATTACACAGATACTAATGTGTTTAAGAGTACGGATGTTAGGGACCAAATTACATGCATTACCATTAGAGTCTGGAGAGGAAGTTCATAATCTAGTACATCAAATCCCTCTTGTCATCCATTACCATCAAGGTCAAATGTTATGGATGACTTTCAGTATCTTCTAGATAGTGATCTAAAACCTATTCCTGACACTAATAATGATTTCAGCAGTTCTAATTTGACTGTACATGATAGAATTGCTTCAAAGCATTTGACTAATTGTAATGTATTGTTACATTCCTCTGACTAGGGCAGCTCAATTACTATATTAGATAGCAGTCTATATGTCCGAGAACTGATGAAAATATTTAATGATAGAGAAACATATCAAGCATTGGACATTCACCCATTAGAATCCTTTAGAAGATGTTAGGATTTATTATATCCGGTTGTGTCTTGTAATAGGCACAGTACATGTATCCTGATTTCCTTATCTTCCATGCATTACCTAAGCATCTGTTTAGACCAGCCGCTTCTCGTTTGAACGAGTGAACCATGTCTGAGTTCACTCGTTCGCTCGGGCAGTCTGTTTATACAGATACAGCGTTTTTTTCTCACTAAAATAAGAAGTCCTTGAGTTGTTTGCATTCACTGTATAAGTGAATCCACCACTCAATCCATCACCAATCTCAAGCCCTACATTCTGCTAATGAAATCACACTGAGTGCCACATTCATTTGAACCTCTCATTCCCACCTCCAAGACTTCTCCAGAGCAGCACCAGTCCTCTGGAATGTGCTACCCAAAACTATCCAGGTAATCACTGACACACAAAACTTCAGGCGTGCTCTAAAAACGCACCTCTTCAGAGAGGCATACCATATACCCTAAACCAAACCCCTCGGTACGCTGCCTGAAAACATGCTCCCTGTCCCACTGACTGCAATCCCTGCTAGCCACCATCACCTGCCCCCGGCAGTCGCACCGGTTCAGCCACTACACGGCTTATTGTCTGACCATTGTCTATGAGTATTGCATTCCACAATCTCCACCCCACCATACCGTGCACATCTCCAGCCTTTTACCTTCTGTATCACCCCATTACTTGCAGTATGTAAGCTCGTTGAAGCAGGATCCTCACCCCTACTGTCTACATCAACTGATTACTAATGTAACCGTGGTTTTTGTATTTGTGTACTTTTGTCTTTCTGTATTCCCCCTGTCTTTGTAAGCGCTGCAGAATATGTTGGCGCTATATAAATAAAGATTATTATAAGTGAGAAGGACTTAACGATCCCAATCAATTAGTGAATGAGCCAACAGAGATTTTTATGTCTGCGTAAAATGAATGATGAATGAAAAACAAACAATTTATTGTTCATCGTTCGATCATTAGCTGCATTTAAAATGGACAATTATCATGTATCTTTGCTCGTTTGAACGATTTTTTTGATTCAATCATTCCATTTAAAGGGGCCTAAACCCCTTAGTGATGGCCCCATCGGGAAACTACGTCCTCAGTAAGCGGGCTTTAATCCTAGAGGATGTAGTTTTATGCATCCTCTTTGGATTAATGCCCACTTGCCTGAGGAAGTGACAGCTCCATGCTGTCTGTGCCCGCAGGTAACCGACAGCATGGAGCTGTCATCCCAGGATGCGGGCAGTCACCCCCAACATTGCGATCAGCGCTATCCAATGGATAGCACCGATCGCAATAAAGTAAATAAAACTGTGAAAAAAGTTAGATATTTAGCTGCCCTGATGGATCGGATCCATCAGGGCAGCTGAAAATACTCACCCGGCTTGTCCGTGGTGTCCCCCGAAGATCGGGTGCTCCCGGATCCGCCGCCGGCCTTCTGCGCATGCTCACCAGATGATGACACCAGGCGCATGCGCAGAAGCCCGGAAGCCCCAGGCAAATTTAAAATCTGCTAGCTCCAGCCTCCTGAATGTAGCCGGGAACCAGGAGGTGTTACCGGGGACCGGTAGCGATCGCGAAAAAGTTCAAAAAGTTTTTAAAAAGTGTCAGAGGGGAGGTGAAAATACACACCTCGGTCCTCCCCGATGCCCCGATGTCCCGGGACCCGAAGTCCCCGTCTGCGCATGCGCGCCCGATGTCAATCATCGGGCGTGTGCACAGAGGGGCTCGAGCCCCGGGAAATTTAAAATCCCTCTGCTCCTGGCTGCCATGTGTAGCCAGGAGCAGAGAGATTATACCGGGGACATGATCACTGTTATCCAATGGATAGCAGTGATCATGTAAAGTAAAAAAAAAGTGTAAAAAGTAAAAAAAAAGTTTAAAAAAGTTTTAAAAAGTTAAAAAAACCTTACGTTTCATCTCCCCCCAGAGATTATATCCGTGAGGGAGGATGAAATGACGTACCTAAAGCCCGCGGATTTATCCGCAGACCTTACCCCAGCTTCTGCGCACACGCCCGTCGCCACAATGGCAGGCGCAGCGCAAAACCCGTGGATTGCCAGGACAATTTAAAATCTCCCTGCTCCTGGCTACAAAACTTAGCCGAGAGCCTGGAGATTTCACGGAGAGCCGCGGTGAGCGGTTCCTGATCACGTAAAAGTAAAAAAAAGGTAAAGGTTCATCTCCCCTCACTGATGCGATCGGTGAGATGAGATGAAACTTTTTACTGGAGGCCTCCGTATTTGCACCCTGACACGATCTTCCTCCGTGAACTTTCCCGGATTCTGCACATGCGACCGCAGGCAAAATGCTGGACACATGCGCAGGAGTCGGGGAGCCCAGGAAATTTAAAATCTCCTTACTCTCAGCGACAAATGGTCGCCGAGAGCCTGGAGCAGTGACGGATGGCCTCGTTGAGCGGTCCCCGGTCACGTGATAAAAAGGTAGCGATCTACCTTAGGTCGGTCTCACATGACTGGATAGGAATTACGGATTCCGCATGCGTCTGATCCGCGGTAATATGCAGATCAATCGCATTGGATTACACAATTCCGCAGAAAAGAGAATGCAGCAGGTTCAATTTTACCGCGGATATCCGCAACATAAAGCCCATTGTGCTCCATGGTCGCAGATATACCTGCAGCCCATACGCAACTACCTTGTATACGGGCTGCGGGTACCCGCATCATCGCTAAGCGACGGTGCGGGAAATACAAACAACAAAAAAAATGTACTGCACATGACCGCCTGTGTGAGTACGGAGTTATGTGCAGTACATTACGTGGCCGTACGCAGGGTCACAGCTGGGCCACAGCTGGAATCCGCTGCGGGCCTCTGCAAGCGGATTCCACCTACAGCCATGTGAGCCCGTCGTTATTCAGACCGTCACCTGTAATACACAATTTACAATAAGCCCCGGGAACGTTCACCTTCCTGCAGTTCCAGGAGCGGCTTGTTGAGCGTCTTCTGTGTGAGACCGCCGCACCTCATCAAGCTTACGGAGACTCACAGAGCGCCACTTTTTATACCCCATACCTGCTACTGAGGTCACGAAATACCCCCAAAAAGCATGAGAGGAGGGGGGATACACGGTTTTATTGCTCCATGTGCCCATCCCAACCAGGCCCCCATAATTACCCCTGTCTTTGGAAATACTACACAGTTCACATTATTACTTTTATCTAAGATTGCCATGTGTCCTTTAAGTAGATTAGGGCCACAAGGGGTATGTCTTTAAACACGGAACAAACGGGGGTATCCATTTTGGGGTGAAGGTCTTCATTCCTATGTACACTGTACAAAAAAAACCCAGTTTTTAAATTGATAAAATTGCAAAAAAAAAAGAAAATTGTAATTTTTTCCTTCTGCTTTGCTTAGATTTATTCAAATACTGTGGGGTCAAAATAGGCAATACACCCCTAGATGAATTCATTAAGGGGTCTAGTTTTTAAAATGGGGTCATTGGAGGGGGTTCTTTATCATTTGGACGCTCAATGGCTCTACAAGTGGGCAATGGGGCCTGGAATTTATTCCGTTGTACCCTGAAATCCAACGGGTGCTCCTTCCATTATAGGCCTAGCCATGTGTTCTTTAAGTAGATTAGGGCCACAAGGGGTATGGTTCTGAACACGGGACAAACAGGGGTATCCATTTTGGGGTGAAAGTCTTCATTCCTATGTGTGCTGTACAAAAAAACAGTTTTTAAATTGATACAACTGCCAAAAAAATGAAAATAATAATTTTTTCCTACTGCTTTGCTTAGATTTATTCAAAAATTGTAGGGTAAAAATACACAGTACACCCCTAGATGAATTCGTTAAGGGGTCTAGTTTTCAAAATGGGGTCATTTGTGGGGGTTCTCTGTCATTTGGCCGCTCAAGGGCTCTTCAAGTGGGCAATGGGGCCTAAATCACCTTCATGCTAAATTTCTGTTCTGAAAGCCACCGACTACTCCTTTCATTTTGGGCCCCGTTGTGCATCCACACATAAGATTAGGGCCACAATGGGTATGTCTCTGAACACGGGACAAACAGGGGTATCTATTTTGGGGTGAAAGTCTTCATTCATGTGTGTGCTGTACAAAAAAAGCAGTTTTTAAAATGACAGAATTGCCCAAAAAAACAAAAATCCATTTTTTTTCCTTTTGCTTTGCTTGAATTCATTCAAAATCTGTGGTGTCAAAATGGGCAGTACACCCCTAGATAAATTCGTTAAGGGGTCTAGTTTTTAAAATGGGGTCATTTGTGGGGGCTCTCTTTGGTTTTGGCCGCTCAAGAGCTCTACAAAAGTGCTATGGGGCCTAAAACGCCTTCAAGCAAAATTTATGTTCTGAAAACCACCAACTACTCCTTTCATTTTGGCTCCCGTTATGCATCCAGACATAAGATAACGGCCACAATGGGTATGTTTCTGAACACAGGAGAAATGGAGGTATCCATTTTGGGGTGTAAATCCTCATTTTCATGGGCACTATAGGAAAAAAATATGTCTTTAAAATGACATATTTGCAAAACTATGAAATGTTATTTTTTCTCCTCTAAATTGAATTAATTCCTGAAAAAAACTGGTGGGGTCAAAATACTCATGACACCCCTCAGTGGATACATTAAGGGATGTAGTTTTTAAAATGGGGTCATTTGTGGGGGTATCTATTATTCTGACACCTATGAGCCTTTGCAAACTTGGCTTGGTGCAGGAAACAAAGTGTTCCTCAAAATGCTGAAAAGTAATGTTAAATTTGTACGCCATCTAAATGGTTAAAAAAACACAAAAGTTTTTCAAATGTGCATCCAGAATAAAGTAAACTAATGGAAATATATACCCTAGCAAAAATTTGTATAGTATGTTTGATCATATTTGAGATATTACAGTTAAGGGCGCCCACCCACTGGCGATTTTTTTCCCTGCGAAATTCGCAGCATTTTTTTCTCTGCAGGGGTCTATGGGACTTGTAATGTTAAAATCGCGATCGCGCAAAATCGCGATTTCGCGGTAAATTGCGATTTTGCGCGATCGCGATTTTAACATTACAAGTCCCATAGACCCCTGCAGAGAAAAAAATGCTGCGAATTTCGCAGGGAAAAAAATCGCCAGTGGGTGGGCGCCCTGAAAATGTGAAAAAATGACAATTTTTTCAAAATTTTTCCAATATTGGTACTTTTAATAAATATACACAAATTATATCGGTCTCTTTTTACAACCAAAATGAAGTACAATATGTGGCAAAAAAACAGTGTCAGAATCACTTGGATATGTAAAGCCTTTACGGAGTTATGCTACGTTGAACAACGCGTGTCAGATTTCCAAAATTTGGCTCGTCACTAAGGCGCAAACAGGCTTCGTCACTAAGGGGTTAAGTCTCATAAGTGGATTTTTCCACCCCCCCCCCCCCCCCCTCAAGATCAATTGCTTCCAGTACAGGATCTGTTATGGAGCAACTTGGCTTCAAACCATGGATAAACTAACATGGGAGACCAATTTTACGGTGGTTCTGTGATGTTAAATCCCTTTATTCATCTGTTCCCCATGATAAAGCTTTATTAACTAGAGCACTCCAGTCCTCAAGGACCACCAACAGGTCATGTTTTCAGGATATCCTATGGCAAGAACACCTGTGGCAATGTCTGAGGCACCGACAATGATTACATCACCTGTGCAAGACTGAGGAAATCCTGAAAACATGTCCTGTTGGTGGTCCCTGAGGACTGGAGTTGGGGAACACTGAACTAGAGGACCCCCTCAACCACTTTATGGTATAGTTAGATGAAGTGAAAAAGTAGATATTGTTGGTAACCCAGTTACTATTGTCCCACAACTATTTTTCTTTCAATGCTAAATTTACTTACAGGTGGTTGGGTGTTTCATGGGAGCTAGTAAAAGAAATAAAGTTTGGTACGGTGTTAGCCAGTAGAGCAATGTGTGATTGTTCCCAGCAAGAGAAACCAAGTAATCTTGTAGATATGATACCTTTTAATGGTTAATAAAAATGCATGATGTTACAGCGAGCTTTTGGGGATATCCTGCCCCCTCCATCAGGCTAATGAATTAAATTAGTTTTGATGACACATAATTATTACATACAGATGCAGAGGGGAGGGGGACACATTTCCTCTTGATCTAAATAAATGTTCACACACAGAACTTTGAGACTATTTTGCACTCAGAACTTAAAACAACAGAAAAACAGAGCTAAGACATTGTTACGGCACTCTGACCCCCCGAGCGCCAGATGGGGTGCCCTGAACTTACCGCACCCCACTGTCCCTGCCTACTTGCCTCGACCTGGCTAAACCCCAGGCGGACAACTGGGTGGCGGTCCCTACTTTAGCTAGGGACCTGGCGACTACCTAGATGGAACTAACTACCGGGGGACAGAGTGCCGACAAGGAAAGGCAGATGGAGTAGCCAAACAGAAAATACAAGCACAAGGCAAAACTGGAAGAGGCTGACAAGCAAACTAGAAGCTGACTGAGACAGGCTGCAGACAGGATTTACTAGGAGCTGACAGAACCAATAACTGGCAGTGAGCTCAGGTCACTGCCAGCCTTATAATCGCAAAACTCCGCCCATAGGTGGAGAGTGGGAGGAGCCAACCCCCCACACACACACACACACTCACAAAACAAGAGGGAGGAAGGGATGCGGGCGGCGCCCTACGGACGAACCCGCCCACGCCGCCGCACACCGGCCGCCCCACACCGCCGAGAGAGCCCTGTCGTCACAGCTCCGGGACGCCGGAGCCGAAGCCGGAGCGGCGCGCGCTGACCGCGGGACCCCAGTGACTCGCATGCTCATCAGGTTAGCGGCTGCTCCGGAATCAATTAACACCTGCCCGTGGCGGGAAAAGTTCCGGAATCTAACCTGACAAGGTACCAGAAGTTTAGGAAGTACCTGTAGTCCTAGGCGATCCTCCCTGCAATCGCCTAGGACTTGGAGTTTTTCCGCTGGTTCAGACTGTGAGCGCTGAAGCTTCAGGGGGCAGGCTATCACCCGATGTCCAGCTTTCCCGCAGTAGAGGCAGAGACGATGCAATAAACGAATCCGGCGTCGCTCTTTGGGGTCCAGCGGGTCCACCTCCATCGGCTCGGGAACAGAGACTGGTATGGAAGAAGAGGGAACAGGAAAAACGACCTCCCTAACTCTACGGGCCTGTCTATCTTGCTTCCTAGCCCTGAGCCTCCTATCTGCCTTCACCGCTAGCTCCATAGTCTCCTTTAAGGACCTGGGAACGGGATGGGAAATCAACAGGTCTTTAACCGCGTCCGAGAGGCCCTGCAGAAAAACGTCTTTCAGAGCGCTATCGTTCCATGCCGTCTCACCCGCAGAGCGTCTGAAGTTGGAGCAATAATCCTCCACACAAAGCGACCCCTGATGCAATGCCAACAGCCGGGAAACCGCCAACCCCGCTCTGTCCGGTTCGTCGAAGATACCCCCGAGTTCCTGAAAAAAGGAGTCCACCGACTGCAGGCAGGGGGAACCCTCGGGAATGGAAAAAGCCCAGGTCTGGGCAGAGCCCCGCAGCAGGGACATTATAAGCCCGACCCTCAGGGCCTCTGACTCGGAAGAACGGGGACGCATCCGAAAAAACAAGCGACAAGCTTGTTGGAAAACGAAAAATTTGTTCCTCTCCCCGGTAAACACCTCGGGAAGAGGGCACTTGGGTTGTGAACTGGTTGAGGCATCCGGACCCTGCGACACCCCCCGCTACTCCTGGGCTGCCATACGAGCGGACAAATCCTGGACCAGCGGCCCCAGGTCTTGCAGCTGGTTCGCAAGGGCACTGATCGCCTCCATGGAAAAACAGTTTAAGGGCCAGTTATTATGTTACGGCACTCTGACCCCCCGAGCGCCAGATAGGGTGCCCTGAACTTACCGCACCCCACTGTCCCTGCCTACTTGCCTCGACCTGGCTAAACCCCAGGCGGACAACTGGGCGGCGGTCCCTACTCTAGCTAGGGACCTGGCGACTACCTAGATGGAACTAACTATCGGGGACAGAGTGCCGACAAGGAAAGGCAGATGGAGTAACCAAACAGAAAATACAAGCACAAGGCAAAACTGGAAGAGGCTGACAAGCAAACTAGAAGCTGACTGAGACAGACTGCAGACAGGACTTACTAGGAGCAGACAGAACCAATAACTGGCAGTGAGCTCAGGTCACTGCCAGCCTTATAATTGCAAAACCCTGCCCATGGGTGAAGAGTGGGAGGAGCCAACTCCCCCACTCACAATAGAAGAGGGAGGAAGGGATGCGGGCGGCGCCCTACGGGCGAATCTGCCCACGCCGCCGCACACCGGCCGCCCCACGCCGCCGACAGAGCCCTGACGTCACAGCTTCGGGACGCCAGGGGGGCGCGCGCTGACCGCGGGACCCCGCGCCGCGCTGCATGGTAACAGACATACATCGTAAATCAGTCCACTGAGCTCAGGACAGTTTTATGATGTGCCTTATCTCTCCTTCAACATGCACATGGAAGGAGATGCAGCACCACCTAGTGGATGGCAAGATTGTTACAAGTCAAGTTCTGAATGGTGGTGCTGCATCTCCTTCCATGTGCAGTTTCTCCCCTATTTGACAAATCCAAATGGGCTCACAGTCAGTTCAGCCAGTGGTTTAATGCTAAAGCTCTCCACAGACTGTAGTCTCCTGCCATTTCTGATCATATACAAATATAGTGCTGTTTACTAGTCTCCATGCAAATGGGCTTTTATGAAAGTTGTAAATCAGTGGATATCTACAAGTGTTAGTAAAAGTGTACCTTACTCTCTGCTTCTGTATTATTGCTATTGATTACATCATTGTGCTACATAGCACTGGCTACAAGCAGGTGTAGAATAATAATTCCGCCTAAATAGTACCGCCAGGTCTGCGGGTTTAGAACCCCAGACCCCTGAGGGCACCACTACGTGGGCGAAACATGTTGGGAGGGGAATGTTTCTATGTTTCTTAAAGCTCAAACATACACTAATTTTCACAAAAATTAGAAGACGTTGTCAGGTTGAAATACAACTTTCTCTGTATGATTCTAACGTTGATGTAAGGAAATGATTACAATATCAGAGCAAAAGGACCATTTATTGTGAAATACTGACCCCTTGAAGAAACGCTCTAACAACCTGTTGGGCTACCTCCAGCTTGGATATAAGATGTGATACAGGCGGGCATGCAGACACTAGTACCCTGTTGTACCGCCTCTAGCTTGGATACAAGATGTGATACAGGCGGGCATGCAGACACTAGTACCCTGTTGTACCGCCTCTAGCTTGGATACAAGATGTGATACAGGCGGGCATGGAGGCTCAAGTACCCTGTAGTACCGCCTCTAGCTTGGATACAAGATGTAATATAGGTGGGCATGGAGGCTCTAGTACCCTGTAGTACCACCTTTAGCTTGGATACAAGATCTGATACGGGAGAGTATAGATGCTCTAGTACCCTGTTGTACCACCTCTAGCTTGGATACAGGATTTGATACGGACGGGCATAGAAGCTCAATCACCCTGTTGTACCACCTCTAGCTTAGATACAAGATGTGATACAGATAGGCATGGAAGCTCAAGTACCCTGCTGTACTATCTCTAACTTATATACAAGATGTAATACAGGTGGGCAAGGAGGCTCTAATACCCTGTTGAGCTGACCTCTCACTTGGATACAAGATGTGATACAGGCAGGCATGGAGGCTCTAGTACCCTGTTGCACTGCCTCTAGCTTGGATACAAGATGTGATACAGGCAGGCATGGAGGCTCTAGTACCCTGTTGTACCACTTCTAGCTTGGATACAAGATGTGATACAAGTATGCATGGAGGCTCTAGCACCCTGTTGTACCACTTCTAGCTTGGATACAAGATGTGCTACTGGGGGGGGGGGGGGGGGTATAGAAGATCAAGTAGCCGGTTGTACCACCTCTAGCTTACAAGATGTACAGTAAAGTCTATTGTAGAGCTGCCGCACACAAACCTCACATAAACAGAGGCAGGAAGTGTAATTATACACTTATTCCATGCAGGCTTACCAGGATGTGGACTGTTTATCCAATTCTACTCACAACAAACATGTCAAAATCATGTAAGCAGCACGAGGGGTTAAATTATCCACAGCACATGAAAGGAGATTTTGACATGTTGTTAAATACAAGATGTGATACTGACGGGCATAGATACTCAAGTACCCCGTTGTACCGCCTCTAGCTTGGATACAAGATGTCATACTGGCGGCATGAAGGCTCTAGTATCCCGTTGTACCGCCTCTAGCTTGGACACAAGATGTGATACGGGCAGGCATGGAGGCTCTAGTACCCTGTAGTGCCGCCTCTAGCTTGGATACAAGATGTGATACGGGAGGGTATAGAAGATCTAGTACCCTGTTGTACCACCTCTAGGTTGGATACAAGATGTGATAAGGATGGGCATAGAAGCTCAAGTACCCTGTTGTACCGCCTCTAGCTTGGATACAAGATGTGATATGGGAGGGTATAGAAGCTCAAGCACCCTGTTGTATCACCTCTAGCTTGTATACAAGATGTGATACAGGTGGGCAAGAAGGCTCTAGTACCCTGTTGTACCGCCTCTAGCTTGTATACAAGATGTGATACAGGTGGGCAAGAAGGCTCTAGTACCCTGTTGTACCGCCTCTAGCTTGTATACAAGATGTGATACAGGTGGGCAAGAAGGCTCTAGTACCCTGTTGAGCCGACCTTTCACTTGGATACAAGATGTGATACAGGCGAGCATGGAGGCTCTAGTACCCTGTTGTACCGCCTCTAGCTTTGATACAAGTTGTGATACGGGAAGGTATAGAAGCTCAAGTACCCTGTTGTACCACCTCTAGCTTGGATACAAGATGTGATACAGACAGGCATAAAAGCTCTAGTACCCTGTTGTACTGCCTTTAGCTTGGATACAAGATGTGATATGGGCAGGCATTCAGGCTCTAGTACCTTGTAGTACCGCCTCTAGCTTGATACAAGATGTGATACAGGAGGGTATAGAAGATCTAGTACCCTGTTGTACCCCCTCTAGCTTGGATGCAAAATGTGATACGGACGGGCATAGAAGTCCTAGTACCCTGTTGTACCACCTCTAGCTTGGATACAAGATGTGATACGAATGGGCATAGAAGCTCAAGTACCCTGTTGTACCACCTCTTGCTTGGATGCAAAATGTGATACGGACGGGCATAGAAGTTCTAGTACCCTGTTGTACCGCCTCTAGCTTCGATACAAGATGTGATACGGGAGGATATAGAAGCTCAAGTACCCTGTTGTACCACCTCTAGCTTGTATGCAAGATGTAATACAGGTGGGCAAGGGGCCTCTAGTACCCTATTAAGACTCATAGTCTGTCAAAGTTGGTCTTATACATGTTCTATTGACAATAATTCTGGTGCCCGTGCGGCCACGCAAGTGCGGCAATTTTGTGGGGACATCCCTATGACAACCTTGTGTGCATGACTAAGCATTATCCTGCTGAAAAATGCCTCTTAGAAACCGTCATGAGAGGCATCACTTTTGGCTGCAGAATTTTCTGAACATATCACTGAGCTGTCATTGTCCCTCATACCACTACTAAGGATGATCAACTGTCATATTCAATGGCCCCACAGACCATCATACCAGCAGTGGGGGAAGTGTGGCGCTCCAGAGAAAAGGCAGGATTGAGGTGCCACCCTGAGGTCTGCAGACACGAACACGGTGATCACCAATACCCAAACTAAGCCTGAAGACAACCGATTGCACTCTGTAGAAGTCCAGTTTCCTCGTTCATTAAATCATTGCAAACAGGAGCGATGCCAGATGGGTGTCAAAGGCAGTACTATTATTGCACTCTGTGAGACCAAATGTCCTTCTGCCAAGCACCTGAAAATGGTTCAGACAGATAGCAGACCCTATAACGATGGCGCCACCTGTCTCTGCATGGCAGACAACAAAACAGTTGGAGCTGCTTGTGCTTTCTGGCCGATCAGATGATCCTTTCTACTGGTGGTCTGTCAAGAGCCTCCTGAGCCCGGTCACCTTGTGTGCCCTCACACATCCACTGGTCCCCACACTTCCTAATGGTCTGGTCAGAACAGCCCAGGTGGGGGACAATTCATCAATACGACCATCCAGCTTTTCACATCCCAATAATGCGCCCCTCTCAGACTGGTGATGGGGTTAAACCTCTTCTCTGCGTCATAGAGGCGTCTGGTAGTCAACAAGCTCTACACAAGCGGAAGAAGAGGTCACTACACACAAGGAGCCTCTGAGATCCTCTTATAGGCCAAGGGCGAACCACTTCTAGGGCCTCAGGTGACAAGACCGTTCATCTAATCACCACAACTCTCATCATTTGTATATCCGCCTGAGATGGAGCTGCATGCCAGGTTTGGCTGCAAAAATGCAACTTCTTTTAGGGATTGTTTTTGAGAAAGAGTGTATTATCGGTAGCATAGCACTTCCAAGTTTGCTAAGTAGGTATTTGAATTTTTTTATCTTTATGCCTCTTTCAATAAAAGTTAGATTTTAATGAGTTGCTTGAAAAAGGCTTGACAGAAGCCGAAACGCGTTGCAGCGCCAATCCACCTGTTCTTTTATATAATAAACTGACCTATGAGGAATATGCCTGCTCCACTGGAGTTCTTCTGCTTCCTTGGATATTGGGGGTGCCAGGAGTCCAGGCACCCCTAAACAAGTAAGATCTCTTTATTCTGACACAGTTTGACGGAGCGCATGAAGTGAGTTTTTTCCTATTTTGAATATAGATTTTAATGAGGGTATTCAACCAGGGAGGGGGGGAGTGTTCTTGCCGTTTGGCCAATTTTGGTGTTAATTACTGTTTATAAGCCCGGTGTACCCCCTGAGGCCCTTTTTTGTATATTTTACCTATAAACTTGTACTCAAACTGATGAACTGGTCATATAAGCCAAAGAGTAGATCTATGTTGGAAGGCAGCAATCTGAATTTATGGTTATTTTATTACCTCTAATGTCTATCATGTTTGCAGAGCATCTTATTTTATTGGGCTAGAAGACCTCTGTTAGCAGATGTTACATTTCTTTAAATGGTTACATTATCCAGACCTTTTTAATGATTTTCAAATAGCTCACTCCAGGGAAACGTATTAGCTCTCCACGTATTTAACAGCACATTCGTCAGGAGAAACTGGGTTATGTATGTAATTACTGGCAGAGCACAACGATGAAGATAAGTAGCTGCATTATCACAACATCTCCAGCGAGGAGGTCCTCACACGTCCACAGAACATTGTGATCTGAGAACACAACTTATCATATAAGATAACCTTCTGCTGCTGGATGAGTCTATGATGGCTCCAGTCCTGAAATAGAATCCAGTTTCCGGGTCAAACTACTTAAACACCATTGATCATCATCGATCTGTCCTTGTCATTCAATAGTGATACAAATGTACCTGACACATCTATAGCCTTGATGTCAGGAAATAAACAGCTGGCACACAGGGCTCCAGATAGACTTCACTTCACCTTTGTACTCATTTTTTTTTTAGCCTTAATATCACTGACGTTTGTGAGATATCAAGAATTAATAGAGCAGGTGCTACAATACTCCCCTGATTAATGCATATCCAAGGAACACTTTTTGTTTGTCGGGGAAATGGGAGATCCACATCAACCTTTCTCCACCCATCTGCTGTTGACTACTTTGAAAATATTCCAGTCATCCAATAATACAAAAATCCTTTAATGTTATAAAAATGGCTCTATGCGTTTCGGGGGTACTGTCAGACTTTCTTCCTCAGGAGAATATACAGTAATTCTTGTTATTTGTATAGCGCCAACTTATTCCACAGTGCTTTCAGGTAATTTATTTATTACCACCCAGCAAGCTGGGCACTCATTTTACTGACCTCGGAAGGATGAGTTGACCTTGAGCCGGCTACCTGAACCATGTGGAGATTGGACCTGCAACCTTCAGGTTGTGAGCAAGGACAGCATACTGCTGCCTCACACATATAGACAGATGATTACTAGAATTGAGCAAACATACTCTGCCCATCTTGATGCTCGTTCCAGTATTAGCGTACTCGATGGTGCTCGTTACTCGAACGAGCATCAAGCCGTGGTCGACCCCGCTCCAGTTTTTGTTTCCTTCCCGCTGTGAAGTGCCTGTTTTGGCCCCTTCCCGCCGCGACGCAGCGCGCGTGTCAATGGCAAATTTTTTTGCCTGGCAGGCAGGGGAGAGAGAGAGAGACACGAACCTAGGAAAAAAAAAAAGTAAGCTCGGCACCCGGCGTCCCACATACAAAAATGCTCGAGTCTCCCATTGTAGTCAACGTAGAGCTCTCAAATTTTACGAAAAGCTTGACTTGAATAACGCGGACCCGAGCATTTGGGTGCTCGCTCATCTTTAATGATTACCAATCATATACACTCATTGTTAAAAAAACAATCCCGCCTCTAGAAGAAGTTGTCATTTTGCTGCAAAACTCGGCATGCAGTTCCATCTCAGGCAGATATACAAATGACTAGAGTTGTGTTGTGATTAGATGAATGGTCTTGTCACCGGAGGCCCTAAACGTGGTTCCCCCCCTTGGCCTATAAAAGGCTCTCACAGGCCCCTTGTTTGTAGTGACCTCTTCTTTCACTTCTGTACAGCTTGTTGACCACTAGACGCCTCTACGACGCAGAGAAGAGATTTTACCCCTTAACCAGAGTTTGAAAGGGGGGGGTGCATTATATGAATGCGAGAAGCAAGGAGGTGTTCAGACCAGTGTGTACTGCCTTCGACACCCACCATCGCCTTCATTTGCAGTGGTGTTGTGAATGATGAAACTAAACTGCTATGGAGTACTAGACTCAGGATGCCCTCAATAGACCACCAGTAGTGAGGATCATCTGATTGTCCAACAAGCACAAGAAGTTCCAATTGTTTCATTGTCCATCATCCAGAGACAGGTGGCACCATCATTACACCTCTGTGTCTATCAGAATCATTTCCAGGCTCTTGGCTGAAGGACATTTGGTCTCCCAGCACCCATTGCATGTTCTGCCTTTGACACGCACAATCGCCTCCCTTTTCACTGGTGCCATGAATGACAAAACTGAACTGCTGTCGATTAGAACCAGGTTGTCTTCAGTGATGAATCCAGGTTTAGTTTGTGCACTGAAGATGGTCATGTTTATGTCTGGAGACCTCGGGAGGAGCGCCTCAATCCTGCCTTTGCTGTGAAGCGGCACACTGCCCCCTGCTGGTGTGATGGTCAAGGCGATCATCGCATACGACAGTCGGTCCCCCCTAGTAGTGGTACGAGGGACAATGACAGCTCAGCGATATGTTCAGGACATCCTGCAGACACATGTGTTCCTCTCATGGCGGCTTTCAAGAGGCATCTTCCAGCAGGATAATGCTCGGCCACACACACAAGGGGGTCACAGGAAGCCCCCACAACATTGTCACACTTCTGTGGCCGCCCGGTCACCAGATTTATCACCAATAGAACATGTATGGGACCATCTGGGACACCAACTTCAACTGCCTACATGTTTGCACGATCTTGAGGCTCAGTTACAGCAAATGTGGAGCGATGTGTGTCAGGATACCATACAGAACCTGTGTCAGCTTTCAATGATAAATGATAATTTTGCTTTACTTATATCAACATTTGATTTACAATGAATATATATATATATATATATATATATATATATATATATATAATATGTATATTAGCCACACGCCTGGATGACACATGGAAGCAGCCAGTTGCACTCCTCCAACTCCCAAACGGCACCATCATTGTAGCATGTGTCACTTTCAGTTTACCTTTGTATTCATTGGTTTCTAAGTCTTAAGGCCCATTTACACACAAAGATAATCTTTCAAACGACTGAAAGATTGAAAGATTTAGCAATCTTCATTTGCATGTAAGAGAGCCTCCAGGAGCTGGTTGCAGAGCAGAGTCCAGGGTGTGATTAATCACACGCCCTACTGTGCGCACAGCTGCATTGTTCTCCTCGTGGCTGCTTGCAAATTACAGTGTTACCTGTCGTTTCCCCTCGCAGATAATAGCCTGCGGTGTTTGCTTTATCTCCAGTAGCTGAAGGATGGATTTTAAGTTCACGTTCAAACCATCCCTCAAAGGAAAGTGCCCGATGCTCGCGTTTACATGTAACGATTATCGCTTAGTTGAACAAATTTTGAGCACTAGTCATTTCGTGTAAATGGGCCTTTAGTATCACTGATGTTTATGGCACATACTTGGGCAGCAGAGGTTTGACCACTGCCCATGAATAAAGTAGCAGTAAAAAGCGCTGCACTGTTTTGTCTCCTGCTATCTACCCTTGATTTTTTCCGAGAAGCCTGTTAAATACAACCGTGTGGCCACAGAAGAAATCCAAGCAAAGCTGACAGAAAGTGACACAGGTAAAGGTTTGCCAAGGAAGCTATGGCCTGTTTTACTTTCACATATGTCTTTCACGTGACAACACCTTTGATCTCACACTTGATGTATTTTTGTGGCTCATTAGTCTGAGGTTATCAGTCCCATCACATAACACTTAACTACCCATTGTTTCAGGTGACTTTTTATGATTAAGCTGTAGTGTGTGCACATGAGGATTAGCACTATTTTTGGCTATTATATGACTAGTATATGGAGTTTTTCACCAGTTTTCTCCCTCTACAGACACTATCTCTAATTGTTAGTTTGCCCTGAGCTATTGTGTATAGACTGGCTGTTATGATGTCTCCCATATGCTGCACACAGAGAAGAGGAGATCCTGTTCTCCTATCTCTTTGTAGAACCCCCTCAGAAACAGCATGAAGGACATTATAGATAAGTACAGAGCAGTGTAGCGGTGGATCCAGACTTGGCGATATGAAACTTACCAGATCCTTCAGCAGCAGGGTATCTGTGTCGCTATCTGCTTCATAAACCCCTTTATTACGAAGCCTGTTTGCGCCTTAGTGACGGAGCCAAATTTTGGAAATCTGACATGCGTCGTTCAACGTAGCATAACTCCGTAAAGGCTTTACATATCCAAGTGATTCTGACACTGTTTTTTCGCCACATGTTGTACTTCATTTTGGTTGTAAAAAGAGACTGATATAATTTGTGTATATTTATTAAAAGTACCAATATTGGAAAAATTTTGAAAAAATTATCATTTTTTCACATTTTCAACTGTAATATCTCAAATATGTCCAAACATACTATACAAATTTTTGATAAGATATATATTTCCATCTGTTTACTTTATTCTGAATGCAACCTTGAAAAACTTTTGTGTTTTTTTTAACCATTTATAGGACGTACAAATTGAACATTACTTTTTAGCATTTTGAGGAACACTTTGTTTTATTGCACCAAGCCAAGTTTGCAAAGGCTCATGAGTGTCAGAATAATAGATAACCCCCCCCCCCCCAAATGACCCCATTTTAAAAACTACACCCCTTAATGTATTCACTGAGGGGTGTCTTGAGTATTTTGACCCCACCAGTTTTTTTCAGGAATTAATTCAATTTAGAGGAGAAAAAATAAAACTTCATATTTTTGCAAATATGTCATTTTAAAGACATATTTTTTTCCTATAGTGCCCATGAAAATGAGGATTTACACCCCAAAATGGATACCCCCGTTTCTCCCGTGTTCAGAAACATACCCATTGTGGCCCTAATCTTGTGTCTGGATGCACAACGGGACCCAAAATTAAAGGAGTAGTCAGTGTCTTTCAGAGCATAAATTTTGCTTGAAGGCGTTTTAGGCCCCATAGCACATTTGTAGAGCTCTTGAGCGGCCAAAACCAAAGAGAAATCTTTATCTAGGGGTGTACTGCCCATTTTTACCCCACAGTTTTTGAATAAATTCAAGCAAAGCAAAAGGAAAAAAATGTGATTTTCGTTTTTTTGGCAATTCTGTCGTTTTAAAAACTACTTTTTTTGTACAACACACACATGAATGAAGACTTGCACCCCAAAATGGATACCCCTGTTTGTCCCGTGTTCAGAGACATACCTATTGTGGCCCTAATCTTATGTCTGGATGCACAACAGGGCCCAAAATGAAAGGAGTAGTCAGTGGCTTTCAGAACATAGATTTTGCTTGAAGTCCTTTTAGGCCCCATTGCCCACTTGTAGAATTCTTGAGCGCCCAAAACCATATAGAACCCCCACAAATGACCCCATTTTGAAAACTAGACTCCTTAACGAATTTATCTAGGGGTGTACTGTGTATTTTGACCCCACAGTTTTTGAATAAATTCAAGCAAAGCAAAAGGAAAAAATTAGGATTTTCGTTTTTTTGGCAATTCTGTCATTTTAAAAACAGCTTTTTTTGTACAGCACACATATGAAAGAAGACTTGCACCCCAAAATGGATACCCTTGTTTGTCTCGTGTTCAGAGACATAATCTTTTGTCTGGATGCACAACGGGGCCCAAAATGAAAGGAGTAGTCGGTGGCTTTCAGAACAGAAATTTAGCATGAAGGTGATTTAGGCCCCATTGCCCACTTGTAGAGCCCTTGAGCGGCCAAAACGACAGAGAGCGCCCACAAGTGACCCCATTTTGAAAACTAGACCCCTTAATGAATTCATCTAGGGGTGTACTGTGTATTTTTACCCTGCAATTTTTGAATAAATCTAAGCAAAGCAGTAGGAAAAAAATTACAATTTTCATTTTTTTGGCAGTTGTATCAAATTAAAAACAGGTTTTTTTTGTACAGCACACATAGGAATGAAGACTTTCACCCCAAAATGGATACCCCTGTTTGTCCCGTGTTCAGAAACATACCCATTGTGACCCTAATCTACTTAAAGGACACATGGCTAGGCCTATAATGGAAGGAGCACCCGTTGGATTTCAGGGTACAACTGAATAAATTCCAGGCCCCATTGCCCACTTGTAGAGCCCTTGAGCATCCAAAATGATAAAGAACCCCCACAAATGACCCCATTTTAAAAACTAGACCCCTTAATGAATTCATCTAGGGGTGTATTGCATATTTTGACCCCACAGTATTTAAATAAATCTAAGCAAAGCAGAAGGAAAAAATTACGATTTTCATTTTTTTGGCAATTTTGTCAATTTAAAAACAGTTTTTTTTGTACAGTGTACATAGGAATGAAGTCGTTCACCCCAAAATGGATCCCCCTGTTTGTCCCGTGTTCAAAAACATACCCATTGTGGCCCTAATCTACTTAAAGGACACATGGCTAGGCCTATAATGGAAGGAGCACCCGTTGGATTGCAGGGCACAACTGAATAAATCCCAGGCCCCATTGTTCATTTGTACGGAATAAAAATGGACTCCCTAAAAATATACCCCCCCTTTTCGCCGTTCCCCAAATCTTAGATAAAAGTAATAATGTGAACTGTGTGGTATTTCCGAAGACAGGGGTAATTACGGAGGCTGGTTGGGATGGGTACATGGGGCAATAAAACCGTGTATCCCCCCTCCGCTCATGCTTTTTGGGGGTATTTCGTGACCTCAGTGGCGGGTATGGGGTGTGAAAAGTGGCGTTTCGTGAGTCTCCATAAGCTTAATGAGGTGCGGCGGTCTCACACAGAAGACGCTCAACAAGGTGCTCCTGGAACTGCAGGAAGGTGAACGTTCCTGGAGCTTCTTGTAAATTGCATATTACAGGTAGCGGTCTGAATAACGCCGGGCTCACGCAGCCGTAGGTGGAATCCGCTTGCAGAGGCCCGCAGCTGATCCCAGCTGTGAGCCCGGCTGTGACCCTGCGTACGGCCGCGTAATGTACTGCGCATAACTGCCTACTCACGCAGGCGGTCATGCACAGTACACTTTTTTTTGTTTGTATTTCCCGCACCGTCGCTTAGCGATGACGCGGGTACCCGCAGCCCGTATACAATGTAGTTGCGTATGGGCTGCGGGTATATCCACGACCATGGAGCACAATGGGCTCTATGTTGCGGATATCCGCAGTAAAATAGAACCTGCTGCGTTCTCTTTTCTGCTAATGGATTACGCAATTCCGACCCACTAATGTGAGCGGAATTGTGTAATTCAATGCGATTGATCTGCGTATTACTGCGGATCAGACGCATTCGGAATCCATAATTCCTATCCGGTCATGTGAGACCGGCTAAATGTAGATCGCTACCTTTTTTCACGTGATCAGGGACCGCTCAACGAGGCCACCCATCACTGCTCCAGGCTCTCGGCGACCGTTGGTCGCTGGGAGCAAGGAGATTTTAAATTTCCTGGGCTCTCCAACTCCTGCGCATGTGTCCAGTGTTTTGCCGGCGGTCGCATGTGCAGAATCCTGGAAAGTTCACGGAGGAAGATCGCGTCGGGGTGCAAATACGGAGGCCTTGGTGAGGGGAGATGAACCTTCACCTTTTTTTTAACTTTTACGTGATCGCCATTATCCATTGTATAACGGCGAACACGTGACGAGGAACCGCTCACCGTGGCCCCCCATGAAATCTCCAGGCTCTCGGCTACGTTTTGTAGCCAGGAGCAGGGAGATTTTAAATTATCCTGGCAATCCACGGCTTTTGCGCATGCGCCTGCCATTGTGGCGACGGGCACGTGCGCAGAAGCTGCGGTAAGGCCCGCGGATAAATCCGCGGGCCTTAGGTACGTCATTTCATCCTCCCTCACGGATATGATCCGTGGGGGGGGAGATGAAACGCAAGCTTTTTTAACTTTTTTAAAACTTTTTTAAACTTATTTTTTTACTTTTACCCTTTTTTTTTTTTTTTACTTTTTACATTTTTTTTTCACTTTTTACACTTTTTTTTTACTTTACATGATCACTGCTATCCATTGGATAACAGTGATCATGTCCCCGGTATAATCTCTCTGCTTCTGGCTACACATGGCAGCCAGGAGCAGAGGGATTTTAAATTTCCCGGGGCTCGAGCCCCTCTGTGCACGCGCCCGATGATTGACATCGGGCGCACATGCGCAGACGGGGACTTCGGGTTCCGGGACATCGGGGAGGACTTAGGTGAGTATCTTCACCTCCCATGAGGGGAGGTGAAACTGACACTTTTTAAAAACTTTTTAAACTTTTTCGCGATCGCCGCTATCCAATGGATAGCGGTAATCGCGGGCCCGGGGACCGCTCACAGCGGTCCCCAGTAACACCTCCTGGTTCCCGGCTAGCTTCAAGAGCCAGGAGCCAGGAGATTTCAAATTTGTTGGGGGCTCCCGGGCTTCTGCGCATGCGCCTGACGTCATCGTCTGGTGCGCATGCGCAGAAGGCTAGTGGCGGGCCCGGGAGGACCCGATCTTCGGGGGACACCGCGGACAAGCCGGGTGAGCATTTTCAGCTGCCCTGATGGATTCCGTTGGATAGCGCCGATCGCAATGCCGGGGGTGACTGCCCGCATCCTGGGATGACAGCTCCATGCTGTCGGCTACCAGCGGGCACCGATAGCATGAAGCTGTCACGTCCTCAGGCAAGTGGGCATTAATCCTAAGAGGATGCATAAAACTACGTCCTCTAGGATTAAAGCCCACTTTCTGAGGACGTAGTTTCCCGATGGGGCAGTCGTTAAGGGGTTAAGGAAATGCAGGACCTTGCGCCAATGCCAGGAATCCAAAGTTAAAAAAGAGTACAGTCAAACCTCTACTTTCGTTGTCTTCTCCTTTTGCCATATTTCAGTTTCGCCAATTTTTCTAGCCAGGATTTCGGCCCCAATTTCACTGGCTACTTTTAGTTTTGCCAGCGGCATCTCTGTCCTGCTCGCGGTTCTCCAGGGCTCTCCGGCAGGCTTCCATGTTGGCTTCAGCGTTGAAACACCATTCTCTTAATGGCTATGTAGGTTGAATACCCTGCCTCCAGGAAGATAATGCTGTGATTGGCTCAGGGGCACCGTGGCTCAGCCAATCACAGCATTCTCTTCCTGGATGCAGGGTATTAAACTGACGTCAGCACTGAAGTCGACATGGAAACCTGCTGGAGCGCCTGGAGAGCAGTAAGAGGGATGGGGATGCTGCCTGAGTAATTTTTTTTTCTTCATGTAGTGTAGCTAGGGCTTATTTTTGTGGGAGGGCTTATATTTCAACCCTCCTTCCTGTCTAGAACGAATTTATTGAATTTACATTGATTCCTACAGAAATAATTGCCTCTAGTTTCATTGGTTTCAAAGCCGATTGCTTTCAGACGGATAACCAACGAAACTAGAGGTTTGACTGTACTACTTTATTTCACACAGCTTTCCAATACAGGCAACGCGTTTCTCTGCCTGAAGCAGCAGCTTCATCAGGCCTGTTTCCTATCTTTCCTTGATCACTCTACAGCTTTCTCCAAGAAGCAAGCGCTAGATAGGCGCACTAAAAGTCCCCCTAGGGACCATACAGAGAGAAAGTATAATAGGAAGATTTTAGAGATGAGCGAGCACCAAAATGCTCGGGTGCTCGTTATTCGGGACGAACTTTTCGCGATGCTCGAGGGTTCGTTTCGAGTAACGAACCCCATTGAAGTCAATGGGCGACCCGAGCATTTTTGTATTTCGCCGATGCTCGCTAAGGTTTCCTTGTGTGAAAATCTGGGCAATTCAAGAAAGTGATGGGAACGACACAGCAACGGATAGGGCAGGCGACGGGCTACATGTTGGGCTGCATCTCAAGTTCACAGGTCCCACTATTAAGCCACAATAGCGGCAAGAGTGGGCCCCCCCCCCTCCCAAAAACTTTTACTTCTGAAAAGCCCTCATTAGCATGGCATACCTTTGCTAAGCACCACACTACCTCCAACAAAGCACAATCACTGCCTGGATGACACTCCACTGACACTTCTCCTGTGTTACATGCTGCCCAACCGCCCCCCTTCCCCCCCACAGCGCACACCAAAGTGTCCCTGCGCAGCCTTCAGCTGCTCTAATGCCTCACCACCCTCATGTCTATTTAGAAGTGCGTCTGCCATGAGGAGGAACCGCAGGCACACACTGCAGAGGTTGGCATGGCTAGGCAGCGACCCTCTTTAAAAGGGGCGGGGCGATAGCCCACAATGCTGTACAGAAGCAATGAGAAATAGAATCCTGTGCCACCGCCATCAGGAGCTGCACACGTGGGCATAGCAATGGGGAACCTATGTGTCACACACTATTCATTCTGTCAAGGTGTCTCTGCATGCCCCAGTCAGACCGGGCTTTTTAATTCATAGACACAGGCAGGTACAACTCCCTATTGTGAAGTCCCTGTCGACCGACAGCATGGGTGGCTTCCTGGAACCCACCGGCGGTACATAAAAATATCCCATTGCAGTGCCCAACAAAGCTGAGGTAGTAATGTCGTGCTAAATGCAGGTGGGCTTCGGCCCACACTGCATGCCCCAGTCAGACTGGGGTTCTTTACAAGTGGACACAGATGCATTTATAATTCCCTGTGGACCCACAGCATGGGTGGGTGCCAGGAAGCCACCGGCGGTACATAGAAATATCCCATTGCATTGCCCAACACAGCTGAGGTAGTAATGTCGTGCTTAATGCAGGTGGGCTTCGGCCCACACTGCATGCCCCAGTCAGACTGGGGTTCTTTACAAGTGGACAGATGTAGGTTAAACTCCGTGTGCACCTACAGCATGGGTGGCTCCCTGGAACCCACCGGCGATACACAAAAATATCCCATTGCATTGCCCAACACAGCGGATGTAACGTCAGCTGTAATGCAGGTGGGCTAAAAATTCATTTGATTACACTGTAGGCGAGGGCCCACAAAAATTGCTGTATCAACAGTACTAATGTACATCCAAAAAATTGGCCATGGCCAACCAAGAGGGCAGGTGAAACCCATTAATCGCTTTGGTTAATGTGGCTTAAGTGGTAACTAGGCCTGGAGGCAGCCCAGTTTAACGAAAAATTGGTTCAAGTTAAAGTTTCAACGCTTTTAAGAGCATTGAAACATATAAAAATTGTTTAGAAAAATTATATGAGTGAGCCTTGTGGCCCTAAGAAAAATTGCCCGTTCAGCGTGATTACGTGAGGTTTCAGGAGGAGGAGCAGGAGGAGGAGGAGGAATATTAGACACAGATTGATGAAGCAGAAATGTCCCCGTTTTGGATGGTGAGAGAGAACGTAGCTTCCATCCGCGGGTGCAGCCTACGTATTGCTTACGTATCGCTGCTGTCCGCTGGTGGAGAAGAGAAGTCTGGGGAAATCCAGGCTTTGTTCATCTTGATGAGTGTAAGCCTGTCGGCACTGTCGGTTGACAGGCGTGTACGCTTATCCGTGATGATTCCCCCAGCCACACTAAACACACTCTCTGACAAGACGCTAGCCGCAGGACAAGCAAGCACCTCCAGGGCATACAGCGCGAGTTCAGGCCACGTGTCCATCTTCGACACCCAGTAGTTGTAGGGGGCAGAGGCGTCACGGAGGACGGTCGTGCGATCGGCTACGTACTCCCTCACCATCCTTTTACAGTGCTCCCGCCAACTCAGCCTTGACTGGGGCGCGGTGACACACTCTTGCTGGGGAGCCATAAAGCTGGCAAAGGCCTTGGAGAATGTTCCCCTGCCTGCGCTGTACATGCTGCCTGATCTCTGCGCCTCCCCTGCTACCTGGCCCTCGGAACTGCGCCTTCTGCCACTAGCGCTGTCGGATGGGAAGTTTACCATCAGTTTGTCCACCAGCGCCCTGTGGTATAGCATCATTCTCGAACCCCTTTCCTCTTCGGGAATGAGAGTGCAAAGGCTCTCCTTATACCGTGGATCCAGCAGTGTGTACACCCAGTAATCCGTAGTGGCCAGAATGCGTGTAACGCGAGGGTCACGAGAAAGGCATCCTAACATGAAGTCAGCCATGTGTGCCAGGGTACCTGTACGCAACACATGGCTGTCCTCACTAGGAAGATCACTTTCAGGATCCTCCTCCTCCTCCTCTTCCTCCTCCTCAGGCCATACACGCTGAAAGGATGACAGCCCAGCAGTATGTGTACCCTCACCAGTGGGCCAAGCTGTCTCTTCCCCCTCCTCCTCATCCTCCTCATGCTCCTCCTCCTCCTCCTCAACGCGCTGAGATATAGACAGGCGGGTGCTCTGACTATCCAGCGACATACTGTCTTCCCCCGGCTCTGTTTCCGAGCGCAAAGCGTCTGCCTTTATGCTTTGCAGGGAACTTCTCAAGATGCATAGCAGAGGAATGGTGACGCTAATGATTGCAGCATCGCCGCTCACCACCTGGGTAGACTCCTCAAATTTTCCAAGGACCTGGCAGATGGCTGCCAACCAGGGCCACTCTTCTGTAAATAATTGAGGAGGCTGACTCCCACTGCGCCGCGCAAGTTGGAGTTGGTATTCCACTATAGCTCTACGCTGCTCATAGAGTCTGGCCAACATGTGGAGCGTAGAGTTCCACTGTGTGGGCACGTCGCACAGCAGTCGGTGCACTGGCAGATTAAACCTATGTTGCAGGGTCCGCAGGGTGGCAGCGTGCGTGTGGGATTTGCGGAAATGTGCGCAGAGCTGGCGCACCTTTCCGAGCAGGTATGACAAGTGGGGGTAGCTTTTCAGAAAGCGCTGAACCACCAAATTAAACACATGGGCCAGGCATGGCACGTGCGTGAGGCTGCCGAGCTGCAGAGCCGCCACCAGCTTACGGCCGTTGTCACACACGACCATGCCCGGTTGGAGGCTCAGTGGCGCAAGCCAGTGGTCGGTCTGCTCTGTCAGACCCTGCAGCAGTTCGTGGGCCGTGTGCCTCTTCTCTCCTAAGCTGAGTAGTTTCAGCACGGCCTGCTGATGCTTGCCCACCGCTGTGCTGCCACGCCGCGTGACACCGACTGCTGGCGACGTGCTGCTGACACATCTTGATTGCGAGACAGAGGTTGCGTTGGAGGAGGAGGAGGAGGAAGGTGCTTTAGTGGAGGAAGCATACACCGCCGCAGATACCACCACCGAGCTGTGGCCCGCAATTCTGGGGGTGGGTAGGACGTGAGCGGTCCCAGGCTCTGACTCTGTCCCAGCCTCCACTAAATTCACCCAATGTGCCGTCAGGGAGATATAGTGGCCCTGCCCGCCTGTGCTTGTCCACGTGTCCGTTGTTAAGTGGACCTTGGGAGTAACCGCGTTGGTGAGGGCGCGTACAATGTTGCGGGAGACGTGGTCGTGCAGGGCTGGGACGGCACATCGGGAAAAGTAGTGGCGACTGGGAACCGAGTAGCGCGGGGCAGCCGCCGCCATCATGCTTTTGAAAGCCTCCGTTTCCACAAGCCTATACGGCAGCATCTCCAGGCTGATCAATTTTGCAATGTGCACGTTTAACGCTTGAGCGTGCGGGTGCGTGGCGTCGTACTTGCGCTTGCGCTCAAACTGTGGCACTAGCGACGTCTGGATGCTGCGCTGAGAGACATTGCTGGATGGGGCCGAGGACAGCGGAGGTGAGGGTGTGGGTGCAGGCCAGGAGACGGTAGTGCCTGTGTCCTCAGAGAGGGGTTGGATCTCAGTGGCAGGTTGGGGCACAGGGGGAGAGGCAGTGGTGCAAACCGGAGGCGGTGAACGGGCATCGTCCCACCTTGTGGGGTGCTTGGCCATCATATGCCTGCGCATGCTGTTGGTGGTGCCTCCCCAGCTGATCTTGGCGCGACAAAGGTTGCACACCACTGTTCGTCGGTCGCCAGGCGTCTCTGTGAAAAACTGCCACACCGTAGAGCACCTTGACCTGTGCAGGGTGGCATGGCGCGAGGGGGCGCTTTGGGAAACAGTTGGTGGATTATTCGGTCTGGCCCTGCCTCTACCCCTGGCCACCGCACTGGCTCGGCCTGTGCCCCCACCCTCACTTGGCCCTCCGCGTCCTCGGCCGCGTCCACGTCCTCTAGGCCTACCCCTACCCCTCAGCATGCTGTATTACCAGTGATTTGATTTCCCAGGCAGGAAATAAATTGGCGCAAGCCTGCAGGTCAAATATAATTTTTTCGCTTTTTTGCAAAGGGAAGGCCCCACTGCGTATATTCAATGAACAATACGTTTAATAACTGTGATGTGGCCCTGAAAAAGTGTCACACAACTTTAGTGTAGCAGAGTTATTAACTCTGGCAGAGCAGGTATTTGCCAGTCAGGAAAGACAATGGCGCAAGCCTGCAGTAAACCGTAGCTGGTTGCGTCTGATTTTTGTACGTTGTCCACGCAGCACACACGTACACGGAGACCTTAGGACTGACACAGGCAGGCCAAATATAATTTTTTCGCTTTTTTGCAAAGGGAAGGCCCCACTGCGTATATTCAATGAACAATACGTTTAATAACTGTGGTGTGGCCCTGAAAAAGTTTCACACAACTTTAGTGTAGCAGAGTTATTAACTCTGGCAGAGCAGGTATTTGCCAGTCAGGAAAGACAATGGCGCAAGCCTGCAGTAAACCGTAGCTGGTTGCGTCTGATTTTTGTACGTTGTCCACGCAGCACACACGTACACGGAGACCTTAGGACTGACACAGGCTGGCCAAATATAATTTCTTTTCCTTTTTTGCAAAGGGAAGGACCCACTGCGTATATTCAATGAACAATAACTTTTAGAACTGTAGTGTGGCCCTGAAAAAGTGACACACAACTTTAGTGTAGCAGAGTTATTAACTCTAGCAGAGCAGGTATTTGCCAGTCAGGAAAGACAATGGCGCAAGCCTGCAGTAAACCGTAGCTGGTTGCGTCTGATTTTTGTACGTTGTCCACGCAGCACACACGTACACGGAGACCTTAGGACTGAAACAGGCAGGCCAAATATAATTTTTTGTCCTTTTTTGCAAAGGGAAGGACCCACTGCGTATATTCAATGAACAATAACTGTGTTGTGGCCCTGCCTACACAATTCTGTCCCTGTAGTATTAATGGAGGGTGCAATGCTCTGCACAGACGATTTTTAGAAAAAAAAAAATATGCAACGCTGCTAACAGCAGCCAGCACAGTACTGCACACGCTTAAATTTGGCCCTAGAAAGGACCGTTGAGGTTCTTGAAGGCTACACTCACTCCTAACACTCTCCCTGCCCATGCACCACTTCTGTCCCTAATGCCGGGTGCAATGCTCTGCACTGCCGATTTTGAGAAAAAAAAAAACAAACACTGCTAGCAGCAGCCTGCACACAGGTAGATGTGGCCCTAAGAAGGACCTTTAGGGTTCTTGAAGCCTACACTGACTCCTAACGCTCTCCCTACAGCAGCACCAGCACGATAGCACTGTCCCTCAGCTATCTCACAAGGCATGTGTGGCGAGCCGCGGGAGGGGCTGACTTTTATACTCGGGTGACATCTGATCTTCCCAGCCACTCACTGCAGGGGGGGTGGTATAGGGCTTGAACGTCACAGGGGGAAGTTGTAATGCCTTCCCTGTCTTTCAATTGGCCAGAAAAGCGCGCTAACGTCTCAGAGAGGAAACTGAAAGTAACCAGAACACCGCGTGGTGCTCGTTACGAGTAACGAGCATCCCGAACACCCTAATATTCGCACGAATATCAAGCTCGGACGAGTACGTTCGCTCATCTCTAGAAGATTTACATTTCTTTCGTATTTTGGACCCATTCATGGTTTTGGCTCACAAAATACTGCTGAAAAATACGATTGTATGAAGGAGGCTAATATGTATGAAAACGCACGCAAAAAAGTGCATTATTCACGGCACAGATGCATTGTGTTTACACTAGCATTTTTGCACTTTCGCATGTGTGAAAGGGCCCTTAGAACACAGTGAACTTAGAGTACAGCTCGCACGCTCACTTATGTTTGCTGCATATAGCACTTATCTGTAATACTTCTTTCAAAATATGTTTATTAGTTTCCATTTTTATCATCACATACATGGGGCAATATACTTGTATTGCAGGGTTGAAGTGCATTATATGGCATACTAGAATTACAAATTGAGCAATTCTTCTTTGACCGCCAGTCACTAACAATCTACCGAACAGATTGTAAAATAATCAAGTATATAACCAACTTAGACTAAATAAAACTCTCCATAGGGCCCACCGCAGGCCTGCATGTTGGTGTAAAAAGGATGGTCTGAAACTATAGACCTCTCGGCAGGTACACCCGGAGGGGCTAAACATGTGGGCCCGTACTAATTTGAACCAGTTGTAACTATTGAACCGGGCTAAACTAGTAAGTAGCAAGAGATAACAAGTTAGCGGAAAAGAGGGAAAAGTTAAAGAAGAAACAAGTAAATAGAGGGGGTAGGATAATGGAGAGGAAGAGTAAGGGGAGGGGGAGGGTAGCTGGGTTCCTCTCATCCTCCTCATGGGGAAGTTAGAGCTCCGGCTATCGATTCCACTGACAATCTCCATCCCCATCCCTCAGGCTACGCCGTCGGTAAGCCATCTGGAGAATGCTGGCGAACCCCTAAAATCTATCCAGGCGGCCCATGTATCATGTCTGCTAACGGGCGCCGGGCTAAGGCCCAGATTAGAACTCATGAGATCCTCCATGTATTTAATAAGGTCCAAGGCAGTTACCCAGGTTACCCTTGGGACTGCCCCCTCTCGTCTCCAGTGTTGGGATATAATGTGTCGCATAGCCATAATGAAGTGTCTCAATAATCCCTTTTTAGCATGAGATATAGATCCCGGGAGCATGGAGAGGAGAGCGATCTCAGGGGACAACACCAGGGGGGATCTGCACATGGCTCTGTACAGTCTGGCAACGTCGCCCCAGAGTGAAGCGATCATCGGGCAACTCCACCAGATATGGAACATAGTGCCTACCTCAGAATGGCATCTCCAGCATTTGTCAGGTACCTCTGGGAAGATTCTGTGAAGTTTGTCCGGGGTCCTGTAGCATTGGGTTACAATTTTGTAGTTTACTTCCTGAGCTTTAGCCGATATTGACAATTTGTGGGAAAGAACATAGGATTTGGTCCAGAGTTCCTTGGAAACATGCCTTCCAATCTCCTCTTCCAATCTCATTTCCCACCTCAGTCGGATCCCCCGTGCCCGATCATTAATCAACAACCCATACAGCAGAGAGATCACATGTGGTGGGGGGGACGTGGTGACACATAGTTTCTCGAATGGGGTGAGTTCTGCTAGAAGTAGCTCAGGGGCTTTAAGAGCCTTCACATAGTCCCTCACCTGGAAATACTGCATCCACGCTCCAGGTTTCAGTCTAAACTCCTCTCCCAGGTCGCTCAGGGGGCGAATTCCCCCCGGACCCACAATCTCCCGCACCCGTGGAGAAGGGCGCCCCGGCAGAAAAGCTAAATCTAAGTTAGGTCTTGTGGCTGGGATCTGTGGATTCCCTACCAGGGGCGTCAGGGGGCCAGGGATTGTTACCACCTGTCTGCCTTTTGTCAGTCGGGCCCAGGCCTGTAATAGGCCCAAGGCGAAGGGCGTGGCTCACGCCTACTTCCAGTCTACCCTGCCCGGAATCCAGAAGACTCCACTCAGGTCGAACTGGTTTTGATTTATCTCCAGAGCCACTTAATTTTTGCTCATTGGCGCAGTGGGCTATATCTAGGATGCAGCTACCGACCACAGCCTTGTGGTACAGATCGAGGTCCAGAAGACCTGCCCCCCCCATATATTTAGGTTGAGTTAGGATCTTGTAGCTCATTCTGGGGGGAGCATTCCTCCAGACAAACCTGACCAGTAGTTTTTGTAGGCTGGTAAAGAATTGTCTAGAGAGGTCCCAGGGAACTGTCTGGAAGATATATAGGACTCTGGGCAGAATGTTCATTTTTAACGAATTAATTCTTCCAAACCAGGATAGCTGCAGCCTAGACCACCCCTTCAACTTCGACTCAATGTTCGTCAGCAGGGGACTATAGTTCAGCTCGTAGGTCCAAGAGGGATTGGCTGGAATTTGTATACCCAGGTATGTTAGAGATCTCTCTTTCCATTGGAAAGGGAAAGCTTCTCGTAGTGCATTGGCGTTGGAGGTTGGTATGGGTTATATTAAGAATTTCAGATTTTAGTGTATTCATTTTGAAGTTACTGAGTCTCCCATATCTGGACAGTTCCAGGAGTATTCCTGGCAAGCTAATCCGAGGGTTTGTAACATAGAGGAATAGGTCATCTGCGAAAATGGACAGTTTATGGTCCCTATCGCGGTCCTTCACGCTGTGTATATCGGGATTGTTACGTAGGGCTTCAGCTAAAGGTTCCATGACCATAATGTATAGAATCAGAGAGAGGGGGCAGCCCTGTCTGGTACCATTTCTGATCCTGAAGGATTCTGAGAGCAGTCCATTGACTCTTATACGGGTGGCGGGGGAACTATATTGGGCCATTATCCAGGAAAGGACCCTTGGGCCCAGCCCCACCCCCCTCAACGCCTCCTCCATGAAGCCCCAATTCACCCTGTCAAAGGCTTTTTCTGCATCCACAGCAAGTAGACACAAAGGGATAGTGGATCTGTGAGCCTTATTGATCAGGGATGATGTTTTAATAGTGTTGTCGCGAGCTTCCCTGCCCGGAACAAAACCCACTTGGTCCGTATGAATTAGATGGGGGATGTAGGGGTTCAATCTATTAGCTAGGATCTTTGAAAAAATCGCTAGATCACTATTGATGAGGGAGATGGGTCTGTAGCTATTGCACGATATAGGGTCCTTTCCTGATTTCAGAATCACCACGATATGGGCCTGTAGTGCCTGGGGGGGAAAGGGGCATCCCCGGGAGACTGCGTTGAATGCCACCAGCATGAACTCTGCTATCTGCCCTCCACACTTTTTGTAGAACCTCGGGATTAACCCTATCTGGTCCAGGGCTTTTCCCCACCTACAGGTTCTTCATAACCTGAGTCAATTCTACGGGAGTAAGGTCGTCTTCAAGGGTTCCCACTATATCGGATGGGATGGACTTAGAGATGTGTTGTTATAAATATTGTTTAATATTATCTAGCTGGGTAAGTGAACCCGATTCCTCTGGTCGCGGGATGTTATAGAGCTTGGCGTAGTACGTCCTGAAGGCCTCTAGTATCTCTCCAGGGGCATGTACTGTGTTCCCCGTCGGGGAGTTTATGGAGAGGATGTTTGTTTGGGATGTCCGGGGGTGTAGAGCTCTTGCGAGCCACCTCCCACTTTTGTTGCCGTATTCATACCATGCCGCCCGGAATCTGTCCCTCAAGTATAAGGTATTTTGGTCTAGGATAGAAAGAACCTCATGTCTGATATTAGTAATTTCCATTAGCAGTGTATCTGATCTTTTTTTCTTATTTGCAGTCTCTTTTGACTCCAATGCCAGCAGTAATTGTTTTAATTTTAGTGACCTTTCCTTCTTGCATCTCGAGCCATGTGACATGAATATTCCCCTCATAACACACTTCAGGGCTTCCCATTTAATCGGAGCCGGGTGGAGTCGGACTCATGGGACTCAAGAAAGACGGCAATAGTGTTAGATAAATCGCTAATGCAATTTGGGTCTCTGAGCAGGTTATCATTTAATTTCCAGTTGTACTCTCTAAAGTCCTGCTTTCTGGGGCTCAGCTCCCCGTATACAGGGGCATGATTGGACCATAAAAAATTACCGAGCAAGCATTTTGAGTGGCCGTCTAGGAGTCTGTGTGAGACAAAGATGTAATCTATTCTGCTGTATGAATTATGGACCTGAGAATGGCAACTGTAGTCTTTGGTAGAGGGGTAAAGGGTCCTCCAAAGATCAATAACAAAAGTAAATAGGAATCAGGATAGCGCCCCTACAGCATGAGTGATGTAGCAGTGAGTAATATAATATAGTGGACTTACCCTGGTACTCAGTGAGGTCACTGGAGTGCCCCACTGGTATCTCCAAGTCCGGAAAGGCCTGTAAAAGTAATTGTCCTCGATCCCAATCCTTACGGAGAGCAGCTCAAATCTTTGTGTCCCCCTAAAATGGGGGACCCAATAATGTATATTCCAAGAATAAAAGGAGAAAAAGGATCCCAGCACTTCACGGGAGAGAAGTAGGTCCACTCAGAAATAAATTGTCCTAAGGCTTATTTGCAATGCGTTTCAGCCCCTCAAAGGGCCTTTATCAAGCCTTGAGAAAGGCCCTTTGAGGGGCTGAAATGCGTTGCAAATAAACCTTAGGACAATTTATTTCTGAGTGGACCTACTTCTCTCCCGTGAAGCGCTTGGATCCTTTTTCTCCTTTTATTCTTGGAATATCCAAAGATCAATAAGGTGGAGACTCACCAGAAGCCTTTTGAACTTACAAATGGCTGAGCGGGGAATGGATGATCGTCCAGAGGAGGTGTCTAGGAGCGGATCCAATGCCATGTTGATGTCGCCTCCAGCAATGATGGTCGTGTTCTTTGAGAACTCTGCTAGTCTCTGGGGGACTCTGGAACCAAAGGAGACCTGCTCTTGGTTGGGGAGATAAAAGTTAGCATTAGTAAATATGTCATCAGACCATTTCATTTTTAAGAATAAGTATATACCCCCTTCGTCTCTCTCAATCGTCAGGACTTGTGGATTCAGTGATCTATGGAAGGCTATAGATACCCCGCATGTTTTGCGATCAGGGTGGGGGGCGTGATACCAATGGGGATAGTATCGATTGTAGCAGCTGGGGGTGTTAGTGGTGGTAAAGTGGGTTTCTTGAAACAGAACCATCATGACTCGCTTCTTGTGAAAGCTATGTAAAATTTGGTTCCTTTTCCCTGGGCTATTAAGGCCTCTGGCGTTGTAGGAGCTTACTGTTATGGATGCTATTGATTTCCCTCTGGGAGAGGAAGCCAGATTGCACGGAGTAGCCGCAGAGGCCTTCCATTGGAGTGAAGATGAGAGGAGAGAACCAGGGAGGTAGGGGGGAAACTAGGAGAGGAAGGGAGAGAAAAAAGTGATATAAAGAGACGGAGATAGAAATAAAGTAGGAACATAGTTTTCACCTTGTTATGGGAGCGGAGTCTGAAGCTAAGGCAGGTCCGCCCCAAAGGAGAAAAGGTCATGTAGCGTAAAATGCTACAGGAGTATATAGCATTTGTTAGTGCAACAACCTGTGTTGCTGGCCTAGTTTGGAGGAGTCGCAACTAAGACACAAGGGTTTGGCCCCCCAAACCCCGGCTCAAATAAGTGGACCCTTGTGGGGGTATGTCCACATGAAAAGCAAACCTAGGGACATCCACGAAACAACACAGGCGACAACCGCGGCGCCTGTTCGAGAGGAGCACTATCGGGTGGAGCAACTGTCCGGACAAGCCATCGTCAAAGGAATCAGTGTTTTTCAGCTGGTCCAGCCATCCGCCACTCCTCACTTGGCGGCTGTGGTTCTAGGGTCCCGACTTTTGGCAATCGGGGATTGAGATCATCGGGAGCTCAAGTTTTGCCAGGAATTTAGGGGGGTCACCAAGTCCTCTGAATATCGCCATGTCTCCTTCTCAACCAGCTTGCAACTGAAAGGGGTATCCCCAACGATAGGGAATATTCTTTTCCTTCAGGGCATTTAGTATGGGTCTAAGGGCTCTGTGTAGTTGGAGGGTCCTTCTCGAAAGATCTGGAAGAACGAGGAGGGCTGAGTCCTTGTATGTGATGGGGCCTTCTTCCCTGAGTCTCCTCAGTAGGTCCTCCTTATCTTTAAAAAAAGTGAATCCTGCAGATGACGTCGCGGGGTTGAGCGGGGTCTGTACTTTTAGGTCCTAAGGATCTGTGAATTCTGTCTATTTCTATCGGGCTGTTGGCTGGCCTTTTGAGGATGTCTCCAAAGCAATTTTTTGCCCACCGCTCCAACCGCGCGCCAGTTCCACCTCTTTGCTCAGGCACCTGATTCGGATGTTATTCCTTCTATTTCGATTTTCTATGTCGTCAAGCTGCGTCAGTATATTCAAGATCTGCAGAGAGTGATCTTGTAGGATGTGATGGTGTTTGCTAACCTGCGTCTGCAGCTGTGCTTGCAATTCTTCAGAGTCAGCTACCCTATGACCGATGTGCTTGATTTCTGTTTGTAGCACTTCTATTGCTTGCATTTGAGAATTTGCGGCCTTCATTAGAAGGGCCCCTATCTCACTTCGTGTTGGTATGCTTCTCAAGTGGGTCTTCCAGTTCCAGCCCTCATCATCGCCCCCGGGTTCTACTGAGTCATCCCTGGAGCAAGCTGTCGCGCCTAGTTGTAGCCTAGGAGCTGTGAGAGGGGTCTCTGGCAGGTCTCTGGGTTCCCCAACATACTGGGAGTCTGGGGGTCCACATGGTGGCTCATTCTCCTCATTATTAGCTGAGGGTGAGGGCTGTTTGTGGGCCCCAATCTTGTGGGTTAGTTTTGAGTAAGTTGCATTAGTTCCCCTCTCTTCCATCTGGGGGTAGGGGCTAGATTCACTCACCAGATTATTGTGCATGATGTCCTCTTGGTGAGACTGAGAGGGTCGGTGGGCGAGTGAGCCCTTCTGTGAGGCTTCTACAGGGGTGTGGAACTCCTGGGGTAGGCCTGCATTTGTCTCATAGGGGTCTGAGCTGGGTGCTTTCCTCTCGGATTTCATGACGGCCGGAGTGGGTGGAGCCTGCCGCGGGAGCTCTCTCGGCTCCTTAGGTCCTCTCTGGGGCAGCGGTGGAGACCTCTGGTTTGCTTGCAGCTCGAGTGCCCCCTGCATCTCTCCCAGGTGTGAGCCTGTAGGGGAAGGAGCTACTACAGCCGGTCCGGGAGCGGGGGACGCCAAAGCTCCTCCCCTTGCAGTGAGTGTCGGCGCCATCTTGGATCCCTCCGGGGCCCGCTTTCTCCCAGAATTGTGCAAAGGGCCTGGGGTCCAGAGCTCTTTCTGCGTTGCATGGTGAGCTGATGTCGCCTGTTCGAGAGGAGCACTATCGGGTGGAGCAACTGTCCGGACAAGCCATCGTCAAAGGAATCAGTGTTTTTCAGCTGGTCCAGCCATCCGCCACTCCTCACTTGGCGGCTGTGGTTCTAGGGTCCCGACTTTTGGCAATCGGGGATTGAGATCATCGGGAGCTCAAGTTTTGCCAGGAATTTAGGGGGGTCACCAAGTCCTCTGAATATCGCCATGTCTCCTTCTCAACCAGCTTGCAACTGAAAGGGGTATCCCCAACGATAGGGAATATTCTTTTCCTTCAGGGCATTTAGTATGGGTCTAAGGGCTCTGTGTAGTTGGAGGGTCCTTCTCGAAAGATCTGGAAGAACGAGGAGGGCTGAGTCCTTGTATGTGATGGGGCCTTCTTCCCTGAGTCTCCTCAGTAGGTCCTCCTTATCTTTAAAAAAAGTGAATCCTGCAGATGACGTCGCGGGGTTGAGCGGGGTCTGTACTTTTAGGTCCTAAGGATCTGTGAATTCTGTCTATTTCTATCGGGCTGTTGGCTGGCCTTTTGAGGATGTCTCCAAAGCAATTTTTTGCCCACCGCTCCAACCGCGCGCCAGTTCCACCTCTTTGCTCAGGCACCTGATTCGGATGTTATTCCTTCTATTTCGATTTTCTATGTCGTCAAGCTGCGTCAGTATATTCAAGATCTGCAGAGAGTGATCTTGTAGGATGTGATGGTGTTTGCTAACCTGCGTCTGCAGCTGTGCTTGCAATTCTTCAGAGTCAGCTACCCTATGACCGATGTGCTTGATTTCTGTTTGTAGCACTTCTATTGCTTGCATTTGAGAATTTGCGGCCTTCATTAGAAGGGCCCCTATCTCACTTCGTGTTGGTATGCTTCTCAAGTGGGTCTTCCAGTTCCAGCCCTCATCATCGCCCCCGGGTTCTACTGAGTCATCCCTGGAGCAAGCTGTCGCGCCTAGTTGTAGCCTAGGAGCTGTGAGAGGGGTCTCTGGCAGGTCTCTGGGTTCCCCAACATACTGGGAGTCTGGGGGTCCACATGGTGGCTCATTCTCCTTATTATTAGCTGAGGGTGAGGGCTGTTTGTGGGCCCCAATCTTGTGGGTTAGTTTTGAGTAAGTTGCATTAGTTCCCCTCTCTTCCATCTGGGGGTAGGGGCTAGATTCACTCACCAGATTATTGTGCATGATGTCCTCTTGGTGAGACTGAGAGGGTCGGTGGGCGAGTGAGCCCTTCTGTGAGGCTTCTACAGGGGTGTGGAACTCCTGGGGTAGGCCTGCATTTGTCTCATAGGGGTCTGAGCTGGGTGCTTTCCTCTCGGATTTCATGACGGCCGGAGTGGGTGGAGCCTGCCGCGGGAGCTCTCTCAGCTCCTTAGGTCCTCTCTGGGGCAGCGGTGGAGACCTCTGGTTTGCTTGCAGCTCGAGTGCCCCCTGCATCTCTCCCAGGTGTGAGCCTGTAGGGGAAGGAGCTACTACAGCCGGTCCGGGAGCGGGGGACGCCAAAGCTCCTCCCCTTGCAGTGAGTGTCAGCGCCATCTTGGATCCCTCCGGGGCCCGCTTTCTCCCAGAATTGTGCAAAGGGCCTGGGGTCCAGAGCTCTTTCTGCGTTGCATGGTGAGCTGATGTCGCCGTCGGATGCCAGGTAAAGCCGATGGGAGCCGGAGTTCAGCGGGAGCCCACAGAGGAAACGTCCTACTTCCTCATGTCCCAGGCCACACCCTCATCTGTAATACTTCTGCTCCTCCTCTGTCTGCATGTTTTTGCTTGTTGGTGTCGGCTTCTATAGTATGAAGCCAGCACGTTGTTTGACGACCGCGGCCATTGACTACTCAAAGCATTATCTATGTTTCTAATGCATTAGTTCACGTTGCGTAAGTATGAGTCTCTCTATTTTGTAATTTTTCCCTCCAATGAAAACTTTGGTTTGATGCGGTCTAGGACTGTTTTGTTTATGATCTTGGTTGTCCAAGGAATTCGTTGGAGTTCAACATTTGAAGGCATCAGTCTTCCTCCGGTCCATTTTTTTCAGTGTCCAACTTTCGCAGCCATAAGTTATGATTGGAAAGATGATTGCACTGACTATCCAGCATTACGTTGCAATGCCTATATCTTTGTTTTTCAGATCTCATCCATACTTAAAATTGCGCTGTGACCTTATTTTTCATTGCAGTCAATTTTCGATCTGAGGAAGATGAAGTCTTGAACTGCTTTAATTTCTTCATTGTTGATTTTGATTTTTTCCTGTACAGTTACCGGCTGTTGTCATGATCTTAGTTTTCTTAACCCCTTAGTGACCAAGCCTGTTTGCGCCTTAATGACCAGGCCAAATTTTGCAAATCTGACATGTGTCACTTTAACATGGAAAAACACCAGAAAGGTTTTGCATATCCAAGCGATTCTGACATTGTTTTTTCGCCACATGTTGTGCTTCATTTAGGCGGAAAAAATAGACCGATAGAAATTGTGTTTATTTATTAAAAGCGCCAAAATTGGGAAAATTTTGAAAAAATCGTCATTTTTTCACATTTCCAACTGCAATATCTTAAATATATGCAAACATAATATAGAAATTTTTGCTAAGATTTATATTTCCACCCGTTTACTTTATTTTGGGCGCACATTGGAAAAACTTTCGTTTTTTTTTAACTATTTAGGAGACGTACAAATTTAACATTACTTTTTAGCATTTTGAGGAACACTTTGTTTTCCTATACCAAGCCGAGATTGGAAAGGCTCATGAGTGTCAGAATAATAGATACCCCCCCAAATGACCTCATTTTAAAAACTACACCCCTTAATGTATTCACTGAGGGGTGTCATGAATATTTTGACCCCACAGTTTTTTTTCAGGAATTAATTCAATTTAGAGGAGAAAAAGTAAAATTTCATATTTTTGCAAATCTGTCATTTTAAAGACATATTTTTTTCCTATAGTTTACATGAAAATCAGGATTTACACCCCAAAATGGATACCCCTATTTCTCCCGTGTTCAGAAATATACCCATTGTGGCCCTATTGTTATATCTGAGTCCACAACGGGGCCCAAAATGAAAGGAGTAGTCAGTGTCTTTCAAAACAGAAATTTTGCTTGAAGTCCTTTTAGGCCCCATAGCACACATGTAGAGTTCTTGAGCGCCCAAAACCATAGAAAACCCCCACAAATGACCCCATTTTGAAAACTAGACCCCTTAAGGAATTTATCTAGGGGTGTACTGCATATTTTGACCCCACAGTTTTTGAATGAATTCAAACCAAGCAAAAGGAAAAAATTGTGATTTTCGTTTTTTCGGCAATTCTGTCATTTTAAAAACAGCTTTTTTTGTACAGCACACATATGAAGGAAGACTTGCACCCAAAAATGGATACCCCTGTTTGTCCCATGTTCAGAGACATACCCATTGTGGCCCTAATCTTATGTCTGGATACACAACGGAGCCCAAAATGAAAGGAGCGACCGGTGGCTTTCGGAACACAAATTTTGCTTGAAGTCCTTTTAGGCCCCATTGCCCACTTGTAGAGTTCTTTAGCGCCCAAAACCATAGAGACCCCCACAAATGACCCCATTTTGAAAACTAGACTCCTTAACGAATTTATCTAGGGGTGTACTGCGTATTTTGACCCCACAGTTTTTGAATAAATTCAAGCAAAGCAAAAGGAAAAAATTTGGATTTTTGTTTTTTTGGCAATTCTGTCATTTTAAAAACAGCTTTTTTTGTACAGCACACATATGAAGAAAGACTTACACCACAAAATGGATACCCCTGTTTGTGCTGTTTTCAGAAATATACCCATTGTGGCCCTAATCTTATGTCCGCATGCACAACGGGGCCCAAAATAAAAGGAGTAATCGGTGGCTTTCAGAACATAGATTTTGCTTGAAGTCCTTTTAGGCCCCATTGCCCACTTGTAGAGTTCTTGAGCGCCCAAAACCATATAGAACCCCCACAAATGACCCCATTTTGAAAACTAGACCCCTTAACGAATTTATCTAGGGATGTACTGCATATTTTGACCCCACAGTTTTTGAATAAATTCAAGCAAAGCAAAAGGAAAAAAATAGGATTTTCATTTTTTGGGCTATTGTGTCAATTTAAAAACAGTTTTTTTTGTACAGCACACATATAAATGAAGGCTTTCACCCCAAAATGGATACCCCTGTTTGTCCTGTGTTCAGAAACATACCCATTGTGGCCCTAATAGACTTACAGGACCCATGGCTAGGCCTACAATGAAAGGAATACCCGTTGGATTTCAGGGTACCACTGAATAAATTTCAGGCCCCATTGCCCACTTATAGAGCCATTGAGCGGCCAAAACTATAAAGAACCCCCTCAAATGACCCCATTTTGAAAACTAGACCCCTTAACGAATTCATCTAGGGGTGTACTGCGTATTTTGACCCCACAGTATTTGAATGAATCTAAGCAAAGCAAAAGGAAAAAGTTACGATTTTCAATTTTTTTGACAATTTTTTCAATTTAAAAACAGTTTTTTTGTACAGTGCACATAGGAATGAAGACATTCACCCTAAAATGGATACCCCCGTTTGTCCCGAGTTCAGAAACATACCCATTGTGGCCCTAATCTACTTACAGGACGCATGGCAAGGCCTATAAAGGACGGAACACCTGTTGGATTTTAGGGCACAACTGAATAAATTCCAGGCCCCATTGCTTATTTGTACAGAATAAAGATTGACTCCCTAAAAATTCCCCCCCTCCCCCTCCGCGCCCTTTTTGGCGTTCGCAAATCTTAGATAAAAGTAAAAATGTGAACTGTGTAGTATTTCCGAAGACAGGGGTAATTACGGAGGCTGGTTGGAATGGGCCCATGGGGCAATAAAACCGGGTATCCCCCCCCCCTCCTCTCATGCTTTTTGGGGGTATTTCATGACCTCAGTGGCGGGTATGGGGTGTAAAAAGTGCTGTTCCGTGAGTCTCCGTAAGCTTGATGAGGTGCGGCGGTCTCACACAGAAGGCGCTCAACAAGGTGCTCCTGGAACTGCAGGAAGGCGAGCGTTCCCGGGGCTTCTTGTAAAATACGTATCACAGGTAGCGGTCTGAATAACGCCGGGCTCACACGGGTGCAGGCGGAATCCGCTTGCGGAGGCCCACAGCGGATCCCATCTGTGAGCCCGGCTGTGACCCTGCGTACGGCCGCGTAATGTACTGCGCATAACTGCCTACTCACACAGGCGGTCATGCACAGTACACCTTTGTTTGTATTTCCCGCACCCTTCGCTTAGCGATGACGCGGGTACCCGCAGCCCGTATACAATGTAGTTGCGTATGGGCTGCGGGTATATCCGCGACCATGGAGCACAATGGGCTCTATGTTGCCGATATCCGCAGTAAAATAGAACCTGCTGCGTTCTCTTTTCTGCGAGTGGATTACGCAATTCCGACCCGCTAATGTGAGCGGAATTGTGTAATCCAATGCGATTGATCTGCGTAATACCGTGGATCAGAAGCATGCAGAATCCATAATTCCTATCCGGTCATGTGAGACCGGCCTAAGGTAGATCGCTACCTTTTTATCACGTGACCGGGGACCGCTCAACGAGGCCACCCGTCACTGCTCCAGGCTCTCTGTGACCGTTGGTCGCTGGGAGCAAGGAGATTTTAAGTTTCCTGGGCTCCCTGACTCCTGCGCATGTGTCCGGCTTTTTGCAGGCAATCGCATGTGCAGAATCCTGGAAGGTCCACGGAGGAAGATCGCGTCGGGATTCAAATACGCAGGCCTCCGGTAAAAAGTTTCATCTCCTCTCACCGATCGCATCAGTGAGGGGAGATGAAACTTCAAATTTTTTTTTTTACTTTTACGTGATCGGCATTATTGGATAATGGCGAACACGTGACCAGGAACCGCTCACCGCGGACCCCCATTAAATCTCCATGCTCTTGGCTACGTTTTGTAGCCAGGAGCAGGGAGAATTTAAATTATCCTGGCAATCCACAGCTTTTGTGCATGCGCCCGCCATTTTGGCGACGGGCGCGTGTGCAGAAGCTGTGGTAAGGTCCGCGGATAAATCTGGGGGCCTTAGGTACGTACTTTCATCCTCCCTCACGGATATGATCCATGAGGGGAGATGAAACGTACGCTTTTTAAACTTTTAAAAACTTTTTTTTACTATTTTTTTTTTTACTTTTTTACACTTTTTTTTCACTTTACATGATCACTGTCATCCATTGGATGACAGTGATCATGTCCCCGGTATAATCTCTCTGCTCCTAGCTACACATGGCAGCCAGGAGCAGAGGGATTTTAAATTCCCCAGGGCTCGAGCCCGTCTGTGCACGCGCCCGATGTCAATCATCGGGCGCGCATGCGCAGACGGGGATTCGGGTCCCGGGACATCGGGACACCGCTGAGGACTGGGGGTGAGTATTTTCACCTCCCCTCATGGATCCGATCCATGAGGGGAGGTGAAACTGACTTTTTTAAAACTTTTTTTTAACTTTTTCGCGATCGCCGCTAACCATTGGATAACGGCGATCGCGGTACCGGGGACCGCTCACCGCAGTCCCCGCTGACATCTCCTGCCTCCCGGCTACCTACAGGAGCCGGGAGCCAGGAGATTTTAAATCTCCCGCGCCGCCGGGCCTTCTGCGCATGCGGCTGACGTAATGCCGCCTGGCGCGCATGCGCAGAAGACCGGCTTCGGACCCCGGAGCGGCAGGAGAGCGGGGAGCAGCGTGCCGGACCTGGGTGAGTAATTTCAGCTGCTCCGATGGATCCGATCCATCAGAGCAGCTGAATCTTTAACTTTTGTGTACTTTTATTTACTTTTTTTGCGATCGGCGCTATCCATTGCATAGCGCCGATCGCAATGCCGGGGGGTGTCCGAACAGCCCGGGATGACAGCTCCATGCTGTCAGCTACCTGCGGACACCGACAGCATGGAGCTGTCACGTCCACAGCCCGAGGGGCATTATTCTCTGCAGGAAGCATGTTTTTACGTCCTCAGAGAATAGAGCCCACTTCGGGAGGACGTAAAAACACTATGGGCTGGTCGTTAAGGGGTTAATATTCAAGTATAGGCCGGATTCTTCACTTCCTTCCTTAACTGTTACTATTAGTTGTTCAAGGTCTTCCTGACTTTCTGTCAGCAGGGTTGTATCATCTACATATATGAGATTGTTGATGTTTCTTCACTGATTTTGGCTCGAGTGTTGGATTCGTGTAAATTGGCTTGTCTCATGATCTCCTCTGCATACAGGTTGCCCGACTCTGAACCATTCCATGTTTGGAGGTCCCGTCTATAGCCTCTTGGTTTGCATATAATGACTGTATGAGTTGCTCCCAGATGTCCTGGGACTCCCATTTGTCTTGGGCATGACCACAGCTTGTCATGTTCAATGCAACTGAAGGTTTAATGTGTAAGTGAAAATCATTCGGCCAGCAGTCCACCAGTAAGTATAGAAACTGTGGAGAGTGTCCATGCAAGCTTCACACAAAGTCCTAAGAAATCCACTGTCAGAAAATTGGACGTCCCGCGGCAGCTGACTGTGTGGAAGATTCTGCGCAAACGTTTTCGGTGTTATTCCTACCTATATGAATAGTTACCGGCCCTGAAACCAGATGACAAAGCGATGACATTCTTTCTGTGAAGCCTTTAGTGTTTAATGATGAAGCCATCTTCGACCTTTCAGGCAACAAAAGTAATGTCAGAATCTGGGGGAGGGAAAATGCACCTGTCTAAGTGGGGCATACGTGCGCCTCCCCCAAGGTGAATATGTTTTGCGCTATAACCTGCAGGAAAATTTATGGCCCCTTCTTTTTCCATAAGGAAAAAATGCCAGGGATTTCGTACCTGGACACTACAGAGATGGCTTCTGCCACAGCAGGAACAGGAAATCCCAACAGGATGGGGCACCACCCCGCATATTTTTACATTGAAGTTAAAAGTGAGCAGATGGAGTGGCCGTGCAGGTAGTGATGATAGTGACCTTCTTCCTCGGTCTCCACATTCCCCGGACCTTACACCTTGTGATTATAGTCTACATGCTGCTCTTACCACCCACCATACATGATCTACGGCATCCCAGAAGTCATTGCATCAGTTAGTCGGGATCTGCTACAACATGTATGGCGGGAACGCCACTGCAGGCTCCATGTGTGTCCTGTGACAAAGGGGGCCACACTGATCACCGCTGGTGTGGAGAACATTTTAATTGTTGTACAACAAAACTTTTTGAGTTTCTGTTTCCATTGATATTAAATTTCTGTATCTAAGTGTCATTAAACGGAGTTATGAGGGTTTCACATTAGGAAGATCATCTGTAATAATCTGATATATATATATATATATATATATATATATATATACACACACACACAAAGCATCACATTTTCCTAAGTGCCCTAACAGCAGGACAGGCTGTATGTTAGTAAAATCTATAAAAACATTGATAGCATTTTGAAGGCTTGTTGTTCCCATCAGCAGGCAGGTCGGCCCCATCTGTCGGCCTTCTGTACGTGAGGTATCACATTTTTAATGGCCCTTTCACTAATGATTAAACAATGGGGCTATTTCCTCCATATTTGTTATGCTCACAGTTTGCAAAAATTACTAATCTGGAAGTAAACTAATTCAGAGGAATTGAGATAAGGGTGCTGTTGTGTCCTGGAACAAACTAATAAGGCCTGTCCGTTATTAAATGAAGAGTCTTTTGTGTGAGTTGAATGCCCAGTTTGAGCCGTTGTTCACTGCGCTGTTTTCTTTCTCTACTTCACGTTCTCCTTGTTTACCGTGGAGCGCAATGCTTCAGTCAGAAAATATTTACTCTGCTATGGAAACTGACCACATTCAACACGCGACTGCAAATATGAAAGTCTGCACATCAAATTATGCAGTTATGTGAAAAAATAAGTACACCCTATGTAAAGTTTTTTTTCTCCCAATTATCCATCTCAGTGACCAACTCTTTGCGAAGATCACCCTGAGCCGATTTTTGTGTAATGGATTATTAGTTCCCTTATTTCTTGTATACTTCAATATGCGGAGCCGGGATCTGCATGATATATGTGGATCACACTCCCATTTGGTTGAAGGGTAATGCACCTTTAGTATGTTCTATTCAGTCTCCTTTGTGCTGATTTTCTTCCAGGTATTGCTGAATACGTCCTGTTTTTTGGACCGACCATCTATCATCTATTTTGCTATTAAGGCCCATTTACATCGACACTCGTCCCTGCGTCTCTGCGCTCCCGTGCTGCTATATCAGCCACTATGTTTTTAACATTCTCAAAGCCACATTGCAGACAACACAGCACCGGATGTCTAAGCAAAGCCAAAACTGGTGAACAACTTGACGAAAAACCATTGATGACCTAAGCAACCAACATGTTATTGGTCCAGAAACAAATTTATTGGTTGGCTGTTTCTCAGCCCATAGCTCATCTGATAAGCATAATTGGAAATAGTTCCAATAAATTCATAATTTTTTGTCAGTCTCGAAACCTGCCAAATTTTTTGTCCAAGGTTCACTGCACCACAAGTTCCTAAATATGGCCCCCCGTCTAAATCTACCTGCAACTTCAGCATACAACTGCAGATCATTGTCAGCGATGACTTTGCAGTGGGCTGGACCTAGCGCAGACCAAGTATAAGGGTAAAGTAACGGGGAATGAGATGGTTGTCAACGGTGGTACTGCTACTCCCCTAAAACATAGACAATCTGGATCTGCATTGAAACACTTTCTCAAGGGCTGTGGCAACACATTGCAGTAAAACACTTCCAGCTTTCATCCCTAGCTTCGGCTTTGCAGATAAATTACTGACTTGCTTCTTTCTCCATTGCTCTTCAGTTTCTCTTCTCTCGCTCTATCTCTCTCTCCACTGCTCACACTCCAATACAACTTTGCTTTAGGTACTCACACATAGCTGTTCTAACTTGCCACCGCACTGGCTGTTAGTCAAGATGGTCTCCTTGTTCCTCCCCGATCTCTATCTCTGGAATAGACTTCCTCCTTGACTAGGCTACAGGACTAGACTGACTAACCCCACCCACTCTTTACCTTTTATACCTATCCTATCCACCAATGCTGAGCTAGAGGCACTCTCTCTATCCAATCCCAGGCTAGCTAGGGGTGACTGACAGGTGTGAGAGCAGCTTAGGGTGTCTTATGCACAGTCATGCGGTGTTAGGTAGCATAAACACATCTGATTAACACATTTAAAGTCATACACACATAATTTCACCCAATTTACACATTTAAAGATATATATATATATATACACATTTTACATAAGGTAGCAATAACACTGCTGTGGGACCCTAACTCTGGGGTAATACATCTTTTTGTTACCATATCATTTTACTGTTAAAGCTCTGCAAAAAATTCATGGTTGAGTCTTGTCATGTATCTGTCCAGCTACCAGAGCAAGCTGGACAATGGGCGGTGGGGCAGCAGAGAGAGGGCTTCCAATCACTTTAAGGAGTACCTGTCAGAATGATGAAAACTACCTTATAACTGGCATTTGTTGTGAAATTTTTGTGAGCATTCCACAGCAAAAATTCCACAACAGTTCTGCAATGTATGAATAGTCTGCAGGTTTAATCCTCCCAAACTGCTAACAGAGCTAGGTAGGTGACATGGAAACTAGTTTAACCATACATACTTAAAGGTAGTTGCCACTTTATGTGAACTCTGTTCTAAAGTATTGGGGGCAAGAAAATCTAACACTACAGCCACAGTATAAAGCCATAGATTGAGCAACTGTCACAACAAACTTGGGCCGTAGCAAAACCATCTTGACAAAAAATTCAGACAAACTAGTTAAATCAGATTTTATCAGGGTAATTAGCTGACCCACATTTACATGGCACAAGTCATTGCTACTACTGTGAATCAATGTAATAATTAGGCCTAAAACTAAATAATTAATCAAAACTGTAAAATCTCTTCCTGGCTCCCTACTGTATGAGTCCCATAACAGCATCATAACTTAGTTTATATTGCTGTGGGGACGTGACAGGTTCCCTTTAAAAACCTTGGATTCCAACCATTGCATTGTAAGAGCCATAACTCATTGACATAGCTGTATGAGGGCTTGTTTTTTTCGTAACAAGAAATTGAAGGGTATATCGTGTGTTCCCCTGTCAGGAGTATATTCCCCTAGAGTTCGTCCATCCGATAATTGAGACTGAGGATGTTCATATGTCGGGAGGAAAAGAGTGACTTCTAGATACAAACGTGTTGGAGACTCTGAGGAGAGGAAAAGACAAGCATGCCTGCGTTGTTATGCCTAAGACTGTTGTAATGCCGTGTTCTCGGAAAATCAAAGTTGAATCTGTGAGTAAAGAAAAACCGGTTCTTTAAACCGGTGCCTCCGGTTTAAAACTACTTCTTTGACTGTAGACTCAACAGTTATATGGTATTTAGAGATGAGCGAGCACCAAAATGCTCGGGTGCTCCTTGCTCAAGTCGAACGTTCCGCGATGCTCGAGGGTTTGTTTCGAGTAAGGAACCCCATTAAAGTCAATGGGCGACCCGAGCATTTTTGTATATCGCCGATGCTCTCTAAGGTTTTCATCTGTGCAAATCTTCAAAACCAACGAAAGTGATGGAAACGACACAGATACGGATAGGGGAGGCGAGGGGCAACATGCTGGGCTGCATTTCAAGTTCCCAGGTCCCACTATTAAGCCACAATAGCGGCAAGAGTGCCCCCCCCCTCCCAACAATTTTTACTTCGGACAAACCCTCATTAGCAAGGCATACCTTAGCTAAGCACCACACTACCTCCAACTAAGCACAAGCACTGCCTGCAGGACACACCGCTGCCTCTTCTCCTGGGTTTTTATGCTGCCCAACCCCCCCCCCCCCCCCGCACAACCCAGCGTCCACAGCGCACACAAAAGTGTCCCTGCGCAGCCTTCAGCTGCCCTCATGCCACACGCTGGCTGCATAGCCACACTACCCTCATGTCTATTTATAAGTGCGTCTGTCATGAGGAGGAACCGCAGGCACACACTGCAGAGGGTTGGCAGGGCCAGGCAGCGACCCTCTTTAAAAGGGGCGGGGCGATAGCCCACAATGCTGTACAGAAGCAATGAGAAATTGATGTTCAATCTTCATTCCAATCCTGTGCCACCTCCGTAAGGAGCTGCAAACGTGGGCATGAGTTACATAGCAAAGGGGAATCCATGTGCCTACACAGTATTCATTTTGTCTAGGTGTCGCATAGCTCAATCGACACCGCAAGGGGAACGCCACCTGCACTCTGCCCCCTACCCAAGTCAGTCAGTGTCTCTGTGCCAGACGGGTCAAACACTGCGATGGGAACTAAGTTTGCACCAACAGAATAGGTGGGTCCTAGGCAACCCAAGACATGAACAATTAATAAATCTGAGCGGCCAAACATGGCAGACTTGCACGCCACCGACGACATAGGCCTTGGCCCACAGCTTCAGCAATCGTAGGCAGGAAGCGGACTTTCACTGCACCCAGGACATAGGCCTCTGCACAAACCCTCAGCAATCGCGGGCCTACAGCGGACTCCAATGCTAGCGTAGCTGTGAACGTCTCATTAGCGCTGTATCGCTCCTCTTGTTTGTCCCAATGCAGTGCCCCGGATAGCTGTGCTAACATGAGATAAAGTACAGGTTGGCTTCGGCCCACACTGCATGCCCTAGTCAGTCTGGCCTTTTTTCATAGTCACAGGCAGGTACAACTCCGCTCTGGGAAGTCTGTGTGGACCCACAGCATGGGTGGGTCCCAGGAAGCCACCAACGGTACATAAATAAATCCCATTGCAGTGCCCTGCACAGCTGAGGTAACGTCAGATAAAATACAGGTGGGCTTCGGCCCACACTGCATGCTCCAGTCAGACTGGGTTTTTTTACAAAAAGTCACAGGCAGGTACAACTCCGCAATGGGAATTCCATGTGCACCCGTGCGTCTATCTGAGTTTCCCTCTATCGGGGTCTGTCGCTGTGCGTGCAGTTGCCGCCAGACACACAGCAGTGTAAAAAATTTTTGAATTATTATTGGCGTGCAGTTGGTGTGATACAGCGCTTATGTAACGCAAACTAGAGCCAAGAAAAAAATCATTCGGAAGCCTGCAATCACGCCTAGCTGTGCAATATGCAATACTGATACACCTGACCTCACAGCAGCCATGCAGTGAAATGCAGAGAGTCACAGCTAGCCGTAAGAAGTATTTTATTTTTTTTTAATTTTTGTGCAATGCAATGCAGGCTATATTGCGTCTATCTGAGTTTCCCTCTATCGGGGTCTGTCGCCCTGCGTGCAGTTGACGCCAGACACACAGCGGTGTAAAAATGTTTTGAATTATTATTGGCGTGCAGTTGGAGTGAGACAGCGCTTATGTAATGCAAACTGCAGCCAGGAAAAAAATAATACAGAAGCCTGCAAGCACGCCTAGCTGTGCAATAGTGAGGTACTACAACTGCCAGCAGCCACGGAGTTAAATGCACACGGTCACAGATAACCCTAAACAGGTGCTTTTTGGGGGTACTTGCTGACAGGATTGTACAGTAGCACTGTCCCTGCCTCACCAATACTGCCCCTATACTCTGTATAATTGGCTGCAGACTGAGAAGGCAATAGTCTGCAGAGCCCAAGATGGAAAAAAAATTGGTGCAAAACTGCTCCTAGCAGCCACAACAGTAATTCACATGGTAAGATGTGGCCCTAAGAAGGACCGTTGGGGTTCTTCTAGACAGGATTCCACACTAGCGCTGTGCCTGCCTCACCAATACTTCCCCTATACTCTGTAGAATTGGCTGCAGATTGAGAACGCAATAGTCTGCAGGGCCCAAGATGAAGAAAAAAAAATTGGTGCAAAACTGCTCCTAGCAGCCACAACAGTAATTCACATGGTAAGATGTGGCCCTAAGAAGGACCGTTGGGGTTCTTGTATACTACCCACTGTCCCTGCCTGACCAATACTGCCCCTATACTACGTAGTACAGACTGCAGCCTGAGAACGCTATAGCCTGCACGTCCGATATAAAAAAAAAATGTGCAAAACTGCTCCCAGCAGCCACAACACTAATGCACACAGTCAGATGTGGCCCTAAGAAGGACCGTTAGGGCTCTTGAAGACGCCAACACTCTCCCTATAGCAGCAGCACCCTCCCTAATCTCTGCCAGCGTGTGTCTGAGGCGAGCAGCGGGCGGGAAAGATTTAAATACTCAGCGGTCATCTGATCTCGCCAGCCACTCACTGCAGGGGGGTGGGATAGGGCTGGAACCTCACTGGAGGAAGTTGTAATGCCTTCCCTGCATGCATATTGGTCAGAAAATGGCACTAACATTTCAGGGAGGTAAATGTAATTGACTCGAGTACCGCGTGGTGCTCGTCTCGAATAACGAGTATCTCGAACACCCTAATACTCGAACGAGCATCAAGCTCGGACGGGTATGCTCGCTCATCTCTAATGGTGTTCGATCACGTGAAAGAGGCACTGGCATCACATGAACAAACAGGTAACAAATTCAAATCAGCATGATTGCTATGACCGGGCCCTGTGTGTACCTTGGCTAGTATCACTTTGGATTTATCAGGAGGGAATAGTAGAGCCACCTGTGACACATCATCAGGTTTTTCCCCGTTGTCTTCCCCGGCCAAAGGACTGACCGTGCCCGCTACATTCACCATTCAGTAAAAATAACAAGATGACTTTCTTATCTGGAACAGCCCGATTACTGTGACACCAAGTTTATAAAGATTTTTTTATTTACTACCTTTACACAATGAAAATACCTTTTTTAAGAAAAAACAATTGACTCCACATCGCAGCATTCTAAGACCCTGAACATTTCTATTTTTCTGGCAGTGGAGCTCTGTGAGGGCTTGTTTTTGGTATTCTTGTATCTTGTCACCACTGGAAGTGTGGGTGCTTGACAGACCGGCCATGCCACCCTCTCAGGTCCTGGCAGTCAGTACGATCAGCTTACCCGGCGCTCCAGCAGCTTCCCCGGCGGCACAGCACCTTCTTCTCCCTGGACTGGACAGCTATGGCGGACAGTGAGGAGGCGGTGGCGGCAGAGTGTCTTCCCCGCCGGCCTCCCTGCACTGGGCAGCATTGGCGGACACGGGGGGAGCAGCGCCAGCAGCAGCACACCGCTGGTTTACTGTCACTGAGTGAGTGAGGGAGGGGGACAGGGAGGCTGCAGGGCAGCGAGGGCACAGCGGGACCAGGAAATCGCCGGCAGCACAGCGCTAGGTGACAGTGGGTGACGGAGGGCGGGGAGGAGGATGGGGAGGCAGTGCGGAAGGCTGCAGGGCAGCGGGGGCACAGCAGGTCTGGGGGATTGCTGGCAGCACAGCGCTGGGTGACAGTGGGTGAGGGAGGGAGGGGGACGGGGAGGCAGTGCGGAAGGCTGCAGGAGAGCAGGGACACAGCATGAGTGGGAGATCAGTGGCAGCACAGCGGTGGGTGAGGGAGAAGGGGACGGGGAGGCTGCAGTGGAAGGGGCACAGCGCTGGGTGATAGTGTGCCTGGCATGGAGGGTTAGGGTGAGGAGTCGTTTTACTGTTGGGGTTATGTTAGTTGCTGCAACAACTTCCATGTTCATGACAGCAGCTCTGCTATAGAAGCATTAACAGCTAGTAGTTTAATTCCTAACACTGAAACAACCCCTCACCCTAAACCGCCATCCCAACATGGACTTCATCCCCATGCTGCTAGGACCTTTGAGGACCTTGCTGCACACAGCCAATCAGCAGCATGTGGGCGTGCACTGGGCGGATGCAGCCCATCACTAGCTCTCTATCCATTCTGCTGGTGGTGACAAGATACAATAATACCCTTGTTTTTTTATGGGAAGAATTGTAGGACAATTTTTGTAGTGTCATTTTGGAATATTCAAAGATCTATATCCTATAAAATTAGACAATGCAGATGCCATGTGGCTCATACAGAAAGGCACCCAGCCCTGGTTGATATCATCTCCTTTGTCATTAGATAGCAAGACCCTGTGAAGCAGGTTGGGTGGTAATACAATGGCACAGTTGTAGTAGCCAGAAGTCTATGTTGCTGGCCCCTCCATACATGTCATCTCTTTTGTAGATGCGCTGTGCAAAGTTGTCTAGTCATTTTGTTATGTGCATTGCACAGCTGCAGCACGTGAGAGGTTAATGTTTGCATGAGATTGGGAGATGCCTGCATATGTATCAATATTTGCCTAGTCTCGTGATCTATGTTGTTTATAAGTATGAGTGTCTGAGAGTGAAAAGAGAGTTCTTCTTGGAGTCTTCCATCTTCTTTTGGGTTCCTGAGTCAGAGTGCCAGCCACATGGGGGTACCTTCAACCCTCATGTGGTGAAGTATGGAAGAAGAGGAGCAGTTCCTGAGGGTTCATATGCCAGGAACCGTGGAGGAGAGAGAGCAAGAGAAGTAAGAGAGAGAGATTGAGTGTGAGCATATCCAGAAAAGGCTGGGATCACCGTGCAGAGGTACTGACCTAAATGAGTGTCTGTGGAGTGACCCTACCCCTATCCTCCTATGGAAAGTTCCACTGCCAGGAGCAGTTCCTGTCAGATAACTGAAACTGCGGGACCAGTGTCATCCTGTGTTTACTCCCTGACCTCAATTGTGCTATTTTGCCTGCAGGGCCTTTTTTTGCAATTTGTGCCTTGTACCAAGTTTTCTACAAGTAAAGTTTTGCCAGGCCCTGACTGTTCCCAGGGATGAGGTACTTTAATACTGTCTGTGGCTCCTTTATTTACTGTATTTACCGCTGAGGGTCATTCTGGTGGGTAACGAAACAGTGGCATCACCTGTGACAACCCTATCTCCTGTTTCCATGTTTATTGGCCATCCCTCTCCTGGGGGTGTCCGGAAGAGGCCCAGCGCTGTGCTGGCCGAGGCTATGTGTGTCCCTTTGGGAGGGAGCCTGGTAAGTGCCTCCGTGACAAGTGTCCACTCTACCCTCCCAGCTCCTCAACATATGCCCTATGTATGGAGTTACCATACGGGACGCTGCACAGCAGTGACACACGGAGGCAGAGGCAGCACACATTTTTTCAAACCAGTAAAACTTTACTGAAACTAAAGCAATGATTAACTGATAACTCCATACGAGGGTACATAAGTACTTGCATATTTTTATGCAAAATTCACACTTATATCCATATAAGGGGAACACTTTGGCGAGACAAGGCACTTCTAAGTTTAGTTATTACTAACTAGTGTCCTCGTAGCACTACACACGTATCCTCATACTCCGTGCTATATACTCAAAGGTTCGTGGCCTGGCAACATTGCAGCCTCATGCACCATAGGTACCAGAGTGCATCACCAATTTAGGAGTTCTGCATTTTTGTGGACTCAATGTAAAAAGACATTTAGCACAGAACACCTACTAAAACAAAGTGCCTTGCCCACTGTCGCATTCATATAACAACATGTACTAATATTGTGTTTCCCCGAAAATAGGGCACCCCCTGAAAGTAAGACATAGTAAGACATTTGAAGAAGTCCCAAATATAAGGCACCCCCCGATAGTAAGGCATAGTAAAGTGTGTTTGTATGTAAGCATGCCCGCCGAACAGAACACCAGAGCATGCAGCTGTGATGCTTTTTAGCCCGCCGCCACTGTCACCTACCTTCACCGTCCGTTGCAGAGCAGCTGCATGCAGGACAAGAAGACGCCGATCCCGATTTTCCCTTCCACGGCCATCGCTTGTAAATGTGCAGGCATGTCAAGAGGCCCGTCCCCTGCTGCCATCCCCGTTGTCTCCTACTGCCAGATGTATCGGTAGATCTGCAGACAGTCTGCCATTACCCCTTCTTCTGCCGGCGTTATCCTGTCCCTGCTGTGCTGTACGAGTGTGCTGTCGTGAGCTCCTCCTGCTGGCTGGAAAATGCGATACTGTACATTCTGTTCCTGCTGTACACGTCTGCTGTGATGAGCTCCCCCTTGTGGCCAGAAGCTGCAATACCAAATGATAAAAGTGAATTCTTCTTCATTGAAAAATAAGACACCCCCTGAAAATAAATGTAGCGCATATTTGGGAGCAAAAGTTAATATAAGACACATCTTATTTTCGGGGAAACAGGGTAATAACCATCACTCAGCGTTGTGACAATTCAAGCATTTCACCATATACCTTTATCAAAGTTCCTTCCGTCTCGTTGGACTAGTCTTACATCTCTTGGTGCTTTACCCCTCTGGATCCAAGACACTGTTGTTCAATCCAGATCCATGATGCTGTCTGCTTCTTCAGAGACCAGGTCTCCTGAGCGAAGGGAGATTCTTACTCCTTCCATGCAGCATGATGTCATTTTCAGCCTCCGGCTCATCAAGATCCTCTTGAAGTCACTCAATCTTAAAGTTGCTTGGCCCTTAGTCATCTGGCTCCTGTCACAGATGCAACTTACAATGTAACGCTGCACCCCACAGCAATCTCTTGTCCTCTCCTCGTCTTGATAAGCAGACTCCTGCTCCTCACAGAGGATGCAGGACACTTTAAAGCCTACTGATGTCTGGCAGCTCTCCCTTCAATGATGTTCTGGCTCTTCTCTCTGCTGCGTCACACAGAGCTGTGTCACAGCTCTAAATCCTTTTAAACTGCATCTGCAGGGTGCCTAGTACAGGCCCAATTTTTCGGGGCTGTCAGCGGGGCTTAGGTATTGTCTAGCCCTGTCCTGTACACTCTCCCTATGGTGGGGATGATCTTCTGGCAATGACATGCTAGCCATCTCACCGCTGTATCAGGCAGGGGCCAGAGCTACTCCCTCCATACAGCACCACTGCAGAGCACTACAAACATGGTGTCCATAGAGCTTTCCTCTGCCTACCTCTAAGACTGGCAGACGGGAGCCTCTGACATAGTGCTGCAACGCTCACAAGATACATGCTCCCCGTCTCACCTCCCAGCTGAGCCCTGGGCCTTAGGGGGCGTTGCTTAATGTCAGGGCTCTGCTCACCCCCCTTACACCTATGCACCATTATTAGCAAAAGAAGGGAGGGAGAAATTAGTTCAATGGTGATGGAAAGGGGGAGAGGGGAAAACAAACACATCTAGTGCTAAAACTCAGCACCGTAATGAGGCCCTTTCTCTTTTATGTGTCCACTTAATTGACATTAATCTTGGGCATAATGGCAGAATACGGATACTTGTTGTTGAGTTTGATTGCCTACATTGATTTTTTAAATGTACAATTAGTATACAGAGCACTCATTTACTGAAGTCTACCTGTCGTTTCCTGTGATTTATAGCAGCCAATGTTCGCAGCCACACTGATATAGCTGCACCTTTTTTATTTTCCTCCTGGTTCAGACTAAACATCTCTTCAATCATTTACCACAAGTTCATATGTGAATGGAGATATTTGTGTTCAACCAGATTTTATTAAGAAGTTTCTTAGATATAAGAATAAAGGAAATACAAGGCAGTCACACAGGGCAAAATACATACATAACCATTAACCAAACGACACAAATATAAAAGAAGAACCCCACACTCCCATATACCATTAATCCATTAAGCCGTCATATATGGCACTTGGTCTTGGGCTTTTTTTTCAGCCAATAGTAAAATTATGGTGCGGATTTAAAGCTCTTGGTGCTGCAATCAAATGGGATCAGCTTGGGTTTTTTGGTTGCCAGACACAGTTGAGGACCCGGAGGAGAAGGCTGAAGTGGTTTATAAAAGAAAAATGACATTGCCAATGTTCCCCAGAGGTCCTTTAAGATGTTATGGGGTACATAGATGAAAAACAAAGTTGCCTAAACAAGTTAAAATAAAATTACAAAATAAAAATAAAATGACCTGCCGCCCACTCCTAAATCAGCGCCATAACCGCCCTATATTCCGAGACTATACAAATTGTATACTAAAAATTGTATACAGAATAAGGAACCCATTGCTGTACTTTATTTAACCACCTACAAAGCACTCAATGAGCTCTGTATAGTTAAGAGAGGAAGCGGCAAACGCATTTTCTCTATTGGACCTAGTGATCATGTGATCACTGGATGCCCACTAGCATGACAGAGCTGCTGAGTCTTAATAGACCAAGATCAGCCCCTGACAGTGACTACTGCCACCATAGGGGGATGTTTTTGCCTATAAGTGATGCTCCTATGGACGCTCCAGTCACAGTGGATAGCTGACAAATTAAAAAAATGACATTGTCAATGTTCCCCGGAGGTCTTATATGATGTCATGGGGTACATAGGTGTAAAAAAAAGTTACCTAAAAAGTTTTTAAAAATTACAAAATAAAAAGAAAATGACCTACCGTACCGCCCACTCCAACCGAAACCGTCTCCATAACCGCCCTATATTCCGAGACTATACAAACTATATACTAAAATGTCTTAAACGGAATAGGGAACCCATTCCTGTACTTTATTTTAGCGTAAATATACTAATTTTAAAAATATACAACTATAAATGTAAAAAAATAAATGTAAAAAGTCTTACTTTTTGTACACGTTATAAAATAAACTGAATAAAACAAAATAATGGGAAAAAGTCAGTAAAAAAGGTATTAGGGCTCCCACCCACTGTCGATATTTTCTTTCTTGCGCTGCGAGAGCACGAGAAAAATCTCGCATCGCAGTGCAAGAAAGAAGCCGGTATAGAACCGGCATATCGCTAGTGCTTTCAATGGGGCTAGCGACAGCAGCGCTAGCCCCATTGAAAGCATAGGGAGAATGCCGCGGACTAAGATATAGCTATTCATGAATGAATAGCTAAGGGCTATGTGTGATTGGCTGAGCACTCAGCCAATAGCTAAGCAGTAGCTGCTATTGGCTGAGCCCTCAGCCAATCTGCACAGCTCTTTCAGGAGGCGGGGATTTTTAAATCCCCGACTGCTGAAAGAGCTTCATAGCAGTGCTGGGGAGCCAGCAGGAGGACGCGGCTGAGCGCAGGAGAGGTGAGTATGATTTTTTTTTAACACTTTTGGCAGATTATCGGGGAAGGGCTTATATTTCAAGCCCTTCCTCGATAATCATTCCGCATGGCTTGCAAAAAGTAGTGCTTTCAATGGGATCGGCAGCAGTGCCGATCCCATTGAAAGCAATGGAATAGAATGCCGGGGACTTCTGCCACAGCTGTGACAGCTGTGACAGCTGTGGCAGAGGATTTCTTCATCCCCGTGGTCCCCGCGGGGATGAAGGAAACTCCTGCCACAGCTGTCACAGCTGTCACAGCTGTGGCAGAAGTCCCCGGCATTCTCCATCTCTTTTCAATGGGGCTAGCGCTGCTGCCGCTGGCCCCATTTAAAAGACTGGCGATATGTCGGCGTGATGCCGATTTTTTTTCTCGCACTGCCATGCGAGACTTTAACTTTAGAATTGCATCGCAGTGGAGAAAATATTGCCAGTGGGTGGGAGCCCTTATATGTCAAAAAATGTAGCAAAATAATTTTGGCAGCCCAAGATAAAAAGTCGGGTCATAAAGCCACCACATGCGTGAAATTGCTAAAAAGTGTCTGATTTTTTAGAACCAAAACTCTCCGGCCCTTAACAGGTTAAATATACCATTTATCTTCCTATAAAGTGGCTGCTAACCTGAAGACAACAGCATACAAATAGAAGTTGTTGTTGTAAGCCGTTTAGTCATTCACGACCCTCGGCAACCCTAATGGCACTCTCCATGTTTTTTCGGTTTTGTGCTGCTTCTTTCAGTTGTATGATATCTATGCCAGTATCCGCTCTGACAGTATCGGCCATCGTGTTCTTTGGCGGACGGGTCTTCTTTTGCCACTGATCTGTCCAAAATTATAGATTTTTCCAGTGACTCTGCTCGCATTGCATGGCCAAAATCCGTGAGTCTGAGTCCGGTCATCTTGTCCTCCAGTGATATATTGGGTCTTATACGATTCAGGACTTCTCTGTTTGTTACTGAAATAGCAAAAGCCATATTGAAGGAGAATAATCAACCTCTCACCGCCCGAGGGGGTGAAGGCGGGACTGGATTGTTGAGCTACTCAAGAACTCGAGAATCTGAGGCTCATAATTCTCAGTGTGGATCCACATAGGATCACTCATTTGAAATTGAAGGAAAACTCCCAAATCTAAATTCTAGATATCATTGATGGGAAGAATCGCTGCCTTCAAAATGCTTATACTGCCAAAATCGCTATACCCATTTAGTATCCTCCCCACTAAACTACCACAGCGTTTTTTCACAGACATGAAGAAAATCCTATCTCAGTGTTTTTGGGGGCAACATATACCTCGGTGACCAGCAACATACTGACTAAGAGTAGATGGGTAGGAGGTCTAGGCCTCTCAGATATTCAAGACTACTACAAAGCAACACTTGTTTCCCAACTAGCCCCATGGTAGAAGTCTGAAAACCAAAAATATTGTCTCCGTATTTAACATTATTTAGCTTCTTCCATATCAATCAACTTATAGTTCCCTTGTGGCATTTGCCTTTACCGTTCTCCTCTCTCTGCTAACTCAATCATTACAAGTTTCGAAAAAATTCCATGACCTTTCAAAACCACAAGGTTCTCTCCTGGATGTATACATCCCTCTAGACTTCAATATGCCATCCCATATCGGAATATTTCACATTTGAAAGAATTAGGTATCTATACACTCACACATCTATAGCTAAGGTAGTGCTATTCATGAATGAATAGCTAAGCACTATCTGTAATTGGCTGAGGGCTCAGCCAATAGCTAAGCACTAGCTGCTATTGGCTGAGCGTTCAGCCAATCCGCACAGCCCTTTCAGGAAGCTGGGATTTTTAAAGGAGCCAGCCAGAGGACGCGTCTGAGCAGCGGAGAGGTGAGTAATTTTTTTTTTTTTACCACTTATTGATGCTTTTCAGGGAAGGGCTTATATTTCAAGCCCTTCCCCGAAAAACATACTGCAGGGTTTGCTACAAACCACTGCTTTCAATGGGACCAGCAGCAGCGCCGATCCCATTGAAAGCAATGGGATAGCATGCTGCACTTCTGCCACAGCTGTCACAGCTGTGGCAGAAGTCCGCGGCATTCTCCATATCTTTTCACTGGGGATAGCGTTGCTGCTGCTGGCCCCATTGAAAAGACTTGCAATATCCCAGCGAGATCCAGGCTTTTTTCTCGCACTGCGCTGCGAGAGTTTTCACTCACTCTCGCAGCACAGTGGAGAAAAAAACGCAAGTGGGTGTCCGCCCTTACTCATAGAGCTCTCAGGTGTTGTACTCATATAGAAACGCTAAAGAAAACCACACTAAGATGCTATTATACACCAATCCGTCTATCCAAGATATACCCTGATTGCTCGGCTGGCTGTTGGAGAAATTGCGGCAAGGGATCATAAGCCTCATGCAGCGCAGAGTGGAGCCTCATGTGGAGCAGAGTGTTACGGCAGTCCTAAACTCTTGCTTGCGACCTAAAGGTTGCTGGTTCAATCCCCACATGGTTCAGGTAGCCAGCTCAAGGTCAACTCATCCTCTGAGGTCAGTAAAATGAGTACCCAGCTTGGTGGGGGGTAATAAATAAATTACCTGAAAGTGCTGCAGAATAAGTTGGCGCTATACAAATAACCAGATTTATTTTATTATTGCATATATTGTGGAACTGCCCTTTTCTCCAGCAGTGTTGGGACTCCGTGTTTCAATTACTATCTTCTTTAGTTTGTTACACAGTCCAGATGAACAGGAACTCCCACCTAATTTTACAAAAGTTTCAAATTCTGGGACCCAAAGTATTGGCATTATTAAACTTGGTTATACGAAGATACTGGAAAAGTATTGACTTTCTAAATATCGGAGAAACTATCACTGTGATCACCCAGATGTAGGTACATGGAAAAATATCTGCAAAAAGCATCTACATTTTTGACATTCCTACATTTATGGAAAGTCCGGATATCCTGCGATCAGTGCATATCTGGATGTTTGTCATATTTGTATTTCTCCACACAGCAGATGATACAAACACAGTCATACATTAAACATACTGTAAACATGTATACAGTTCTCATATATACATGCTGAGGCACAAACACATAATTATGCATACATACCTGCCATATTGCTGGTGAAGCACCCAGGCTGAGTGGAACCTGCGGAAGAGGTGGAGCTTCCTGATTGTGTCCCGCTTCTGGTGTCAATGACTGCAGCTTCTCGAGTAGGCTGCTGTTTGGGCAACCATGAGACCCTCAGCTGGCAGCTCAAATGGTCCATATGCAGATGCAATGTTCAGGAACAGCAGTGGGCAAGACAGAGGTAGGAGGAGCCAAATAACAGGGCCTCTTAGGGCGAATGGGTCGGGGGCTTATGTCCTTAAAAGGGTTGTCAAAGTTAAATTTAAAAAATGGTGCCTCCCATGTATGAAAATAATAACCAATCGCATACTGAGGTCTCCATTATGATGTTGTATTGGCAGCCTGCAGTCGGCCTGTGTATAGGACATCGCAGGCTGCTGCAGCCAATCATAGAACTCAGTGTTCAAGTGCTGACATCTGTGATTGGCTGCAGCAGCCTGTGACATCCCATAAAAAGGCTGACTGTAGCCTATCAACACAGTCCTGGCGGAGACTGGGGCTGCTGCGGGCAGCTGGGAGGGTTGGATATACGATTGTTAATTATTTTTATACATTGGAGCAGGAATTTTAAAAAAACTCAGCCATCCCCTTTAAGGGGCTCAAAGAGACCACTATTACTTTGTTAGCATTGGGGGTATTATTGCTTTTATGGAGCACAAAATGGCATTATTAAAGACTGTGGGGCATAAAGCAGTGTAATTACAGTGTGGCGGTACAGAGCAGGCATTATTTCTTGTGGTGGTCAAAGTAGGTGAATTAATATTGTGTGTGAGCAGTATTATGTTGTGGGACACAAGAGGGGGGCACTTTTACTGTGGGAGACACTGTAAGGGGCATTGAGGGTAGCGGCAGGATGGAAAGTCTGCAGGGCGAGTCGTAGCTATAGGAAATCTTCACGACTGTCTTGAACGAATGGAGAAGAAAAGAGAAAGTGGATGACACCAATCAGAGATCACATGTAATCACTGGAGGTAATAGCACTGTAATCACTATCACTGTGTAGAACTGGTATCTGACTATTAAAAGGTAATTGCACTATGTAGAGGTTGCTAGAGCTTAACCATTGTATCTTTATATAATTATGTATACATATTTATTGCATTTTTGGGGGCAGACCATGGGCAAAGTAGCTGCATGGGTGGAGCAGTAGGGGGCCCAAGCTGAACTTTTGCACGCGGGCCCAAGAGCCTTTAGCTTTGCCCCTGGAAGTATTCATGAGACGTCACCCCTAACAAGATTATTTGTGAGTACTGGCCAACCTCCCAGTGTGCCTAGATGTCACCTCCGCCAGCCTGTGTGTCTATATAAATAAAATAGTCAGATTATTATATGAACGTATACGCTGGCAGAGATATTGCCTTTCAGTATGTAGTACAGCAAATGTACGGTTGGGCAGCTGGGGTTCAGGCCCTCCGGGGGATTTACTTGTTCCCCCTGTGGCCAGTCCAGGCCTGGTAAAATACAATATCAAAGATACCATTTGGATCAGTAGGAGTGGATAAAACAATTATAGACTGGTCCCCAGCAGCAAAATAAGATAATACCCAGCATATTCTAATGAGAGTTAACCCTTTCCAATCCAATTTTGTATCCTGTTTTCCTAGGGGGCTAAATTTTTTTTCTGAAATTATACAACGGCGCTATCTGCTGGCTAAAACCAGTACTGCATGAGGTGACACATTGGATAGGCTCTGACAGCAGAGAGGCTGGCAATATACAGTAAGAGAACCCCGACAGACATCTTCCAACATCGGAACTGTACAGCCTTAAATCATAATGTCTTCATACGTCAGACAGTGGATTGGAAAGGGTTAAAACATCTGAAAGCCATCTGATATGTATGAAGGCAGCCCCAGCTGGATATTAGCAAGCTGAATCCCTTGTCCAACCAGTAGATAAGCACTACTAAAAGTAACTTTCACCCTCTCACTATGGCAGTAGACTGGTGTGCTTGAGCAGGGAACTTCAGGTAGTAATGGTGCAGGAGAATGGAGCTCCCCCTCTTGTACATACTCCATAATCACCCCTTCTGCCACATATTAAAACCTTTCCATTTTTGTAGACATGTGACAGTCCCATATGTTGCTTGTTGGAGGTACCTGAAAGAGTTGGAGAGAATTGTTGGCATAGACCACGAGGCGGTGGAGGCTCCTGGGCAACTGCCATGTCTGTCCATATCATAATCTCTGTGGAACACATTGTACAGCTAGCGTCAGTTCCAAGACCCTATATCTTGGCCTATATGGCTGATTGCTTCTTTATGGCAGGCACTAAAAATATTATTTTATGTTTACTTATCTCAGACTTCCTCTTTATACTTAAAATGAAGCTGTCATGAGATCCGACAGTTTGACCTCTACAGAATAAACACTATGAGTATCTGAACTGCATGTGGAAGCAATTTATAACGCTCCATGATCGCTGCTCGCCCGATGAGAATGACATTGTATGTGCACTTGGGAGTTGAGTCACTCTTCCCATGGTTTAGAATGGCAGGAGACGACCCATTCCCACATTTAGACATAAAATGCTAAATACAACATAAACTAAAGAGTCTCATAAATAGTTTATTGTCACACGCAAAACAACATGAGAGATGGCACTGATGGGCATCATTGATCAAAACCAACTGACAGAGAAACGGCCCCTGTTGCCCGTAGCAAAAGAAAAGGGAAGTTTTCTTACTAGTATTCCAACAGCATATGCTCAGAATCACTCACTTTCCCACTCATTCTTACTTTCACCTTAACCCCTTAATGATCGCCCATATGCCTCTTGATTGCGGACGTTAAGGGGCTTTATTCTGATGCAATTGCCTTTTTACGGAGCTGCATCAGGAGCCTGGCAAATGTCTCCCATGCTAAGGGGAGGAGGTGCTCGGCTGTCAAATGACAGCCCTGCACTGGGTCTAACAGCAAGGACTGAAGAAACCATTGATCCCTGCTCTTTAACCCTTTTGCATGCCACAGTCAATGTAACTACAGAAGGGTGGGGCTCCTTTTGTCACCCATCAGATCCCTGTGATGTTATCACAGGGTCCCATTGGGTTGCTAAAGTACCCAGGGGCTTTAAGATGGCCCCCGGGTCTGCCAGGTACCCCGAGTCTGCCAACTCTGGCTGAGCTTCAGAGGATTTATAATACACAGCTATATAGAAGTATAGTAGTGAATTATAAGAACAATGAAAAGTGGTTAAATTCAAGTCCCCTAGTGGGACAAAAGTAAAAAGAGTTGAAAAAAAATGTAAAAGATCCAAAAAAAAATTTTCAAGTGAAAACCTCAACTTTCCCACTTTACTATGTAAAAAAACACCTACAAAATAAACATATCACAAATTTGGTATCACAAAAAAAGAAAAAAAAACCTTCGCTGCGCTTCACGGAAGAACCTCAGAGATAGTTACCAACAAGACAACATAACTTACAATTAATAGGAGTCCAGACGGGTCTCATTACGGCCATCTGGTGCGGCACTACTCCAGTAGTCAATCAAATTGACGTCATCACGTTGCTGACATCATGACACCCCCGTTTGGAGCGCACGGAGCTTTCCACCTAACGCTGTTCATGTCATCACGCTGTCACGTGGTACGCAGTTAGTGCGTCTACGTGGCCCTGGATGATGACGTACTGAATGTCGCGGCCTTAACGGCATACTGGAGTAGTGCCGCGCCGGATGGCCGTAATGAGACCCGTCTGGACTCCTATTAACTGTAAGTTATATTGTCTATTTAAAGTATTGTGTTCATATGTTTGGTCATGCTTGAGAAAGGCGGTCTGTATATCCGCCGAAACGCGTTGCACGGTTTTGAGCTTTTTGATGGCCTCTTAGTTAATAAACCTCTGTTTACTGGAATATAGCTACTTGTTGGTAACTGTCACTGAGGTTCTTCCGTGAAGCGCAGCGAAGGGTTTTTTTTCTTTTTTTGTGATTCCATTATTCCTGACTCGTCCTCCACGGGGTATCGAGGTGATCCCTGCTGCTTGCTCTCCATTGTGGATATCGGGAGGATCTCTAAAGAAACCTTGTTAAGCAAACCAGGATATTGGGGTGCAGGCGCGTCTTCCACGGAGCGCGCCCTGCACCAGGTGAGTCAAATCGATATTGGGTGCATATTATTTACCCTACAAGATGTGAAGAAAAAAACTAAAAAATATGGCAAAAATAGCTCACTTTTCCCATTCACATTACAAAAAACGGAATAGAAATGGTACCATTAAAAAGTGCAACTCGTCCTACAAAATACACAAAAACCTCACGCAGCACTGTTTGTGAAAAAAGAAAAATGTTCGGGCTCTTTGAATGTGGCGTTAGAAAAAATACATTTAAAAAAGGGTGAAAAAGCTGCAAAAAACCCCAAAACTATATAAATGTGGTATTGACGTAATCATACTGACCTGCAGACTTAGACCTCCTGTCCACGGGCGATATATCATTGCGTTATCTGCGGCAATAATCCACATGCGGGTAACGCAATCAACGCTTTCCACAGGATAACTACAGAAAGCGCAGCTCAATGTACACAAGTGGAAATCCGCTACAATTTTACGCCCGCGTATATAAATCGCGGCATGCCGCGATTTCCCGTGATGAACCTACCATTAATAATAGGTTCATGGTGGAAAATCGCGGTGACTTTAGTGTTCTCCCGCAGCGGCCCGCACGGCGGAAATCTGCTGTGGGAAAATGCAAGAGTGGATATTCGCGCGTTTTTCCGTGCAGAAAAAAATACACAATGCTTGCAGGAAAAAATCCGCATGACCCCGTCCATTGCCATCCATGTGTTCTTTCATTTGTAGATGCGAGTTTTTCCTGCGAACGCATTGCGTTTTTTTTATAGGAAAAATACGTGAATATCCGCTCGTCTGACCGAGCCCTAAACAAAAACAAAAAATGTCAGAATTGCAGATTTTGTTTATCTTCCCTTTAAAAAAATTAAATAAAAAACTGATCAAAATCTTATATGTTCCCAAAAATGGGAAAAATGAAGACTAGAGTTGATCCCGCAAAACATCAAGCCCTCATAAGGTTCTGTTGGTGGAAAAATAAGCGTGCTATGGTTGATGGAATGTACGACGCAAAAACAAATCTTAAGAAAAAAGAACCGTGCTGACCCAGAGAATAATGCCATCACATTACTTAATCTGCATGTCGAACGCCGTAAATGTAAAAAATGAAAGAAAAGGGGAATTTCTTTTTTCTTTTTTTTAAATCCTTCTAAACAATTAATAAAAATTATACAAAACATTAATAAACCTCAAAATGACGCCATTAAAAAAATTCAAACTGTCCTGCAATAAACAAGACCCCATAGGGCTATGTCGACATAAGGATTAAAGAGTTGTGGCTCCTGGAATGCGGGCATGAAAAAAAACCTAAAAATCATTGGTCGTTAGGGCACAAAATGGGTCCATCACTAAGGGGTTAAATAAATATAAGTAAAACTCATCTATAGAGGACAAAAATGGATGACCCTGCATATGACTCATTGGCTGAGGCTACATGGAAAAAGTTTGCCTTAAGAATTACTGTACAAGAAACTACTCACAAAATATGAACCAGACCAGATGAAAGATCTGAAACACATCTTCGCATTTAACCCTTTCCAATCCACTGTCTGACGTCTAAAGACATTCTGATTGAAGGCTGTATAGCTCCGATGTTCGAAGACGTCCGGCAGGGTATTCTTACTGTATATTACTGGCTGCTCTGTTGTCGGGGGCCTCTCCAGCATGTCCAATACTGCAGTACTGTTTCTAGCCAGCAGATGGTGCTGTTGTATAATGGCAGAAAGAGAAAAACCCCTAGGAAACCCTGAATCCAAAATTGGATTGCAAAGGGTTAACTCTTGGCACATTGAAATATAACTTGCATAGCAACAGTTTTCTTTTCTATTGCCACTTATGGGCTGCTTTCATGTAAGAAAATTTGGACTATTTGAGGATCTCCGAAATTCCCCAACCAGTAGAGCTGATTCTGAATTTAACACATGTTAAAGGTTTAATATCTAATCTGAGACCATTCCCTTCTGGGTCCCTTGGAGTTTGGGAAGTCAACATAGGTCTCATAAGTCTTAAGGACCTTTCACACTGTACGGAATTAGTCCACGTAGACATATCTGCATCCCAAGGTTATCCCTATGGGGCTTGAGTGCCGCAGCTGTTAAAATACGCACGTCTTTACTACAGATTAAATTCTGCAACGGAAAATCTTTCTGCTCTGGAATTAAAGACGTCTTGTGGAATTGTTGTGGTGGATTTCCAACATAAAGGAGATGCAATTCCACAATTAAAGTTCGTGAAATAAAACACAAAAAATTTTGCAAAACATTCTGCAGAACACATTCCACAGTAAAAAGCGCAACTAAATCCACATTAATTGACAGCATACGTGTTTGTGCTGCGCCTACGGACAATTCTGCCCTTTCCAATCTACTGTCTGACGTCTGAAGACATTATGATTTAAGGCTGTACAGCTCCGATGTTGGAAGACGTCCGTCGGGGTTCTCTTACTGTATATTGCCAGCCTCTCTGCTGTCGGAGCCTATCCAACGTGTCACCTCATGCAGTACTGGCTTTAGCCAGCAGATACTGCCATTGTTAATGGCAGAAAAAGAGTAAGCCCCCTAGGAAAACCAGGATACAAATTGGATTGGAAAGGGTTAAAAGTTTGTCCAAGAATCACAAGTTTTTCCCTACCCACGGGATAGGGGATAACTTGCTGACCAGTGGAAGTCTTACCTCAGAGACCGCCACTGATATTGAGACCAGAGGGTCTCATGTCCCCCCATCCTCCTCACTCTGTCTTTACTGCACCCCCCACAGTGAGGAGGAGACTGAATAGAGCGCTGATTGATACTTTCACTTTCAGTAGGACTGTGGAGGTAGTTGAGCAGCAAGTGCTCAGGTAGTACCATCAGACCCTTTGAAGGAATAGAGCAGCGGGCATGCTTGGCATCACTGTGGGGGAGATTCAACCCCACAATGACAGGCAGAGGAGAACATAGGAGTCCCATTCTTCTTTACATTGCTCCACCCCCAGTCTCCTCTTCTCATCTCCATCCGGATGCACCAGTGTCAGGATAGTCATGGCATCAGAAGACTAAGCAGCAAGCAAGGGGGCCTATGGCTGAACCTACCACTACAGCTGACGTTGGGAAGACGGATGGGGCTCCCAGTAGTGGCTCTTCTCCAGAAACAGCTAGTTGCTAGAAACACTTTAAGGATGAATGGTCCTCCAAAGATGATGTAAGTGTGGAAATATATTTGTGAGTTTGTGTGTGTTTGTGTCTGTGTGTAAAAGTATGTCTGTGTATGTGTAGTGGCCCGAAACACCTATTTCTGTCCCCTCCATAATTGTCATACATGTCATGCTTTTATGTGGATGCACTGCGCAAAGTGTTTTGTCTGCTGTTATGTGTATTGCACAGCTGCAGCCTGTAAGAGGTTAATGTCTGAAAGTGGCTGGGACATGTCTGAAAAAGTAACACGTTTGTCTCGTCACGTGATGTTTGTACATTATAAATATGAGTGATTGAGAGTGAGGTTGGGTCCTTCTACTTCAACAGTTGAGAAAGGAGAGAGAATGCCAGCCACATGGGGGTTCATTCAACCCTCATGTGGTGAAGTGATTGAAGCGGAGGAGAGGTTTCCAGATTACCACCATTCTAGGAACCACCTCTGAGGAGTGAGAGGAGAAAAAGAGTCCACCATGCAGCGTCCACCCCAAGAGTACTGAGTGAGTGTCAGCAGAGAGTTGTGTCCCTCCTCTGAGTTATTCTGAGTCCCGGAGTGTGTGTGTCCAAGAGAGGAGCATTACAGGTAACTTAGACTATGTGCCAATATCATCCTGAGATGTTCCTCCCTGACCATCTTCTAAAAGTTGTCTTCACCTGCATGAGTGAGTAAGCTGTATCCTGCCAAAGCAGAAGTAAAGTTCACCGGTCACTGCCCATTCCCAGTAATTGAGTTTTCCAAGTTTACCTGCGAGTGGACTCTCATTATTTCTACCGCCGGATAATCATTGGTGTGAAAGGAATGGTGGCGTCACGCATGACAACTTACACAGTCCACTACACTTATTCAAGTAACCGCCACCCGGCATTGCCTGGAAGAGGCCTAGCATTGCCTTGGCCAAGGCTCTGTGCATCCTCATGGGAGGAGTCTGGTAGAGCCACCATGACAAGTGCCATCTCTACCCCGCCGGCTCCTCAGCATGGGCCTTGTTTCTCAGTTGATGCATATGCATGTATGAAAATGTATATATATACATATATATATATATATATACATATGTATATATATATATATATATATATATATATATATATATATATATATATATATATATATAAAGCAAACAATGAGCCCCTAGAACTCCAAAACTCGGCATGCAGTTACATCTGGCTCTCAGAGGATCCTTGTGTGTAGTGACCTCTTCTCCCACTTGTGTAGAGCTTGTTGACCACTAGATGCATCTACGATGCAGAGAATAGATTTCACCCTGTTACCAGAGTCTGAGAGGGGCGCATTATTGGGATTTGATAAGCTGTATGGTCATATCGACAGATTGTCCCCCACCGGCCGTTCTGACCAGACTGTTAAGGAGTCTTAGGACCAGTGGATGTTTGAGAGGACACACACAAGCCGACGAGTCTCAGGACATAACTGTGCCTCGTTTATCGGTAAGCCTTCTTAAAGAAACAGCAAGATGGAGAACTGCTTATATGTGAAGGCCGTGAAACACACAGCACTAATACACATCAAACAGCTGGCTCCTTTAACACAAATAAAGTAAGGTTACGCAGATTACACATTTCCCAGACAGGATCGGCGGCTTCCTCAGACCCTGTCCGACAGCCAGTAGTTCTGGCGGTGAAACACGTAACCTGCTTTGTTTTTTTACCTTAGTTGCCATAAAATGGGGTAAATAGCTCCAAAGATATAAACAAGAGTCTCCTCTGAAGTAACTTAGTCTTTCAGAAACTTTGGTTAACCAAATGACTAAATCCGCTAACTGAAATATGCAGCCACTGTCCCCTGAACAAAGAATTAGCACAGGACCTTTGGGGAGGCTGTACAGTGATGAAGTCAAACCAATATGTTTTACAGGTGATGAGCCTCGGTGATGGCACTCATGAACCGATTACACTCCACAAAAACTTGAATATGTGGATACTGTCTGTCGGGCTGGGTCACACCAGAGCCTGCCCTTTACATCTAGTCCATCAGGCAATCAGCAGGCGGCTCAGGTCCTATAAGTCCACAGCAGCAAAGTTGCAAAAACAGTCATGTGACCTCTCTCTGTAAGCATGCCTCTCAACCATCCCCGATTCTGTGAGACAGTCCCAGATTGGAGATGCTGTACAGGAGGCATATTCTGACCCTCAGGTCTGACATGTAAGGTAAAAAGCATTATATTCAGCTTTTCCATGGGCTCTTCGCTCTGCTCGTAGTCCCTTCCAATCCTGTTGATCTCTCTGCAGCCAGTCAAATGCTGCTGCAGTCCCTGGCCTCAGTGTTCGCATGACTGAGGTCAGTGATTGGCTGTAGCAGTCATGTGCCATCAAGCAAATGACCAGCTGTCAGGTCTGAGATAAGGGGCATCTACAAATGAGGCTCTTGTCCCTGCATCATCACTGCGGCATAAAACTATGGTGGTTTGCAGTCATGAACTATTAGTTCACAGAGCATACATTCCAATTTTCAACAAGAAGACGAAAAACTTTTTGCGGCAATTTTTTTTTAGCCCATGCCCCTTTTACATTAAGCCATGCCCTTTGTGTCTCATCAGGGTAATAGTGCCCCTCTGTGAACTCACTTAGCTAATGGGACCCGACAATTGAATAGTGTGCCTGCTTAGATATAGTGTCCCCTCTGTGGCCACACAAATTAATAGTACTCCCTCATAGTTACAATCTTTGTTTAAAAAAAAAACAATCACTTAGAAGAAGTTGTCCTTTGTAGTAAAACCCAGCATGGAGTCACATCTCAGGTAGCTATGCAAATGATTAGAGTTGTGGCGTGATTAGATGAACAGTCTTGCCACCTGAGGCCCTAAAAGTGGTTCCACTCTTGGCCTATAAAAACTCTCTGAGGTTACATGTGTGTAGCTGACCCCTTTTTTCTTCTTGCATAGTGGCCCAGTACATACCTTTCTGGCCCCTTCCATAATGTCAAACATGTCATGTCTTATGTTGGTGCACTCTGCAAATCTGTCTAGTCATTCTGTTATATGTCATTCTGTTATCTTACTAGTCATTCTCTTATATACAGCTGCAGCGTGTGATAGATTAAGTGTTTGCAAAAGCCTGGGGATTGCCTGTAAATGTATTAATTTATGTCCTGTCAAGTGGAGAGAGAGAGCATGAGCCAGAAGTAAGTGCAATTTCCAAGGTCTAGTGCAGAGGTACTTTTTGACCTCTTTTCCTACGTGGCCGTCCGTAGTAATTGGATCACCGTGTAGAGGTACTTTTCTTAATTCGTCACACCTGGCCGTCCTGAAGTCTGGGATCACTAGGTGTAGGTACTCCTAAGTCTATTGTTCACACACAGCCATCCTGAAGTCTGGAATCACCGTGTGGAGGTACTAATACTCAAGTCTATTTAATACCTGCACTTCAAGAACTGTCAATTGTGCCTTGTGATATTCTGAAGTTATTCAAGTAAAGTTCTTCCAAGCCCTGACCATTCCCAGGGACCTGAGGTACACTAATTCTGTTTGTGGCTCCATTTATTTACCGCCAAGGGTCATACCAGTGGGTAACGGAATGGAGGTGTCACCCATGACAACCCCCTATCCCTGTTCTCATGTTATTGGGCATCCCTCTCCAATCGTATGATTTTTTTTAATACTTTGTCAATTGTGTTGACTCCTTACTTGGATCTGAAAACAATTTTTTGTGTGATAATTGTAGAGTATTCCACTTTTATTAGTAATGCAAACATTAATCAAGATTGTTCGGGAAAAAAACAGATGACACTTGTCCATGCATAGATTCTGTATGAATGTGTAACAGGTGCGGAATATGATGTCAAAATGAAGGGGCAACACACAGGGTATTACTCACAGACGATATTTACTTAAGCAATTCATATCAAAACGTTAACAGTAAGTATGCCAATAACATTTGTAACACAACTATAACAGATTACATTTTCTGCCATTCTGAAGGTGAACCTACCTGAGCAGGGGCGTAACTATAGGCTCGGGGGCCCTGATGCAAAAGGTGAGCTGCCCCCCCTCTATCTGTAGCTGTACCCATACCTAAACCATGCTGCACAGAGGCATAACTTGAAGCTTCTGGGCCCCAATGCAAAACCTGTAACAGGGTCCCCAACTATAATGCCTTATTCATAGTACTGGGCTGCCTATATGGAGAAGAGAGGCCTTATGGGCCCCCTAAGGCTCCTGGGCCCGGGTGCAACTGCATTCCCTGCACCCTCTATAGTTACGCCCCTGTGCCTGAGCACAACTGTAACCTCTTATACACAGTCATCAATGTCGCTCACATTACAAACTCGGTCAAGTCCGTCCTGGGCGGGGTCTTTTATCAAGCAGCATTTTCCAGCAGAATGGGAAGCTCTCGAAAACTGCAGTATTACTAATTTGATTACATTTTTGCTTATATTGATTCTAAGAACTATAACTGAAGCTACTTGTGCCTCACAAGACAGAAGATTTGGGCAGAATTGATCTCGGGACCACATGGTGGTCATGTGATTTCAATTTCGACCAGCTCAGATCTGCTTGGGGTTATGTGTTGAGTCTCTTGTTAATTTTACAATCTGTGTGATGCTGTTGCATGAACCTAGCACAAAAACTGCCTACAGGGGAACACATACATTCCTGTCACAGTTGCTGATGATGATCACACAGTTTCTGTCACACCGTTGTAATAGAGGAGATCAAAGCTCATCCTCCTCACTGTATACTTATGGCCTGTAGCTTATTTAGAAGAATATAGAAGGTAATAATAATTAAACTGTCCCCCTAGCAGGCAGAAATGGTACAGTCTGTAGCTAATGCACCATGAAACAGATGTAAAGATGAAAAAAACTTTAACTCTCAATGTAGTGGCTGATAAGAGCGGGGGCTGCACTGCACGGAAGTGGCTTTAATACATAGTAACATAGAATTGTAGGCTGAAAAAAAAGAATTGTGTCTATCCAGCTCAGCCTATTACCACTTGGGAAAGTGGTACGGTTTCCCAATTTGTTCATGATTAATTGAAAGCCCCCATAATTACTACCTTATCGTGATTTGTCACATTGTCTGTTTACCTTAGTAGAAGAGTTTCTGTAGTCTCTGTTATAACAATGGAAGAACAATAATAATGATGTCTTTTCAAGGGCAAGAATTAAAAACCCTCTAAGTTTCTTAAAGGCCTCAAGTACGCAACTGCATTATGGCTCCGTACAATCACTGAGTTGTACCAACCTGTAATGTTACACCCCTTGACTTCCAAGGAGCGTTGCTGTACAATTACATGCCTCTGATTTCATAATCATGGCACGCTTAAAGGGAACCTGTCATCAGTTTTTACTATAGTGACCTAAACCCATTGATAGAATTATTACCTGTTTTCAAAACTAATGATCCTATGGCTCTTTAATTAGGCATAGCTGAGGAACTGTAGTTTCAAAAATTCCCGTGCCGTTTATAAAACATGCAGACGGGTCCGGTGGGAGGGCCGGCTCTCTTGTCTCTAAATTTTCCCTAGGTCATCGACATTATGCTTCAAAATCTTGCGCTGCTGTTCTCAACTGCGCATGCGCCGGTCAACCGTGCCGCAAGATTTTAAAAGAAAAGCTGTAGACAAGAGAGCCAGTCCGTCCCGCCTACTGGACCGGTCGGCATATTCTACATACAGCTTGGGAATTTACTATTGTAAAAATTGATGACTGGTTCCCTTTAATTGAATGACATATTATGCGCCTGTCCTCCTGTAGAAGCCTCCACTAGACAGTCCTACACCGAGCAACGTATGGTGGCACTTTGATTGTCTATGCCCTTAACCCTACTGATCTTTCTGGCTATGTTGCTTTCTGAAATCGCACAAAAGTTATATGTGAAGCTAAACTTCCAATTCCACAATTACGAGTGATAAAATATGAACAGAAAACCCTATAAATGTCAGCACACAATGTGTTGTACTTGTTGATTAAAACTGTATTTTACATACAAATTGCACAACATTCCATGACGGATCTTCATATTGTCCTTAGTGCTCAGTAACATTACTAATGTCCCATGCCACATGATTGTTTACGTTCCCATAGTTTAATGGAAAATCTTCAAATATTTGTCTGATGAGTTCGGAAGGAAAACTTCAGTTGCTGTACATCGACTTGCCATTGGGACAATGTGATGACTTTAGATATTTCAGCTTTACTCTCAAATCCCCATGAAGCTCATTCTTTCCAATGGCTTCTTTCAGGCTACAAAACATCTCTCATGTGGATGAACCCGTTGGAAACCATGAGCTTCACATACATGCGTTTTGTAGCAATGTCACATCACTACAAAATCTCACAATTTTGTAGCCCGTGTGAAAGAGGCTCAAAGGATTCAGAATACTTCATTGCATTATAGATTGTTGACCAACAGGCTTATGTTCTAGTAACCATCCTACAAAGTCTTCAGCCAAAGTTATATGATGAAGGCAGCAACAAGCTTACTTGTATGTAAAAGTCTTAATCTTCTATAATATATTGAGTCTTGAGGAGAAATCACTGAAAGGCTACATTGAACAAACCAGCTATCTCAGGCTGTGATATAGATTTTGAGTTTTGCACAGTGGCCTACATAGAAGACATGCTTCATAGTTCAGGTCGAAAAGGGCCCCATTAGGATTCTGGGTTTTGTCACCGATGGGCCCAATTTTTTGTTTCCTTCACCATGTCTATTCCTTGCCACTTAGGTCTATACCCCACCCCATTGGTTAGAAACGAGAAAGTTAATCTAAGGAGGCTTCTTCTTCCCGTGTTTTCACCACTTCGTAGTAAAGGGGATGGAACCAACAGGGGCTGAGACCCTCTCTCTATGGTCCTCGTACTTGCTGAATGGTCTGCTAGTAGGTACTCTATGTACGACCCTGATTTTGAACCAGATTTTATACGGTAGTAAAGCACAAGTCTACTGTTCAATTTGTGCTATGATAGAAAGTCGTTAAAGGAATTGGTGACCTTTATTAGTGTTCTTTCCTCTTTCAAAATGTGCCTTGTTCGGTTTCTGAACTTAATGATCCTGGCAAAATGGTGCTAGGAGTGAAGTGTTCAACGGATAATGGATGTTGTTCAAGCTCATTCAATATATCTGGTTCCTTCTTTCTCTGGCCTTTGCATCTCTGGACCAAAATCTTCACTTCTTGTTTGACATTGCTGTTAAGCAGGCCATATATGATTGGATTAATGCAGGTGGAAATCATGGCAAGCAGATGGCACAATGAGAAGGTAAGATCATGGTAGCAGACATTAATCAATCGGTGGTTCAATTCCACAATAACGTTAAAAATTTGAAGTGGCAAGTAGCATACAGCAAATGCTCCAAGCATCGATGCTAACAAAAGATTCACTCTTCTCATATGATTGTAGCTTCTTCCAAATAGACCCTCCCTGCGACGTAGGTGAACAGATATACGTAGGTAGCAACAGAATATAAAACAAAGGGGTATAACATATTGCAGTAGGAGCAGAGTCACTGTGTAAGCCATCCTCTGCTGGCCTGATGTCCAAAACTCAGTACATAACTTTGAAATATTTTTGTAAGGACTATCCCTCAAGTCTACAGCATAGACCAATGGTAAAGCTAGAATTGAGGCCAGTCCCCAGACAAGTAGAACAGCTATGTATGCTTGAGGGACGTTGGGCCTCCAACCGGTGGGGTTTAGAATAAGTTGGTGTCTCTCTAAGGCAATAAGTACTAAGACCATGACAGAGACAGTAACTGATGCACATCCAATAAAATTGGTTATCTTACACAAGCATAGACCAAACACCCAATAATCCATAATTGTGTAGACAACTGTGAAGGGCAAGCAAAAAATTCCAACCAGTATATCTGAGAAGGCCAAGTTAGCAATAAGAATGTGTGTGACGTTTCCTTTCTCCTTTCTCCGGCAGATAACATATATTAGAGAACTGTTCCCAAGCAAGCAGAAAAATATCAGCAGACTGTATGACGTCCCGAGGAACGGCGTTATATCTGGGGCATTTCTACAGTTGTTTAGGATTGAATTCAGGAGAAGAAGAGTAGAGGCTGAAGATGTGCTGTGGTTCATCTTGAATTGAAGACTGTTTAAAAATAGAAAAAAAAATGTATCAGTGTTAAAGTTAATAAATCACTTTGTGCTGGAATCAATGATACCACTAGGATGTCCACAGCTACATTTTGTAAACCTCAAATGGTATTTTTCCACCTTTGAATACAATTTTACCATTTATAATAGATGTAGTTTATGCTGAGTTAAGGCCCATTTACATGCAAAGATAATCTTTCAAATGACTGAAAGATTGAAAGAGTTAGCGATTTTTTTTCAGCATAAAGTGTTAATGGCCATTAATGGCCATTAACACTTTATCATCTTCTTTTGCATGTAAAAGGTCCTCCAGGAGCTGTTTGCAGGGGCCAGCGTGTGATTAATCACACGTCCAGCTGTGCACACAGCTGCATTGTTCTGCTCAAGGCTGACAGCAGATTACATTGTTATCTGCTGGATCCCGTGAAGATAACAGCTTGTGGTCTACTGAGAGATAAATGTGTTTGCTTTACCTCTCAGTAGCTGAGCGATGGTTTTCAAGTTCACCTTTAAATCATCGTTCAAATGAAAAGTGCACAGTGCCCGCGTTTACATGTAACGATTATCGCTCATTTTTGGTAATTTGAATCAATTTTGAGCGATAATCGTTACATGTTAATGCGCCTTTACTTGTAAATTAGATTATTTGTACTGATGCTGAGTCGTATTGTGTAATACAGACCAGAGCTGTTTGCTATGATTCTGGTTATCATTGTATATAGCCAACAAGCTTGTCAATAGGCACGCCCTCAACAGCTACGGTACAACATCCCTTTAAGAAGGCTGTCTGTACTAAAATGATAAACAGAGCTATACTTACTCCTTCGCCACTGCCGGGATCCAGTGCTGCAACCCTGTGGTAGTCCTGGTGTTTGTTATGACAGCCGATGTCACTGGAAATTAGTTGATCGCTGCAGCCAATTAGAGGCTGCAGTGTCACCGCTTGTTCTGGCATCAGTACGCCCTTGAGCGCCATGATACTAGGATTTTGGGAATGTGACACTGCAGCTTCTGATTGGCTTCAGTGGTCACCTGACTTCCCATGATGGCTACTGTCACAGCAAACAGTGGGACCACAGCGGGGTTGCAGCACTGGATCCCGGCAGTGGCGGAGGAGTAAGTATAGCTCTGTTTATCATTTTAGTGTAGACAGCCTTATTAAAAGGATGTTGTTTGGTAACTGGACAGCCCCTTTAACTGAACTCTTATTATTCACAGAGAGAGCTGGGAAGAATCATAGAACGCTACATTTGGCACCTTGGTCCTTCCTCAGGAATGAGGTGGAAGATAACTTTCCCATAACCAGCTGTCTGCACTCTTTGCTACACCTCATGTGCTCTCCTTACTGCTTTCTGAAAATTCTGAAACTGGCCAGGGGTTTATAAATTTATGGGGTCCTCCATATGGCTGAGGGGCTAGACAAATACTCTGGACAGATACTGAATAATACTAAATCACAGGGTTACTACAGAAAAAAGCTATGGACCTGCGCTGCTTAAAATGCCAAATCAATAATACATGTCTCAATAGTTAGTATTTCCAAAAGAGACAAATAAAACACTTTTTATTTTATATGAGTAAACAAAATGAGGTAACAACCTCCTCAATTTGATATATAAAAAATATACTTGCGGGATCCTAATACATGCGACGCGTTTCGGCGCAATATACGCCTTTATCAAGCATACAAAAACATTAACAAACATGGGTATAAATAGGACTAAACAAATTACATACCTATTGCACGGTATCATTCATCAAATGTGGGTAGATTGCAGGTCTTGGCGCCGTTTTGGCCAGGAAAGATGACGTATTAAGCATCTCCACGCTCAATACGGCGCTCCGGATGTGACGTATGCGGCCGGCACCGGAGATCATAATGTCTCCGATGTTGCTCCGGACCCCGCTTCCCTAGGTCTCATTAAGCCCAGTTCATTTCTAGCTGGGGACGCACGCCGTCACGACGCAGCTCCGCGATTCTCATCATGAAGCGCAACGCAGCGCTCCCCAGCTCCCAATACGTGCCGTGATGACGTGGCTAACAATTATTTTATGTATAATAAGATTTTTTTTCAACAAACGAGCGGTACGGCCATGGGTACTAAGTTTGCGCCGAGTTATGCAAATTTATTAATGGGCTATTTTGAGCAAAAATTTTTTAGGAATGATCACATTGTTTTACATAGACGTTTTATTGACGATATTCTCCTGATCTGGGACGGTGCAATAAGCGATTTAGAAATTTTTATTAGAGAATTGAATGAGAATGATTTTAATTTAAATTTTACACATCATATCGATGACACAGAGATAGTGTTTTTAGATCTGGTTATATCATCAAAAAATGGCTATATAAGTACAAAGACACATTTTAAGCCTACTGATTGCAACAGCTTCTTGAATTTTGGCAGTTGCCACCAGAAAAGCTGGAAACTAAACATACCTCAGGGACAATTTAAGAGGATAAGAAGAAATTGCTCGTCACTGATAAACTACGAAAAACAGTCAAAGATCCTCACAGCCAAATTTAAACAAAAAGGTTACCCACAAGAATTAGTTAGGGCAGCATATGAAAAAAATCGTCAAGAGTTGCCTTGGGCAACATCAGACACAAGTAATGGTGATATATATATAAATAAAACAAAGAAAACATTTGGAAATGGAGAACCTTTATTTATCACAAAGTATAACACACAACATAAGGAGATTGAAAAGGCCATGAGAAAACATTGGCCTATTTTGAAACAAGACCCCTTTCTCAAACTTGATATACTGGATAAACCGAGGGTCATCTATCGCAAAAATAAGACCTTGCAAAATATATTGGCCCCTTCATACCCTAAAAGATTAAGGGGGGCCGAACAAGAACCATTACACTCGAATAGGCTGATAGGTACCTTTAAATGTTTGAAAACTCGGTGTAAATGTTGTCCACTATTGGTACAAGGTAAAAAAGATATTGTACTGAAACGTGAAAATAGGGTGATGAGGATTAATCAATTTCTGAATTGTAGTTCCTCGTTTTTGATATACTTGTTGGAATGCCCGTGTGACCTACAATATATAGGGCGAACTACAAAATCGTTGAGAGTCAGAATAAACCAGCATAGATATAATATCAAGAGAGGCTTTCAAAAGCATAGCGTTTCTCGTCACTTTATGGAGAGACATCACAAGAATGCATCTCTATTGAGAGTAACTCCATTAGAGATGATAACTTCTGCCTCCTTTGCCCGCCTAAAAGCACGCGAAATGTTTTGGATTTTCCGGCTGGATACTTTGTTTCCCAAAGGCTTAAATGAATCTCTGGAGAAAATATTTTGATACACCTTTTATATATAATTATGCTTTTTGTATAGGTATATTAATGGGGAGCCTTTTTTTTTTTTTTTTTTTTTTTTTTTTTTTTTTTTAATGGGAATATGTAATTAATATCTTACTGTATAGAGTTATATTTATAACATCATTTAGAAGATCATTATAAGATAGAATGATTAGTATCGGTTTTATCGGATTATTAATTATTGCTAGTTTTTTGTATATTGATAGGAACCCCTATTTATATTTATATATGGCTTATAATATGTATATAATATTTTTTTCCTTATGAATGATAGTTATGAATAATTTATATGTAATATATGATCACCAATTGATGATGTTAATTTAGGTTTTTATAGCTATATAGGTATTTGGTTTCATGCATATTAACTTGATATATTATTATAACAAAGGATTTAAATTAAGATATGCATGAAATAACTAATCAAAACTGTTTTTAGTTTCATCCAATAGTTTCATGTATATTCCGCACATAGTTCCATTATAAATTTCATGAATAGCTGCATGAAGCATTTAATTTTAAATGCTGTAGCTTTATTTAAACAGTCAAGTATATTTTTAAACACATAGCGCTATGACAAGTCACATGATCGGCCGTCTCCACGCCTCCTGGAGCGCAGCGTTGCGTTCCATCTCGGCAATCCTTGAGCCACGTCATCACGGCACGTATTGGGAGCTGGGGAGCGCTGCGTTGCGCTTCATGATGAGAATCGCGGAGCTGCGTCGTGACGGCGTGCGTCCCCAGCTAGAAATGAACTGGGCTTAATGAGACCTAGGGAAGCGGGGTCCGGAGCAACATCGGAGACATTATGATCTCCGGTGCCGGCCGCATACGTCACATCCGGAGCGCCGTATTGAGCGTGGAGATGCTTAATACGTCATCTTTCCTGGCCAAAACGGCGCCAAGACCTGCAATCTACCCACATTTGATGAATGATACCGTGCAATAGGTATGTAATTTGTTTAGTCCTATTTATACCCATGTTTGTTAATGTTTTTGTATGCTTGATAAAGGCGTATATTGCGCCGAAACGCGTCGCATGTATTAGGATCCCGCAAGTATATTTTTTATATATCAAATTGAGGAGGTTGTTACCTCATTTTGTTTACTCATATAAAATAAAAAGTGTTTTATTTGTCTCTTTTGGAAATACTAACTATTGAGACATGTATTATTGATTTGGCATTTTAAGCAGCGCAGGTCCATAGCTTTTTTCTGTAGTATCTTTGAATTCATCCGACCTCCTAGGAGGAACGGAGTTACATTGCGACCTGCAGCTCTCCAGGAATTCTGGATTTTTCTGTTTATCTGCCTTTGGTATACCCTGGACAAAGTAACCTTTACAAGTACACCAGGATGTCAGGTGCAGGCATAATCACCTGAGGGTGATATGCCTTGCACCAGGTGAGTTACCACACGAGCATCTTTGTGGTACATTTACATAGTGTGTTGGCGCTCTCCGTGACCCCTATTTACTAAATCACAGGGGCTACTTTATCCCTCTGAGCTAAACTTTCTGAACCTCCGGTCACCAACTCCAATATAGGCATCAATTCAGCCCATATAAAGAGGATATTAAGAGATATTAAACCATAAGAACATGGAAAACACTTAAAACACATATTGACCCTATCCTATTTTCCCAAAGCAAGATTAACACTTAGTAGTGCGAACTCTGGGTCACTGCACCTGTACACACTAACCTGCATGGGCACACATTGAGGTACACTCTACATACACGCAGCGCCACATCTCGGGGAGCATTCCTACAGCGGTTTGTATCTACTCTGTGGGACCCCGTCTCAGTGTTCCATCCCAAAAATAGTATTGTGACCCCCGAAAGGAACTGTTCACTTTCATTAGTCAAATGGGCAGCACTTTGACAAGGATACTGTTAGATTTCATTATATTTGGAGTATAGAATAGCGCAGTCAAAAACGCCGTAGGAATGTTCCCTAACATACACATAGACATAAGTATACCCACAGATCACACATACACAGGCCAGCGTTTCTCACATATATTTCACATACATGTGTACATACAGAGGCAGACCCACACATGCATAGATACCTGCCATGCCACCTGCAGAGAGCTTGCTGGAGCTGAGTAAAGGACCATGGCAGGAAGAGCTGGAAAAGTAGGGTGATGGTCACTTAGGCACTGCATCTGAGAAGGAGCAGCATTTGGGAAGGACAGCTTCCCCCTCCTACTGGTAATTTAGGAACTCCATGCTACAACCATAGCTGTAGTGAGTGAAGTCTCCTTTTTTTGCTATTGCTCGGTTTGGGCAGCCCTAGGCAACTGCCCAAACTGCCTATATGAAGATCCACCATTGGGTAGATGGATAAAACTTCAAATATCAGTAAGCTCCAGTTTTTGGATAACTGGGATATCTTATCTTAGTTACCAATGTAGCCAAGTTTAAAGGGACACTACCTTTTCGGACAACTTATACTCATCTAATAGCTGGTGTGTTTGATATCAGTGTTGTAATATAGTGTCAGGTAGGTGGATGTGGATCCACCTTGCCACGCACTAATTTGATTTGGGGTAATCTGGGAGGCAAGACCTGGGGTGCCCTGGTTTTCACCCTTGACCCCTTCAAGAGGGATATGGTCTTTGCAGTGGGGTCCACAAGCTGTTACTCCTGCTGATAGTTCCTGCTGTGTGGCTGCTGATGCTGCGCTAAGGCGCGGTACCTGATGGTGTGAACAGGTAAGTATCCAGAAGACTAGCTTTGGTCAGATGTAATAACAAGGTCCAAGCTGAAGGGCAAGGCAGGCGGCCACCAATATTAAAATCCAGAATACAGAGCCGAGGTCATGAGGCACAGAAGTCTGAATCGTCATGAACACAAACAAGGGTCAGAAACAGAATATACCACTTACTAGTTCTTTATTACAATGGCTAACGGGACTAATTACTTAGGCATTCTCCTTAGCCAAAGATGGAGTTGGACTGGCTGGGATCAATATTAGGTAGTGAATACTGACCCTGCAGGTTGAGACCAGGGATGCAGGGGAAGTGTGGTATGCAGGACATGGAGGATAGCGACGCCCAACAATGGACCCAGGAGCCAGTGAGCAGCGACAGTACGCCATGACACTTTTATTTTATCACTGTAAATCAAGATTGAAATGCAGCCCCTCGGCAATCCACCAGTATAACACGGCCCATAAGGCATATTAGCCTGATGTTGCCCCCAAACTTAACTTTTGTTATATAACTTAAGACCAACTCATAGGTTTGTATTTAAATTTGCAGACTGTGTTTGCACTATACTAAGAATCCATGTTATAGCCCTGCCCTCTGAGGATTCTGCTGCAGTGAAACAGGTCAGGGGGGCTAGAGTAACATTTTAGTGGCAACAAGCATCTGCGCACTGAGATGCACAGGTTATCCTTAGGGGTACAGTATACTTTGATTATGCAGGTATTTTGGGGTATCTTTAGTACAGTATAGTACAATCGCAGTCTTCAAATTTTAAACACACACAATGAATCTGCAATAAGGAAGGACTTTTATAGGGAGTGGTTGATAGCTGTTCTAGTTCCAAGTACATTGTTCTGGTCCAGTCTTGTCTAGTTTGTCCTCTTGCTCCTTGGTTGTCTAGTCCAGTCTGTTTCCTGGCTTGTGGTTTGTCTCATTTTTCTTTGCTTGTTCCTATCTGCCTTTGGTCACTCCAGTATTTGGTTTTTTAGCTACTTATCTGGGCTCTGGTGCCTAACTTTTCTCAGTGATAGTGTTTTAGACAGGGTCATCCGTAGGGATAACCTGGGGCTATTTAGGGACAGTGGGGTCTGGTTTTGAAGAACAGTGTCAGGGAGAGATTAGGGGGAGCTAGTGTGAGAACCAGCTTTTCTATGGCCGTTATTTCAGTTCCATACCATCTGTTCCAGTCTCCACTGCCAATTGTATTATATTCATAATCATGCAGTTACCATCACTATCTACCACTGTCATCTTATGGTAAATTCCTAGTCACATTTGTCTTTTCATTGTGTTGATACACACTCCAGATCTATATTTCTTGTCACATCCAGTTCAAAGTTTGGGGGTCGTAAAACTCGTATGCACTCCCAAATGGTACCAATAGAAACTACAAACCTTGAATTGAATTTTTTTCCGAAGATATTTTGTTTTTTAAAAGGTAGTACAGCAAATAAAAATTTCCAGAAATGCTGCATGATTGTAATCATACTGACCGTATAATAAAGTTATCGTGTCATTTTTGCTGCAGTATATGGCACATTATATAGCAACATTGAAAAAAACAACTCGACCCGCAAGAAACTACAAGCCCTCCACAGCGACGTCCATGGCTAAATAAGAGAGTTATGAATTTTTGAAAGTGGGGAGGAAAAAATGAAAATGAAAAAAGATGTCACATCCTTAAGGGGTTAAGTGAGCCAAGATTACCCTTGGTACGCTGTCAAGAACACTAGAGTTTTGAGAATTACTGTTTAGTCTAAAGATGGGATCTGCTCAAAGTAATCTTGAAATTTGAAAAAGACCTTCATTTGTCCAAAAGTTTATTAATGGATGGAAAGTCCATGAGGCTTTCTGCCGACTAGAGAAAGGGAGGTGACAGCTAAATCCGCTCTTTGATCTTGTACATTCATCCTTTAAATCCTGTCATCTAGCATAAGACTTGAGGTAATGTCTCCACAACCTCTAAATGAGCATGGACGATAAGGGAGATCATGTAAGGACATTCTGGATTTTTCATTGCTTTATAGTAAGTGTGGAAACCCTGAGGGTTCAAGGGCCCTTATGGGGCCCTGAGGGTTGCATGCTAATTTCACAGCCCCATTACCTTTCTATTCCCTCTTCAAAGACCCACTGCGAAATATAAATGAAGAGGAATAAAGCCTTATTTATATGCAAAGATGATCGCTCAAAATGCGTTCAAAAGATAGGATGATTGACAGCTTGAGCGATCATTTTGCATAAGCTGCAAATGGGCACTAATGCCCTTGGGTAGCTTATTAGCTGCATTTGCATGTAAATGAGCCTCCATGTGCTGTATGCCGAGAACAGACCCCCTGCTGTTCTCTGCATACAGCTCTTTTGTTCAGCCATGGGACTGCAGCTGAATAAAATGTAATCAGCGGAGAAACACAGTGCACGGTCCCTGCTATCAGCTCTCCAGCCAAACTATGGATTTTAAGCTCAACTAAAAATCATAATTCGGCCGAAAAGTAAGCAACATCGTTTGAGCGAATTTTGAGTGATAATTATTACATGTAAATGGGACTTAAGTGTCATTATTAAGCATAATTAGTATGTCAGGTAGACCGAATCTTACATCAGGTCTGGGATAGAAACCAAAGTTCACCCTATTAAAGGGCTTCTCAACATCTTGCTGAAGAGGATTAGTGATGTACATGTAGATGTGCGTATTGTATAGCAGATCAGATGAAGAGGTCTCAGCATGTGGCAATCTTCTTCTTTATTCAGATGTGGTAGAAGAAACTAGTAGATAATGGGGAAGTAGAAGATTCTTGAAGAAAATTGGATAATAAATATGCCCATCTTGGACAGGACTTTTGCCCGCTGGGCTACTGTATATTTGAGCTACTGAGCTACTATATATCTTCCCACCAAATGTAAATCATGGGGTAAAAAATATACGGTTGGCCATACATATGAAGGCTCGTTTACACAAGCGCGTTCCACGCGCATTAGTGATGTGTGAGAAGATGGTGGCTATAGTGCTGTAAAAGATTGCGTGAACAGGCTACTTTAAGCTACTTGAACCAGCCCGTTTACACGATCCAAGGTGTGTGCTTTCAAGGCTCCCGTAGGAGCCTATGGAAAGCACTCAGCAAAGATAGGACATGTCCTATCTTTGCACTCCTCTCGGAGCCGACATGCCAGTTTGCACTCCCATGTCCTATCTTTTGCAGGTGCGAGTGTTTTGCGCATCTAAAATGCCTTCGTGGGCATGCTTCTGTAGAAAACCATTGGTTCTATTTAGATGCAATCTTTTCTGGCATTGCTAATGCGCGAGGAACGCGTTAGTGTGAACGGGCCCTTATATAGCTGTTTGGCAGACAAGTGACTTTGTTGACTCCCCCCATACATGGCTGTTCGGCTCAGGGGGCTGTGCATATGTTCTGAAGGAGGAAAGGTGATTAAGAATCTGTCAGTCATCTCTGGTAACAGTTTATCCCAATTGGGAGCATCAGAAGAGGTCTAGGGGTGCATGACTGTAACAAGGGGGCACTCTAATAACTATGGATAAGTATATCAAGGCACAATACAGAGATCTCTCCCATGATCTTTTTATACCTAGGACTGTAACAAGGGGGCGCTCTAATAACTATGTATAATATATCAGGGGACAATACAGAGATCTCTCCCATCATCTATGTGTACCCAGGACTGTAACAAGGGGGTACTCTAATAACTATGTATAGATATATTAGAGGACAATACAGAGATCTCTCCCATCATCTATTTATACCCAGGACTGTAACAAGGGGACGCTCTAATACCTATGTATAATATATCATGGGACAATACAGAGATCTCTCCCATCATCTGTTTATACCCAGGACTGTAACAAGGGGGCGCTCTAATAACTATGTATAATATATCAGGGCACAATACAGAGATCTCTCCCATCATCTATTATACCCAGGACTGTAACAAGGGGGCGCTCTAATAACTATGCATAATATATCAGGGAACAATACAGAGATCTCTCCTATCATCTATTTATACCCAGGACTGTAACCAGGAGGCACTCTAATAACTATGTATAAATATATCAGTGGACAATACAGAGATCTGTCCCATCATCTATTTATACCCAGGACTGTAACAAGGGGGTGCTCTAATAACTATGTATAAATATATCAGTGGTCAGTACAGAGATCTCTCCCATCATCTATTTATACCCAGGACTGTAACAAGGGGGCGGTCTAATAACTATGTATAGGTATATCAGGGGACAATACAGAGATCTCTCCCATCATCTATTTATACCCAGGACTGTAACAAGGGGGCGCTCTAATAACTATGTATAATATATCAGGGGACAATACAGAGATCTCTCACATCATCTATTTATACCCAGGACTGTAACAAGGGCGCGCTCTAATAACTATGTATAAATATATCAGGGCACAATACAGAGATCTCTTCCATCATCTATTTTTACCCAGGAATGTAACAAGGGGGCGCTCAAATAACTATGTATAAATATATCAGGGCACAATACAGAGATCTCTCTTATCATCTATTTATACCCAGGACTGTACCATGGGGGCGGTCTGATAACTATGTATAATATATCAGGGGTCAGTACAGAGATCTCTCTCATCATCTAGTGATACTCAGGACTGTAACACGGGGGCGCTCTCTACGTCTAGAGGAAAGAAGGTTTCTACACCGACACAGAAGGGCGTTCTTTACTGTAAGAGCAGTGAGACTATGGAACTCTCTGCCTGAGGATGTGGTGATGGACAACTCGATAACAGATTATAAGAGGGGCCTGGACGCATTTCTTGAGCGATACAATACTACATGTTATATCACTGATTACTTCAGAAGGGTCGGTGATCCAGAGAATATTCTGATTGCCAGATTGGAGTCGAGAAGGATTTTTTTCCACTTAAATGAGAAAAATGGGCATATACCTCATTGAGGTTTTTTTTCCTTTCTCTATATCAACATTGGTGGGTACTAGGCTAAACTGGATGGACATGGGTCTTTTTTTAATCTAACATACTATATTAACCCCGATCCTTATTACGCGCCCAACATCTGTCATCAGGGGAGAGTCCGGAGATGAGTGGATCCAGTTGATGTACACCTAATGTGTATGCCCAAGTATTCTGAATAGGAGCCCTGCAAGCTTCCATCACCATGAAGAAATGTCTGCATTACTTGTATATATCAGATATATTTCCATGTGTGGATCATAGAACAAACTGGACTTGTGATTAGAATCAATTAGTCTTTGGATGTGAATACCTGCCAAGTTTCGCTCCAATAAAACAGCAATAGCTTCACTATCAGCCATGGAGTAATATATCTAATTGACTGCTGACAGTGTAATCTGGATGTATTAATTGTGTTATTCTGTTATGTTCCCATGTGTTCAGTACAAGCACACAGATTACACTGCACCAGCAACATATGAACACACAATCCTCTCGGTCACTGGATGACTCACATCACCATCCAATAATCATACTATTACGCTGGCCCATTCTCTTCTGGAACATCCAAAACTAACAAGAAGTTGTAAGATGTTTTCAAACAGTGTTATTTTGTACTTGTTATTTCCCCCATTTGCAAAACTCAGCAGAATATGTTAGCGCTTTATTATTATTCATTAATAATATTATTATGAGATACGTAAACATTTAACCCCTTAGTGACCAGCCTATTTTGTGCCTTAAGGACCAAGTGATTTTCATCATTGCATTGCAAGAGCCATTATTCGGTGACCTTGCTGTATGAGGGCTTGTTTTTTTTCAGGGGGGGTGAGGGTGGTAGGGGGGAGAGTTGTATATTTTAAGTGCCCCACTCTGGGATACATATAATATGTTGTATAGCTTTTAATACGTTTCTTTTGGGTGGGTTGTGGAAGGCGGAATGTCCAAAACTTTCTCAACTGTTCTGGGTTTTGTTTTTGCAGTATTTGGTAAAAATGACAAGATAACTTTCTTCTCTGATCGACACAATTACTGTGATACAAACTTTATAGAGATTTATTTTTTTACTACTTTTTAACAAAAAAAATGTTCAAAGAAAAACTATTGAATCTGCATCGCTGCATTTTAAGACCTGGAGCATTTCTATTTTTCTGGGAGCGGAGCTCTGAGAGGTTTCCTTTTTTGTGGGAAGAGTTTTTAGTTTTTATTGGCACTATTCTGAGGTACAAGTGACTTTTGGACTGCTTTTTATTACAATTTTTTGGGGACAAAACTGCAATTTTGGCATTACTTTTTACAATTATTTTTATGGTATTCACCATGGTCAATAAATAACTAAATATTTTCATTTTTTTGGGGTCATTACAAATATGATAATATCCATTATATATATATATTTTATTATTTTTGATAGTTTATCCATTTAAAATGCTTTTGTGTTAAAAAAATGCATTTTTCTTTTAGTTGATTTTTTTTTACCTTAGATTAAACTTTATTGAACTTTTTTTTAAAATGATATTTTTCAGTCCCTCAAAGGGAGTGGAAGATGTGATCCTTCAATTGCTAGGATAGTACACTGCATTACTTAGGTAGTACATTTTACTAAGCCTATGACAGCGACAGACTCTGCGAAAAGTTTAATAGGCTGAGTTACATCGTACAGTAAACATAGAGGTTTTTGCCAGGCTTCCGGCTAGCCGTGGAAATCCATTGGTACCTTGCAGTCACACTGAAAGACAGAAAGAGCCCCTTCGCCCTGTTATCTGCTTAGATACTACAGTTGCTATTGATTTGTGGCATGTAAAGGGTTAAACTGTCAGATTCTGAGGTTTCTCCTTTAGAGCAGGAGCCTGGCTGTCAGCACTTAGCCAAGCTAACAACTTACAAAGATGTATTCGCAGGTTTAAAGCCTATTAGTAAGTTTAGTAAAAAGTTGCATTAGCTGTCACTAAGGGGTTAACGGTTTGCAATTGCTTTTCAAAACATGACAAACAATAACAAGATCTGTTAACAGATACAAAAGATACAAATATATCATTGTAGGAACACACAAGAATAAGTTATGGAGAAGTTAGTGGCATAAGCCCCATTTCTACAGTGCTATCACATCCCCCTATACTTCTCATGGTCCTACACTGCACCCCTGTGCTCCTCTGGTCACCCCATGTGCCCCTCACTTATTATATAGAAGTCACTTACTATCAATCCTTACCTTCCAGAGGAAGATCCAGCAGAAGGTAGAAATCTGGAGAGCGCTGGGTGAGATTGCTGCCTCCCTGCTTGTGTGTGTGTCTACAGTACAAGTGGGCGTAGAGCTAGTGCCACCTACCACCCTCATCCTCTCCTCTGCAGTCCCACAGCTCTCTCTGTTGGTGAGCACCCATAGGCTTTATCACATAGTGTGTGCCTGCAATCTAGATCCATAGGATGAAGGTATAGAATATTCTGGGCTATACAATATTCTATGCCCCCATTCCTCTCTCAAATCCAGTACTGCTAAAAACTACTAGGGCTGCACCAAAAATGTACCCTGGGAGAAGAGGGTCCAGGGATCTTGGAGAGGGATGCGGGCAATGTAATATACAAAAATATGGAAATACCGTACAAAATGCATGCCTTATATTACACGGGATTATAAATCATATTTCACAATACATTTTACCTATATCAATAAGGGCTCATGTCCACAGCCGTATGTGTAAAAAAAAGCGTATGGCTGTCCATGGCACTGCGCATGCCCGCGTTCCACACGCTCATGGAATTTTTTTTTAATTCCCCGCTGTGTTGAGAGCAGGGATGTGTATGGATATGCTGCCCATATGCAATGTGTATGGACAGTGAATCATACACAGCCCATACAAGGGGATAGTTCTCACACTGCTTACGTAAAGATAGAGCATGCTGCAATTTATTTCCCTTGCATATCGATACGCAGTGTTCACACGCTGGTGTGCATGGAACAATGAAAATCCATTGACTTTCATTGACCCCATTTACCGTGTACCATGCGGCTGTGCAACGCACGCGTGACATGCGGTGAAAGCACAGTCATGGACATGAGCCCTAAGACATGTAGGACTGATTTTAAGTGGAGGTAATATGACACAGATGCTGCCGGGCAGAAGTGAACATCTGCCCGAGAACAGGGTGCCATTGGTCAGGCGTTTCCATATTTTTGTCCACCCCTTGTATCAGGCGAATTTGGTGTGCAAGTAAAAGCGACATGAGCAATTTAAACATTACATTACTCGCATACCTTTTTTTTCCCTCACTGAAACATTGTGTAATGTATTAGGCCATGGCTTAATGATGATTTAGCTCATAGCCATAGAGAGGGAACAGAAAGAGGGCAAGAAAAAGCGACATCCTCCATTCTACAAATAGTACATATAACACCATTCTAGGGGAAAATGGTGCATGGAAAACGTGTACGACCCGACATTTGCTGCCAGAGTGCTGCGTCTGCTTTCTATGTGGACTGTGTGGAGAGACTGGAGCAGCAGTACTCAAATACTGATGCTACCAGGGGTTATTATATATAAATATACACTGGTGGAGAATGAAAATGTTACACCCAGGCAGAGTTGCAGAAAATTTATGAAATTTAGATCAAAGTCTCCCCATATGAAGGGTGTTGAATCATTAAAGTTCGTGTATTAGTATGCAAATTATCGGGGCCCTTTGTTATGTAAAATGCTACATTGTTTTAGTTAATAAATCATAAATGTTATGTAAGAAGGTCCTTTTGTGTCCACAGATTGTTGGTCACCAGAAAAGCCAAATTGTAGAGTTCAAACTCCATACACCCAAATGTCTGACTTTAGAGGCCCATTTACATGCAAAGATCTTTTTGCATAAAGTGTTAATGGACACTAACGTCCACTAACACTTTATCATCTTCATTTGCATGTAAATGGGCCTCCAGCAGCTGTTTACAGAGCCCATCTTGTGACTAATCACACACCCTGCTGTGCAAACAACTGCAATGTTCTGCTCTGGGCTGCCAGCAGAATACAATGTAATCTCCCGACACCCGCGGAGAACACAGCATGTGGTGTGATGAGAGACTTTATCTCTCTGCGGCTGAACGATGGATTTTAAGTTTCCCTTAAAATCATCATTCAGATGAAAAGTGCACGATGGCAGCTTTCACATGTAACGATTATCGCTCATTTTCGTTCGTTTGAACGAATTTTGAGTGATAGTCATTACGTATAAATGGGTCATCAGTGGTCAAGTAATTAACATGTTTGAATTGGGGGTATCATATGGTGAAATCTCCCGCAGAATTAGCCATAGTACGATATCAGTACACAGAGAGTGGTTACTCAGTGAACCCAAACAAGGGAGATGGAACAATACCTCTGCAGCGCCACCTATTGGAAGGCAGCATTCCTGCAAGTCAATGTTAGACTCTTTATACAAGTCTTGTAACAATGACTAGGAATTAAAAAAAGCCAAACCAGAATCCGCTCACAGACAGCTGTTTCGGGATATTTGCCCCCTCATCAGTGTGCCGTAGGTTTTTGGCGTAGCTAGTTAGAGGCCTGTGATGTGAGTTGGGAACACTATCTTTTCTCCTAAGGGAGAGTACCTAGAAGGTGAGCGAGTGAGGAAATTTATAAGGCCATTCATGCTCCTCTGGATTATATGCAAATAAGGGAGATGGAACAATACCTCTGCAGCGCCACCTATTGGAAGGCAGCATTCCTCCAAGTCAATATTAGACTCTTGATACAAGCCTTGTAACAATGACTGGGAATTGAAAGCCAAGACAGTGAACACAGGAAGGCTACAGTATTCACAGACTTGGCATAGGTACATGCAGAAGGACAATGCAATGTGAAGACCCTGAAATTGTGCAGACGGCAGTTGCTAATGGATGAGCGACTGCTGCACAAATCCCAGCAGTGGTTGGAGTCGGAGTCACCCCACAAATAATTGCAAGCCGATTCCTTGAAGCTAGGCTGTATTCTTTGCCCCCCATGCAGTGCATTCCTTTAACTCATTTAACTGCCAGCAATGGCTAACCTGACCTACTGCTTGATGCAACTGGACGAAGGAATGGAGAACGGTTGTGTTTAGTGACAAGTCCTGATTCCGTCTTGGGCAAAGTGATAGTCGTCAATGTATCTGTCAGCATTTTGGAGATAGGGCCCGCCCTGTTGTGATTTCAGAGTGCTACACAGGTCCAACCCCTGAAGTCATGGTTTAGGGGGCAATGAGTTATGACAGCAGGGCTGGGTTGGTGGTTGCTGAAGGCACAGTGACTGCCCATCGGTATGTGGACAGAGTGGTACACCCTGTTGTCATACCCTTAATGAACACCAACCAAAATGCTATCTTTCAATAGGATAATGCTCGTGCCTATCCACTTACTGCAGCCATCATAAAATACAGTGTCATGACCATGGTTTGGTTTGCACCGCCCCAGATTTAACCCCAAGGGAGCATGGCTGTGATGCCCTAGATCAGTGACGACGAACCTTTTAGAGACCGAGTACCCAAATTGCAATCCAAAACCCACTTATTTATCGCAAAGTCCCAACACGTCAGGGGGTGGGGCTTATTACGAATTATGATTTTACCTCCATTATTATAAAAAGAACAAGGCTGTTTCAAAATAGACAGGGTGCAGATTTTGACTGCTTTTTGGATTCGGAAATGGTACAGAATTTGCCACAGACATTTCTGCTGAGGACATTCTGCAGTATTTCCACCACATGTAAACCTAGCCCAGTTGTAAAAGTGACCCCCACAGTGCCTTCAGTAATAATAGTGACACCCACAGTGGCCTCAGCAGTAATAGTGACCCCCTCAGTAGTAATAGTGACCTCCACAGTAGCCCCAGTAGTAAAAGTGACCCCCACTGTGGCCTCAGTAGTAATAGTGAACCCCACAGTAAACTCAGCAGTAATAGTGACCCCCTCCGTAGTAATAGTGACCCCAACAGTGGCCTCAGTAGTAATAGTGACCCCCACAGTGGTCTCAGTAGTAATAGTGACCCCCACAGTAGTCTCAGTAGTAATAGTGACCACCACAGTCGCCTCAGCAGTAATAGTGACCCCCACCATGGCCTCAGTAGTAATAGTGACCCCCTCAGTAGTAATAGTAACCTCCACAGTAGCCCCAGTAGTAATAGTGACCCCCACAGTGGTTTCAGTAGTAATAGTGTCCCCCACAGTGATCCCAGTAGTAATAGTGACCCCCACAGTCATTTCAGTAGTATTAGTGACGCCCACAGCGACCACAGTAGTTATAGTGACCCCACAGTAGCCTCGGCACTAATAGTGACCTCCACAGTAGCCTGAGTAGTAATAGTAACCCCCACAGTAGCCCCAGTAGTAATAGTAACCCCCACAGTAGCCCCAGTAGTAATAGTGACCCTCACAGTAGCCTGAGGAGTAATAGTGACCCAAATAGTAGCCCCAGTAGTAATACTATTACTACCGGGGCTGATATAGGTGACACTATTACTAATAGTATCCCCTTTTTTAGCCCCAGTAGTAATAGGGCCCCATGAGACCCATATACTTACCTCCTCCTCCTTGAAGTGCCGCTGCTCTTCTGCTTGGCGCTGCTGCGTACGTCAGTGTGTTGCAGAACAAAGGAGGAGACATCAGGGGAGGAGGATCCCAGGTGCACACGGACGTCACAGTGTGCACCTGGGATCAGCGCTGCTGAGTGAATATCGGCTGGGGAGCAGCAGTACCCCGTGGTGAGTAGCCGCCGGTGTGTGCTAGCAGGGATGGCTCTGCATGCTGCCTCTGCCTCGCGTGCCATAGGTTCGCCACCACTGACCTAGGTAGACACATTACGTCACATTGCCATCCACCACAAACTGTACAACAGACAATGTCTCTTGGGATTGGATTGCCTCGATTCCCAATTATTTTTGGAAAATTAGTCTGTTCACTTTACCACACTCCTGATTGAAGACAGAACACTTCTGGTTTGGGATAATTTGGCTACAGCAGCCATTTTATTATAAACAAATTTACATAAATTAACCCAACTTAACCATCCAACACAAGGGGAGGTCCTTGGAGTCCCAACATCTGTCACCTCACCATTTTAAAGGAAATACTGTATATATACCAAAATGCCTCCAGCTGCCAACAACCGACTTGGAGACCCACTAGCCTTTACAAGGCTAGACACACCACCATCTCTACAGGAACTACTCTCTGTCAGAGCCAAGAGGTGACAGACACAGGACCAACCAACGATAACCAGAGCGGAAGGTGGGTCATATGAAGATCTATTCACATTCCATGGTGAGCTTGACATTATCCTCCCAGAACTGAAATTCACTCTGATACACTCGATTGACAGAATCCAGTTTCTTGACATAATGATGATCAAGAAAGGTGTCTCCCTAGACATGGATCTGTTCTGCAAGCCCACGGATAGGAACAATATATTTTTGTTCAGCAGCTGCCATCCACACGGTATGCTGGAGTTCCTTCCATGGAGACAGCTCTTCAGAGTTTGCCGTATCATCAATGACAAACAGGTTGACCTGAGGCTTAGCCAAATGTGTCACAGGTTTCTAACAAGGGGATACCCATTGGAATTGATGTCAGCCACTTCTGACAAAGCAAGAACTATGGTTAGAGCAGATTTGCGTGTACCAAGAACTAAGGCAACTGGACTTCCCCGCATACCATTCGTATCCACATATGGACCCTTGAGTCGGAGGGTGTCCGGTATCCTTAGATGGTACTGGTCCATCCTGAGTAGAAACAGTCCTCAAATAGAAGAGTTTAGATCACCACCTATGATGGCCTATAGGCGCGGTCCCAACATTAAGGATAAACTTGTTCACTCATATGGTAAAACCACTAAAGACCAGAAGCGAGAGGCACTTTTACGATCTAAGAATGGAAATTTCCCATGCCCTGGGTGTTCATGCTGTAATAATCTAACCAGGGGTGACAAATTTAATCACCCTCAGAGGGGAGGGTTTTCCACATTCGAAATAGGTACACCTGTATGTCCTCATATGTCGTCTATGTGATATCTTACCCATGTGGTCTCCTCTATGTTGGGGAAACCACTATGGAGACAAGATCTCGCATCATAAATCACAAGAGCACCATACCTACAAAAATAGAGAAACTTCCGATCCCTAAATACTTTTTAGCTATGGGCCACACCGTTAGTCAGTTGAAATTCAGGGTAATCGACCATGTCCCTAAGGACCCATTTACACGCAAAGATAATCATTCACAAGATTGTCCATTAGCAGCTTATCACCTTCATTTGCATGTTAATAAGCCTTCCGGAGCTGTATGTAGAGACAGCAGGTGGTCTGTTTTCTGCATACAGCTCTATTGTTCTGTTATGGGCTCTCTGCTGAATACAATGTAATCAGCAGCTCCCATGGAGAATACAGCACCATGGACAGCAAACACGGCATGCTGTCTGCGTTATCTTCACTCCGGCTTACGATAAATTTCATGCACAGCTAAAAATCATCGTTCAGCCAAAGAGTCAAAGATGGGAGCATTTACACACAACGATTATTGCGCAAACGATGGCTTTTGAGCGAATTTTGAGCAATAATCGTTGTGTGTAAATGGTCCTTAAGAGCATTAGAGGTGGGGATAGAGAGAAAGCACTTAAAAGGAAGGACCTTAAAGGGGTTGTCCCGCGGCAGCAAGTGGGGTCATACACTTCTGTATGGCCATAATAATGCACTTTGTAATATACATTGTGCATTAATTATGAGCCATACAGAAGTTATAAAAAGTTTTTTACTTACCTGCTCCGTTGCTAGCGTCCTCGTCTCCATGGTTGCCGACTAATTTTAGCCCTCCGATGGCCAAATTAGCCGCGCTTGCGCAGTCCGGGTCTTCTGCAGTCTTCTATGGAGCCGCTCGTGCCAGAGAGCGGCTCCGTGTAGCTCCGCCCCGTCACGTGCCGATTCCAGCCAATCAGGAGGCTGGAATCGGCAATGGACCGCACAGAAGAGCTGCGGTCCACGGAGACAGAGGATCCCGGCGGCCATCTTCAGTGGTAAGTATTGAAGTCACCGGAGCGCGGGGATTAAGGTAAGCGCTCCGGTAAACTTTCTTTACTTCCCTGCATCGGGGTTGTCTCGCGCCGAACGGGGGGGGGGGTTGAAAAAAAAAAAAACCCGTTTCGGCGCAGGACAACCCCTTTAAGTGGATTTTTGATTTAGATACATGGGCTTAATTTGGATTACAATACCACTCCATATCTGTAGTGGGATGTCTTGCTGCATACTGCTATGTTTTTATTATTTTCTTGTGTTCATGGATATTTTATGATTTATTCATTTTTGTCTGTATGATTTAAATATATATTTTTCTCACCCCTATATGCAGATATTTCGATTGTTAGACCATATGAGGCAGCATATGGTGATGCTGATGACCCATCTCAACTCCTTTTATGAAAAAAGATCTGTTATGAACTTTATACAGTGCGGGCCGCAAGACCATGATCACATTGTGCCTCTGCTTGTATTTGCTCACTCTTTACACAATGATGCTGGGAAGCTGTGTAGTGTGCTCAATAAAAAGCATTATATCTGAACTGTTGGCATAATGTTTTCTTGACGTCATTATGATTTCCCTTTCTTCTAGAATGGACGGGCCTATTACAATGTAACTGACTTATACCGGTATGGTCACTTTTTACATCAGTTGAACAGTGGTCTATAGGAGCTGAGGGATTTATCTCTTGTCCCTTCCCATGTTCTGCTTGACGTGTGGTTACATGGAAATTGAGTAAAAATTCTTGTAGAGAATATACCTGGCTTTGTGATTGATACCTTGATCATAAATATATATCAGTATTGGATGAGAACATGTATTGCCCTATGTGCGGACTTGGTATCTCTTGCTGCACATTATCAGTGGAGGTTTCAGGAACCCTGTATATAGTAAATATTTTTACATCAGGTAGGGAGTGACATATATGAGTATATGCACAGTGGCGATTATGGTCTTATATGAGGTTTATATTTTCGTGCTAATACAGCGCCTTCTAGTGTCCATATTCTGCACTTTGTATAGTGTTGTGTAGTACCCCCTCCTCTACTTGGCTTCCTTTGCTGGGCCGAAGACCTAAAATGTATGTGGGGAGCGGTGGAGATTTGCGCAGTGTAGCACTTTGGATACATGAGTGACATCACTCCTGCAAAATCTCCGGTGGTCCCGACGCCGGAGCCATCACTGAGGGTGTCTAAGGGGAAAAGGGGAGGGTTAGAGGAGGTATTTTTCACATTAGCATAAACCACTGTACATAGACGTACTTCAATAAAAACATAAATTAATCCAGAAATTAATTTGTCGCTGCATGAAAACATTCAATTTACTAGATCATTATTATTTATTTTAAAGCATCGTTAATTCCAAGGTGCAGTACAGATGAAACAGGTTTAACCCTTTCCAATCCAATGTCTGACGTCTGAAGACATTCTGACTGAAGGCTGTACAGCTCCAATGTCAGAAAATGTCCGGCAGGGTATTCTTACTGTATATTACTGGCTGCTCTGTTGTTGGGGGCCTCTCCAGCATGGCCTCTACCACAGTACTGGCTCTAACTAGCAGATGGCAGCATTGTATAATGGCAAAAAGGGAAAGCCCTCTAGGAAACCCTGAATCCAAAATTGGATTGCAAAGGGTTAATACGTTATATATGGAAAAAAACACTACCTGCACCACGAGCCACACCAGAGAGGCAGCGGGAGATTAGGGAGGTAAGCAAGTGGCTCCAGAGTTGGTGTAAGGAGGAGGGGTTTGGGTTCCCGGAGAACTGGGCTGACTTTGCTGTTGGCTACAGGCTCTACCGTAGGGACGGGCTGCATCTCAATGGGGAGGGGGGAGATGAAATATTCACTGTGAGCAGTACATACCTCATGGGGAAAAAGACCAAGAGAAGAACAATGTGGCTAAATAAAGATGTAAAAGGGACAATAGATAACCAAGAGAAACATTTAAAGGGAACCTGTCAGCACATCCATGGTGCCTGAACCACAGACATCACAAACCCGGGACAGATATGTCCATTCAGCCCATGTATGCTTCATTCTGCAAACTGGTGAAAAACCGGTGTGATGGCTGAATGGCATACGCTGGTGTGTTTTCCCTGCTGCAACCAGCGACAGAAAGGTGTGCTGTAAGAGACTCAACCGCTGTTTAATATGAGATACTTTGCAACTGCAATGGGGAGTCAGAAATCTTCTATTCAGCATCTAAAATGATCTCGCTAGAAGTAAATATATGGATAGCGCTCCAAACAACAGTAGATAAGTAGATTGGAAAAAGGGCTCAGCTGGTGCGGGCCGCCAGTCGGGTGCCAGGGGTCCACATTGCTGGTCCAAGTCAGCTATATATGTATTTAAATATCCAAAGCACCAGATCCCTGCAGATGTCTTCAACACCCAGGAAGAGCGTCGTAGGGGGAATCCCAGGGTATGGGAAACACCTCGGTGGTATGAAACAGAACGGAGGGAAATAAACTCCAAGCGCTCTAGTTAACCAATGAAAAATGGTAGAGGCATGCACTGTGGGATGGGACTCCTCTAATGGGACAGTAAGTGGTGCAAGCAACGCGTTTCGGAGGTCCTCTCAATGCCTCCTTTATCAAGCTTTAGGGAGTATGTACTGAATAGGTTCTTTTATAGTAGAGTTTGAAAGTAGAATGGGGATTTTCCCACCAAGCATGTTAATTTTGAGAATTCACGCTACCTCACAAAACACGCCCCTGGAGGTGGAACAACCGGCGGGACACACCTCTATGGATAGTATGTCATGTCACTGGGGTAAATTAATCGCAATTCGCATGGGTACCTCGCACCATGCGCATTGCTGTCACACATCTAATGTGCAGTCTCGACCTCCGGGACCCCGCAAGCCTCCACTATGTATCACAGGATCACGTGGTCGGCATAGGCAACCTGGGCAGATGGTAGGCACATGCCACGGGAACACGTGACTAACGTGACCTGGAAATATGTGGCCATAACGTCACGTGTTCACAGGTCAGGATTCCTCTGGTCACGAGGCTAGACACACCACCATCTCTACAGGAACTACTCTCTGTCAGAGCCAAGAGGTGACAGACACAGGACCAACCAACGATAACCAGAGCGGAAGGTGGGTTATATGAAGATCTATTCACATTCCATGGTGAGCTTGACATTATCCTCCCAGAACTGAAATTCACTCTGATACACTCGATTGACAGAATCCAGTTTCTTGACATAATGATGATCAAGAAAGGTGTATCCCTAGACATGGATCTGTTCTGCAAGCCCACGGATAGGAACAATATATTTTTGTTCAGCAGCTGCCATCCACACGGTATGCTGGAGTTCCTTCCATGGAGACAGCTCTTCAGAGTTTGCCGTATCATCAATGACAAACAGGTTGACCTGAGGCTTAGCCAAATGTGTCACAGGTTTCTAACAAGGGGATACCCATTGGAATTGATGTCAGCCACTTCTGACAAAGCAAGAACTATGGTTAGAGCAGATTTGCGTTTACCAAGAACTAAGGCAACTGGACTTCCCCGCATACCATTCGTATCCACATATGGACCCTTGAGTCGGAGGGTGTCCGGTATCCTTAGATGGTACTGGTCCATCCTGAGTAGAAACAGTCCTCAAATAGAAGAGTTTAGATCACCACCTATGATGGCCTATAGGCGCGGTCCCAACATTAAGGATAAACTTGTTCACTCATATGGTAAAACAACTAAAGACCAGAAGCGAGAGGCACTTTTACAATCTAAGAATGGAAATTTCCCATGCCCTGGGTGTTCGTGCTGTAATAATCTAACCAGGGGTGACAAATTTAATCACCCTCAGAGGGGAGGGTTTTCCACATTCGAAATAGGTACACCTGTATGTCCTCATATGTCGTCTATGTGATATCTTGTCCATGTGGTCTCCTCTACATTGGGGAAACCACTATGAAGATAAGATCTCGAATCATAAATCACAAGAGCACCATACCTACAAAAAAGAGGAACTTCCAATCCCTAAACACTTCTTAGCTATGGGCCACACTGTTAGTCAGTTGAAATTCAGGGTAATCGACCGTGTCCCTAAGGACCCATTTACACGCAAAGATAATCATTCAAAAGATTGTTAAAGTCCATTAGCAGCTTATCACCTTCATTTGCATGTTAATAAGCCTTCAGGAGCTGTATGTAGAGACAGCAGGTGGTCTGTTCTCTGCATACAGCTCTATTGTTCTGTTAATCAGCAGCTCCCATGGAGAATACAGCACCATGGACAGCAAACACAGCATGCCATCTGTGTTATCTTCACTCCGGCTAACGATGGATTTCATGCACAGCTAAAAATCATCGTTCAGCCAAAAAGTGAAAGATGGGAGCATTTACACACAACGATTATTGCTGAAATGGTGGCTTTTGAGCGAATTTTGAGCAATAATCGTTGTGTGTAAATGGTCCTTAAGAGCATTAGAGGTGGGGATCGAGAGAAAGCACTTAAAAGGAAGGACCTTAAGTGGATTTTTGATTTGGATACACTGTTCCCTCATGGGCTTAATTTGGATTACAATACCACTCCATATCTGTAGTGGGATGTCTTGCTGCATACTGCTATGTTTATATTATTTTCTTGTGTTCATGGATATTTTATGATTTATTCATTTTTGTCTGTATGATTTAAATATATTTTTTTCGCACCCCTATATGCAGTTATTTCGATTGTTAGACCATATGAGGCGGCATATGGTGATGCTGATGACCCATCTCAACTCCTTTTATGAAAAAAGATCTGTTATGAACTTTATACAGTGCGGGCCGCAAGACCATGATCACATTGTGCCTCTGCTTGTATTTGCTCACTCCTTACACAATGATGCTGGGAAGCTGTGTAGTCTGCTCAATAAAAAGCATTATATCTGAACTGTTGGCATAATGTTTTCTTGACGTCATTATGATTTCCCTTTCTTTTAGAATGGACGGGCCTATTACAATGTAACTGACTTATACCGGCATGGTCACTTTTTACATCAGTTGAGCAGTGGTCTATAGGAGCTGAGGGATTTATCTCTTGTCCCTTCCCATGTTCTGCTTGACGTGTGGTTACATGGAAATTGAGTAAAAATTCTTGTAGAGCATGTACCTGGCTTTGTGATTGATACATTGATCATAAATATATCTATATATATATATCAGTATTGGATGAGAACATGTATTGCCCTTGGTATCTCTTGCTGCACATTATCAGTGGAGGTTTCAGGAACCCTGTATATAGTAAATATTTTTACATCAGGTAGGGAGTGACATATATGAGTATATGCACAGTGGCGATTATGGTCTTATATGAGGTTTATATTTTCGTGCTAATACAGCGCCTTCTAGTGTCCGTATTCTGCACTTTGTATAGTGTTGTGTAGTACCCCCTCCTCTACTTGGCTTCCTTTGCTGGGCCGAAGACCTAAAATGTATGTGGGGAGCGGTGGAGATTTGCGCAGTGTAGCACTTTAGATACATGAATGACATCACTCCCGCAAAATCTCCGGTGGTCCCGACGCCGGAGCCATCACTGAGGGTGTCTAAGGGGAAAAGGGGAGTGTCAGAGGAGGTATTTTTCACATTAGCATAAACCACTGTACATAGACGTACTTCAATAAAAACATAAATCAATCCAGAAATTAATTTGTTGCTACATAAAAACATTCAATTTCCTAGATCATTATTTTTTTTTTTTTAAAGCATCGTTAATTCCAAGGCGCAGTACAGATGAAACAAGTTTAACCCTTTCCAATCCAATGTCTGACGTCTGAAGACATTCTGATTGAAGGCTGTACAGCTCCGATGTCAGAAAATGTCCGGCAGGGTATTCTTACTGTATATTACTGTCCGCTTTGTTGTCTGGGGCCTCTCCAGCATGTCCCATACTGCAGTACTGGCTCTAGCGAGCACATGGCGCCATTGTATAATGGCAAAAAGGGAAAGCCCTCTAGGAAACCCTGAATCCAAAATTGGATTGCAAAGGATTAATACATTATATATGGAAAAAACACTACAGGCACCACGAGCCACACCAGAGAGGCAGCGGGAGATTAGGGAGGTAAGCAAGTGGCTCGAGAGTTGGTGTAAGGAGGAGGGGTTTGGGTTTTTGGAAAACTGGGTTGACTTTGCTGTTGGCTACAGGCTCTACCATAGGGATGGGCTGCATCTCAATGGGGAGGGGGCAGATGAAATATTCACTGTGAGCAGTACATACCTCATGGGGAAAAAGACCAAGAGAAGAACAATGTGGCTAAATAAAGATGTAAAAGGGACAATAGATAACCAAGAGAAACATTTAAAGGGAACCAAGTCAGCTATATATGTATTTAAATATCCAAAGCACCAGATCCCTGCAGATGTCTTCAACACCCAGGAAGAGCGTCGTAGGGGGAATCCCAGGGTATAGGAAACACCTCGGTGGTATGAAACAGAACGGAGGGAAATAAACTCCCAGTGCTCTAGTTATCCAATGAAAAATGGTAGAGACGTCCACTGTGGGATGGGACTCCTCTAATTGAACAGTCACAATAAGTGGTGCAAGCAACGCGTTTCGGAGGTCCTCTCAATGCCTCCTTTATCAAGCTTTAGGGAGTATGTACTGAATAGGTTCTTCTATAGTAGAGTTTGAAAGTAGAATGGGGATTTTCCAACCAAGCATGCTAATTTTGAGAACGCCCGCTACCTCACAAAACACGCCCCTGGAGGTGGAACAACCGGCGGGACACACCTCTATGGATAGAATGTCATGTCACTGGGGTAAAGTAATCATAATTCGCATGGGTACCTCGCACCATGCGCATTGCTGTCACACATCTAATACCACACATCTAATGTGCAGTCTCGACCTCCGGGACACTGCAAGCCTTCACTATGTATCACAGGATCATGTGGTCGGCATAGGCTGCCTGGGCAGATGGTAGGTTCATGCCACGGGAACATGTGACCTGGAAGTATGTGGCCATAACATGACGTGTTCACAAGTCAGGATTCATCTGGTCACTTGACTGTCCATCACATCACACTGTAACGGGTGTCGCCCCATAATCACTGACCGAACCTCGATCCAATCACAGCGCTTGCTTTCCTGGATGTGGGGTATTCAAAGCCCCGTCACCAGAAAGAAACTGAAATGTCAGGGCGGCGGACACTGCAGCTTACCGCAACACTGCCGGAGACCATCGCGAGGCATCAGGACACCGCGGACCAGGTGAGTATTGATTTTTTTTTTCATATAAGTTAGCTAGGACTTATTTTTGGGGTAGGGCTTATCTTTCAAGCCTCACCTGGCAACCCGGGGTAGGGCTTAATATCGGGGGGAAACCGGTAGACATTTTAAAATGATACAGCAGGACAGCATGGATTTTTTTTCTGTGATGGGAATTGAAAAGTCACTTGACCTAGCAAAAGTGGTGATTGGGGCCAGAAAGTACTCAACACTTTCCAATCCACTGTCTGACCTCTGAAGACATTATGATTTAAAGCTGTACAGCTCTGATGTTGGAAGACATCTGTTGGGGTCCTCTTACTGTATATTGCCAGCCTCTCTGCTGTCGAAGCCTATTCAATGTATCACCTCATGCAGTACTGGCTTTAGCCAGCAGATAGCGCCATTGTATAGCATCAGAAAAAGAGTAAGCCCTCTAGGAAAACCAGGATACAAATTGGATTGCAAAGGGTTAATCCTTAGGACCAATGGATTCTCATTTTAGATGGTAGATATCCTAAAGGACTCAATTCATGATCAGTCTTAATGTACATTTAATAACTGATAGCATATGATAAGGATCTGTATTTGCATATTGTATAACGGGTTTATAAGAATGGCCTGCTATATGCAAAGGTATGACTAATGTGGATTTGGTATACAGAGGGTTCAATAGAACCAAGATGTGTAATTCGAGTAAATCTACAAGAGGTCTAACAGGCAGTTGGAAATGCTTTGAACTTTTATTGTTCTAGTGCAGAACTGGTCTATTATGAAGGATCCCAGGTTTTTGGTTTGGAACGCATAAGAGTTCTGTTTCCTCTTTATTCTCTTGTACCCTTGGTTTTAAAAAGCACTTAATTAAGGGTTTCACTTTTACACAAGCAGGTGCTGGAGATCCCCGAGGCTCAAGCCGCTTTTCCTTCCCTTTTGTCTTGCCCGATGGATATTCTTCTTTTCTCTTGGTGACCACCTTTATTTTGTCCTGTCCAACGGCAGCATAAGGTAGGGACAGACAAAACGATTACAGTCTTATGTCTGTAATAAGCTTTGTTTGTAGTAGTTTGTTAGAAACTTATATTCCATCAGTAGCATAACACATACAGAGGACTACACTATCCTACGAAAGGTAATTGGACACCTACCAAGGATAGTAGCAAACTAGTATTTATTTCCATATGTTAATATTTAGTGGGCCTCCTTTGGCATTGACATGGTTTACTCCCCATGGCATACTTTCTACTAACCTCTGATACACTTCAGCTTTTTCCCTCAATCCATCCTGCAAACATCTGGTGAGTTCTCTCAAAGATGATGCATCAGCTCGGCCAGCGTGGTGCAAGAAGTGTAGTCATTGGACAGTTGAACAATAAAAGAATGTTCTATGGAGGGATGAATCATACTACTCCATCTTCAAATCAGATTGACATACCTGGGCTGGAGGATGCCTTTTACCTGCGTGTTTTTTTTGTGCCAATAGTTCAGTACAATGGAGGTTCCTTTGTGATATGGGGATGTATTACATGGCAAAGTCTTGGTCCGTTGGTTGTAGTGACAAGAACCATGAACATAGAGGTATATCTTGACATTCTATAAAAGAGGTGCAGAACTCCAGTCGTCAGGGACCCCAACAGGTCAGGTTTTTAGGATATCCTATAGTAAGAACACCTGTGACAATGACAATAATTACATCACCTGTGCAATAGATGAAAACATGACTTGTTGGAGTGCTCTAGGACTGGAGCTGTACACCCCCATTCTAGACAATACTGGGCTGCTGCCAATGTGCCAATACTCTGGGAATGGTCAGCCATACTTCCAACAAGACAACGCAACTTATCACAAATGCAACACTGTATATAGCATGCATTGCTACGCTAAGATACTACATGCTCTTCTGACTGGCCAGTGCTGCTCACATGGGTCGTACTAGTTAAAGCAGATCTAGTGTCTTAGAAGAAAGATACATACTAATACACAGTGTGCATCAGGCAGCCTGAGAAGCTGGTGTGGCCATCTTTGTTTCTCCAGTAACAGAGGGTCACTTTAAAGGGAATCTGTCACCTACTTTTAGCCCTAAAAGATAAGCTTATAGGCTAAAAGTAGGTGACCCACTGAGTCTGCGGCTGCAAGTGTTATACTTACCTCCCCCGATGTCAGCGCTGGAAGACGCAACTCAGTGCATTGAGCGGCGCTGCTAAGAAGTCCGCCCGTTCTACGTTTATAATGGGCAGACTCCTTAGCAGCGTCAATCAATGCACTGAGCGGCGGCTTCCTGCTCTGACATCGGGGGAGGTAAGTATAACACTTACATCCCCGGACTCAGCTGGTCACCTACTTTTAGACCATAAGCTTAGCTCATAAGTTGGTGACAGAATCTCTTAAATACATTACCAGTACCTTGGTGGAATTGGAGCCACAAGTCTGCACAGCGTTTGTATGGGAGGAATGACTGAGGTATACACTGGATTTTTCTAGGGTTACTAATAAAAAATAAGAAAAATGTAAAAAGTGTTTCTGGCCTACTTTTATTCGTATAGTGCTAGATCTTCAAATCTCTCCATATTATCTCCGTGTCTCCAACTTGTCAGTGAAAGTGTTACAATACTCAGTATGTGTAAGTAGAAACTTGGAGAGAAGTCAGGCCACTTTGATGTGGAAGTATTTTGGTCAGTATTTTTAAGTATTTTAAAACCAGGATTGGGTCCAACATAAGAAAGAATCCTAGAATGGTTGAGTTGGAAGGGACCTCCAGGGTCATCGGGTCCAACCCCCTGCTCAGTGCAGGATCACTAAATCAAAGACAGATGTCTGTCCAGCGTTTGAAGACTTCCATTGAAGGAGAACTCCCCACCTACCATGGCAACCTGTTCCACTCATTGATCCCCCTCACTGTCTAATATCTAATCTGTGTCTCCTCCTATCCAGTTTCATCCCATTGCTTCTAGTCTTTCCTGGTGCAAAGAGTAAAAGGGCTGATCCCTCTGCACTGTAACAACCCTATTCTCATTTGCACATCATTCTGCAATACTTTTTTTCGGCAGATTCCATTCTTTGTTTGGAAGCAACATACTAACTAGAATACTACCATATGAAAGAAACCTTACATGGGGCAACTGCTAACCTGGAGTTGGTTCCATGTAAATGAACCATTACATGGCCATGAAACAACTGGTACATGAAGGAAATACGCCGATGCCAGACCACTATAAAATTTAGGATCAATGATCCATAGAAAGAAATACAGCTTTATTATGCCTGAAGTATTCTGGAAGAATGTGCCCCTCCCCCCACTGCCCTTTTATGATACAGATAGCTGATAAGTAGTAATCGAACAAGATAATGACATAATAACAACATGTTTCATGCTTTTTTTGACCTGTGACGTTATGAACATAAAACAATCTTGTATCCATATTTCATTGTTTGTAGAATATGCTGTACATTTGTAGATTTAACGTTTAATCATTATTTTTTATTTTTTTTACAGAGTTTACCATAAAAGTTTTCCTGGAAAAAAACACGGATGTCTATTTTTAGGGTAGGCTATTAATGTTATGATCGGTGGAGATCTGAATCCTGGGATCGCCAATTCAGTCTTATGTATATCCAGACATAGTGAATTATCAATCCATGTGGCTGCGCCCGGTACTGCAGGTCAGCCCCGTTCTGTTGATTGGTGGGGGTCTCAGGAATCAGCGGTAGGGATAGACCGCCAGTGTTTCCCACTTTTAATTTGTTCATTCATTCGATAGGGAAATCAATCTAAACGTTCAATAACGAAGTGAACATTCTTTCTCTTACAGTAGGAACTTCTAGTACTTGACTTGATCCTAATAAGCTTGTGCAAGATCATCTGCATCATATTCATTTTAAACATATGTAAAACATAACAGATATATTTAATACATGTAAAATACCCGGAAAAGTGACTGCCAATTATACTAGTGGGGATAGCAATTATATTCTGTACAGTAGAGGCAAAGTTCTCAAAGATATCCACAAAAATACTAAAAAATTAGACTTTATATATTTTCAAAGGCGGTTTCCCATTTATTGAATATGCCATAAATATCTGTTAGTCGGGGGTTTTGCCTCTGGTATGTTCACTTTTTGGGAGAAAAGGGGAGTCCCCTGAATCCCTTTTGTCAATACAAAGCAGTCGGCTACTGCATTGACTTCAGTGGAGAGGTGGCCCTCTCCACTCAAGTCTATGGAAGTTATGAAAAGTAGAGAGCCCTGTTTGTACATCCCTTTCCGTAACTCCCATAATCTTAAGGAAGCAATTCTAGCTCTTCATGGGAGCCAGTACATCAAGCCTTGGCAAGATGTATTGGCTCACAGAGCTCAATAGACCCCCATTCTCCCAATAGGTGGCGGTCCCAAAGATGGGAGATTTGTAACTGTTAGGTATTTAAGAACATAAATAATTAAGATGGAAGCTCCCCTGTAGCCACACTGGACGTCAAGGATGCTATACATATATGTGCAAACTTTGAATTTATTGTAACAATGGGTGCAAAATATGTTAACAGAAGGAACGATGATCCCATTTACTATTTTTTTTTTAGTTTTCGTAAAGCCTCTATTACATTTGTTCCCATCAATCCTGTACTCTTTCGCTTTGAAAAGGTAGTCTTCATTACCTAACATATCCCTCACTGGAACTCTCCAGTCAGATAGCGCAAAGGATATCCCTGAGAATCTAATCCTAGCGCTGAGCACACCCCTAGAAGTCTTTCCCTGGCTTCCTTCTGGCTCTCTCCTTGACATGCCACATTGCCATATGGTTCTTGATCTGGCACATGCACTGGACAACCCTCCAGCCGGTTGAATCTTATGTATCCAGCATTATGCAACTCAGACAATCTCTGCGGATTTGCTGTGCTACCTAAAGCCTTCTCATGAGATTCGCCAGTGCACATAATCCCAACAAGAACTGCACTCTCCTGGGCACCCTTCTCTGGCAATGCAGGCTCCAACCCACAAGACAGTGCTAGAGCAACGAGCACTAGGTCAGTCCCATAGATATGACGAATCCAATCACGCAGATAAAATCCACCCATTCTGGGGTTAATTTCCAACAACCGTGGACCAGAGTCAGTCATTTTGAGCTCCACATTAAAAACCCCAGGGTACAGGCCTAGTGCTCTGCAACTGCGTGAAGCAGCCTGAACCAGTTGACATCGTCGTTCTAGACTAAGTCTGGATGGAAGAGCTGCTGCGGTTTCGGTAAAGCCAGGGAGTAAAGTTGGCCCATTGTCTGATACATATGCTGCCAAAAGACGGCCATTGAAACCCAAGACCAAATCCACATCGTGCTCAGAGCCGGTGATGTACTCTGCCAGTAGTGGAGGTGGTATCTGAACTGTAGCATTTATTGGTTCAGTAAGGTCAGCATTGCTCACTCCATTTGATAGTCCTACTTCAGGGACTATTGGCTCACAACTACCCCCAATTCTTGGTTTACAACCTTCTTCCTTATGATAGACTCCACCTGCATCTATGCCAGAGGACTCATCATTACTTATAAGCTTCGAAGCTTCAAGTTCCACCCCCATTTTTTGAACTAACCTTCTACACTCGTCTGGATCCTGGACTAATCGCACACCCACAGCTCCTGCTCCTGATTCTGGCTTTAAAACCAATGGGTATGAGAGAACTGACTCTGCTGCCTCTACGCCTCCTGTCCCAGGACCTAGAGAAAAGCAGGGTACAGCAAATGCCCCAGCATATGGAAATGGTGGATTTGGAGCTGTCGTGTTGAGGAGACACAGTTGGGTTTGAGTCTTGCGCTTGGCAAGCTTCACGGCATTTGGAGGTGGACCAGGAAGACCTAACATACCACATAGTATGGCAGCAAGGATAGTACACTCATCCCAAAATGCCATGCAGCCAGAAAGATGTAGACCTTTTTCCCTGACTATAGATAGGATGTTTTGTGCATGTTCCTCATTATCACAGGAGAAATCTTCATAGTCATAATGGATGAAGGAGGTGACAAGTGATGAGGCAAAATGTTCTGGGTTCGACTCCACCAAATGGATCTGTAAAGAGAGAAACTAGTGTATAAATTTGTGAGTTCTTCTGTTGAGCCCCAAAGCAAATTCTGTAACAGGGCCCAAAATATGACATTTAGAGCATTGTTCTCTTTATATGAGTAATAGTTAGGCTTTCTTTTACCCAGGCAATGATTCAGTTTTCTGTCCTAGCCCAGTAGCTACATAACCTATGGCTTTTTGATGCCCTTTCCTAACATCCCTCTCCTAGGTCATAGTTGTGCTTTTCTTCACTCAGTTCACCGCTCTGGTAGTTTACCTTAATACCCTGGCTCTGGCTTGTTGGCTACACCCAACTGGGCACTCAGCACCATGGTTACATACTTGCCAAACCCAAGTTATATGCTTGGCAATGGGCCTTTTTGTTTGCCATCACACCCTGGGTGTGACGGCATTATGCTCATGTGAAACATGTCTAAGAGAATACAAGTATTTCAGTGGTAGGAGTATACACATTGGGCACATTTATCATTATAACAGCTCACAACCCTTTTCTTCTAAAAAAAAGGGGCGTGGCTTGTAGAGAGGGTGCTTGGCCGCCCCAGCCCAACATATTTATGCAAAATTTACGCCAGAAGCTGGTAAAAAGTTATGCAAGAAATCTACTCCAGCTAATGGTTGGTGTAGATTTCTGTGCAGTTGCATGGACGACCCGAGATGCACCTTAGAAGTGTGCACCTCTTCATACATTAGGTGCATTATGTGCTAGCGGGGATCATATTGATGCTGGTATTTCCAACGCCGTCCTTTACGAATTCCCACAACTGTCTGTATCCAGGCTATCAACCTAGTATAGAATAATAATGACCCCCAGGTACAAACAAGACAATAAGGCTTATTTACCAATACGGTCTAAGGGCCCTTTTACATGGACCAATGAAATTGTTCTGATTCTTGCTGGAATCAATGATAATCATTCAGTATAAATGCCAGCAACTAAACGACGAATGATAATTTGTTCGCTTATCGCTCAGATCAGGTAGGAATAAAAACTGAATAACGATTGGCCCGTGTAACCAGGCAGCTGTTCATCTACAAATGACTACCTGTTTACTGTGAATGGAGGCAGGCGCGACCGGAGTGAGCTCTGTCGTGCTCCACCTCCATTCACTGAGCAATCATCGCTCCTGTGTGAAAGCACAGGAGCAATTATCTCTAGGATGACTGTTGGACACCTTAGCGCCCGACAACTGTCTCGTGTAAAAGGGCCCTAGAAGTTAGATAGTGCAAGCCCAGACTAGACGGACTGAAAAAGTGCCAGATTTTCCAAATGATAAATCTATTGAATTTTAAGTGTGTCTAGTCTGAGTTTAAATTACCAATTAGTTGACTAAGTTTACGCCAAAATGTGTGCAAAAACGTTAGTAAAATTCGTGGAAATTTGACATAATTTTTGGCGCAATTTAGTTCCTTTTCTGGACAAGTCAGAAAAACTGTCTAACAGTGTCTAAAAAAACCTCATAGTAAATGTAACCTAAAGAATTTAAGACCATTTTCTAGCGTAATTTGCTCCAGAAAACTGTTGAAGAGTGAATGTGCCCCAATGTGTTACCTTGATTCCATAACTCTGAGCAGCCTGCCAGATGAATTTTTTGCTAATGCCACCAGCACCGATCACCAAAACCTCTTTCCCTTCCATCACATATGTCATAGAACGCCTAAGCATTGTTTCGATTAGAGGACTCGATGCAGAGTCAACAGTGGTAGACCTTCCAGCTGCCAGGCTTCCGAGCACGCATTCATGGATCCCACAGCTTTCCAGACAAAGATCAGTGCTTACGCCAAGAATGACTGGTGACACCATGTAGTCAACACAAGTGAGAAGCATATCAACACCTTGAAGTCAGGGAGACAAAAAGCAAAGAGAAACGATTGATGTGAAAAGTTTGTATTGTCTTAAAAGACTAAAAAAATCAGGACACACAAAGTATAGCATAAAGCTCGGAATCTCTTGCTTTCCTTCATAGAGCCATAAAGTTACATGCAAAAAAATAATAATTTTTACCTGGGCCCCACTGGGTGTTGTGTACTAGTTTATACAGCTTCTATGGAACTCATGAAGCTATGTGCAGTAAAACTAGTGGTGGCTACACACAGGTAGACATGGCTGTATGAAAGTAAGCAGGACACTTAGAAAAAAAGAGCTCCGACTCCCTATAAAGATATATTAGGAAATGAATCCACATAGAACTGTGGATCTAAAAACAAATTATGTTGGACCTACACTTTAGGAAAACCTAATAGAATTGAAAGTAAAGAAAAGGAAAACAAGAGATAGTGATATCAACACCACGAGAACAGGTATTTCAGTTACATGCCAAGTCAGCTTCAGAAACCCTTTGAAATAATTGGCCAACCTTACAAATGGCCTTCCATGTAACACATCGATGAGGCTGGTCGAATAGAATGAGAGCTACTTGTTGGTTTCAACTCTAGCCTATAAGGGTCAGAGAGGGATGGTGGGGGGCACCTCCTCCATCCATTGTGTTCATATGCCCTGATAAGGCATATGGAGGGGGGGTTCACACTAGTTTACATTAACCATGACCCCTGGAGGCCCTTTTTATATCTTCAATCCTGGCCATACAGCTGGCACCTGCTGTTGGCATAGTTTCTGTGCTGCACCATACATTTACTGTGTTGGCTGTTAAAGGGGTTATGTCACTAGAAAAAAAAATTGCAATACTTACCTATTTCTCCCCTGGCAGCCATCTTCTCCTGGCTCTTGCGGTCCCCCCCGGGTCATCTCACCTCCAGCCTGCCTGGTTCCTGCGACGAAGTGTACATTACCCGGCAGGAAGAAAATGCCGGCAATGGACGCATCATAACAAGAGGTCTGGCCTGCTGGAGGCGAGGTGACCCGGGGGACTGGAGAAGATTAGCGAAGAGAAGATGCTGTATGAAGTTGACCTGGGGCCGAACAGGTAAGTATTGATTTTTTTTTTTATGACAAACCCCTTTAACCACTTCAGACTGCATCTAGGCTCCTGTCTATTGTCTCCATCCCAGAGTTCCACCTGAAATACCAAAAAGGGCATTAAGATAAACCCCTGGATGAAACCAGGGTGGTCGACTATGCTATTCTGTTTGGCCAAAATGCAGAAAACAGAAAATCAGCTGAAACACAGACTAAAGCTTGCAACTTTGGTCTTTATTTTAGTAATTACAGCCTATGTCAGGGGTTCTGTCTCCATGCGGATGGCATTGAGAGATTAAATAAAGAATTTTACTAGAGTCATGAGCCTCAGAGATGGTCAACTAACCGCACCTCAGATGAGAAACCAACTATTCAGAGGAAGCTGTGAATCAGGTCTCAGTAATAGAATTACTACACAGAAACCACTATTGATGGGGTAATGTAGGAAGAAGAGGCTTGCTTGGGCCAAGAGAGATAAGCTGTAGACCTTGCCCCTATGGAAATCTACTCTTTGGTCTGATAATGTTTGGTTCCAACCTGATTACGATAAGCACAGACAAGGTAGCCAACCTGATTTTCCTTTTCACTGAACAACTTAAAGAAAACATACAAACAACTATTTATAGGGCATATTGGAAACCCAAAATGAATGCCAAAAAGTCTAAGTAATATACATTGATCAGCCATAACACTAAAACCACTGACAGGTGAATTGACTGACAATGATCATCTTATGACAGTGGTGTAGAGGAAGGAGTAGGAGATATATGGCAGCAAGTGAACAGTCAGTGCAAGAGCTTGATGGGTTATAAATAGGGAAAATGGGCAAATGTAAGAATCTGAGCGACCCCGACAAGGGCCTAATTGTGAGAACTAGACAACTGGGTAAGAGCATGATGAGAAAGGCAGGTCTCGTGGGGAGTTCCTGGTTAGCAGCTACCAAAAGGTCCAAGGAAGGACAGCTAGTGAACCAATAACAGGGTCATGGCCTTCAAGACTTGCGGGGCGATGGTTAGCCCGCTTGTTCAGATCCGACAAAAGACCCACTGTAGTACAAATTGGTCAAAAAGTTGTTGGCTCCAATAGAAAATTGTCAGAACATACAGTGCATTGCAGCTTGCTATGTAGTCACAGAACAGTCAAACTGCTTACGATGACCATTGTCTACTGCCAAAAATGCCTCCACTGGGCACATAAGCATCAGAAGTGGACTATGGAGGAAGAAGAGGATGTCTGGTCTGCTGAATCAGATTTTCTTTTCCATCATATGAACAGCTACTGTAGGTGCACGAGTGTCGCCTGCCTGGGGAATAGATGACACCAAGATGTACAGATGGGTTATACTTAACTTAGCTTTTAACTCGACGTGTTATCACGCGGTGTGCTGCACCATCAGGTCTTGTTTATTTACACGTTGAATTACTTTACAATGGGTTTTATTGTGCTAAGAGAATAGCTTTTTAATAGCTTAAGATAAGATAACTTTCTGTGCCGTCACAATTAGTGTTGCTCGTTGTGATTGGCTGGGTTATAAAATTAAACAGATTTTTGCTAATGGCCCTTTTACATGGGCCGACAGTTGGGTAAATGACTGCACGAGCGCTGACATCATTGCTGAGGTCGTTAGCGCTCGTGCAGAGCGTTTACACTGAAAGACTTCACTGCCGGATCGTGGGCTTCTCCCTCAGCTGTGAGCGGGGAGCATTTATACAGAACGACAAGCTGGTGATCCAACAATGGCTTTTAAGCTGACTGAAAAGTCAGCATAACAACCTGTGAACGAAAAGTGAGTGATTTTTGTGCATTTACACTGCACCATTATCGCTCAAATTCATTTGTTTCAATGAATTTTGAGCAATAATCATCTCGAGTGAATGACCCATAAGTCGCATCATATCATCCCAAGATGACTTTTAGCAAAAATCAACTGAAAATCGTCTTACAAATAAAAACATGAGTGAGGGTGTTTTTTGTGGGTCAGTTGCTAGCCTCTTGCCTTGCAGTGCTGGGTCCTGGGTTCAAATCCCATCAAGGTCAGCATCTGCATGATTTTCATGATTTTGAAAAACCCTATCCAGATGTTGCCCTTGATCAGGTTTGAACCTACAATTCCAGCAGTGCTAACAACTGAGGCACCACACTTGTCAGTTCTGCTCCAGACGAGAAGAACAACGACAAGAATAAACATAATGAAAACATAAAAAACTCATCCAGACGTTGTCCTTGGTAAGATTTGAACCTACATCTCCAGCTCTGAAAGGCCGCAGTGCTAACAACTGGGTTATCACACCTGTGCTTTTTGCTCCAGAGGAAAAGACATTTGAACATAGAACTCCAGCAAGGCAGCAGTGCTAATGACAGAGCCATCATGCTCGTTCTTCCTTCTCCTCCTCCTTCCTTCTAGAATAGGAAAAAATGGAAGAGAAACAGGGCAAGTAGAAGGAGTAGTAGGGGAAGTAGTATAAGAATAAGTAGGAGGAGGAGAATAAAAAGTTGGAAATGTAGAAGGAGATGAAGGAGGGAGAAGCTTGGTGGCTCAGTGGCCATCACTATTGCCTTGTAGTGCTGGGGTTCTAGTTTCACAACTGATTATGGACAACATCTGCATGGAGTATGTATGTTCTCATTGGGCTTATTATTCTAAATCTTCTCCTCTTGAGAAAAAAGAAGTGTGGTGGCTCAGTTGTTTGCACTGCTCCTTTGCGGTGCTGGAGTTAGGTTCAAGGACAACATCTGGATGAGTTTTTTTAACGTTCTCTCGGTGTTTATTATTGTTGCTGTTTTTCTTATCCATAGTGGAATGAAAAAGTGTGCTGGCTCAGTTGTTGTAGGTTCAAAGCTGATGAAGGGTAACATCTGGATGGAGCTTTACAAAGTCATGCACACGTGACCTTGATGGGATTTGAACCTAGGATCCCAGTACTGAAGAAGGGCAAGAGAACTAAAAACTCAGCCACATAAAAAGAAAAAAGGGGAACGGGGACACACACATACATACTGACTTTTTTTTTAATGACTATTGATTTTAATGGGAGTCGGAATCAGCCATCCCATTCAACGAAAGTTTTAGAAAATCAGGTTGGGTACTCCCAACCCGGATATTTTAATTAATCGCTCATTACTAATCACAATCAAGGTAAAATGTGTCCCATTTGTACTGAAAGAAAAAGGCATGCCGGTAGAGGCAGTGTGATGTTCTGGGCATTTGTTCTACTGGGAAACCTTAGGTCTTGGTATTCATATGGATGTTACTTTGATATGTATTCCCTACCTAAACTTGCTGCAGACCAAGTACACCCCATGGGGCCTCTTTCAGCAGCATAATGCATCCTGCTATCCTGTAATAGTTTTTCAGGAATGGTTTAAGAAACATGACAAAAAGTTCAGGATGTTGACTTGGCCTCCAAATTCACCAGGCAGCAGAAATCAAGTCCTAAGCTCTTGCTCCCAACCTGAAGGTTGTGAGTTCAATCTCCGCTTTGTTCAGGTAGCCAGCTCAAGTTTCACTCAGCCTTTCGAAGTCGGTAAAATGAGTACCCAGCTTGGTGGGGGGTAATAAATAAATTACTTGAAAGTGCTGCTGAATAAGTTGGTGCTATACAAATAACTATATTTATTTATTTATTTTTTATCTCTATGATCTGCTGAAAAACAAATCTGATCTATGAAGGCCCCACCTCACAAAATACAGGACTTAAAAGGGGCATTCCAAGCTTTTAAAACTGCTGACCTATCCTCTGGATAGGTGTCCAGTAATTGATTGACGGGGTTCCTGAGTGGTGTATCTCTATCCATCAGCTCCAGTCTCCCGTCAGTGCAGTGGGGCTGGGCATCGTCATCAGTGTAAGTGCTGGCTTCACTTCCATTGAAACCATTGTCCAGTTCTGACCATAATAAGGAGCAGAAAGTATAACAGAAGCACAGCACTCCCATTAATTTTAATGGGAATGAAGCTGGCACTTACACTTCCTCCTCTGACCACCGATGGTGACATCTGGCCCATTGCACCAAACAGCGAATCCCCATCCATCAACTATTGATGACCTATCCAGCCCAGAATACCCCTTCAAAAGATTTGATGCCAGATATCACTGGGCACATTCAGGAGTTGTAGAGTCCATGCCTCAATGGATCTGAGCAGTTCTATCGGCAAGAGGGCAACTTACATAATATCAAGCAGGTGGATTTAATGTTGTGGCAAATATTGTATCCCCATAACTAAGAATACGGATATAAAAAACATTACCAGTATTTACTTTGAATTGTAAAATGATGAGAATTACAGTCACAATATTCCACACAAGTTCCTCCAGCTAAAAAATAAATGAATGCATCAATCTTTTTTTTTTTTTAAATAGACACTAGACAAAAAGTTTCCTATTTATATAGGCTGTCCGGGAACTTTCAAACAGTTGGCAACCTTAAGCAACGTGGGTGAGAAGATGATGTCTGGTTGACAAGATGAAGCAGGAGTAGGTGTGAGGGCGTTAGGGTGCTAGTGACTCTTCAACTGAAGGTGATGGCTACGACAGCATTCTCCAGTAATACCACATCATATGGTCTGCGCTTAGTTAGCCCATTATTCTCAACAAGATGATGAATGAAACTCACTGGACTCTATAAAAACTAGTTGGCAAGAGAAGAGTGATGCAGTAATGACTAGACCTCCACACTCACCCAAACCAAAGCTAGATGATTTGGGATTAGCTGGATCACAGTTACAGGACAAGCAGCCAAGAGAAACTAAGTAAATACATAGTAACATAGTATGTTAGACTGAATGAAGACAATGTCCATCTAATTCACCCTATTTCAACCCCCTAGTTGATCCAGAGGAAGGCAAAAACCCCAAGAGGCAGAAGCCAATTAGCCCATTTGAGGGAAAATTCCTTCCCGACTCCATAATGGCAATCAGAATAATCCCTGGATCAACCCTTGATAGTTCCTACCTGAATGCAAGACCCGAAACTACAAACCCGCTGGTCACCTAATGTCTATATCCTGTAATATCCGTCTGCTCGAGAAAGTATTTGGGAACTTCTTCAAGAGGAACTAACTTTGATACAGTAGCTATATCATAGTCGAAGGAATATGCAAAGCTATAGCAAAGGTAGCTAGGATGTGAATATAATAGAGAAGAACCTTATATGAGTAGGTATGAAGAAAGTTTTGAAGATAAAGAATTGTTCAAAAATTGCCTATTCTTAACCCAAATCTAAAGCACATGAGCAAAGCTAAATATGTTTCTCTATCTGTTAAAATAATTGAAATCCATACCGAGTACATCGGTTTGCACCTTGTTTCCTCCCCTTTCTTTAGGGTTCATATTTTTTTCTTCCTCCATTACTGCTTTCATGACCTTTTCTGAGGCTTCCTTGATTTGGACCCATACGTTTCTTTTTTGAGTCTCATCTAGCACTCCCCATGAATCTAGTGTGGTATCCAAAGACTGAGGAAGTGCCAATCGATGGCAGAGAGGCTTCTCTGCCCGCCCAACCATACATACCACCTGCAAAAGAGGCATCATAGATCTTATAAATTACATAAAATACAAATCAAAGCAACACAAAATGATAAAAACAATCACTGGTGAACATACACTATATGTTCATAAAACATCTGGGACAATGTTGTCTTATTTAAAAAAAATTCTAAAGAATTCTTCTCTTCAGGGGCTCAGGATATGGGTTTGAAGATTGGTGGGTACAAGCCCCTGGAGAATGGGGGGCAGCCCCGTTACCTTGCTTAGGATTGGTTGGTCTCCGCGAGATCGGCAGACAACGGCACAGAGACGGATCGTCAGCTCTGGGGGGCGCACGGAGCAGCCTGGGGGGTGGGGCAGAGACAGTAATACAGGAAGAGAGAGCGGGAGAAGGAGGAAGGCAGTAGTCGAAGAAAGTGAAGAATGAAAGAAGCATAGATGGAGGAAAGAAAGAGAGAGAAAGAGAGAAAGAACCGACCCTCCTTCAATACAGATACAATTACATCTGACAGTTTTATATATCTGGGATGTGAAGAGACAATCCTCTTCTCAGAAATCTATGAAGCTGCTGTCCAGTGCTGGAAAAATGGTAATGGAGCTGAAAAAAATCCCACAAAATCGTCTCCAGCACAGGAGGCAGGTGTAGTTATTGAGTAAGGGCCCAGTGTAATATAGAGTAGGTAAAAGGGAAAGTTTGACAGGGTATGCAATAAGAGAGGAACATGTTTAATAAAGAACATGAAAAAAATACGGACTGAATATGAAGCAAGAAACTGAGGGACGATGAGAGATGTATGTATAGATGAGAGATTGCATGGGAAAATAGAAGATAATGGAGAAGTAAGTGGACAGAAAAAGACGACAAATGAGAGGGAAGAGACAGAAGGAAGGTGGTGTCGGGAGAGGATTCTACAGAGTATCACTCTCTCCTTGCCCCTCCCATGCAGAGTATTTTCCCCTTTAAATAGCCATACTTACGTGGTATGCAGGCAGGAGGCGATGATGGCGTTATCCTACGTGGGGGCACAGTCGTCACAAAGCCCTCAAGCAGGACTGCTTGTCCTTGTGGGAGCTCAGAAAAAAGCCCCACCACCACGTCCGACACTTGAGGAGCATCTTGAGATGAATAGAAGCTTATGGCTGGAGAACGTCCTGGATAAGGCCAAAAGGTCTTCAAAACAACCTGAAGGAAAATAGAAGAGTTAGCAGAAAACAAGCTATACTGTACATAAAAGTCAATTAAAACTAGGTGTCAAAAGGAGAGCTTTTTAAATACCTTCTGATGGCCCTTCATCTTGAGTGAGGTAAGAAATGCGGAGATCTCTTGTCGAATTGTCTCTTCTCGTCCTTCTTTTTGACAAAGTTCTATCACCCTTGTAGTTTTGGCCTTCATAGCATACTTTCCCCAAAAACCTAACTGGTAAGAATTACTAAGAAGCAGGGCAGGAGTAAGAGGTAGTTGCTTAGTATCCAGCAGGAGTCGCACACCCAAGGTATTAGCAAGTAGATGGGAAAGTTTTGGAGATCCCCCCATTGGACATTCAAACTGCTCCCCCATCAGGAATTGAGGAGCTCCCAACCAGGAGAGGTAAGTGACACGTCGAGGAGGAGAAAAAGTGTCCAAGTAAGTGCGACCCCCAAAATCAAAAGTCACAGCCTGCTTGATGAAAAGAGGAACTGTAGTGGTTGGAGAAGGTGGAGCTGGGCAGAACCACGAGGTGGAGAGACAAAGGAGTATTTTTCCTGGGAAAAAAAGTTAAATGAACTCAATAAGATGTGTTTTTACTTTATTCTTATTTGTTTTGCACTCACACATCAGTTACTTTACGGTTTTGTCTTACCAGGACATTGTCTCGCACCCTCCAGAAGAATAGACATGGCAGAGCTGGGAGCCCCAAGGACACAGATTGTAGTGGTATCCATGTTATGATCTGACAAGACAAAGATATTTTATTACACACGGATATTTCATTCTTTCTTTTTCAGGTATCTTCAGTTGACTCATGTCAAAAATGTTCTTACATAGAATGGTAGAGTTGGAAGGACCCCCAGGCTTATCGGGTCCAACCCCCTGCTCAGTGCAGGATCACTAAATCATCCCAGACAGATATTTGTCCAGCCTTTGTTTGTACACTTTCATTGAAGTAGAACTCACCACCTCCCGTGGCAACCTGTTCCAAGGATAGGCCATCAATGTGTGGGCGGTAGGAATCCTTACCCCTGGTATCCCCATGGTCATCAGAACAAGAGGGCAGTGGAGCTCACTGGAGCACTTCAGCCTCCTCATTGCATTACGAACACAGCAGCATCCATGCGCATACAGCTGTGCCTAGCAAAGAAAGGGCCAGTAACCACTGACATTTCTTTGTTCTGTTGATTGCCAGGGTCCTGAAGCCGAGACCCCCATCCAATCACACACTGATGCCCTATCGTAAACATAGTGGTATTTGGTTGCCGGAAAAAAAACGGAGCTAAAAGGCACCAACCATCAACCTGACCCATGCTATTATAAAGTTGTAAGAGTAGGGACAACAGTGGAAAACAGTGAAACCTCTCCAAAAGTCCACCTTGGTATCCAAATCAGATTTTCTGGGACAGGTTTTTAGTTCCAACATACACTACGCAAACCGGCCATTTCCTTCGAGAAGAACGGCTCCCTAGAAGACCACTTTTCATTGCAATTTTGAGTGGTCGTCTCAAAGAAGTTTCACCGTATTTCGTTTTTACTTGAAAGTAATACAACAAATATATACTTATGAGAGAACACACAGAAAGAAATAAGTGACTGAGCCTTACGGAGAAGACCTCCAGTAGACAGAGCCCTGCAGTGATACTGTAGCCCACTATATCAATGAATACATAACACTCTTGACTGTCATTGACGTAGTTACATCGTTGTAGATGGAAGTTTCAACATTACAGTTCACACCATAGGGGTATATTCATGCAGTATGTGCAGTGCAACTCTCTCTGCCGTCACAATGAGGCAGCAAAGAACTACCAGGAACTATACCCAGAATTGGTCATCCGGAGAGCCGGCAGCCAAGTGAAAGTGAAAACAAGACAGGATTATTGACTTCAGACTTCCTTAACAGTTTCTTCAGAAAAGAATGATTCATGTTGGAGCTATTTGTAAAATAAAAACATAAATGATAGGTCCAGGAGGACAAAGCAGAGGGCTACATAGCGAAAGCCAGACTAGCCTATCCCCAAACAAAACAACAGTCAGGGCTCCTGCCCACGGCCAGATATTTGCTGCAGGATCCACAGTTGGCATCTGCACCGTGGATCCGCAGCAAATAGTGACCATAGCATGCTATGGAAAATCTATTCTTCCTGCTCACTTGCGGAAACCAATTGTGGTTTCCGTAAGAGGAGGAAAAAATCACAGCATGCTCCATTCTTATGCGGATTTTGTGCGGACGGCTTCCATTGAAGTCAATGGAAGCCATCTGACCCGAGGCCTGTACTGCGCATGTGCAACGGTGAGCCACCGGATCCATACCAGTACAGAAAAGAAGCCGACAGAGCAGGTACACGCGAACGTCGCTGATGCCAGAGCCGGATTCCACATGCAGAATCCAACTCTGCAGACTATTGACTGAAGGTCTTCTCGTTTTTTCCCATCTGGTCCGGATCTTCATCAAGACTACTTTCAGCTACAACTCTCCCACTCCTACTCCCAATATTGTTCCTGCTACTGCCCCCCAATATTGTGCTTCCCCAGTAGCCCTCTTACACTGCGACGGCTGTCCACCACTGGGGAAGGTAAACTTTATCAGGCTCCTACATAATCAGAAATGGTAATATAATCAGCCTTGTGGGATTCTCAGTACTCACAAACAGCAAATTTGGATATATAGAGAGATGCCTTGTAGTATAGCTTGTCGGACCTCCGCAGGCGGGTTGGAGTAAAAGATAAGACATTCATTGCGTTAAGCAATAAACTAGTCTTTACTATGGCACCGTCCTTTTATTGAGAAAAAGCCTTATGGGATCGGGGTTATGGCCCTTCCGACATACAGTAGGCCTGGCATAGCTCCAAGGTCACTCTCACTATCCGGTTAGGTTCATTCACACAAGTCTTAGGTATTCGGTAAAGTCACACAGCAGTAAGGCCAGGTCCCCTGACCAGTAATTTACACTTCCAAGACCAGGAGGCTCCATTATTTCTTGGCAGCATTCTCTACCACTGACACACCCAACCTCTCTCACTAAAGGTAATAAAGGGCAAGGTGTGGCAGGTAAGCATGGCCTGAGTACAAGAGGCCTTACAAGCACCTTCCTGAATCATATACACTTTCATTTGCTTGTCAGACTCTTGTTCCCCCAGTACAGTGACCACTTATTTTAGCCTCTAATGGCCACTGCACTGGGGCCGAAATAACAAAAACTAAGTAGCCACAACAGGGTCTGTAACATCAAAGCAATATCTAACAGTTGCACGCCATATAACTATTTCAGTATAATAGAAATATAGTACAAGAACAGCAGTCAGGTGAACCTTCTGAGTGCAAACGTAGTATATAGTACATACATTTGCATAAAAAGGGGGGGGCTCACCTGGTGCACACGGTCTAACCCAAGTGAAAGGGTCGACTGTTGCACCCATAAAAAGCCCCCCGTAGCTAAACAAAAGTCAGGTTGCTTTGCTCCCTGCAAACCAACGTAGTGGTGAGCTGCTGGACCTTACACCAGATAGGTTCCCAGGATAACAAAAAAGAAAAGACATAAAAAAGAAGGCCCTGTACTTCTTGGGGGGAACAACGAAAGTGCAAGTGACTTATTTGTGTAGAACATCCAAAAGTAGTTCCAGACGGTGGTAGGGCTTCTGCCCAAAAACGGATATTTGCTGCAAAATCTGTGGTGGGCATCTGCAGCAAATGTCACCCACAGCATGATATGGGAAAGTGATTCTTCCTGCACACTTGCGGAAACTAATTGTGCTTTTTGCAAGTGGAGGGAAAATCGCAGCATGCTCCATTTTTTCGCGGATTCCGCACGGACGGCTTCCATTGTAGTCAATGGAAGCCGTCCGATACTTGTTGCAAAAAGGTTGCAGATTCCATGTCATCGCTAGGCGATGACGTGGGAAAAGCAGACTTTTTTTAAAAACCTGTACTGCGCATGTCCGACAGCTCGCCATGCGGACTATCTGCATACAGAAGAAAAAGAAACTAAACAGGCATGTGTGGACGCTGCTGCATGTGGAATCCGGCTCTGCAGTGTGCAGGCGGCCTTAGGATGAGGTACCGGTAACCACTATTTATTTAAAACACGTATACAATAACAACAAAGCAAAAAGAATACTACAAACATACAAAAAGAATAAGATGCATGCGGGAGGCAGGTATGACGCGTTTCGGCATCCTGTCACCCCTTTATCAAGCTGCCCCATACTGTACAAGCCATCTTTAAATAGCCCGAGACAGTTTCAAGATTTCCTCCCCTTAGTGATGTCACAGCACCATCTTTATGGTTTTTCTTTATTTCAGTATAATAAAGTAACAAACCGCACCCAACAACACGGCTCTTAACTCCACCATCCTTAAAAGCCGATATCAATAGTGAGTACTGAGTTTCTCTTTCATGGCTATTATGGCAGGGTATGCATGGTGGAAATATGTTCATAGAGTTCTTAGGCTTCATTACCATAAAAACACAATTCTTATGGCTGCTGTCATGGTCAGCGGTATCCCTTACCTCTTCCTGCTGTTGGGCGTGGCCATCGCCATATCCTTAGGAGATCTTTGGCAGATAATGTCAGTTTCTGGGCACTCAGCTTCCCCATCTCCGCCAATCCAATAGGGCACCTGGCTATTTAAAGCACACTCTCCCGCTAGCAGGTGCCTGAGCGATCAGTCTCTATACTGTGTGAAAGAGCAAGTTTGTTTTGTCTGATCTCCTGGTATTTGATCTGTGTCTGAACGATCCAGCTTTCTTAACCTCTCCATTCCTGACCTTTGACTACACTTTCCTTGTCTGCTGTCTGCCCTGACCCTTGGCCTGATCTACTTTGTGAAAGTATTCTTCCTGCCCTGACTCCAGCTCTCATCCCTATCTACATCCCTATCTGCATCACCGTAGTTCTGTCTCAGTTGCATCAGCAGCCATATAACAAAGACTATTTCTAGGGTAAATGTCTGGGGTTCCCCGCAGAGAAGACCAGATCCCAACTGGCAGGCTTAAAGGGTGTAAACCAGGGAACCCCATGTGCAGCCTCCAGATCTAGCTCTAAGCTAAATCGGTTTCGTGGCACATTGGATCCACATTGGACAACAATGAAGAGTCAAGTTGCGATAAGGAAATACCATATATGACTGGTGCACAAATGGATAAGTCAACACATGTAGCACTAGTAAAAGATAAACATTACATGGGTTGCAGAATACTATTGACTTTACCTACCTGTACGAGGTTGCTTGCTCCTATCTTGTGTCTCAGGAAGCCCGGCATTGATCAGAACCTTCTGCAGATCCTCATAGCATTCCTTAACATTTTCATATTTTCGTATATCATTGTCCCCCTTATTCTTTCCTGGTGGCATTTCTGTGGAAGGTCTCATTCCCCAAGGAGGGCCATCAGGGGCAACCCCAGGTACCCACACCTCACTTAACTCTCCATCTTTGGAGTACATAGGATGATCCAATATGAACTGATCAAGAGACAGCTAGGGAACCAGGTCAAGCAAACGAAAAAGTGGAGGGATGGTAAAATGAGACAACAAGGGTAAGAGAAAAGTAACTTCACAAATACATAATGCAGATCACTTGTTAGATCCTTCTGAGAAGCAATTCATTGTAGCAAGATGACATAGTAGCACTAACAGCTAATCAGCTTAAGACAGGAAAGACACCAACTGAACACAAAGTGACACATGTGACAAGAAGCAAGGATAAATAAGACAGGCATAGAGGGATGAGGCCGGTAGACTCTACTCACCATGGCGAGTCTTCTCCTGAAACGCAAAAGAAATATTACAGATTAATGGAAGAGGACAAACACATTGCAATGACAGAGATCTCGAAGGGAATTCCGAATCCCCGAAAAACACTTCCTATTGGCTCAAAATGTTTTCTATGTAAATGTTCTCTGCCCAATTACTGGAACCAATGGATAAGCTTGTTGCTCTTGGGGTTCCTGTCCTTCAAAGACCCTCTAGGAAAGAGGGACCCTGGGCAGTTGCCCATTTTTCGGCGCCCTCACAAGTAGCCTTGAATGTACTTCATCACCATAACAAACAATGCTCCATGGATAACATGTCACCTCAGTGGCCACTATCACATAGTGCTAAATGACATTCAGGGAACGAAAGTAAATATTAGCAGTCAGAAATCTCTCCAATAGTATCTATAGCACTTAAAGTGAATATGATTTCATTGAAATTAGAAAATACTGGAGCTCCAAGGACCCGAACGGATCCTTTAGACAATGGACATGGCATTAGCTGTTATGGTTCCACTATGAACGGAAGCCATGATGCTGTAGCCATACCACAATCCCATAAGCACCCTACAGTCTGTCACTTGATGGAGAATAAAACTTCCATTTGGGGGGAACCTACAGCCCGTCATGTAACCCAACCTCAACTCAGTACAAGCGAAAATACAAACAAAATGATACCAACTCAAAATCAATGTCTCAGAGAGTCAAGTTTTCTGCGGCAGACAATATACAGGCTTAGTGTTGTGTCTTGGCACTCTCTTAGACTACTAAGATGTCTAAAACCCATAAACAAATGCAATGTCCACATAGCAACATAATCAGTCAACTTCAAGTAAAATTCCAGTAAATCAATATATTAAAAGAGTTCCTCATCAACAGCAGCTACATTCTACGATTGCAAGAATTCAAGTGTATCGATACACACAATCCACCTTATGATCATACTAGGCTACACCAGAGAGAATCTCCCCAATAGCTCATGTTATACAAGGTCCTCTCAGTACAAGCACCTGCAACAAAGTCCCTGATTGTATCAATATACTCCCCACTAAATGTAACAATGTCAGAACATTCTATCTAATCACGCTACAATGTTATCAAAGCAGCAAAAACTATGCGGATTGTTCTAAAAGCCAGGAAAAACAGAGTTACTGGCCCCTTCTCCTCAATCTACAAAGATTCCATAAGAGGTTCTTCTATACAGAAATATAAAGTTCTCACCTCTAAGTGTCCTCACAGGAATAACGACAGGTAAAGGGAAACCTCACGAGACAGACAGGCACAAAGAGAGCTCCAGGGGATTAGGACGTCGCTTAAATCCTGCTCCCCCCGCCTGCTCCCTCCCTGTTAGGCTTTACTTGAGCTGCTCCCAGCTGTCACTCAGCCAGGGCCATATCAGTGGGTCAACAGCACAGCAGTGCCCATCAATCAAGCTGATGTGATATTGGGAACTTATTCCATTACACCCAGTGCTGTACTCTGCTCTGCTATTCCTGTACCAGAAGACAAACCCAGCTGTTAGTATACTGAACAGGCCACCATTCATGTACTCACTCTGACATTGCTGTCTTCCATCGCCTCCCCTGACTCACATACTATTAAGTGCACATAATGGAATCAGCAAATCCTGGGAGCATTTGTTGCCTCTGTATAAAATAGGGGGGGGGGGGGGGGGAATTAAAAAAAGTCTTTGTTTAGGATTTTGTAAAGGTCCAGGAACTTCGTCTATTCATTCTTCTGCAGGATGAGGAAGTTCTTATCTCGCCATCTAGGACAAAATTACTCTTGTGTTATAGCACACAGCCCGTACCACGCTGCTCCTGGCATGATCTCATAGGGTCCCTGCGGTCTTGTGATTTACACAGCCCACATCTTGTCCATTGTCTACTGAACACACACAAAGCATTGAGAATGCTTTTCTTCGGCTTCTGTGTTGATGTCACCCATCACATTCCCCGGCCATTATATGCAAATAAAGAGCACTTGCCCCGTTCCACAGTCACAACATAATATAAAGGGGGTTTTGTACGCTATAGCCCCTCTATTAAAGGCCGCTTTCATGCATCTGTTGCTTCTGTGTACTAAATTATGATTTTGTTGCAAAGCATGTAAACAAAAATGTAAAAAACTTCTAAACCTACAAAAATGGACTTTGTAAAAATGTGGGCATTCATTCTTCACTGAGGGGGTAATACAAGGCGGCTCTCATATACAAACATTTTCGGCTTTTCCTACACACAATGGCCCACCGATCTGTTAGTTCCATAATCATATTTTTGGTGGGTCCCTATGGGAAAAGACTTCTGTAGTTTCGTTTATGCTAAATACATAGATCCCATCTTTTCATATTAACCCCTTAAGGACCAGGGTGTTTCGATCCTGAAGGACTAGATACTTTTTAGGGGTTGTACACGGAGGGAGCTCGCCTTTAGGGTCGTGAACGACTAAACAGTTAACAACAACCATCCATGTGCTGATTTTAGATCTGTATTTTTTTTCTTCAGCTACCGAAATTTTTTTTGCTGAGTTTTTTTTGTTTGCGTGACATAGTATTTTCAGATCTTTTTTTTTACTGACTTTTTTTCTCCGTTTTTTTGTTTTATTGGGGATACTTAGTTGTATTTTTTAAAATGAGTATAATTATACTAAAATACATTATGGGAAGGAGTTCTTCATTTTGTTTCGGACGTTTTGATATATAACATGTATGTTGACGGTGACGGTTTTGGTTGGCGTCTGCAGTGGGTCATTTTCTTTTTTATGTATACATTTTTTTACTTATTTTTGTAAGTATTTTTTTTTTTTTACTATTTATAACCTCCTTGATGTCATATAAGACCTCTGGGGTCCTGCACATTGTTTTTTGTTTTTCACACTTTTCCATTGTAGCTGGGGCATCAATAGGAGCCCCATTTACAGGGAAAACATTCCCCTGTAGTGACAATAGTTATTAACAGCTGATTAGGGTCCCCCGGGGTCCTGCAACTATGCTGTTATAGGGGGCAGCAGGTGGTCACGTGATCGCTGGGGCGCATAGTGGAAGTAATACTTCCACTTTCAATTTTTAGTACATAGTGCTCATTGAGCGCTAAGTAGCCGGGAAAGGGGAAGGGAGAAGTGGTTAAAAAGCACTTCTCTTCTCTTCTGGGTTCTCTGCTATGTTTGATGAAGTACCCCAGAGTTGGTGACCCACAGGATCACTACTACCAACTAATGTATATATATATTTTTATATATGTGCATAATTATGTGTATATGCCTTTAAATGGGCCTGAAAGTGTTAATGCCTGGTGTTCTTACCACCTAGCACTGCTTGACTGTGCATAGTGCACCCTAAAATGCTCTCACACCTGTCAGTCACTACTAGCTAGCCTGGGATTGGGTAGTCAGTTTTCCCCTAGCTCAGGATCGGTCGACAAAGAAAGTATAAAAGGTAGAGAGTGGGTGGGGTTAGCCAGTCTAGTCCAGGCTGGAGAGTGTTTAGTCCAGGGAAACCTGAGATAGGGACTGAAGGGAAAAAAGGCGACCATCTACTCTACCCATTGCGGTGAGAAGAACATCTCGTGTGAGTACTAACAAACAAAGGTTATTAAGAGTAAAGAGGACTAAGGGAAAAAAATCAAGTTTATTTTGGAGACTCCGCGCGCGAGAGAGAGAAATGTAAGCAAGTCAGCAGTTAATTCTTTCCAGTAATAGTCCACTAACTGAATCTCTAGTGAATGATACACGTGGAGTCTGTAATCTAAAAGCTGACAATGCAATGAACGTGTATGATTTATTAAAAGTGAATATAATGCAAGTGATGTAACTACTGAACAACCAAGTACCCTCTCTCCCTGCAATAAAGTGTTCAAACAGTTTTCATCTAAAAGTCTGCTTCCCTGAGTGCTTCCTACCAACTACAACCACTGCACTGAGACACCACACAATGGTACAGAGGAGCCATTTTTGTTTAGTTTTCCAATACCACCTGTCTGCTGATGACACCCAGCTATACACCTCCTCCCGTGACATCTCTGCACCTTTCCTCCAAAACATCCCCGATAGAGATGAGCGAGCATACTCGCTAAGGCTAGCTACTCGAGCGAGTAGTGCCTAAGTCGAGTATCTGCCCGCTCATCTCTAAAGATTCGGCTGCCGGCGCGGGTGACAGGTGAGTTGCGGGAGTGAGCAGGGGGGAGCGGGAGAGAGGGATCTCCCCTCCGTTCCTCCCCACTCTCCCCCGACACTCCCCGTCCGCCGCCGGCAGCCGAATCTTTAGAGACGAGCGGGCAGATACTCGACTAAGGCACTACTCGCTCGAGTAGTTAGCATTAGCGAGTATACTCGCTCATCTCTAATCACTGACTGTCTGTCCGCTGTCTCTAACACTATGTCCTCTTTCTACCTAAAACTAAACCTCTCTAAAACTGACCTCCTGGTGTTTCCACCCTCCACTAACTGACCTCATCCTGACATCTCCATCTCAGAGTGTGGCGCCACCATAACTCCTAGACAACATGCCCGCTGCCTTGGAGTCATATTCGACTCTGATTTCTCCTTTACCCCCTACATCCAATCTCTGGCCCGAACTTGTCAGCTGTACCTCAAGAACATTGCAAGAATCCGCTCTTTTCTCACTGTGGACTCGCTAAAAACGCTTACTGTTGCCCTCATCCACTCCCGGCTCGATTATTGCAACTCGTTGCTGATCGGCCTCCCCTGCACCAGACTCGTCCCTCTCCAATCCATCCTGAATGTGCAGCCAGGCTCATCTTCCTGTCCAGCCGCTTCTCGGACGCCTCTGCCCTGTGCCGGTCACTGCACTGGCTGCCTGTTAGTTACAGAATTCAATTTAAACTCGCCACCTTCATCCACAAAGCCCTCCACAGCGCAGCGCCCCCCTATATTGCCTCCCTCATCTCAATCCATCACCCAGCCCGGGCTCTCCGCTCTGCTAACGAAACGAGACTGAGCGCCCCTTTATTTCGAACTTCTCATTCCCGCCGCCAAGACTTCTCCAGAGCAGCACTGATCCTCTGGAACGCACTACCAAAGGCTACCCGGGCAATCCAGGACTCCAAAAACTTCAGGCGTGCTCTAAAAACGCACCTCTTCAGGGAGGCATACTGCATTCCCTAAACAAACCCCTTTGTACTCCGCCTGATAACATGCTCCCTGACCTACTGACTGCAATCCCTGCTAGCCATCATAAACTGCCCCTGCAGTCATACCGATTCTGCCATCACACGGCTAAATGTCTGACTATTGTCTATGTGTATAGAATCCCTCACTGTCCACCTCGCCTACTGTGCACATCTCCAGCCCCTTTACCTTCTGTATCACCCCATTACTTGTAGTATGTAAGCTCTGTGGAGCAGGACCCACACCCCTATTGTATCCATCAACTGATTACTATGTAACCGTGGTTCTGTAATGTTTGTACTTTTGTCTTTCTGTATCCCCCCTGTCTATGTAAGTGCTGCGGAATATGTTGGCGCTATACAAATAAAGTTTATTATTATTTTTAGATTTTGCCTGGAACGAGTCCTTACTCGTATCCAGGCTGGTGTCACGACAAAGTAACACCTTACCCGACTTAGCTATTTTTATCACTGGTGCAGGTGGCTCATCGGCACAGATCACGCATACCCCACATTAAAGGGGAGCAGCAGAGCCACCATTGAGAATCATCTCATTCCCTGCAGCTTTATCCCTGATGTTGGTCTGTTCTTGGTCTGCGCTCAGTCTGGGTCACTGCACTGACAACTGATGAATCAAGTGGGAGGTGGAGTTGTCAATACCGCTGGACCCAGACTGGATATTCGCCCATACAACCTCTCATTTGGTTCTCCCATGTGTTTATCTTAAAGCCACATGTTGCATTCGTACAATGTATAAAGGTGGGTGTTACTTACAGATTTTGCATTGAAGCCCAAGCTTAATGTTACACTTGTGCACCCAGCATTGGTATGTTGTACACATATATACAAGTTCAACAAATTTTCTGTGCCACTCATAAATTTGCTTGTGACGAGGCGGCTGTTTTTGGAATTGACATTGTGCTTGACGATGGATTCTGACTTTGAAACTCAAGCACATAAAACGAGTTCTCCTGCGGTGTTACCATTTCCCACAAACTGTAGAAAACAGCGCTGCGGTTTGACAGGAAATGGAACTTACTGGTATGTCATAAAAAACTTTAACCCCTTCCCGCTCCATGACATAGGGGTACGTCATGGAGCGGCGGGTTATGTATGAAGAGAAGTTGCGGGGCAACCTCTCTTCATACAGTGCGGGCGTCAGCTGTTTATTACAGCTGACACCTGCAAGCAATAGCCGCTACCGGCCGTTCAGGGCTATTAAACTTTTAAATGCCGCTGTCAATTCTGACAGCGGCATTTTAATCCCCCGAGCTACGTTCGGGGGTCCCGTACGGCCCCCCCGCGGTGAGATCGGGGGAGCCGTGCAGGTGTCATGGCAGCCGGGGGTCTTCTGAAAGGCCCCAGGGCTGCCTTAGCAGACTGCCTATCAAGCCATCCCCGTGGGGTGGCTTGATAGACTGCCTGTTAAATGGCGGTATGACGTAATGCTATAGCATTACGTCATACTGCAGGAGCGATCATAGCGTCGCATGTTGTAGTTACCCTTTAAAGTAAAGTAACACAAAAAAAAATCAATAAAGTTTTATTAATTGTAAAAAAAAAAAAAGTTATAAAAGTTTAAATCACCCCCTTTTGTCATATCTATTATTACAAAATCTAAATCATAACATAAAAATATGTATTTGGTATCGCTGCGTCTGTAAAAGTCCGATCTATCAAAGTAGTGCATTATTTTTTCTGCACGGTGAACGTCGCCCGAAAAAAAAAAAAAGAACGCCAGAAATGCACTTTTTTAGTTACCCTGTCTCCTAGAAAAAACGCAATAAAAAGCGATCAAAAAGTCGGATGTACTCCAAATTAGTACTATCAGAAACTACAGGACATCCCGCAAAAAATGAGCCCTTGCTCAACTACGTCGACGGCAAAATAAAAAAGTTATTGTGCGCACAGAAGATGACCGCAGAAAATAATTGAAAAAAATTAAATGTCTTTGAAAAAAAAAAAGTGTTTGTGCGCCGTAGAAACAAGATGCACTGAAAGATGGCGAAATGTCATTTTTTTTGGGGGGGGGGGGTTCATTTTACTCCACTTAGAATTTTTTTTACGTTTTTCAGTACATTATATGGTACGTTAAAGAATACCATTGAAAAATACAACTCGTCCCGCAAAAAACAAGCCGTCATACAGCGACGTCGATGGATAAATAAAGGAGTTACGATTTGTTTGAAGGGGGAAGGAAAAAACGAAAATGGAAAAAGAAAAAGGGGCCGCGTCATTAAGGGGTTAAACCTCCGTCTTTTGAATAATGCGTAAATTGTGTACCTGAAAGAAGAACTATAGGGGATCTTCAAAGTGAAGGCCAAGGTGGTCCCCGTGGAGGTAGGAGCACTTTGGGTTGTGACACCTAAACTGGGGGAATGGCTCCAACAAACCCCAGGAACAATGTCCGAGTAGACTCTCCAGAAGAGTGTAATGTTGGGAACACTAAAGACTCTGTGCAGAACCCTGAAACTCCCAGGCCTCTAGTGGAGGATTTGAGGTTGAGGAAGACATATACTAACCATAAGGGTGAGAAAACTATATTATATATACACATACGCATGCATGCATACATACATACATGCACGTGCAACAGAAAGTAAGTGAACCCTTTGGTTTTCTGCCTGATCACCAATGAAATATGGTCTAATGGTTATCTAAGTCACACTTATAGACAAATAGAAACTAACCAAACAAGTAACACTGAAACAGTTGTACTATTTATGATTTATTGAGTAAATTGATTAAACCACCAAACAGGGAGAGAATAAGTGAATGATTGAATTTAATAACCTGTAGCTTCCCCTTTAGCAGCAATCGCCTCCACAAACATTTCTCATTGCTGTAAATAAAATTTTCATAACTCAGAGGAGGAATTTTGGACCATTTTCCCCTGCAAATACGTTTCAGCTCATCATTATTTCTAGGGTGCTTAGCATGTAGCGACTTCTTCAGATTGTTCCACTGCACCTCTATAGGATTCAGGTAAGGAACTGATTACAAAACACAAATCTTTCTTTTTAAGCATTCTTTTATGGATTTAAATTATGTGCTTTGAGTCATTTTGTTACAACACCTAAAGTCTTTTCAGCTTCAGAATGTTTTGATACACCTTTGTAGTCACTGAGGGAACATTGAATTCTAAGTGTCTAGGCGCTGAAGCAGCGCCAAACTATGATATCCGGTTAACAGTTGCTGTTCTGACCAAGCTGTTAGGAGGTGCTGGGAGCAATGGTTAAGTAAGGGCGCCCACAAATGGCAAACAGGCTCCGGCCAGCCCAGACAGATCACCAGTAGAGAGGATCATTGGATCCAGCAACAAGCAGATCCAAGAGTTTCACTGTCCACCATCCAGATACAGGTGGCACCTTCCTTACAGAACCCCGACTCTACCTGGACCATTTCCAGGCACTTAGCAGAAGGAAATTAGGTGTCACAGTGCACATTATGTGTCCTGCCATTAACACCCCAACACCATTGCCTTAGTTGCAGCGGTGTGAAGAACTAGAAACCTGGGCTGCTACAGACTAGAACAGCATCATCTTTAGCACAAATCCAGGTTCAATTTGGGTGCTGACGACGGCCGTGTTCCTGTCTAAAGACTTCGAGGTGAGCGCCTCAATCCTGCCTTTGCTGTGGAGCAGCACACTGCCCCCTGCTGGTGTGATGGTCTGGGGGAGCCATCGCATATGACAGTTGGTCACCCCTAGTAGTGGTACGAGGGACAATGACAGCTCAGCGATATGTTCAGGACACCCACAGCCTGTTGGCAGGGCTTCCAAGAGGCCTTTTCCAGCAGGATAGTGCCCTCCGACACACAATAGGAAACTTATCCCTGCAATGTAAGGAGCAGCAGGACCTGCTCACATGTACGGACCACCTACAGGATACAAATCCCCAACACACAGCAGGACTATAAGATCCCTGGGAAATTCCCATGTTTCATGTCCGATGTTGTGTATCTGATCCGGTGCAGTAAATGTCCTGTTGCCGAGCACTTTTCTAGTCACGGACACAACAAAGAACATATGAAAGTTACTATATTAAAAGGCAATTTCAAATCTCAACATCTTAGAAGAATTTGGGAGTACAAGTTCATTACCATCTTTCACACTGTCAAAACAGGCATCAAGATCTCAAAAGGCTTTACACAACAGTGGAGAATATGATAAATCTATAGCAGAGGTAACACGCTGGCCTGGTGACCCCCTAACACCAATTTAGAGACTATTAGACTTTCACATCCTTATCCGTGGACTAATTCAGTATTTACTCCTCTCCTCATCCTGTATATATATACATACATACATACATACATACGCTTGTTTCGTACAGTTCCGTTAAGCCTGAGGAAGAACCCTGAGTAGGTTTGAAAGCGCATGTATTTTTGTTAGCCATCAAAAGGTATTATATCTACAAGATTACTTGGTTTCTCTTACTTAGAACAGTCACATTTAACTCTACTGGCTAACACGGTACCAAACTTTTTCCATGTTCCCTGTAGTCCTAGGGAAACTAGGACTGCATTCATATTTGACCCCTTGCACCAGTTAGTTAAACGCATTCAACCTTGCAAGCTCCTTCTATGACTGGGCTGCTGAACCATCTAGATTTAGGCACAGTCACTCAGTTTTACAAAAAAAAATCATTTAGGTACTCTAAAACCTCAGAGTCCTTATTCCTAAAGCAGTTCTTCAGGCATTTACTTACCTCTTTAATCCTCTGCTGTCTTTCTGATGTAGCTTACAAATCCTGAAAATGCTGCAATAGAGGTCATCTAGGCCATAATTAAAACTAAGCTTCAATCCTTCACCGATCCAAACGTTGGTGACTCTGAAAATGGATACTTAGGCGGCAACCGATTTTGTGCTGGCTAGGCTAGATTGCAAAGTCAAAGTCCCCTGGTTTGCACCCTAAACTCTTGCAAAGCGGTACAGACTTTGCTGCAGAAGCATTCCTAGGTTGCGGTCCCATAACAGTTACCAGCTAGACGTAACTTCAAAGCTAGGAACAAGACCAGATATCATTGAAGGAAGAGAACTGTGGAGCCAAGACAGGAGCATGTTTAACCCTTTCCAATCCACTGTCTGACGTCTGAAGACATTATAATTTAAGCCTGTACCGCTTCGATGTTGGAAGACGTCTGTCGGGGTTCTCTTACTGTATATTGCCAGCCTCTCTGCTGTCGGAGGCTATCCAACGTGTCACCTCATGCAATACTGGCTTTAGCTAGTAGATAGCGCCGTTGTATAACAGCAGAAAAAGAGTAAGCCCCCTAGGAAAACCAGGATACAAATTGGATTGGAAAGGGTTAAAGCACAGAAGTCCAGGAACAGGCTAGGAGTTACAATCAGGAACATGGAAACCAGAAACTGGAACTAGGAGATACCAGAAATAGCATTGAGGAGCAAGCCGGGGCTGGAATCGGGAGATATCAAGGAGGTACCTGGAGCAGTGCAGCGTCTGAGGAGCAGGCCCACAGACGAGGAGACAGCAGGGTAGATTGTGGCCTTGTCACGGGGGTCTACCATCTCCTCCCCTGGGGGTAGCACGAGACCTGTCCAAGTTACTGCCGGGGGAGTTTCACGGAGTAAACCAAGTAGGGGTTTACCTTAAAGTCCTGTCACTCGTGACACCACTGTTCCTTCCTCTGCAGTGAATTCAAGAAAGTTGAAATAAGTAGTCCACACACAGGGAAACGTTTCATGAGATCGCAGGGAGCCATATAGGTGTCAAGGCAGTCGGGGACCTTCTGAAAGGCCTCAGGGATGTCTTAGCAGACTGCCTTATCAAGCCATCCCCGTGGCTTGATAGACTGCCTACCCGATAGCAGTATGATGTAATGCTATGGCACTACATCATGCTGCAGGAGCGATCAAAGCATGGCTAGTTGTTGTGCCCTCTGGGGACTAAAGAAAAAAAGTAAAAATCAGAACAATAAAGTTGTACCAAATATAAAAAAAAGTAATAAAAGTTTAACCCCCCCACCCCCTTTCGCCAAATTTCTAATAAAAAATCTAAATAGTAAAAGAAAAATACATATTAGGTATCGCCACATCCGTAAAAGTCTGATCTATCAACGTAATGCATTATTTACCCCGCACAGTGAATGTCGTCCAAAAAAAGAGTGCCAGAAATGCAGTTTTTGGTCACCCTGTCTCCCGGAAAAAAATGCAATAAAAAAGCCATATGTATTCAAAAATGGTACGACCGCAAACTACAGGATGTTATGCAAAAAATGGGCCTTCGCACAACTGACGAAAAAATTAAAAAATTATTGTGCGCAAAACATGCAGCCTAAAAACAACTGCTTTCAATGGGGCCACAGCAGTGCCGACCCCATTGAAAGCAATGGGATAGGATTGCGGACTTCTGCCACAGCTGTGACAGCTATGGCAAAGGGGTACTGTTGTATCTTCTCTCCAACGGAACTAGGGGTGGAGACGTGGGTGGGCCACTGTCAGATAGAAGGGATGTCTAGGTGACGCCCTAGCAGCGCAGACAATCAAAGCTGTTGATTGTCTGCTCTGCTGCTAATGCGATGGCGACCCCGCTACTGTCAGTGTGCCCTAGCGAACCCCCATGCTGCTGGCAATGTTGTGCCTCCCAGTTCCCCTGGCACAGTGGCATCAGCCCTCCCAAATATAGGGTCAGTGTGGCCGCTATCCCTGCCCTTAGCGTTGGCTGTGCTGGCATCGCCCTGGTGAGTGTGGCCACCGGCGCACTCCCTGCTCCACTCTCACTATTGTCAGTTCCACGCGGGGGCTTCTCATCTCAGTGCCTGGGCCCGTTGTCACAGTCCCTAGCATCCTCCCTGCTCTGGTGGCATCCCCACTCTCACAATTGCCGCCATGCACGTTCGCTGACAGGAGCGCAGTCACACTCCCCGCTGACCTTCCCCTCTGTGCTTCAGAGTCTGCTTTGACTAGCTGTATGGCTGGATGCAGCACCAAAGCCACAAGAACATCTTCGCCTCGGTGGTCGGAGCAGCGGTTTCAGAAGGGCCAAAGCAGGGCCAAGGTCTGCAGATAGCAGACAATCGCTCACTTCCACCCACCTATGGCCACTTCGGTGAGGGTGTGTCTCCGACTGCCAATTAGAAGCTTCGGACGTTTCTTTGCCTCATGGCTGACAACTCATGTCTATACCCATGCCTCCACCCGTAATTCTGGGGGAGACAAGATACAACAGTACCTGGCAGAGGATTCCGTCATCCCCATGGGGATGAAGGAATCCCCTGCCATAGCTGTCACAGCTGTGGCAGAAGTCCGCGATGTATTCCCCATGTTATCAATGGGGCTGGGGCTGCTGCTGCCGCCACCGGCCCCACTTAAAACAATGAGTGACGTAGCAGTTTTCTTAGCGCTGCGAGGCTTGCGTTTCTACTGGCTCTCGCATCCCAAGAAAACATATCGCTAGTGGATAGGTGCCCTAAGGGTTAAGGAGCTCGTCAGGGCAGCTTATTATGTGGCATGAAGCCAGGAGTTAAGCATTACTTTTCTGCAGAAGCAGGGTGTGGTCGTACAATAGAGACCGAATACACAGGAGTAAATCAGGAACAAACTCAGGCTTGAATGGTCAGTGGGATCAAAGGGCATTCTAACAGCAACGTAAGCGGCACATATGAGTTGTCTAGCAACGCAGCAAAATCACCTAAAGGATGCAGGAGTGGACAGTAGTAGGTAATAGCGCTAACAGTACTATGTAGCATAGTACCTGCATTTGACCCAAGCAAAATTAAAGAACCACTCCTGTGAAAATACATATTTCCAACCCTGACCCCCTCATCCGATTGCCTGTCACACTCTAGATGTCTCCTGTGTATATTGCAGTCACTACCATGCAGTGCAGCCTCCTGTCTGATGCTTATCAGGCACCATCTTGACATTGCTTTCACTGTGTTCTGTGCTATCAATCCCATGATGTATCAGTATAGCATTACATGAGCAGCTACAAACTGTACCATCTTTGCCTGCTGGGAGGACAGTGTAAATATCATTAACCTCTACATTCAACTAAATAAGTTAAAGTTTGTAAGTATACAGTCATGGAGGATGTGTGACAGGAGCCTCTGATCATCAGCAGTAACATGATAGGAGTTAATGTCCCTGCTGAAAAGAGGATGTGTGGTACAGTTTATGTCATTTCATCACACAGGAAGTTCTGGTGAGTCCTTGAGAGAACAAAGACACGTAATTCCTAGAGTGGGTGGTCACCATGAGATAACATGATTCAACTAAATGGCGTTTCTCAGTCAGCAAGGAATAAGTAAACATGGTGATACTAGCCGAGTTATATATAAGGAGGTCATGTGCCGTCATGGCAGAATCACCCGCTGAAGTCTGTGATTAGCTGAGCAGTCACATACACAATGAAGAGCACCCGACCACTGCAGCATCTCTTAGGACTGGTGCAGCAGTAACTGCAGCTCCTGCACTGGGCCATAGTAACATAATATGTTAGACTGAAAAGTACACATATCCATCTAGTTTAGCCTATTACCACCTCCAATGTTGACCCATAGGAAGGCAAAAAACCCCAATGAGGTAGAAGACAATTTTCCCACATTTAAGGGGAAAAAAAATCCTTCCTGACTACAATCTGGCAATCCAAATAATCCCTGGATCACTGACCCTTCTGAATAATCAGTGATATAACATGTAATATTGTAACACTCAAGAAAGGTATCCAGGAACCTCTTGTACTCTGTTAGGGAGATCCCCATCACCACAGGCAGAGCATTCCATAGTCTCACTGCCCTTACAGTAAAGAACCCTCTTCTACGTCCATGTAGAAACCTTCTTTACTCTAGACGTAGAGGGCATCCCCTTGTTACAGTCACAGTCCTGGGTACAAATAGATGATGAGAGAGATCTCTGTATTGTCCCCCTGATATATTTATACATAGTTATTAGAGCGCCCCCTTGTTACAGTCTTGGGTATAATAGATGATGGGAGAGATCTCTGTATTGTCCCATGATATATTTATACATAGTTATTAGAGCGCCCCCTTGTTACAGTCCTGGGTATAAATAGATGATGGGAGAGATCTCTGTATTGTCCCCTGATATATTATACATAGTTATTAGAGCACCCCCTTGTTACAGTCCTGGGTACAAATAGGTGCTGGGAGAGATCTTTTTTATCAGAGGGACAGTACAGAGATCTCTCCCATCATCTGTTTATACCCAGGACTGTAACCAGGGGGCGCTCTAATAACTAAGTATAAATATAACAAGGGGACAATATATTTAAACATAGTTATTAGAGCGCCCCCTTCTTACAGTCCTGGGAGTAAATAGATCACGGCAGAGATCTCTGTATTGCCCCCTGATATATTTATACATAGTTATTAGGTTGCCCCTCAGCCGTCCTCTTTCTTAAGTGAATAACCCCAATTTTGATAACCTCTCTGGGTATTGTAGTCCGCACATTCTATTTATTACGTTCGTTGTCCGCGTTTGTACTCGCTCAAGCTCTAATATTTCCTTCTTGACTACCTTCTTGTGCCCAAAACTGTCCACAATATTCCATGTGTGGTCTGACCAGTGGCTTGTAAAGAGGAAAATGTTCTCATGCACCTCTAGACGTGTTTTGATGCACCCCATGATCTTATTTGCCTTGGCAGCAGCTGCCTGACACTGGTTGTTCCAGTTAAGCTTACAGTAAAACCCCCAAGTCCTTTTCCATGCCAGTGTTCCCTAGTGGTTTCCCATTTAGTGTGTAATGGTGACATTTATTTCCTCTGCCCGTGTGCAGAACCCTACATTTATCATGTTAAACCTCTTTTGCCACTTTTCTGCTCAAGCTCCAAAATTATCCCGATCCTCTTGCAGCTGCATTCTGTCTTCTCTTGTGTTGATATCTTTACATAGTTTTGGGTCATCTGCAAATATTCATATTTTACTGTACAATTCCTCCACAACATTGTTAATATATTTGAAAGAATAGAGCCTAATACTGACCTCTGAAGTCCCCAACTAAAACCAGTGACCCCTTCAATACTCCGCCCTGTGGTACCCTACTAGTAATTTAACCCCTCCAATACTGAACCTTGTGGTACTCTACTAATAACCCCCTGCCTCCCGAAAATTGACCCCGGTGGTACCCTACTAGTAATGGTGACCCCTCCAATACCCCCCCTTATGGTATGCCACTAGTAATGGTGACACCTTCAATACTGCCCCCTGTGGTACCCCACTAGTAAACTCTCCAATACTGACCACTTTGGTACCCACTAGTAATTGTGACCCCCTCCACTACTGCCCCGTGATACCCCACTAGTAACGGTTATCCCTTCAATACGGCTACCTGTGGTACCCCACTAGTAATGGTCATCCTTCCAATAATGCCCCCTGTAGCACCCCACTAGTAATGGTGACTCTTCCAATACTACCCCCTGTGGTACTCCACTAGTTAACCCCCTAAAACTGACCTCTGTGGTATCTCACTAGTAATGGTGACCCTTCCAATACTGCCCCTTGTGGTACCTCATTAGTACCTCTTCCAATACTGCCCCCTCTGGTACGCCACCAGTAACGGTGACCCGATCAGGAGTATGTACCATCCATACCCTCACTCTGCTTTCTATCACTGACCAGTTACTTACCCATTTACACACATTCTCCCCCAGACCAAACATTCTCATTTTATATCAACCTTTTATGCAGCACAGTATCAAACACTTTGGAAAAGTCCAGATACACAAGATCCAGTGATCCTCCCCAGTCCAGTCTAGAACTTACCTCCTCATAGAAGCTGATCAGATTGGTTTGATGAAGGCAAGCCCTCATCATGTGATGGAATATAGATGTATACAAGGGAGGTGAACACGCCGTCCCCGGCAGCATGCACACCAGTAAAGCATATATGGAGGAGCTGACCAAGTGCAAAATACTGATAAACAGCCACTGACGTCAACCACAGATTGTGTACAAGTATAATACTAAGCAGCCACCACCCCAAATACAGCATGTTAAGCCCTTATTGATTGCCAATGTCTTTTGATGGCACCCATTAAGGGGCTTTAATCTGCAGTGCTGGCTTCATTAGAAATCCGGTGCGGGTCTCTTGTTCCGGGTGGAGTGGGGGTGGAGCCGATGCCAACCCCTTGCTCTAATTGTGGGAAACAAAGAAACCTTTGATTACCACTATTTAGCCCTTTACACACTGTGGTCAGTGCAATTGTGGCATTTAAAAGGCTCACAGAGGGAGGGGGCTCCCTAGCTCACTCATTGCCCTGCCATGATGTGATCGCAGGGTCCCGATGGGTTTGCCATGGCACCCGGTGGCTTGAATATAGCTCCGGGTCTGCCAGCTACAGTGGCTATTCTAATATACTGCTATACTGAAGTATAGCAGTGTATTAGATGAATGATAAAATTTGATTACACTGAAGTCCCCTTGTGGGACAAAAATAAAAAGCAAAAAAAATAAATAAATAAATTAATACGTCAAAACCCCACCTTTCTCCCTTTCCTATGTAAAAAAATAAATAACTAAATCACACATGGTATCGATGTAATGACCCAAAGAAAAAAGTTAACATTTAACCCGCACAGTGCACGTCATGAAAAAAGATAAATGGGGCGTGGCCTGGAAGGGGAGCTGGATGGACGCATGTTAGTACAGCTCTCCTCCTAACCTGCTTAGTGACCAAGAAAAGCGACTTAAAACCAGCTCTAAAGACATATTTTCTGCTCTGGGAAGATCACCAACCTCTTACAACATGCCTAGAAAGGCAAACAAGTCTTCACCTAAGAAACTCACCGACTTTTACACTACTCGAGGTCTGGGAGAGGAGCTCAAAGATGGCGGCCCTGAACTCCCGTGCTCCACGAGAAAGAAGACGCACTCAAGCACCCTGCCTGGACCTGTCGGGAAGGATGAGAGCAGCAGCAGAGGACAGAATCTATCCACACCACCAATAGCTAGGGGGACTTCAAGTCCTGCTTCTCCACACGCGATCCCCCCGCCCGCGGTCACTGGTGGCGGAGCTGGCAGCAGCCCGGGCCGTGTGCGCGGGGCCCCCCCTGCCGCGGTCGGCTCCCCTACAGATCTTCTGGAGGCAGACCCTGCTGCGGGCACCGGCGGCCGCGTGAAGCTGGGTCACGGAACTCTCCCCGCCACAACCGACTCACCTGTGGAGACTCCGGCCGCGCTCCATGCTGCGCGGCGGGGGGTGGGGGGAACAGCCCACCTGCTCTCTCCGGTTTTCCTCAGGGACACTCTACTATGCCACCTGCTGTGGGTGCCTCTGGCCACGCGGACTGAGCGCATGAAGCCAGTACCAACATAGCGGGCTCTCCCTGCACTGCTTCAGCCGCTGGGTCTACGATTGGAGCTGCTCTGCGGGCGCTGCCGGCCGCTCATGCCCATCATCTAGAACCCCCGGGGGCATGATAAGCCTTCACCATGAGGTCTTCCCTGCAGGACCACAGAATGTAATACCTGTCGCAAAGGCTGACAACTGCGCCAGCCTAACACACGGAGTCCCCACCATTACGGCAAGTGCTTCCCATGCCAATTCTCTTGCTGGATCCCTGGCTACATTTACTTCTGTGGGTGCTGATAGTAGCCCAGGTCAGGGGGATGGAGCCCCGACTAGTGCAATAAGATTTACTCACACTACCTGTCCTCAGAAGGGACTGACTAAACTTACCCCTGCAGGTGACAAAAACCACCCAGACTGGGCACACAAATCACCTAGCGGCGACTCCTCCGCTACTCGGGTCACCAGAGCCCTGTTCCGCTCAGCGCTGACTAGCAGCTATACCTGTGAAACCCAAATGCAGACTCTGCCTGCTGACTCGCTTGGTCCCTTTGACGGCGGCTCCCTATGCGGAAAGGAAATAAAGACCAGGAAAACGACCATACAAATCTTGCAAATAAAAACAACCACAGCTTCACATCTCATGCATAATAAAATTGGGGGGCCCGGTGCGTCCGGTTGCGCCCGTACAGTGGCCTCGGGAGAGGGGGAGCACCGCCAACCTGCAATAAATCCATCTACATCGGAAGCTACCATGCAAGTCTCTCTGGCAAATTGTGCTAAACCCTCAACCACTACAAGCGACTCCAACCAACTCGACCTCCAGCACAATCCTCACAGCGGAGATGAAAGTTGTATGCAAAATAAAGATACTCCCGCGACGAACAACACCATCTCAATTAGCCGCAACTCGCCACCTCCAAGCAGTAAGAGAGGTGCGCAACACTCACTATCCAATGCAGACATGGCGAAGACTAATAAATCAAACTCTTCAAGCCCGCTGACGCAGCGAGCCCGCTATTCTTCTAACTCCGACCACATGACTAAACTATCACTAGCAGACATGCCAACTTACAACCAAGCAGCCTCTGAAATGTTTATGAATGAAGCAATGCTGGCATTACATACTTCAATACAAAAAGACATCGCTAACAGCCTTGCGGGCATAAGTGCCTCAGTGGAGGAGCTGGGGGAGCGAGTGGACCACACAGAGCGTAAAATGGGAGAATTCGCATCAGCCTACAACTCGTTAGTGGACTCTCACAACAACCTAGAGGAGGAAGTGGAAACCCTACAGAGCAAGCTGGCGGACATTGAGGACAGGAATCGCCAAAACAATATTAAATTCAGAGGTATTCCAGAATAGGCATCCCCTACTGAATTTACTGCATTCCTACAAAGTCTGATTTGAGCGGGCCTTCCCACAGTGTTCCCCTCTAGATCTTACTATTGACCGAGCTCACAGATTGCCGAGGGCTCCAAATGTTCCGTCTTCCTACCCTCGAGACACAATCACTCGAATCCACTTTTTCTATGTCAAGGACCAACTCATGCGGCCCTCAGGACAAAAGCCAGCTTTACCAGCTCCCTTCCAGAACATTACACTTTTTGCTGACCTCTCACAGGCCACCATTATGGCAAGAAAGAAGCTGGCCCACGAATTAAGATACAAATGGGGCTTCCCAACCAAGGTCATCATCACAAAAAATGGGAAAACCCATGTAAAGAATATTATGAAGAAGCGCCCGATGTATTTTAGATTTTGTTATAGAAACAACAAAATGAGTGTTAATTCACCTGGTGCCAGACGAGGATACCCTTAATGAGGCACCTCGCTGACACCGCAGTCCACGTTTACTTGTAATAGGTCCTTAATCCATCCGAAATCACACGGAGAGCCGCAGGATCATTTCACAAGCTACACCGGGTAAGCGGGGCTTGGTATATACAATGCACAAGGTAAAAATAAAAAATCCGCGCTCCAAGGATCAAAGTATTCAAACTAAGTATACGTCCTTTATTAATATTAAATCAGCGAGCAATGCGTTTCGGTAATTATTACCTTTTTCAAGCTCTTAACAAACACATTTAAGACACAGACATAAATAGGGACTTACCTAACCGCGGAATTATTTGCAACCACGCCAAGGAGCTGCTCCGTAATTGAAGGAGGCGGGGTAGAGCCTCCTGACTAATCCTTACGTCACGGATGCACAGCACTTGGAACGCACGTTGTGTTCCACGTTTTTCAATAAAACTTTATTAAGACCGCTGATTGACAGCAGGCTTCGTCCAGCGCTATGCGAGCACTAGCTATAAACTAGTAATAATCTCATCGTTTTCAGTAAAACTCTCTCACCTAGACAATATTCAAAAGACTTAAGGAATAAATATTTAACAAAAGACAAAATAGAACATCTATGCAAGCTAATAAATATATCACGTATTGTAAATTATGCGGTTATAGTCAATTATCATATTAAATATAAATCTTTATATATTATGATAAAACAATTTTAAAATATTACACTCTATTTACCTATAAATCTATATGAAATCTTAAAACCCATGTATTTGCCACACTTGACAAGGGCCTGGAACTCCTGGAGAAATGGAACATTCCCTGCACAATGCGGTCGGACCAAATACAGACCCAGAAAAACAATTCTACCCCCAAGATCACCCAAGAGTGGAGAGACGCAAGTGCATTGCTGATTCTACAAGTTCAGGTTATGCCACATTATTTCTGCAAACTTTCCCCCAAGTTTGCGCAGTATGACTCACTGCACGATTAAGTTTTTGTTTTCATTTACATTAACCTCAATGTTTTTTGTTCCCCTAAAGGTACCTTATTGCTTGTATCTCATAGAAAATGCTTTTTCGCTGTCACATTACCCTAGCTTGCACTATGGGCACTGCTGTCGCCAATGTCTAATCTCTTTAGTGCATTCTTCCTATAGCCCATATGGCATTGAAGATTATGTCGCTTAACGTGAAAGGTTTGAACAGCCCGTTCAAAAGGTCCCTTTTATGGAGAGAAATCAAAAGGTCCAAAGCAGAAATAATTTGCATCCAGGGGTCCCACTTCCAAAAATCGGACACCACCAGGTTAATCAATAGGGACTTCCCCCAAATTTTCTACGCCAATGGCCCAAAGAAGAAAGCAGAAGTCCTCATCGCAATTAAGAAAACCGTTGCCTTCCAGCTGTTACAGGAGGTTCTGGATCATAGGGGAAGGTTTGTCGCTTTGGTATGCAAGATTAATAGCGTGACATTCACCATAGTGAACGTCTATGCTCCCAACACCGCGCGGGTTGCCTTCTTAAACGCTGTCCTCAAACAAATCTTGCACTTGATTAAAGGAAAACTGCTAATTTGTGGGGACTTTAATATCATTCAGAGCGCAGAATTGGACTCCACATCGAGAAGCGGCAGACCTCCCCCCCCCCCCACCTCTCGGAGTGGCAGCGAAGAGAGCATTTATATGATGTCTGGCGCTGTAAACACGCCACTGAGAGGGACTACACATTCTACTCACACCGACACAACACCTATTCCCACATTGATATGTTCTTAACAACTAGATGGCTCCTACCGATGGTGGCACAATGCGAGATACGGAACATATCTTGGTCAGATCATGCCCCGATTACTCTATCTCTCCACATGCCCCACTCGACCTCAAACACCTTTATCTGGAGAAACAATATGCATGTTATGTCCCTTCAAGGCAACATTTCCAACACCGAAAAGCTGCTCACTGAATATTTTACTCTCAACTCTTTCCCTTCCACTAACCCTTCCCTGCTATGGAACGCTCACAAGGCTTTCATAAGAGGCCTCTTTATCCAACAAACAGCACATTACAAGAAGCAACGCAACCACACTAGACCTCTTAACTAAAATCTCCACCTTGGCAGCGATCCATAAAACAAACCCCTCCCTATCGAATCTACTGCCTCTGAAAAAGGCAAGAACAGAATTACAAGCGCACCTTGCAATAGACCGTGAGAACCATTTAAAAAAAACTCAAAATGATACATTAATGGCCAATAGAGTTAACCCCTTGAGTGGCGGGTTTCCTACCACCCTGTCGTGCCCACCAGGGCAGGTTTTTTAAAATGGTCTAATCATTGAATTTCAACTAGTTTTGCAGTTGCGTCTCAAGAGCCATAACTTTTTCATTTTTCCATTGACATGGCCATATAAGGGCTTGTTTTTTGCGGGACAAGTTGTGATTTTTTAAACAGGGGGGAGGAAAAAAAGAAATGGGGAAAAAAGAAAAAAGGGGCCATGTCATTAAGGGGTTAAATAATGTATTAACTTCCTTCTCTGGGTCATTACGACGCACATGGATACCACATGTGTGATTGTATTTTTGATTTTTTACAAAGTAAAGAGAGACAAGTGTTTTTTTTATTTTTTTAATAATTTTTTTACTTTTTTTTTTTTAATTTTTAAAAAAATTTTTTTTTTTTTGTCCCTTTAGGGGACTTCCCCAGGGACCCATCAGGACCCCTGATCACATTCTAGGGGTCCGATGGTGACAGCCCTTTACATGCTGCAGTGACAGCCCTTTACATGCTGCAGTCACATAGACTGCAGCATGTAAAGGGTTAACACAGCAGAGATCGGAGGTTTTCTCTGATCTCTGCTGTAAGAGCTAGTACCTAGCTGTCCTCTGACAGCCAAGCACCAAGCTCTCCCTGCCACAGAGACCATCGGCTTGCTTCTGACAAGCCGATGGTCTCTATGGCAACCTGTAAACAAAGCAGGACATTGCCGACATGTCGGCAATATCTTCTGCTGGTTTTTCAAAGCCCTTGCTTTGTTCTCTGTGGGACTGTGCAGGCAGAGCACACTGTCACAGCTTGTGGCATTGTGCTCTGCAGCTCCCATAGTGATACATAGCCCGGAAATCTTCCGGGGTATATCACTATGGGCAGTGGAGCTCGTCACGGAACTTTTCCGGGCGTGCCACTCAAGGGGTTAAAGCAGCAAGAGCAAACTCTAAAATCCTGTACCTAATATCTCAGACAACAACCAACAAGGTTTATAGTCCACAAGAAATTGCAGACGAATTCAGCAGGTACTACAATTCACTCTACAACCTATCCCATGACCAAGCCCTCCCCCAACTCAATGACAAATTAATCAATACATTTCTCTCAACACTAACTCTCCCATGCCTGTCGCAGGAACAAACTCAAGAACTAAATCTCCCTATCACAACGCAAGAAATAGAACGGGCTATTCGATCATTAAAACTGGGCAAATCACTTGGCCGAGACGGGTTCTCAAATGAATACCTTAAAACATTCAAGCCAATTTTACTCCCTTATATAGGCGATTTCTTTAACCATATAGTGCTCACAGGCAACGCTCCCCCGGAAAATTTAAAGGCAACCATAGTAACCGATTTCAAAAGAGGGTAAGCCTCCTGAGACCCCGGGCAACTTTCGACCTATCTCACTCCTTAATTCAGACATTAAGTTAAATGCCAAAATCATAGCCAACCGATTTCCCATTCTACCTCAATTCATCAAAAATGATCAGGTGGGATTCACTAGGGGGCATCAGGCTCCAGATGGGACAAGACGACTGATCGACCTCATAGCTAGAGCGGGCGCTGCTTGAATGCCTTCTCTGCTCCTTGCTCTGGATACGGAGAAGGCATTCAACAGGGTACACTGGGGATTCATGCGCTGAACGCTGGAGAAATTTGGCCTTTCTGGGCCGATCCTCTCAGCCTTAACTGCCCTATTAGGGGCATCCCTATAGGGACAAATATGCACAAGAGCAATCTATTCGCCGACGATGTAATATTAACCCTAACGGACCCAAAAGCACCACTTCCCCAGGTGGTGCTTATTTTGCAACAATTTGAAGCCATCTCCTACTACAAGGTAAACTCCACCAAGTCACAAATGATGGGCACATACCAAAAATAGATGAAAAGACCCTAAGAACCGCATTCCCATTTCAGTGGTACCCCTCCTCCTTACACTATTTAGGCATAAACTTACCCCCTCAGTTGATGATTTACCTTCAGCAAACTTCTCTACATTGAAAATATCAATACAAAAAGAACTGGACCGTTTGGCCAAGTTCGAGCCTAGCTGGATGGGCAGGATGATACTGTATAGAATGCTTATTCTTCCCCGCATTCTATATTTCTTTAGAACTCTTACTGTGCCCATTCCTGAATCTATTCTCTCAATGTTCCACCAACAAATGAGCGGATTTATATGGAGAGGAGCAAAACCCAAAGTGGCATTCTCAATGAGGAGTAAGCCCTTAAAGTTTGGAGGTATGGGACTTCCCAATCTTCGCAACTATCATAAACTTTTTCTAATAGACCAAAGTAGATATTGGTGCAACACGGAATCAGCCAAAACGTGGGCCTCTATTGAATCATCCTTGGTGGGCATAACCAATTGGAGAGCACTCCTACTAGCAAACTTGCTACAGGCCCAGGGAGTCTTGCAATATCCCCCAACAGTGAAAGCTACCCTACAGGGGTGGAATGCAACGTGCTTTGGGTCAAATCTGGAATCAAACAAGACAAAAAAAATCCCCCTTCCATTACTTAGCTTAAAACATCTAATCCCTGAGCTTCCTTTAAATAATTGGCCATACAGAGCAACTATGACTATCTCAGACTCATACCAGGGGAATATCATGCTTTCTTCTCCCCAGATACAAGAGAAATACGCAACTCCAATCTCTGAATACTATACGTATTCGCAATATGCTAGGAGCCCACACAATTCTCTCCTCAACTTTACCGAACCCATTAAAAGACTTACTAAATGCAAATATAACACCGCAGAAAAAACTCTCAAAATCTATCAGTCATTTTAAAAAATTGTCAATTTCCTAAACTGGGAAAGAGACTTGAATAAAAAATGTCCATCAAAGGCGTGGGGTGAGGCTCTGACGAAGATCAATAGGTTTCAAATGTTTGAATATATTGTATTCTATGGAAAATGCTAATAAAAATTTAATGTTCAAAAAAAAGACAAATGAATAAAAGTGGTGAAAATAGCTAGTTTTGCCTATCTTGCCCTACAAAGAACAAAATAGAAAGTGATCAAAACGTCACATTGATCAATAAATGAAACCATTAAAAAGTACAACTCATCCTGCAAAAAACAAAACTCCCAGTTGACAAAAAAAGAATATTAAAGATCTTTTGAATACACAAAAAATATATTTTAAAAAAGTGTTCAAAAGGTGCAAAAGACCCCAATCCTATATAGATTTGGTAGTAACATCATAGTACCGGCCTGCAGAATTAATGTAACATGTTATTTATACTGATCGGTGAAAGTTGTTAAAAATAATTTTTAAAACATGCCAAAATTGCAGATTTTATTGCCTCTAGACAGAAATCTAATAAAAAGCAATCAAAATGTTATATGTAGTTCATACTGCAAAAAAACATGTCCTTATAGAGCTCCGGAGATAGAAAAATAAAAATGCGGCAACACAAAAGCAAATCTTTACAAGAAAAAAGGGTTTTTTGTGTACAAAAATAGTGAAACATAAAAAAAAAAAAAAAAAACTTTAAAAAGTTGGTATCGCCAGAATCATTCCGAGCCAGAAAATAATGTTATCACATTTAGGGTTTATTCACACGTCCGTATATCGGGCAGGTTTTCACGCCTGGCTGATATACGGTGTCCCTTTCTGCAGAGGGAGGATGCGGGTCGGGAGCAGTGCACTTAGCTCCCACCCCTTCTCCGCCCCTCGCCACTGTTTGCAATGGGAGCAGCAGGACGGGGCGGAGCTAAACCAACTTCCGCCCCCGCCCACTTATTCCTGCCCCCTCCCATTGCAAAAAGTGGTGAGGGGCAGAGAGGGGGCAGAGCTCAGTGCACTGCTCTGGGCCCACCTCCTACCCCTGCAGAAAGGGACGCCTTATATCAGCTGGGTGTGAAAACCCGGCCGATATGCGGACGTCTGAATAAATCATTATTTTGCACACTGAACGCTCTAAAAATGAAATAAAAAAAAAAAAAACTAAATGGCATAATCTTTTTTTCCCCAATCCCTCTAAAAAACAAAATAAAAAAGTTATCCAATACATGATATGTACCCAAAAACGATGCCATTAGAAAATACAAATTGTCCTGCAAAAAACAGCCCTCATACGGCTACGTTGGCGGAAAAATTAAATAGTTATGGCTCCTGGAAAAACGAGTTGTCATTGAGGCGCAAACAGACTAAGGGGTTAATGAGGTCAGCCAAACAGGTGTAATGCACCCTGCAGGCTTATAGCCTATGAGTGATGCCACTATTCAATCTGGTGGGCTGCCCTGCAACAAGTGGGCCACAATAGTGGAGACTCCCTGGGCTTCCCCAGTATTCATGAGACTACTTACTGCAAAAGTTACAAAAATAAGAAACATTAGTTGACATTTTGGCTAAAATACATGTTGACACCCTTAACATGCTGTATGCTTGTGCAAGTATAATCCCAAGCAGCCTCTGCCCCAATGTGTGGAGGGTGTGAGAGGCTGTTTATCAGTAGTTTGCACCTGCTTATCTCCTTAATATGTACTCTAACTGGTCTGCCTGCTGCTGGGGATGGTGTTCACCTCCTCTGTATATACCGTCATATCAGTAAGTATGGGTGCCTGCTATGTTTTTCTTCCATTGAAATGTCACAATAGAAGTAAGACTTTCCAGCCTGCAGTTTCCAAGTTAACTTTTTCACCCCTTTTTGACCATCAGCACTGCAATAGCGATGCACCAATCCAGTGGAACAGACCCCATCACTATTGAGTCCTTAAAGGGGTTGTCTCGCAGCAGCAAGTGGGGTTATACACTTCTGTATGGCCATATTAAAGGGGTTGTCCCGAGGCAGCAAGTGGGTCTATACACTTCTGTATGGCCATAATAATGCACTTTCTAATATACATTGTGCATTAATTATGAGCCATACAGAAGTTATAAAAAGTTTTATACTTACCTGCTCCGTTGCTGGCGTCCTCGTTCCCATGGAGCCCGACTAATTTTCGGCCTCCGATGGCCAAATTAGCCGCGCTTGCGCAGTCCGGGTCTTCTGTAATCTTCTATGGAGCCGCTCGTGCCAGAGAGCGGCTCCGTGTAGCTCCGCCCCGTCACGTGCCGATTCCAGCCAATCAGGAGGCTGGAATCGGCAGTGGACCGCACAGAAGAGCTGCGGTCCACGAAGACAGAGGATCCCGGCGGCCATCTTCAGCGGTAAGTATTGAAGTCACTGGAGCGCGGGGATTAAGGTAAGCGCTCCGGTAAACTTCCTTTACTTCCCTGCATCGGGGTTGTCTCGCGCCGAACGGGGGGGGGGTTGAAAAAAAAAAAAACCCGTTTCAGCGCGGGACAACCCCTTTAATGCACTTTGTAATATACATCGTGCATTAAATATTGGCCATACAGAAGTTATACACTTACCCCCTCCGGTGTTGGCATCCCCGTCTCCATGGCGCCGACCAAAGCCGCCTTCTCCCTGGATTAGACGCGCTTGCGCTGAAGGGGCCGCTCCGGCGTGCTCGCGCCGCACAGGGCTTCTGCGCAAGCGCGTCTAATCCAAGGAGAAGGTGGTTTTGGTCGGCGACATGGAGACGGGGATGCCAGCATCGGAGGGGGTAAGTGTATAACTTCTGTATGGCCAATATTTAATGCACGATGTATATTACAAAGTGCATTAATATGGCCATAACAGAAGTGCTTAACCCCACTTGCTATCGCGGGACAACCCCTTTAAATATAAGAAACATGGGTCAGTGTATCACATTACTGGAGATTCCGCCACAGATCTGAGACCGGTCTAACACAGATTTGAACACACTGGTTTTGCTTGGGCCTACCTGTCACTAGAACAGGATGCATTGTTCTTATGGATGCCTCGCTTGACCTTCAAGGGGCTGGGGGACCTTTGTTCTCTACAAGTCGCCTTCTCTAATTCAGCACTCCCTTCTGGGATATTGAAACCTAAAGCCCTCACTGACTGACTGACTGACTGGCCACTAATTCTCTCACTTCCCAATGTCGTAGAAACATGAAATTTGGCACGAGCATTGATTATATCATAAATAGGAAAAGTTAATGGGTCCCAACTCAATTATTCAATTCTAAGCGCAAAACAATTAGCGTCCAAATTTTACGTACATAATCTAATTCTCTCACTTCCCGATGTCATCATTATATATATATATATATATATATATATATATATTATATATATATATATATATATTTAAAGGAAACGTCGCATGGTTACCTCCACATGGTGTCTCCTGGGTAACGCAGAGAACTATGCAAAATGGTGAACTTATGTTTTTCCGGTATCTCTAAAGTAACCATGACTTCATAAGATTTTCCGTGTGAACACCAGATAAGCACCAGTACCAAATTAACTAGGGCGAAGCCGGGTATATCAGCTAGTCTGTATATATAAAATTGAATGTGTATGTCTGTCTGTTTGTCCTTTATGCGCTACTACACCATTCATCCGATCGCCATGAAACTTTGGGAAGTTGTTGAGTACACTCCTGGGAAGATTATAGGCATAGTACAACTATCCTACGAAAGGTTTCGCGCGTGCGAGCATCGTCGACAGTTACGACCCCCCCCCACGTAGATCGTTCAATTTCCATCATTGCCACTAATTCTCTCACTTCCCGATGTCGTAGAAACATGAAATTTGGCACGAGCATTGATTATGTCATAAATAGGAAAAGTTAATGTGTCCCAACTCGATTATTCAATTCTATGCACAAAAGAATTAGCGTCCAAATTTTACGTACGGAATCTAATTCTCTCACTTCCTGATGTCACCTATATATATATATATAAAAATGAATGTATGTCTGTCTGTCTGTCCTTTATGCGCTACTGCACCATTCATCCAATCGCCATGAAACTTTGGGAAGTTGTTGCGTACACTCCTGGGAAGATTACTGGCACAGTACATCTATCCTACGATAGGTGGTGCGCGTGCGAGCATCGTCGACAGTTATGACCCCCAGACAAAGATCATTTGATTTCCATTTCAAGCACGAAAGCAAAAGGCATTACGAGCAACGGGAAGCGTGTTCAACCAGAAAATGATGCATCCGCCGAACGTTTCGCAAGACAATTGCTGGATATTGATAATGCTGAGGTAAAATGAAAGCTGTGCTGTGATTGGTTGCTATTTCTTATACTACTGAGGTTAAATGAAAGCTGTGCTGTGATTGGTTGCTTTTTTATACTGCTGAGGTAAAATGAAAGCTGTGCTGTGATTGGTTGCTATTTCTTATACTGCTGAGGCAACATGAAAGCTGTGCTGTGATTGGTTGCTATATATTATACTGCTGAGGTAACATGACAGCTGTGCTGCGATTGGTTGTTATATATTATACCGCTGAGGTAACATGACAGCTGTGCTGCGATTGGTTGTTATATATTATACCGCTGAGGTAACATGACAGCTGTGCTGCGATTGGTTGTTATATATTATACCGCTGAGGTAACATGACAGCTGTGCTGCGATTGGTTGTTATATATTATACCGCTGAGGTAACATGACAGCTGCGCTGCTATTGGTTGTTATATACTATACCACTGAGGTAACATGAAAGCTGCGCTGTGATTGGTTGCTATTTTTTATATTGCTGAGGCAGAATAAGTTGCGCTGTGATTGGTTATTTCTCTTACTGCTGAGGTAAGATGAAAGCTGCGCTGTGATTGGTTGCTATATATTACACTGCTGAGGTAACATGACAGCTGTGCTGCGATTGGTTGTTATATATTATACCACTGAGGTAACATGAAAGCTGCTGTGCTGTGATTGGTTGTTATATATTATACAGCTGAGGTAACATGAAAGCCGCGCTGTGATTGGTTGCTATATATTATACTGCTGAGGTAACATGAAAGCCGCGCTGTGATTGGTTGCTATATATTATACTGCTGAGGTAACATTAGAGCTGCGCTGTGATTGGTTGTTATCTAGATATATAAAAACGAATGAATGTATGTATGTATGTCTTCGCAGCAACGCGCGACGGGTAAGCTAGTGGGGAATAAAATACATTTCTTTTTCAATTTACAGCAGTTAAATTAGCAGCACTACTGCAGTGATGGCTTTGTAGGCACAGGGTGGATTGGGAAAAGCTGCGTAGGCCGCCGAGAATAATATAGCGATTAGTATGTAATTCTACAGGGAGTGTGCTGGCCACTGTTTGATATCACTATTGACTTCTTGCCGTTATATCAGTTAAACATTTTTACTGTGGGTGAAACAATCAACAAGGTGTAAGCCATTTAGACACACAGCCAAAGTGTACAGAGAAAGGAGAAAAAAAAGGTTTGGCGGTTTGTTTACTAATACTTTCCAAAAGTAAGGGCTCACCCACACAGGCGTATGAGGCCCGCATACTACCTGGTGCAGGTAGCAATGTAATATACCCACTGCCAGCAGGGAAAGGAGTTTGGTGCCAGCAGTATTATTTGATTAGTTGAGCCTGAGCGCTGCCACTGCTTGGAAGCTGCATGCCAATGTAATTTAGCAATAGAGCTCTGCTCCCTGCCAAGCAGTACACAGGTTCCTTCTTTCTGCCACCACTGTGGATATTCTACCCTGAACCACCAATGTACCCAACAGTCTGTCCAGAGCCTGGAAGAGAGTACCGACTCCCGCAGCAAAGCGCAGTCTTTTCAGTGTGGCATGGGGGGCCTGTGGGCCCCTCTAGCATTTGGGCCCAGTTGCAACTGTGACCCCTATAGTTACAAAAACTGAACGTACTAGAGCTTATTAGAAGCTAGATGTATGTGTATTTGACTTGACAAAGACCACTGCTGTCTGTGGTCGAAACGTTGTCTATTTGGGCACAATAACGTTTTTTGCATAAAAGAATCCCTCCAGCTGCTGCTCCATATTTGCATTGGTTGGTCGTATTGGACCGGTCCACAGGATCCAGGACCGGATTAGGAGCGTGCATCCCTCTACCCTATGCAGGATTCCTCCCTTCCAACATTGAAGGTACGGTGTGTGCTGATGTCCACAACCCTATTGGAACTGCATTTGTGCGTGCCATGTGCAGAGAATAGAACAGATTGATGCAATGGGTTCAGTCACATGCATATACTGTTCCTGCGCATTTACACACCAAAAGGTCCCTAGAAGTCAATCGGGATGCTCAAATGCATGCAAAATATATAAGATGCAGGAAAAAACACAGCTGGAAGTCAGTAGGCTAATTATCCATTTCAATCCGCATACATTTGTGTGAAGTTGGCCCTACACTTGGCATTGACGGTCACATGAAGTGGGGGAAGAAAAGTTCTTTATTTCATAAAAGCAGTAAAACACTAGAATTTTACTGGCCCACACAAAGTTGGCATGCCCTTTTTACTGCAGTTTATGGCATAATAACCAAACCCAAGAAACAATGGCTGAATTATGTCTCATTTCCATTTTTTTCTCTAAAAATTTTATGGTGCCAATAAAAAAAAAAAATCCTCCAACAACAAACACGCCCTCATACTGCTATAGTGACGAAAACAAAGTTATCACTACTGCAAGGTGATGTTGAAAAATACAACAAAGTCATTACGGTGTTAAATTCTAGGTTAAAGGGAACCTGTCACCACGTTCTCAACCTTAGAACTGACGTCATGGGTCCAGCAAGGGATGAAAAATTAATCACTTCTAATACCTGTTTTCCTAACGAGCCCATGAACCTCTGCAAATAGGTTCCAAAGGTACCCCATGGCGTATATACCCTGTTTCTCCAAAAATATGCCCTAGTCTAATTTTAGGGGAGGCTCTAGTTACACGACATTAATTAAAAAAAAAAGAAAAAATACATTACTAAGCAGGCTCGGTCCAGGTCCCTCCCACTGCTCTCTCGAGGTTCGGTTATGGGATTCATAAATCCCACCTCCAGGAAGCGATGGCTGTGATTGGCTAAGCAGCAGTCGAAGGGCCAGTCAATGCAGCACTGGATGAACCAACGCGATGACTGTGATTGACCGCAGCTCAGCCAATTCATAAATCCCACCTCTACAACGCAATAGCTGTTTATTGGTTCTTCCACTGCTGCTCAGCCAATCAATGCAGTGTTGAATAAACTAATCACAGCCATCGCATTGGTTCATCCAGTGCTGCATTGATTGGCTGACAGCGGTTGAAGAACCAGTCACAGCCATCACTTCTTGGAGGCGGGATTTATGAATCCCATAACCAGGAAGTGAAATAGTATGAGCGGCCAAGGACTGCAGGAAGCACGTTGGAGTTGTGGAGAGCAGCGGGAGGGACCTGGGCCGAGCCTACTAGGTAAGTGTAATAAGACTTCCCCTGAAAATAAGACATAGTGCAAAAATTAATATAAGACATGGTCTAATTTTGGGGGAAACACAGTAATTGAACAAAGAAGAGTCATCTGGCCAAGTAGAAGGACCAATTCATAGCTTGCTGAGCTAACCCTACCCCCTTCCTTATGATAGACAGCATCCTCCATTACACAGGAAATCCTGTCTATCAAGAGAAAGGGGGTGTGGTTAGCTCAGCAGCCCAAGAATCAGTGTGACTTTTCTCAGCTCACCTGCAACTTTGGCACCTAATTGAGGGGGGAAGGTACATAACCTCATAATGAAGAGAGGGTGATAGAAGCAATTAATTTTTCCACCCCCTAGTGGCCAGTGCAGTCAGTTTTAGGGGTGAAATGGAGGAGACAGGTTTCCTTTGAATTATTTAAAATACGTAAAATGCAATATTCAGACAGTATAGATAAGTATGGTGACCTATTAAACATACTTAAAGAAATAATGTGTCAGCATTAGACAGAGGAGTGGGCAGCGAAACCTGTGTCCCTAAGGGCTTGTTCAGATGAGCGCTGTTTTCACGCTGTTAGCAGCGAGAAAAGAGCGGTGCTATAGTGCTGAAAAGATCGCGTGATCGGGCAACTTCAAGCTACAGGAAGTAGCCGTTCGCACAATCCGAGGTGTGTGCTTTCAAGGCTGCCATAGGAGCCTATGGAAAGGACGCAGGCAAAGATAGATCAGGTCCTATCTTTGCGCGCATCTCGGAGCAGACATGCGAGTTTGCACTCGCATGTCCTATTTTTGTTAGATGCGCTGATTCAGCACACCTAACATTCTCTCATGTGAACGATTCTATAGGAACCGATTAGTTCCTATAGAAGTGCTTTTTCACATGTCTCTTAAGCGCTAGAACGAACGAGGCTTAATGGCTAGGAGGTCAGAAGACAAGGATCTGCTATAGGCTCATGATGTGACAAGGGCCGATCCAGGGGCCTACTCTGACCACCCACCAACCTCCTCGGATACAGTGGCACCAACCTGGATAAACCTCAAACAGATAATTAGCCAATACCAACCAGCTTCTGCCGCTTAGAGAAGACCAGGAACTAGAAACCTTCTACCACTGCAATTATAACAATAGTAAAGCCAACTCCTGTGCTGTCAAGGACCCTCCAAGGTATGCAGGCTTGGAACCTTAAGTCTGCATAACTCACCCAAACCCATTTCCAACACTTCCTCCAGCCCAGAATTAAATGTCTAGGTCCAAGTCTGTGAGATGTACGCCATCTCTAACTATATACATCCCTTCAGTCTCCAACAGTGTATAAATAACTACTAAACCACCATTGAGACACACAAATTTTGAAATGGCCTTATCTTGGCTCTATTCGATGCAGCTACAGACACCGCGCCCCTCCATATTGTATGCTGAATGATCTCCGACCAGATCAACAGTTTTGGGTGAGCATCCCAGAAACAAACAATCCCATTTAATGCTTTTTATCAGATTACGCATAAGATAACTACCAAGGTAGTTACCCGCAGCATGCACTAACCAGGATATGAAGAGCCCCAGCCCACCATCTAACCCTGTCCTGAACTTGGTCTTACCTCATCCCACATAAGGTCCTGGAAACCCAACCAATGTACCAATGCTACTTCCATATCGAGACCTAAATACCTACCATTGAATAACACACCAGCACTCTTTTCTGCCCAATGGATATATGAATGTCCCATGATCCAGATAACACATTTGGAATGACATGAAGCAATAAGACATATATAAACAAAACACACCAACCAAGATCCATCAATAGACCATTACCCCAACTATGAATACTCCATTAAATGTGGGTGTACATACAAATGGTAATGACGAGACTTTCAGCACCCAATCCTTTTCACAAATGCACCCCCTTAGTTGCTGCACCGATAAAAGGTGTGTGACTGATGATCTAGTGGGCTCAGCCTCCACCCTTACATTAGATGATGGAAAACTGCAATCAATTGAAAATGTGACCGAGGGGTACCATCCAAATGCATTAACGTCAAGTCTACCTCCGGACGCACCAACATAAAATGTTCATGACTCATCGAACAGGTAACATAATCCCCAAATCTATGCAATTTCACTGCTAAACCTGGTTTATTGGTTTTTTAGTTACTAGATACTAAGTCCCCTGTCGCACAAAGCCACATTCTGCCACAAGATCCCCAATCACCCCCCATGTTCCATCCAATTCGGGCTAACTACCCTAACCAAAAAGCCCCGTAAAATGCCTAGGAAAATGCTAACTTGAGCAGTAACCATTTAAAAAAAATCAGAGCTACAAATCACATCCACCTGTAATAACCCTACCAGAAGATGGGAAGATACTGGACACAGTCTATCCGGAACCTTAGTGCCCCACACAAAACCCTTGGTCACTTCTTTTGCTATAAAACAACTTAGTAACATCTTCACTCCCCATCAATTTAAATAAATCGAATAACGCTGCCACTGACTGATGTAACAAAGCTGCTGAAACCTGAGACTCAAAAAGTAGAGATGAAAAAAAGAGAACATACCAGTAGGCTGACTCCAACAATTCCCAGCCTCCAACCAAGAATCCTCCAGACGAAACCACTGTTTCCTTACCCTTACATAGCTTTCCCATGTCGCCGGCGCCAAAGACTGCTTTACCCACTCTAAATATTGTGCTAAACCACATTCCACAGCTGTTCTAGACATGGCACTGGTTTCGCTCAGCTTCTGGGACCAAAACCAGAAAATGCTCTAACTGTAGACAAGACAAAGCATCAGCAATGTGATCATCAACACCCGGGATATGAACCGACCTAAATATAATATTCTAGTGGAAACATGTCAACACCAACTGACGCAGTAAAGCCACTACTGAGGAAGAACTAGCAGATTGGCTAATGCTTGCACACACCACCATGTTATCACTATGAAAAAGCACTGATTTGTTTGGCAGCTTAACTCCCCCAATCTCCACAGATACTAATATAGGAAAAAGTTCCTGGAAACCCAAATTGATGGTCAAACCTCTCTCTCCACGACTCTGGTCAACAACCACACTCTACTTCCCTTGAAAATATGCCCGCACCCAAGTGCTCCCACAGCACCCATAAACAGATGCCACTCCCCGTTGAATGTACACTCTGGAATCCACAATGTCTCTCCATTGTAATCTTCCAAAAAGGTATCCCCTACCCTCAAGTCTTCCCTATGCATTTGCTTCAGCCAAATGAAATAGTTTGGATTCTTAATTCAGTAAGGGGGCATGGCTAGCAGCAAAGCAGAGTGGGTGTGCCCATTGGTGGCTCAAATGTTATAGTCAAATCTACATAGTATACTGGCTGTATACCTACCAATCCGAGTGCTCGGAGCAGCGGGTGGAGGTGATTGACTCCCTCTAGTCTTATGCCTGCCCTTTCCTCTGATTTCCTGGGCCTTGCAGGCTGGCAGATACAAGTCAGGCCTGATGTGGCCTGGAAGCCTAAGCTTCAGAAGTCCTGGCGGTGCAGACCCCCGAAACATTCCTGGTGGGACATATTCACTGCCTACCTGCGAGTGGATGGATATCTCACATCAGAGCTCAGTGGGGATTCCTGCTGCTCTCCCATGTGGGTGGGAAGCTTCGCCCGGCAAATGTTTTCCTCCACATTAGTGAGGGAGTATATTCACCACAGGCCATGCCACTGGAAGTCACGGTGAGACCCGGGGGCTGTGTACCCCACGCAGGCACATGCAGCCTTCCTGTGTCGGGAGATGATTCTTTTGAATAAACCATGAACTGTGGGGCATAAGATGCTGCATATGATTAAGGAGGGCACATCAACACTTAAAGCGGCCCAAAACATACTGCGGCTGTGGCACTCATTGCTCTAGGCCTCACAGCTTATAGAGAAAGAGGAAAGTAAGAGGAGAGGACTACTCTCCCCAGCAGCCCAACACAGTTTTTTCAGGGGATACTACCACTATATCCTCTTCACTTATTGACTCTGCCTTATAGGAAACTGCAATGCTCAAAGTGGTCAAAATGTTCAGAGTTTTAGGTCATTATGTACTATTGTTACGTCGCAAGACTAGATGCATGCTCATACGGCCTGCTTTCTATACTAATACTATGAGCTTGCATAAAGCCATGGTTGATTCAAATCTGTACTCCCGATCATTTTGGCTCTAAAGCGGCTCACAACATGACCATTCAAACCATTTGCCATTTTCCATATTATGCTTGAGACATTCTTGACTCACTTGTTCGCAGACCACCAGAGTAATTTGCTGGAGTTATCATTTTTCTTATTATTTTTAATATCAAAAGCATTAATACTCTATCTAAAGTTTATCTCCACTAAACAATGGGCCATACGTGCGTGAAATCCACAGGCTCTAGAAAACTTAGATTTTTTCCCCCTGCTCCTGTTTTTCATGGCCCCAATGGAAGCACAGATTCCAATGACCAAAATATGGGGTCGGATCATGTGACAACTGTACCCCAGGAACGCTATCCCATTTCACATGAATCTTCAAGTGGTTTCTCCTCTCCAGGAATAGCGAAACGTGATTTAACTTCCAAAGAAACTACCAAAAGAAGTTTCCCTAACTCTACAGGCCTCCCCTAATTCCTAGACACCTTCTCAAAAAGGATCCCGTACCACTACTGCTGAAGATTCCAGTATGGAAAACCTCTGCTGTTGTCTACAAACATATCCAAGTACAGATAATCCCTTAACTACCAACACAATGAAGGAGCTACTCCTGTCCCTCCAAAAAGATATCTCCCGGGATATGCAAAAGATCTCCAGTCAACTCCAGACCAATATCGACCATTTTGTCCTGTTGAAGAAAAGAGGGGTCTAGTCTAAACTGCAAAAAACAAGCCCATTTACGTGAAAAAGTCATAGACCTTGAGGATAGGTCACGAAGAAACATCAAATTCCAGGAGATTACAGAATCCATACCCCCTGCTGACCTCCCTCATTATCTACTCCAGCTTTTTCATACGCTGCTTCAATCTTTATCTCTACTGGAATACACCATCGACAGAGCACACAGGATCCCTAAAGCTCATTCTGTCTCAGAAGCTGCACCACGGGATGCTCTCCTTAGTCTATTAAAAATGGATACGAGCCAGAAGCTTCTAAATGAGGGGAGGCAAAGAGGATCTCTACCAGCCCCATAGGTAAGGTAAAGTCTCCTGGTGCAAGCACCGAGTCAAGACTGACTTCTAGGGTGATGTCACATCAGACTGTTTTTGCGGGGTAGTTTGCCACTGCCTTCCCCAGTCATCTTTTACCCCCCAGCAAGCTGGGTACTCATTTTACCAACCACAGAAGGATGGAAGGCTGTGTCAACCTGGAGCCGGCTCCCTGAACTCCCGACCCACAAACTTCAGGTCACGAGCGAGAGCTTAGGACTTCAGAGACCTAACACTCTGCGCCACACGGGCTCATACCATCCCTATAGACAGCTGTATTAACGTTTCCTGACTTTTCTCCAGCACCTCTACAGCTTCACAGACAATTCAACCCTGTTACTTCTACTCTCCATGGCTAATATCAAATACAAATGGGGCTTCCCTATTAAGCTCATTATTTCAAGAAATGGCACATTTCACGTGGTAACGTCGGTAACAGGCAGTCTGTCACTTTTGAAGAAATGGGACATATACATTCCTGCTGAACAAACCACACTTCCTTCAACAAACAAGTCCCCATCTCGGATCACACCAGAATCTTACTAACAGAGAACCAATGGTCGTCATTCCTTAAGTAAGTACTTTTGCAACGTCACTACTTTTTAAACTTTTCAAATTGCTTGTTAAACTTTTTTTCATACTTATTTGCATTATGGAGCTCCTCATAATGTTGAAATATGGTAATACCCCCAAAATTATTATTCACCCTCTGCACGGTGTGCACTACGTGAACACTATTATACTGCTTTTCAGTTCTCTCATTTATTGCTGTGTTGTCTTTGTTCCTGTTTTATTAGACGTCTTTTTCGTATGATATATGTCCACTATTCTCTGTCAGTCATGAAGGCAGCGCAGTACCCTTGTTCACTTATAAACCATGCCCTTTTTTTTTTTTACTTAAAGGGGTTCTGTCCCTAAAAAAGAAAAATACTCTACTTATCTATTCCTCCCCCATCAGTCTACTTACCAGATCTTCACCTCCCTTATTTTCTCCTGTCTTCTGCAGTCAGGGGGTTTCACTTCAGCTCTAGCCGCCTGATTCTGCCTCTTCCTGTGAGGTCACCTACATTAGGTTGGCAGTCTGCAAATGTACGTTATGTCACAGCTCACAGGCCAGCAGGGGGACTGCCTATCTCCTTCAGAGATTGTTCAAGCCAGCTGTCTCTGAAATAGATTACAATTCCTTCCTAGGCAGTGAAGCTACAGCACAGGGATGTGACCTTCACTGACCCAGCAGGAAGGCGTTTGTGATAAAACAGCCTTCATAACAAGCTGGGCCCAGACTGCAGTGAGCTGACCTGGGGCACTGGAGAAGCTCAACCAGGAGAAGATGTGATAAGGAGACTGACAGGGAAGGAATAGGTAAGTTTAGATATTTTTTTTAATGACAAAGCCCCTTTAATGTTAAGGGTCTTAGCAGCTCATTGAAGCACAACAGCCTGCTATGGCACCAGGTCCTCAAATCACTTGCTGATATAGGTTTTCCTCAAATAACACATTTTGTAAAAGACACTTGCTCCAAGTGCTTGTATCCTAAATTCCCATATAATTTCTTTTCTTAATGGGGTTAGATGTAAGAAAGGGGAGTATTGATTGCAATCAATCAGTAATTCAGTATTATTTTCTCAACAAAATTTGCATCTAGATCCCCGAGTTGTTTTTTGATCCTAGTTTGCGAAATTAATAATGCAACTTCCAATTTTGTAAATGTATGTTTTTCACACAAGCGACAAGCTCGATTTTTTTTTTTTTACACATGTTTTGAAAGAAACTGCTAAAATCCAAAAGAGTACTTAATTGGAGATTTTAAATTTTGTCATGGACCTGTCTCTGGATTCTACCTCCAGATCCAGATTACCCTCCCTGACATTACAATTACATGTCTGGTGTCGGTACTATTGTACCTTGTCACCACCGGAAGCTAGGGGTTTGACAGGGCTTGCATTGAGGAATGCCCATGTCACGCACTTAGCTTCCAACTGGCTGAATTCTTCCCTGGCATACAATCCGCGGGGGACCGCACAAAATTTTCTGCAGCCTCCTCTCCACGCCGTGTGGCCTCCTGTTCCGGCGGCGCACGCTGTCACAGGGTTCCCGGCTTCTCTGCCCGCTGTACTCTCCACACTGCACCAGCTGCTGACTGGCACCTCCACTGCTGTCCCCCCCGTCGGCGAGGACCACTGCAAAAGTTGTCCACCCTCCTCCCCACGCCGCAGCCGGGAGCGCTGTTACAGGGTTCCCCGCTGCTCTGGCCGCCGTACTGTCCCCTCACCACTCCCGCTGCTGACTGGTACTTCCACTTGTGACCCCCCCCCCCCTCGTCAGCCGCTGCTGGTGGGGTCCGCTACAAATTTTGTTCACAATCCTCTCCACGCCGCAGTAAAGTGGCCTCATGTTCCCCTGGGCCACACTGCAGCCTGGAGCGCTGTGACTGGCGTCCTCGCTGCTCTCCCCGCCATAGTGTCACTTTCGGTAATGTACCCCCTGCGGCGGGTGACTGCTGTGACTCACCACCCGCAGCGGTCAGGGGAGATTTAAGGGGAATGCCTGCTCCGGGGACAGTCTTAGCAGCGTCTGCATTGATTTTTGTCTGGCCTGGAGGGTTAGGGTTAGTTTTCCTGTTAGGATTAGATTATTTGCTGTAAATGCTTCCATGTTACAGGTGTAACATGGAAGCATTTACAGCTAATAATGTAAGCCTAACTGGAAAAAGAACCCTAACACTAACCGTCCAGCCCAGGCTAAAATCAATGCAGATGCTGCTAGGACCTGAGAGGACCTTCACGAAATCAGCCAATCAGGAGCTAGGGGTGTGACAGGGGTGTCCCTCCAGACAAGCCCTGTCAAACGCCTAGCTTCCGGTGGTGACAAGATACAATAATACCTCTGGTGTCTTCATGGTTCTGAGAGAGATTATACTTTATCTTCACCCCATTCTTGTTACTCAAAAATTGACTTTTTCCCCCAGATATTAAGTATTTGGAGGAGGTTTTATGAACAGAGATCGGAATCATTACTTGATCAGACCACGCCCCAATATCATTACACAAGAAATTTCCTCACTCTCCCCCCTGCCCATGAAGACTTAATGAATATATTCTTTCACATCCAGAATATGAATCTAAATTGAAAAACAGAATTGAAAATGTTCTTCACTATTAATTCTACATCAGTCCCTAGCACTTTTTCAGGTTGGAATGCTCATAAAGCCTGCATGAGAGGCTTGTTCATAAAAAGATTGGAAAAATGGTTGTAAATGTTTTAAAAACGGTCAAGCCGAGGATTCGTCTTGAACTGTTCACTGTCTATGGCTTGGTCTTCCACGTTTTGGGGACATGGCAACAGTCAAACTGGTAAGGACTATTCTTTATACCAATGTAATATGAATGTCACTTAGCAACGCTTGATTCTCCCTAGCGGAGCTGTTGGCTAAAGCACAGCAGCGCCGCTAGATTTAACGTAGGAACTTTGACCGGGCCTGACGAGTCACTCAATGTATCAAACTCAAATTTTATGATTTTACGGCGGTGGTGAGGATGCAACAAATCTAATGACACCAAAATCATCCACCAAAGGTCACGCAAAGGGGTCAAAGTGTGGTGCAAGAGAAGCCTGTAGGCTTTTTAATATTAGATACAGCTCTAGGGCTAAAAGGAAAAAAAAAATAGGAGAAATTAATCCACTTGGTCACTCATATTAATTTCATTGACTCTTTAAATAAACCAAATCTAACGCCTCAAAGAATGGACAAGTTATTTAAATTATGTTCCAAACTTCAGAGCCTTTTGACTCCCCCCCCCACCCCCCCCCCAAAAAATGAACATGCAATTCTATGCCCATGATAACTGTACTGGGGCACTGTTGGCCAAACAACTAAAGAGTATGAAAGCTAAGGAAAGAAAAAAAATTCTTTTAGATCCCAGTGTTCATAAAATTACTTACCCTCAAGAAATTGCTACCACAACTGAAGGAAATTTCAAGTTTCCTTCAGAGTATTAACCTCCCTTGTCTGCCGGCCAGCTAACCAATTAGTTTTCCTTTTGGCACCAATCTCGTACTCGAAGTCCAATAGGCTATTAAAAACTTAAAATCCATTAAATCTCCAGGCGCAGATGGCTTTTCCGATGGATAATACTAAAAAAATATTCTTCTCTTGTCCCCCTACTTGGTATCAGAATTCAACATAACAATGATGGGTTGTGTCTTCCTTCCAGAAATGTTCAAAGCCCTAATTCTCATCTTGTCTAAACTTGCTAAGTAAACCATATCTCCAGCTGCTTTTTGTTCTGTTTCCCTACTGAGCATGGATGTCAGGATCTATGCTAAGTTTCTTAGTAACAGACTTTTCTATTCTCCCAGTGTTGGCTGCTGGAGACCCAAGTGAGATTTATCCCACAGAGACAAGCTCCTGACGTAAGCCGCCCGTTCCTGAACTTCATTAGAACTGCTGAGCTTGGCCGTATACCTGCTTTGTTTTTAGCTTTAGATGCAGAAAAAGCATTTGACGAGATTAACTGGGGCTATCTCAAGGCCACGTTAGAAAAATTTGGTTTCTTGGATCCTATTAAATCTGCAATTTTGTCATACTCTACGCCATCAGCACAGGGTTTCATATCTGGATGTATTTCCCCTCTATTTACAATTTCAAATGGCACTTGTCCTCCTCATGGAACCTTTAGCTGAACAGACTAGAATAAATTAAGACATTAAAGGGGTTGTCCCGCGAAAGCAAGTGGGGTTATACACTTCTGTATGGCCATATTAATGCACTTTGTAATATACATTGTGTATTAAATATTGGCCATACAGAAGTTATACACTTACCCCCTCCGGTGCTGGCGTCCCCGTCTCCATGGCGCCGACCAAAGCCGCCTTCTCCCTGGATTAGACGCGCTTGCGCAGTCTGCCCTCTTCTGTCCGGCTCCGGCGTGCTCGCGCCGCAGAGGTCAGAAGACCTGTGCGGCGCGAGCACGCCGCAGCGGCCCCTTCAGCGCAAGCGCGTCTAATCCAGGGAGAAGGCGGCTTTGGTCGGCGCCATGGAGACTGGGACGCCAGCACCGGAGGGGGTAAGTGTATAACTTCTGTATGGCCAATATTTAATGCACGATGTATATTACAAAGTGCATTAATATGGTCATACAGAAGTGCTTAACCCCACTTGCTTTTGCGGGACAACCCCTTTAAGGGAATAAAAACAGGACTTCAAGAGCATATAAAGGGCTCTATGATGATGTCATTTTGGCACTAACAAACCCTACTTCTTCCCTAAAACAAAAAAAAATTACAGAAAGCAGCCATATACTTACTAATATAGGAGGACAGGCATATACACCCAATTATTCCCCCAGCATCTTTCTGATAAATACTGATAGATGCAAAGTATTTGCTGATATTTTGGCCAAAATATGTGAGCTCACAACCCATCATCCAGGGTCTTCACTTATTGTGAGTCCCCTCACCATTGGGTTGTGGGCTCACGTATTTTGGTCAAAATATCAGCTAATACCTCGTATCTATCAGTATTTATCAGAGATGTGCAGTGCGGCTTTGAGTGCTGGGGGAGCCCAGTGTGCCAGTGCCGGTGTGCTTTGCCTTTGGGGTGCAGGGCAACCGTCTGGATTCAAATATGGTGTCATTAATAGATTGTAAGCCTGCATGGTTCACTACATGTACCATGTGGTCTGAAACCCTACACATACTTTTTTTGTGCAGGACTAAGCACCAAGCAGCCATCCCCCTCAGTATAAGGAAGGTGTGTGAGTGGCTGAATTATCAGTGTCCTTCAAATGTGCAATTTGCTCCTCCATATAGCAGTTTGGCTGTCTGCATGTTGGGGGATAAGTGGTGCATATACCTGCCCTCCTGTATCAGTATATTCGTAAGTATATGGCCATTCTCTGTGATTTTGTCTGTTTTTAGATTTCCCTTTCTGTGTTTTTTTTCCTTCCATAAGAACAGGCCCAATCTATATTTTCTGATTTTGGAAAAAAAATCATGTTATAAGATAAATAACACAAAATCTCAGTTATTAAAGGGGTTTCCCGGTCACAAAGTCACTTTTTATCTAAGCCTATTCTTGTATAGCAATCAATAAAATAAACACCTCCAAATACCTTTTATCTTGTTTCTTCAGGTCTTTCTGCTCCTGCATCCTCACTCCTTGTTTGTTTACATGCTCAGCCTCAGTGACTCTTTCCTCCTCCTTTCCTCTTTGGTTCCCATGAGCCCTCAGGCTGCTCTGCCAACACTAAATACCCACAGGACCCACACCGGCACATCCACCCCCCTCCATCACCACCTCTATGAGGCTTCCAGTCACTTGCAGCATCCAACCTGTATGTTACCTCAGTCCTGCAGTACCTACGTCTGTAACCCTCAGGCCAGCCGATTAGGAACTGTCCATTCGCTGCTGCTGATGCTGATGCTGGCTGACACTTCTCAACTGCTATCTGCTAGTATCTAAATGCCCCACTTCCACACCAGTACCCGTGCAAAAGTTCAACTCGGGCCTCCCCCCCGCCACCTGTAAACCATGCTGCCTACATCCGCAAAATGCCGAATTTACATGTATGATCCAGCCTTGGCATAAGCTTTTCAAGAATGACTTATTTCCTGGACCCCATGAAAAATTTTTTGTAGCCCCTTAGGCTAATTTCACACGGGTGAGTGCGATATCGAGCCATGAAACACAGCCTGATATTGCTCTTGCCAGCATGCAATTTCACCGTGGATGCAAAAATGGCTGGCTTCACTCCAGGCATATAGCGATCCTCCGCCGTGTCTGACAATGGAGAAACCTTGCACCGGATCATGTGCGGCCAGTACATGGTGCGTTGCTGCTGCCGGCCCAGTTGAAAACAATGGGAGATGCGATGCGAGAGCATGCACAAATATAGGGCACATGTGGTGGTCCTGTCATTCGCTCTTTTTGGGAACCAATTTTTTTCCTTATTCTGTATTATTTTGTGGTCCCGGACCCAGCGCTGGCCCTTCGCATCCAAATAGGATTCCTCTTTTCTATTCAGTTATTAGCTCTCATTTTCCTTGTATCTTGGTAAGCAATAGCAAACAAAAAACAAAACAAAAAACAGAACTCCTTGGATGCACCTTCTCTTAGCAAAGTTCTCAATTCTATTAAGCTTACATACCCTTGGAAGGAGCTATACTCCACATTTTCTTCCTAGGCACCTCGGGCAGAATACCTTGCCAAGAATCCTTCATAATCAACCACACGGATTAGATTACTCCATTTATGGAACTATGTTGCTAGCCTACAGCCCCGCTTGGATAACAATGTATTATTTCGACCTGTTTAACGCTTGTTTTTCATACCTACTGTTCCTTTAGTCGTGGTGGACACTATTTCACCTTACTATTAACACTTACCTATCTTTTTCTTGTCTTCATATCTATTTTATCTGAACACCACTTTAAATACTTATCAGATTGTAGATTATGGCTTCCCTGCTAAATGTGTGTTCTGGACTTGAGTGGTTACCTCTAAAGTTTGTTTCGTTTTGTTAAAGGGGTTGTCCCGCGCCGAAACGGGTTTTTTTTTCTTTTCAACCCCCCCCCCCCCCCCCCCCGTTCGGTGCGAGACAACCCCGATGCAGGGGTTAAAAATGAACACCGGAGAGTGCTTACCTGAATCCCCGCGCTCCGGTGACTTCTTACTTACCTGCTGAAGATAGCCGCCGGGATCTTCTCCCTTGGTGGACCGCAGGGCTTCTGTGCGGTCCATTGCCGATTCCAGCCTCCTGATTGGCTGGAATTGGCACGTGACGGGGCGGAGCTACACGGAGCCCCATTGAGAAAAGGAGAAGACCCGGACTGCGCAAGTGCGTCTAATTTGGCCATTAGACGCCGAAAATTAGACGGCAACCATGGAGACGAGGACGCCAGCAACGGAACAGGTAAGTGAATAACTTTTGATAACTTCTGTATGGCTCATAATTAATGCACAATGTACATTACAAAGTGCATTAATATGGCCATACAGAAGTGTATAGACCCACTTGCTTTCGCGGGACAACCCCTTTAAATAAAAATAAATCTTATTTGTATAGCGCCAACTTATTCCGCAGCACTGTCAGGTTATTTATTACCCCCCACCAAGCTGGGTACTCATTTTACCAACCTCGGAAAGATGGAAGGCCGAGTCAGCCCTGAGCCGGCTAGCTGAACCATGGGGGGATTGAACTCAGGTCGTGAGCGAGAGCTTAGGACTGCATTTCTGCAGCCTTAACACACTGCACCTCACAAGGCTATTTTCAAAATAACATCAGTTAAAAAAGTAGTGCAACGAAAATAAATTAACCTTCTAAATCATACTGACCTATAAAATTGTTTCATTTTTACGCCTTAAAACTGTACCCTCGCAAAATGGCAAAATTGCAATTTTCCATTTCATTCTACTTAGAAAATTTTAAAAAGTTTTCCAATACATTAAATGGTACATTAAATAGTACCATTGAAAAATACAACTCGTCTAACAAATAACAAGACCCCAGACAGAAAAATAAGAGTTATGATTGACACCAGGGAGGAGAAGCCACAGAAAGAAAAAAAGCAACATATTTAAGGGGTTAAAGTGGGCTGCTGCTCTTCAAGAATTCTCTTTATAGTGGACTGTCAGAGAGGTTTCTTATGGGCGAATCAATTTCTTTGTACAGATAGCACATTTGTACACAAGTCCCCTGAGCTTAGCTTTCTGGGGGCAACATAATTGTCAGCCCAATAGTAAAAGAGGGAGGGAATATTATAACGGTCCTTCCCACTTTAGACCCATATTACTGACAAACATTTACTGGGCCTGGATTCCTGCGGTGCTCAGCTTATTCCAAGATAGCGGAGGAATCACCTACTTAGGATAATCTGACTAAAAGGGTTAGGTTAACTGCACCTGGACGAGCGCGATATGGGGTTGTGAATCCCGCTTGCAGATCGCGCTCCCCACCATGTGAAATCGCCACGGATGGGAGGCAGTTTCTTGGCCAAAACAGCCTCGTATCACTTCATGCCATCTACCACGGAGATCATACTTTTGGAGTAGAGCTGTCCAATGGAGCCAGAGAAGAAGGGCACCTGAAATGGACAGCCACAAACCAGGGATGGGACGGCGAGAATGGTCTGTCCTGTATTCGTAAAGGTTGCAGCTCGCATAGCAAGACTGAAGTAGGGAATCTGCTCATTGAAAATTAGGTATCATCAACCAACAATGACCCATCAGCCAGACCATGGCAGTCCAAAGGAAGCAAGAAAATGGCCACGCGGAAAAAAAAGCAATTGTTAAAAAGTTCACTGCAAAAATCGTGTATCCTGCGTCTCCAAAGGCGTATGGAACAGCACAATCAACAGTGAGCCGTTTTAGGAAATGGACTTCCAACATTAAATAACTAAGGTCAACAAAGCAAAAAACATAAACAAGTACAATATGACAGACGAGTTTGGGAGTTAGAAGTAATCACTACTTGGGTTGTATTGGGTTCGACAGCCTTGTGTCAGATCACTTTGCCAGAGTTCGCCAGAGAGGAGGCTTGCCGGTACCCAATGAGATGCATTTCCCAGGCTGAGTAGAAGATAGAGGCAGAAGCTGTAAGAATTTCCAGATCTCTCAGCTCATTGATGGAGACCAATTTCACACGGGCAAGCACAATATCGGGATATGAAGCTCAGCCCAATATCATTTTGAGATTGTGCGATTTCCCTGTGGATGTTAGGAGTTTGTGTACAAAAGAGCCTTGCATCACTTTATGGAAGTAGTGATCATCCTTTCAGTCCCGCCAGAGCACTGGCAAGCGTTTCCCATTGTTTTCAATGGAAAACATTGCATTGCATCCACTTCACACACTGTGCAAGGCTTTTTCCCAGCACCATTGAAAACAATGGACAAGACGTTCCGAAGGAACACCCAGAGACAGGATATGCCGCTACTTTTCCCCGCAAAAACTGCTCATGTATATACAGGATTCCATTCAAAAGAATGAAGTTCATATTTGTGCGTCAATGCACTAATCTCGCATGATTGTCTCGGCCGTGTGAGGTGGGGGGAGGGCATTTTCCTGTTGAAAGTTAACATCTATTGGAGATATATACGTCCCATCTAAAGCAGATTTGGAGGTCTCACTTTCTTTTTAAGGTGAGGATAGAAGCATTTCCAAAAATTTGGCATTTATGTTTAATCCTTTTATTAATTTCAGAGGTATGACATAAATGCAGAATTCAAAAGTAATAATTACAATAAATTGTAGCAGAGTTGCCGAAGGACCATCTATTTATACTCTGTATAGGACTGCGAGCCGGGAGAGGGGGGTGAAAGTCCATATAGCCCAAGGGTGCTGAGTTTGTATATCAATTCCAAGTCAGAGTTGAGATCCCTTCTGGAATGTTTACTTAACTTTTCAGCTTAGAGTAAACCAACATTGAGGGAAAGGTAAATAAAAGAGAAAGAGCGAACAAGGGATAGAGATATAAGAGGGAGACAAAGACGGACAGAGTAGGGGCTAGAAGAAGAACTGATAAGAAGAGAGGGAGGTGGGTGATGGGAAGAAACAGAGCTATGAGTAGGGTCGGAAAAGAACAAAAAACTAAAGAATCGGATATGGGAAAAATGTGGTATTTATGACTCCGGAACGACAACTAGGATGTATTTCTGCATAATGGTTTGTTTAGTGCCATAATATAACATTTTGTCCACTTTGTCACCTGGTTTGCCATCTGCTCATTCTGGACCAAATAAGTGGTAAACATTGTCCATTTCCAAGTGGTCTACGAGTAGCTGCAAAGTGAACTCCTGATAGAGGGCTGTGACTGGAGGGTTTAATTCTTCATAGGTTTCAGAGAGGCCTCAAATCCTGAGGAGTTCCTCAAGTTGAAGTAGGGCTGAGCCTTGGTCAGCTCTCAGAGAATCTATTTCCCCGTTGTGGGCTTCTAGCGCTTCTATAGCATTGCTCATTTCGTCTTCTAACTCATTGGTCCGAGAGCCAATGTGACGGAGTTCCCGAGGACAATGAGAGTTGTGGCTTGTAGCTCCTGTTGTAGTAGGAGCTTGAAGCAGTCAATGAGAGGCATCTCATGGCAATTTGTGGTTGTGAATGAGGGCATAAAGGAGCTTCAGTACCACGTTCCTATAGAAATTTAGGGGAGGCCAAAAAGTGGTCGTCTGAAGCGGAGGGCAGGAGATTCAGCATTACGGAGGCGGTAATGCTTGGTGTCTCTTACAACCACTTCTCTTGCTTGTCTTAGCAATGCACCAGTTGAGCAGTAGCAAAGTTAGATAACGTGTACAAGCTTATATTCCCTATACTGTCATCAAGACATGACTGTTGCAAGACCGTGTTAATGCTTGGGCATTTCAGTAAGATAGCCACTGACAGCCTGAGGAGGCCGGTAATTTATGCTTCAGGGGGCGATTGTGTAGACCCCATACATGGGGGATCCCAGAAAATGTAGGGTTGTGTGTGAGCCAGCATCTCTGCAGGAGCAGTCCCTCTAATAAGCTAAGAGAACTGTCTTTTTCTAGGCAAGTATAAAGAATTGATGTTTAAGTATCCACTAGGTGGCAGCAAGGACCCGCTTTCTCTTCAAACCAGCGTTTTCCAAGTTTGAACAAAAATGTTTTACCATGATAAAAATAAAAAGCTGAAAAGGACACGGATTACTTACCGGTAGTCCCTTTTCCAGGAGTCATCACGACGGCCCCATTACATATGGAGGTTGCCCTCTGACCCAGGTAGGGACAGGAAGAGTTTAAAAGCACCTCCCTTTCCACCCATGCTTCAGTGACTTATAAATCATTACGGTGGACAATGTTTACTAAACCAAATTTTACCTTTATTCGGTCATATTTACATTTGAAGAACATAAATTATTCTTAAAGGGGAGGGAACTATGGGCCGTCGTGATGACTCCTGGAAAAGGGACTACCGGTAAGTAATCCGTGTCCTTCCAGAGCGTCATCCCGACGGCCCCATTACATATGGAGTATACCAAATTATACGTGGCCCTAGGGTGGGACTACTGCCTGAAGGACTTTACGTCCGTAACTCAGGTCTTTGTCCGACTGGACGTTAACCCTGTAATGTCGGGTAAATGTATGTATACTCGACCAGGTCGCCGCCTTGCAGATCTGCTCGGCAGACGCCTGGCCTTTTTCTGCCCAAGAGGAGGAAAGAGAGCGAGTGGAGTGAGCTCTAATTTTTCCCGGAGGGTCGAGACCCCTGGCTTTATATGCCTCTTGGATGGCGGTCTTGATCCACCTCGCGATGGTGCTCTTAGTTGCCGTCTTTCCTTTTGCCGGCCCCTGAAATTGAATGAAGAGGTTATTATTTTTACGGAAAGAGCGGGTGGCCTCTAGGTACGCTAGAACAGCTCTCCTAACGTCTAGGTTATGAAATTCTCTCTCTTTCTCGTTACGGGGATTTTGACAGAAGGAGGGCAGAGTGATCGTCTGCTCCCTATGAAATTTTGACACTACCTTCGGAAGGAAGGCTGGGTCTAGTTTGAAGGTAATCCTGTCGTCTTGTATTACCATGTATGGTTCAATACATTGTAATGCTTGCAATTCCCCTATTCTCCGAGCCGATGTTATGGCAACTAAAAGGGTAACTTTTAGTGTGAGCAGCCTCAAGGAGAGTTGTGAGAGGGGTTCGAAGGGGGATTGGCAAAAGCTAGTTAAGACTATATTTAGGTCCCAGGTAGGAAAGGTTTCTCTAACAAAGGGTCGAAGCCGTTCTGCCCCTTTGAGAAACCTACGCACCCAGCGGTGTTCTGCCAAGGGAAAATCTAGATAGGACCCTAGTGCTGCTGTATGGACTTTAAGGGTTCTAGGACTAAGGCCTTTTTCTAGGCCTGCCTGCAAAAATTCCAGGATTACGGGAATGTCAATTCCTGGGATTTTCCCTGGCTCTATTTTACAGAACTCTGTGAATTTTTTCCATATCCTATCGTAGATGGCTATCGTGATAGGTTTACGGCTTTTTGTTAGGGTAGTAATTACATTATGGGAGAGTCCCTTCCCACGCAGTATCATGCTTTCAGCATCCATGCTGCTAGCTTCAATTTCTCGACCCCTGGGTATGTTAGTGGGCCCTGGAGGAGAAGATCTTCTACGGCTGGTAGTAGGAATGGACCCTGGATCGCCAAGGCTTTTAGCAGGGGATACCAGGGCCTTTTGTCCCACATAGGGGCAACTAGTATGACTGACGCCCGGCTGGTTTGGATTTTCCTGAGGGTGCGGGGGATCAGTGGGAAGGGAGGAAAGGCGTAGGCTAGGTCCATGTCCCAGCTTTGGGACAGGGCGTCTACCCCGCGTGGATTGTCTCTGGGGTTCAGCGAGTAAAAGTCCTGGCACTTTGAATTTCTCTTCGTGGCGAACAGGTCTATCTGCGGTTCTCCCCACTGGCAGATTAGTTGGTCGAAGACTCGCTGATTCAGTCCCCATTCTCCTGGATGGATGCTCTGTCTGCTCAGGAAGTCGGCAGCGACGTTTGTGGACCCTTTTAAGTGGATCGCTGAGAGGGACAGCACGTTGGATTCCGCCCAGCGGAGTATCTCTGTTGCCAGTCGTTGCAGGTGCGGGTGTCGCGTTCCCCCCTGGTGACGAACAAATGACAGAGCTGTCATATTATCGGTTAGGATTTTGACATGCCTTCCTTTTATAAGGGGTTCTGCCGCCTGAAGGGCTTCCCAGATTGCCCTTAGTTCTCTGAAATTGGATGAGCGTTTAGCTACTTGGGGGTCCCAAATCCCCTGTAGATTTTGGTCGGCTACTTGGGCTCCCCATCCCGTTTTGCTGGCATCTGTTGTGATGGGTACGGTAGATTCTTGTGACCAAGAGGTACCTTTGCTTAGGTTCCTCTGTGAGGTCCACCAGCGTAGGGACTCTTTGACTCGGACGGACAGGCTCACCTTCTTATCCAGGGATGTCTGCCGTTTGTCCCAGTTGGCAAGGATAAATCCTTGTAATTGCCGGGTATGGGCCTGTGCCCATGGGACTATCTGAATGCAAGCCGTCAGGATGCCCAGCACCTTCATTGTTTCTCTAATGGAAACCGCCGTAGCCTGACAGAAGGATTTTACTCTTTGGGTGAGGTCTTCCTTCCTAGATGATGGAAGCCGGGATTCCTGGATGTGGGAGTCTAGTAATACTCCCAGGTACACCTTTTGTGTACCAGGGTTCAAGTCGGACTTCTGCTTGTTAACTATCCACCCTAAACTGTTTAGGGTGGATAAGACCATGGATAGGTCTATACGCATGGTCTTCTCCGTCCTTGACACCAACAAAAAGTCATCCAGATACGGAAATATGCGGATCTGATTCCGCCTGAAGTAGGCTACCATCTCTATAACGATTTTCGTGAATACCCGAGGGGCGGTGGAGATTCCGAATGGAAGGGCCGTGAATTGGTAATGTTGGATCTTGTCTCCCTCCCGCAGAGCAAACCTCAGGTACTTGTGATGGGCTGCCGTTATTGGGACATGGTAATATGCATCTTTAAGATCTATGGTGCACATTACACTATCTCGATCTATTAGTGGGACGATGGATCTTACTGTTTCCATCTTGAATTTTTTGTACGAGATAAATTGATTTAGGGCTTTAAGATTAAATATAGTCCTAATGGAACCATTCGGTTTTTTTATTAGAAATAGGGGGGAATAGAATCCCTCACCCCTTTCGTAATCGGGGACTTGTGTAATGACCCCTAGGTCCTTAAGTTCCTGAACGCCTTTTATGAGGTTCCCTTGTTCCTGTAGGGACCCCGGGGAGGTTATAAGGAATCTCCTAGGGGGTAGCGAGTGGAATTCAATTTGGTACCCTGCTTCGATTATTCGGAGTACCCAGGGGTTAGACGTTACCCCTTGCCACTGGCTTAGATAGCCCGCTAATCTACCCCCTGTTTGTTCAGGGGAGGGTTGGACTTCCTTACCCCGACCTCCCTTTTTTTTTTTTTTTTTTTTTTTAACCGGTGGGTCCTCTAATTCCCCTTCGGATAGGAGCTCCAGCGATTCACCGGAGATCGAACTCGCCGACTCGGTCTGTCTAGGTCTTTTAGGGACCCGTGACGGACCTGGCTGGGCCTGGGGAAGGGACGCCATGGAAGCCTGCAGCTCTTCCCTTATCATGCAGCGGATATCGGATTTGAATGCTGCTTTCTCCTCTGCGAGAATTTTCCCCGTGCATCTGTGAAGGCAGAGCAATTCACTGTTATAGCAGTGCAAGCGTTGGATTCAGGAGCATTACTTGCGGTAATACACTCACTCCTCGCATAGGGGTTTTTTATAGCTCTCCTCGAGCCTTTTGTTGCAGAGGACGCATTTTTTCGATTTTTTCCTCGGGTCCATTTTCTTTGGACCCTCCTTATCCATCTACCCATGAAAGTGGGGGAGAGGGGAGACAAGAAAGGGAACATATATGCATCCGCTGTACAAGTGACCATTTGCGCATGTTTTGGCGTATAGCCTACTTACAGTTGGTAGGGTGTCAATCTCTCCCTCACGTGCTGAGCTGTCGCGGGTAGACATACTCACATACACTTGTCTGGCAGTCAGCAGGAACCTCCATGGAGTTTAGCCTGCTTTTATGGGGAGGATTTTCAAATTTGGCGCCATTTCCGGGTTTTTGCCGGTAGCCACGCCCCCTACGTTGTGCGCGTGACGTCACCACGCCGGATGACGTCACCGCTATGCGCCCGAGGTCCAGGGAGGCCGCCGCTGCCGTTCCCCTGCCAGGAGGAACTATCCCATCACAGCAGCGGCGGCCCGAACATGCGATCCGCGCGAGGGAGACCAGCGCTACTGGGCGACTGACGGCTCCGTCGGCAGCGCAGGTCGGGGATGCAGGGACTCTTGAGTGTGCGGCCCCGACCTCTACCCCTCCAGGGGGGCCGCACAGCGTGCGGTAAGTATTTCTTTGCGGTAAGTCTTCTTGCCTCCGCAGCTTCCTATCTCCTGCAGCTCTGGAGCTGCTCCTCTGTCCCACCGTAGGGACAGGAAGACACTGAAGCATGGGTGGAAAGGGAGGTGCTTTTAAACTCTTCCTGTCCCTACCTGGGTCAGAGGGCAACCTCCATATGTAATGGGGCCGTCGGGATGACGCTCTGGAAAAACTGTATAAAATGTTGTATTGTAATCATACTGGTCCTGAACTCAGAGTTAAAAGGACATGTTATGGGTGCATTTACACAGGGGAATGCAATAGAAACTGACAGATATCACACTAGCAAACCCATGATTTTTATGTGAGTGCAATACATCTTATGAGAAAATCACTGCACTTGTGCTTTTCACGCGCCTGAAGATCTCCCATTATTCTCCATAGGAAAGCATCGCATTATACGCACATGAAGCTTACATATACATGTGAGTGCAATGCCTTTTTCTGCTCCCACAGGGAAGAATAGGGGAGTCTTCTATAGAAGCACCACAAAGTAGGACATGCTGTAATTGTTCTCTCACATTGCTCCTTCTCATAGCTCTGCCAGAGAAAAATTGCGCTTGTACATGCACTCGTTAAAAACAATGGGCTGTTTTCCCGGCCCGCAGCCAGCACGCAATGACACTACCTTGGCATGTATACACACAATAGGAGCCCTATAAAAAAAAATGCATTATCCATAAAAGCAAGACCACTCGAGGTTATAGGTGGTAAATGAATTACTAGTTGTTTCTGTTCTACTTAGGCTGCAGCAGGTGCTCAAAACCACTGCAAGCACCGCGCAGAAGTACTCACTGAGCTCAGTCTGAAGCCCCATTTACATGCAATGATTATCGCTCAAAATTCATCCAAACGACGGCTTTTGAGCGATAGTCGTTGCGTGTAAATGCACGCCCATCCTGCACTCTTCGTTTATCGCTCACTTCAAGTCTACATAAAATCCATGTCCCTGATAACAGAGACCGCATGCTGCGTTCTCGCGGGCAATGCTGATGGCATTGTATGGAGCTGACGGCTTGTGGCGGAACAATGCAGATGCATTTAGAGAACAGACCATCCGCTGTTCTCTAAATATATTCAAATGAAATGAGTTAGCTACTAATGGGCTCATTAGTCCATTAGTAGCTAAAGCAAAACGATTGCTCAAAGCTGTCAGTTTCAAACTAATTTTGAGCAATCACCTGTGCGTGTAAATGGGGCTTATGGCACCCCTGGTCATGATTATTGTGACTGCAGAGCTATGTGAAGTAATGTCAACGGGCACAATCAGCAGTGATAAAAGGCCAACACTTCCGGGATAAACATAGGGGTAAAATATCTGTAATTTTAATAGAGCCATAGTATACATATCAGTAGTTCAATTCACGGTCTTCCAACCATTTGCTTCATGTCTGCTTACCTCTTTATGGGCACCTTTAATCATTAACATGTTTATATGCATTTTAACTGAAGGCAGTAATATTCTATTTTACCTGACTTTTGTTTCGATGTATTTTAGTATTTGGTGATGCTTTTGTCAGGTTTATGCGGGAAGTCCCTTACTCATTGGGATGTCTTGCGAGTGGTTGATTGTGGATCCAAGCAGTGGAGATTGGGACATTCTTCCTGATCGCTCTGCATTCCAGTTTATTGCTTGGTGTTGCACTAAACCAGAATGTTATACAACAGAACAAAAAGAAATACAAGAAACCCCAGGTCCGCCATACTGGTTATTTATTCCAAAAATAAGATACAAAATGTATAACTTTTTCATATATTTCCCCCAATCCTGCAGTCCGGATTCTGGACAAGTCTATATTGCCGACTACTAGCCAGCATTTGGTGATCTTTCATTTGCAGCACTAACCATCACTGTCTTCAGCAAGAACTTCTTGGTTCGTCTGCCCTGAATTTGGGATAACAGAGTCGAAGAATAAAGACCGAAACTGAAAAAGTAGGAAACAAAAAACCAAACAGTGAGTTTTATACCAGGGGCACTCTGTACAACATGAAGCTTAAAAGGGGTTTCCAAAGATTAAAAAAATAAAATAAATAAAATTAAAAATTACCTTCCACCACAAAACTTCCTCTGCAATTTGAAACCATTGGCACCAACGCAACGGGTCAGAAGTGCAGTGAGTGGTCACATGGCCTGTGACATCACTGGGTCTTTTGGCTCCAGTGTCATCCCATAAACAGGTCAATAAAGAGTTCCTGGCCTGTTTAGGTGACATCAGTGATGACGTTCTGCTCCAGGGTCTCACATTAGCTGTAGCAGTCACTGGGTAAACGTGCTGCAGCCATTGTAAACAGACGGGTCAGAGAATAGAAGAGCACCGGGTGCACAGAGGAGACCGCATCACTGTAACACTTACCAGGAGGATGTACAGTGAGGCCGCAGTGGACAGCTGACTTCTGTCGAGACCTTTACCCGTAAGCCGGCGCCCGTAACAGGACAGGTGAGTGTGCCCTTTTTTTCTTATATTTTAGGCCGGGCCCAGCGGGTGGACGGGGTTTGTTATAGTGACAAAACTCCTTTAATTAAATGTTAAGTTTTTGTAATTATTTTATACTATAATCAAATATTAAACTTCCTTTATGAGGCAAAATTATATTTCTGCGCTTGTACATTGCACCTTTCCTGGCAATCATGCTGTTGGTCCTGCAGCCAAGGATACAAGACTGTCTGCCATCTTGTAGAATGCGATACAAGTGCCACTATGTATTGCAGACATCTCCCTGCCCATGATGGTGTGGACGCTCCTGCCAGGGGAAGGCCAGCTGTAGGAAGGCAGTCATGGGGATTGAGCAAAGTTGGTAAACATCAGAAGACTCCATTATTAGAGTTTGTTTGGAAGAGAACTGGGAAGCTCATGGAGCCAGAAGCAGTTATAGAAGATGGCTCCCAGTCTTTGGCCAGACTGTTATATAGTGAACTAGGAGATGGGCAGGACTTAAAGGGGTTGCAAACTATTTTTTATGGGTATCCCTAGGATGAGGTCATCAATAGTGGATTGGCAAAAGTCTCTCTTCCAGGACCCCCACCAATCAGCTATTCTGTGGCAATGCACTGAGCTGATTTCAGCAGCAACATGACAGCACTGTTCCCACTACAGTGGCCAGGAATAGTATTACAGGCAAAGATCCCGCTCTCTTAAATGGAAACTTTGTAACACCAAGCCTGGCACTGCAGTAGGAACATATTTGTCTGCTTCCTGCAGAAATCAGCTCAGTGCAGAAACACATCGCCCCAGCGAACAGCTGATCAGGTGAGATCCACGGTGACAGACCTACACTGATGCACTATTGATGACCTGTCCTGAAGATAAACCATAAGTAGTTTACAACTGGACAACCCCTCTAATTTTACCTTCTTATTTGGTGGTGTCCCAGGGATCTCCATTTCCTGTTCTTCTTCACTTTCTGAAGTTAATGCTGGTTCTTCATGTACAGGAACTGGATGACTGAATGTTGGACTACGAGGCGGTGAGGAAGCTCCTGCAAGAGTAGTTTCCATGGCGATCATGTAGTCAAGGTCATCACCCAGAAACTCATCATCATTTGGTAAGCAAGGTCTGCCAAGAAATGAAAAAAAAAAAAAAAAAGCTCATTAGAGTTTTTCTACAACAGTCTTCAAACAACGCTAGCCATTATCTCCAATGTCCACGGGCGGATTTGATTAGTGGAACCCGCGAAGGAAATCCGCAAATCAAGCTGCCCATAGGGAAGCATCAGCATCCGCAAAACAATTTAAAGAATGCGGATGTGATTTTTTTTTCTGCCCGGCGTGAAGATCGCATGCGGGGGAAGAAGTTGCAGCATGCTTCATTTTACTGCGGATTCTGTTGAAGTCAATGGAAGCCGTCCGATACGCAGCACATTTGCAGCAGTCACTGTGGACGTGCCATGGATCTGCGGGAAAGCAGGAGATTTTTAAAAAGTTGCACTGTGCATGCGTCCGGCACGTCGGCCGGCGCATCTGCTGTGTTGAAAGAAGATCCGGACGGCAGAGAGGAGACCTGCGCTGGATCTGGACAGGTAAGAAAATGTCTGTGGGCACAGCTGGATTCCACTGCTGGATTCAGCAGATGGAATCCGTGCGTGCCCGTGTGCATGAGGCCTTAAAGTAACATTGCGAAAAATATCAGGGGCTGCAGAATTCTTTTCTACCTTGACTGCATTTTTCCCAAGCTTTCCCAAACTTTTTCCCAGAAAGTTTGCAAGAGTAGTGCTAACAGACATTGTCACTGCAGATTGCTAGCGTGGGTCATGTAGTAGCCTGAAACGCTGTTTGTATCCTGAGCAGAGACTGAGGAGTTTTGCAAAACAAGTGCAAGGGAAGGAGGTGGTCCGCAGCTACCAACCAGATCATGGCTGCTCCTTTGTAAAGGGTCCCAGAAAATAGGAGCTGCTATCTTATTAGTTACCGAGGGCAGCGGCGCTCCTTTTCCCTTGCACCATCTATAAACCAGTGGATGTGGGAAAGCGCCAAATGGATGTTATACGAAGAAAAATAATACACAAATAATGACTCACCTCGCATCGAGCGGGCCCCCCCCCCCCCCCTTTATTATCAGAGGGACTCACCGCTCGGCACCTGAAGTCCAAGATTGCTCATAGATATTAGAACTTTATCCTAGGTCCTCCGTTTCGGCAGTCCTGGGCGGCGGCAGAGAGTGATCCCCAACACTTGTAAGTGAAGGGGTTAAATCCAAGTAACCAAGATTGGGTAAAAACTCTTGCGCTCCAGGAAAGTTAATGATATCCTTAATATTTAATAACCCCAAACTTGGGGATTAAAACAAACAGACGGACAATAATCTGTGGCTAACATGCAACGCGCTTCTGCGCCTAAAGCGCCCTTATCAAGGTGCAGAAACGCATTGCATGTTAGCCACAGATTATTTCAGTCTGTTTGTTCTAATCCCCAAGGTTGGGGTTATTAAATATTAAGGATATCATTACCTTCCCTGGAGCGCAAGATAGTTTTTTTTACCCAATCTTGATTACTTGCACCATCTATGTAACTATCAGTCTCTGCCAGTGAGGACAAATTGAAAAATCTGGCAAATAGTTATGCAATAATTTGTGTATCACCTGATTCTCCAACAAGATCTTATCTTAGGACTCCTGCAAGGCGATTATGAGAGTATCCAATGAATGTGTGTAACCTGGAATTCCTCTGCATTGAATTTTCTCAACACCCGGACCCCACTGATCAAAACTTTTGACATGATGCTCAGACATGTCAAATGTTTTTAAAAAGTACTGTATATCCTTATCTACAGGGTGTCTAAACCTTCAAATGACAGAATAAGCTGTTGTGTACATGAGGTCTAACACTATTTCTGACTATTAAATTACATGGATTATGCACTTTTTCCATTAAGTAGTTTTTTTCTCTGTAAGCTCAATTTCTTACTCCATTTTCCCCTGAGCGCAGGTCTCCATAAACAGAAAAGAGAGGCTCTTGCTTGTCTCTGTAGCAGTAGTTAGAGCATGGAGGACATTATACAGCAGTACTAAATGGTGTAGCTGTGCATCTAGGACTGGTACGAGATAAAACAAGGCTGCAGTTGTATCTGTGCCTCTCGCCGGCACCTGCTTCTTACTACGCTCATATTATCTATGCATCAGGAGGGGAGAGTAAGCAGCAGCAGCTATAGAGTGTAGAAAGGCACTTTGTAAAAAAAAAAAAAAAATTAAAAAAACTATATTTTCCTCATCTTCATTTGTCCTATTGTTTTTCTTCAAAGCACTGCCCACAGGGGCATGGATATGCCTTGCACTGCAGCTTAGCTATTCTCACTGGTATGGGCTGCGATGCAACCACACTTATATGGACATCATGATGCCATTTACTGCAGTAAAACAGCCACGACTGTCATTCTGATGGATAAATCAGGAGAAGCCGTCTGATTAAGATGAAGGTTATCGGGGTTATTTCTTCTAATGTTCTAGTGCAGCCTATTTTACAGATATATTACCTGTTATTCTGGGACTGGGAGGCATCATCAGCATCCGAAAGTGTAGCAAGAACAAAATGGGCTTCCAGCACAGTATCATCTACACAGAAGACAACTGGACTAAAGAGAAGAGAAACACAAGACAAAACAGTGCTGAGTAAAAGTATCTTTAGTCATTACATCATCAAGTATTAATATTTCCATTCTTATCTCTTAATACTATTACAAACAGTAGAAACAAAAAAAAAAATTTGTACATCTAGTCCGCCCTTCTATTACGTCCTTTTATTTCTCTCTTAGGGATAAGCCGATATCTATCCTCATAGCTTGAATTCACTTTAGTGATTTTCCAACCACGTCTGCTGCAAGTTTGTTCCAAGCATCTACTATCTCAGTAAATATTTCCTGATGTTGCTTCTGGTTCCCCCTGAACTAATCTCAGCTTGTGCCCCCTTGTTCTCTCCTGAACCTAATTTATACTCTTAACATATATAAGAGTTCTGATCATGTCCCCCCCTCCCCCTTCTTTCCTCCAGGCTATACAAATAAAATCCTTTAAAGGGCCACTCTTGCTAAGAGAAATGTTCCATCCCTGCCCCCTCACCTGAATACTTATCACACTATTAGGTCTCCTTTGTGTATCCCAGCCCCGGTCTGATACTTATCAGGCACCACCTTGATGGTGAACGTTTTTGGTTTAACTTTCACATTAATTCCATGATGTGTCAGTACAGCATTAGCGAGAGATTATACCATTTCTGTCTCCTGGGGGAACAGTTTAAATCATTACCTTCTATATTTACCTAAATAAGTTTCAGACCGTAAGCATACAGTCAGGAGGAGGAGCTGTGATCTCCTCTATTATTACTGTTTGAATCCTACTCTGCCTACGGCCGAGGACACAAATTTACGTGTGTGATCTCCTGTGTCCCATCCAGATCGTCTTTCTTTTTCACTGTGGATGTGTGCGGAAGCGCCAGCCAGAGCGCCGTACAGTACTTTTTTTTTTTTAACTCCTACTTTCCCGCAGCCCATCTGCTATTGAATTGCAGATGAGCAACGATCGGACGGCTTCCATTGACTTCAATGGAAGCCATCCATGTGGGATCCGCAGCAAAATGGAGCATGCTGCGATTTGTTTTCTGGACCGCAAGGTTCGCAAAACAAATCCGTATGCTTTAATGCCCCCGTATCCTTATGGGCAACGTGTTTCGATGTAATGTTTGTCACTGTTGGCTTCATGAAGGTGCCCGCTTTGAGCACCGAAACACGTTGCCCACTGTCCTTGTCACTGGAATAAAGGATTGAACGTATATCCATACTGGACTTGGAGACTACTTTACAACATAGGAGTCGACACTTCTAGGAAGGGGCTTTTTGCCAGTCATACCCCCCTCCTTCCGAGTAACTGCCGTTCTGATCTACAATTTACCCTCTTGTATCTATGCATTTGGCTACTGCCACATATCTTTGAAGCGCAGGGGAACTTTTTATTAACAGCGCCTTGTTTCAACTTTTTGGGGGGAGACTATTTTTAGAGTATCCCCTTAATTGTTTCTGCAGCTCTCCCTGGTTCCAGAGGATTCAATATGTATAGCATGTAACCAGTAGAAGAAACCCTTTGGTGCTCTCTGAACCTTTTCTATAACGTATCCTTATGGGCAGCTTGATTTACGGATCTTCCGTGCGGATTCCGCAAATCAAATCCGCCCGTGGACATGAGGCCTGAAATAGGTCTATGGCAAGACTGGACAAATCTAAGGATCCAGTTAGCCAATGCATTTGCTGCTGCACTTATTTATTTGCGTGTTTTGTATTAATGCTTATGGAACATTTTACAGTTTACCCATTAATCCAATAACTAACGATTGCAGCACACCGCAGGTATTCTTTAGCTTCCCACTACCGATAGTCAACAGAAGCAATTACTACGCACAGTATAGTGTCCAGGGACTCACCAGCCGGCTCTGTCAAAATGTACTGAGATCGGTAAGCTAGAAGACTCTGCAAAAGCCAGGAGACCCTGAAAAGCAGAAACCAGAAGTAAAGTCAAACGAGCAATGACAAACTAAAATGTAGATTCTTATACCTGCGAAATTTGGGGAAATTTATAACCTGAAAGCCATCATTGGTAACCCACCAAATCCTGGCGATGTATTAAGAAAGAAAGTGATCTCTCTTGAATGACCAGAGGTTCTGCCATCCCAAATGTATAAGATGAGGTCCACACTGGCGACCATCATGTTTGAAGTCGCAGATCCTGAAGGTCCCGACTGATGAATATTTGAGAGAAGAAGCTTTTCCAGCACCATATAACCCCATAGGTTGCTGCTGGTACTAGTCAGCACCCATTGAAGTGAATGCATGATGCGCAACACCACAGTCTGGAGACCTTCTCTTGGATTGGGTAAACCCTAATACTATATAACAGTGCTTGAGTGTAATGGGAACCATAGTTTTACCCTGAATTCACGTAGACAAAAAGTAATTTCTCGCTGATCCTGCAGCTGGTATGCCAGGAATTCTTCTCTGCTCAGGGTTAGCTCCGTCAGCATTGCTTTACTGGCATCTAGATGAAAGGATGTATCAAAAACCATAAATCAAGAATTGGTTTAAGCAATTTCAACATTTTTGAAAAGACAAAACCATCAATTTATAAAAAGGATGTAGCAGCTGTAGAGCAGGGGTGCACAACATGCGGCCCACAATGTAGCCCCCAACCATCGGGACACAAGTTTTTGTGCATGGTGGCTGTTCACATGCATGTCCCATGTTAGAGAGAAGAGTTGTGGGCAAGTACTAATAGTGCACTGCATAGACCTCACTGGGTCCCCCATACAGCAGGAAAACTGGGTCTCTTAATCTCAGTCCAGTTTGGCACTCCAGAAAATAGGTGTTAGGCTCTTTACAAATAGCGGGTTTTTTGTGTTTGTTTTTTTTACGATCCAGCGCTGGTTCCCATCTTTTATGCAGAGGGAAAAAAATAATACATAGGGATGGGACGACAGGCTTCAGAGGACACCACAGTCCTCCGTTTCACATGGTTTCCACCCTTGTCAGTTATATTCTGTCCCAAGAGCAAAGCTTTTCTATCCAGCAAAAATATAAAATTTAAAAAAAAACCTGACAGGGGTGGAAACCATGTGAATCAGAGCAAAAGAGGTTTCCATCTGACCTAATGAAGTCTATGGTTGCCTCCGAATGCAGTTATCTGGATGGAGCAGTACTGATCACTCAGATGTGGCAGTCTATGCAAGGTTCTGAAGGCTGGATCCACAAAACTAACTACAAGTGAGAGTCACATGGATGTATGGATTCCTCCTCTCTAGAGTGCTGATTAGGGGAGACAGGGACATCAGCTCCCCCAATAGGTGGAGTCCAGGAAGTGGACCTTGCACCAGACATTTACGATATATGTTTGATATGCTATACATGCCTAGAATGTAAATACCCCTTTATGTACTGCAGCCCTCATGTCAGACATGTTTTTGTTACCCAGTTCCTCCTCCACATAATTCCTGAGTGTGACTTTTCCGCAGGGACTCGCCTTTAGCGTTACCTCCGCCAGTGTCAGTGGGAAGTGCACCACGGCATCTGAAAGCAGCCTAAGGAGATAGAATTACAATACTGTGTTAATTGCAAGAAGAATAACTTCTTTAAAATGACTCGTTAATGGCAATCTGTCACCATCTTTCTGCAGCCCTACATGAGGCACGCTGACTGCAGCGATACGTCTGCCGCATTGGTCTCTGAAATGGTTCAGGAGAAACTTGCATTTATTAGTAGCAGCCCCACTGAACTAGTCCTGGATATTCATGAGCTGCAGCTAGCCACACCCACCCTGCCCTCCAGCCAATGAGTGACTGCTGTCCCTCTATGCACAGAAATAGGCATATTACAGTGTATACAGTATACAGGCATATATAATGTATATAATGGGTATACAGCTGTCAGTCAGTGGCCAGAGGATGGATAGTTTTGGCTAGCTGCAGCTCCTGAATATGAAGGACAGCTTCCTGTAGGCATACATGTATGGGTTACTACTGATAAAACGCAAGTTTCTCCCAAACTACTGCACAGATCCACACAGCAGACAAAGCACTGCTCTTATGTTGTGCTCTTCTCAGCTGCAAAAAGATGGTGACAGATTACCTTTAAGAGGGCTGTCAGATTCTTTAAAAAGTCTGCTTTTCCAGTAACAGTGCCATTCTTGTCCATAGGCAGAGTCTGGTATTACAGCATTCAGGTGAATGGAGCCAAATTACAATACCAGACAGCCCTTGGACTACAATGGTGCCATTTCTGGGGGGGGGGGGGGGGGAGACCTTTTATCAATCTCCTACAACCCTATTCTAGTCCTTACTTTTGGAAAGCACATTACTGAAGTGTACAGTTCAGTTACTTCTATCTGGTCTATGATACAGAGTTCTTGCACTAGGACAGCCTTTCCCCATATGTCCCATTGGGGCCATCACCCATTATGAGCCAGAGAGGCAGGGCACAAACAAGCAGTGGCATTTGCTCTGATGCACCTCCTCTGTCCACATATCACATGGATGACCATAAGTTGGAATGGCCGGCATGTAATACTACATTTCCCTTGTAGTGGGCACTGCAGGGGATTTCTGGGAGCTCCTGAGATTGCTCCCTTGGCCAGGATTATTTGCAGAAGGTTTTGGCTCCAAACAACCCCGTTAAATACTTCTGGCCTCAAGGTGCCTGTTAGCTACAGAAGGCATGATGCTCTTGCTACTGTGAGAGAAGGTAAGTGTCCATACCTGGCTTGTGCCTGGAGTACATTAGGACAGCTGTCTGGGTTATACACCGCTTGGAGGGACTCGCATTCCTGATACGACAAGTTATGCGTTTTTGTAACTCCTGGAAAATAAATGACAACGTTCAATAGTAGAAGTTGCTTCAAAACCCAAAAAATAAGGCATAGAATTATGCTCTGTATTCACACATGCAGGAAATTTATGAAACTGTCTAAAAGAAACTTTGTTGCCCATAGCAACCAATCACATTTGTATATCAGGCAGATATACAAATGACTAGAGTTGTGATTAGATGAATGGTTTTGTCACCTGAGGCCCTAGAAGTGGTTCCCCCTTGTCCTATAAGAGGCTCTCAGAGGCTCCTTGTGTGTAGTGACCTCTTCTTCCGCTTGTGTAGAGCTTGTTGGCCACCAGACAGCTCTACGACGCAGAGAAGAGATTTCACCCCGTTACCAGAGTCTGAGAGGGGCGCATTATTGGGATGTGAGGGGCTGGGTGGTCGTATCAACGAATTGTCCCCACCGGACCGTTCTGCCCAGACTGTTAGGAGGTGTTGGGGCCAGTGGATGTGTGAGGGCACACAAGGTGACCGGGCTCAGGACCCCCCGACAGACCACCAGTAGAAAGGAGTGTCTGACCAGACTGTTAGGAGGTGTTTGGCCCAGTGGATGTGTGAGGGCACACAGGGCAGCCAGGCTCAGAACCCCCCGACAGACCACTAGTAGAGAGGAGCGTTTGACCAGACTGTTAGGAGGTGTTTGGCCCAGTGGATGTGTGAGGGCACACAAGGTGACCGGGCTCAGGACCCCCGACAGACCACCAGTAGAGAGGAGTGTCTGACCAGACTGTTAGGAGGTGTTTGGCCCAGTGGATGTGTGAGGGCACACAGGGCAGCCAGGCTCAGAACCCCCCGACAGACCACTAGTAGAGAGGAGCGTTTGACCAGACTGTTAGAGGGTGTCGGGACCAGTGGATGTATGAGAGCATGAGTGGAACTGGGTTGTCTTCAGTGATGATTCCAGGTTTAGTTTTAGTACCGACGATGGCCGTGTTCATGTCTGGAGACCCAGAACTGAGCGCCTCAATCCTGCCTTTGTTGTGGAGCAGCACACTGTCCCCTGCTGGTGTGATGGTCTGGGGGGCCATCGCATACAGCAGTCAGTGCCCCCTAGTAGTGGTACAAGGGACAATGACAGCTCAGCAATATGTTCAGGACATCCTGCAGCTACATGTGTTCTTCTCATGGAGGCTTCTAAGAAGCATTTTCCTCTTTTGCTCTGATATTGTAATCACTTATATCAACGTTACAGTCACACAGAGGACGTTTCATCCCCTCCGACAACTCTTTCTAAGTGCTTGAATGTTTTTATTTACTTTTGTTTTACAATCAGTGCATTTACCCAAACCTATACTCCCTAGAGACTAGCTTCATTTGTTCACTCCCGAAAACCAAAGATTTGAGTGATATATTGAAATCTGGGAGCTGTACATCAGTTATATATACCCAATCAATTGGTGATGTAATGCACTGTATGACATACTGTTATATACATCAAGCTCATATGTTCAGCCCCAGCAGTCAAGACTGCCCTGGGAGCCCTTGTCATGTTGTAGACTAAAGGCCCACTTACGCTGGATGAATGTTGGGCAAACAATGCCTGACACTCGTCCTCGCATGTACTCACTCCCATGCTGTTACACAGGACCGAGTATCACTGCCTCGCTCACAGAGCAGCCAGCAGGGGTAAGGGACGGCTGGAGGAGTATTGAACAGCCGCTGTGTTAAGTGAATGGAGAGGGACAAGGGAGAGCGAGGAGAGTAATCTCCAGTCGCCCCGCTGCGAGCCAACTATACTCACTCCTGTGCAACAGCAGGTGAGTGAGTACAGGCGGAGACGAGTGTCTGGCATCCCGTGTAAATGTCCCCCTACTAACATCAGTCATGTCAAGCTCAGAGATTAGATTAGGGCACTGAGAGTATTAACTGCCATAATTGAGGTCTACTCCAATCTCCGCAGATGAGACAGAAACATTGCTATGTATAATTTGGGCCCGCTGGAACTAGCAACAACCTAGTGAGGTGTGGAAACAACCCGTCTCCATTAGGCTGGTTTCAGACGAACGTATATGTATCTGCAGGGAAGGGGGGGGAGGCTGGAAGAGCCAGGAGCAGTGCTCTGAGCTCCCGCCCCCTCTCTGCCTCCTCTCCGCCCCTCTGCACTATTTGCAATGAGGAGAGGCGGGACGGGGGCAGAGAGGGGGTGGGAGCTCAGTTCCTGCTCCTGGCTCTTTCATCCCCCCCCCTCCCTGCAGACAAGGACACCGTATATCGGCTGGGCGTGTAAACCGAGCCGATATACGGTCGTCTGAATCCACCCTTAGGCTGTGTTCCTACTTGGCACTTTTGCTTGTGGTTTGCAACTGCAATTAAAAACTGCATGCAATTATTTTTTTTAAGAAACTACATGTAGTTTTTGTTCATAAGGTTGAAAACTGCAACCAAAAACGCCATGTGTGCACGCAGCTTTAATGTACCATTACATCAGCATGTGGAGAGGGGTAAAACATCAATATGCTACAAACAACAAGTCCATATGTGTAAGCCCTGTAATATATGACCATACAATATTCCATAAATACACATACTGACCATATTTACAGAACAGCTGGATAACTAAGCAGCTGCTGGCTGTATTCAGTTTGATGGAACATCCCTCTACGGTCTTCTCCAGAGAAGGGAGGGAGCGGAAGACGCTCATCACCGACTATCAATGGGGAGAGGGAAAAAAACTAGTGGTGACAAAAAGTCTATCAGCCGCCCATAGCAACCATTCAGCTTCCAAATTTAACTGAAAAAAAAAAGGATCTGATTGGTTGCCCAAAGGCTCTGCGTCACTTTAGTCTACGAGGGCCAGTGCAGTGCTGGAGCGTCATTACCTTCATGTAGATCTTACAATGACACGTTCCTCCAGTTGTCTCGTAGGCGTAGAAGAAGAGCGGGCTGAGAGTAAAGCAGGCGTAGGCCGACCGCGAGGAGTTCACCGAGCGCAGGCAGAGCTAGAAGTACAAGAAAGTGACACTAAGATACCTACAAAATCATCAAGTGCTGTTATGGTTCCTACTTAAAGGGGGTGTGCAGAATTAGAAAACATGGCTGCTCTCTCTCCAAAACCAGCACCCCACCTGTTACCAGGCCGTGCGTTGTTGCAGCTCATTAACTTTAACGGAGCGGAGTAGTAAAATCGGGTCCAAATTATTCTGTATAAGCCCTACTAGTAAATATTAGGAAATTATAGTACCAGTGTTTCTGGTGGTGCAATGCGCCACACAGCTCTGCTACATGCACGTCACACACACAGCAGGGATCAGAAACAGCACTGGAGATGAAGGCCCTGTGATGATGTCACCGTCATGCTCCGCCCCTGATCACATGACGGTGACGTCATCCCAAGTCCTGCATCCTTGTGCAGATTATGGGCGGACTACAAACCCCCTGCGGCCTCAGTTGCTATGGAATACTATCGGATACCTAGGCAGACCGTAGCCGTGTGTGTACAGGACGTGTGATGATGTCACGGTCATGTGATCAGGGGTGGAGCATGTAACTCCCTCACTGGAAATGGACCTTTGATGATTTCACCATCATGTGATTAGGGGCGGAGTATGTAAGTCACTCACAAACCCACCTACTCACTCACAGCTCGTCATTACTAGATTAATAAAGGCATGTGTCAACCCAGGCGACCGTTTTAACACCTTCTTGATGTGCAAAGGTGCAGCTTCTAGGGATCTGTAGTATCAGGCCAGCACATGGACATTACGTGGTGTGCGTGGTTTGTGTATTCCACTGACAGCAAACAGCCCACTAATTGCCTATGAGTCTATACCCATGCATTGCTGTCACATAGACCAAGGGTTGGAGTGTGGCGGATATAATATGCAGGGTCCATAACAATCCGGCAGCCTACGGACAGGTGTCAATGTGTCGTCTAGTGTGACTCACCCTCAAGCTTCTTGGGTAGAAAACTACTAAGAATACTGTCTGCCCATGTAATTATGGATGGCCCTAGTCTGCCAGAGCTACAGTAGCTTTGGGTGGTGGGGTCTCAGAGGGAACGTCCTTGTCACCTGAGGTGACAATTCTCTTTTTAGCCAAAACAAAAAAATAATAATGGATGAACGTTATTGGTCATTCTTTTACCCCTTCATCTAAAGGTTCAAAGTAAAGTTCTTCCCCGATCCGGGACAAGGAGTGAATGGCGCGTCCGAGAGCTGGAAGACAGAAGTGACAAGTCAGGCACAATACAAGGAATCACAGTGTAGCAGAAGGTACTGATACATTGTTACAATCTGGGGGACGTTTACAAACACAACATAGAGACTGGGAACAGCGCCAGCCCTGCCCACAGGGTGCTTGAGGGGCAGCACTAGGGGGACCACCCCTTCCTGGCAGCCAGGGAGACTGCTACAGGGATGCCAACTTCATGGAGGGAGTTAGGTTTTAGATTTAACCGGGGCAAAAAGTGAAAAAGTTAACTTTCTCACCACATTCTGACATTAGAACTTTTTTTTTAAACTCCTCCATGGACAGCCGGGTGCTTTACAGGACGGACTGTAGTGTGAGTGGCGGGATGATAACCCCCCCCCCCCCAAAAAAAAAAGTACATATTTTACCAGGTTACGTTGCACGGCGCTATAGGCGCAGGGATCGGTTATTGAAAATTAGGCTTTCAAAGTGATTTCCTTCTTCCACATAATAACCTTGTTACTGCACCCTTCTGCAGCGGTCCCAAATCATTCGTTCGCCAAAAAAGTGATTATGAGGCGCTGCGCAACTGGCACATCAACCTTACGGGCGAGCATCTTCAGCAATACTTCTGGAAATGTTCATTAATTACTACATTGGATGCCACTTATGCTGGGGGCACCTATCACAGTGCAGATTTCATTTTAGCCTAGCCGTATAGGAAATGAAAGCCGAGCTGTGATTGGTTGCTGTTGGCAATAAAAGTTACGAGGGAAGTCTGAGTTTTCGATTTTTAGTTCTGCCAGTATTGGTCGCCCGTTGCTGAAGCACGCTGATGCAGAATGTCGCTCAGATCGGACCAGAAGTGTGGATGTGTGGATGACATATATAATTCAGGTACTGCACCGCGTGCGATAGAAAAAAAAAAATTATAATTCGGTATTTCAGACTTTTATGGGAGCAGCAAAGCAGATTGTATGTAGTTAGACGGCGCATTCAGCGCGGACGGCAGCGGACGGCGACCCATCACAGCTGATCGCTGCAGGGCCCACACCATAACCACCTCGGCTGCGTGAGCCAGCAGGCATTAAGGGGTTAATAAGTCATCAGGACGCTCTAATCTAGCCGTTAGAAACGCAGAACTCTATTAAAGGGTTATTTTAAAAATGGCGCAGCTGACAGCCATGACAACCCCTTTAAGGGCTCTTTCACATGGGTGTTTCCGTATTTTGGTCTGTGAATACGTCATATACTCACAGACCGCTATACGCCAACTCTCTGCCAATTGGCAGTTTTACGTGCGCACACAGGGCTCCTAGGTATTTACACACACTTCATGACAATGTGCACCAAGATGGGACACGCTGGGTTTTTGGCGGGCGGTGGGAACCGGACTGAAGGCGCATGAGAAATCCGCAGCAGTGAATGATGCCATTGACATAATTGCATACTAAGTTTTATATTTACATGTGTTAACTCTTGCGCTTTCGTGATTTGCGAGCCCCTATAGAAAGGCAGAGCACCACATCAACAGCAGCTGAGCCAACCAGCAAACTCAGCTCTGCTACGTCAGTAATCCCGCCTCACCTTTAATGTTGGCTCCGGTGACCATACACTTCACCCCGGCACTCATGTTGCCGGCAGGAAGACTCTGGACTACACGGTCGGCAGAGACTATTCGGGTACAGCCGTATTCTCACACAGTCCCGCCCGGCCTCCTCCGCGGCCGGCAGCCGCCATCTTGTCGTAGCCCTGCCCGGCGACAGACCCTTACGGCAGCGGCGGCCGCTGGGCGGTCCGTCTATTTATAGGTTCCCGGAAACAGCGCTCTGTCTTTTTAGTTCCGGGCGCAGACGCAATGGCGGCTGTTTTTGACTTAGACCTGGAGACGGAGGAGAACACTGAGGAAAACGAGCCGGTGAGGGGCGCTGGTGGGCTGCTGAGGGAGGAATGCCGCCTGCAGCCCGGTGGGCCGTTGGTGGCCGCTGCTGCTATACTTGGCGGTTGTGTGAGGGGGTCTCACGGGCGTACAGTCGGGGAGGGTCATGCTTCTCCTCGGGGAGAGCAGCTGGAGGTGTGAGGAGACTTGTGAGGCGGCCATGCTCCTCTGGGGGACTCTGCGGCTGAGTTTTATATGCCCGGTCACTGTAGAAGGCTTGTTAACAGGTGTGACGTGGACATGCAGTGCCGCTGGCTGACAGTAGGTGGCGCTGTGGAGGTGTTGTTCCACTTGCACACAGGCAGTGAATGGGGCTCATTGACTTTAGTGCAGCCCATACAAGTCTGTAGGGCTCTCGGTACGCGGAGGAATATACAGGCTGCGACTTATTTCTCGTGCGTATCTCATTCCTCTGTTTACACAGTTACCAGGGCAACCGCACAAATATAAATGATTTCGCTTTTCAGATGTGCAGGAGCGCTTCTCGCTGTTCTGGGGCTCACTTGTATACAGGGACTGCTGCCACCTAATGGTGGGTCAGTGCGCACCACCTGATACGGCAAAATGTGGCGTAGGAAACTAGTGGTATGTTGGGCGCGTTCATCCAGGGACACAGCGACCACCTAACATATGTTGTAGTAGAGACTATGGACGTCAGAGATGGGGGCGGCAGAGGGGTCTGTGAACCAGAACGGAGTTACTCATTTGAAGGTTCGGAACGTGATTTGGGTTGTTTGTGGCTTTTTGTATGATTGTTGAACCAAAGTCAGAGCCATCTATATTATATGATGCGCTATACGTTTACTATGTCACAGGGCACCGCTGCTCCTCGCCTAGCCTGGGGCACACTGCCATGCTTCCCACGTTGATCAGCAGCGGCGCCCACGCATTGCTACTGCTTATCACACAGCCTTTTACCAATGAGCAGGGGTGCTGACCATCAAGAATCAGGAGTAAGCCTGTATACCATGGACCCCGGTCACCACGGAAAACCCTGATGGCTGCATCTTGTCTTCTTGGCCATGGGGTTTGGAGACCAGTTGCCTGACGCCATAAATGCACAGGGCTGCTTTGTTAGTTTAGTCATCAGTGTTTTGTTTTTTTTTGTCCCCAGGATGACGACTCTGAGATCGTGGGATTCTGTGATCTGTAAGTATGGCCGGCCTCGTTTCACTCCCACTCTTATACTGGTACCATGGTTCTGACTGCCTAGTCCTGACTGTAGGGTTGTCTCCTAGGTCTGACTCCTCTTGTACCGAGTATGATCTTGCAGACAGCCGGATGTGCCCGGGGCAGGAGACCCTCTCACCACAGTGCTTCCACATACTACGTGTACTGGGAAGGGGCAGCTATGGGAAGGTAACTACCCCAATTCTAATGCCTGTTGTGTATTTGTATCTTGGTTACCCCCCCCCCCCCCTGTCCTATACACTAGAGAACAGTTCTACTTCAGATTGCCCTTTAATGCTGCCGATCACCCTGCAGAGTCTTAGATGCATAATGCTGACAGCTGGTCATTATATGACTTGTGTTCTGCATGTATCACCATCTTTACCCTCTGCAGGCTCTATCTGTAATTCTCAGTTCATTCTGGGAGCAGCAAATGATGACTGGCTGTTATGATGGCTTCTATATGCTTGCACATGGGGAGCAGAACCTGCTGTTTTCTCAATCCCTCTTTGATGACTTCATGGAGGACACTAAGGAAGCACTGAGCTGTGGATGTGTGATTCCAGTATGGTTTCCCAAAAAATAAGCCCTACCCCGATTTTTGGCCATTTTCGGAGAGGCTTGAAATATAACTCCTACTCCAAAAATAAGCCCTAGCTGGACTACATAAAAAAAGTTAAGACAAATACATTACCTAGCAGGTGCAGTCCAGATCCCTCCGGCTGTACTCCGTAGCTCCACTGTACGTCTGGCACTCCTCGGCCACCGACAGATCACTTCCTGGTCGCTGAGAGCAGCGTTTGTGGAACCAATCAAAGCCATCGTTTCCTGGAGGCTGAAATAATAAATCCCGCGACCAGGAAATGATATTTTTTGGGCGGCTGAGGAGTGCAGAATGTGCAGCGGAGTAAGGGCGAGCACCCACATGCGTTTTTTTACCTGCGTTTTGCGTTTTTCCTGCACAGGCATAGAGATAACATGTGTTCCTGTCCACTGGCGTTTTTTTTGCGTTGCGTTTGCGTTTTTAACATAGGAACTGTCAGTTGCATATGTGTCCTTATTTTTCTCCTAATGCACCCATGAATGTCCATGGAAATTAACGGAAAAATTGCGGAAAACACCGCGGAAAAATCGCGGGAAACGCGGCGAAAACGCTGCGTTTTTTTCCCGCGGAAAACGCAATCGCCAGTGGGTGCTCGCCCTTACAGAACCCCGGAGACCAGTGGGAGGGACTCGGATCGCAGCTACTAGGTAAGTAAAATAAGACCTAGTGCCTCTTTTGGGGCAAAAATTAATATTAAGACACGGTCTTATTTTCGGGGAAACGCAGTAGTTGTAAATCACTCGCCCAGTTAGCTGCTGCAGACACATTTGTGTGTGTTTCTCCCTCCTACTCTCCCCTCCCCTCTGCTCTCCATATACTTCTATGTGCAACATGAGTCATCACCCTCTTTCACTTCCTGTTCTCCATGTTACTATTTCTGTTTCTAGAAACCGACTTTACTTGACAACAGGCAGTGGACAGCGAATTAGGAGGAAGGGAGACCCTAGTTACCAGAGGGATTGTTATCAGCAAATAAAACACAATTTTAGGTAAATTAAAGTAAATAGCAGTTTTGCTAGTTATTAGATCACATAAACACAAGCTGTTTGACCAGTCAGCGACCATTTAAGCCCTAAATGGAGTTTCCTAGGGAAAAACATTGATTGTCTACTCTTAGGGTAAACTGTCAATGTGTGATCAGGAAGTTGAGGAGTCGGGGGAGACCCCATAGTATGAAGGCACATTACTCTAGTGAGTGTTGGGGACCCTTCATTGCTTATCCAGGTACACATTTTTCGGACGCACCCCAGGTTTAACAACAAAATGTAGAAAAAAACCATTTCACACAAATTAAGATTTTCTTGGTGGTCTGAGGAAGTGGAGGGGTCAATACCAGTACCATTGGTGGTCTAGGGTAGCGCCGCCTTTCCTGGTATTCTAGTATGGGTGAAAGGGTTAATAGCTAAGCCTACTAGCTAAATTAGCGTGTCCTCATGTTTTGACCATTGAAGCCTGTTGTAGTGGCGCATTATATTTTACCATCCATTTAAGTGTCTGTGTGACGGGTCTGCTTATCCCACTTTATGCTTTACAGTATGTGTTTGGTTTTGTTTTTTTTTTTGTTAAATGAATTTTGCAAATACTTTTTCTTTAAATGGCGCTATCAATGTCCAAAAACAGCCTGCACTCACCTCTCCAGGGTCCCCACAGCTCTAGCACCACATCTCCGTTCACACTGCCGGAGTCTGTGAACAGACCAGTACAGACTGCTGCAGCCAATCAGTTCTCAGAGGTGGACCACTGAGGTCTGTGATTGGCTACAGCAGCTTATAACATTCTGTAAACAAACCGCCTGCAAACAGAGTTCTAGTGGGGAGAACAGAGATGCGGGGCTGAAGCTGCGGGGACTCTGCAACTTTTACAGTAAGAAGTCCTTCTGTTTCCCCTAAAATAAGCCCTGGCTACATAAAAAAATACCTTACCCAACAGTTGCTGTCCGCTCCGCCGCACTTCTCCTCCGACGCTCTGGCACACTTGTCTGCAGTCTTCAGTAGCCATCCATTCAATGCAATGGCTGTGATTCAAGCGCTGCAGTGATTGGTTCTCGAGTGCCACAGCTCAGCCAATCAGACAGCGCTGTCTGGAGGTGGAGTTTTTGAACCCCCTGACCAGGAAGTGGTGGCTGAAGACTTCAAACAAGTGCGGAGGAACTACGCACGAGAAGTGCGGCGGAGCGGACAGCGCCTGTTGGGTAATGTATTTTGTTTTTTCCTTTTATGGAGCCCCCTGCTTTCTGATGTTCTTCTGTTCCTCTTGAAAATGTTTACATGAATCAATTGACAATTGGGTAATACCAACTCTGTTAATAGGATGCAGCGCTGACACACTGATGACAGGCGATCGGTGGAATCCAGTTGTCAAAGAATTCAGTTATTTATATATTGTAAAGAATGGCATTCTTGAGGGTCTGCTGCCACCACTAGGGGTCCGCCGCCTGTACAGTACTGTGAGGGTGTCTGGCTGATGATGTGTCATTCTGTTTAGGTCTTTCAGGTGAAGAAGGTGACCGGCTCCAATTTGGGGAAAATTTTTGCTATGAAGGTTTTGCAAAAGGTGAGCTTCCTGGATGGGAGGGGGATTCTATGAATGTGGTAGCTGACCAGAGGGTCCTCCGGTGTTCCTAGGCTGTGGCCAAATAGGCCCCTTGTACAACAGAGTCCCATAGGTCTAGCAGAAGACCGCCTCATTTGGAAGGGACTTTGAAGCTAAACCCTTGTTCCCAGGACCAATTTCTTCTGGGAAGATCCACAAATGACCTATTAGACCTTATTGGAGATGTTCGGTGTGCCCAAATATTACAATGCAGTTCTAAGGGGACAGTCACACCTCCGCAGGAGGCCTGATGAGTGGGACACACCTTCTGGCACCTCAGTTCAGGCTTCATGGGACATCTGGATTTGGCTTCCTGACCAGTTGCTAATCCTTAGGGCTGAGGTTTCCCCTGTGCTTATATGTAGATTTATGGGGTTTCCTGTGGGCCTTGGCTTTTCATAGGCATTATGTTTTCTGGTGCATCGCCTCCTCTAGGACTAGGGGTTCTCAAGGAAGAACTGGAGCGCCTTTTGCGGGAAGTACTGTATCTCTGCCCACGTTGCGCGCATGTTGGGCAGATCCAGCATGCAGCCAGTTGGCTTTCAGTCCGCCGGTTCTGTCACTTCAAGGGCTTGCACCCCAGGAACAGTTGAGATGGCCCATGTGACTGGCCTTGTGTACAGGACTGTTCCGGCCCCCTGGCGATTTAAAGGGTTTCTGTCGTCGGCTTCATGTTGCATGAACCCAGGACAGGGAAGCCTGTTGCCCCCAGGGTGGTTTTATTCTGAAGCGCTGTGGAGTTTCATTAAAAATAACTTTTGAGGTTATGCCTCGGAGCTAAGCTTTGAGTCACGGTGGCTGGCCGAGGGGCCTATCCCCACCCGCTGCATGCAGAGTGACGACTCTCTCCTTATACACAAGCAGGAAGAGGAGCTGTCGGTCTTCATGCCACGGGCGGATAGGGGCCAGTGCCGCCCGCCTCCGGGATGCAGAGCTTGGCTCCGAGCCAAACGTCAAAGTGTATTTCTTCTGAAATGCCAGTAATAACAATGAAGGCAAGCGGGCAAAGCCACAATACGTAGAGTGCTGTAGGATGGATTCTGGCTTGGTATTCAATTCCAAATCATTGCTCTGCAGACCTGTCTAAAGGGTCCAGCATGGATTAGAAGGAATGCTGCCATCCAATAGGTGGCGCTGCAGAGGTATTGTTCCATCTTCCTTATTTGCATATTTCCCAGAGGAGCTTGGATGACCTTACAAGTCTCCTCACTTACCTTCTTGTTCTCCCTAAGGAGTGATGTTACCCCTCCTGACCCATCCATGCTTGTTGTTGCCAGATTGTACTTTCTTCATATGTTGGTGCTCCAGCATTGCTTTTCAGCTGCGATTTGCTTGACCCTGCACCACCTGTTTGTCAGAATGATTCTTGACCTCCTCCTCTGACCCCTTTCATCAACATCAACTTGTTTACGCCCACAGGATCCCCTTTGGCTTGTAGGTTTTTCTCACTCTACGCCATAGCATAAGAGAACCCCACAAGATTGGAAGTTTTTAAAATATTTGTTTCGGCTAGTCCTGGCCGAAACAAACCTACCTCGTTGGAATTTGCTCAGATTGCCTGATGTTTTTTTTTCTTACTCTAGGGCTTCTTCACATGGGCGAGAATCTTGTGTGTTGTGAGGTGTACAAAACTCGCACTAATATGAACTCCATTCTTTTGAATGGACTTATTTACATGAGCAGTTTTTTTTTTTCTTTTTGCCCCCTCACAGTGGACAGTTGCCTCATCCTTGTCCTCTGATGGGCCCAAAGAACTGATCCTAGTTCTAGATGTAAATGGCTGTTGTATGGGTACAGGTCCTAAGGAAGGTGCATCTCAAAAACTACCACACTGTTTTGCCATCTGTGCTGGAACCGCCCTTTGAAGGTTCTGTCGCAGGTTCGGCACAAGGTACCAGAAGAAAGAACGCTGCATACGGTGCTTTGTCTTCTGGTTAAAAGCCGGGCAGCTGAGTGGAAACCGAACGGACACCATTAGGGTCAGTGGGGTCTGTTCGGTTCCATCACAGGACGGACCATTTCAGCCAGGGGGTTTCCCTTTCCAGCTCCCCTGAATGGAGCAGGAAAACTGAACCCCCAATGCAGACATGAAAGCAGCCTTATTAATTTGTGATAATCTGATTTTTACCAAACTCTAAATTATTCTCAGGCAGCTGGACCGACTACTGGGGGTGGATCACTTTTCAGTCCATTATCTGCTTCACAAACTGAGGTGGGCCTTACTGTTAAAGCGCCCCCTAGATGCTGGTGGTGCACAACTTGGGTTCTGGGAAGCACTTTTCACAGAAGTGATCGTACGCTGCGCAGACTCTTCTATGGCTGGAACCAGCTCTGATTTAGCAACAGAATGGATTCCTTTTGTACTTATTGTGTTACATGGAGTCCAGCAGACACCTGATGTGTGAGTTTAGCAATATTCAACATTTTGACTACAGATGGTACAGCAGAGGTCTGTCTGGTGAGGCCACAGTAGGAAAAGTTTGAAGAGCACAAATACTTGTTTCAATGCGTTTGGCCGGACTATTTTGTATTGAGATGTAACTTGGCCTTCCTTCAGGCACGGCTGATCTGTCACGCTAAAGATACGGAGCATGCAACAGCCGAGCGGAGCGTCCTGGAAGCGGTCCGGCATCCCTTCATTGTAGACTTGGTATATGCATTTCAAACCCATGGGAAACTCTACCTGATCCTGGAGTGTCTGAGTGGTGAGTTCATTCAAAAGTCAAATCTTCTGATATGTCTTAGATGTGAAGTCTATGATCTCGAACGACCGCTGATTCCCATGGACTCGGAGCTCTGAAACATTCTATGCCATGTAGTTTAGCAACATTGTATCACTGAGTGTTCACTTGCCAGTAGCAGAACTCTTCAGATTATCCAATTTGCATTCAATCAGGTTAATATACTGTACTGGCCCTTTTAAAGGGGTATTCTGGCTTCACCATATAAAGGTTATTTTTTGTATAATGAAGCTATACAATTTTTCAATATACAGTATTCTGTTTCAATTCTTCATGCTTTTTAAGATCTCTGCTTGCAGTCATTCAATTGGAACGTCCTTTGTTTTCCCCTGTAAGTAAGCAGTCTGTTCTGGTCATGTGGTGGTCACATAGGTGTAACTGTACTGTAATGAGCCGTGTAGCGATGTTATCATCCCTAGAGCAGGACAGATCTTAGTTCTTTTCATTAGTGGTCATCAAAGTGCTAACGACCACTTGTGAGTGAGTGCGTTACATGTTCTGCTTCTGATCACATGACTGTGATGTCATCGCAGGTCCTAAAGCATAAAACATGTAGAGCCTGACAGCAGCCTTGTTGATGACAGGACCTATGAAGTAATCATCATGTGAGGCTCTGACCTCCGCCCCTGATCACGGTGACGTCATCACAGGTGCTTCACTTTATTAAAACCCTACAGAGCCGGACAGCAGCTGTGTGCTGAGAGGACCTATGGTGATGTCACTGTCATGTGATCAGTCATCGTCATATTATATTAGTAAGTGGTGCATTGCGCCACCAGAAACACTGGTACTATAATTTCCTAATAATTACTAGTAGCATCTAAGGGGTTATATGGGCAGGATCGGAGAGTTCTCCAATCCTGGCTGTTACACAGAGAATGCAGTTGCCAATCTCTCACAGGCACAACTGACGTGCCAAGAGGAGTATTTGGTAGTACCAGTACATTGACACATGGCCTATCTGAGAAGTTGTGGATCCCCGGGGTTATAATGGAAATGGTGGAGAGCTACCATTGGGAAATGGATTCCCAGGTTTTCACTCTGTAACCCCTATACAGAAATAAGGACTTATTTGTGGGGATTCCACGGGTCGCTACGCTCAAAGTAGTCTCAATTCGCAACGCCTGGTGTACATTAGATTCCATTGCACAGTACCAGAGCAGCGGATGGAAACGCAGGTCAGGACAGTCGGAGTTCACGCACAATGGTAGAAGAGGAGGTCAGAGCAGGCAGCAAACAGGTAGACAGTACTGATGGTTGTGGTGAAGAGTGCAGGGGTATCTGGTAAGAAATGTGTCTGTAACCCAGACACATGGATGCTGAGTCAGTATCTCAAAACAGATAATTGGATGGTGCGCAAGTGCACTGCCATCCTAGTAAGGTGGTACAGGTATATGCAGACCAAACGTACTGCAAGCTGGACTGGAGGTGAATCGGGCACCGCAGTGGCTGATGCAGCAAGCATTCCCAATGGACAGTAATGATCGGTCACCTCTTAATCCCTATACTAGGATCTGGACTTGGCGCAGGAAATACGTCCCTGCCCTCAAAGTAGTCTCTGTTGGCAACGACTCACTTATGGTAGATTGTAATGAACAGTTCCGAAGCTGCGGATGGGAATGTAGTCAGACAGGTGAGGTAGATGTAGTTGGTGCATATAAAGCGTCTACACACCCCTGATAATAGGCAGGGTTTTATCAAAAATTCCACAAAGATGAATCATTTCAGATTTATTTCCACCTTCAATGTGACCCGTTATCTGTACAATTACATGAAACACAAACTGAAATCTTATATTTGGGGATGTGGTTGTGTTGAGAATTAGCCAATCACATTTAACCTCCTGATAAGTAGTAGTCAGCACTCCGCTGCCATTATTTATAGGGATTCTGATTCCCCCCCCATATAAAGTTCAGCTCTTCTAAGGGGATTTTCCTGACCTTTTCTTAGTTTGTCCGTAAAGATCTTACAGCACATATAGGGGTCTGATTGATTAAATGTGGCACAACAGTGACATCACCAAGAACTGGACGGCCATCAAAAACTGCTGAAAACACCAGAAGGCAATTGGGCAGTTGCCAAGAGGCCGACAGCAACAGTAAAGGAGCTGCAGGAGTTTCCAGCAAGTACTGGTTGTGTATCGTATGTGACAACCATCTCCTGTATTCTTCATATGTCTGGGCTGTGGTGGAGGGGGGCAAGATGGAAGACTTTTTTTAACAAAGAAAAACATCCAAGCCCGGATATGTTTTACCAAAAACCTCAGTCTGCCAGACGTCTGTGAGAACAGGTTATGTCTGATGAGACCAGGGGGAGAACTTGTTGGCCAGAATTCCAATAGGTATGTTTGGTGTAAAGCCAACACTGCACATCACCATAAGACCACCGAACCGCAGTGAAGATGGTGAAGGGGGCATTATGAGGGGGGGCCTTCTGCTGCTGGAACTGGGGCTTTAGTCAAGGTGGAGGGAATTATGAATAGTTCCAAATAGTTCATTTTGGCACAAAACCTTCAGGCCTCTGCTAAAAAGCTGAAGATGAAGAGGAATTTCACTTTTCAGCATGACAAAGCATACCGCCAAATCACCAAAAGAATGGCTTCACCAGAAGATCAGAGTTTTGGAATGGCCCAGCCAGAGCCCAGACTTGAATCTCATTGAGGATCTGTGGGTGACCTGAAGGGGGCGCTACACACAAGATGCTCTTGTCTGACAGATTTGGAGCGCTTTTACAAGGAGATATGGTCAAAGATTGCCAAGTCACGATGTGCCACGCTGGTAGTCACCTACCTAAGAAGACTGAGTGCTCTTAAAGCCAAAGAGTACATGAACAAAATATTAGTTTTGTGTAGTTTAGTATGCAACCACTATATATATATATATATATATATATATATATATATATATATATATATATATATATATATATAATATTTTTATTTTTTTTCCTACCCTAAGTCATTTCAGTTTGTTTTTCCATGTAATTGTACAGATAACGGGTCACACTGAAGGGGGAAATAACTCTGAAATGATTCATCTGTTGTAACAGCAGTGTGTAGCCTTGTTATATCCACTGCAGATGAGCCTGGTCAGTAACCAAAGAGCCAAACCGGAAAACACCGTCCCAGCATGAGGGCAGTAGCAGCAAGTATGGCACCCCGCAGGGTGGCCTGCTACTGCTTGGCAGCAGAGAAAGATCCTGGCGGCTACAGCAAGGAGAACAAGGTCTGATAGGAAGAACTGACATAAGGATGTACCAACAAGTTACGCAATTTCAATTTCCTAATATGCAAATAAGGAAGATGGAATAATACCTCTGCAGCACCACCTATTGGATAGCAGCATTCCTTCTAATCAATGTCAGACCCTTAATACAGGTCTTTATAACAATGGTTGGGAATGGGAAACTAAGCCAGAAAACCATACAGACAGCTGTTTCAGGAGGTTTGCCCCTTATATATGGCTTTCTGGCTTGGTTTCCTATTCTTAGTCATTCTTATAAAGACCTGTATAAAGGGTCATACATTGATTTGAAGGATTGCTGTCATCCAATTGGTGGTGCTGCAGAGGAGGTATTGCTCCATCTTATTTGCATAAATTACCCAGAGGAGCATGCATGGCTGTATGTCTCCTCACTCACCACTCGGGTATCTTCTCACACCCTTTCTAGGGGCTCTCTTTGGGGAGAGACTATGCCCCCTCCCCGACCCACTCAACCCCTAGGTATTACCACACACTTTTGGGTGCTCTCTTTAAGGAGACACGACACCCCTCCTGACCAATTTCCTAATAGAGCACGTTTACCCGAAGCTTTGTTAATAACTTTCATGCGATATCTTTCTGCTACAGGTGGGGAACTGTTCCTGCACTTAGAACGGGAAGGCATCTTCATGGAGGATACGGCCTGGTACGTCCTCCTGCCTCTAAGCTGTACTGTAGTCGTGTGTCTCTATTTGCATTTGAGATCTATCATTTGTTTTGTTAAACAGCTTGTACTTGGCGGAAATCGCCCTCGCTCTTGGACACCTGCACTCTCTGGGGATCATATATAGGGATCTGAAACCAGAAAATGTCATGCTTGGTGCCAGTGGTAAGTCTGTGACGGTTGGACGGGTGTACTTTTCTGTTATTGCTATTATCTGTCTATATAAATGTGTGAAGACCCGTTATTTTAGCCATCCTTTATGTCTTTGTGGCTTTCTACCTTTTTCGCTCATTAGGTCACATCAAACTCACTGACTTTGGAATGTGTAAGGAGTCCATTCACGGAGATAGTGTGACGCACACCTTCTGCGGGACGGTGGAGTATATGTAAGTTCTGTTCCTGCCAGGACTGTTTTGTTTAAGTTGTGCACCCTTTATTAAATGATACATTCTGTGGGTTTTCTGCTTGTGATCACAGTGGAAACATCCTGTCAGTCACTATTAACACCTCGTTGAGCAGAGATCGCAGCTTCCAACAGTTTCCAGTGTTCAGATGGCAGTCTTTGTATTCTTGTTTGCACTCTTCCTGTGTGCTTCTTTCTCAGTAGAGGCTGGTTTAGACACAACGATTATCGTTCAAAAGATGTCTTTTAAACGACTTTTGAGCAATAATCGTTGTGTGCATTCAGCGCAATGTGATAGCGGAAACGTTGAGCGATCACCTTGCGCTATGAGCGGGGAATGCAGAAGACAAGCGGGGCCGCTTGTCTTCTGCATCCAGCTATTTTCTGCTCGGAGCGCCCAGCTGTATGAAGAATGCAGCTGGACCGCTCTGTTGTTCATACCCCGCCTTTCATCAGGGAGCGGGATACAGCTGAAACAGTAGTATCAGCTGTATCCCACTGTGAATCCCTGATAAGGCTCATCGTTGTCTTTCAGCATGCTGAAGACGACGATGAGCGAAAGCATAACGAAAACTGCACAATGTAACTGGAGTTAGACAACAATTATCGCTCAAAAGACAGGTTTGAATGATTTTTGAGTGAAAATTGTTGTTGAAATCAGCCTTAAAACTCTTGGGCCACCTTGAATGCACAGCATGTTTGAGTGACTCCACAGATTTAAATATTCACGTCTGGGAACCAGAGATGTCATTTTAAAACCTAAATTGTGTTACTTAAGCAGTCCAAAGCAGATTTTGACATGTTTTAACATTGGCTTCCGATTCAGTTATCTTCATTTTCACATCTTTACACTACTTTAGGACCTGCCATAGAGTAATGGTGTGTTCCAATTTGTAGAAAATTTTGTTATTGAAGGTTTTTTTTTTTTTTTCACATAAAAAAATAACACAAAATATCATTTGAGAAGCGGTGGTGGAGGGTGGCTTCACACCTGTGCTTGGTGTCTTTTTTAAGGGTGGATTCAGACGACCGTATATCGGCTCGGTTCTCACGCCAAGCCGATATACGGTGTCCTCATCTGCAGGGAGGGGGGGATGGAAGAGCCAGGAGCAGGAACTGATCACAAGTCATAGGTGATTTCTAGCTTGCTAAGTCATCGATGAACAAATGGTGCACGGTGGACGCGTGTTTAGACGCAGCAATTATTGCTCAAAAATGGCTTTTAAGCGAATCGTTGTCTAAATGGGCCTTTTAGGCTTTTCTTTCCCCTCCCCCTCCCTCTGAGGTCACCTATTGTTTTGCTTTGCAGTGTACTGATAAAAAAGAATCCATTCAACACCAAAGGCAGACAGAAGCTCTTCAGTTTGCTTACCTCTCTCATTGACTTTAATGCAAAACAGAAAGGTGCTTTACATTCGCTTTCCGTTTTTTGGGGAAATCAATGCCTCTATCTTGCTCAATGAGTATGTAAGGTAGATTGCCATGAAGCTACATTTCTCAGTTTTAAACTTGCTAATTGAACATTTAGTCACTAATACCAGAAAACATTCTGGCATGAAGATTCAGGAAGGGCTGCCCTTGTATAGTAAGTGGATTTGAGAAGAGCAAAGGGGTCTCTTCCAGGGAAGCCCAGATGGAAGGTGGACCTTCTGGGTCAGGGTTTCCCAACTCCAGTCCTCAGGGACCCCCAACAGGTCATGTTTTCAGGATTTCCTCAGTGTTGCACAGGTGATGTAATTATTGTCAGTGCCTCAGACATTGCCACAGGTGTTCTTACTATGGGATATCCTGAAAACATGACCTGTTGGGGGGGGCCTTAATGACTGGAGTTGGGAGACACTGTTCTGGGTGACAAGTTGACCAACGTGTCGCCTTATGAGAGCTGACGAGGGGGTTGTCTGACTACTCTGTCCTGTAAACTGAAGGCAGAAAATGTCTGGAACAATAACCGCATGAGACAACAGACTGCACATAAGGATTTAACATGAACCCTTTGTACATAATGAACGGTTTGTAGGCAGCGTGTTGGAAGCGGTTGAGCATGTATAGAACTTCTAGGCATCATTTACCAGATTCTTGCCTTTTCCATCTTCCAGGGCTCCGGAGATCTTGACTCACAAAGGATACAACCGGGCCGTGGACTGGTGGAGTCTTGGAATCCTGTTGTATGACATGCTGACTGGTGCAGTGAGTGTCCAGTGTTATCTCACATCCGTTATGTTCACTTTTTTTTTTTTTTTTTTTTAATCCAACTGCAAACTAGCGCCATAGTTCAGAAATAAGTCACCAGTGCCTGATCAGCATGGATCCGGTAGCGGTGACTATCACTTGAAGAAGTGGCACTAAGAAATAAAGTAGCATTCACTTTTGTAATGCATCATTTTCAAGTTCCCTGAATGTAACTAGAATGTAAACCATCTTCAGTCTGGTAGCCATGTATAGCCTGGGGTGAGTCTCAGGTTATTAGGCTTCCTACGGGGATGATTGCGTTGTCCTCTGTAAATTATTTCTAATGCAATACATCAAAAGATGCAAATAAAATATATTCATTTCCCAAAATACAACAGTTTTTTTGCATCCATAAATTAGCACAAAGCTCATTTGGAGATATACGTTGCTGGGGAAGAGGCAAAATGTATAGGATATTCGCTGCTGGATACAAAACAATTGTTGTAGTTGGGAACCCTTACACATATATGGTAGGTCTTGACTAGAGATGAGCGAGTAGTGCCTTAGCCGAGTATCTCCCCACTCGTCTCTAAAGATTCGGGGGCCGGCGCGTGTGACAGGTGAGTTGCGGGGGGGGGGGGGGGGGGGGGGGGGAGAGAGATCTCCCCTCCATTCCTCCCCGCCGGCCCCCGAATCTTTAGAGACGAGCGGGGAGATACTCGGCTAAGGCACTACTTGCTCGAGTAATGTGCCTTAGCGAGTATACTGGCTCATCTCTAATCTTGACTATTTAGTTACGATTCTTAAAGGAGTTTCGCCATTATTTAAAATTGCTCTACAAGCTCTGTCCTTCCTGGTTGCTGCTGACCAGGACATGTGACTGCTGCAGCCAATCACTGTCCACAGTAGTGACCTTCGCTAGCCAGGGATTGGCTGCAGCAGTCTCTTGTCCTAGTCAGCAGCAACCACTAAGGAGAGAGTGCTTGTGAAGACATTTTAACACATTGACTACCAGACTAGAAAAATACATTTCCTTGGTCAATGTTTTGTTGCGAAAATAGAATAACAAAATAATTCTTTCTAATTTGATGAAAAATGTTAGTTTTTGTTTTATGTCCATGCACTCCACATGAGATGCCTGACTCATGATATAATGATTTTGTTTCTGAAAATTGAGTCTCGTCATTCCACAAGTATTTAGTTGTGTCTAAAGTGGATCTTGTGTAGTCCTGGATGACGACCACTGAATTGTACTTCTGTAGGTGTGCAACAATGTCATGTACCACGCGGCTCATAAGGTATATGCATCATGAGGCCCTGGGCTCAAAACTAGAGGGAGTTAAACACAGCTCACATGACAGTTAATGTGTTGGCTGGTGGAAACCTCTTTTAAAGGGGTTCTGTCACTTAAAAAAAAAAGTCTATACTTGCTTATTCCCTTTCTCCCCCCCCCCCCCCCCCCCCCCCCCCAGGCAGTCTTCTTACCAGATCTTTAACTCGCTGATCTTCTCCTGGCTCCTCTGGGTCACCTTCCCTCCAGCCGGCCGGATCCTCTTCTTCCTGTCATGAAGCATCCATCGCCGGCTTTCTGCTTCCTGCAGGGCAATGTATGCTATGTCACTAGTGACGTAGCCTTCACCGCCTAGCAGGGAATGCTGAAACATCGTCAGCCTGCTTTAGCGTGCATGCACAATGTCTCGCTGCTAGTATTTCATATACTATATGAAACACTAGCATCGAGAGATCGCACATGCGTGCTAAAGCAGGCTGACTATGTTTTGTCATTCCCTGCTAGGCAGTGAATGCTATGTCACTCGTAGTGGTCGCTGCCCTGCAGGAAGTGAACTCTAGCTAATAGACACTCCAAGAAGAGGATCCAGCCGGCTGGAGGTGAGGTGACCCGGGTAACTGCACGAGCCAGGAGAAGATCGGTGAGAGTAGATCTGGTAAGAAGACTGCCTGGTGAGGAATAGGTAAGTATTGATTTTATTTTTTTTCCTTCTAATGACAAAACCCCTTTAACCCTTTCCAATCCACTGTCTGACGTCTTAAGACATTATGATTTAAGGCTGTACAGCTCTGATGTCGGAAGATGTCCGTCGGGGTTCTCTTACTGTATATTGCCAGCCTCTCTGCTGTCAGAGCCTATCCAACAGGTCACCTCATGTAGTACTGGCTTTTGCCAGCAGATGGCGCTGTTGTATAACAGCAGAAAGAGTAAGCCCCCTAGGAAAGCCAGGATACAAATTGGATTGGAAAGGGTTAAGGAGCGATGTGGATCCTTATGGCTACTACCAGTTTGCTGCTGCCTAGACTAGGACATGGATTCTAAGGGATTTCCTGGTTTTCACCCTGTAACCTCTATACAGGGATAGGACTTAGCTACAGAGTATCCCCAGAAAAGCCCCCATTAGGCAGCCGGATGCAGCAGCAAAAGCAGAACTGGATGAAGACGGGACCGAAGTGAGTAGCCTCTGGCTGAAAGCTGAAACTTCAGGCCGTTCACAAGACAGAAACTGGGAGTAACTTTGAATCCCACCCACATGTTTACATGGTGAAAAGACTAAATGCATCAAGCAGTGTAAATGATAGAGATTGTAGAAGTGCAAAATGGTACCAAAAAGTAACGTTGTGGTGTAGAGCTCCTTATTCATCGGCCGATATGTCTCTGTGTGATGTGGTACGGCTTTCACATGCTTTCTCCTTTCACCTGTGTAATTCCAGCCCCCCTTTACTGGAAACAATAGGAAGAAGATCACTGACAAGATTTTAAAGGGAAAACCATTTTTTCCTCCTTATCTTACACCGGATGCTTGTGATCTCTTGAGGAAGGTAACAGATCCAGTTCTCATTTGTTCTTGATTGTTTGCTTTTTGTAACCTTTTCTTAAGTCAATCATGATGACTTCTTTTCAGCTCCTGAAGAAAAACCCATCTCAAAGGCTTGGATCTGGACCAGCTGATGTGGCTGACATACAGGTACCATAATGTCACATTTAAATCTTCACCCCTCCTGTTGATTAAAGTCGAAGAAATTACTTCATGATTCTTGGCTGTCATTGGGGAACGCAGCTGTATAGTTCCTACCACTAGGAGGTGGACACTAAACAAAGGAACAGTTGACTACTCCTACCAGCTAGATGCCCCTCTTGCAGCCACTTGGCTAAATCCGTTTTAGTTGTCCATAGGAAGCAGATCTTCAAGATCCTGGAATTCCTTGGACTTTTGGGTGCACAGTGTGACAGAATCCCCCTATCACTCTACTGAGGGACATCAGGTTGCCACTAACTTCCCTGCTCTACCTGCCAAAGGCAAGGTTGCACAGAGCAGCCCTTGCTTCTCTGACTCATCAGCAAAGATCCTCTCACTTGGATCCCTGGGGTTCCCCTCCCTCTCACCAAAGAGAGACGAGGAAACAGTGGAGGATCAGGCTGTTTTTTGATGCCATGGCACCTGGCTCTTCACCCTCCAGGAAAGGCAAGTGTGAGGACCCTGTGTCCAGCCCCTTCTCATCCCCTTTCCTGGGTCCCCACTGGACACTCAGGCATTTCAGGTGGATCATCAATTGTCCGATGTCCAATCTGACCCAATCACGGCAGCTCACTTTTCCCTATTCTTCAACACAGTTCAGGCTAAGCTACAATTTCTGAGAGGGACGTTCACTCTTCTCCAGCAACACTCTGCAGTCATGCACTCCAGTCTCCATCTGCTAAGGAAAGCAGGTAGTGGGGCTTATGGTAGCACATTCGAGGCAGCCCTGTACTCGCAATTCCACACTCATCCACGTAAACGGACCATTCTAGCCAGCAGAACGGATCGCGCCTGTCCCTGGATGGGTCCGTGATTCTACCTTAGTTGGTCCATCCTTCTCCCCTTTGGTGGCTGATGTCACGCAACCTCTCCTAGGGAAGGTCCTTCCTACTCCTTCGCTGGAAAGTGATAACCACAGATGTCAGCCTCTTAGGCTGGGGGGTGGCATGCTCGGTACCGTAACAGTACAGGGACAATGGTTCAAATCTGAATCGTCCCTCCACATCAACATCCTGAAACTTGGAGCTATCCGCCTACCCCCGACTCATTGGTCTCAGATTCTGGCTGTCACCCAAGCCATGTCCAGACTGTTAACGAGATGGCTGTTGCGCACATAAAGCCTCGGTGGCACAGGAAGCATTATTGATGAGGCTGCTGAAGTCCTCCAGTGGGCAGAGACGCACTTCCCAGCCATCTGAGCCATTCACTCTCCGGCAGTGGAAACTTGCATGGTGAACTTCCTCAGCAGAGACCCAGTGGAATAGGCACTACAAGAAGAAGTCTTTGTGGACATATGCGCCAAATGGGGCATGTCAGATGTGCATCTGGTCAACAGTCAGCTCACCCTGTGTCTCAAGGACTCACAATCCTCAAACATTGGCAGTGGACGCCCTAGCAATTTCCGTGGAATTTGTTCTAGTTCCTGTATGCCTTTCCACCTACACCTTTGATCCCACGGTTACTCAAGAAACCCAAGATGGGGGGGCGTCCCAATGAGCCTCATAGCGTCAGACTGGCAACGTCATCCTTGGTACAGCAATCTCGTGTCCATACCAGTCGACACCCTATGGCCCCTGCCACTCAATTAGGATCTGCTGCGATAGGGCCCAGCTCTTAGCTTGCATTTGCATATGCTACATCTGACGGCGTGGCTATTGAACCCAGTCTTGATAGTGCTGGGACTCATGGACTCATTGTCCAGATTATGCTAAGGGCACTTAAACCTTCTTTCTCTCGCAACTACCATAGGGTGTAGAAGGCCTTTAGATAATGCAAAAAATATCATCTCCAACGCATTTTTTTCCTGTTCCTAGAATCCCTTCCTTCCTCCAATCAGGCATGGATATGGGCTTAAACCTTAGTGTCTTAAAGGGCCAAGTATCAGCCCTATTGGTCCTTTTCCAAAGCCCCCTAGCCTCCAAATCCGCGATGCATACTTTCCTTTCGGTATTGGCACACTCTGCCCCTCCTGACCATCTCAACCGTGCAGTGGGACCTCATTTTGATCTGATATGCATATTTCCCTTTGTCTATCTTGGAAGGTCACCTTCAATCCACCGCATCTGAGCCTGCCACCTTATCTTATAGATCTTCCTTTCTGATGCTTCATCAAGGCAAGGTATTCCTCCACCCTGTTCCATCTTTCCTTTCCAAAGGGGTCTCCTCCTTCCATCACAACGAGGACATCATGCTGCCCTCTTTCTGTCCGGAGCCTTCATACCCTACGGAACGTTGTCTGCACGAGCTTGATGTCATCCACGCACTAGCTTTCCTGCACTGAATCCTTCCGCTGTTCGGATTCTCTCTTCCTCATCCCTGATGGACCTTGTCTAGGCCTGGCGGCCTCAGAGTTCATCGTCGCCCGCTGAATCAGGTCAGCAATCATGGAGGCCTACCATGCCAAGCGCTCAACACTTCCCTTCCGGGTAAGAGCTCTTTCCACATGCGCGGTAGGTGCATCCCAAGCAGTGTCCCATAATACTTTTGCTGTCCAGGTTTGCAAGACTGACATTTTTTGGTGCATACTTTCACAAGGTTTTCCAGGGTGCGTACCTGTGCATCTTCTGAGGCTGCTCTGTTCTGAGATTCCTCCTTCACTGTATTGTATATGCAGTTGGCCTTTAGGCTTTTGTTCTCCTTCAGCGTGTGTACAAACGGATTTAGCAAAGTGGCTGCAGGAGGGGTATATAGCCGGTAGGTGGAGTCAACTTATTTGCTGCTTGTCCGCCGCCTAGTGGCAGGAGATATACAAAGGTCTTCAGCTGTGCCCCCAATGAACAACCGAGAGACTTTACAGTAAGTAACAAGAAATCTTGTCCTTTTGTGTTCCTTTTAATATGCAGAAACATCGGTTTTTCAGACACATCCACTGGGAAGATCTACTACTTTGTAAAATTGAACCACCTTACAAGCCTAACCTGGTGAGCATGCAGACTGAGTGCAGCATCTTGATCTGGAAGTTGGGTGCCTATTGAATACCACTCGGTTAAGAAATGTATATTCGTGCCTGGGTTATGGAGTTGCCCAATCATAAGGGACTTTTGAAACAAAATCATGGCTTTTACCACTACCCACTTTAAATGCATGGTAGAATGTCATAAACGTCTTTGTAGCCGCTGTCTGTGGGCCCCTTTTGAATTATTTCTGGATAAACTTTCATTCCCTATGCAAATGGAGTGGGTGGGCACCTCATTGCAAAATGGGTGAAACGTCTTTTTTGTTTGGGAAAGCTTGCAATATTGCCACTACATGTACGTCTGGCCGTATAGGACTGCTTTGTTTGGGCAGTATGGTTCCAGGAACATATGATGGGCGACTCATTTATAATTGGGTCCATTGGGGGTACAGTGTACCACCTAGTCTTTTCAGGGTCTTTTTTTTTTTTTTTTTTTTCCCAGGTCCCGCCATACTTCAGCATCATAAAGTAGAAACAAAAATAAATGGCACAAGGTTTAAATGTTGTTGCTCTCCCTTTGTTCTCCTCCTCATCTCTTCCCTAAGGCCTCATGTCCACGGGGAAAATCAGGCCCGCTACGGAATCTCCATGTAGAATCCGTAGCGGGTCCCTCCTGCCCCGCGGACATGAGCGCTGAATATAAAAATAAACTTACCCGCAGGGGTTCGTGCAGATCTTCTCTTCTTCGCGGCCGGATCTTCTTTCTTCGGCCGGCGGATGTGCTCGGCACAGCGGCAGCATGCTGGGCACATCCGCCGGGCCGAAGAAAGAAGATCCGGCCGCGAAGAAGGGAAGATCTGCACGGTCCGCTGCGGGTAAGTTTATTCTTATTTTAGGTCTCCCGCGGATCCGGACGGCTTCCATAGGCTTCAGTAGTAGCCTGCGGGAGCCGTCCCCGCGGGAGACACGAAAATGGAGCATGGTCCAGATTTTTTCATGCTCCATATTTTTTTTTTAATTCACTTTTATTGACCATCCGCAGGTATTTATCTAGCTGCGGGTGGTCAATGCATCCCTATGGGGTGCGGATCCGCGGGCAGGAGAAGAGTTAAAATCCGCTGCAGATTTTAACTCTTCTTTTCCCCGTGGACATGAGGCCTTAGGCCCAATGACCACGGGCAGATTTGAATCGCGGAATCCGCATGACTCACCCGCGCAGAAGATCCGCAACTCAAAGTGCTCATAGGGAAGCATTGGCATCTGCAGCTGAATTTAAGCATGCGGATTTGATTTGCAGACCGTTTTGTGCGTAAACCAAATCGCAGCACGCTCCATTCCAGTGCGGATTCCGTGAGGACGGGCTCAATAGAAGTCAATGTGTGCGGACGATCCGCAGTGCATCCACAAATACAATTGTGGACGCACTGCAGATTTGAAGGTTAAAATCAATTGGGGAGGTGGGGAAAAGGCTGGGAGGTCGGGTTGGAGATTTTTTTCCACATGGATGATCCACAGTACATCCACGCAGAAAAACCATTACATTCGCGATCTCCCGCAAATGGCTTTTGCAGGTCACTCGTGGACATGAGAGCTTATTCCCTCGGGTCATCTGACCTTTTACAGCCCTTTTTTTTTCCTTTGCCCCCGGAGCCGCACATCACAAATGACATAAAATCCTCCTCAGACCTGTAGTCTTACTACTTGGGATTTAATGTTCTGTTTTGCTGAAGCTCGATGTGGCATGTTCTGTTACTGAGAGGCCTAAGCTCCTAATGTACCGGGTTATTACAGAGGTCCCCCCCCCCGATGTGAGACCCCCAGAACTCCGTTTAATGACACTCCTGATTCAGAAATTTGATATCAATGGAAACAAACTCAAAGTTTTGTACAACATCAGCCATGTTTCCACCCCTCCCCCTCTTCCAGCGGTGATCAGTGGGACCCCCTTTGTCACTGGGCACACATGGAGCCTGCAATCACATTCCTGCCATACACTTTTTAATGGATCCAGACTGACTGACTGCAATGGCTTCTGGGATGCCGCAGATCATGGTGGGTGGATCTTCTCCAAATTTTGTTTGAAAATGACATTGGCCACTAATAACCTGCTGGTAGACATGAAAATCAAGGACCCAAAACGCTCACACAAAAATCTGTCTTCGTTGTCAGACATTTTGTCTATCTCCATAGCAACGGCTACAGCAGAATAAAACATTTGGGCCCTGTTTAGCGCAACTGTCTAACAGTAAGATGGTCCTTGTTGCCCATAGAAACCAATCACAGCGCAGCTTTCGTTTTACCTCAGCAGCTGAGAAGTGAACTGCGTTGATTGGTTGCCATGGGCAACAAGGACGTCTTAATGTTTTGCTAAATGAAAGTTCAAGTCTGTTTCTCTTGACATCAAATTGATGTGTCTGAGTGTCATTAAACAGAAGCTATGAGCATATCAGATTGTGGAGATCACTTGTGATCAGCCTGTGCTTGGAGGCTACTTTGGTGTTTTTGGAAAAAGTTCAATAAAAACATTAAGAAAAAAAAACCTATAGAGTGCGACGGAGAAGGTAACTGTTTTCTTGCCCTCCTGCAGCTGTCAGAGGATGATGCAAGTCACTTTGCTTCTCACTTCACAAGACAGACTCCTATAGACAGCCCTGATGCGATCATCAGCGAGAGCGCTAACCAGGCCTTCTTGGTAAGTGATGCGTTCTAAAGTAAATGGGGGCCCGACCCCAGAGAGGGTGTGAATGTGGCGCTCTGCCAAAGCCACGCTGGCCGTCGCTTGAAATTAACCCTTTGCAATCCACTGTCTGACCTCTGAAGACATTATGATTTAAGGCTGTACAGCTCCGATGTTGGAAGACGTCCATCGGGGTTCTCTTACTGTATATTGCCAACCTCCCTGCTGTCGGAGCCTATCCAACGTGTCACCTCATGCAGTACTGGCTTTAGCCAGCAGATAGCGCCATTGTATAACAGCAGAAAAAGAGTAAGCCCCCTAGGAAAACCAGGATACAAATTGGATTGGAAAGGGTTAAACAAGATTTAAAGCAGGCAAGCAGCCACAAAAAGTGATGTAATCAAGTACAATGTTATTTTGCAACTTCAGAAGACCATATCGGCATTTCAGGCAACAAAAAGCCCTTCATGAAGCTAAACGATGATTTTAATTGTTCCGAAAAACAGTAATGGAGGATCCAGAAGGGATAAACTGATGTCTATGTCCCCTGCTCATGCACACATCAGTTTACCTTTTTTTGATCCTGCATTACCCTTTTTTGCAAGCATTATCCCAAGCTTTTATCACTTAGCTCGGTGATGGCAAACCTTTCAGAGACGGAGTGCCCAAACTGCAACCCAAAACCCACTTATTTATCACAGTACCAATACATCAGGGGGCGGGGCGTACCCGCAGCTGATTTCATACTATGCAGCGATCCCTCTCACCTCCTCCCGCTGTCAGCGCTCCTCCGTTTCTGGTTCCCAGTGGCCTCACTCGAGCAGCAGCACCAAACCAGGTCGCTGGGAACTGGAAGCTGGATTTTTGACTGTTTTTTGGATGCGTAAATGCCACGTATCTTGCCATTCTGCAGGATTTCCGCAACATGTAAACATAGCCTAAGTCAACTTGAGATATGCTGCCACGTGCAGAGTAGCCCCAGTAGTAATAGTGTTCCCTATATCAGCCCCATAATGGCTTCAGTAGTAATAGTAGTCTCTATATTGGCCTTAGTAGTAATACTATTACTACGGAGATCAATATAGGGGACACTATTACTAATAGTGTCCCCTATGTCCACCCCAGTAGTAATTGTGACCCCCTTCACCCCTGAAACGCATATATTTACCTCCCCATTGTAGCCTAAGCGCCACTGCACCTCTTCTCTGCTGCTGGCAGAAGTGTGTGTGCCTGGACTTCTCACTTCTCTCCTCTTGTAGAACCAAGGAGGAGAGGTCAGGGTAAGAGGATCCCAGGTGCACAGACTGCCATCAGTGTGTGCACCCTTAACAGTGCTGCTGATGACCCAGCTCGGGAGCTGTGGCATCCCGGCTGGTAATACCTTTCATGGCGACCAGATGATGGCTCATGTGCCCGCAGAGGGCTCTTAGTGCCCCCTCTGGCACACATGCCATAGATTCGCCACCAGGGGCTTAGCTTGATGAAGGACTTTTTGTTGCCTGAAATATTACGATCATCTGGAGTTGCACAATAAAATTGTATTTGTTTACATCATATTTTTAGTAAGTTCTCGCTTATTGTCTTCTTGGCATGTGATGACACAGTTGGAAGGGGACAAATGTTCCTTTTTGTTTTAACTGTATTTTTATTGCTTTTTCTCTATACTCGTAAGGTGTAATGTAATAGAACAATTGCTCCAGTTGCATACGGAGAGGCCCAGCTCCATAATAGAACAGTCTGACTATGAAGAATGAAAATGTCCAGTTTGAGAACATGTTGGTGTAGAAATGTGGTCACGGAGACCCAATATAGAGCAAGAATAGGCAACAAAAATACAAATAAAGAAAACCTAAAAGACCGATAAGGGGCGTCAGGGGAGGGTAAGAGGGAGACGGATAGCAAACAGACTGCTATATTTGAAGGGATATAGTAGACAGACTGCAAAGGGACTTGGCAGTAGTGTTGATCAAAAATGTAATAACTGGGTAGGTGAGTAGGAAATGAGCCTGTCGAATCCAGTATGTCTTCAAGGGGGGGCCAGGTAGCTTTATAAGGACCATTGTATTTTGGAGGAAGGCCGCCAAGTATTCCATACTCCGTATGTCTCCTGCAAATGTTCCTTTTGTATAGGTGTTCTTCACTGTTTTTTCTGTTGCTGTAGGGCTTCACATACATAGCCCCATCTGTTTTGGACAGTCTTCGAGAGGTCTTCAGCTTCCAATCGTGGCATCAGTCATCCCTCCCTCAACAACAGAGGTAAGTAGTTGGCTGCGTATTGTTTTGGTGATTCAGTAGCATTTATTCTAATGAGTTCAGTGATGTCATTTGTTGACTAAGAAAGATTCCATCTTTGAAGTGAAACTCAACGCAGGTTATTATAATTAGAAAGCTACAAGCGTCTTGTCATATACCAGATCTAGTGATTCTTTTATCTTCATCCCTAAAATACAAGTTTCTATGCTGATCTGTGAACTTGAGGTCCATAAAAAGCGTTCCAACACTTTCAGGTAACTTTCAAATAAGTTGCCACGTGTGTATATGAGTAACCAACACTATTTGTGGCCATTATATGACTAGTATCCTGCATTTTCACCAGTTTTCCTCTTTGCAGGCTCCATCTTTAATTTTTAGTTTTCCCTGAGCTCGTGGGAGGAGACCAGTTCGTTCTCCCGTACTGCACATGGAAAAACCAGCAGATTCTGCCCTCTAATCCTCTAACACACAAATCTATAACAACATCATAGAGGACAGTGTACAGCATTACTGAGCAGTGTAGATGAATTTCAGTAGCTTTGACACAGTAAAACTTGCTATTGGCCGTGTGTCTGTAGCAGTGTCTGAGTTTCTGCCTCTCTCTCTGCAGCAGCCTCTATGGGGCAACATAAGACAACAACCACCTCCACGTCCTGTAATTGGGCTCTGTGTCACTATTAGTATTGAGGGATTTCATTTGATAAGAGGCAGTGGACAGCCAGTTAAAAGTAAGGGAGCTCCTAGTGGTCATCAGTTTAGAGTGATTTCACAGCACAAAAAAACTAATTTTAGGTAGATGACTAGCAAAAGTACAAATTACCGTGTTTCCCTGAAAATAAGACAGTGTCTTATATTAATTTTTGTTCAAAAAGGTTTAACTTTTTTACATGTATAGCTGCCTGGACACTATTTAAATTGCCTTTTTTAATTAACTGTCAGCAGGGCTTAGTTTTGGAGTAGGGCTTATATTTCAAGCATCCTCAAAAAGCCTAAAAAATCATTTTTCATCCTCGGAAAATCATGCAATGTCTTATTTTCAGGGTATGTCTTATTTTCAGGGAAACGGTATCTTATCACATTGGCTATCATATTAAGGCTAGGCTCAGATGGCTATCATTTGCTGCATGGTGTCCACAGAAGACATCGGTACACAATGACATTGCGTACTTGTTGTTTGCCGCCAAGCACTGTTTTGGTGTGTATGCACATGTAATTTTTATAAAGTACGGTGCCAATTTTAAGTGAAAGCCAAATATTCATTATTTCTGCGTACAAAGCGGTTGAATGTTATTTCCTTTCCGGAAGATCTAGCCACAGTTTAGACGGCAGCTTCAATCTATTGATTTACAGTTAGTAAGTTTCCCCTCGCCTCCTCGGTGTGAGCGCCTTGTCGGTGCGGTATCCTGTTTCCTGCGCTGCTGCTTGTTAACCCTTCCTTCAGCTGGCTGAATTATATGCATCCTATCGGCAGTGATTTTCTGACTATTAGGTTTTGGCCTTTTAACACATACATTATATGTTCGTCTCCGATGTTTGCCATTACGCACCCCGATGCAAGACTGCCTGTCTAAGAATGAAGTCCAGTCTACATGCGGATTTTGATGCAAAGTTGTCAGAATTGAGCCATTTTCAATTCCACATCAAAGTCCACACTGAGCCTTGCAGAATTTTTTACATGCCTTTGCGTCCTACCTACAGAATTTCCCTACACTTCAACAAAACGGATGCTTTTTTCCCAAGAAATCACTGATTGCTACAAATATACAAAACCTGCCTTACTGGCACTAGCTAAACAAGATCGGGTTTCCTCACCTAAACATAGACTAAATGGCGTGGCATTGTATGAGTCACCCTTCCTGTACCGGCTCTATGGCATTCCTGGCTGTGAGTCAGTCTGTACTAACTGCAGAATCTTATGAGCTCAGAAGCTTCACATGGGCTTAACTAAGGACCCTGTACTAGAGTCAATGAGTATGGCCGCCTGCAGACAGCCGGGTCGGACCCTGCTGCGAGAATTCTCACAGCGGGATGTGGACCCGTGCCCCTGCAGAGGCAGTCACACCCGCCACGAATTCTGCAGCAATGTTCATTCATAGACCTATGTTAAGATTCTTCCCTGCCCATGAGCGGAAATCAACTGCGACTTTTCCACTTGCGGGGCAGAATCACAGCATGCTCTATTTAGAAAATCGCGGAACATCGCACAGACGGATTCCATTGCAGTCAATGGAAGCCATCTGTCTCGTGGCACTACTGCAGTAAGCACTGCGGAAGCATCGTGGGAATCCACGTCACAGCCCAGCACAGGCGCATCATGCCTTGTAACATGCATGCACACCGGCTCGCCGCATGAGACACTTGCAGTGGATCCGGACAGGTGAGTATAGGGTCTCTGGGGGGCACTGGGTCTGATTCCGCTGTGAGATTTCCCAGTCTGAATCCGACCTGGCTGTGGGCAGGAGGGCGATGTAAGATGCAGCGGACATCACTCAAGAGGTAAGCTGTTTTCAGACTTTAAAGCAAACAAGATGTCACACCATTGCTGCTAGCACCCTGCCCACCGCATCCGCCACTATAATCATGACCTCATATACGCACAGGTTTGTTACTCGGTGTAGGAACTTCATATGGGGGCGAACAACTAATACATGAGGGCCTTTTAAAGGGGTTTTCCCGCGAAACAAAGTGGGTCTATACACTTCTGTATGGCCATATTAATGCACTTTGTAATGTACATCGTGCATTAATTATGAGCCATACAGAAGTTATTCACTTACCTGCTCCGTTGCTGGCGTCCTCGTCTCCATGCTGCCGTCTAATTTTCAGCGTCTAATCGCCCGATTAGACGCGCTTGCGCAGTCCGGTCTTCTCCGTGTTGAATGGGGCCGCTCGTGCCAGAGAGCTGCTCCTCGTAGCTCCGCCCCGTCACGTGTGCCGATTCCAGCCAATCAGGAGGCTGGAATCGGCAATGGACCGCACAGAAGACCTGCGGTCCACCGAGGGTGAAGATCCCGGCGGCCATCTTCGCAAGGTAAGTAAGAAGCCACCGGAGCGCAGGGATTCGGGTAAGTACTACCCGTTTGTTTTTTTTCAACACATGCATCGGGTTTGTCTCGCGCCGAACGGGGGGGCTATTGAAAAAAAACAAAAAAAAACGTTTCGGCGCGGGACAACCCCTTTAAGACCAAACATAACCAAAAGTTATATTTATAGAGAAATGGTGATAAAAGGTAACTGACCTCGTGCTTCTATGCCGTACATCCCGAAGACTAATGTGTCATGTCTTGTTTATTACAGCCCTGGAAGTCTTCCTTCCATTCCTCAGAATGAGATACCATCACAAGAATCCTCTCAGCCTCTCCCAATTTCATCACGAGGACGGAAATCTAAGGGGCGACAAGGTCTGTGAACCGGACTAATCTCCAATATGTGACCCGGAAATGAGTCAGCGGCTTCTTCATGGCGCCTCCTGGTGACCGCGGTAGCAGTTGGAGATTCCTCGGAGCTCTGTAAACGCACTCAGGGAAAGAACACTTTCAGTAAATAATGCTACAACGTAAAGGATCTGTCGCCTCTCCTGACATGACTGTCTTAGTAAATGCTGTCCATGAAATCTAGTTCTAGGATGCTGCAGCATTACTTCATTGAGACCATTTGCTCATAGAGACATGTCAGAAGGGCCTACCGGTCGTCTTCTAATGTGACCCCTGCCGGAAGATAAATTATTAACTGGAAGAATGAGCTCCCCTGTATAACCCACAGAGGTCCGTAACACAGTAACGTGAATGGCGTACATTCCAGAGCATTTTGGGTGATGATTGGTGCAGACAAGGGAATTTAGAGTGCTTTCACATCTGCGTTGGGGGATTCCATTTTTCTGGTCCGTTCGGGGAGCAGGAAAAGGGAATCCCCGCGGCCAAACTGTTCCATCTCTGGATGGAACCAAACAGCCTTAGACAGACCCATTGACTATAATGGGGCCTACCCGCTTTACACCCAGCTACCCGGCTTCTGGATGGAAGAAAAAGTGCTGCATGCAGCGGCTTTTTTTTTTTTTCCTTCCGGTATTTTCAGCCGCATCTTCGACGAAACCTTCAACCGGAGAATCCGACGCAGATGTGAAACCGGCCTTACTGGAACACAAGGCCGCCCCGCTGTGTGCATACCAAATAATACGGTAATCAAAGCAGATGCCATAATGGCCGTAGAAGAGAAGTTGCTTGATGTTAGCATAAGAGCAGCGGCTTTTGCTGTCCTCTTGTCTGTAGTTCTTGACTTCAGGGGGATTGGTGGGGGTTAAAAAAAAAAAAAAAAGTGCCAAAATGTCATTTGCCTCCCACTATATGGCAGTAACCCCGGTAGAAGAGTCGGCAAATGTGAATCTGCTGTTTGCTGCAAGCTATTATGGTCCCAATGCGACTTCCTGGGATATAACCGCTCTCATTCTTCGGGGGTATGATGTGATCTGTTGGGGGATAATACTCCGACAGCGAGCACCCAGTATTGGATGAGCAGACGGGCACGTTTCCCAGAACCAGATGCACGCAGTCACTCTTATACTTTCCATGTAATGGGAGTTGAATGTTGCCATACAAACTGATTCCGGTAGAGCTACTAACGTTCCCGTATTGCCGGGCTGCTGATTACCAAGTGATATATTTATTGTATGATCTATTATATTCTAGTGTTATATCACCCGGAGTCTTAGAACCTCCTAATATAAGGTACATACTAATGTATAGCTGAAGCTAACTTCACGGCCTAATATCGCGCTCGCCAACAAGCGAATAAGTAGCAATCCGCCACCACCATGGAGGATCGCAGAGTGTCTCCCATTGTTTTCAATGGGGCAGACCTCATTGCGTGCCCCTAGGGCGATGCAAGGGCATGGCCAAAGATGGGACCTGCCGCTCATCTTTATGACCCCATTCAAAAGAATGGGGTTCGTATTCATGCGAGATTTCTGCGTCATGCAACGCACAAATCTCACGCGATTATCTCGGAAGTATTAAAACTGCCTAAGAGTGTCCACATTGTGTTATTGGCACAGCTATTATTTACAGGGTGTTAAGTGGGGTCTGTAACGGGTGCCCAAGAGTTACCTCTGTCACCCATAGACTTTAATAGTGCCAATTTAATTGAGGCCTCCTGCACTCCAGCCTTGAGCACGAGGTGCAATTAAGAGACGTGGGGGCAATCTGCATAAGGCCACATATGGACTGGTGTCCGTGTCTTGTCCGATTTACATGGACACCGCACATTGACCTGTGTTGATATGTATGGTTTCTCTTACATGAAACGGCTGACAACAGGACAGGTCAGGAGATGTATCATCCATGTGTTTTAGCCTCATAGGCGTAAAACGGGGGCTTGTGCTGTCCGTGGATTGACGATGCATGGTTCAGTAGTGTGCACCTAGCCTTATAACAGCACAAGATTTTCAATAGCTTTTCATGACTTCTCCTTTAAATGGATGGTATTACATCTTATGGGTAAACAGATGACTAATAGTGACATCACTCCAAGTAACCAGTTTGGGGGCAGAATTCTTTCTCGGGACTGGAGGGGGTATATTACCTGCAGTTGAACGGCTCTGCTGTCACTACGATCTGCCGGTTCAGGGTCCGGTTTCCAGCTGTCCAAGGCGGCCAATCCAATTTTCAAACTAATGGACATTGCTCTCTGATTGGTTAGAACTGATCACATGAGCATCCTGGCCAATCAAAGAGCAGGAATAGTGGATTAGTGGTGTAACCACTACTAATGCGCTGTGGGGATTAGGTAGTCTGAAGTTTGCATCAGCCATCTTGAAAGGCCAAAAATAGGACCCAGAGCCAACAAATTGGAGGAACGGTAGGTAATAATCACCCCACCCTCTCTCTGATTTTAGGACAGTGTGTCCTTCATTTAGAGGTGCACTTTAATGCACCCATCACCCTTAAGTTGTAAGGGCATTCCCTTAACCGCTACGTCATGAAAAGCCCATACTTAGGCTGTAGGCTGTCATGTTCAGGAAAGAATGTGCCTACAATACTATGTCTCTTAGAGGGGATGTCCCGGTTTAGATAAAATAACACCCCCCCCCCCCCCTTCCCCCCAATCTGTTTCACTTTTGTACAGTAGGCAATGGGCTGTATCGTAAAGGAAAACTCCAACACTTGAATGGGAATGAGTTAAAATTAGAGATGAGTGAACCTACTCGGCCACGCCCCTTTTTCGCCCAAGCGCCGCGATTTTCGAGTACTTCCGTACTCGGGCGAAAAGATTCGGGGGGCGCCGTGGGTGAGTGGGGGGTTGCAGCGGGGAGTGGGGGGGGGGGGGGGAGAGGGCTCCCCTCTGTTCCCCAGCACCCCCCCGAATCTTTTCACCCGAGTACGAAAGTACTCGAAAATCGCGGCGCTCGATCGAGTAATTACTCGAAACGAGTATATTCGCTCATCTCTAGTTAAAATCCCTCCTACAGGTACAAACCATGGACAAATAAAAGAGAGCCTGTTACCTGGTCCCAGACGTCACCTGTTACCTCTAACCTGCTTCTACCTGCAGGGCTGTTCCTGTGGTCTCTTATTGGCCGATTCTAACATGTATTATGGAATCTGATGGCAGAATGAAACTCTACACTGAACCTGCGTAGTAACATATCTGAAGGGGTGGTATATAATGACTAAGGCCGGATTCACACGAGCGGATGCGTATTCGTGCCTTGCGCATTGGTCGTTGTGTATCTGTGTGCGCAGCTGTGTTTTTGCATGTGCAAAAAAAAAAACTTGCAGCCATTGAAATGGCTAATTAGCCTAATTAGTCTTCTTATGTTCTATTTCCTTGTGTGAATACATAGGAAGATAGAACATGCTGCGTCTTTTTTTTTTTTTTTTGAATGACGGAAGTGCAAACACAAAATACGCGCTTCTGAAGAAACCCATTGAAATGAATGGGTTCTTCTCACGGCGTACTGTGTGCCCAAATGCAGTCGTGTGAATCCGGCCTGACGCTGTTATATTCTGTGCAGCCGGCGTGATCATGTGTTCTGCAGAGAGGAAATAAAAACTAAATTTATTACACTTGTGTATTTATATCTTTGTGGTCTGTGAAAAAACATGATTTCACACAACATATTGCAGCAGCGGTTGCTAACGGTCATTGAGGGGTTGCACTGTTTGGACACGGGCTACGCAGCTGCCCTGCGGATGCCCATCAGATATGTATAGAAGGATTTATAGGGGTAGGTCACTTTATTTTTTACTGCTCTGTTAAAAGTAAACCAAAAAAACAAGCTGCTCTCACACCGTTGTTAGGGTCAGTTCAGGGTTTCCCTCTCTGCTCCATGGTTGGAGGAGAGAAACTGAAATGGGTTTTTTTTTCCCAATACTTTCAGTGGGGTTGCAAAAAAAAAAATAAAAAGTTTTCCATTTTATTTAGTTTTTTTTTTTGGACAGAAAAAAAATTACTCTGTAGATGGCGCTATTTTTCAGACAAACAAAACTACCGTAACAGAGGCAGGCTGAAGCCTTTCTGTTTGCTCTGTTTTTGGGGTTTAAAAATAAAAATAAAAAAAATAGAAAGCAGAGACTGAAACCCTGAACTGACCCTAACGCAGGTGTGACAGCCGCCTATACCGCGCTGGACAGTAAAAATGTGATGAGAACATAAACTTAGAGCTCTGCAGAGACCTTACTAAGGAGATGTTCACATGGAGCATATATGATAATGACTCTCCCCCACAGCCTTGTAGGCGGAAGATATACAGTGCATTACAGTACATGCAAAGTGGAAGAAGCCTAAATGTCATCCACACACTACAGGAACCATCTGCAGCAGGAAGTGGAAAGTCATTTCATTACACCAGCGAATGACCCCCATCAGTGCAGGAGCGGCTATATACTTCACTAGGCAAAAATCCTGAACACTAAAAGACTTCCAGATGAGATGACTACTCGTCCAGAAATAAGTAACACTATCCCCGTATGAAACTTACACATTTCGTACAGCATTTTTTTTTTTTTAAATCATAGCACTACTTAAGGGGGGGGGGGGGCTGTCAGATGGAACACGCCATCCATTCTGCAGGCATTGTGTTCTAGAGCCGGAGGGGTTGAGCAAACTGATAGTTTTACGGGGAAGGATTCAGTAGAACTTTAAATTCAAAATTAGGCAATTCACCCCAAACTCTTTATTTTATTTTTTACAAGAGAAGCCGTTATGTTGGCTGCTTTATGCATAAAGAGCCCTAACTGGTTCAATAAAGCCTTTCCCAGCTTTCCCCGATCATTAATCTCTCCACACGATACAAGTATATTGGATGTGTGCGGGGTTTGTATGGAGCAGGCCCTGGAGCCAAGGGTCTTTGACAACTACTGGTATTTGAGCTAAATCTGATGTCATCTGTTAATCTGTGGCATGGCTTAATAGGGTGCCTGCAGAAATCTAATGTACTGCAATACTGAGGTATTTCAGTATATTGTATAAGAGACCAAGTGATGGAAAGTTCAGGTCCCCAATGGGGCAAAAATAATCAAGCTAAGTTTTTTTTTTTTTTAAGGTTTTTCAATTATTGGAAGAAATAAAAGATATTAAAAGTTTGAAAACCCCCACTTTTCCTATTTTTATAAAAAGTGGTATATAACTCCAAAATGGTACCAATAGAGTTCACCCCACAAAAAAAGCAAGCCCTCACACAGCCCCACTGATGAAAAAATAAATTATGGTGGTCAGAAGATGGCAACTAAAGGCTTTTTTTTTTTTTTTTAAATAAGAGATTTTACTTTTTTTTAATACAATTAGTTTTTTGTTGTTGTATCACTGCAACTGTACTGACCCACAGCATAACATTATTTTTACTGCACCATGTACACTGTAAAAACAAAATTCCCAAAAAAAGCTGTTTTTGTTTTTTTTCATTTCACCCCATTTAGAATTTTTTTCCTGTTTTGCAATACATTATGATACTTTAAATGGCATTATTGAAAACTAAAATTTGTCCTGCAAAGAAAAAAAAAAAAAACACCCTCTTTGTGTGAGGGTGCATTCAGACAACCGTATATCGACTGTGTTTTCACGCCCAGCCGATATACGGCGTCTCTCTCTGCAGGGGGAGGAAGCTGGAAGAGCCAGGCGCAGTGCTCTGAGCTCACTCCCCCTCTCTGCCCCTCTGCACTATTTGCAATGAGAGGAAGCTGAACGGGGCGGGGCAAAGTTTCGGTAATTAGCTCCGCCCTGTCCCGTCTCTCCTCATTGAAAATAGTGCAGTGGGGTGGAGAGGAGGCAGCCTCCTCCCCCTGCAGAGAGAGATGCCGTATATCGGCTGGGCGTGAAAACCCAGCCGATATACGGTCATCTGAATGTACCCTTATGGTGACAGAAAAATATTATGATTTTTTTTTTTTGAAAGTGGGGAGAAAAAAAAAGCAAAAATGGCCTGGTCCTTTTAGGGGTTAAAAAGCAAATCTGGCTAATTACCTAGGAATATATGAAGTGAATGGGAGCTGTGCCTACAGTACCGCACATGGCCACTGCTTAATGCATGGCACTCTTTCCTGCTCCGTACAGTCACAGCTGGCCTGGCAATTTTTAAGACCTAGAAAACCCCTTTAACAGGGGTGTTCAAGCGAGAAACTTGAAAACCGTCTGCAGAGTCATTACACACAAAGCAACCATGCAACACTAATATTACATCCCAAGATTACCGGGTTTGTCTTGCTGTAACTCCTCAGTGCAGGAAGAGTGGATGTAGCTTGCCGCACATGTACTAACAGACCATAGCTCCCATCTTGCATTGATGCCTCTTATCGCCCTGTACCCTCCTGGCTGATGAAGAGCAAGTTTCCAGCCTCTTGTACATGTCATATTGTATTGCTCACTGCTAAACCTCTCATATTAGTACCCAGTGACCCCTCCTGGAACTCCTAGTGCTGAAATTGGGCATGCCCTAACAGAGAGATCCCCTAACTTTTGTACCTTGGGACCCATATTCAACTTGGGTGATGGTCTCAGTAAACTCAAATATGGAGGAGAGAAATTTTCAGGCCACAGCAACATGGAAACTTTGGGTGTGACGTGTTATGTAGCCATAGATTGCACCATGGCCATGCTACATCACTTTCTAATGTATGGGTGTGGTTGCGTTGTGACTCTTAAGTTGACCTGAAAATCACAAGAAAACCAAACCTACTGGAGATTGTTGGGTCAAAGCAACTCGCAGCATGACCACGGTCATTTACAATAAGGTGTGATGCAGCAGGCCTACACTGCATTTTTTGGCAAGGTGTGTCATGCCCAAAGTCACCATGTAGCCCTAACATGAATGTGGAAAAACAAAAAATTGTGAAATCCAAACATTTTCGTATGAAATGTGACACTGGCATTATGCAATTCAAATTGGCACTGTTTGGTGGTCAGGATCGGTCTACAATAATGCCAATTGCCAGTACATATGGTCATAACACAGGACTCCCATGGCAAGGGGCCACAAACCACATGTGGCTCCTAAGCCATTGCTGGAGGACCACTGCTCCATCAGCAGCGCTTAAGCTATAAACCTCACATTTTGGGCCACCAAATATGAATTATGATGTGGGAAACTACTGAAAATATTTAATTACAATATATTTTGAGGATTTTTACTTTGTACCACATGCTTTCCATTGGAGCCAAGTTTTGTACCTCTGCTTTGTTCATTTGAGAACCTACCAGACCTCATTGTCAAAATCGCGGGAGGTCCTACCAGGTGGACCCCCACCAATCAGCTAGTTATTCCTTATTCACAAGATAGGGGATCAAAATATCCCTTTAAGATCTTTGCCAAAATCTTAGTTTAATGTGTTGCTCCATTCCTCCCTGATTGACCAGTTGGGGTTTTTTCCATCAAGGGTAGCTGTTGTCGAGACGGGGGTTGGCAGACATTTGTGATTGATGAATCAATAAATATGTATAACTGTATACAGTGAAGATGGCCCCCTCCCTTTCCTTTGGGCGCAGAAGCTATGCTTATACAATTGGCTAAATATTTTTACAAATACAAAATTTTCACATGATGATTTTAATTTTCAATACATATTACAAGCCTTCAAATTTTTACTCTAAAATTTAGTAAAAACAAGATATTTGTAGCATTTGCACATCTTATTACAGAAGAATTACTGCAATGAAGCAGAGGAGGGAAGCATGTGTCAGTCAGTATGGTAACAGGAGAAAAACAAGAGTACCCACCCAGTGGACTATGCCAATTATTGATGGGCTCCACTTCACTTAGTTGACCTATAAGTTCCAGACTAGATGAAGCGTTCCCATTAATGAGCTGAACTTGACCGATTGGGAATCTACCAGTATCTTGGTCTACTTGTTTCGCACCTTGGCACTACAGCCTTGTTTACAGCCTACCAATATTCAAGATAAAGTCTATACACCTGTGGCGACCATGAGGTGCATGGGAAAACAGCAAGATGCTGCTCATCTCCCCACACAGAGCATGGTAGTGGTTGTGCATAAGTGGTCTTAAGCACCCGTAAAGGCAAGGTTTGGCTTTGGACATTTTAGAGGAAGGGTTTACCTTGGGGAAACTGAAAAATAAAACACTCATAGTTTTGTTGAAAATATTGTCTCAGTCCCCTGAAACCAACAGCCACATGACAAGACCACGTTAGCCTATTGTCCATAGGGCTGATGCTTCCAATGACCCTGGCACTGTATATAGAAATGGGCAGGATTTTAAAGGGGTTTTCAACCCCTAAAAGTTTATATGAAATGGTCCACCATGTTAGAAGATATATTCTAATATACTTAACCCATTTATCAGCAGCACAGGAACGGCACCAAGTATATTAGAAATATGGACCATTTGGGGAATTGGGAAACCCCTGTAATTTCACCAAATTTGATAAGTGTTTCATTTTCCATCTCCGACAAGTTTCCATTCAAAGAACTTGAAACCCCTCTAAGCCAAGGCAGATACCCATTCACCATATTTTGATATGAAATACTTGAATAAATTCACTGTAACAATGTGTATCTTTATCGGAACCCCATCAAATAAAACTTGACTCAACTTCATAATGGTACCTCAACAATTTCACTTGGTGGTGGGATGGATGTTCCGCACGACTATGGCTACTATAAGGCTGTAATATCTGGCTCTTCATCCTTTGGTTCTGCCTCATCTTCCTCATCTTCTTCATCTTGGTTGTCCTCTAGCGTGCTGTCTTCTTCTTGCTCTCCAGGACTCCATCTAGTCTTAGCATTTTGCACGATCTTCTGTGCTCTTCCCCACAGCTCTTGTGGATGGTAGACTTCACCTCCTCTAGTGCGAATCAGCTTTTTCCATGCCAGGATGAGCGCAACACAAAGGAAAATGAGCAGTAGCACTAGTAAGACAACAGTCAGTGTGCTGTCACTGGACTGGTTAGAGGATGACGCTAGTGTAACCTGCAGCAAGCTGAACCATGACCCTACTAACAGTGTGCCCTGGGTAGAGAAAAGAGAAAAGACACTAATAAATTTATTGTAATTATTAGGTTCATCAAATTAAGCCAATCCTAACATTGCTGCTGTTTCCTCCGCCCCATAAACATTCATTCAAGTTCTTAAGGACCATTTACACTCAACAATTATCACAAAATTTGCTCAAAAGCCATTGTTTGAGCGATATCGTTGTGTTAATGCTCCCATCTTTCACTTTTCAGCTGAACAATGATTTTTAGGTGAGCATAAAATCCATCATTCAGCTGGAGAGAAGATAGCACAGACCACATGCTGTGTTTGCTGTCCATGGTGCTGTAATCTCCAAGGGAGCTGCTGATTACATTGTATTCAGCTTGCAGCCAAGTGGCAGAACAAAGACTTGAATGCACAGAACAGACCACCTGCTGTTCTCTGTATACAGCTCATGGAGCACATTTACATGCAAATGAAGGTGCTAAGCTGCTAATGGACATTAGTGTCCATTAGTAGTTTATGCAAAACAATTGCTCAAAACCTATCTTTTGAATGATTATCTTTGCATGTAAATGGACCTTTACTCGAAATTGTACAGGAATAATGGAGGGCTCAGGACCCTCATTCTAGGGATCAGTGGGTGGCCATCGGTAGGGGCCCTGCAGTTATTGGACATTTATCACCTGCTCTGTGAATAAGTGCTAAATGTTCATTGTGCGTAAACTCATTTAATCCTTTCTGACATATTGTGAAATTAGCAGGCAACACTTTACACTCATGCAGTTTTGCATAAAAGCATAACATTTTAGGAAGAAAAAAAATTCTATTTTATTTAATAGAGAGTATGAGGGGCACTCTGTGTAGATTACAGGTACACTTTTTGTAAAGAAAAAATCCCGCCCCTAGAACAAGTTGTTTTGCTGCAAAAACTGGGCATGCAGTTCTATCTCAGGCAGATATACAAATGACGAGAGTTGTGGTGTGATTAGATTAATAGTCTTGCCACCTGAGGCCCTAAAACTGGTTCCCCCTTGGCCTATAAGAGGTTCTCTGAGGCCCCTTGTGTGTAGTGACCTCTTCTTCCACTTGTGTAGAGCTTGTTGACCGCTAGACGCCTCTACGACACAAAGAAGAGATTTCACCCCGTTACCAGAGTCTGAGAGGGGCGCATTATTGGGATGTGAGAAGCTGGAAGTATGGACGAATTGTGGTTACCTGGGGCGTTCTTACCAAACTAAAAGGAGGTGTTGGGACCAGTGGATGTGTGAGGGCACACAAGGTGACCAGGCTCAGGACGCCCCCGACAGACCACCAGTAGAGAGGATCGTCTGATCGTCTGACAAGCACGAGCAGCAATTGTATTGTTGTCCATTATCCAGAAACAAGTGGGACCATCATTTCAGGCTCCTGTGTTTGTCAGTACCATTTCCAGTCACTTGGCTGAAGGACATTTGGTCTCACAGCGCCCATTACATGTACGGCCTTTGACACCCACCGCTTGCAGTGATGTTGTGAACAATGAAACTGAATTGCTAAAGAGTGGAACCGGGTTTAGTTTGGGCACTGACAACAGCCGTGTTCGTGTCTGGAGACCTCGGGATGAGCGCCTCAATCCTGCCTTTGCTGTGGAGTGATACACTGCACCCTCTGCTGGTGTGATGGTCTGGGGGGCCATCGCATATGATAGTCAGTCACCTCTAGTAGTGGTGTTTGTCTACCCCAGTTTTATTGTCTTTGTGACTTTGTATGTATGGGGGTTTATTTATTGTGTTGACATTAGTGTCACCATTCTTGATGGTGTTGGCAGTTCTGTCTCCCTAACCGTTCCTCATAGGACATGATTTGCAGACCGCTCACCATCTTGGTAACTCTTCTCTGAACTTGCTCCAGTTTGTCTATGTCTTTTTTAAAGTGGGGTGCCCAGAACTGGACACAGTATTCCAGATGAGGTCTGACTAAGGAAGAGTAGAGGGGGATAATTAAAAGCACTTCTACCATCAGATAACTGAGCCTGATGATGACGGTACTAATGGGAGAAGAGACTCTTACTTACCAAAGTGTTGTACCTAAGACTATCTGTAATATGTTATTCTTGGAAAATCAAAGTGGGAAATTGTAAGTAAAAGTAACCCATGTGCCTCCGGTTTAAAACTACATCTTTGACTGTGAACTTATTTATTTAACTCGGATGATTAATCCCTCAGAAAAGGAACTGGCATCACGTGAACAGATAAGTACTGAGAGTTCCATAGCATGGCTGCTAATTTTATTCCCCTGTGTGTAGCCAGGTCTGTCCGTGTGTTTGGAGGTACCAAGAGGAGACGGTAGTACCATTGTGATCCCCCACCATCTTGAACCCCCGCTGTCTCCCCCAGCCAAAGATCTGGACCCGGCCGCTGCACAGCTCAGCGATATGTTTAGGACATCCTGCAGCCACATGTGTTCCTCTCATGGCGGCTTCCAAGAGGCATTTTCCAGCAGGATAATGCTCGGCCAGAAACAGGGCGTCACAGGAATGTCCCCACAACATTGTCATACTTACTTGGCTGCCTGGTCACCAAATTTATCACCAACTGAACATGTATGGGACCATTTGGGACACCAACTTTGACAGCCTACAAGTTTGCACAATCGAGAGGCTGTTACAGCATGAAAAGGGGGAGATATGCCACAGGATACCATACAAAACCTCTATGTCTCCATGTCTGCCCATATCACATCTGGTATCCAAACTACAGGCGGCGAAACAGGGTTTTGGCCACCAATTTCAGTAGCCTTCGGGTTTGCATGATCCAGAAGCTCAGTTACAGTGAATGTGGACTGATATACGGCAGAATACCATACAGAAGCTGTATGTCTCCATTCCCATCCATATCACATCTTCTATCCAAGCTAGAGGCAGTACAACAGGGTACTAAAGCCTCCATGCCCGCCTGTATCACATCTTGTATCAAAGCTAGAGGCGGAACAACAGGGTACTAGACCCGCCATGCCTGCCCGTATCATATCTTGTATCCAAGCTACAGGCAGTACAACAGGGTACTAGAGCCTCCATGCCCACCCGTATCACATCTTGTATCCAAGCTAGAGGCAGTACAACAGGATACTAGAGCCTCCATGCCCGCCCCTATCACATCTTGTATCCAAGCTAGAGACTGTACAACAGGGTATTAGAGCCTCCATGCCCGCCCGTATCACAAATTGTATCCAAGCTAGAGGTGGTACAACAGGGTACTAGAGCCTCCATGCCCACCTGTATCCCATCTTGTAGCCAAGCTAAAGGCAGTACAACAGGGTACCAGAGCCTCCATGCCCGCCCGTATCACATCTTGTATCCAAGCTAAAGACTGTACAACAGGGTATTAGAGCCTCCATGCCCGCCCGTATCACATCTTGTATCCAAGCTAGAGGTGGTACAACAGGGTACTAGAGCCTCCATGCCTGCCTGTATCACATCTTGTATCCAAGCTAGAGGCGGTACAACAGGGTACTAGAGCCTCCCTACAGGGGTCAGTTCCCCACAATAAATGACCCTCTTGCTCTGATATTGTAATCACACATAGAAAATTTCATCCCCTCCAACTACTTCTAGGAGAGGGATTATTGTGACAATGAGTGTATTTCAATGTGCTAGTTAGAAATAGCCATATAGGTTGGTCAGGACAGATTAGCTGTCGCCTTAAAGGGATTTTCCAGGGAAATTCTTTTGATGACCAATGAGTGGAACAGGTTACCACGGGAGGTGGGGAGTTCTCCTTCAATGGAAGTGTTCAAACAAAGGCTGGACAGACATCTGTCTGGGATGATTTAGTGATCCTGCACTGAGCAGGGGGTTGGACCCGATGACCCTGGAGGTCCCTTTCAACTCCACCATTCTATGATCAGGATAGGTCATCAATAGTTGATCAGTCAGGGTCCACCGCCTGGGACCCAACCGATCAGCTGAGTGGGTGCATGCTGTCAGCGCTGCAATAACACAGAGGTTGGCGTGGAAGCCTCCGCGCCGACCTCTGTGTAGTGGCCGGCGCTTGTAACTGCAGACACAGCTCACATTGAAAGCAATGCGCCTACAGTTACAAGCACCGGTCATTACATGGGAGGTCAGCGCAGAAGCTTCTGCTCCAAATACACAGAAGTCGGAGGAGAAGCCTCCGCACCAATCTCCTTATAATGGCTGGCAGTTTTAACTGCAGGCAGGGCTCCCATTGATTTCAACGAGAGCCATGCCTGCATTTACAAGCACCGGCCACTACATGGAGGTCGGCGGGGAGGCTTCTGCTCCAACTTTTGTGTTATTGCGGCGCTGACAGCATGCGCCCGTTCAGCTGATCAGTCGGGTCCTGAGCGACAGACCCCAGACAATCAACTATTGATAACCTATCCTGATGATATTTCATCATTAGTATTTTTTTATTTCAGCTGTACAAAGCTGTATTCACTTAGCTCCCCCTAGAGGTGGTTGCATGCTGCCAAAATATTCAACCTATTGCATTACAAATAATATAATTCTAAGTAAATTAATAAAGGGGACATTCTGAGTTTTGTTCTGGAGCCTAAGGCCGGGTTCTTGGCTGCACTGAAAAACTGTAAGATTTCCACAGGAGAGCCGCAGCTTCAAAACGCGCAGCATTTCGCAGCGGGTTTTGGAGCGGTTCGGCCGCTGGCATTCCGTTGCGGCTTTCTATTCCCATAGAGAGGATTGGGGCCGCAGCGGAAAAAAAAAAGAATTGACATTCCGCGGAACTGAATTCCGTGCTGCATGTCTGTTTCCACCCAGCTGTGCCACAACGGATTGGCCGCTCCGTGTGGATGAGATTTTTGCGAAATCTCATTCACATTTCTGGCTAATTCCGGTATTAGGAGCCGCGGGCATCCTAATTCCGTCCCGTGTGAACCCAGCCTTATAATTTCTGTGTACATCGCTGCTACAGGAGCATGATTCTTACCGAATTCCTGATTTTTCTTTCCATGACCAGGTCTTGCAATCTCTTCTTCTTGTTTTCTTCCTGTTTTAAAAGTATAAACTGACATTATCACACTGTATAGCAATACATAAGAACGTATAAAAGTCACCTGCAAATCTGTATGTAATGTAACAAACATAATCAAGGACACCCGGAGTAAAGACCCTTTTATATGGGAGGACTTGTTGAGCATAGGAGCCCAACATTTTCGCAGGGATAATCGTTCCTGTGTAAAACCATCGCTCAGTGAATGGAGGTTCAGTGGGCCGGGGATCATTCTGGGCTGCCCACCTCATTCACAGTAATCACATTTAAAGTGACCCTCCAGTCCCGGAAAATCCAAGATGGCAGCACCGCTTCTCGGACTACCTGATGCATGTGTGCATTGGTAGTACATTACTAGTGTAAAAGACTATACACTGCTCTGATAGGCCAGCGCTCTCCAATCAAAGCAGACTGTCTGTGACTCAGGTAGTCAGAAAAGTGATACAGCCATCTTGAATGGTCTCTTGCCATCTTGATTCTTTGAGAACTTTTTTTCCTATAGAGACACCTATGGAAAAACATCAAAAACCACCACGCACCTAAAGAACATAGCAAAAGAGAGAAAAAGGCCTTTAAAAAATACACAACAGTGATGGGCATTTTGACCTTCAGCAAAAAATCTGGATGCAATGGGGTTTTTTTGCCATAAGAAACACAAATGTGTCAACGCACCAAAAACCTTGGCTTTTTGCAAAAAAAACACAAACTGTGTGTGGAACCAGCCGAGGGTAGCTTTACACACTGCATTAGAGTTCTTGTACAGTTTTTTTAAGCCCAAATCATAAATAGATTCAAGAGATATGAGAGTCCTTCCTGCTGGATCCACTTCGGGCTTCGATTCAAAAAATACCATGAAAAACTGCCAGAAAAACCTCAGTGTCTGAAACAATCAAAACAGTATAAAAATGTCAAAAAAAGTGACTACTCTTTGACCAGCAAAAAAAAGAACATTGCAAAAATCATCTGCTCATTAAAGTGGCAGTGTGTAACGATCCGGGTCAGGGTTGGAGTCTCTTGTTGTAACCGGTGAGGATTGGTAGCGTGGTCAGGGAAGGCCAGAGGTCGGTACACGGGTCAGTATCCAGTCTCGCTCCTATACACTAGTGAAACTGCCTTAAGAATTCTAGATCTATATCCATACGGTTCAGCTTTATTTCATTACTATATTCCAATCTGCCCAATTTTATAGAAATAGTGTCTAAATGGTTCCTGATGAACTGTCAATATAGGCAGGGAAACCTCTTAGGAATATAGCATATGCTCAGTTTAAGCACCATTTTTAATCTAGTGATTTCAACTATATACCTGTCAACAAATATTTACAAAAGTCATGTTACTAAAATAAAATTAGTCATTTCAGCATGGTAGTGTCCAGCAGTAGTCAGCCAGCATGGTAGTGTCCAGCAGTAGTCAGCCAGCATGGTAGTGTCCAGCAGTAGTCAGCCAGCATGGTAGTGGAGTGTGCAGCAGTAGTCAGCCAGCATGGTAGTGGAGTGTGCAGCAGTAGTCAGCCAGCATGGTAGTGTCCAGCAGTAGTCAGCCAGCATGGTAGTGTCCAGCAGTAGTCAGCCAGCATAGTAGTGTCCAGCAGTAGTCAGCCAGCATGGTAGTGTGCAGCAGTAGTCAGCCAGCATGGTAGTGTCCAGCAGTAGTCAGCCAGCATGGTAGTGTCCAGCAGTAGTCAGCCAGCATGGTAGTGGAGTGTCCAGCAGTAGTCAGCCAGCATGGTAGTGTCCAGCAGTAGTCAGCCAGCATGGTAGTGTCCAGCAGTAGTCAGCCAGCATGGTAGTGGAGTGTGCAGCAGTAGTCAGCCAGCATGGTAGTGTGCAGCAGTAGTCAGCCAGCATGGTAGTGTCCAGCAGTAGTCAGCCAGCATGGTAGTGTCCAGCAGTAGTCAGCCAGCATGGTAGTGTCCAGCAGTAGTCAGCCAGCATGGTAGTGTGCAGCAGTAGTCAGCCAGCATGGTAGTGTCCAGCAGTAGTCAGCCAGCATGGTAGTGTGCAGCAGTAGTCAGCCAGCATGGTAGTGTCCAGCAGTAGTCAGCCAGCTGGTAGTGGACCATTTTCCCTGGTATCTTTGTTCCATTGGTGTAATATCTTGATGAAAACGTTCGCCATGTTCATCACTAACCATACCCCAGTTGTCTGGAAAGAAATCCAGATGGGAATGAAGGAAGTGGATCTTTAGAGACATATTGCAGCCAAGTTTCTGATACTGCATCACCATGTCTTGTACTTGTCCCTTGTAGTTTTCTGCCCTAACATTCCAGAGAAAGTTTGTAGACACCTGTGTAGACACATCACCCAGCAGCAAGTTGTTGAATCGGTCATCTTTGAAGAGCTCTTGAATCTGAGGACCCACAAAAACTCCCTCTTTAGGCCTCAGTCAGACGGGCGTTTTCTCGCCCGATTTGCGCGCGCGTGCGTCCGGCGATTTTTTTAAAACCATTGCTTTGCAATGGTATCGGACACATGAGTGCTTTTTATGTGCTCGTCCGATAAATTATAGAACAGAAATCGCAGATCGCACCTATCTGCGATCTGCGATTCCTGTTCTCTTCTCTATATGCGCTCAATGGGGCCGGTGGCAGCAGCGCCGACCCCATTGAGAACATATAGAAGACAAATCATTCTTCTCTGCCACAGCTGTAACAGCTGTGGCAGAGAAGAACGATGTTTGCCCATTGAATTCAATGGAGCCGGCAATACAGCCGGCTCCATTGAAAGCTTATATATTTAAGCCCTTCCCGACAATTCATCCCACACTCGCCTGCAGCGCATTGCTTTCAATGGAGCCAGCTGTATTGCCGGCTCCATTGAATGCAATGCGCTGGACAGCTCCGGCCCGTTTCTAATGAAACGCGGCTAGGAGCAGTTTTTTGGGCGATGTTCGGGCCCCGGTCATGCGATTTGTGGATGCGCATCCATCATGCGATTCGCAAATCGCGCGAAAAAACGCCCGTCTGACTAAGGCCTCAATCTTTGCCTCGCTGAGTAGAGAGAATTTTTCATGAAGGTATTGGAAAGCTAGTTTGATGTGAAGGGGTGGTAGCAGGATTTTGTGAGCCTCGACCAGAGCTGGGTGCTGGATATTCTTCTCTCCAACTACTACATTTTGTCTGTGAGTCCATTACATCTGCAAGTAGTGCAATTCCCTTGCTCGGCTCTCCCACTCACATAAGAAACACATGTATTTTGTATATCCAGCTGCAGTCCCATTAAAAGGGCAACTACCTTCAAATCACCACAGAGGTGCCAGCTGTACTTGTTATACTCAATGGAATTCAGTAGCTGCCATAAGTTATGGTAACGGTAAGGATGTTGTTACAGTCCTACGGGATACATTTACACGGTGAAACACGGAAAATAAACTATATGAAATATCGTCAAAACGAGGGCCGATTAATAATTTTCATGGTCCTATTCGTGTTCCGCACCCCAAGATCTTACAGATAAGGACCTTTTTAAGTCTAACAATTTCGGTGTTGACCATATATACTTGGTATGAATTGAACTAAGCATTTCAAAAACATCTCAGGAATCTAGAACTAAATCTGATACAGCATCCGAGCACTCTGGGCGTCTACCATCTTTTACCCACTGAGTGTTCGGGGCTTTCTGGCCTCGGGTCCTTGAGAGGTGCCGTTACTACATGCTCTCTTACTTGACCTTGGTAATTCACTGAGTGCAGGACCCAAGCAATCACTGAACCATTTAAACTCAGTGGCGATATAGGAGATAGTGACCAAGCTCCCCATGTCACGATTTCGCTGACCCCAATACTGAGGTCTGCATGTCTGTCCAAAGAGCCTACATTCGCATATTTTACATCCTTAATCATGGTTATTGGACTGGCTCTTTGTACATTGTTTGTCTTTTATGTCTGTGTGTTTCCTTATTTTTGGACTTACCATTGACTACAATGGAGTGCATTCAGTTCCTGCACCTGTGGACAGAGCCTTAGTAATGATTGAAAGCAACAAGCTGCTGGAATTTGGGCCAAATATTTGATCCATAGAAATCATATATATATTTCCATCTCACATTTCAGATGTTCACATGTCTCTAATTGCCATTTCTACTCAACACTACTTTAAAATATAAGTGCTCCAGAGGGTTGCATCTAGTGGACACACAGTGTATTATCGGGCCTTACTTCATAGTGTTGCCACCTTTTCTATCAAAAAATACCAACTGTATAAATAGGGGGTGTGATAATATCGGGGAGGGGCACTTTATATTATTTAATACCCCTAGGGTCATGAGCCTGTCTAGTGATTAGGGTAGTTATTACTTATTATTATTTTACTCCTTTATAAAGCATGCACGTTCCAGCATACATCATTTGATATTGGGTAAAGTGTTTCCCTGGTGGTCTAGGGACTTGAGGGATTAATCTCAACCTTCTTACTGGTATAACGTATTAAAGAAATCAATGCAAAAATCCCTGGTGATCTAAAGCAGGCTAAGGGTTAATGTCAGCATCATCTACTGGTCCAGTGTAGTGAACAGGTTAATGTAATCATCCCTGGTGGCCTAGAGCAGGAAGGGGATAATATCAGCATTTCTCATACAGGCGCTCTACTTTAAATAATTTAGTTTGTTATTTTAACCTAAAATGAAGAACGGGGAAAATGTTGGTACAAAGTGGACAGTAAAAAATGGCGATAGTTTTATGGGTTGTTCTTTTTCCAGAAGCAAGGAAGATTATTATCTACCTTATTATAGAGTTCTGCAGTTTTGGCTTTCTGGCCTACCGGCGGGCTTAGTGGAATAATACCTCTGCAGCGCCACCCACTGGATGGCAGCATTCCCTCAAATCAATGTCAAACCCTTTATACAGGTCTTAACAAAGATTTGGAATTGAAAACCAAGCTAGAATCCATACACAGACAGCTGTTTCGGGGTGTTTGCCCCTCATCAGTGTGCAGTAAGATTCTGGCTTGACTAGTAAGAGGCCTATTATGTGACTCAGGTGGGGTGACCTCTCTCCTAAATGAGAGCACCTAGAAGGTGAGTGAATGGGGGGCATTTACTTAAGTTGGTATCTCATACACCTGCCTAAAGAAAGTATGTGCTCACGTAAGTGGGATAAATGCATTAAGACGCTCAAACCTCTTAATATATTTGTCACATCTTGTGGCACCTCTGTGCGACTCCCTGGAACCTATAGAACTTGCGAGCTGGCATAGGTTTCAGCTATAATATATTAGGAAAAATACAGAGCTTATATGTTATATATAGTTATTAGAGCGCCCCCTTGTTACAGTCCTGGGTATAAATAGATGATGAGAGATCTCAGTATTGTCCCCCGATATATTTATACATAGTTATTAGAGCGCCCCCTTGTTACAGTCCTGGGTATAACTAGATGATGGGAGAGATCTCTGTATTGTCCCCTGATATATCTATATATAATTATTAGAGCGCCCCCTTGTTACAGTCCTGGGTATAAATAGATGATGGGAGAGATCTCTGTATTGTCTCCTGATATGTTTATACATAGTTATTAGAGCGGCCCCTTGTTATAGTCCTGGGTATAAATAGATGATGGGAGAGATCTCTGTATTGTCCCCTGATATATCTATATATAATTATTAGAGCGCCCCATTGTTACAGTCCTGGGTATAAATAGATGATTGGAGAGATCTCTGTATTGTCCCCTGATATATCTATACATAATTATTAGAGCGCCCTCTTGTTACAGTCCTGGGTATAAATAGATGATTGGAGAGATCTCTGTATTGTCCCCTGATATATCTATACATAGTTATTAGAGCGCCCCCTTGTTACAGTCCTGGGTATAAATAGATGATGGAAGAGTTCTCTGTATTGTCCCCTGATATATCTATACATAGTTATTAGAGCGCCCCCTTGTTACAGTCCTAGGTATAAATAAATGGTAGGAGAGATCTCTGTATTGACCCCTGATATATTATACATGGTTATTAGAGTGCCCCCTTGTTACAGTCCTGGGTATAAATAGATGATGGAAGAGATCTCTGTATTGTCCGCCGATATATTATACATAATTATTAGGTCGCCCCTCAGCCGTCTTTTTTCTAAACTAAATAATCCCCATTTTGACCACCTCTCTGGGTATTGTAGTCCACCCATTCTGTTTATTACTTTAGTTGCCTGCCTTTGTACCCACTCAAGCTTGACATGTCTACAGCGTCCCACAAGGAGACCCCAGACACCTGACATATGTGGGGAGCTGGGAGGGTTAAGTAATGGCTTGTCACGGCGACACTTACCAGAATCCTTTCCCTGAGGGACACACGCAGCCAAGGCCAGAGTATAACTGCAGGCCACCAAAGACACCCCTAGGATAGGGAATGCCAATAAACAGGAAAGTGGGGGTAGGAGTTGTCACAGGTGACGCCACTGTTCCAACACACCAGAATGATCCTCAGCGGAGAATAATTATAGACACAGACAGTCTCTGAGTGCCACGGTTCTCCAGGAACGGTTAAGGCCCGGTGTAAATTTTACTTTAGCAAACTTGAAAACAATTATTACAAGGCAGTTTCATTAAAGTCTTTACAGTGCTGGCAAGACAAAGCAATTTGAAGTCAGGGAGGAAACTCAGGATAACACCCGTCCTGTACTCTACGTTATCTGCCAGGAACCATTCCTGATAGGGAACACTCTGGAGGAGTAAAAGGGGTAGGGTCACCCCACAGACACTCTGACAGAACTTAGAAAGGGTGTACTTCTATGCAGTGATCCCGGCTCTGGACAGCCACGTCGGAAACTCGATGATTGATTAGTACCTCTGCACTGGCCTCGTCTGAAGAATTGCTTACAACTGCTCACTCTCTTATTGGAGCTCACTCCACTTACATACAGGATTTAATCATCACAGGGTATCTCTCCTTCGCTTCCATCTTCACCACAAGAAAGCTGAAGGTGTTTCCATGTGGCTCTGTGTTAGGTAGCAGGCAAGATGGAACTCCTCTGAACACAGATTGAAGACGAAGACCCTTTCCCGCTCTCAATCACTCCTATTTATACCCTCACTCATACCACATGACATCACAGACTGATACATTTGCATACAAGCTTGGATTTTATTGAAGTTAACCTCTCAAGCACCGCAGCTATGCAACACACACACTGGAAATGACAAGACAGGCTTGCACAGTGCATCCACATAAGACACACATGTATGACATTTATGGAGGGGACCAAGATGATGTACTGGGCCACTACATGTCCTTCTTGAGTCTATACAATAGATATGTAAAACTTGACAATTTAGATAATTTCTATAAATTTTAAATTGATTCGTCCAGATAGTAGTGAAGATACCGAGACAGCAGAGAGCGGACTGCACAATGTTTCTTGTGGCCATGAAATAGATGAGGCAAAGGCATTCAGGTTTGTGGGTGGAAAACTTTGCTATACATTCTGAAAACAGGAAGAGATATGCAGCCTACCGTGTAGAACTGTTTGTCTGTCAGGAAGCAGAAACGTGCAGTGTGAGGCCAAGCAGCAATCGTGGCGGCGTGGTGTAGTCAGTAGATACATACTGCATGTTACTATACACATACTAACAAGAATTTATTTAACATTTTGGATTGATACATAATAATAAATAATGTTTTATGAGTTGTGATAACTATACTTAACAAAACATTGATCGTGGGGGTACTAACTACTGAAAGTCTCGCTAATCCCAAAAACAAACAACACCCTACAACCGTAGCCTAAGAGTGAAGAGAACTCAAATCCTACATGACTGTGGTTATATGGCAGAACACCATAGTTTTGTAATGCAATTTTTGGTGACACAATTTTTTTAGCATGTTTTGCATGAAAAAACACAATGCCCAAGAATCCCATTGACATTGACTTGGATGTTCGGAAAGTGTTAGACAGTTATCATGCTACAAGTCCACTCTCTCAGTACTAGATTTGCAATTCTAGTGGTCTTCACCAAACTGCTGGGACGCTTGACACCTTAAAACATACCTGAGTTTTCAACAAGTTTTCTAAAATACACCAGGTTCTTCTTGCACACTCTTTTGCTGCTCTTTGCACCATGTTTCATGTCTATGTTTTGATTTTCAGGTGGTCTTCTTCATTTTTCTGTAGCAAGCCTAGCATTCTGCCAGTAGTTCACTGTCCTGCACTTCCTTGCCCTCACTTCCCCTGCTATATTGCTCTGTCTCTGGATCAATCAGCCGAGAGGAAGTATCTAAATGCTTGCCCCTCTCCTTTCCCAGGATGATTCAGGCATTGAGAGACATTCTGGCCAAATGGTTAGTAAACCCACTATAATTTCTGCAGAGACACAAGCTGTAACAGCAGGAGGGATGTTGCGACGATCGTTATCACAGTGTCTGCAGATCAGTCAGCCTGCAGCCTCAGAGTGCACAGGAAATGTTTCTGTGTCTTTGTTACTACAGCAGCTCTGTACCTAGCTACCAAGAGGGGATTGCAGAGAAGGTGAAAGGGAGAACCATGGTAGCAGCCCCTTTTAACATGATTTACAGTTGTAAAGCAACAATATTTTTAATGCAAGTATATTACAGAAATGATGAGACTAACAGATGGAAGAATTTTTTTTCCCTTAAATGGGGAAATTGGCTTCTACCTCATTGGGGATTTTTTACCTTCCTCTGGATCTAAAGTGATGGTTAATAGACTGACCTAGATGGACATAAGTCTTATTCCAGCCCTAAAGGGGGTTTTGCAATAAAAAAAAATGTGATACTCGCCTATTCCTCCCCTGTCAGTCTCCTTACCACATCTACTCGTGGTTGAGCTTCTGCAGTTCCCCCGGGGCCACCTCACCTCATGCCGGCTGACTTATTATGAAGGCTGCATTCCTCACATTCTCTTACCAGTGAAGGTCGCATCCCTGTGACATAGCGTTCACTGCCTAGGAAGGAATTCTGAGCTATGCCGAGACAGCTCGTATGAGCAGTCTCTGAAGTAGATCGGCACTCCCTCTGCTAGCCTGTGAACTGTGACATAACATACATTGGCTGGCAGGAAGAAGACTACTGGCAATGTACGTAACCTCACAGGAAGGAGAAGAATCTGCCAGCTGGAGGTGAAGTGACTGCAGGAGACAGGAGAAGATCAGTGAGGTGAAGATCTGGTAAGTAGACTGATGGAGGAGGAATAGGTAAGTATATAATTTTTCTTTTTTAATGACAGAACCCCTTTAAATACTATGTTACTAGTAGATGAGCAGAAGTTGTCAGAACAGTTACTACCCCTTTAAGCAACACAGGCATGTTCTGCAGACCACACAAATAGGCTATTTATAATAAGGGTACACGTTATACTCCCCCTGAAGATAATAATACTGTATGTTTCATTTCGATACACTACTTTACTGTCTTGTTGTTATTGCCTTGAACATATAATACATATATGTACACTATGCTGTTTTGATGTGCTGGCAGTGAGAATGAGCAGTTTCTCAGCTTTCAGCTAACAGAAGGTGCAGTGTCAGCATAAGTCCAAGAAGAAGCTAACACCATCGTGGGAGCATGCATGGTAACACCACAACACTGCACTACATCGCAGATAGGAAGGACTAACAGGAAATGACAAAAAGGAGTGGTTTCGGTGCTAAGAAGCTCAATACGGATGGTCCATGCGAGGAGCCTGAAAGACCTGCAATTGATGTGAATTGCTAGCCTTGAGCTTGTCCATCAGTGAAATGTTGGTGAGCTGGTGGTCAAAGTGACTTGTTCATCTGACGAGTATTGCTGAGCTGGACGTACCATAATGATATCATCTGGCAGGGCCTGGAGAGCATAACTGAGAGCAGATGATGAGCTGACCTGGGAGATCATTGCCATTTAAAATCTGCATCAAATCTGCAGCATTTCCACAAAAAGACCTGCTGCAGATTCTCAATCCTACGTGGTGATACATACCCTTAAAGCAACTGAAGAGGCTCCAAGGACATGCATACCATAGAGTCAGACCATGCGACTGCTATGGGGCCATTTGGGGAGAGGGACCCCAGCCAGACTTCACTGTCTGACGGAACTGTATTTGTTAGCAAACAAGGGGCAGGGAGTATGTCTATGAGTCATGGAAAGCACACGGTGAGAGAAATGGACAGCAGCTCATTCTGTTCTGGGTGGCAAAACCATAATAGGGGGCTCATTTAGATTTTTTTTCTATGGGGAACTGTGTTCTCTGTGTACAACACTAGATAGACTCTTCCTAAACTACTTAAACTGGGTCAAGTCCGAGATCTTTCAATGAGCCATGTACACAAATATTTTGACCTAGATGCACAGTAGATCAACATTTCCCCAGAGCTAATTAATCTGAAAACCACATCCCCTGCCATTAAGTAATAAGAGGTACAATGCTTCCGGGGGTAAGATAATGTGTAGATAAAGTTAATTCTATGCCCAAGTTCATGAAACTCAATGACACATTTAAAATCCTCTGGCGAGTTGTCGGAGGTTCCATCACAGATCTGGCTCAAAATACCAGAAGTAACAGCGCTGCATGAAGCACTTTTTCTTTCGTCCACAAGCCGGGCAGGTGAGCAGAAACTGGATGGACCCCTTATAGTCAATGGGGTCCATCTGACACTGTTCGGTTCTTTCTAGAGATTGAGCCGTTTAGCCATGAGGAATCTCTCCTTTCCTGCTCCCCAAATGGAGTAGGAAAATGTAACCCTAAGCGCAATTGTCAAACCACCCTCAGTCACACAAAAAAAGGGCAGATTCTAGGGCTCCCCCTAGTGGCAGCCTTGTGCTGCAAAATTGTATGCATTTAAGCATAGTGCTGGTTAACCCAACATATTATGGCGGCCTCTACGTCCCTCAACTCCATCAAATCCGGCATACCAAATTCAGCCAGGGCTGGGTGTAGAAATACACATACACATATGAATTTCTTGGCAAAGGCATCTGTACCTTACAAATTCGAATTTGTCTAAAGACTGCAAATCAAGCACAAAGGGTCACAAGTGGCCCCTGGGCTGCCGGTTGGGCATCACTACCTTAATATATACACTTTTTGTTCTTCTGAAGAGCGTTTCAGAGGGACATCTGCCAAACGACACATATTATTCTTCCCATTGTTTATAGGACACCAACCTACTCCGCAGCACTGGACAGAGATGGCTATCCTTCCCGTCTGTCCCCATCCCTAGTGGGACTCCCAATGTAATTATGTACATACTACAGCCAATTTCATATTAGTTTGTTTCTGGATTGTGGGAGAAAACCGGAGAATGGGAAAAGCATACAAGATCTATGCAGATGTTGTTCTTGGTTGGGTTTAAACCCAAGACCCGATCGCTAACCACAGTGCTGAGCTTTAGAGGTATATCCCCACCCAGAGTAAATGGGTTATTACATCATGATGGTGGCACGAGCACAAAAACCAAGCTTGCACCATTATCTTGGGGAGATGAATGTGATTGACAGCCAACATCAGAGAAAACTCGGAGCCTGGAAGTTCATGGATGAGGAGGCTCACAATATATATTTTTTTGGGGGGACCCAATGTTAATTCTTGTTACGGGGCCCCTTTATTTCTATGTACTTCCGTGTTCCAATACATTATGAGATAACATTTGAAGAGGTATTCCCGCTACCTAAGATTGTTTCACAAGCACTCTGTTCTTCCAGGTTGCTGCAGCCAATCACTGGCTATAGAAGATCCCTGCTGTGGTCACTGATTGGCTGCAGCAGTCACATTTCGAGGTCATCAGCAACCAGGAAGGACAGAGTGGCTGGGAAGGAATTTTAGGTAGAGGGAAAACCCCTTTAAAGTAATTAAGTGTTCCCTACAAGGACAAAAAAAGTTGAAAACAAAACATTCTTTTCTCATAAAAAATGCCTTTATGTAATAAAAGTAAGAAAACATTTGAAAAACATCTATGTATTTGGTATCATCGCAACCATAACAACCCATGGAAAACATCTGTAATATTATTTGTACTGCATGGCGAGCAGAAAAAAAATGATGATGGATTTCGCTTTTGTTATCGTATCCCCTGTCTCTACAGCAAATAATAAATGTTAAAGCCAACTTAGGGCTCCTGTCCACGGACGGGTTTGCACTAAGACGTACGGAGCGGGATTCAACAGCAAACCCAGCTCCATAGCATGCAATGTAAAAGCGCGATTTCCTGCCCACGAGTGGAAATTGCTTGCGATTTTCCGCTCGTGGAGAAGAAATCGCATCATGCTGCGATTTTGTGCAGGCTACTTACTGACGGCTTTCACTGAAGTCAATGGAAGCCGTGCGTCCCGCTGACATTCTGCAATCATCATTGCAGAATCACTGTGAGAGCCGCGTCATCACCATAGCAGCGGCGCGGCATCCTCTGTCCTGCGCATGTGTGCCAAAGCGCAGGCCGGCACATCCATAGTACAGAGAAGAAGACACCGAGCAAGTACGCAGGGGTCACCAACTGGGCACCGGGTCGAACTCCGCTGCGGGATTCTGCATGCGGGGTCCGACCCGCCCCATGGACAGGCGGCCTTATATTTAACACAGTACCAGCAAAACAGCCTGTTCCGCAAAGAACGAGCACTCAGACATTTACACCACCTGATTTCTAGGGTCCTAACATTACCCACAGCCAGGTCAGGGATGACGTACCAAAACTACAGCATTAGCTACAAATCTTATCTTTACAAGCGTTGACTATCTGCATTTGAGGCGTCAATACAACAAATACAAAGAAAACGTTACCTGAACCGATATATATGGTGCTACCAAAAAGTTACCAAGAACCTTAACCCATTAGTGATGGCCAATATACCTTTTTACTGACCTCACTAATAGGCTTTAAACCTCTTTTTAAGGTGGTGGCTTGGTTGACAACTGACACCCAGGCTCCTGCTCTAACAGTCAGGAATAGAGAACCCTCCTATCCTGAAAGTTTAACCCCTTACATGCTAGAATCAATAGCAACTGCAGCATGTAAGCAGATGATAGGAAGAAGGGGGCTCTTTCCGTCACCCATTGGTACCCTGCAATGAAATTACAAGGTACCAATGGTTTCCCATGGCAGCCAGAAGCCTGACAAAGGCCTCCATGTTTGCCATGTCACTCTGTCTATTAAACCCAACCTCCTGCAGAATCTATTAGGTACTAAATTTACTACCATTGAGGTGCTAAAATAGTTTCAAAGAAGCTTAATAAAGTTTAATATAAAAAAATCCAGTTTAAAAAAATACATGAATTTTTCTCAACCAGGAAAATTCTGAATGGATAAAATACCAAAAAATGTTTTTGAAGAGCAGCCCATAAAAGGTATTACTGCATCTTGTAGCGACCAAGACAATGAAAATAGTATCGCACGTGGTGAACACCGTAAAGATAATTTAAAAAAACTAACACCAGACTTCCTATTTTTCTTTTGTTCACCTCTCAAAAAATGTAATAGAAAGCAATCCAAAAGTCACCTGTATCCCCAAACTGCAACAATAAAAATGACAACTTTTCCCGCAACGACAACTTTGTCGGAAAAATAGAAATGTTCTGGGTCTTAGAATGTAGCTATGCGGTCAGTGGTTTTTCTTTAAAAATATATTTTTATTGAGCGATAGTAGGAAAAATAAAAACATCTATTTAAACTCTGTATCGCAGCAATCATACTGATGAGAGAAGAAACTTATGTCATTATTTCTGCCATATTGTGAAAACTGTAAGAAAAAAATGCAACAGCAGAATTTCGGAGACATTTTTCTGTTTCCCCTAAAAACAATTTATGTACCCAAGAGTGATGCCATTGTAAAATACAACTCATCCCAAAAAACCCCAAACACTCATACAGCTATATCAATGAGTTACGGCTCTAATGTAATGAGGAAAATCACTTAGTTCGTAAGACACAAAATAGGCCTCTCATTAAGGGGTAAGAATGTCATGGGTTGACAATGACTGGGTGTATATTTTGGGGCAAGCTCTGTAGCCCCTTAATGATCCCAAAAGGGCTACAATGTGCAGATCCATTAGTAGATTCTTGAACATCATCATGATGTCTCTGGTCTCCATGATCATATTGGGAACCTCAGAATGCCTCCATATGATATCTGAGACATTTTGTGGTCCCGTAGGACCCTGAAGAAGTTCTATACCAGTGATACAATCAGTGACTAGCACGAGATGATGGCGTTCCTGAACCACATGGACTGTCCTTCTCACATGTGATAGACCATAGGACCTGAAGATCTACTGCTGATCATCAAAGTGAGAAGAGAGGAGCTGACTGAGGACAATACACTGAAAGACGTGGAGGTAATAAGAGAGGAAAGAGCAGATACTGTAGATGCTAGGAGACACTTACTGGTGAGCGTTGAGTTGGGTTCCTCTTGTGTCTCCGTCTGCTCTGCTAATGACTTGTTTCTATTCACACTCCAGTTCATCTACTTCCTGTGGGTTCTTTCTTGATATCACAGGCAAGAGGCACAAGAAGCAAGTAGACGAGTAAAAGAAGTTGAAGAGAAAGACCTACAACTTCCAGATTCTGCAAGATGATTGTATTCAATATTAACACGGAATTTGGTATTGAACAAGTAAATTGGAAGGCCTTTAACCCCTTAGTGACACGGCCTATTTTGGCCATAAGCAAGCAACAGTTTTTTACTGGATTTTCAGCTCTATTTCCATGGACGGAGCTCTGAGGGGGTTTGTTTTTTGCGTGGTGAACTGCAGTTTTTATTGGTACCATTTTAGGGTATATACAGCTTTTTTTTTTTTATCACTTTTATTGCGTTTTTTTTCTGGAGGCAAAATGAACAAAATAGGCACTTTGCCTCCATATTTGAAAGGGTTTTTTTTCAGTTTTTGTGGTGCAGGATGATTGTACGATGATATGGATACGATGATACCAAATATGTGGATTTAAATGTTTTGTTTTTTTTTTAAATTCATATAGGGGTAAGTGCTCAAAAAGGGGTTTTTTTGTAATTTTTTTAACATGACTTTTATTTATTTTTTTATGTTCCTGTAGGGGACTTGAACCATAGCAGTTATGATCACTATGATAATGCATTGCAGGACTTCTGTACTGCAATGCCTTATCGCTTGCAATAGCGATCAGAGGCCATCGCAGGTTGGGACATCAGTGTTTGGCGTCCTGTTGCCATGGCAACACAACGGCCCTCAGTGGTTACATTGCGGAGGTCCGATGACGTCACAAAGACGAACACGTTTCCTCTGTGAACCCTTTACATGCCGTGATCTACATAGATTGCTGTATGTAGAAGGGTTAACAGCAAAGAATGATGTTCTCATTGATCTCCGGTGTTGCAGCAGGAGGCCGGCTGTCAGCAACAGCCTGCTCCCACTGCGGGATGGTGCAGGCTAAGCTTCTGATCCAGCGCAATGCACATGACATAAGTTTACTTCCTCGTACATTAGGTACCCCACAGCTAGGGTGTAAACTTACATTATATACCGTTAAGGGTTTAGCCCTAATGGCAATCCTGAGAGTTGTGTAGCCGTGCAGTAGGCGGTCCTATCAGTGATTGACAGCTATCTGTGTGTGATGGTCCATATAGAAATAGCTGTCATAGAATGATAGAGTTGGAAGGGACCTCCAGGGTCATCGGGTCCAACCCCCTGCTCAATGCAGGATTCACTAAATTATCCCAGACAGATATTTGCCCAGCCACTGTTTGAAGACTTCCATTGAAGGAAAACTCCCCACCTCCCGTGGCAACCTGTCACTCATTGATAGCTTACAGTCACAATGCGATGCGGGAAACAAATCGTGGCACGATCCTATCTTTGGGCACACCCTGGCATCGCATCTCCCAATTTTTTCAATAGTGTCGGCAGCAGCATCGACAGCCGCAGCGAGGATCACGGAGTGTCTCCCATTATTTTTAATGGGAGACCTCACATCTTACTGCGTGCATCTAGCACGTGGTGTGATGCTGCTACCGGCCCCATCGAAAACAAAGGGCGATGCAATGCGAGGGCACGCTCAAAAATAGGACATGCTGCAATTTTCTACCGCTACACGGGAAAAAATTGCTTATGTATATGAACCCATTCAAAAGAGTTGTGTTGCCAGTACAGCTTCCTATAAGGCCGCTTTAATACGGGCGCAAAATCGCATGATTTTCTTACGATGCGACAGCGCTACAAATCGCATGTATGTGAAGCCCGAGCTTTCCAATGGGATCCTTCACATGAGCGATGTTTTGTAGCCTGCGACATTGCTAAAAAAATCGCGGCATGCTCTATACAGTTGCAATGTGTGATGTTTTGTATCCCATGTATCCCTATGGATCTTCCTTTGTGTTGCATCGCATGAGGACGCGGTTTTCATGTGGTGCGATGCAACTTTTACAGAAATAAGTTCTACTGTTTGTCTCTAAAATAAGCCCTAGCTACATTGTAATGCAATAACAATACATCACCTAGCAGGCGCTGTCAGCTCCACCACACTTCTCCTCCGAAGCTCTGGCACATTTGTCTGTAGTCTTCAGCCAGCGCTTCTTGGTGAGGGAGTTCACAAATCCCGCCTACGCGAAGCACTGGCTCTGATTAGTTCTTGAGCTCCATGGCTCAGCCAATCACTGCAGCACTCAATGAACCAATCACAGCCATTGCGTTGAAAGGTATGTTTTCTTCACACTCGTGAGAATGAATTGTGATTTCTGCGAGCAGAGGAAAAAACCGCTGCTTGCTCCATTTTGCTGTGTGGAAGGCCTCCATTGAAGTCAATAGAATCCGTCTGACCCGCAGCCAATCTGCAATTGACATTGAAAAGCAAACATTAAAAAAAATCTGTACTGCGCATGACCGACGGCCAATGTCTGCGGTCATCAGCAATGCAGAAGAAAGAAGATATGTGGGGTGGCTGGCCACGGTAAGAGCCGGATTATGCTGCCAGCTGAAGTTGAGCCATTGCCACCTGTAGTGGGAGCCAGCCGTGACTGACAGTCGACCTTACGCTGCAACAATGGGAATCGGTGAGAACACCGATCTCCGCTGTTAACTCCTTACATACTGCAATTAATATTGATTGTGATCTTTATAGGGTTCACAGAAGGAGAGCGCTCCCTGTGTGACATCATCATCCCACAATGTAATCACAGACAGCCAATGTATCGCCATGGCAAACCGGATACCAAAAGACGGCGTCCGGCTCTGCCATGGCCTATGATTACTATTAATAGCGATAATGCATTGCACTATAGAAGTACTGCAAAGTTTTATCATAGCGGTCAAAGGATTACAGGTTCAAGTCCCCTACAGGGATATAAAAAAAATTAAAAAAATAGTAAGAAAAAAACCCTTTTATGGTGCAGTTTTGCATCTTTGGTTAAAAAATAACAACTAAAAACAACGTTTGGTATCATCACATCTGTAACAATCTCTACAATAAATCAAATTTTTATTCTGCACGACAAACGCTATAATTTTTTATTTTTATTTTTTAAATAGAGCCCAAATGCTTTTTGGTTCATTTCGCCTCACCCCCCAAAAAATGATCAAAAAAGCCATATGTACCCCAAAATGGTTCCAATTAAAACTACAGCTCGTCACACACACACAAAAAAGTCCCCATAGAGCTTTGCCCATGGAGAAATTTAGTGATGCAAAAAGAAAAAAAATCCAAAAAATGTTTTTATTGTACAAAAGAGGAAAAACATTAAAAATCATATATAATTTTAGTATTGTCATGATTGTACCCACCAGCAGAAAAAAATTATCATGTCATTTACGCTTCATGATTAACGCTGTAAAAAAAAAACAGAACAAACCTCCAAAACCATGGCAGGATTGATGTGTTTTTTCTCCCTGCCATGGTTTGGGGGGTTATAAATTATATGTACCCAAAAAATTGCACCAATAAAAACTACAGTTTGCCAGACAAAAAAAAAACGAGTGCTCTTACGGCCATGTCGAAGGAAAAATAAAAAAAGTTATGGCTTTTGAAAAGTAGCGATGAAAATCCTTCAAAAATCAATGCGTCCATATGGCCAAAATAGGTCAGGTCCTTACGGGGTTAAATACTGTTACTGTTAAGTGGATTTTGGTGGACTGTTACCTCACTTCACAGTCTCTGCTCAGTCAGTTCTTCTCCTGACCCTGCACTACATATACGCATAGTAAGATAACCTGTAGTACAATATTGTAATGTAATCATGTGAACGGGTTAGGAATATGTTCTGTACGTTATGCACAGGAAGAGCAAGGTGCTGGTCACATGACCCATCACTAATCCCTTTAAACTCTTTTACGTGGCTCAGAACAAGTTGATGTTATTAGATTACTGGTAATCCTTTGTCTGCTTTACTGGTCTGAACAACACTCTCACAGGAAGCTACTAACAGTCCATCTGAAACCATCTTATGTCTCACAGCACCGGAGCCAAGACATCTAGCACCCCAGAGAAAGACGTGGCAAAAGGCCACACTGGGGCAAGAAGCAAAAGTGGAGGAGAGGCTAGTGGCAAGAAGAAAGCAACAGGGGGTCACGAAGGAGACCAAAAGCCTGAAACTGGAGAAGGTCATGAGAAGAAAAGCCACCACCATGGCCACGATGACAGACACCATGCCAATGGTAGAGGTCACCACAAAGGCAAGAGAGTGAGCGATACCCACAGCATCACAACTAAGACATATTCTCCTTTTCTGAATTCACTTTTCAGCAAGGTAGGTGAACTGGATGTCTTCAGGTACTGTAGAGGAATTAGAGTCTGTCTGGTTTAACAGAGCGTTCAATAGGACGGCTTGTAGTCGCAGATCTGACTGCCAAGACTCCTGGGAAAATGCCTGATTTTCAGAGAAGTCCACCAAAGCAGCTTGCGTAAACTAGAGTGGGAATCACTGCTTGTTTGTAAGTGGCTTTTCATCCTGGCTCATAAAGGGTCCCTTCTATGACGTCTGTATACCTTAACAGAGCATATGGACAGGGGTAATCTGGATGACACAACCCCTAGAAACAATTTAGAATTTTTCTCCTTCACCCTATTAGATGTGTGGCACTAATTATGTCTGGGTAACAATGTAGACGGATTAATTTCTTATACATGTACCTGTTGCTAATGACTACTAATTACCAATTATGTATTGTTTTATAAAAGTGATGAAATAATTGCATATTCAAAGCCTATAATGATGCTAAAAAAAAGTAAAAAGGTACATCACAAGTAAAAAGAAATGTTTTTCTCTTACAAAACACTGTATTATGGGAAAAATAATACTGTATATAAGTGGTATTGCCACATCAGTAAAGACCCAAACTATAAGATGATAATATTATTTATCCCCTAGGTTGAATGAAATAAAAAAAATTTCGAGACAATTCCGGTATTTTTGCTTTTCCTAGTATTTCCTTAAATAAAACTAAATAAAAAATTGATCAAAATACCGTATATACCCCAAAATGGTGCCAATTAACTCTTCAACTCTTCAACCTTGTCTTTAAATTTTAACATAAAAAAAAAATATAAATTTGCTACCTTAGTAATCGTAATGATAAGAATACAATAAGCAGGTCACTTATACTGCACAGTGAATGCCATAAAAACAAAACACAAAAAACAATGATGGAATTCTAACAATAAATGTAATCCTAAATGGCATTAAAGAATACAACCTGCGCCCCCCCCCCCCCAAAAAAAAGCCCTTGTATGGTTACATTGATTCAAAAATTACAAGGCCATGGCCTTTGAAAGAAAAACCTATGACAATAATTGTTTTTTTATAAAAAACTTTTTGCTTTGATCTACAAATCATTTAACTTTAAAATTCAATAGCCCCATTAAAGGTTTTACTAATTGGGATGTACGACAAAATAAATAAAAAGGGCTTCAAGCTGCTTACTAAATCTGTCAACTCCACGAAGGCGTCAGGATTGATTGATTGATTGCTGCTTTATTAAGGCAGTAACTAGCGTTCTTCACTCCGTGTGGGTTGTTTGTTTTTTGAGTTTAAAAAAAAAAAAAGAGTAGGTAGGTTTAGGTGATAGGTCCTCTTTAAGCTCCAAACTATGGCACATACTTAAATACAGTAGGCAATGTCGTTTCGACAAACTTTACATATATCAATGCAAGTGAATATAATAAGCGTTAGAATTAAGAAAATGCCTCTTTCTCCACTTATTAGCCACTTCTTCTCCCCCTCCTGCACTGATCGTTCACTCTGAAATAATGCTAAGATCAGTCTTGAGACGGATCAGCTCACTGAGGGATCAGATTACATGCTGCTCCTATTTCCATGGACAGGGGATGAGGAGGAAGAAGCAGCTGTAGAGTGAATGAGTAAGCTGTAGATGTAGCTCTGGTTTAACCTTTTTGATTCCAGTACGATCGCAGCATCTAAAGAGTATGACAATGAGGTCTAATAGGCTTGTATAATACATGGCAATACTGAGGTTTTGTTGTGTATTCTATGAGCAGTCAAAGTTGATAATATTAAAAAAACATAATGGAACGAAAGTAAAAAGTGTAAAAAAGTTAAGTAAAAATGTAAAAAAAATTTTTTTTTAAAATCCAAACCATTCCCCCTTCGCCTTTTATTAACATATGAAAACAAAAATAAATGGAGACCACACAAAATTCTTGCGTTCGTATTAACATTAGCACATTTTTGTAATCTGCATGGTAAACGCTGTGAAAAAATACTAAACACTCTAGTCCAAATCTACTAATTTTGTGCATGCTGTGTCACAAAAAATGGAATAAAAATCAATCAAATAATCGCGTGAACCAAAAAAATAATACCAATTAATAGTATAGTGTATTGTAAGTGTATGTAGTATGTAGAGTTGGTAAAACTTAAAAAAACTATAAAAATTTGCTCCAATTCTGCTGATTCAGGGAATAATGTTATCATGTCATTTATACCACATGGTTTGCTCTCTAAAAAAAAACCAATGCTGGTATTTTTGGGTCTTTTCTCCCCTTCCCCCACAAAAAAGTTATAAAAGTTATACATTATATGTACCCAAAAACTATGTTAAAAAAATACTACTTCTCCGGCAAAAAAACAAGCCCCCACATAACCATGTGGACAGAAGAAAAAAAGTTATGCCTCTTGGAATGCGATGATGAAAAAAATGATTAGTAATAAAGGCCAAAAATAGGCCAGTTGTTAAGGGTGTATATAGAATAAAGGCAGGCCATGCAGCTGCTGTGGAACCCCTGAAGACAGAGGAAAGGCCCTATTTTGGTCGCATCCACTTAGCTACGGTAGCTACTAGGAAGCAAATACTTGTACAGGGCTCTTCTCTCCAGAAGCAATGCTTAATTAGTCATGAAGGGAGTTAGGAATTGGCCCAATGGTCAATCAATGGTCATATATATGTCACTAGTAACCTCTTTTGCCCCAGAATTAGTATTCTGTTTTCTCTGTCCATGAAGGTTTACTAAACCTCAATTAGCTTAACAATAAGACTTAAATGGTTTTTCCAGGATTTTCCAAGAGTGGAGCCACTCTATATCTCAGGCTGTGCTTGGTACTGCAGCTATGAGATGCCAAGAGGATACTATAAGGTGCGGTCAGGAAACTGTTTTCAACCAATGTGTTGTATAATATACATATCTACTATACCAAATGTTAGGATGTAATGTATGCTACTGTACACGGAGACAGGCAGTCACTAATGGTCTTCATTCTTTTTACTACATAGGAGAGGGATTTGGCCCCGGAAGAAATGGACGGTGAGTCTCCGGCTTTAAAGCTTATGATTAACTTGTTACGTAACCCCCAGAGGGTTCTATAGTGATTTTCAGTATATCCTTAATACTGTGATCCTGGATAAGCAGATCAGAGGTCAACACATTGTATTTTTGAATTACATTTTTTACAAGTTTTTAAATCTCTTTTCCCATTTTGATTTATGGAATTGGGAGCAAGAAAACATTACTTTTTTCCAAGGGATTAAATAAGCCTTGCAGGTTTAGTAAACTTAAAGGAGTTATCCAGAATTACAAAAAAGGTCTGTTTTGTTTTCTCAGAAACTGTGACACTCCTGTTCATAGGCGGTGACTTTTGCAGAAAAAACTGTGAATCCTGGACAAGTCCTTTAAACTTACTTAGGGCACTTACAATGATTCGGAAAGTCTTCAGACCCCGTTACTTTTTCCCAATTTTGTTCTGTTGTGCAAATTAAAATCACTCTGTGCTCAATACCCCAAAGCGATAAAGTAAAAACAGACTGTTAGAAATCTCTGTACATTTTTTAACTAACATTTTGCATTGACTTAAGTATTTACACTCTTTGGTATAACACTTGACACTTAGCTCTGGAGGCCTCCCATTCCTCTCGATCATCTTTAAGATGTTTCTACACCTTGATTGGAGTCACTGTCCTAACTTCAGCTGATTGGACATCATTTTAAAAAACAACTCCCCTGTTTATATAAGGTCTCAGAACTCACAATGCATATCGAAACCAAAACCAAGCCATGAGGAGGAAAGAACTGCCTGTAGAGCTCAGAGATGGGATTGTGTGAAGGCATAGATCTGGAGAAGGCTACAAAAAATGTTTGCCGCGCTGAAGGTTCCCAGGAGCCCAGCAGCCTCCATGATTCTTAAATGGAAGAGTTTGGAACAACCAGGACTCTTCCTAGAACTGGCTGACGCATCAAACTACTTAGTCAGGGGAGAAGGGCCTTGGCAAGTGAGGTGACTATGTACCCTGCGTGCAGATGGAAGAATATTCCAGAAGGTCAACCATTACTGTGGCATTCCACCAATCTGGGCTTTGTCGCAGAAAAAAGCCTCTCCTTAGTAAAAGACACATGAAAGCCACGTGGAGTTTGCCACAAAGCACCTAAAGGACTCTCAGGCTGTGAAAAACAAGATTCTCTGGTCTGATGAAACCAAGATTGAACTTTTTGGCCTGTTTTAAGCGTTATGTCTGGAGAAAACCAGCTGCTGCTCATCACCTGCCCAATACTATCCCTACAGTGAAGCCTGGTGGCAACATCATGCTGCGGGTATTTTTCAACAGTTGGGACAGGAAGACCGGTCAGGGCTGATGGAAAGCTAAATGGAGCAAAGTATAGCGATATTCTTAAGCAAAGCCTGATCCAGCGCGCAAGAGACCTTAGACTGAGCAGAAGGTTTACTTTCTAGAAAGACAATCACCCTAAGCACACAGCCAAGACTACATATATAAGTAGCTGAGGAACAACTCTGTGAATGTTCTTGAGTGGCCCAGCCAGAGCCTTGAGTTGAACCCAATCGAACATCTCTGGAGAGACCTGAAAATGGCTCCACAGACGACCCCCATCCAACCTGACAGAGAATTTGCAGAGAAGAATAGCAGAAAATCCCCTAATTCAGATGTGCAAGCCTTGTGGCATCATACCCAAAAACACTGGAGGCTGTAATCGCTCACAAAGGTGCTTCACCTAAGTACTAAGTACAGGGCGTGAATACTTATGTCAATGCAAAATGTTAGTTTCTCTTTTTTTTTAAATTTACGAAACTTTCTAATATTCTGTTATCACTTTGTCATTATGGGGTACTGAGTGCAGAATGGTGGGGAAAAGATTGACATTTCTTTTTAATTTGCACAAGGCCACAACATAGCAAAATATAAAAAAATGTGAGAGGGTCTGAAGACTTTCCGAATTTATTGTATTTTGGATGCGTTCTTCAGAATACTTTGTTTGTACCATCATTTTATTTAAATAGGGTTTTTATTCTACACATAGATTTTTAATTGTTGGTGATTTTATATTTTTACTCTAAGTATCTACACCACAAAATTGCAGTTTTCCCACTGAACTCTAGGCATATGGATGTCATGGAGAGGGAGGTCACTCGCTTGCAACCCCATCTAAGAGGCACAACAGACAGCCATTAATTAAGAGTGACTCCCAGACATTCTTTTGTATGTGTGGGATGCAGTTCCACATTTTAGTGTGAGCAGTGGGTGACTACAGTCCAGTGATTCTGACATCCCTAGTTCCAAGAGACGAGTTGTCTTTGTATTTCTTTTGTATTTAGTTCATGAATTTAATGTTAGCTCTTGTTCTCAACTAGGATGGTTTTTCTAATGTTTTCTACAGAGTTACATGCTGCCTTTTTGGAGTTTGATGCTGATCAAGATGGATACATTGGGTACAAGGAACTGGGCGAGTGTATGAGAACAATGGGATATATGCCAACCGAAATGGAATTGATTGAGATCTCCCAGCATATAAAAATGAGAAGTGAGTGATCTACTTTCCTATTTCTGCTACTTTCAGGGCAGTGAGGGTGAAATTGTAGTCAGAGGACCATAATAACCTGTCAGCTCCAGTTGTCCAAAACCTGAAAAACCCACCACGTATATCCTATGGGTCTGAGATGTTTAAATTAATGCTATGGTTATGCCTAGGCAAGACCTGTGTGGTCTCCACCCACCTTAGACCCTGCAGTAGGCATAATACAGTGCATTACTATTACCGGAGTGTTCCTTTAAATGAATTGTTCCATTTCTAAAACCTGTTTTTAAATACTGTATTATAACATTCTGAACCCCTTATTTGCAACATATATTAGTTAGCCAAACTTGGAGAGGCTACAAAGAGCAGGGGAAGCCCATCATATCCATGTATGACACGGACAGACAATTAATTCCAATGGCCACAGTGTAATGCTTCATCTCCCCTGTAGTGGCACTGCAGGATAAATGAACACATGTTGCTGGATTTCCTCATAGATTACACCTCATTGCTGGGGATCCAAATAGTGGTACAAACTGGGATCAACTTATTTTATGGGGGATTCTTCCAACAAAAGAGGATTTAAAAAGCAGACAACCTCCTGTGGATTACAAACTTCTGTCATCTTTTCCTCCCAAGTGGACCCATAGTACTCATAACTTTTACCATCTTCATGCTTCATAAAGACCATGGTGGTTTTTTGGCTGGGGATTAAGGTGAAATAGGGGAGTGAAATCCTATCTTAGCTCTCTTGCCCGCCAAATTTACATAATGGGTTAGCAGATGAAGGATAGGACCCTCGGGTCAAATACATTTGTGGAAACAACTTTTCTTTTTTGGAAAGAGCAGCATTCTTGTCCATGGACAGTATGCAGTATTGCGGCTCAGCCTCATTGACTTGAATAGGACTAATTTTGAAAAAAAAAGTTGACTCTTTTCTATTCCTGGAGAACTCCTGTAATGATGATTGACAAGTCACATGTACAGCAACCTGCAAGAGAAAACGTGGAATCCCTGATCAATTAGCAATTACTGTAGATTAAAAGCTTTAGCAGTAGGCTTACTGGAATCATCAGACTTAGCTGTTCATTGGGGACAAGTACAAATAAGTCAATCTTATTCACTGGGATAGGTCTTTGGGAAAAATAGGACATGTGGCTACATTAGTTACGAATTAGCTACAGCAATCACCTCTGATGAGGCACACCAGTGCAGACGTATATCAGGTATTTGTTGTTCAAATATAGTTTTGGGCTATTATATAGCTTTGCACACTGTTTGACAGCGATTTTCATCTATTTCCTTCTGGACGATTTACTTCAGGTTGTTTTGGTTGCTTGGATGAGGCTTGGATATGGACACAGATTCTAGACTGGACTGAGATCTGGACTTTGACTTGGACGTTCTCTTATGTTACTCTGACCTTGTGCTTGGGATCATTGTCCTTCTGAAATATTAACTTTCTGCCAAACTTTAGATTGAGTGGTCTGGTTGACTGATGTACTTTCACTCCAGTCTCAGCCATTGAACTCTGTAGCACATTCAAGTAATTGTTCCTGTGGTTTCCCTGATAAGTCATCTTGCTATGATGCTGAGTTTCGAGGGAAAGCCTTGTCTAGACAGTGCCTGGGTGTTATGATTCAGCTTCTATTTCCAACAACGGATTCAACTGTGTCCACTGGTATATCCAAACTCTCAACCCAGCTCATCTTGCTCTACACAAAAGAGATTTAGGACAGCACTCCAAGAATGTGGGTGTATTTCAATTGGGGAGATACAAAAGATTAAGACTCACCTGGTGCGGACCACCTGTCGTAAGACAGGCCTCCACACCGCTGGTCCTAGTTCTCCTTTAATGTTATGTGGCACTCGTCCACTCTGTCACCTAATCCCTGTGGTGGTCCAAGTGGGCAGGGAGAGTGCAAAGGAATAGCCCAGGGTATGTCGGTACCTCAGTTGCAAACAGAGGAAGAAATAAATAACAAAAGAACCCAGCACTCCGGCTGTATGAGAAATAGAGGATGCACTTACGTGAATGAGGAGTTCGCAGGCACCAGCAAGCCTCCTCAATTATCTAGGTTCACAAGCAATCTGGAAGTGGTGGATCATGTGCGACCACAAGTTCATGCTCATGTTCTGTTGCCCATGCACACTAGATGGCCATGGCATGCATGCCTTTCTATTGAACCAGAACCAATAATACATAAGGCTTGATTCATTTGTAATGTTAGAACTTTTGAACGGCAAACAATAATGGTACGATATGTGAACACATCTATCTAGTTTTGAATCACTCAAGTTTTTAAAAACATGTCAAGAAAAGATTTTTGGGGGGTGACCATCAGTGTGGTACATCGCATAAAAATAGTTGTAATACTTAAAGTTCAAAAATATTAAAAAATAGATAAAAAAATTAAAATATGTTGGAAGATCAGATAAAATAATTGCATAAAACATAAGAAAATATATGTACATATAAAATAAATAGAAATATAAAATATATATGAAACATTAAAGCGCACAAAGAATATTATATAAATTACAGATTTTAAATAAAAAATAAAAAATTTTCATAAATATTTTGACAAAACTAAATTGAAAAAGAATTTTAAAAAATTTAAAGTAAAAATGGTCATGGAAATTAAGTTACATATATTATTTAGGGTTGCAACAGTATGCTAAAAAGCTGTTATAAGAATGAACTTGAATTTCATCATAAAATATGGGAGTTAGGAATATATATATAAGTCTTGTAGCAAAACATGATAATGTGGAAAATTAAATCCAAGGGATCAAAAAAAGAGGGGTTTCAGGAGAGAAGCAGGAGAATTTCTTCAAAATTATTTAGACGTGCTCAAGTGCTTCATTCAGTCCCTTGGGTGACAAGGTGTCTAAGCGAAAGATCCAAAACATCTCCTTGTGTAATTTCATAAATTCTCTGTAAAGGGATCTTTTCCATTGGGGTTATAGACAACAATTGAAAAAAGCCTCCTGGTGCTCCAGCAGTAAGGATATGATAGATAACTAACTTCGTAGGGGTGCCAGGTCCGCGGCACCCCTCAATCCCAGAAGGCGTGTAGTAAATCAGATTTGGATGGTGTTTTCAAAGTTTCAGTAGGTTTATTATACAACGCGTTTCGGCCTCCTAAGAAGCCTTTATCAAGTATATAATTCTTCCATTCGGGTTAAGCGCATAAGTGGGGTGTCTCTGTTATAATGAGATAGATACTGTGGTTTAAAAAGCCATTTGTGCTGTTTGAGCGGTGTTTGTTGCCTCATGTTCTTCGGGCATTTATCATATGGTCAACTATTTTCAAACTGCATGGACATTCGAGCACATAAACAACAGAACCGGACCCACAGTTCAGAAAATATCATAGTATAGTTTTTGTTTTCATTTTGTATGAAGATCTCTTTTCTGTTGTGGAAGATGTTTAGGCAACATTTGCAGTTACGTACATTGCATCTAAAGGCACCATGACTGTATGTCCACCCCACATGGAGTTTGCAGAAGTACAATTTGGGATCTTTTGCTTGTGAGGGTGAGAAGGTGCTGATATGTTTTTGAGGGTCCTGTTTCTTCAGAATACCACTTGAAGTTGACTAGGAATATTGTCTGAGGAAAAGGGGTACCCTGTCTGATTCCCTAGTGTGTTGATATGATACTCTTTAGATGAGAATGTTGAGTATTAAAACGAGTCACAGCAGTATTTTTGAGTTGTGGTCCTTGGTTTTCTCAGACTTCTGTTGGTCCTTTGGCTGATCTCGCTGTTATAGTATTGACTTGGCCAAATTTACTAGCTGCCCTGGGTACCCCTTGTTTTTGAAGCATTTTTTAAGAATGTTTGATTGTGCTTTAAAATACGAGTCTGCGGTGCGATTTCTCCCGATTCCCCTAAATTGTCCATAGGGGATATTTAATTTCCATTGTTTTGCACGACAGCTTGTGAAATCTAAATAGCTATTTGCATCAATGGTTTTGAAATGGGTTTTGGTGTGGGTTTGGCCCCCGGATGTGTTGTAAATCTAAAAAGACCATTTGGTTGACACTAATATTGCCTAAAAACTCCAGAAGCCACGTGTTAGTGTTAAGATCTAGGATAAAACTATGAAGGTCCGTCTCTGGGCCATCCCATATGATTAGAATGTCATCAATGAACTGTTTTGTACAAAATTACACGTGGGTTACTCATTTTGTCTTCTTAAAATGCACCCATATAAAGATTTGCATAATTGAGCGCAAATTTTGTCCCCATCGTGGTCACTTTCGTCTGTAAGTAGAATCTATTATTATAGGTAAAATAGTTGTTAGTGAGGATAAAATGGATGGCATCTCAGTTAAAACTTTTTTGATGGATAGGCACTAGAGGGTCCTGGTCTAAAAAGTGTTGGATTGCCAGGATCACCTTGTCATGTGGAATATTGGTGTATAGAGATTTCAAGTCTAAGGAGGCCCATATATAAGAATCCTTCCATGAAATGTCTGGCTTAATAAGACTTAAAAGGTGTCCAGTATTCTTTAGGTAGGCCGGTAAGTATTTGACAAAATGTTGTCATTGGTAACATAACATAGTAACATAGTATGTAAGGCTGAATGAAGACAATGTCCATCTGGTTCAGCCTGTTTCAACCTCCTTGTTGATCCAGAGGAAGGCAAAAAACCCCAAGAGGCAGAAGACAATTAGCCCCATCGGGGGAAAAATTCCTTCCCAACTCCATAATGGCAGTCAGAATAATCCCTGGATCAACCTCTGATAGTTCCTACCTGACTGTGAGACCCGGGACAACAACCCGCTGGTCACCTAATCTCTATATCCTGTAATATCGTAGCGCTCTAGAAAGACATCTAGTCCCCTCTTAAACTCCTCTATGGATTTTGCTATCACCACGTCCTCAGGCAGAGGGTTCCAGTTTCACTGCTCTTACAGTAAAGAACTCCCTTCTGTGTTGGCGATGAAACCTGCTTTCTTCTGGACGTAGCGGATGCCCTCGTTACCGACGCAATCCTGGGTATAAACAGATCATGGGAGAGATCCTTGTATTGTCCCCTCATGTATTTATACATAGTTATTTGGTCGCCGCTTAGCTGTCTTATTTCCAGGGTGAATAATCCTAATTTTGATAGCCTCTCTGGGTATTCCAGTCCCCTCATTCCATTTATTAATTTAGTTGCCTTTTTTTGAACCCCCTCAAGCATTGCTACATCTTTCCTGAGCACCGGTGTCAAGAACTGTACACAGTATTCCATGTGAGGCCTGACAGGTGACTTATATACTGGTAGAATAATGTTCTCGTCCCTTGACCCTATGCCTCTTTTAATGCACCCTAAGACCTTATTAGCTTTTGTAGCAGCTGACTGGCATTGGTTGCTCCAGTTAAATTTACAATCCACTAGAACCCCCAGGTCTTTTTCCATATCACTTTTCCCTAGCTGTACACCATTTAGTGTATATTGGTGACATCCGTTTCTCCTGCCCATGTGTATAACCTTACATTTGTCAACATTCATTTGCCATTTTTCAGCCCAAACTCCCAGCTTATCTAGGTCCTTTTGTAGCTGCACATTGTCCTCCGTTGTATTAATTGTCTTATATAATTTTGTATCACCTGCAAATATTGATATTTTACTGTGCAGCCCCTCTATCAGGTCGTTGATAAATATATTGAACAGAATGGGGCCTAATACTGAGCCCTGTGGCACCCTGCTAACAACGGTGGCCCATTCAGAGTACAAACTATTTATTACTATCCTCTGCTTTCTATCTCTGAGCCAATTCTTTACCCAGCTACACACATTCTCGCCCAGACTGAGCTGTCTCATTTTATATATCAACCTATTATGCGGCACAGTATCAAATGCTTTAGAGAAATCCAGATATATAAGAGCAATAGACTCTCCCAGATCCAGCCTAGAGCTTTCTTCATCGTAGAAGCTGATCAGATTGGTCTGACATGATCAACCCCTCATGAACCCATGCTGGTGAGGAGTTATTCCATTGTTCTCCTTGAGGTCTTCTTCTATGTGTCTTTCAGAAGCCCCTCGAATATTATTCCAGTTACTGAAGTGAGACTTACCGGCCTGTAGTTTCCAGGCTCTGTTTTGGACCCCTTTTTGTATATTGGAACTACATTGGCAATACGCCAATCCAATGGTACAACCCCGGTCTTGATAGTTTCCATAAATATTAGAAATAGCGGCCTAGCTATCACATCACTTAGTTCCCGTAAAAACCTTGGGTGTATTTCATCTGGGCCCGGTAATTCGTCGATTTTAATCCTCTTTAACGGGCTCAGCACTTCCTCCTGTGTTAGGCATGCAGTATTTTGCGGGGGGTTCGTTTTATTCCCCTGCATCTCATGTGACATTTCCTTTTCATTCGTGAATACATTTGAAAAGAAACTATTTAATAGATTTGCCTTTCCCCCATTGTTTTCTATGATCTCTTCTGTATTATTTGTTAAAGGGCCAGTGCTCTCAGTGCAAATCCTTTTGCTGTTAATATAGTTGAAGAATAGTTTCGGGTTGTTTTTGCTCTCTTTGGCGATCAGTCTTTCTGCCTCCTCCTAAGCACTTTTGATCTTTCCTTTACATGTTTTGTTTTTTTCCCTGTATGATTTTAGCACTTCTTCGCTGCCTTCTTGCTTTAGTAGTTTGAACGCTTTCTTTTTTTTTCGTTTATTGCCCCCCTTACTGTCTTGTTGAACCACATTGGTTTCCTTTTATTTGAAGTCCTTTTATTTTTAAAGGGTATGAACTGCTCACATGAGGTGATTAGGATTAGAGATGAGCGAGCGTACTCGTCCGAGCTTGATGCCCGTTCGAGTATTAGGGTGTTCGAGATGCTCGTTACTCGAGACGAGCACCACGCGATGTTCGAGTTACTTTCACTTTCATCTCTGAGACATTTGCGCGCTTTTCTGGCCAATAGAAAGACAGGGAAGGCATTACAACTTCCTCCTGTGATGTTCCAGCCCTATACCACCCCCCTGCAGTGAGTGGCTGGGGAGATCAGGTGTCACCCGAGTATTAAAATCTGCCCCGCCCGCGGCTCGCCACAGATGCATTCTGACAGAGATCAGGGACAGTGCTGCTGATGCTGCTGCTGCTGCTATAGGGAGAGTGTTAGGTGTTATTTTAGGCTTGAAGAACCCCAGCGGTCCTTCTTAGGGCCACATATGACCATGTGCAGTACTGTTGAGGCTGCTTTTAGCAGTGTTGCACTTTTTTTTTTGTATATCGGGCGTGCAGAGCATTGCGTCCTCAGTCTGCAGTCATTGTACATAGTATAGGGGCAGTACTGGTGAGGCAGGGAAAGAGATATACTGTCTATATAGGCAGTGGGCTTTTTCAAACAAATTTGGGAAAAATACTATCTTTGGGCTGCCTGTGACCGTCTTGAGTGTACTGCGTCTCTGCTGGGGGTAGTAGTCCTAATTAATACGCAGCTAAGTGTTACAGCAGGCTTGCGCAAAATTCTTTCCTGGCTCTGCGTTGCCCGTTACATCATCGTCGTCATCCCGTCCAGAGGGAAACAGTATACATATATACGCTGCCTACAGTATCTGTCTGCTGTCTCAGCTCAGCCTTTAAAAAAATAGAAGCAAAATACTTAAGGCCTACTAGTGGCCTTTGGACACTTGACTGCTTCTGCGCTGTGAATTTCACTAGCTCAGTCATACGCACCTACGTATCACTACAGGCTTGCGCAAAATTCTTTCCTGGCTCTGCTGTGCATTCCGTAAGCGAAGTCAGCCTCCAACCACAGGCCAGTAAGCGGCACATTTAATTACAGCGTTCTGTTTATGCACTACGGGTAATACACCATGCTGAGGGGTAGGCCTAGAGGACGTGGATGCGGGCGAGGACGCGGAGGCCCAAGTCAGGGTGTGGGCACAGGCCGAGCTCCTGATCCAGGTGTATCGCAGCCGACTGCTGCGGGATTAGGAGAGAGGCACGTTTCTGGCGTCCCCAGATTAATCTCACAATTAATGGGTCCATGAGGTAGACCTTTATTAGAAAATGAGCAGTGTGAGCAGGTCCTGTCGTGGATGGCAGAAAGTGCATCCAGCAATCTATCAACCACCCAGAGTTCTACGCCGTCCACTGCTGCAACTCTGAATCCTCTGGCTGCTGCTCCTCCTTCCTCCCAGCCTCCTCACTCCATTACAATGACACATTCTGAGGAGCAGGCAGACTCCCAGGAACTGTTCTAGGGCCCCTGCCCAGAATGGGCAGCAATGGTTCCTCTCCCACCGGAGAAGTTTGTCGTGACCGATGCCCAACCTTTGGAAAGTTCCCGGGGTCCGGGGGATGAGGCTGGGGACTTCCGGCAATTGTCTCAAGAGCTTTCAGTGGGTGAGGAGGAGGACGACGATGAGACACAGTTGTCTATCACTCAGGTAGTAGTAATTGCAGTAAGTCCGAGGGAGGAGCGCACAGAGGATTCGGAGGAAGAGCAGCAGGACGATGAGGTGACTGACCCCACCTGGTTTGCTAAGCCTACTGAGGACAGGTCTTCAGAGGGGGAGGCAAGTGCAGCAGCAGGGCAGGTTGGAAGAGGCAGTGCGGTCGCCAGGGGTAGAGGCAGGGCCAGACCAAATAATCCACCAACTGTTTCCCAAAGCACCCCCTCGCGCCATGCCACCCTGCAGAGGCCGAGGTGCTCAAAGGTGTGGCAGTTTTTCACTGAGAGTGCAGACGACCGACGAACTGTGGTGTGCAAGGTTTGTCACGCCAAGATCATCCGTGGAGCCACCACCACCAGCCTCACCACCACCAGCATGCGCAGGCATATGATGGCCAAGCACCCCACAAGGTGGGACGAAGGCCGTTCACTGCCTCCGGTTTGCACCACTGACTCTCCCCCTGTGCCCCAACCTGCCACTGAGATCCAACCCCCCTCTCAGGACACAGGCACGACCGTCTCAGGCCTGCACCCACACCCTCACCTCCGCTGTCCTCGGCCCCATCCAGCAATGTCTCTCAGCGCACCGTCCAGCCGTCGCTAGCGCAAGTGTTTGAGCGCAAGCGCAAGTACGCAGCCACGCGCCCGCACGCTCAAGCGTTAAACGTACACATAGCCAAATTGATCAGCCTGGAGATGCTGCCGTAAAGGCTTGTGGAAACGGAGGCTTTCAAAAACATGATGGCGGCGACGGCCCCGCACTACTCGGTTCCCAGTCGCCACTACTTTTCCCGATGTGCCGTCCCAGCCCTGCACGACCACGTCTCCCGCAACATTGTACGCGCCCTCACCAACGCGGTTACTGCCAAGGTCCACTTAACAACGGACACGTGGACAAGCACAGGCGGGCAGGGCCACTATATCTCCCTGATGGCACATTGGGTGAATTTAGTGGAGGCTGGGACCGAGTCAGAGCCTAGGACCGCTCACGTCCTACCCACCCCCAGAATTGCGGGCCCCAGCTCGGTGCTGGTATCTGCGGCGGTGTATGCTTCCTCCACTAATCCACCCTCTCCCTCCTTCTCCTCCTCCTATGCAACCTCTGTCTTGCAATCAAGATGTGTCAGCAGCAGCACGTCGCCAGCAGTCGGTGTCGCGCGGCGTGGCAGCACAGCGGTGGCCAAGCGTCAGCAGGCCGTGCTGAAACTACTCAGCTTAGGAGAGAAGAGTCAGACAGCCCACGAACTGCTGCAGGGTCTGACAGAGCAGACCGACCGCTGGCTTTCGCCGCTGAGCCTCCAACCGGGCATGGTCGTGTGTGACAACGGCCATAACCTGGTGGCGGCTCTGCAGCTCGGCAGCCTCACGCACGTGCCATGCCTGGCCCACGTCTTTAATTTGGTGGTTCAGCGGTTTCTGAAAAGCTACCCACGCTCAGCGCACATTTCCGCAAGTCCAAGACGGACGCTGCCACCCTGCGCACCCTGCAACATCGGTTTAATCTGCCAGTGCACCGACTGCTGTGCGACGTGCCCACACGGTGGAACTCTACGCTCCACATGTTGGCCAGGCTCTATGAGCAGCGTAGAGCTATAGTGGAATACCAACTCCAACATGGGCGGCATAGTGGGAGTCAGCCTCCTCAATTCTTTACAGAATAGTGGGCCTGGTTGGCAGACATCTGCCAGGTCCTTGGAAACTTTGAGGAGTCTGCCCAGATGGTGAGCGGCGATGCTGCAATCATTAGCGTCACCATTCCTCTGCTATGCCTCTTGAGAAGTTCCCTGCAAAGCATAAAGGCAGACGCTTTGCGCTCGGAAACGGAGGCGGGGAAAGACAGTATGTCGCTGGATAGTCAGAGCACCCTCATGTCTATATCTCAGCGCGTTGAGGAGGAGGGGGAGGAGCATGAGGAGGAGGGGGAAGAGACAGCTTGGCCCACTGCTGAGGGTACCCATGCTGCTTGCCTGTCATCCTTTCAGCGTGTATGGCCTGAGGAGGAGTAGGAGGAGGAGGATCCTGAAAGTGATCTTCCGAGTGAGGACAGCCATGTGTTGCGTACAGGTACCCTGGCACACATGGCTGACTTCATGTTAGGATGCCTTTCCCGTGACCCTCGCGTTACACGCATTCTGGCCACTACGGATTACTGGGTGTACACACTGCTCGACCCACAGTATAAGGAGAACCTTTCCACTCTATTACCCGAAGAGGAAAGGGGTTCGAGAGTGATGCTATACCACAGGACCCTGGCGGACAAACTGATGGTAAAATTCCCATCTGACAGTGCTAGTGGCAGAAGGCGCAGTTCCGAGGGCCAGGTAGCAGGGGAGGCACGGAGATCAGGCAGCATGTACAGCACAGGCAGGGGAACACTGTCCAAGGCCTTTGACAGCTTTCCGGCTCCCCAGCAAGACTGTGTCTCCGCTCCCCAGTCAAGGCTGAGTCGGCGGGAGCACTGTAAAAGGATGGTGAGGGAGTACGTAGCCGATCGCACGACCGTCCTCCGTGACGCCTCTGCCCCCTACAACTACTGGGTGTCGAAGCTGGACACGTGGCCTGAACTCGCGCTCTATGTGCTGCGGCTAGCGTCTTGTCAGAGAGGGTGTTTAGTGCGGCTGGGGGAATCATCACAGATAAGCGTACCCGCCTGTCAACCGACAGTGCCGACAGGCTAACACTCATAAAGATGAACAAAGCCTGGATTTCCCCAGAGTTCTCTTCTCCATCAGCGGACAGCAGCGATACCTAAACAATACGTAGTCTGCACCCACGGATGGAAGCATCGTTCTCTATCACCATCAAAAACGAGGACCTTTTAGCTTCATCAATCTGTGTATTATATTCATCCTCCTCCTCCTGCTCCTCCTCCTGAAACCTCACGTAATCACGCCGAACGGGCAATTTTTCTTAGGCCCACAAGGCTCAGTCATATAACTTTTGTAAACTATGTTTATACGTTTCAATTCTCAATTCAATAAAGCGTTGAAACTTGCACCTGAACCAATTTTTATTTTAACTGGGCTGCCTACAGGCCTAGTTACAAATTAAGCCACATTAACCAAAACGATTAATGGGATTCACCCGCCCTCTTGGTTGGGCATGAGCAATTTTTCTGAGGTACATTAGTACTGTTGGTACACCAATTTTTTGGGCCCTCGCCTACAGTGTAATCCTAGTAATTTTTAGCCCACCTGCATTAAAGCTGACATTACCTCAGCTGTGCTGGGCACTGCAATGGGATATATTTATGTACCGCCGGTGGGTTCCAGGGAGCCACCCATGCTGTGGGTCCACAGGGACTTCACATTAGGGATTTGTACCTGCCAGTGTCTATGTATTAAAAACCCCGGTCAGACTGGGGCATGCAGTGTGGGCCGAAGCCCACCTGTATTAAACCTGACGTTACCTCAGCTGTGATGGGCACTGCAATGGGATATATTTATGTACTGCCGGTGGCTTCCTGGGACCCACCCATGCTTTCGGTCCACACGGAGTTGTAACTGCATGTGTCCACTTCTAAAGAACCCCAGTCTGACTGGGGCATGCAGTGTGGGCCGAAGCCCACCTGCATTAAATCTGACGTTACCTCAGCTGTGATGGGCACTACAATGGGATATATTTATGTACCGCCGGTGGCTTCCTGGGACCCACCCATGCTGTCGGTCCACACGGAGTTGTAACTCCATGTGTCCACTTCTAAAGAACCCCAGTCTGACTGGGGCATGCAGTGTGGGCCGAAGACCACCTGCATTTAATCGGACGTTACCTCAACTGTGATGGGCACTGCAATGGGATACATTTATGTACAGCCGGTGGGTTCCAGGGAGCCACCCATGCTGTGGGTGCACATGGAATTCCCATTGCGGAGTTGTACCTGCCTGTGACTATTTATAAAAAACCGCTGTCTGACTGGGGCATGCAGACACCTTGACAGAATGAATAGTGTGTGGCACATGGGTTCCCCATTGCTATGCCCACGTTTGCAGCTCCTGATGGAGGTGGCACAGGATTGGATTTCTCATTGCTTCTGTACAGCATTATGAGCTATCGCCCCGCCCCTTTTAAAGAGGGTCGCTGCCTGGCCGTGCCAACCCTCTGCAGTGTGTGCCTGCGGTTCCTCCTCATGGCAGACGCACTTATAAATAGACATGAGGGTGGTGTGGCTATGAGGCCAGCGTGTGGCATGAGGGCAGCTGAAGGCTGCGCAGGGACACTTTGGTGTGCGCTGTGGACACTGGGTCGTGCGGGGGGGTTGGGCAGCATGTAACCTAGGAGAAGTGGCAGCGGAGTGTCATGCAGGCAGTGATTGTGCTTTGTTGGAGGTAGTGTGGTGCTTAGCTAAGGTATGCATTGCTAATGAGGGTTTTTCAGAAGTAAAAATTGTTGGGGGGGGGGCCCACTCTTGCCGCTATTGTGGCTTAATAGTGGGACCTGGGAACTTGAGATGCAGCCCAACATGTAGCCCCTCGCCTGCCCTATCCGTTGCTGTGTCGTTCCCATCACTTTCTTGAATTGCCCAGATTTTCACAAATGGAAACCTTAGCGAGCATCGGCAAAATACAAAAATGCTCGAGTCGCCCATTGACTTCAATGGGGTTCGTTACTTGAAACGAACCCTCGAGCATCGCGAAAATTTTGTCTCGAGTAACGAGCACCCGAGCATTTTGGTGCTCACTCATCTCTAATTAGGATCCTTTTAAACTTTTCCCATTTGTCCTCTGTACTGATATTTTTGAGGATGTTGTCCCATTTAATGTTACCGATAGTAATTCTAAGCTAATCAAATTTTGTTTTACTAAAGTTTAGTTTATTTGTCGCTCTCTGATAAGGTTTCTTATTGAATGACAGCTGGAAGTTGATTATATTGTGGTCACTGTTCCCCAAGTGTCCCTTAACCTCTACCAGCTCATTATTCAGTCCGGTTTGTTAGTTAGTTCTAAGTCCAGAATGGCCCTCCCTCTAGTTGGCTCCCGCACAAGTTGGGTAAGGTAGTTATCTTTAATTGTTCTCAAGAACTTATCACGCTTGTTAGATTTGCAGGTTTCGTTTTCCCATATTATATCTGGATAATTAAAGTTCCCCATAATAATTACTTCATTGCGGTTTGACACCTCTTTTATCTGCCTTAATAATAAGATTTCCATTTCTTCTGTTGCTTTTGGTGGCCTATAGAAAACCGCTATCAGGATTTTGTTATTTTTTTCTCCCTGTATTTCCACCCACAGAGATTCCACGTGTTTGTCACCTGCCCCTATATCCTCCCGTAGCCTCGACATTAAGTAGGATTTAACGTACAGACATACCCTTCCCCCTTTCTGGTTTCCACTGTCCCTTCTGAAGAGATTGTAACTCTGTAAATTCACCGCCCAATCGCACTTATCATCAAGCCATGTTTCCGTTATTCCCACTATATCATAATTTTCATCAGACATTCTCGCTTCAAGCTTACCCACTTTGCCGATCAGACTTCTTGCATTCGTTGCCATACAATTTATATGGTTATTTTTGTTCCTTCATTTCATTTTGCTACTAATAGTACAACTGGCTGTTCTGTTAGTTCTAACTGTACTAACCCTACCCCATCCTTGACCCCCATTCCCATTACTTAGCCCCAGGTCGCTAACTACACTGACTACCCCCCTGTTTCTCTTTTTGCCCTCCCACCCAGTCCCCTAGTTTAAACATTCCTCCAGCCTTCTAGCCATCTTCTCCTCCAGCACAGCTGCACCCTCCCCAATAAAATGCAGCCCGTCCCTACTGAAGAGCCTGTAGCTGACAGCAAAGTCAGCGCAGTTCTCCAGAAACCCAAACCCCTCCTTCCTACACCAAATCCGGAGCCAATTGTTTACCTCCCTAAGATCCTGCTGCCTTTCTAGTGTGGCTTTAGGTGCAAGTAGTATTTCTGAGAAAACTACCCTAGAAGTCCTCACCCTAAGTGTGGATCCTAGGTCCCTGAAATCATTTTTGAGGGCCTTCCATTGACCTCTTATTTGTTCATGAGTGCCAATGTGCACCATGACTGCTGGATCCTCACCAGCCTCTCCCAGTAATCTGTCAATCTGATTCACGATGTGTCGAACTCGAGCGCCAGGAAGACAAAACACTGTTCGACCATCCCGGTCTTTATGGCAGATTGCCCTATCTGTCCCCCTTATAACTGAGTCCACCACCACTAGGACCTGTCTGGCCTGCACCTCGCTCCCTGCCCCCTTCTCACTAGAGCAGACATACCCCTGGTGGTCAGAGGGCATGTTGTGCTGCAGTGGTGCTGGCTCTGTAATGGCATCCCCCTCATTTGCCAACTTTGCAAACTTGTTGGGTTGTGCCAGTTCAGGACTAGCCTCCGTGTTTCTCTTCCCTCTACCCCTCCTTATATCTGTCACCCAGCTGGCTGCCTGCTCCCCCTGCTCTTCCGTACAACCATCCTCTCCCAGCTCTACCGCAGCGAGCGCCTGCTCAGTGAGCAGCAAACTCCTTTCCATGCTGTCAATGGTGATCTATATACTCCGATAGATTATGTGTAATCGAGCCAACCGCAGCTTTAATAGGATGCCCTGGGGGATTACTAAGGGATTTGTGGATTTAGGGTAAAAAGTAAAAATATGGGATTTCTGGAGTATTTACAGAAATAAAATCCTTTTCAGTTTAGGTTAAACAATTCGTGCTCAACACATAAGCAATAAAATTAAGCAATAACTTTTTTATGTCCAAAGTTTCATATAATAATTCTTCATTTCCCAATATCCTTTGGGCTTCCCAATCATAAAAGCCACTGTCCATAATCACCCCAGCTCCAGTTTTTCATAACTATTTCTCTATTGTTGCACAGGTTTTTTGGGGGTCGTTATCTGATTTCTGTTTAAGTTGTGAGATGATACATGTTTCTCTTTGTTAAAATTTTAAAATTATTCATGACTTTGCCATAAAACGTCTGAATGTATGGTCCTTCATGTTCTATAGGTGGCTTCAAATTTGAGACGAGGAGAGGGTTCACATCCTGCACCTCAGAGTAGGGCATAGTGGGTTTGCCCATGGGGTTGTTGGGATGTGGCAAAATGTCTGTACAAAGTGAGTTATTAAATAAAACAATTTAGGCCCACAAGAAATTCAAAAATCAGGGCCACTAGAGGGGCTAAAAGACAAACCTTTACTCAACATTTCAACTTACTTTCTGTTGAAAATGTGTTAAGATAGACTGAAGATACCATGTTTTATGGCATCCACATTGGTTATTGTTTCTGGGGCAGCTTTGATTTTACGGCGTTTCTTATCACTTTCCATGTTTGGTCTTTTCTTGGTGGTGGGTAGCATAGATTTGTAGAGCTGTGTAATTTTGGTTTGTAGTAGTGTAGGTGTTTTTGTTGCTGAGTGGTTCTTTAAGAAGGGTTTCAACGGAAGTACAGATGAAAGGGATGGTCAGGATTTTTGTCCTAAATAAGAAATGGGCTCATAGGTGGTGATTGAAGATACAGACTGAAGGGTGTCCTCCATGGTTTCAGATGAATTGTTCGGGTATTGGAAGAGGACTAGAAGTATTATGAGTAGGTGTTCCATCAGTTGGGGTGATATTGGGTGGGGGTTGGGGGAGTTAGGAGTTGTTTTTGGAATATATATTGATATTTCTCAAGACAGGTGGGACTCCGGAGTCTCTGGGGTGATATTGGGGTTGGTAGGGATGTTTCATTGGGGATTTCCAAAGATTGAGATGGAAGGTTTTGCTGGATCTATTAGTGGGGTAGGTTTATGAAGTCCACTGTTTAAAAAGGTTCTGTTTTTTCCTGTTCTTAGTAAGTGATTTACACAAATATATTGTGGTTATTTGGTGCTGGTGTGATTGGAAGATGTTGAAGGAGGGCTAACGTTACATCTGACCCTTTTATAAGCCCAAGAAAATTTTAGTTGGTTTTTGTAAACCCCCATGTTTTGCTGAATCATCTAATTCTAGATGATTGGTACGGTTTTAAACGATTGTTAAAATGTCGATGTCACAATTTGCAGAATACTCTATCAGTTTGGATAAATACGTTTTATGTTTCTCGCGTTTGTCAAGTATTAAGTTCGAGAAAGTCTGTTACCCTTCTCCTGTAAAGGAGGGATCACAGAGGAATGCTGACCAGATTGGGATCCTTAGGCTTCGCAGTGCCAAATGTTTATCTTTGTAAACATGAACACCAAAACCAAATTATGACACCATAAAAAATGTAAAAATCTGTTTAAAATAAGTTTTAATTATTTGAAAAAATAAAATGTATTTTAAAGTTTTTTAACCCATTTAGGAACAGGCACTGTAAATTTACGGCGCCTGGTCCTGGGCTTAAAGCACCGCCGTATGTAAAATTACGGCGGCGCTTCAAGCCTCCTGCCTCTGCAATCAATCAGGAACAGGTTATCAGCTGTTAGTGACAGCTGATAACCCGGAGGTATTTAACCCTTTCTGCCTTCTGCTTCCCCGTGTACACAGTGCTTAATGAGCACTGTGTACTAGAAAGTGAAATTAAGTGTGTAACTTTCACTCCGGGAGCTGGCGGGTCATGTGACCCCCAGGGCTCCCTGCTACAGCAGAGCTGGAGGGTCATACTAGGCCCTGGACAGCTCTGCCAGTGACTAACGTCATTACAGGGGTCCGATCTATCAAAGGAACGCTTTATTTACCCCTCACAGTAAATGTCGTACAGAAAAAAAATACACAATGTCAGAATCGAACTATTTACTGTTCACCCCGTCTCCAAGGAAAAAAATGGTAGAAAAAGCGATGAAAACGTTGTATGCACTCCAAAATAGTTTCAATAGAAACTACAGGACGTCCCGCAAAAAATGGAGCCCTCACACAACTATGTCGACAGAAAAAATAAGTTATGGCTGTTGGAAAATAGCGGCCGAATTTTTAAACGTAGCACAACCCCCCCCCCCCAAAAAAAATCGGTATAAACTTAGTATCATCACCATCGTAGGAACCCACAGAATAAAGTTATTTGTGTCATTTTTGCTGCAGTGTGTATGCCATAAAAACAAGATGCCCCCACCCAAAAAATGGTTGAATTTCCTTTTTTTTCCTATTGTACTCCACTTACAAATTTTTTAATGTTTTTGGGTACATTATATGATACATTAAATAGTACCATTGATAAATACAACAAGCCCTTGGATATCTACGGCGATGATAAATAAAAGTTTTATCACTTTTTGGAAAGTGGGGAGGAAAATAAAGGGCTGCATCCTTCAGGGGTTAAAATAGCACAGTAGTTTATCGGCTGGGGTCTGTCGCTCTGGACCCAGACCGATCAGCTAAGTGGGCGCAAGGATCCGCGACGACTTCCGTACTGGCCAGCGCTTTTAACTGCAGGGATGGCTCGCGGTGATATCAATGGGAGCTGTGCCTGTAGTCACAAGCGCTGGCCACTCTGACCTCTGTGTATTTGCAGCGCTGACAGCTTGCGCCCACTCAGCTGATCGGTCGGGGTACAGAGGAGTAGAGCTGAGTGAGCGTACTCGCTAAGGGCAAATACTCTAGCGAGTATTGCTTTTGTGAGTACCTGCCCGCTCGTCTCAAAAGATTCGGGTGCCGGCGGGGAGGAAATCTCTCTCTCCCCCCCCCCCCCCCCTCACTCCCGCAACTCACCGCTCACCGCCGCCCGAATCTTTTGAGACGAGCGGGCAGGTACTCGCAAAAGCAATACTCGCTCGAGTATTTGCCCTTAGCGAATAGGCTCGCTCATCTCTAGTCATCAGTAGTATTCTCCCTTGAAAACCCCTTTAAGTACTACTACATAAAAAAGACCTCCGTAATGCTACAGACATACAGATAAAAGATGACAGTTTTACTGCACGATGAAGGCCGCAAAAACATCCGCCACCCCTAAAAAAAATTGCGTAATTGCGTCTTTTTTCCAAATTTGCCCCACTTCGAAATTTTTTACAGTTTTGCCACACATTATATGATCTATTAAATGGTACATTTAATGAGGAATTATAGTTTTTGCTTTTTCGCAACACAAACGTTTATGGCGTATTAACCCTTTCCAATCCACTGACATCTGAAGACATTCTGATTGAAGGCTGTACAGCTCTGATGTCAGAAGATGTCCGGCAGGGTATTCTTACTGTATATTACTGGACGCTCTGTTGTCGGGGGCCTCTCCAGCATGTCATATACCGCAGTACTGGCTCTAGCCAGCAGACAGCGCCATTGTATAATGGCAGAAAGAGAAAGCCCCCTAGGAAACCCTAAATCCAAAATTGGATTGCAAAGGGTTAATACTGAGAGCTCATCTGTTTCCATGTCACCAATATGCGATAATCTAGATTTCCTCTCCGCAGCCCGCCGTGTATACAGGCAGATTTTGGTGCAGCCTTTCCCACGTCTTCAGGTGCATCTTGCAGAAATATTCCCCATATCTGCTGTTTTTCATCGCTCCATGTGATTGCTTACAGTGGGCGGTCGTGTGGACTTTGAAGATTTTGTGGAACTGATTGGACCGAAGATGCTGGCAGAAACAGAAAACATGGTGGGAGTTCGAGAGCTGAAGATCGCATTTAGAGAAGTGAGAACTTTATGATCTTATTACCAGCTAATTGCTTACAAATACAATGACGACCACATTATCTGCACCTACAAGAAAGGGTCCTAAACTTTATGGAACTCCAAAACAAAGGGTTCAGTTTGTGGTGATTTTCGCACAGTATGTAGAGTATGGGGGAACCGAACTCGTGTGAAACCAGGCAATTCTTGCAGCATGCACATAGGGAGTGGCAGCCGCGAACCATGCCCAAGTGCAGTGGGCCCAGTTTACAGATTGATAGTTAACGGTCACATCATTGTGCAGGTAAGTACAACCTGCGCAATCACAAAGCCATTACCAGGCAATGCCAACGGCCAGACGTTTGTGGGTAAAACTTTGGCTTTATCTGCAAAATTGTGCAGCGATTAACTAGATCGATGTGTAAACTGCATCCACTTCATGCAAGTGTGATGGTCAGCCGAAGCTCTGGGCGCACCTACCTCTTCAATGAAATATCACTGGCAGCGCCACTAATGAAAGCTTAGGGATGTACATTGCTCACATTCACTTCTCCATTCATGTTGCCACCTGGTGGCAGCTGTAGAATTTTATTGCAGCTTCTTCTGACTGCATGAAGGCGCTTGGCTTGCAGTATTAGGGATTTGGATTGCATTGGTGGGTATCGGGGGCAGCCGGTTGGCACTGTGCTAGGAGTATGGTTTACTGGGGGCGGTCGATTGGCACTGTGCTATAAGTATGGTTTATTGGGGCAGCCGATTGGCACTGTGCTACGTGTATGGTTTATTGGGGGTTACATTTCTGGCAGTATGATTTATGGGGTCACTATGTGCTGTAGTTTACTGGCGCACTTTCCTACCAGTAATCTTTACAGGGGGACTGCTGGCACAGTTTCTGGGTTCACATGAAACTATAAAAACATGACTGCTTCCATCAGAAAGACGCTCTTGTTTATTGGCTGCATCTGGTAGGTATTGATCCTCCTCAGCGCATGCTGCAATACCAGACATAACCAGTGGACAAGTGTGGCGCTGTTTCTAGGAGGAAATAGCCATGTTCTTCTGATCTCAAGCACTGTGTTTCGGTGAAGAGCTGCCGTTTTGTTCTAACACCTGATGGACCTTTTTTCTCTTCCATGTGTCTTCCAGTTTGATGTGAATGGGGATGGCCATATTAGTGGGCTAGAACTGCGAGACGCTGCGCAGAGTTTCTTAGGAGAACCGCTGAATCCGAGTGAAGTCCAGGAGATTATTCATGATGTAGACTTGAATGGCGATGGAAGAGTTGACTTTGATGGTAATTATTCTATATCCTACAGAAGGTCTTGTCATAACTGTTACACAAAGTTAGGTTTCCTTTAATCCCCTCCCTCCCACCCCCACCCCCCCCATTGAAAAGTAATGACGGAAGATGCAGCACTCGGGGTAAGTCCCTACGTAGCAAACTTGCAAATTTTGCACTGAGGAAACATCTGTAGCGAGTCTGCATTGTTTGGTGTGGATGTAGATGCAGATCTCACTTCTTCCATTCAACTGGTGAAATCTGCTGCGGCTCTGCACCGAAGGCTGAAGATGTTACCACTGTGGAAAATCCGCCATATGAGAAGATCCCCTAGCGTTTAGGCCCCAAACCCTACTGATCGATTGTAATTTACGGTTTGGATCAGTCAGGAGCGGGGTACGTTCACATATGCTGTGGCTTTGTGTGTGGAAGGTCTGCAGTGTATTACAATGCCAGCAAAGTGGAGGAGATCTAAGAGGCAAAAAAAAAATTAAAAAAAATGGGCTTGCAAGTGAATTTTAAATCCCCATCACGTCAATTTCTGCTGCGGATTTCCCCCATTTCAATGTGTAAGGTGAATTCCACAGTTAATCTACTACAGATTTACAACACGTGATGATTTTGCATGTGGAGTTCCAGCCATCTTCTCCCCTAGCAGAGCTTTCCCCTCCCCATTGAGATGCAGCCCGTCCCTACGGTAGAGCTTGTTACCAACAGTCAGCCCAGTTCTCCAGGAACCCGAACCCCTCCTGGGTCATTATGCTGTAATCACCCATCCTATAAACTTGGTTTACCACACCCACGGCAAATGCCAAAATAAAAAAAATTAAAAGCAAAAAACCAATGCCAGAATAACTGGTTTTGTTTATCCTGCCTTTCAAGGACTAAAAAGTTGTATGTACCCCAAAACGGCACCAATGAAGACATCAACTCATCTTACAAAAAGCAAGCCCTGTCGCAACTCGGGCAAAATTAAAGGAAAAAAAAAAAGTTCTGGCTTTTGGAATATTGCCGCACAAAAAACATGCTTTTTAAAAAGGTTTTTATTGTGCCATAGTAGTAAAACATAGAAGAAAAAAAAAAAAAAAAACTATATAAAAACCCCAAACAAATCGATGTCTCCGTAGTCTTGCTGACCCGCAGAATAAAGTTTTTATACCACACAGTGAACATAAAAATGAAAAACAAAATGTTACAGAATTGCTGTATTTTTTCACCCCCTCAATTTTTAAAAAAATACATAATAAATTTCCCAAAATGGTGCCATTAAAATTACAACTTGTTCAGAAAAACAAAACAAACAAGAAACACGCCCTCATACACTTATGTTGATATAAAGGATTTCCTTCAACCTCCCCCAGGGGGCACCAGATCTAGTTACAGCAGGCCATCACTAATCATCCCGGAGCCAACTGCAGCTTCCCTGCAAGAAGAGTGGTGATTGGCCAGTCCATCCAGACTGAACAAACTAAACTAGTTTGTGATAAAACTTTACAATTTGACATAAGTGATGATCAGAGCCGTGACCTGTGCAAGAAAACAGCTGCATTAATAGAAACACATCTCATTTTTGTTTTTTTTTAATAAAAAAAAAATTAAAAATAAGTCACAAGTATGACATTTAGTAAATCAGGACTCATGGCTCCTAGAATCCAAAACAGGTCCAGTAGTAGAGGGGACTTGTGTGCACCTACAGTGCCGTCTCTGGACCACGGCACGCTATTAGCGGATGAATCCATCATCTCTCTAAATGTTCCAGTTTCCATACTTTTACCACAGCTGGAGAGTTAGCTTTGAAGGGCTTGTCCGCCCAAAGAGCGCCATTTTTGCCCGTGGGCTGTGCCGGTCACAGGTGATAAATGGGAGTGGCATCATTTTTGGAAAAAGCAGCCAATTCCTTTTTCCGACTCCTGGAGGCCCCTTTTCCGGTTCGTCCGCACATAGCATGTATGTGACGAATTTTCTGTTGATCTGATTTAAAGAAATCTCATCCACATACATGCTGTGAAAAAAGTGTTGTAAACGGTCGTGGATTTTCACCCCCTTCGAATGAGCAGGGGGAAATCCACATGTAACAGGCAAACTTTACTGAGGACTTTCCGAGTCAGACAACACATGGCCGATGGAGATACCCATAATGCTCTGCACCCTGAGAATTGCTGATTTCTCCAATACTGCTGACAATGTCCGTCCTTCTTTCCTGCTTTTCAGAGTTTGTCATGATGCTGTCATCTAGATAAGATTCCCATCTGAACCTCGTGACTTCAGACCTGGACATTCTTCTTCCTGCAGCGACTGTGCGTTCTGAGTACTACTAATAAAGTGCATACAATTTTTGTAGCTAAGTCTTTCTACGTCTTTATAAACCCATTAAACAATGTAAAAATATGCATTTCATTAAATTAAAAAAAAGCTGAATTCTCAACTGTATCACAGAAATTTTGGCTACGTAGGTTAGAGATACCCTCAGGCCTTCCATGGTGGAAAGTGATGGAGAGAGGCACTGCCCTCTAGTGGTCCATTCCCATTGCCCTGGAAGTCTTTAGTGGTTTCCATAGTGTTTTTGGCATTCAGTGTGTTGAAGGTCAGAAGTTTTTGCTTGAGTCACTTGTCAAAATACGGGAGGTAGAAAAACTGGAATCCGTGTCGGCCCCTCACAGCGCAGTATATAAATATTACATGGTAGACTGCAAACAAAGGGGAAAACAACTCGTTAGTAGACGGTCCAAAAGCAGGTCATTACTTCACGGCCTTCGGTAAAATATGAGAGAGAACCCTGTCCACAGGGGCTTGCATGCAATAAAGGGGAGGAAAGGAGACCGTAGGGTAGCGGCGGTCAGAAAGTGGTGGCAGTAGGTTTATTGTAGGGTTTTCAGGTTGCTTTTGAAGGTTTCAGAAGCGGGGAGTACAGAGTCTCGGATTATGGAGAACGCACGGGGACGATTGCAAGAGGAGGAGGTCTTGAAGGATTGCAGATTACACGTAGAGAGGTATTGGGGTACTAGGTTAGGGGACAGCCTTGTAGGTCACCAATAACATCTTGAACTGGGTTCTCTGGATGGTAGGTAGCCAGTGAAGGGAGAAGCAGGGGAATAGCCGCACAGAAGAGGGAAGGGTGGATGGGAGACCACGGAGAAGGACACTGTAGTAGTCATCCAGGCACAAGATGTTGGGGGCATACACAAGTTGTGTAATATTAGGAGGCAAAAATCAGGGAGGTACCTATTAATTACGATACCTAGGTATCTATAAGAGCTCATGGGGAGGAAAGAGTCAAGGAGCATGACAATGGACTTCATCCCACTGGTCTTAAGGCCGAATACGCTTCCAAACTGTTCTATTAAGTAACATGCCACTTCCAGTGAGGGCATGGGATCAGCAAGGTCGAGTAGCACATCGTCCACATATAAGCCCACTCACTCCTCCATGTTTATGTGGGCCTATAATGTAGTGGTCACAACATAGGCACTCACCTAATGGCCCACTGACCATATACAGGAGGGAAGATAGGAGACATCTCTGATCAGTGCCCGGAAACAGGAAGGGAACTGAAAACCAACTACTAGCACATATCTGAGAGGTAGGTGCACAACATAGAGATCATACACACTTTTTCAAGCTGAGCCCAAAGTCAAAGGCCTTCAAAATTGCTCCCATATATGGCCATTTGCTTGTATGTTGGAATATAGAGGTCCAATACTATAAAAGGGCATAAAGACTATTCCACTATGCAGAGTATAACCTTTTGAAGCCTACTGGCCAGATCTTTGTGCTGTGTCGGTAGCAGGGCTATAGGCCGATGATTCGCATTGGTTTAGTTACACCCGGTCTTACACTCCAGAGCTGCACTATTTGGCTGGTGGAGTCACTGAGTAAATAGATTACATTGTTTTATCCTGTGTTTTAGCATGTAGTATACTCCAGAGCTGCAATCACGATTTAATAGGCTTCAGAGCTGGCATCTCCCAGTATTCCCTGCATACAGCTAGCCCTTATCTAAAAGCCGCCTTTACATCAGGCATCGAACAGTAATGCGATATAGGAAGACCAACGCATTATAGAGGCTCAGCTGATCTGTTGCTGGAAACCACAAGGCTGTTGAGACCCCCCTGAAACCGGCAGAATTGTGACTGCAGCTGTAATATACAGGCATCATGTACAAGAGAAGTGACATATATTTACAGAGTGACTCGTGTAAATCACAGACTATGAATTGGTGTGCAAATAGGAATGTGCACTTTAATGCAGTAGCTCCAGTTACATGGGCCGACAGTTCGTTAACAACTACATGAGCGCTGACATTACCGCTAAGCTCGTTAGCGCTGGTGAGGAGCATGTGCACAGGCAGAGTTCACCGCCGGATCGCGGGTTTCTCGCTTCATTTACACGGGACGAGAAGCCAGAGCTCCAGCAATGTTTTTAGGCTGGCTGAAAGTCATTGATAACGAACTGCAAACGAACATTATACACTACACAATTATCGCCCAAAACGCGTTAGTTTGAATGCATTCTAAGTGATAATCACCCCCTGTAAATGGCCATTAAAGTAAATGCTGCCATTCAACCATTTGTATAAGGACTACTAAAGAGCATGCCTCACCTCCTGGAATCAGCAGCAGTAGACCAGGCACAAAGAAGATGGCACTGGAGACGGCTGTGGACAAAAGGGGAAATCCTGATTGGTCAGTCATTCTGAAAGAGTTTAGGCGCACAGACCCGAAACAAGAAAATGCTGCATACCTGGCGTTGGGCTGACTTGTAGTCCCACCCCGACGAACACAAATACTGGAGAGGGGAAAAAAAGGGGTTAGCAGCCCGGCCATCTACAGGAAGACAAGGGGCAAGAAAAATAATAAGGCTCACCCAAGCCGAGAAGGAGGAGGAGAAAAGAAGAGAGAACGACCTTCTTATTCTTCTGTACAAGAGGATGCCTCGTCCAACTGAAAGAGAAACAAGACAGCAAACATGAGAGCAGCACCTTGTGAGACCGTCCAACCGAAAGAGAAACAAGACAGCAAACATGAGAGCAGCACCTTGTGAGACCGTCCAACCAAAAGAGAAACAAGACAGCAAACATGAGAGCAGCACCTTGTGAGACCGTCCAACCAGCCAACAGCCAAAGAGTAATGTACACGTGTGCCTTTAAGATACCACAACATGTGTTCTTATAGTGCGGGTATATAACGGTGCGGTACACTTATATAACTTACACCCATTACGCAGAGGATGTAAGGAACATACAGAGAAGCGCCAGCAGCCGTGAATTACATTGAAGTGCCGCTGATATTCACACAACACACGAGCCATGTTCTAATTTATATTAATGGTTAACACTACTGGCTTTGGAGAGAGAATACCTATATAAATCACGCCAGTGTGTGATTACTACTAGCGCAGTGTGCGAGGGGTGGACCAGCACCTGTAGGTCACATTCAACCAACCAGGCTTGTTTTCAGACACTTAAAGTCTGTCATTAGACAAACCCAGCAAATAGGGGAGACGGAACAATACCCTCTGCAGCGCCACCTATTGGACGGCAGCATTACTTTACATTGATTTGCAGGAATGCTGCCATCCAATAGGTGGCGCTGCAGAGGTATTGTTCCATCTCCCTTATTTGCATAAATTACTCAGAGGAATGTGCATGGCCTTATAAGGCTTCTAACTCACTTTTTTGGTGTATTCTCACACCCTTTCTGGGTGCGCTCCTTGGGGAGAGACGATGCCATCCCCGACCCACTCACCCCCTAGGTGTCTCCACACACTTTTTGGGTGCTGTCCTTAAGGAGAGAGGACACCCCTCTTGACCCTAGACAAACCTTTTACCTGTCATGCAGACACGCCAGCAGCGGATCGGCTCAGGATGACTGCTGGCAGGTGGCCGCACAGGCACACAACTACGCCATTCACTTCAATGGGTCCCGCTGAAGAGAATGAAGCGATGGTGCACATGCACAACCAGCTGCTGCCATCTGCTGCCAGGGGTGTCGGCATGAAAAGTAAAGCCTCTCGTTGTTCAGTTTCCACTGGTTTTTATTTAATTATAGAATAGGAAACCTTATAATTTTCCAATATACAACTTATATATATTGAACTTTCTGCTCCCCTACTTTTAAGGGTAGAGTCCACAGTAATGGAGGTCAGTCATTTGACCCCATCAAACATGCCATATGACCCCTGGTATTCAATGGACCCTGATCAGGCATCTAATAGGGAAATAGTAGTTTTATTGTAAGCCGACGACATACAGCATTACCTGCAGATGTGATGCTACAGTGTGAGGCCTCCCTCACACAGGCGTTGCGGTAAGCGCCGCGATTTATACCGCGACCTGTGCGTCGCTAATTGCGGTAAAAAAAACCTCTGTGTGCGGGAGGCTTTACATTGTTACCTGCAGCATCACATCGGTCAGAGTGTGTGGAGAAGCAGCTCGTATATTCTCCTCCTTGCCTCTTCTATGTGGTGTTTTGGAGGGGGATCTCCCTTCTCCAACGGCTTACATGCTGCAGGCCTCCGGGGACTGACAGCAAATGTAAGCTGTCAAACTGCTCCAAAACTGGCTGATTGTGGCATGTGTCAGCTGTTCCCAGCATGCAGCATGTTCTACTCCCCAGCCTTCTTCATACCCAACCAGCAACTGTGATGTTTATGTACGGACAAGTTAAAAAGTGGATGACGAGACCATTCTGGAACATAGTGTTCTCCACCTACTCAAGTTACCAGACGATCCATTACAGCGTCCCTCAGATTGCCCCGCTCTCCATCCTCCCAGGATCCAGCTCATCAATAAAGAAAGATCTTACGCCATTTCTTAATCCCAGCACGTGCCATTATCCCCAGACAGTGGAAAACTCCACAAACACCGACCACCCCTGAGTGGATGCAGGAACTGAATGAGATCATGTCAATGGAGGAGATGCTATCTGAGGAGTCAGACCTCCCAGACAACTTTATAGCTATGTGGAGCCCTTGGCGAGAGTTTCAAAACACCTCCGATTTTCAGGCCTTGTTAACCTAAACCTCATGCCATTAGTCATACCTCAGGGCACACCCCCACCCCCCAATTTACTCCTTTGGTATGTATCTGTGAACCCCCCCCCCCCTTCTTTTTTCTTTTCCCTTCTCTTCTCTGTTAAATTCCCTTCTACTACGCTATCAATATTAACCCTATATAGGGTTCAGTTTGGTTGTGTTAAAAGTTGTAACTAAGATATTACCTCCTTTTGGTTTGACAACATGGATGTAGAGTTATGTATTTCATGATAATAACCTTAGTAAGCCAGATCCATAGATTAGGCAATTGGTTAAATGTTTCATACAATGTATACGGTCCTGCGAGATCTACTTGCTATGATTTAGTTTATTTTGCTATATACGCAAACTTTAATAAAAACCGATTAAACATAAAAAGTGGACAACCCTTTTAATCTCAGAATAGCAGCGGGGCCCTCGGCTGTCTCATCTAATCATTAAACTGGGGCCGATGAACAGACAGGCAGCTCTTCTCCTCCTTTTACGGATACAGCAATCACCATTGATTGCGACATCTCATGTGTTTTCTCCAGTTTTGGCCACTTCCACAAAGCAGTGGCCATCAATCATAGGACTATCACTGCAGATGGTCATGTGGGAAGGGGTAAAATGACCATCCACAAACCCCATCATCATCCTTAATGCAGCCGGGGAAGAGAACTCATTACAGGGAATAGGAACAGGGCTGTGGAGTCAGTAAGCAAATCCATTTCCTCTGACTCCATAATTTTCCTCGATGCCTTCATATATGACTCATGGTGATAAAATGGTAACCTCCAGCTTTTCATGACCAATTATAAACTAATCAAGCCATTAAGATAGAGCAAAATATATTTATTGGAAAACAATTTCACAGGACACAAACATTACTGAAGTGTAAGTCTGCAGGGCACTGCGCCAAATTTGTTGCATATTTCCTATTATAAGAATTTGAGAAAGTTTTGAAGTTTTCTATAAAATATATCTTCTATGGAAATTGAATTGAACATATATTTATAGGACATTTTAAAACCACGCAACATTTTGATCACTTTCCATTCCGCTTTTTTGCAAGGCAAGATTAGCTATTTTGGACATGGGTGACAGAGGGAGCCCCCTCCGTCAGCCTTGGGAATCGAAGATTTCTTTGGTTCCCGCTATTAGAGCAAGTGCCCGGCTGTCATCCAACAGCTCAGCATGGAAGACCCGCGTACAGTCTTTTGATGGCCCTGAAGATTAAAGCCCCTTAACGGCCGCCGTCAAGACGTATAGAGTGGTCGCTAAGGGGTTAAGAAAGAAATCCCATCCCGCTAGGAACTCCCTTCTATAAACCAAAGCAGAGAGCAGCTCGGTATCAGCAGGTTCTGCTCTGGAGGACAAAGTCCATTTATTCATAATCTGGCCTTAATTTGTACAATTACATTTGCAATGGCTGCAGCAGGGAAATTCTATGTCTGGTCGCAGCGTCCCTAGTTGTCCATCTGTGCACTATTAAAGGCGTACCCTCAGGATAGGCCAGTTATAGCAGATCCATGGGGTCCACCGCTTGGGACCTCAGCTATCAGCTGTGTGCTATTGACTGGAGTGGAAGCAGGCAGCTTCAGTCCCACTGCAGTGACCCGGCTTTGTATTGCACACATCATTATCATTGAAGTGAATGGGACCTCGCTGATCTGTAGGTTGCCGGGCCGACTTTATTACAAAAAGGGTCCATTTTCATTGGACAATCCCCTTGTATTAGAAGGGCCCCTCAACATCCTAATGATGAACTAATCCGTGAAGGAATCTGACAGCAATTTCCCTGCATGGCCAACACAAAAGTGAAACATTAAACGGTTCCCATTGGGCTATGTAAGGGTGGTTTTACACGGCCGAGAAACTCGCATAAGAATTGTGCGTTGCGTACGAGTAGGAACCCCATTCTTTTAAATGGAGTCATATATATATATATAAGCTACATGCGTCGCCCCCTGTTTTCAATTGGACAGTAAAACACATTGTAGGGCGTGCGAGTTGCACGTGCGTGCGATGCGATGTTTCCCTTTAAAAACAATGGAAACACTTGCCGATCATCCAACGCGGCTGAAAGCTGCACCGGAGGATCGCTACTTTACTGAAGTGATGGGAGGCGTTTCTGCCCGAACAACTCCTCACAAGTTGTGAAAACGCACGTTGGCGAGCGCGATATGGGGTTTCTCGGCCTGCTATCTCGCTCACCCATGTGTAAGCACCCTAATATAGACACATGGGTTCCTCCAGAGACACTCTTTATTTGACCTTCATTAACTATGGCTAATAGATGGGGGCCTTCAACTGTGGACAGTCCTCTCAATTCGCATAGAATTCCCTAAGGGCATTTAGAAATGGGTTTTCCTAACCAGACAATCTGGGTAACTTTTCAAACCAGCCTGAAGAACCAATGGCATGAAAAGTTGTACAGCAATATCTGATAGGAATTTCTATGACAACGATTGTTGGTGGAGGGAGAAAACCTCAAGCAGCAGCTTTTACTAGAGCCACGCGCCAACAACAATCATACGTGCCCCTTTATGTGGCATTTACCTTCACTGATGAGGCTCCCAACAGCATTACGTTTTAGGATGGCACAAGCCAACCACAACGATAAGTGGCAGTAGCATGGAGAAGGTAAGTGGTGTGAAGTAGGGCTGGCGTTGTTCCATTGTAAGAGGGCTGACATGCCTGGTGTCATTAATGGAGTCCGGTATAAGGCAATGATTTGACTTCATACCACTTGTGATACCGCAGATCATCTGGTGGCATTACATTATTGTTTGGTATTCTACTACAAGGTACCACTTATTTAATGGCTCCTTTCCTTATATATTGGGCCACTGCTATACGTAAGGACATGTAGATGTGAGAGGCTTCTAAGTGGTTGTCTCATGGGGGAAAAAAAAAAAAAATGTATCTTTAAACAGATTGCAAGTCTGGCCTATGATGGGAACAGCTGCCCATACATTATACTTACCTTACACGGGAGGGTCAGCCAGAGGGAAAGATACCCCTTTCAGTGGTTCACCTCCCTGGTTAATAAAGCACGTCCTAGAAGGGCAGGCGGATGGAATAGAGCTATCCTCTTGGGAGAACTGCTTTCAGAGCAGATAACACTGTGTGTATGGATGACCCCGCACTTACCTGAAGCATTCGTGTGTGGACAACTGGGTGCTGTTGCTAATGGTGCTGAAGGAACACTGGGAGCTGCGAGAGGAGAGCGGCGGAAGATTCCTACAAGTAGAAGGGATAAGTGTCATTGTACAGAGGCGGCACAACTGCGCCAACCTACGAGGATGCCCTCTATAAGTCACAGGGGGCACACAAACTATCAAGGCATCATCTTCTTGGGGGTTTTCCATTCAGAGTTCTTAAGGAATGAGGATTCAGACTCCTTGGGAGCCAAATGAAGAACTCTCTTCTATTAATTCAGAAAACCTTAAAGGGGTGTTCAGGTTCCAAAACTATCAATGACCTACGGGGATAGATAATCCACAGCAGACTGGCAGAGACCTTAGCACTCCCGCCAATCGACTAATGTGAAAGGGCTACAGCTGGACAGAAGATCCAAAACACTGTCACTCCCCGTAGTGGTCCAGTGTGGTACTGCAGCTCCTCCTGTTCTTCACATCACCGATCAGAGGGGGTGCCACCAACAGTACTCGGTCAGAAACCCTCTAAGCTTGGGTTTCCACACAGCGGAATCCCGGCGGAAATCTTGCGGTTTGGCCGCAGCGAAAACCCGCAAGATTTCCGCCGGGACTGCGGGTTTTGAAGCGGCCCAGCCGCTCACTCTTCTGCTGCGGCCGACGCTCCCATAGAGGAGAGCGCGGCCGCAGCAGAGGAAGAAAAAGAATGAGCATGCTGTGGCCGGCTGATCCACGCAGCAGTGCCGGCTTCTGCCTGCTTTGCTGTGGCGGATTTGCCATCCCGTGTGGACGAGATTTCTCAGAAATCTCGTCCACATGGCTGGCTAATCCCGGGATTAGAGGCCGCAGGCGGATTTGCCGCGGCAAAATTCCGGACGGAATGTCTGCGGCAAATGCGCCCCGTGTGAACCCAGCCTTAGGGTGCATTCACATTGTGGAAATACTGCAGATGTGTTATGGAATGTCTGCAGGTTAGACTTACCGTACGGTTACAGCAGAAAATCTGCGGCCGTTTTTCCTCTCTATATGTGAACAGGATCTCTTTACTTTAACAGGAAACATTTCTGCTGCGGAAACATTTACCATTCAAGTGATTGGCATTAAAGCAAATCCTGCTCACCTGTAGAGGAAACGGCTGTGGATTTTCTGCTGTACCTGTACTGTAAGACCTCCCTCACGCAGACGCTTTCAGCACCGCACTAATCACAGTATAACCCTCCTATTGTTTTCAATAAGAGCCGCCCCGATCGCAGCGCTGATATCGGTGTCTCTTCTATTTTTGAGCGTTTAGTGCTAAAAGCCGGCATCGCTGAGGCCGAAAACGAAAGCAAAATGCGGCAAAGCGTCACGATTTAAATTGCAGCGCTTACCACAACGCATGTGTGAGGGAGGCCCAACTCTAACCCGAATTCCTGTTGTGGATCCACTGCGGAAATTCCACAATAAATTTGCATAACGTGTGAACACGCCCCGATAAAGGAGCAGATTACTTAACACTAAGATTTGATGCAATTTTGTCCCTAAAGAACTAATTTTTTTTTTTTTACAGGACAAGACTTTTTGGGGGGCAAGTGAGGAGTACACAATGTTTGGGTCAATTTATGGTACTTTTTATCAATGTAAACTAATAGCAGCAGTACAATTATGTAGCATCCCTTTTTCCAACACAGTTGTTGCTATGATTGAGGCTATAAGCACACCTGAGTATCTGAACTTTGAAAATGTCCCATGTAGCATGCATCTCCACTAGCTGCGCAAATAGCCGGAAGGCCCACCCCGCCAGTCTCCTGTTGATGGGGACGACGCAGGTGAAATCCCGTGCCTGCGATGCGAGGTCAGATATTGGCGCGGATGATCTGTGCTGTTTGTGGGCAGACCAGCAGAGGTTCTCCGCACATGCGCCAGTATCCTCAGGGGTGCTTTTAGCCGTGGTCACAGCAAAACAGTGAGGGAAAGAGTGATGCTACATAACTGTACTGCTGGTATTAGCCACACTGATAAAAGGCTGGCAGGCTCCCTTTAACTTTTCCCAGCCCCCATGAACATTGCTGCCGTCTGCAGGCATCTGTGAGGGAATACTTAAAACTATGCTCAAAACTGTGTCTTAGTAATAGGGTTACTTCGGTTGACATTTATGCATGACTGCATTTAGATAAGGCTCCGCCCACTGGACTCTTCAGCTCAGAATAAGCAGATCTATATAAATGAATAAGTTCTACTGACTCTTTCCCCATAAACTATATATGTATCCGCTCGGCTCCTCCGGCTCTATAACATCATGCCGGCAGAATGGACGGTGAGTTCCAGCTGACAGACTCCCTGTAAAGGCTTTTCACTACATGAGGAAATGTTCCATACCTTTCTACATCTTTAATTTTCACATCTTCAGTTTCTTCATCATTCTCCAAGTTCTAGGAAAAAGGTCAATATAGTTCAAACAACGCGAGAGAATTTGTGAAGTACGACACATTTCATCCTCAAAATACTTACTATTGAAATATACCGTTAATAGACTCTAGGCAACAAGCATACGGTTTGATTGAGGGCAGTAAGCTTAAAGCAGTAATCCGGTTGGAAGTAAATTTTCAAAAATTTGCGCCGCAGCCGGTTATGGGTAGAAATCGGGCAGCCCTTACCTTCTTATCTTGCCCTGAGTTTCTGATTTACTTGCAGCACTATTTTCCAAGATGGCCTCTACATCCCTGCTGATATGCAGCCTGAAACAACATCTTGCACAATTTCCTACTCTGTTTCTTTTCCTGTGCGTGTACCCGCTAAGTGCTGCCCTCGTATTGGTCAGCAATCTGGTCCCGGGAGTGGAAGGGGAAAGCTGTCCCTGTTTTTTTCCTACTAAGCAAGTCAGACCCTTAGAGCTGGAATGTCTACAGGACGTAACCAGGGCAACCGGGGAATAAACACTTCTGAAGTGCCGGAGAAGGCGATGATTTATAGAGCTGCAGGCAGAAAATCCAAAGCTGGACCACAGTGCAGACTTAAATAACTTTTGATTCATTTAACAGCAACTTTATGTAACCGGAATACCCCTTTAAGGTGGAGCGAACGTTCACCGATGCAGCCTTTAATGTATGTACTTTACCAGCGTGTTACATGGGCACAACGTCAAGGGGTTAATATATGCCTGCACTCTTGCACTTACCTGCTCCACTGGTTGCAAAGTGAACATAAACCCCACCCCAACAGTCCATACGCCCCCACATACATGCTGAACCAGGCAAGGCGTCCCAGCCCCACCGCCCTTCAGCGGGCCAAGCCCAGGAGATCTTTACAGCATACAAAGACCAGGTTTATAGGAAACTGTGGGGTACTGTATGGCTCCCTTTGGGGGCAGCGTAAGTTAGCGACAGGCACCGAGGTCAGGGGTCATCACTTATTGGGGAATTTCAGTTAGTTTTCTTGCGTCTCCCTGCACACCCGACTTCAGAAACACCCAGCTGGAGGGGTTACGAAGGGTGGGCCGGGCAAGCGATGCCTCATGAATAATCCGGACCTTGCAGAAACTGCAGCTCTGACTTATATAGAAATGGCGCAGGGCCATACCGCTGAATAAAGTAACTGACCGGATCGCGTTATTAACGTTTAGAGAAGGGCAGCCTAGGAGCTTGCTTATTTTTATGTGTGTAATATGCAGTGAATAGAACCCACGTGCGTATTATGTCATGATGTTCAACTGTGCAAAAAATAAAAATAAATACACACCAAAAAAGGACACGTCACGTATTACAATAGGCCATTGATGGCCCGATGCAAAGATGCAGTAAATACATAGAAGAATCTGCATATCTGCACAGCAAATCAACGAATCCTTTTACGTATTTTTTTGGCGTGCACACAAACGCAGTGTATTTATGCATGCTAAAATCCGCAGGCGAAGTGAGGGCTTAAAGGGATATCCTACGGCGTAAAACACTGGATACTCCCCGCCAGCGACTCCAGTCTCCGCTGTGTTGTTGTATGTATACAGGCTGTAGTCAGTAAACCTCCATCCAATGACAGCTCTTAGGGATAATCGTTGAGTGCTGTCATTGGCTGCAACCGCTTGTTTGTAAACAGCAGCCCCCGAAGTAAACGTCAGCAGGGAGGCCGGAGCCAGTGGACAAGCAGGGAGCAGCGAGTATCGGCCGTTTTCTTATTTTACACCCTTAGGCCTCATGTCCACGGGGAAAATCGGGCCCGCTACGGATTCTCCATGTAGAATCTGCAGCGGGTCCCTCCTGCCCCGCGGACATGAGCGCTGAAAATAAGAATAAATGAGAATAAACTCACCTCCCATCCGCTCCGTTTCTTCTCTGCGTCGCAGCCGGATCTTCTTTCTTCGGCCGGCGGATGAATTCGTCACGCCGGCGGCACGTCGCCGACGTGCCGCGCGCATGCGCCGGGCACATCCGCCGAGCCGAAGCAAGGGAGATGCGGCCGTGAGGAAGAGAAGACCTTCCCGGCCCGCTACGGGTGAGTAAATTCTTTTAAATTCCTATTTTAGGTCTCCCGCGGATCCGGACGGCTTCCATAGGCTTCAATAGAAGCCCGCGGGAGCCGTCCCCGCGGGAGACCCGCACGAAAATGGAGCATGGTCCAGATTTTTCATGCTCCATTTTTTTTTAAATCTCTTTTATTGACCATCCGCGGGTATTTATCTACCCGCGGGTGGTCAATGCATCCCTATGGGGTGCGGATCCGCGTGCAGGTAATCCGCTGCGGATCCTAAATCATATTTTCCCCGTGGACATGAGCCCTTAAGGCTGCCTTTTCACAATGCAGACAAGCCCATTAAACTTTAAAGGGGTTTTCCAGCGAGAACACTATTGATTACCTATCATCAGGATAGGTCATCAATAGTTGATCGCCTGGAGTCTGTCGCTTGGGACCGTGACCGATCAGCTGAGCAGGCGCAAGGTGTCAGCGCTGCAAGTATACAGAGGACGGAGTGGAAGCCTCTGTGTAGTGGCCAGCACAGGCACGGCTCCCATTGATTTCAATAAGAGCTGTGCCTGCAGTTACAAGCACCTGCCACTATACAAAGGTTGGCGTGGAGGCTTCCTCAGCTGATAGGTCATCAATGGTTGATCGGTCGATCAGGATAGGTCATCAATAGTATTTCCCTGGAAAACCCCTTTAATAAAAAGAGAGGACTAATACTTGCAGTTCTTAGAGAATTTTCTGCTACTTTAGGGGTTCAGGAACAACCGAACACACTGAACAGTTGGCCGACCCCTAAATGTTAACCAAATTCTATTGTCCAAAATATGTTTAGAGTTTCAGTCCTCGGCTCGGGGGTCAGCGGCAGCTCTTCCAAGTGCCCATACATGCCCCACCGCTCCGGACAGGTGACGGCAGATGGATTGCTGGAGGTCCATGTATTGGCCGGGGGGGCCACATACAGTCATCTACTAGCAACCATTGGACAAAATGTCACACGGGTGGCTTCTTCCCAAATAATAACAGCATCCCGTTGGTCACACAAAACTATTGTTGGTTCTTCCATTTCACTTGATGAACGTTCATTATGGTTGAAGTCGTGGGTTTTCATTAGTCTGCGTAGGGTTTCCGTAAAGCGATTGTCACAAATCTGCTCCCCCTGCCGTAAAATAACAGTCATATTCTCACCTCTCCCAAAATGCTGCTCGCTCCCACTGTTTGTTTACAGGCCGCCGGTATACAGGACATAACAGGCTGCTGCAGCCAATGACAATTGCCGAGCCCTGTCATTGGCTGCAGCGGCCTGTGATGTCACAGGGAGGGGCAAGTATCTGACTAGTTCTTGATTTATGGCAGGGGGAGCTGGGTGTTATAAAAACCAAAGATCTTGGACAATTCCTTAAAAACTCTGGAAGGAGTACATCTCTAGACATCAGAGAGGGGGAACAGAGTGGAAAGCCACTCACCAACAGCGGCTCTTGTTCTGGTGGAGACAGTCCATCCAGGTAGGTAGGCAACGCTATATACTACACTGCACCCATGGGCCGGCTTCATGGGGTTCGGGGGAGTCACCAGCCATGTGCATGTGGTTACTGACAGAAAACCTACCTTGTACTTGTGGCGGTTCTGCTGAGTCTCGTTATCCCCGCTAAAGTGCAGCGCCCCGAATCTGGGTCCGGCATCTTCCATAGACATCTCAAACGCATCATCAATGGTGAAGTTCCCCATGAAATCCTCGGACGAGCGGTTTGACCTGTAAGATGGAGGTCTGCATTAATCCCACCATGATTGTGGACAATGAGCAGCTGGCAGAGGCTTCAAGATACTTGACTACATCATCCCACCACTAGGGGGCTCATGGAGACACACCCTGGTCACAACCCCAATGAGAGCATATGGACATTGGGGAGAGGTGTCCCACGCTGGAGTGGGAGAGGAGGAGACGCACTGCATGCTGGGATTTTTCTTCCTCTATATGCAATTTGTACTCATGAGCATGGCGGAAAATTCACAAAACACACGCCTTTCAATGCGGCCGTTTACGTCTTCTTACCGCATTCCCCTCTAGTCAGCGGTACAAAGGACAGTCCAGCGGTTCCCAACCTCCAGTCCTCACAACAGGGCAGGTTCTTAGGATCTCCACAGTATTGTGAGATGGGAACCGCTGCGTTAGCCTCACAATCAGCAGCGAGGGCCGTCTCCGCTTGTGTACGGCGGTCCAGCTCAGGGTGGACGTGTTCTGTGATGTTATGTATTGAGGGATTCCCAGGGAACTCTAGGTTTGCTTTCACCCTCTATGGATGCTCGCCTGTACTGCAACCGGCGGGCCGTGCCTGTACTGCAACCGGCGGGCCGTGCCTGTACTGCAACCGGCGGGCCGTGCCTCCGTGCCTGTACTGTAACCGGCGGCCGTACCTGTACTGTAACCAGCGGCCGTACCTGTACTGTAACCGGCGGCCGTACCTGTACTGTAACCGGCGGCCGTGCCGTCGTACCTGTACTGTAACCAGCCGTCGTACCTGTACTGTAACCGGCGGCCGTACCTGTACTGTAACTGGTGGACGTGCCATCGTACCTGTACTGTAACCAGCCGTCGTACCTGTACTGTAACCGGCGGATCTGCAATGTGTGACTCCACCTATACCAGGGGGATTCCTTAGAAAGGACCGGCACCTATGTGTGATACAGAAGGATGTACTAAACTGGGTGTGCAGCACGTGGGGGGCCGCGGCCAAGTCAGGGATGGCGTATAAAAAACAAAAAACGCAGTGCGCTGTATTTTTCTTTGTATTTGCGCACTAAAGGTTCCCATAGAAGTCAACGGCGGCGCGTAAATGGGAGCGTGATGTGCAAACAAATGCGTGACGCTGCATCATACTGCTGGAAGGAGAACCCATCGGGCACCTATCAGACGGCGACGGCTGCATGCCAACAGATTACCACTGCGGAGTCCGCGGCACACGGGGCACACTGAATGATGCTCTCATGTTTCCGTCACACTTGCAGATATGAATTGCGTATCCCCCGAGTGGAGGAAAAAAGAAGATGGCAGCGCACTCTATCCTGTTTTGGACGCCATGCGGACGGCCTCCATTGAAGACGATGGCAGCTGTTCGACCCGCAGCTAACATTACGCCTGGCGACGTCGCGGGAAATACAAGTAAACTTTCTGTAGTGCGCATGACTAATGGCGAGCGTCCGTGGTAGAGAAATGACGGGTCCGCAGGTCGCCGGCCACGGTCACAGACAGACCCCGCTGTGGGATCCGGACGTTCGTGCACCGCAGTCACAGACAGAACCCGCCGCGGGATCCGGACGTTCGTGCACCGCGGTCACAGACAGAACCCACCGCGGGATCCGGATTGTTCGCTGGATCTGGGATGGTTCATGCGCCGCGGTCACAGATAGAACCCGCCACAGGATCCGGATAGTTCGCCGGCCGCGGTCAGACAGAACCCGCCGCGGGATCCGGATAGGTCGACGGCCGCGGTCACAGACAGAACCCGCCGCGGGATCCGGATTGTTCGCTGGATCTGGGATGGTTCATGCGCCGCGGTCACAGACAGAACCCGCCACAGGATCCGGATAGTTCGCCGGCCGCGGTCAGACAGAACCCGCCGCGGGATCCGGATAGGTCGCCGGCCGCGGTCACAGACAGAACCCGCCGCGGGATCCGGATTGTTCGCTGGATCTGGGATGGTTCATGCGCCGCGGTCACAGACAGAACCCGCCACAGGATCCGGATAGGTCGCCGGCCGCGGTCACAGACAGAACCCGCCGCGGGATCCGGATAGGTCGCCGGCCGCGGTCACAGACAGAACCCGCCGCGGGATCCGGATAGGTCGCCGGCCGCGGTCACAGACAGAACCCGCCGCGGGATCCGGATAGGTCGCCGGCCGCGGTCACAGACAGAACCCGCCGCGGGATCCGGATAGGTCGCCGGCCGCGGTCACAGACAGAACCCGCCGCGGGATCCGGATAGGTCGCCGGCCGCGGTCACAGACAGAACCCGCCGCGGGATCCGGATAGGTCGCCGGCCGCGGTCACAGACAGAACCCGCCGCGGGATCCGGATAGGTCGCCGGCCGCGGTCACAGACAGAACCCGCCGCGGGATCCGGATAGGTCGCCGGCCGCGGTCACAGACAGAACCCGCCGCGGGATCCGGATAGGTCGCCGGCCGCGGTCACAGACAGAACCCGCCGCGGGATCCGGATAGGTCGCCGGCCGCGGTCACAGACAGAACCCGCCGCGGGATCCGGATAGGTCGCCGGCCGCGGTCACAGACAGAACCCGCCGCGGGATCCGGATAGGTCGCCGGCCGCGGTCACAGACAGAACCCGCCGCGGGATCCGGATAGGTCGCCGGCCGCGGTCACAGACAGAACCCGCCGCGGGATCCGGATAGGTCGCCGGCCGCGGTCACAGACAGAACCCGCCGCGGGATCCGGATAGGTCGCCGGCCGCGGTCACAGACAGAACCCGCCGCGGGATCCGGATAGGTCGCCGGCCGCGGTCACAGACAGAACCCGCCGCGGGATCCGGATAGGTCGCCGGCCGCGGTCACAGACAGAACCCGCCGCGGGATCCGGATAGGTCGCCGGCCGCGGTCACAGACAGAACCCGCCGCGGGATCCGGATAGGTCGCCGGCCGCGGTCACAGACAGAACCCGCCGCGGGATCCGGATAGGTCGCCGGCCGCGGTCACAGACAGAACCCGCCGCGGGATCCGGATAGGTCGCCGGCCGCGGTCACAGACAGAACCCGCCGCGGGATCCGGATAGGTCGCCGGCCGCGGTCACAGACAGAACCCGCCGCGGGATCCGGATAGGTCGCCGGCCGCGGTCACAGACAGAACCCGCCGCGGGATCCGGATAGGTCGCCGGCCGCGGTCACAGACAGAACCCGCCGCGGGATCCGGATAGGTCGCCGGCCGCGGTCACAGACAGAACCCGCCGCGGGATCCGGATAGGTCGCCGGCCGCGGTCACAGACAGAACCCGCCGCGGGATCCGGATAGGTCGCCGGCCGCGGTCACAGACAGAACCCGCCGCGGGATCCGGATAGGTCGCCGGCCGCGGTCACAGACAGAACCCGCCGCGGGATCCGGATAGGTCGCCGGCCGCGGTCACAGACAGAACCCGCCGCGGGATCCGGATAGGTCGCCGGCCGCGGTCACAGACAGAACCCGCCGCGGGATCCGGATAGGTCGCCGGCCGCGGTCACAGACAGAACCCGCCGCGGGATCCGGATAGGTCGCCGGCCGCGGTCACAGACAGAACCCGCCGCGGGATCCGGATAGGTCGCCGGCCGCGGTCACAGACAGAACCCGCCGCGGGATCCGGATAGGTCGCCGGCCGCGGTCACAGACAGAACCCGCCGCGGGATCCGGATAGGTCGCCGGCCGCGGTCACAGACAGAACCCGCCGCGGGATCCGGATAGGTCGCCGGCCGCGGTCACAGACAGAACCCGCCGCGGGATCCGGATAGGTCGCCGGCCGCGGTCACAGACAGAACCCGCCGCGGGATCCGGATAGGTCGCCGGCCGCGGTCACAGACAGAACCCGCCGCGGGATCCGGATAGGTCGCCGGCCGCGGTCACAGACAGAACCCGCCGCGGGATCCGGATAGGTCGCCGGCCGCGGTCACAGACAGAACCCGCCGCGGGATCCGGATAGGTCGCCGGCCGCGGTCACAGACAGAACCCGCCGCGGGATCCGGATAGTTTGCCGGCCGCGGTCACAGACAGAACCCGCCGTGGGATCCGGATGGTTCGCCGGCCGCAGTCACAGGCAGAACCTGCTGTGATATCTGGATGGTTCGCCGGTCGCGGTCACAGACAGAACCCGCCGTGGGATCCGGATGGTTCGTGCGCCGCGGTCACAGACAGAACCCGCTGTGATAGTCGGATGGTTCATGCGCCGCGGTCACAGACAGAACCTGCCGCGGGATCCGGATGGTTCGTGCACCGCGATCACAGACAGAACCCGCCGCGGGATCCGGATGGTTCGCCGGCCGCGGTCACAGACAGAACCCGCTGTGATATCCGGATGGTTCGTGCGCCGCGGTCACAGACAGAACCCGCTGTGATATCCGGATGGTTCGCCGGCCGCGGTCACAGACAGAACCCGCTGTGATATCCGGATGGTTCGCCGGCCGCGGTCACAGACAGAACCCGCTGTGATATCTGGATGGTTCGTGCGCCGCGGTCACAGACAGAACACACTGTGATATTCGGATGGTTCATGCGCCGCGGTCACAGACAGAACCCGCTGTGATATCCGGATGGTTCGCCGGCCGCGGTCACAGACAGAACCCGCTGTGATATCCGGATGGTTCGCCGGCCGCGGTCACAGACAGAACCCGCTGTGATATTCGGATGGTTCGCCGGCCGCGGTCACAGACATCATTTAGAATCGTGCGTTTCTGTTTGCCACAGACATATGAACGTCGTGTGTACAGAAAGTACAGCAACATACCAGGTACAGGTGAGGGGGCGCTGTAACCCATCTGTGACCCGGCTGCCCCCTACGGTGAGACGGATGTACTACACGGGCCCCCAGGACAACCGCCGTGACTACACAACACCAGGGTGCCTCGCGAGGGCGAACAGAGGCCGCCGCCACTACACCCACCTGTCTGCCGGCCGCCTCCTCACACTGCGGGGGTCTGCCCGCTTACATTACAAGACCCCTCACAAGTTCCTTCCTCTCAGCACGCCCCGCCCTCTGTGGGTCACGTGACTGCCCCTCAGCCGGCCGGAGTGACGCACTTTAGTTGATAAAGACGCTTCCCGTGTAGCCCCGCCCAGTCATACCGCCCCCCAGCCAACAATCCTACAGCGCTCTGCATATTAACACATTCTGCCGCAGTTCTCCAGCGCGGCCGATTCACCCAATCAGCTGGCTGGAATCGGCACATGTGACTACACAGCGTGCACGCGGATTGCCTGCAGCAGCCGTGTGCACTACACAGTACAGTTAAGCAGCCGTGTACTACACACTCCACTTAAGCAGCACGGGGTTAGGTTTAGGGTTAACTAAACCTAACCCTAACCCCAACCCTAAACCTAACCCTAAACACTAACCCTAAACCTTAACCCTAAAGCTTAACCCTAACCCCAACCCTAACCCTAAACACTAACCCTAAACCTAACCGTAAACCTAACCCTAAACCCTAACCCCGTGCTGCTTAAGTGTAGTGTGTAGTACACGGCTGCTTAACTGTACTGTGTAGTGCACACGGCTGCTGCAGGCAATCCGCGTGCACGCTGTGTAGTCACATGTGCCGATTCCAGCCAGCTGATTGGGTGAATCGGCCGCGCTGGAGAACTGCGGCAGAATGTGTTAATATGCCTGCCGCCCGGCTTCTGTTTACATTACTTCAGCGCTACAAAATGGCCGCCAGCCGAGTACGCATACTCAGTAGGTGAGGCGAGCGAGGAGGCTCTGCGCATGCGCACACTTTCTCTCTGGCGTATGGACGCTCGGACGTCATAACCCGGTGAAGATGGCGGCGGGGGTAGTGGCTCTCGGGGAAGGAATAAGGAAGCGTTTAACGACTCCCGGCAGCGGCCTGCAGTCAGAGTACCGGCATGGCACGAAGGTAACTAGCAGTCTGCAAGCGGCCGGCGCGGGGAGCTGACGTAATCACGGGGGCGTGACGTCACGGCTGCTGTAGAAGGCGCAGGGATGAGCGCATAGCGCGGGGCGCCCCCGTCTGGGCTTACATGACATTACAAGCGGCTGCCTTCTCCCCCTTGTTGGGGCTGCTGTCAGTTAACCCCTCAGTGCCCTCACTAATGGCCTTACACCTGCAAGCTGACTGCGGACAGCCCGGCTCCTGCTGTCATGGGCAGAGTAACCCCTTACATGCCACAGTCAGTACCAACTGCAGCATAGAGGGGGGGATCTTCTGTCACCCATTGGCCTCCCCGCAGTGCGATTGCAGGGTACCAGCGGGTTCCCATGGCAGCCGGAAGGCTGGCCAATCCTCCGTGCCCACCATGTAGGCTGCTGTCATAGACTTACCTAGTAGAATGCAATACCTGGGTGCTGCAGTGTAGGATCCGAAGGATCGGCCAATCACGTCTTCAGGTCTGTGGGGGAATAAGAAATAGAAAACAAAACCTCAAGAAATGTTACTTTTAAAAGGAGAAAAAAAAATTGTGGAAAAACACCCCAAAAACATGCTTTATCGCCTTAAAAAACCCTTTTTCAATGAATAACATAGTCTTTAAATGTCCTCTGGTAACGCGGGTATAATTAGCGCGGTGGTAACGAGCCGCAGGCGGAGGATACGTTCATCTGGTGTGGTGAACGCGGGCAGGTAAAAACAACGGAATGGTGGGCCCTTTTGTTTGATTTCCCCGAAAAACACAATAAAAAACAATCGGCTCGTGGGCCGGGGCACAGCCGCGGGCGGGCTCGTGGGCCGGGGCACAGCCGCGGGCGGGCTCGTGGGCCGGGATACGTCCGGGCTCACAGGCCGCGGCGAGGCAGGCAGTGGGTTTTCTTTAAAAACAGGTTTTTATTGTGCAAAACTAGTAAAAAAAAAAACAAAAAAAAAACAACAACTGTCGCAGCCATCGTGCCGATCAGAGAGGGAAGTTATCAGGTTACCAAAACCCAAGAACCATGGCAGAACGTCTTGTGTCCATCCATAGCTGTACCTCAGATGGCCCCCAGAGGGCGGCCAATAACTCTACAAGCCCTCCTGCAGCGGCTGTGAGAATCGCTTGGTCCTTAAAGCAAACAATAGTCTGGTCCCTAAGGGGTTAAACACTTGCCCTCCGGGTGGTGCGGGTCTCTGCCCCTTATCAGATCTTTTGGTCCAGGAGCCACCCAGCGGTTGTGGACAGACCCCATAACAGCAGGCAATGTGAGGAAGTGAAACAACCCCCTGTTAAAGGGGTCTTGGTGTCCGTGTGTGTGTGAGTGCTGTGTGACCGCTGTTGTACTGGACCGGGTGACCATAGTTTTTATTTTACACCATTTACTGCACTATTTGAGCAAGTCCAGGACCCCCCCCCCCCCCCACACACACACTTAAAGGGATCCTCCCATCTCAGGAATCCTAACTTCATGTTTGAAATTGCAAAACAATGCATTTACCAATTAGATGTTTATGTCCAAAATGCTCCGCTCTCTGGATCCTGCAGGTATTGGTTCCTCTGGTTGTTTACCGCTCGTTGCCGGGGAAACTGACCTCCTCTATGGAAAGAAATAGCAGAGCACAACAGTAGCGGGTGAACAGTGCGCTCCTGAGAACCCGGCCAGGAGGACGTGCGCAAGCATCGGCCCCCTCTATTTCTGCCATAGAAGAGGTGGTCTGTTTCCCTGGCAACCAGAGGTAAACAACCAGAGGGCAGAGGAATAATAAACATCTGATGGGAGGGAGGGTTCACATCCGGGTCGGAGCTGGAGCGGCTGCTCTAGCTGGTTTAGTGGCTGGCGACGGGTTACATCCGGGTCGGAGCAGAAGCTGCTGCTCTAGCCGGTTTACATCGGGGTCGGAGCAGAAGCTGCTGCTCTAGCCGGTTTACATCCGGGTCGGAGCAGAAGCCGCTGCTCTAGCCGGTTTAGTGGCTGGCGCCGGGTTACATCCGGGTTGGAGCAGAAGCTGCTGCTCTAGCCGGTTTAGTGGCTGGCGACGGGTTACATCCGGGTCGGAGCAGAAGCTGCTGCTCTAGCCGGTTTACATCGGGGTCGGAGCAGAAGCCGCTGCTCTAGCCGGTTTAGTGGCTGGCGCCGGGTTACATCCGGGTTGGAGCAGAAGCTGCTGCTCTAGCCGGTTTAGTGGCTGGCGACGGGTTACATCCGGGTCGGAGCAGAAGCTGCTGCTCTAGCCGGTTTAGTGGCCAGTGCCGAGTTACATCCGGCTCGGAGCAGAAGCTGCTGCTCTAGCCGGTTTACATCGGGGTCGGAGCAGAAGCCGCTGCTCTAGCCGGTTTAGTGGCTGGCACCGGGTTACATCCGGGTTGGAGCAGAAGCTGCTGCTCTAGCCGGTTTAGTGGCTGGCGACGGATTACATCCGGGTCGGAGCAGAAGCTGCTGCTCTAGCCGGTTTACATCGGGGTCAGAGCAGAAGCCGCTGCTCTAGCCGGTTTAGTGGCCGGTGTCGGGTTACATCCGGGTCGGAGCAGAAGCTGATGCTCTAGCCGGTTTAGTGGCTGGCGACGGGTTACATCCGGGTCGGAGCAGAAGCTGCTGCTCTGGCCGGTTTAGTGGTTGGCGCTGGTAATTGCAGTCACACCTTTCATTGAAACCTACAGGACCCCAGCCTACAGTTACGAGCATCGGCCGCTATACAGCAGCTTCTGCGCCAACCCAGTTGTATCTTGGCGCTGCTTGGAAAACCCCTTTAATGCAGTGTGAACCTATCTTAAAAAATAAGTCTTGTTCACCAAAATGCTGCCAGTTCTCCTTCAGCTGGTCCCAGTAAGAACAAGTCCTCTTACTGGTCCACTGAGAAAACAAGTTCTGGTTCTCAGAATGTGGTGATGTAAAAATTACTTCTTGGTTTTAGTGAGCAAAAGTAGTGAAACGCACACAAAAAAACCTATAAAAATGAGGTATGGCCGTAATCCTAGCGACTCCTAAAAATGGATTGAAGGGATTTTCCTTGGGGAGAAGGCGGGACATGAGCGGTGAGTGTGAGTTGTCTTGTTTCCCCCAGGCCACGTTCCACTATCGTACGCTGCTGTGCGACGACAACCGCACCTTGCTGGACGACAGCTCCACCCGAGAGAAGCCCATGGAGCTCATCATAGGGAAGAAGTTCAAGCTGCCGGTCTGGGAGACCATCATCTGCAGTATGCGAGAAGGCGAAGTGGCGGAGTTCCTGTGCGACACTTCGGTACGGTCAGAAACAATAACTATAGACCTGAGGGAAGTGTGGGGGGTCCTCGTCTAACTTGTCATCTCTCCCCAATACTTTTCCAGCATGTCGTCGACTACCCTCAAGTTTCACGTAGTTTGCGCCGGATTGCGGCAGGAGAAGACCCTCGAGATGGCCAAAGACACTGCTGCGGAGGAATTGCCCAGCTGCATGACCATTCGCTCGGCTATATGGACCTCGATGTGCTGCAGAAAGACCCTCAACCCCTTATATTTGTCATCACACTCTTAAAGGTAATGTCCTTCAAGGAGCACCAGGCGGCCATATTAATTGCATCATTGTTCTTCAGCTTGTGGCCGTACATCAAGTACTAACTTTAGCCATGCCACTCGCCTGTCCCGCCCCACTGGCTCCAGAAGCTAAACTGGTTGAGCTGTTTAGCAGAGGGCAAAAAAAAAAACTAGACTAAAATCAAAAATTAGGAAAATGAAAAAAATGAAGATTTGAGTTTTCAGCTAAATCGCCCGGTCCTAGTTGGGGCTTATTCACACGGGCGAGATGCACAAAAACCCCCCTTGTGAATAAGCCATCTTTTGGTGTTCCCTCGGAACGCCTCACCTGTTGGCACTTGCATGTCGTTTGATGCGACATGTGATCATTGGAAAACCCGCTTGTGATCCTCGGATGTGCGTGAAACACGCGCCTGAGGATCGCAATTTCACAGAAGTGAGGTAAGCCGTTCTTGAATGAAAAGCTAGCGTTGGCAAGTGTGATATGGCACTCGCCCGTGTGACTGTTGGATGGGATACTTGTGCGAGAGAACCTACCGTCTCGGAGGTTGCGTGTATATTAATATGAATCAGTAGGAATTTTTCCTCCCTTGATAACTCGCTTGTCCGGATATTGCGTAGGAGTGATCTGTGCGAAGCCGTACGTAGATAAAGCTGCGTGCACGCATGTCACAGGCTGCGTATAACCGCCAGCTCTTGTACAGGGCTGTGGGGATAAGATGATCAACAACCGTGCCCCCCTGGCTTACAATCTGCATACGGCGGCTGTTTGGGTTGGTTACAAAAATAAGTTACTAAAAATATTTATCTAAAGATGACGACCCATTTATGTCCCCCGTGATGTCTTATAAGGCCCTAGGGGGTCAGTCACATTTTTTTATTTTTGACAAAGACACTTTCCCCCTGTAGCTGGGGCATCAGTAGGAGTCCCAGTTACAAGGAAAACATCCCCTGTAGTGACAGTAGTCCCTAACAGAGCTGATCAGGATCTACTAGGACCCTGCAGCTCTGCTGTAATAAGGGGGCACCCGGCAGTCACGTGATCGCTGGGTTGCGTAGTGGAAGCAATACTTCCACTTTTCAGTATATAGTGCTAATTAAATGCTATGTAGCCGGAAAAGGAAGGCATGGTTAAAAACCGCTTCTCCCTTCTCCTCCGGGTCCTCTGCTGTGTCTGACAGTTAATTGCCGGAGCAAAAGCTTTAATCCCGCTGTCCATCTGCTATTAAAGCCCAGGACAAAGTGCAGTATATTTAGTACGCTTCGTCCTTAAGGGGTTAGTAATCGTCTTAACACTACGCAACAAAAAATGTTCATAACAGAAAGTAATTGAGGCTTCTGTAAAATTAAAACCTCCCGATTCCACTGTAAAACTGAATAGTAGCCGCACGTCTTATTTTCAAGTTATTTAACCCCTTAGTGACCAAGTTTTTTTTTTTTTTTTCGTTTTAAAAAAATCGTACCTCCTTTCTTTATCCATCGCCGTCGCTGTATGGGGGCTGGTTGTTGTTTGCAGGACGAGTTGTACTTTTCACTGGTGTTATTTATTGTACCGTATAATGTACTGAAAAACTTTTACAAAGTTCTAAGTGGAGTAAAAAAACCAAAAATGAAATTCCACCATCTTTCGGTGCGTCTTGTTTCTACGGCGCACAGGCTGCAACAAAAATGACCTGATAACTTTATTCTGTGGGTCGGTACGATGACTGCGATACCAAACTTAGGAGCTTATTTTTTTCCATTAATTAAAAAAAAAAAAAATATATGTTCTGCCGCCATCTTCAGCACACTATAATTTTTTTAGTTTTCCGTCGCTGTAGTTGTGCGAGGGCTCATTTTTTTGTGGGACGCCCTGTAGTTTGCTTTTGTACTATTTAGGAATACATACGACTTTTTGATCACTTTTTATTGCATTTTTTTTCTTGTAGAGAGAATGACAAAAAAAAAAAGCATTTCTGGTGTTAATTTTTTTTTTCTGGACTACATTCACCGTGCAGGGTAAATAATGTGTTACTCTGATATATCAGACTTTTACAGACGCAGCGATGCTAAACATGTATTTTTGTTTTGATTCTTATTTAGTCTAACCAGTGAGCTGTAAAAACCCAGCTCATTCCTTACCACTTACTGGTGGATGATCTGCAGAGTGGAAACATACCCTATATGTTACATAAACCTACCCTTACAGTGTTCAGTCAGCGCGCGGTGTGTAACAGTGATTGTGAAATAGTTGCGCCATCACTTTTGTTTTTATAAAGCAAGGTTAACGGCGAGCCGACTGGATTAATTGTATATATGCATATATCCAAAAAATACAATATAACAGCAATTGGATTACATTATTCCCCATAATTGGAAAAACGTACGTGGCAGAAAAAAAAAAATGATATATTTGAATTCCGCGCTCTAAAGTTACTATGAGCCGCACATCTGCTTATGGGTTACAGTAATTGTGTTGCACAGTGTTATTATTTCCTATGGCAGGCAAAAACCCCACAGCGCAGGTAAATGCAGGTTTCATGCGAGTGTGCTGCAACGTCAGTCTTAACGATTGTGAATTTCATGTGTGTGAAAATCATGTTTTTCTCATAAATTGCGTCACAATCGTAGTTAAAAAGTGCGATATTGGTCCGATTTTCTCAGCCCTGTATCTCTCACATCCATGTGATTGCGCTCTAACACGGATAGCATCTGTTGCTTAGCGTACAGTTTGGGGCCGTATACACAAGTGCGTTTTAGCTGGTATACGGGGTAGAAAACAGAACTCTTGCGTCTGCCTCCTCGAAGCCGCTGCAGGCAGCAGTTTTAGGCGATGAGCTCCAGCAGTGTCTCTCACCTCATCACTTGTTTCACTCTTTCTTACGGTCAGTGATGGTAACTGTCTTCTCCAAGCCTGTTCGTCACAGTCCGCTGCCGCGGTCCCTTTCTATTGACCCCTCTAGCACATTGATCTTCTAGGTCGAGGATCCAGGCTCATACAGACAAGACGCATGGGCCATGTCGGATGACGAGAAGCTCGGCGCGGTGCCACTTCTCCACCAGGAAGGGAATCAGTTGTACAAGGAGGGGAACATCCCAGAAGCTGCTGCCAAATACTACGAGGCCATTGCTTGCCTGAAGTCCTTACAAATGAAGGTAAGCTACAGTGGATTGTAGAATGAAGAGTCCTGATACTTTTTACACACTTGCATCTCACCATTTAAGATCTCTGCTTGCCGTCAGTGAATGAGAACAATATTATTTACAGCCACAAATGGAAGTTTCCATCCTGCTTTCAGCTAACAAAGTGATCCAGCTGTATTCAGTCTAGGCAATCATCTGGTCACCATGGATCACATAGACTGGATACAATTCTATCCAAATTTTAGGGCCATCTGATCGATATTGTCAGGATTACCTTAGTGCTCCCCAATTGTGGGGATCTCGCAAGAATTCCAACCATATTGTAATTATCACATAGATGTTCCCCCTTAACAAAACGGTGTGCGCAGGACTTTGGAACGCAGCATTCTGAGGTTACATTCACACAGGTGCGCTATTGCGCTGGCCGACATACTTTTTTTGGTACAAAAACTTCTCACTTCTGTGAAATTGCGATCCTCGGGCGGGTGTTTCTTGCGCAGAGGATGTTTACCATTTATTTCAATATGAAACATCACACCGCACGGCCTGTGAGCGCCATGCGCTGTCTTTTAATGTCCCATTGGGAACAATGAGTGAGGCGTTATGTGCGAATGGCAAGAGGTAGAACATGTTGGGATTTTTATCCTCTCAGCATTACTGCAAGGAAAAAAAATAACACACATCGCTCATGTCAATAAGTCCATATTCATGCCTCTCGTGAGATTCTCGCCTGTGTGAACGCAGCCTCACTATAGTTCACCTTCTACAGACACGGTACCGTGCCATGATTTTCTGCTGTGGTCTTGTGATGTCACTACCCCATACAGCATATGTAGAAGTTTATTTATTGACGCCTGCATGGTAAAAAGCAAGTGAAGCGTGTCAGGATAGCGCCTCCTACAGAGATATAACAACAAAGTATATATAGGAAAGGAGTGTTAACTCACCTGGTGCGAGGTGGGGGTTCCCTTGTTGGGGGCTAGCCCACCTGCACCCCTCATCCAAGTATGCTTGTAAGAATATTACCTCGTCCACGATCCGGTCCTCTGGAGAATCAGACACTCTGAATAAAGCCACCGCAGAAAGAAAAAGATCTCCGCGCTCGTGTGGATACAAGAATAGGCTCTGTTCACAAATAGGAATGAACGTGTAGTTCAACTATTTGTGAACGGAGCCTATTCTTGTATCCACACAAGCGCGGAGATCTTCTTTCTTTGGTGCATGGTAAAAAGGTTTTCTTTATGAAGACCTGATGGATCTTGGAAACCTTCCTGCAGTCCAGCGTTGCAGAATTTTGTTAAATGGCACTAAATATATAAAGTACAGCCTGCACCTATCGGCCGTGTGCGGCCCGTGAGTTCAGGCAGGCTGAGAGTGCAGTACCGGATCGGTGGACCACATTCAGACACAGTGGATGAAATCCACAGCAGAAGAGGCACGCTGCCGCTTTTTAAATCCCCAGCATGCTGCGTCCCAGGAAAACAATGAGCGAGGCCTTCATTCTAGAGGGACGATGCTGTGAATGACTAGTGCAGTCCTATACCGGGCCGCTGTGTTAATGGATCACCCTTTGTCGTCTTAGGAGCAGCCTGGATCCCCAGATTGGATCAGTCTTGACACGCAGATCACACCGTTGCTTCTGAATTACTGTCAGTGCAAGTTGTTGGAAGGCGACTACTACCAAGTGCTGGAGCATTGCTCGTCAATACTGAACAAGTATTCAGGTATGTACTGCTGGACCCCCGCCACTTGGAAGCAAACATCATGGCATACTCAGTTACAAAATCTAGGAAAGTAAAACGGCATTGCATAATAATGGTGCAAGTCTTTCCACCGAGCCGTGTACCAGCGGACTTACATGCTCGGGCCTCTCGCTGTAGAGCAGGACAACCAGCTGCCCCCGTCAGAATCTAGTAGAGCCGAGCCGCCAAGAGCCGCACAACACCAGGCTCTAACTTTAGTTAAGAATAAAGGCTTCTGGTTCCTTAAGCACTGATATACAGTCCAAGTGAAGTGTGAGCACCTCTTCTATGGGACTTAGCCAAGCACTGTACTCTCTCAATAGACAGTGAATGGGGCGGTGGGTCATGTATGCGCTCCATTCTTGTGATCGGTGAGGGTCCCAGCAGACAGACCATTATTAATCAAACATTGATCATGTTTTCAGACAATGGGTGAGGAAAAAAAGTGTTTATGTAAAAGCCCCTTTAAAGAAAACCTCTCATGCCAACAGGGCTGGTGCGGCCTCACTGACTCAAATGATGTCTCGTTCCCCCATAAAGCCTCCTCTTAGTTTGTAGTAATATGGCAAGTGGGCTGTTCCCACTCAGTCATCAGCCAATGACAGTGAGCAGTGGGGACGCCTACTTGACACACAGAGCTCTGGAAACAAACTAAGAAAAGCCTTTACGGGGGAACAGAAAGGAGTAGAAGAAAAGGGAGACCTGGAGTAAGCAGGGCCATGACTGCAAAGCTACGCCGCCGCCTCACTGATATGACGGCTCCTCTTTACGGTGAATGGAGGTCATTCACACTAGCTTGTGTCGTCTTGGAAAGATCCGTAATGGCCTCACAGGAGGCAAACTGATGCCGTTTTATTTCTAATGCAGAGCCAGCAAAAGTATCAGGTTTTTAATAGAGTATCTAATGGAAATCAGTTTTTTTTTAATTTTTTTTTTTAGATAATATAAAAGCCTTGTTCAAGCGAGGAAGAGCCCACGCTGCAGTTTGGAACGCGTCGGAAGCAGAACAAGACTTTTCCCGGGCTGTGGAGCTGGACCCGTCCCTCGCACCCCTGGTTGCAAAAGAGTTAAAGAAGCTTGAGACCCGTTTAAATGAAAAAGATCGAGAAGACAAAGCCCGGTTTCGGGGCATATTCAAGTGACTGTCACCAGCGGCTCCATCGTAATTAGGTCAATGCTCCATCTTAAACATGTGATTTGCACAATGTGGCCTTCAAGCCATTCAATCCGCAAAACCGCATTCATGGTATAACCCACCTGTCGGGCCGAGGGGCAGACAGAACCTTGATTGTATTCCTACATACAATAACTCGTAATGCAGCAATACGGCAAAGGGCGGGGAACGGCGGCCATATCCGACCAGAGGAACGCTGCGAGTTGTCATCTTACAGTATATCGCTATACCACATTGTAATGACGGCTTATCTACCCTGAAAAACCAGCCCCTCCGATCAGACACAAGGTATTCTGTCAAGAGTAACTTTATTTCCTTATATATATAAAAAGTGGAAAGTGTTTAAGTGCGGAGTCGGAGGATAGTCACGTACGTGCGTTGCGTTCTGTTTCGGCGAGGCATTCTCTCACAAGAGCTCTTGCATGAATGATACCTGCAGCGATACAAGACTCAGATTAGTCACCGCGTCACATCGGATCCACTGGTTTTAGTTTCTACCTTGGTTTTTATGCTCACCTCTTTTTAATCTCTCCATTGCACTTTTGCTCCCAGCGTACGTCGGTCTGATCTCTCTCCCCATCTCTTCAATGACCGACAGCAGATCGCTGTAAGTCCCCTGGGAGACGGCCTGTGATACGGCAGGCTTGACCCCCTGCTAATACAAATGTTCCTTTTATATCCTTTCTACGCTCGATACTTAATGTCATCGTGTTCACACATTAATATTTTGTATTTATATCACTGCATGCAGATCTGTGTACTCAATAAATGAAATGTTACATCTACCTGCGGTGCCTACGTCACTACCATGAGGCTCTAGTCACGAGAACAGAGCCCAAGCTATTGGCTCATATACTAGACAGACTTTTTGTAATGTCAATAACTATTAACCCATTAAATAAGCTATCAGAAAAAAACTTGTACAAGTTATAGTGACATGTCAGTGCACAATACAGCCCATTAATGATGGCTGTAAAAGAGTGTACTGGTAGCCACTAAAGTGTAACTAAACTTTTCCAAAAACTTTTGACTTGTAATAAGTTTTGATCGGTGTCAGGGGTCCAGGTGCTAAAACAAAAGGGCAGAAGTGCTGAGTGTTGTGCCTCTACGCCTTTCACTGACATAGTGTAGTGACTCAAGACTTTCTTCTGTACCTGTGCAGCTCCTCAAGTTAAAAGCCAACCAGACACCAAGCTCAGTTGACTGCTTCTGCTCAATCCTTTTGGTTCTGAGCACCTGGACCGCCACTGATCAAAACTTCTAATATGATACTAAAAGCAGGTCAAAAGTTTTTGAAAGTTTAGTTACCCTTTAATGACTCCCAGTACGACCTCACAGCCATCAGTAAGGGGCCTTATTGTGTATTTAAAGAGCTGAAGAATAAGTGCTGCGCAGGTTCCATGACACACAAGAGCGAGCGGCTCTGCTGTCTGATAGTCCAGCTCTTGCCCTGTCTGGATCGTTGAATTCCCTGACAATTTAACGCTCTAATTGCAGCGGTCAAGAGTGACCATGGCATGATCTAAAAGGGGACACTTTGGTTTAATCAGGTCACAGGTGTTCCTGGTGCTAATTTAGTACTGAGGAACTCCTGTGCGATCAGTCCGGGGGAAAAGGACACTACAGGCGGCCATGAGAATTAGATGCGTATCAGCCAACCATCAGCGTACATGCCGGGCATGATTGCCATTGCTGGCAAACAAGCATCGGGCTCTTAGATCACAACATGCCTGATGCTTTTGTTCTCCCCCCGCCAGTCCTGATAGCACGCAGTGATGGTCAGCAGCCAAGTGTGCGGAGAGAGCTGCTGGCCAGACGACCGTTCGCTCAATAGGTGTAGTGTATGACCATCTTACGTCTGCTCTAAGGGCTCATCTACACAGGCGTATGCATAAAATGCTGTGTGGATCACACAGCGTTTTACCGCCATGGACCTGGCAATCGTTGTGTATTGCAGCAATAGCATCTGACACGCCATCAGGCGCAGGGCGGCTTTTTAATTCCCCGCTCCGTTCCTCTATAGACGGCGCGGAATGCGCTTCGCAGAGAGAATAGGGCTGTATGTGTATAATATGTGGTAAGAGCATGCTGCCATCTTTTTCATGCATATTTACACACAATGTAGATACACTAATGTGAATGCATCAACAGCAATCTATTCACTGCTTTGGACGCTAAAACATAACTTTATATTATTGTTAACCCCTTAGTGACAGCCCTATCGTAAAACTACGTCCTGCTGTTGCAGGACGTGTATGGAGGGAGGTAGCACCGCTATCTCCCTCCATACAGCGCAGGCATCAGCTGTTTATTACAGCTGACACCCGTGGGCAATAGCTGCGTTCAGCCGATTGCGGCTATTAACCCTTTAAATGCCGCTGTCAATTCTAACAGCGGCATTTAAATCCCCCGAACAGTATGGGCCCCCCCCCCCCCCCGCGGTGAGATCGGGGGAGCCGTGCAGGTGTCATGGCAGCTGGGGGCCTAATGAATGGCCCCAGGGCTGCCTTAGCAGACTGCCTATCAAGTCATACACACAGGGTGGCTTGAAAGACTACCTGTAAAAAAGCAGTATGACGCAATGCTATAGCATTACGTCATACTGCAGGAGCGATCAAAGCATCGCATGTTAAAGTCCCCCAGGGGGACTTCAAAGTAATGTAAAAAAAAAATCAATAAAGTTTTTTTAATTGTTTAAAAAAAAAAGTTATGAAAGTTTAAATCACCCCCCATTTGCCATATCCATTATTAAAAAAATCATAAAATAAAAATATGTATTTGATATCGCCGCGTCCGTAAAAGTCCGATCTATCAAAGTAGTGCATTATTTTTTCTGCACGGTGAACGTCGTCCGAAAAAAAAAAAAAAAGAACGCCAGAAATGCACTTTTTTAGTTACCCTGTCTCCCAGAAAAAACGCAATAAAAAGCGATCAAAAAGTTGTATGTATTCCAAATTTATGCTATCGGAATTTTCAGGACATCCCGCAAAAAATGAGCCCTTGCTCAACTACGTTGACGGAAAAATAAAAAAAAGGTATTACGCGCAAAAAATGACCGCAGAAAATAATTGAAAAAAATTAAATATCTTAAAAAAAACAAAACATAAAAGTACTACAGCAAAAAAAATACTATACAAATTTGGTATCGTAGTAATCGTACTGACCCACAGAATAAAAATATCAGGTCGTTTTTGTTGCAGTTTGTGCGCCGTAGAAACAAGACGCACCGAAAGATGGTGGAATGTCGTTTTTTTTCCATTTCTCTCCGCTAAGAATTTTTAAAAAGGTTTTCAGTACATTATATGGTACAATAAATAGTGCCATTGAAAAATACAACTCGTCCCGCAAAAAACAAGCCCTCATACAGCGACTTCGATGGATAAATAAAGGAGCTACGATTTTTTAAAAGGGAGTAGGAAAAAAACAAAAGGAAAAAAGCTCCGTCACTAAGGGGTTAATTTAAAAATTTTTTTTTTTTTTACAATGACTCACAAACCTGATGAGCTCTTAAAATCTTAAGACTACTACTCGCTTCTGTAGTGGGTGATAAAGTCAGGATCTAAGTATATGGTTGTGTTTGGCGTCACTGTACCAAAAATAATTGTTTCTTTATATATAGCTACCCCTGAGGCTACAGATCACTCCCCAAAAGATGAAGAGGAGGAAATAGTACTCGACAGTAAATCAGTCCTGGGCCGATGCGCTTCACTCAACAAGGAGCTCTTCAGGGACCCTGATATACCTCAATATATGTATTGGTGACTCTCCAAAACCAATTGCATATCAGCAATACAATAATTGGTTAAGAAAAGCTTGCATGCAGATTTAATGGTGAGGGTGGAAGAGTGGATGATACACCATATATCCAGCAAATAAGGGGATATCGTATTATCTTATTGTCACCCCCAACCTGCTAGGAGCCCTTCTGTTCACTACATTACTCCGTGTTCTCTTGGATGCTACTTTAGATGCCCATATCTCTGGAAGCAATCCCTGTCTGCCCGCAGATCAGTTACCGATGATAGTGGAAACTCTTCCACCCTCACCATTATATCTGCAAGTGAACTTTTATTAACCAATTATTGTATTGCTGATATGCAATCAGTTTTGGAAAGTCACCAATACATATATTGAGGTATATCTGGGTCCCTGAAGAGCTCCTTGTTGAGCGAAACGCGTCGGCCCAGGACCGATTTACTATCAACAGTACTATTTCCTCCTCTTCATCCTTTGGGGAGTGATCTGATTTACGCCTCCCGTAGCCGCAGGGGGGTGACTATATATAAAAAAAAAACTATTATTTTTTGATACAGTGACACCAAACAACCATATACTTAAGATGCTAAGATTTTACCAGCTCATCGGTATCAGATGTTTGTGAGTTTTTGTTAAAAAAAATAAATAAATTTAAGATTAAAGTTATTAAGTTGGTTTAGAGTCCAAAGCAGTGACTAGATTCTAGTTCTAATATTTGGGACTATTCCTGCCTCTGAAACCCATCAACAATCCGTGTACTTCTACTGACTACTCATCGTGTACCATGTGGGTGTGCATTATACTGTGAAGGCACGCTCGTGGGAATGAGCCCTAAGGGGAATTTAGTGAGACAGTCATGAGGATATCGGGACAAATGTATTACTAGGCGCAAAAAATTATCGAGGTGCATAACCGTCAGAAGCAACTGTGTGCAAAACAGAAGTAGTGCGCCAAAGTGTGTGACTAGAGATGAGCGAGTATACTCACTAAGGCACATTACCCGCTGCTCCCCGCCGGCCCCCAAATCTTTAGAGACGAGCGGGGAGATACTCGGCTAAGGCACTACTCGCTCGAGTAATGTGCCTTAGTGAGTATACTCGCTCATCTCTAATTGTGACCATTTTCTGCTAGAAAACTCAAGTCATTTAAAACGTCACCCAGGAAAGTGATTGTTATGCAATAAACCTTTGGCTTTTATACCTACTTAAGGGACTCCGACTGGCAACTCCCTAAAGAGCAATTCCACAAACTCTGCCTGGCGAGTAGGCATAAACTGCTGCTGGGGAGGGCAGTGTAGACACCGCTACACATGAAGCTCTTGTCCTCTAATCCCTGGCCCCTCCACCTGTAGCTAAACCCAAAGCCCCACGTTCTCTCACCTGAATGAAGCCCATGGAAGGGGGTCCAAAGTCACTGAAGATGGGCCGGAAAGAAGAGACTGAAATGGCTCCTGAAGGAGATGAAACCGCGGCTCCCGGCACTGCAAACCACATCAGATGAGGGGATGAGATGTTTATGGCTGCACACAGCTATCAATCCACAGTATAAGCATTGCAAGCCCACGGGGTGTACAAGTTACGGGGGGACACAAACGGTGACATGTTGGCATTCAGAGATGTAGATGGAGAAAGATTTGTGACAGAAAGGTAGAAGGATTACTACAACGGCAGCAAGAACAGACACAACAGCAGCAGCACAGCCCTTGGTGAGCGTTACACCGGGCAGAGAAAAGGGGAACTCTTGGCATTAACTGGATGTCTGCATTAATTACAATCAGGCCACATTTATTTGTAATTAACGCAGAAATCCAGAGGGTTCACTTACTTTCTCTCCCACTACTGCGGAAGTTTAGTCAATGTGCTGAATAAAAGATGGTACGTTATGTAAGTCACAGTCGGACCACATTGTATCAGTCACATACAAGACCTGTAGTACCACACAAACAGTTAGTGTCTACTGACCACTGAGTAACCGTCCACAGAGCAGCAAGAGAAATAAGTGAACCCTTTATTTCATCACCACTAAATCGGGATACACAGGGTATCACTGTCACCAAACATTTCCTGTCGCTGTAAATAAGGTTTGTAACCATTCCGCCCTGCAAATGTGTTTTCCTTCATCAGTATTTCTAGGATGCCTTGTGTATTACACAGCCTGCCTCAGGTCATTCCATCTGCATAGAGCTAAAAGGGGTTCCACAAAAACAACGTATCGCCTATCCACGGGATAAGTGGATTACAATGGTACTGATGTATTTAATGGGGTGGGCTCCAGAAGACATCCTTTCTATATGTCCTATCTGGGCACATGGATGCCACAGAGGGGGGTCTTCCACTTGGAGCCCCCCTCCAACCTGAGCTAGCTCATCACTAGGGGGTTGAAGCCAGACCCAAGAACAATAAGCTCACAGTAACGAGAGGACTTGTAGACGAGCGCAGTATGTGTAGTGCCAAGAATGGGATCACCTCCCTTCCTATGAGATCATGATTGGGTTCCTTCATGTCACCGAAGATTGAGAAGTCCATGTGGTACAATAGGATTCCCAATGGAGGGCCATCTGCTCAAGTGTTTGGCTCATCAGGGGAAAATATGTCTACGCACGTCTTAACCTCTCAAGGACGCGGCCCGTTTTTATTTGCTTTTTGGTTTCTCCTCACCACTTTCCACTTTGGTGAGGAACCAAAAAAAAAACAAAAAACACGCACTTGTACCATCTTTGGGTCTTATTTTTATGGCAAAAATGACAGAACGTTATTCGGTGGGTCGGTACGATTACAAGGATACCAAATTTATAGATTTTCACGCACTACTTCTAAAAAATAAAATATGGCAAAAAATAGAATTTTCCGCCGCCATCTGCTGACCGCTAAAACTTTATTTTTCCGCCAACCTAGTTCTACGAGGGCGCTATTATCTGTGGGGCGTCCTGTAGTTTCTATTGATATCATTTGAGTTTTTGATCATTTTTTATCCACTTTTTTTCTTGGAGTCAGGGCAACCAGAAAAAGCGTAATTCTGGAGTTCTGTCATGTTCCTATGACGTTCACTGTGCGGGTAAATAGTGCGTCACTATGAAAGTTTGGCCTTTTAAGGATGCAGCAAAAAAAAAAAAAAAGTTAAAAAAAGTCTATAAACTTATATTTTTTTTATTATAAATATGGTTTATAATAAAAAGTGTAGAAATTAGTTTAAAAACTTTTAAGTCCCCATACGGGATGTGAACTTGCAGCCATTTGATCGCTTATAGAGTATAACGCAACAATATAGTATTACCTTATATCGCAATCAAGGCAGGCCAAAAGCATTGCTTGATAGGCAGTCAGCCATGGCAGCCGAATGCCACCTCATGATCTAATCACCCAAGTGGTGGGCAGTTTGGGACCTCTAAACACGGATTGGGACATTTAAATGCCCGTCAGAACGGACAGCGATATTTAAAGGGTTCACACCTGACTGCAATATCCACAATCAGCAGCACTAATTGTGGCTATTGCAGTTGGGTGTCTGCTGTCAAAGCGCTGGCACCCGCCATGTGTGGAGTAGGGTAGGCTCCCGATCCTCCTCCATACCAACCATGTGCCTACATGGTGCAAATAAATGACGTCATCCTAGAATGGTAGAGTCCGGAAGGGACTCCCAGACTCCATACAGGATTCACTGAGTCATCGCAGAGACTCCAGCCTCCGAACACTTCCATCAAAGGAGAACTCCCCACCTCCCATGGCAACCTGTTCCACTCATTTATCCCCTCACTGTCTAATATCTAATTTGTGTCTCCTCCCTTTCAGCTTCATCCCATTGCTTCTAGTCTTTCCTTGTGCAAATGAGAATAGAGCTGATCCCTCTGCACTGTGACAGCCCTTCAGATATTTGTAGGCAGCTATTAAGTCTCCTCTCAGCCTAAACATTCCCAGATCCTTTAACCGTTCCTCATAGGACTATTTTGGCCATAGGGACGCAACGATTTTTGGGGGATTTTTATCTTCACTTCTCACAAGCCATAATTTTTCTCTCCCCCGACACGGCCGTATGAGGCTTGTTTCTGAAACTGTAGTTTTTATTGTTCCCATTGTTGGGTACATATAAGTGTTGTAAAACTTATTAGCATGAGGGCTTCTTCAGACGTCCGTATATCAGCTGGGTTATCACGCCCGGCCGATATACAGTGTCCCTCTCTATAGGGGGAGGAGGCAGGATGGGAGCAGTGCACTGAGCTCTCCTCACTGTTTGCAATCAGAGGGGCGGGGCTATGTTCTTCCTGTTCCGCCCCCTCTGATTGCAAACAGTGGTGAGGGCTCCGTGCTCTGCTCCCAGCCCGCCTCCTCCCCTGCAGAAAGGGACATCGTATATCGGCCGGGCGTGAAAACCTGCCCATATACAGACCTGTGAATAAGCCCTAGATGACACACGTTCCCTGCAGGTCGGCACGATTACATTAACACCAAAATTATATATTTTAGGTGTTTCTACTTTTGCTCAATAAAAAAAACTTTTCCCCCAAGTCCCGGAGTTATTTCTGTCCCCGCCGGCGCTCTGCTTGTTTTTAGCATGACACGTTATAGTTTTAGCGGTACTATATTTGGGGTGCAGCTATTTTGGGAGGTGAAATGAAGCATTTCAGCTGTTTTTTCCCCCCCTTTTTTTAGAGTGAAGGATAAATCGTTTCATTTATTGCACGGGACGCCTCGGATACGGCCAGAGCAGATGGGTTTTCTGGAGGAAGGGCACAAAGAGTTTTTTTATTCAACTTTTCATTTTTTAGGTCCCTCTGGGAAACCGGAGCCAGACCAGCTCTGATAATGTAGCGCAGTACTCTTGTATTGCAATGCATTATCGGTCACATTAGCGATGACAGGCCACGGCAGACCCGGATATTATTATAACCCACTGGGAGCTGATGGCATCACAGCAGGAGCGCCCCCCCTCTGTGAACCCCATACACACCCCAACCTACAGTGATCGCGGCACGTAATAGATTAACAGCAGGGATCGGGGTGCTCTCCAACCCCCACTGTTGCAAGCTTACAGCCTGTTGCATTAAGCAGCACCGTGCCAGGAGGTAAGCCTAGGGCGGCTGCACACGGCCAGATTTGGATTGCTGAATCCAGAGAGGGCTTTCGCTTCGGATTCGGCAATGCAAACACCGCCCATGAGATGCTAGCGGGACGGGGGGGGGGGGGGGGGGGTGAAATCACAGCACGCCCTATTTTGCAGTTTTCATGGATTGACTTTATTGAAAGCCGCCCGACCCGCAGCCCTTCCACAATAGTCATTGCGGGGCGGTCAGATTGGGCATCACGGCTAGGCGATGACGCGGGAAAAGCAGGGGTTTACAGAAAATATAAGTATGTACGGCGCACGCCCGACGGCTCGCCGTGCGGACCATCCGCAATACAGAGGTAGTAATGACAGGTACGCGCGGACGCCGACCGGGCACAGGGTCAGGTTCTGCTGCGGACTCCCACATGTGGCATCCGACCCGCCCGTGTGCGGACGGCCTCACCTCCCAAGGCACTACATGGTTCTCCAGGGCTCTTCTACCGATGTGCCTGTAGTACCAGCCTCGGCCACTGCAGTGGACAGCGCTAGCTGCCCCCGACATACATCAGCAGAACTGGCCGATCAGTGGGGATCCTGAGGGGTGGACATCCCCTTTAAGCCCGCTCTACACCCCTATAAAGCGGCGGGCGTGAGAGCCCACAGGCAGTGCGGCATCGGCACACGGCTGGCATCAGATGCCACACAGCACCACAACCTACACATGGCATCTCTACCGGCGAGCAGCTGGTTACCGGGGGTCACGGGGGTGCCCGGAGCGCTGTTGCTTCCTGACGGTGCCGGGGCGATGGGTTTATAAGACATGCTGCCCGGTGGCTGCTCACTGGCTATGGAGGTCCCTCCGGCTGTGTGGCGGTGCTCCCCGGTGCTGCCTCCTCGTACAGGTCCGCTCAGCCCTCCGCACGTCCGCTACTTCCCGGGTCCAGATGATAATGGCGCCGGACAGCTCTCAGCCCCCTCACCTCAACTCACCCGGCTCCAGCAACCCAGACGCATCGTGACGTCATGACGTAGCATGCCGGCCGCCCCGCCCCGTGGGAGGAGCCTCGCACGGGCGGGAACTTCTCTCCTGTGTTGTGCCGCCGCGGCTCCACGGGGATTAACCCCTTCAGGGCGCACAGGCAGTTCTGGGTTTTTTTTTTGCATTTTCGCCCTACTTTAAAAAAAAATAACTTTCCGTGGCTGCAGCAGTCGAGGGCCGGTGTGTTGTGGAGCTGGTCGTGTGTTACTACTGAAGCCACTGGGGGGTGCACTATTACTACTGGAGCCACTGGAGGGGGGCGCTATATCTACTGGAGCCACTGGAGGGGGGGGGGGGGGCGCTATATCTACTGGAGCCACTAGAGGGGGGGGGGGCACTATTACTACTGGGGGCCACTGTGGGGAGGACACTATTACTACTGGAGCCACTGGGGGGGGGGGGGGGGACACTATTACTACTGGGGGCCACTGTGGGGAGGACACTATTACTACTAGGGCCACTGGAGGGGGCACTATTACTACTGGGGGCCACTGTGGGGAGGACACTATTACTACTAGGGCCACAGGGGGGGACACTATTACTACTGGAGCCACTTGGGGGGGCACTATTACTACTGGGGGGGGCACTATTACTACTGGAGCCACTGGAGGGGGAGGGGGGGGCGCTATATCTACTGGAGCCACTGGAGGGGGCACTATTACTACTGGAGACACTGGAGGGGGCGCTATATCTACTGGAGCCACTGGAGGGGGGGGGCACTATATCTACTGGAGCCACTGGAGGGGGGGGGGTGCTATATCTACTGGAGCCACTGGAGGGGGGGGCGCTATATCTACTGGAGCCACTGGAGGGGGGGACGCTATATCTACTGGAGCCACTGGAGGGGGGGGGGGCGCTATATCTACTGGAGCCACTGGAGGGGGGTCGCTATATCTACTGGAGCCACTGGAGGGGGGGCGCTATATATACTGGAGCCACTGGAGGGGGGGGGGCACTATTACTACTGGGGGCCACTGTGGGGAGGACACTATTACTACTGGAGCCACTGGGGGGGACACTATTACTACTGGGGCCACTGGGGGGGGCACTATTACTACTGGGGGCCACTGTGGGGAGGACACTATTACTACTAGGGCCACTGGGGGGGGGGCACTATTACCACTGGGGGGGCACTATTACTGCTGGATCCACGGGGGGGCACTATTACTACTGGAGCCACTGGGGGGGCACTATTACTACTGGAGCCACTGGGGGGGACACTATTACTACTAGGGCCACTGGGGGGGGGGCACTATTACTACTGGGGCCTCTAAAGGGATCATTATTACTACTGGGGCCCAAATAAGGGACATTATTATTACTGGAGGCACTGGGAGGTGGTACAGGCACTATTACTACTGGGGCGTCTATGTGGAGGGTCACTATTACTACTGGAGCCACTATAGGGGTCATTATTACTACTGAGGCCTCTATGGGGGTGACACTATTACTACTGGGGCCATTATGGGGTTCACTTATTACTACTGTGGTCAAAGTTTTGGGACACTGTTACCACTGAAGCCCCTGGGGGTGGGGGGTCACAGTTACTACTGGAGCCACTAAGGGGGGGGGGGCACTATTACTACCGAGGCCACTATTGGGGGTGGGTGGCACTATTACTACCTGGACTACTATGTGGGTCTCTTATTACTACTGGGGTCAAAATAGGGGACACTATTACCACTGGAGCCACAGGGAGGAGCACTATTACTACTGGGGTATCTATGGGGGGTGATGGGAGTAACTGTTACTACTGGAGCCACTAAGGGGAGCCGCTATTGTTACTGAGGCCACTATAGGGTCATTACTTCTGCTGAGGCCACTATATGGGTCATTATTACTACTGAGGCAACTGTGGAGGGGGTCACTATTACTACCTGGACTACTTTGTAGGTCATCTATTACTACTGGGGCCTCTATGGGGTGACACTATTACTACTGGAGCCACTATGGAAAGCACTATTACTACTGGTGCTTCTAAAGGGATCATTGTTACTACTGGAGCCATTATGGGGGTCACCTATTACTACTGTGGCCAAAATAGGAGACACTATTACTACTGGAGCCACTGGGAGGGGCACTATTACTACTAGGGTGTCTATGGGGAGGGGGGGCACTGTTACTACTGGGGTGTCTATGGGGGTGGGTGTCACTATTATTACTGGAGCCCCTAAGGGGGTACTAATTCTACTGAGGCCACTATAGGGATCGTTATTACTACTGTGGCCACTATGGATGAGGGGTCACTATTACTACCCGGACTACTATGTGGGTCACTTATTACTACCGGGGCCTCTATAAGGGTGACACTATTACTACTGGAGCTAATATGGGGCACACTAATACTACTGGGTCCTCTAAAGGGATCATTATTACTACTGGGACCATTATAGGGGTAACATTACTACTGTGGTCAAAATAGGGGACACTATTACTACTGGGGCCTCTAAAGGGATCATTATTACTACTGGGGCCAAAATAAGGGACATTATTATTACTGGAGGCACTGGGAGGTGGTAGAGGCACTATTACTACCGGGGCGTCTATGTGGAGGGTCACTATTACTACTGGAGCCACTATAGGGGTCATTATTACTACTGAGGCCACTATGGGAGGAGGGGGGTCACTATTAGTACCCGGACTACTACGGTATGTGGGTCACTTATTACTCCTGGGGCCTCTATGGGGGTGACACTATTACTACTGGGGCCATTATGGGGTTCACTTATTACTACTGTGGTCAAAGTTTTGGGACACTGTTACCACTGAAGCCCCTGGGGGTGGGGGGTCACAGTTACTACTGGAGCCACTAAGGGGGGGGGCACTATTACTACCGAGGCCACTATTGGGGGTGGGTGGCACTATTACCACCTGGACTACTATGTGGGTCTCTTATTACTACTGGGGTCAAAATAGGGGACACTATTACCACTGGAGCCACAGGGAGGAGCACTATTACTACTGGGGTATCTATGGGGGGTGATGGGAGTAACTGTTACTACTGGAGCCACTAAGGGGAGCCGCTATTGTTACTGAGGCCACTATAGGGTCATTACTTCTGCTGAGGCCACTATATGGGTCATTATTACTACTGAGGCAACTGTGGAGGGGGTCACTATTACTACCTGGACTACTTTGTAGGTCATCTATTACTACTGGGGCCTCTATGGGGTGACACTATTACTACTGGAGCCACTATGGAAAGCACTATTACTACTGGTGCTTCTAAAGGGATCATTGTTACTACTGGAGCCATTATGGGGGTCACCTATTACTACTGTGGCCAAAATAGGAGACACTATTACTACTGGAGCCACTGGGAGGGGCACTATTACTACTAGGGTGTCTATGGGGAGGGGGGGCACTGTTACTACTGGGGTGTCTATGGGGGTGGGTGTCACTATTACTACTGGAGCCCCTAAGGGGGTACTAATTCTACTGAGGCCACTATAGGGATCGTTATTACTACTGTGGCCACTATGGATGAGGGGTCACTATTACTACCCGGAGATCATTATTACTACTTGGACCATTATGGGGGTAACATCACTACTGTGGTCAAAATAGGGGACACTATTACTACTGAAGCCACTAGAGGTGGGGGGGGGGGGCACCATTACTACTAGGACTTCTAAGGGGGGGTCTCAGTATTACTACTGGATTCACTAAGGCGGGGGGGGGCTATTACTCCTGTGGCCACTATGCAGGAGGGGGGGGGGTCACTATTACAAATGGATTACTATGTGGGTCACTTATTACTTCAGGGACTACTATGGGGAGACACTATTACTAGTAGGACCATTATAGTGGACACTATTACTACTGGGACTACTATGGGGAGACACTATTACTAGTAGGACCATTATAGTGGACACTATTACTACTGGGACTATTATGGGGAGACACTATTACTAGTAGGACCATTATAGTGGACACTATTACTACTGGGACTACTATGGGGTCACATTACTACTGAGGCCAAAATAGGGAACACTATTACTACTGAAGCCATTATGGGGGTCACTATTACTATATAGTCTTACAATTACAATAGGGCCTTTAGGGCTCATGTCCACCGTTTATTACATGTGCATTGCAAGGACGCATAATATGTGGTGAACGGAGTCAATGAAAGTCAATGGCCTTTCATTTATCTATTCACGCTTGCGTATAGTAATTGCATATGTCACGCGCGTCAGAAAAATCGCTCCACGCTCTATTTTATTGCGTATTACGCATGTAAGAGCCCTATTATCTATGGGTGCGTATAATATGCAATGCCAATGCAAGTACTAGCGTAGTAATAGCGTTTATCACGCATGTTGCTAGGAAACATGCTAATGAAAAAACAAAAAACAGGAAGAGCATAATTCCAGGCCTTTTTCCCTGCTTGCGTTTGTTTTGCGCATGTAACATACGCAGGTATACGTGTGCAAAAACACAGGCATACGCGATCATACGCAGGGAAACTTGATAGGATACGCAATTGCAACACTTCAATGTTTCCGCAGCGTTTTACATATACACCGGTGTGAACAAGCCCTGAGGCGGATGTGGCCCTCGGTGAACATGAGTTCGTACAATATACCACATTTATACGGTTCTTTTTGTTGTACTGCTTTAAAAAAATATTTTCCTGTCGCCATCTGACCGCCATAACTTAATTTTCGTTGATTGACTTGGGTTTTCTGTAGTGCGAGGCCTTGTGTTTTGCAGGGCGACTTGCAGTTACTATTAGTACCATTCTGGGGGTGCGGGATAAATAATGAGGCCCAAACTTGTATGTTTTTTTTTTACTATACTATTTTTTTATTCAAAGACATTTAATTTTTTTTCAATTATTTTCTGCTGTCATCTTGTGCGCGCAATAACTTTTTTATTTTTTCCGTCTACGTAGTTCAGTGATGGCTCATTTTTTGCGGGATGTTCTGTAGTTTCCGATAGTACTAATTCGGAATACGTACGACTTTTTGATCGCTTTTTATTGCGTTTTTTCTGGGAGACAAGGTGACTAAAAAAGTGCATTTCTGGTGTTCTCTATTGTTTTCGGACGACGTTCACCGTGCGGGGTAAATAATGTGCTACTTTGATAGATCGGAGTTTTACGGACGCGGCGATACCAAATATGTATTTTTATTTTGTTATTTAGACTTTTTAATTATAGATATGGCAAAAGGGGGGTGATTTAAACTTTTATTACTTTTTTTTTACAATTAAAAAAACTTTATTGCTCTTTTTTTAACTTTACTTTTAAGTCCCCCTGGGGGACTACAATATGCAATACTTTGATCATTTCTCCAGTATGAGAGGAAGCCTATCAAGCCACCACACGGGGATGGCTTGATAGGCAGTCTCTCAAGGTAGCCCTGGGGCCTTTCAGAAGGCCCCTGGCAGCCATGACACCTGCACGGCTCCCCCGATCTCATCGTGAACAGGCACAACATGTCAAGGATTCCCCCAGATCAGTAATATAATGATGAGTTACATTCTGTTCCCGTTGGATATATATTGGAGCTCCATGTGATATCTTTATATACGCTTGAGGAAGAATCTGCTACGAATTTGAAACGCGTAGTGGAGGCTCTGTAATCAATGAAGTAAAATTTACCGAAAAGCCATCTTCATCAACTTCTACTGGGACTTGCACCAAAATGTATTCCATCCTAGCTGGGGAATTTTACAAAGGTGGCGAAATCAAATATGTTTTTGTTTTGATTTTCTTTCATTAAAAATGCGAGTAGTTTTTTAAAAAACTTTTAACGTTCTTTGTAATTAAACTTTTATTTTACTCCCTTTTTTTAGCCCTCATAGGGAAGATGAACCAGATGACCCTGGTGGAGGTCCCTTCCAACTCTACGATTCTATGAACTGACAATCATTTGATCACTTATACTGCAGTACTTCACTATTGCAGCATATTGTATTTTAACAGGTGTTCTATTAAGTCATGCTACAGTCAGGGCTTAACAGACAAACAGCCATAGCCACCCTGGAGTTCTTCACCTTCTCATCGCAGGTGAGCCATTTGTGTGATAGAGGTATACCCCTCCCTCTTTCGAGCCATTAAAATGCTGTTGTCAGAATTGACAGTGTCACCTAAATGGTTAACAGCTGTGAATGGACTTATCACTGACCGCAGCAACTTCAGCCAGATGTCGGCTATCAAAGACAGACGACAGCTGCTGTATATGGAGTGAGGTTGGCTACCAAGCTCGCACCATACAAGCTCTGCATACCAACTGCTGCACATGTGCATCGAATGTTGCCAAGGGGTTTAATTGCATAAAAAACCTAATGTAAAGTTGTGCCTATGACCCGAAGAAGGTGCAGGTCCCGTACCGAAACGCGTTGCCCTGTACTCCCAGCGCTGCAGTATTTGTTCTATCTGGAGTTCTCAATAAATCCTGTGGATTATAACAGCCTTCTTCTGGATTAGTGGAACTCCTCACTATTATATGCCAACGTGGATTTAGGGGGTTGTATTGGTTTCCATAAGAGGCTTGTGTGGCACAGAGTGTTAAGGAAGCAGGAATGCAGTCCTAAGCTCTCATCCACGACCTGAAGGTTGCGGGTTCAATCCCTGTGTGGTTCAGGTAGCCAGCTCAAAGTTGACTCAGCCTTCCATCCTTCCGAGGTCGGTAAAATGAGTACCCAGCTTTGCTGGGGGGTAAAGATGACTGGGGAAGGCAATGGCAAACCACCATGCAAAAACAGTCTGCCTAGAAAATGTCACAATGTGATGTCACCTGAGGACAGTGCTTGCACCAGGGGACTTTACCTTTACCTATTGATTTCCATATTCCCTCCACTCACGTACTTTACTGTTTATTCTGCGCTACTTATTTATGTCTGGTCCATTACCCAGAGCGCTACCTGTTTTTTCTTCTTGTATTGCCTGGGTTCCGTACGGTTCCTGGATTGTTGGCAAGCACACTCCGTTGACAGTTGTCCTGTGGACGGGGAAGTATAACCTGCCTTATTGTATTCAGTGCCTTTCCCAGCTCCTAGGTGTACAGATGTCACTTTCTTTGGGTTCCCCTGTTTACATGAGGTGAGTGTTTGATTTGTTCCTTCTGCCACTTCCACTTGACCCCATTGGCCTTTAGAGCTTTAGCACATACTATTTTTGTAACCTCTACATTTTTCAAATCCTGTATATGCTACAGTTTGCATTGATCTCTACATATAGTCTGTTGAATGGCCGGGGTCAGAGCTAGCTAGCTCTGATCCTGTCCACTGTAGCAGGAGCCCAGCTGTTGACATGTGGCCCCAAACCTGACTCTTTTCAGAGTCCTGTGTGCACGCTCATCCAATAGGTAGTGCTGTTGAGGTAGTTTTTCTATCTTCTTATGTGTGCATTAGTGATAAGAGACATCATAAAACTGTCACATTCCTCAGCTCAGTGAACTGATTTAGTGTTTGTCTCTCTGCTCAGACTGTCTTGTGTTTTTTCATTTAATAATACATGCAGCCAATTAGGATACTTGCAGAATGATGTAAGAGGACCCTCCCCCGCTGCTTCAGACAGCATCTCTGGATGCACACATGCCTGAGAAAATCCATGTTCTGCTTCCGATGCAGATTTTCACAGCAGAGTTCACTCGCTGCAATGTAATGAATGAATTCTGTCGTGAAAATCCATAGCATTTCTGTGCATAATAGAGCATGCGGTGGATTTCAGAATCTGCAACATTACTCTGTTCCGCTGTGGATTTTTTCCCAATGCTAGTAAACAGTGTTGACTGATATTGTACCACACATAGCTGCAGAACTTTACGTGAAATCCGCAGCCGCAATTCTGCTGTAATTCCACGCTGTGTGAAGTCACGCTAACGATCGGCTCAGACGAGTCGGAAATGCTGCGAGCATTCTGGGCGGGATTTCAGAAATCCATCCACACTCTGCAGAGAAAATCCGCAACAAAAATCGGCCATGGGAATTTATGCTGCGGATGTTCACAGCAGATTTCACTCCGGTAAATGAAGAGGGGAAATCTGCGCCAAAATTTATGCCGTTTGGTGTAGATTTGCCACAGCGGATTTTCTGTAAATTTGGATTTGCTGAAAAACAGCGGCACGTGTAACACCTTTATGCTACTTTCATACGGTACATAGGGCTCCTTCGCACAGGTGCAAAATCGCTTGTGCAAACTGCTGATAATAGAACCCATTGATTTCAGTGGGTTCCCTCACACTAAGCATTTTTGTACAAATTTCTGTCCAGTGAAAAAATACGCAACATGCTCTATTTTTGTGCCCAAGGCGCCATGGGAGATGCGCAATTTTGCTGTGTTAATTGATAACACCGGGGATTTGTTAGACTCTTCAGCCGGTTCAATCACAGTGTGTCCTGCACCGATGTGAAAAGGCTGGGAAGTGCAGAAAAGTATAGAAGAATGCTTAGATATGCGAATGAAAGCACCTGATAGCGCTTCATTCACAGCGCAATCACGTCACGCTCTCACGAGCACATATATATATATATATATATATATATATATATATATATATATATATATATATATATATATATATATTTATAAAATAGCACATATTGAACTAATTGGCTTAATTGTCCTTTGCAATCAATGTTAGCCTGCTTGTGCGTGCAAAGAATACTGTAAAACCTGCACAGGCGTGCGTAAAAGCGCAATTGTGAAAATACGTAGTGCAAACGCACGCATAAATGCACTTGGCTTAAGGGTGCATTCACACAGGCGAGAAAATCGTGCGAGTTTTGTCCATTGCTAGTTGCACCAAACTTGCATGAAAATGCAACCCATTATTTGCCATGGATGTATTTACACGGGCGGCTTTTCTCTCGCAGCATGTTCTATTTTCGTGTCTTGTGCAAGCAAAGAACATGCAGACGCGCACCCTAAGGGGGCGCCATACAGCAGCATGCAAAGTGCCCACATCTCCATAGGCCTGAGAGTGGCCAGTTGTCTACTCTTCTGCTCGTTGCGCCTTCTCTCGCCTTCCGTCTGCGGTCCTGATGAACTCTTGGTGGTGGCACCATCGGGGTCTTACATCACTCTTGTGGCCCCTGAGCTTACAGCCGCCACCGAGAAGTAAATGTCTCCGGTAGTAATAAGAAGTAGACGCTCGTTACAATAATGTACATTTATTTGGTGTAGTGAAGCTCAAACACACAAGCTCTTCTATGGGAAAAACTGCGGATGTGACTCCAGCTCTTCAGCGAGACATCATACGTACAAACTCTGCAAGTAACGGAGAAAGGCCGATGAATATCACATGGAAGACCGCAAAATAACACAATAAAGCTGGATTCACACCAGCGTATGCATATTTACCTGCGCATTGGCGTGTTTTACCGTACTTTCTGTGTGCGCAAATCATGCGCATTTGCTTGCACAAAAAAAAGCACGCTACCACGATCCAATTAATTGAAACAGGCAATTAATTAGTTCAATATGTGCTATTTTCCTGCTCAAATGCACAGGAAAATACAGTGTATTTTTTTGCACAACAGAATTGCGCACGCCAAATACGTGCAAGTGAACAATCCCATTGAAATCAATGGGCTCTATTTTCTATGTATTGCGTGCACAAGTTTTCTATGCACAACTGCAAGTGCAAATAGGGTCATGTGAATAAGCCCTAAAGCCAGATTCGCACAAGTGTATTTGCGGATGTAAAATGCGCTCATGCAATACTCAAAAAATAGAAACCATTCTTTTGAATCGGATTGTTCACATGCACGTATTTGGTGTGTGCAATTTGGTTGTGCAAAAAAATATGCAGTATGCTCAATTTTCCTGTGCTATTGTGCAGGAAACGAACACATCGTGAACCCGTTAAGCTATCTGGCCATTTCAGTGTCTGAGCGCATTGGTGCATGTTTTTTTGCGCTCAATTTGCATGCGCAAACTGTACAGTAATATATGCTGATGTACACACTAATACACAACATATCTGTAAAGTAACTGCAAAGTACCTGTAAAGTACTTGTAAAGAACCTGTAAAGTATCTGTAAAGCACCTGTATAGTACCTGTAAAGTACCTGTAAAGCACCTGTAAAATATCTGTAAAGCATCTGTAAAGTACCTGTAAAGTATCTGTAAAGCACCTATAAAGTATCTGTAAAGCACCTATAAAGTATCTGTAAAGCACCTATAAAGTATCTGTAAAGCACCTATAAAGTATCTGTAAAGCACCTGTAAAATATCTGTAAAGCACTTGTGAAACACCTGTAATGTACCTGTAAAGTATCTCTAAAGTACCTGTAAAGTACCTGTAAAGTATCTGTAAAGCACCTGTAAAGTATCTGTAAAGCATCTGTGAAGTATCTGTAAAGCACCTGTAAAGTACCTGTAAAGCAGCTGTAAAGCTCCTGTAAAGTATCGGTAAAACACCTGTAAACACCTGTAAAGTATCTGTAAAGCACCTGTAAATAGAGATGAGCGAACGTACTCGGATAAGCACTACTTGTCCGAGTAATGTGCTTTATCCGAGTACCTCTCCGCTCGTCCTGAAAGATTCGGGACGCGCTGCGGAGCGGGGAGCTGCAGGGGAGAGCGGAGAGGAACGGAGGGGAGATCTTTCTCTCCTTCTCTCCCGCCCGCTCTGCCCCGCTCCCCGCTGCGACTCACCTGTCAGCAGCGGAGCGCCCCGAATCTTTCAGGACGAGCGGGGAGGTACTCGGACGAGTAGTGCTTATCCGAGTACGTTCGCTCATCTCTACCTGTAAAGTATCTGTAAAGCACCTGTAAAGTACTTCCAAAGTACCTGTAAAATATCTGTAAAGCACTTGTGAAGTACCTGTATAGTACCTGTAAAGTATCTATAAAGTAATTGTAAACCACCTACAAGGCATCGGTTACTCTTAGTGTGAAGGCAGGTAATGCATTCTGTAATTCTACTTCATATAGGGCAGATCGTACGACTGCAATGAGACCCATGGTGAGAGGCGGGCGAGTACAAAACCCCCTGGGGCTCATTTACACAAGCATATTTGCACAATGTACTGAGTAGAACCCATTGGGTTCGTTCATTTGAGTGTACTTTTTAACGCGATGTGTGATTGGGTGAAAAAATATGTGGCATGACCTATCTTAGTGAGTATTTCGCACCATAGAAGCCCATTGAAATCAATAGAGTTTGTAAATGTATGTAAAATATGCAGGAAACCTGTGTATTCGCTGCGTACTTACGCAATAAAGCAACGCGATTTTGTTTTGCCACACATAAATACTCTGCATATCCACACGAGTAAAAAGACGTAAGGCAGCAGTGTATTTCGTCCTGTGAATGCGCTGCGTATTCACAGACTGAAATACGCAAACGCCTATGTGAACGCACGCTTGCACTGCATGTTGACACAGAACCACTGCATTTTTTGCAGCTACCTCTAGGGGGAGCTCACTGTATAGATTTTCACAGCTTCCTTTTAGGGCTTATTTAGACAAGCGTGGGTGCAATTACAGAGCGTATTTGCACCTGAATGAGAGGAATCCAGGAGTTTGGGCAATGACAGAGCGCAGGAGTTTGAAAATTACCACGGGAAAATAGGTGCCGCCCGATCTTCCCCACATGATGTATTCACTATACTACAGGGAAGTTCTATCTTCTCTCGACCGTACAGTTAACAGGCAAACAAAACCAATGAAATCCCATAGAGATCAGTGGTTTAGTTTTGTCCCGTTATGCGGCTGTGATTATCACACCTATATAAGGGGCACAACCACAGTCGTGTAGGCCGGCTTCACACTGGTGATAGCCTATCTTGCGTTGCGAGAGTGAGTAAAAACGTATGAAAATGAAACCAATGATTTTCAATGGTTTTCTTCTCATTTGCGATGCCTTCACTGCACACTCGCAGCACTAAGAAAAAGCAGCGCTATCGCCCATTGTTTTCAATGGGGCCAGTACCAGCAGCGCTGGCCCCGTTGAAAGCATAGGGAGTACATCGCGCTCCCCTGACAAAACTGTGGCAGAGGTCCGCGATGCTATCCCATTGCCTTCAATGGGGCGGCAGCAATAAGTTGCAGGCAACCCCCGCAGCAATGATTTTCGGGGAAGGGCTTGAAATATAAGCTTTTCCCTGAAAATCATCCCTAGCTGTAAAGAAAAGTTTAAAAAAAAATTTAACTCACCTAGACGAGCTGCCCGGCTCTTCAGCCCGTCCCCGGCAGTCGACTTCTGTCTTCTGGAGTCCGGGGATTGAAGAATCCCTGCCTCCAGAAAGCGTTGCCTCTGATTGGCTGAGCGCTATAACCAATAAAAGGCAGCACCCAGTCATCATTGAATGACAGCTGAGCGCTGCCTGTGATTGTTTACAGCGCTCAGCCAATCACAGGCAGTGCTGAGCCATTCATCAATGCATCAGGGGTTTCACTTTGTTTTCAATGGGGCCAGCAGCAGCACATTGAAAGCAATGACAGAACATCACAATCTCCTGTGAGAGCAGCGGCAGGGAATTCCTTCATCCCCGCGGGGTGTCCCCTCATCACTGAACACTGTGTTAGCAGTGCAGGGTGTTGAGCGACAAGGGGACTCCCCGCGGGGATGAAGGAATCCCCGCTGCTGCAGCAGCAGGAGATCGTGATGTTCTCCCATTGCTTTCTATGGGGCCAGCTCTGCTGCCGACCCCATTGAAAGCAATGGGATGAGGGGATTCCCCGCAGTGATGTGAGGCTGTTTTCACATGAAAACGTCTCGCATCCAGAGTTCCACACGCATTGCGAGGGTGATATTGGGGCCTGATATCGCTCTCACCAGTGTGCAGGAGCCCTCTGAGACATATCTTATTTATTTTTTCATCGACATTGCTGTGTGAAGGGTTGTTTTGAGAGGGATAACCTGTCGTCTTTGTTCGTACCACTTAGGGGTACGTATACCATTTTGTAGGACATTGGTACCATTTGGAGTACTCATGACTTCATAATCATTTTTGATTACAATTTTTGTGTGGTAAGATGAACAAAATACCAGCAATTCTGGACTTGTTTCCTTTGAAGCATTCACCACATGGGGGCAACGACATTTTAACTTTATTCTGGAAGTTGATAAATTTATGGTGATACCATATTTACATAGCTGCTTGATACTTTTATGTTTTTCTACACCTTTAGAAAAAAAATTATTTCTTTGTGTCGCCATATTCTGAGAGCCACAACTATGAATATGTACTAAATGCCTTTAATAGGAAAACCCCTTTAACTGATCATCCTACCTTCAAAATCTACAAGGCCGTCTCCATTCACATCCACATCTCTCAGTATTTCATCAACTTCTCGGGGGCCGAGCTGCTGACCAAGGAGTTTCTTCATAGCCTCCCGCAGTTCCCGTGTGCTGATTCTGCCGTCACCGTTTGAGTCAAACTGGTTTTGATAAAAATGTGTCAAAAAATTGGGTCACAAGTGATAACAGTACAGAAAAAAATCACATTGGAAGATCACACACAGAGAATGAAAAACTCAAATGGCTACCGAAACTAATGAGGGTTTGCCTCCAGCTGGATAGTCGGAGACATTTTTTTAGGACTGCCAGACAAATTATCCCATTAACATGTTCCTGATATGGTGAAATTATAAAAATGGAGGAGGGGACTTTCTTACCATTGGCCCATAGGTAACAGATTTTCCAGTCCCTCCACCTGATATTCATGGCTTTGAGGCACAGGCAAATTGAGGGATTGGCTTTCTTATTAGTAGTTCTTACAAACTTCTGACCACCTTTAAAGGGAATCTGTCAGCTCCCATGACCCTTGACATAGACTCATAGTAGAGTTGAAAGGGACCTCCAGGGTCATCTGGTCCAACCCCCTGCTCAATGCAGGATCACTAAATCATCCCTAGTCCTCACACTATGAGCGCGTGCCTATGTAATCCATAGGATGCAGCTTTGCAAGGGGACAGCGGGGAAATAGCGAGGAAGGTAAGTATGAGTGTCGCATTCCCGGATTCAGTGATGACCACATAACTTTAGTTTACAGGGCTCACAAGAGATGACAGATTCCCTTTAAGTATTTTTCTTCTTCTCTCTTCCCTTGCCCACCTTCCCTTCCTTGTTTCTTTTTCATTCCTTAGGCATATCTCATCTCCACCCTTGTCATGAAGACAATCTAGACATATGCCCCATTAGAGCATATGAAGGTCATAGAGTAGATCTCTCGCTTGGAATGCCCTCAATAAGCCAGAACAGAGTTTCTTGGACCAATATCGTGCTCACCCATGTGAATGTAGCCTTAAAGAGAGTTTGTCAGCTCTATGTAGGGGAGCAGGGCTAAGACATAAAACTTTGACGTTTTTACTGTCAGCATGGTGGAGAAAATCAACTTTCATCCCTCGCGCTCTGCTCTGGGAAGCAGTCTGAGGACGGGGCTTCACTCGGAAGTACTCTGCCTCACTATCCATTGACTTGTTCCATGCTTCTGCAGCATCCAACCAGAAAACTGCTGCAGCTGACATTCAGAGTTCTGCAGCAACTCAATGGACAGCGAGGGAGAGTACTTCAGAGTGAAGACCCACCCTTAATACTTTTCTCTTAAAACAGCTCACCTGTGGCCAAACCATAATAAAGATCTGATACTCCACCTCTCCCTGCTCCCCGCAAGTCCTCTGCCAGTGGCTCCGGGCCACTTAACTCTGTTATTGGCTGCAGCAGCAGATTTACAGAATATCTCTGGCTGGCTGCAGCCTGTATATAGTACGTCACCAGGGGGACCCGAAACCGCTGGCGGATGACCTGCGGGGAGCAGGGAGAGGGGAGTATCAGCTTTTTAATGTTTTGGCCATGAGGAAACTGTTTTAGAGAACAGTTCCACTAGTGTTAACTATTCTAGCAAGTTTCAGTGCTGTTTTTCTAGTGAATTGTCCACCAAAGGCAGCGCTCACTCTCTGGGTGCTTTTAGACGGAACGATTATAATTATCGTTCAAACAAGCGAACGTGAATGATATCGTTCGGTCTAAATGGGAGCCAACAACTGAACGACGAACGATAATTGTTCACTTTTCGTTCGTCTTTCATTTTATCATTGGCTCGTTCACTTATCGTTCGGTTTAACCAGCGCTCGGTTGGTCCCTCTCAGTCACAGCCACTGTGAATGATTCTCGTTTGACCGAGTCAACAATGTGTCTGCTTGTCTGAACATGCCGCATGAGCGAAGGAGCTTGATCAAACGATAATTGGCTCGTCTAAAAGGACCCTAAGCTGGGCACTCTGGAAAGGAAAGAGTTAAAACTACAAGGTACCCTACTGAGGATCAAGGAGCCCCAAAACAGCCCTACGGGTATATTCACAGGTAGCAGATGAGATGCATTAAAACTGCATCAAAACCACAATTTGCATCAGTTTAGTCATGCGGAAATTGTCTATAGTGGTCGTACCGCGCACGCTGCAAAACGGCATCAAAGACGCATCTGGTAGTCCAGATGTGGTTTTATTGAAGCTTTAGCTGCAGCTGCTTCATGTGAATATACCTACCTGCCTACAGAGGTGGGAGTATGTAGGTTCGAAACTATAACGTATTCGTACAGCCTTCGTACAGTATATGACCTTGCTGCTCATTAGTCGGGAGAACCCATCCATCCTCATGCACCCGGGTTATCTTACTGGGTTCTTGTGTAATACCTCTTTAAAAGCGTCTCTCAGCTCCTTCACACCAATCATGTCGGCTGTCTCTGCGAGAAGTTTTGGTCCCATCAGCTCTACAAAGTCTTCAAAGTCCACTTTACCCCCTGCTGAGGGCAAAAGAACAAGTTAGTGCAAACAGTATTACATCAAGCCAGGGGCATCGACGTGGGCATGGGCATCTAAACTGCACAAGGTACCTCCACATTGGTCTTCCAACATGGAGCTCCAACATCCCACATCAGACGAACGTATTTTAGCTCGTTTTTGGTACACAGAAAAATCACATGCAAAACGTGGAGAATAGAAGCTATTGATTTCAATGGTTTCATTCTCATTTCTTCTTTTGCGCAAGTGGTTCTCGCGGATGCAAAAAAGTAGGTCCTGCTCTATGTTGTGCGCATCAAAGAGGCCCAGAGAGCTCTATGGGAGGTGCGTAAATGCGCACATATGTACGTATGGGCATGCACGGGTATTTGCAAACCAACATAGACTCCTATGGGGAGCTTATGTGCAAAATATAGCATATCCAATTTTTTTTGCGCAAATACGCCCATGTGCGGCCGCCCTTAGGATTCTTTCAGATGAAATTGGCCACACAATGCAGCTCAGTTGTAAGTTTTGTAACAACATGCAGGTTTTGTTGCATCTTTAACTGCGGAAAGTTATTTGCATAATATGTTTTTCCGCTGGACTCAGGGCTTATTCACATAAATACATTTGCGCATTGTATTACATGTGGAAAATTTGCATGCGCAATACGCAGTGAATAGAATCCATTCGTTTTTGTGCAAAAAAATACATATCATGCACTGAACTAATTAGCCATTTCAATGAATTGGAGAACGCCTTAGGGCGAGCACCCACTGGCGTTTTTTTACCTGCGTTTTGCGTTTTGCGTTTTTCCTGCACAGGCATAGAGATAACATGTGTTCCTGTCCACTGGCGTTTTTTTTGCGTTGCGTTTGCGTTTTTAACATAGGAACTGTCAGTTGCATATGTGTCCTTATTTTTCTCCTAATGCGCCCATGAATGTCAATGGAAATTAATGGAAAAGCCGCGAAAACGCCGCGAAAAACGCGCGGAAAAATCGCGGGAAACGCGGCGAAAACGCTGCGTTTTTTCCCGCGGAAAACGCAAACGCCAGTGGGTGGGCGCCCTTATTTGCGTGTTCAGAAAGTACAGCAAAACACACACATGAATGCGCAAATATGTAACGCCCATCAAGCAAATGCATGCGTAAATACGCTTACGCCCGTGTGAAGTCGGCCTTAATAGCAAAATTAATTGTGGAATTACACATTGTGGAATTTTCTGTATGTTAGAAATCCACAACAACAATCCCACAAGATGTCGTTAATTCTGCAGCAGTAAGACGTGCGCATTTGAGAACATACGGACTTCAGGCCCCATAGGATGATATAGGGCTGCGGATGTATCCACTTTGCTGATTCCGGTATGTGTGCCCTAAAGCCCCCTTTGAGTTCAGTGGAAGCTGTAAAAATGTGTATGATGCAAGTGCCCCCTAGTGGTGGCTGATTTTAGCCAAAATGTAGCCATTTAAATGTATGATTGTCTGAAGGTGAGCGGGGGGTTTGGAACTCTGTAAATCGGCCAAGTCTTGCAGAATTGGATTAATGAGCAATAAAACTGTAAAATGGTAAAAAATGTAAATGTTTACATATACCGTATATACCGGCGTATAAGACGACTTTTGAACCCCGAAAAATCTGCTCTGCAGTCGGGGGTCGTCTTATACGCCGGTAATACAAAAAAAAAAAAGTGTAAAAAAAAAAAATCATTACTCACCTCCCCCGGCGTTCTGTCGCGCTCCGGCAGGATGTCGCTCGCTCCTCGTCCCCGGCGCAGCATTGCTTTCTGAATGCGGGGCTTGAAATCCCCGCTTCCAGAAAGCTAATACACACGCCGTCAGCCAGTTACAGCCATTCAATGACAGCATTGAATGGCTGTGATTGGCTGAAGGCGCACGTGTGTTAGCAATCACACCCATTCAATGATGTCATTGAATAGTGTGATTGGCTGAAGCCACGTGTGTTTTAGCCAATCACAGCCATTCAATGATGTCATTGAATGGCTGTAACTGGCTGACGGCGTGTGTATTAGCTTTCTGGAAGCGGGGATTTCAAGCCCCGCATTCAGAAAGCAATGCTGCGCCGGGGACGAGGAGCGAGCGACATCCTGCCGGAGCGCGACAGAACGCCGGGGGAGGTGAGTAATGATTTTTTTTTTTCTCCACTGTATTACCGGCGTATAAGGTGAAAGTTGGGGGGTCGTCTTATACGCCCCGTCGCCTTATACGCCGGTATATACGGTAGTAAAAAAAAGGTGGGTGATGAGGTGTTGATCCCCCCAAGAGGAGCAGGCAGATCCATCCTGTCCATCCTCTCCGGGACATAATAGAATGTCCATATTATTGTTAGTCTCTAGACAGATTAGTGCCCGGCCGATTTTGTGCCTTACGGACCAAGCAATTTTCATTGTTGCATTGCAAAAGCCATAACTCACTGACATAGTCGTATGAGGGCTTGTTTTGGGGGGATGAGTTATATGATTTAATAGCACCATTCTGGGGTACATATAATGTGTTGTAGAACTTTTATTACATTTTTGGGAGGAGATGGAAAAATGCCCCAATGCTTTGCAATGGGAGAGGTCACATGTGCGATTTTTACATGCGTACAAACGCGTGTAACGAAAATTATAGGACACAACGATTCGCAGAACGCATATAACTGCGTTCTGCAATGAATGTATGTGGAACCCATAGATGCTGTCACATCCGGGGGTTTCACCTTGCGGTCAATGGGGCCGGTGGCAGCGGCGCTGACCCCATTGAGAACATATACTGAAGATCGTGATCCTCTGCCACAGCTGTCAGAACGATGGTCTCCCATTGAATTCAATGGAGCCGGCAATACAGCCCGCTCCATTAAAAGCAATGGGCTGCCGGCCAGCGCTGTAGTAATTTTCGGGGAAGGGCTTAAAATATACTCTGCTGAAGGTGGAGCCTAATAGGCTGAGCTACATGATAAACATGGAGGCTTTTGCCAGACTTCTGGCTATGATGAGAACCCATTAGTACCTTGCACACAGCGGGGTGCTGATGGGTGACAGAAGGAGTCCCCTCCCCCTGTCATCTGCTTACATGCTGCAGTTGCTATTGATTATGGCATATAAGGGGTTAAACAGCCACGATCTGAGGTTTCTCCTTTCCTGACTGTTAGAGCAGGAGCTGGGCTGTCAGTAGTCAGCCTAGCCACCACCTTAAAAAGATGTATGTGCAGGTGTAAAGCCCATTAGTGAGGTCCGTTAAAAGGAGTATTGGCCGTCAGTAAGGAGGTTTCTCAATATTCGTTAGGAAATAGACTTTTGCACTCATATTATGAACACTAACTGATTTTCTGTGAGAGTTCAATGAGCTCCATTTCAGTCGGCATGTATCCCATAGTTCTCATGCACTCGCCCAACTCCTTGTATCCAATGAAGCCATCCTTGTCACGATCAAACTCCTTAAATGCTTCTCTCAACTCTGGGGAGATAAGAAGTTGTTATTAGTACATTGGAGGGAACAGCGTTGGATCATTAATGGTGCCGAACATTGAGAAGATGTGCTTGTGTACAAGCCCATGTAATGTATCTACAGCCAATGCCGTGTTGTCCCCAGGTTCACCATGCTGAGAGTTCTGCTCTGGGAGTATAGGTCCCATTATGTCACACTCTTTGTGGGGTGATCATTTCACAGAAAGCGGTACGAGGTCCATAAAAAGACAAGTATGATGCCGTTCTCAAACTTTACATGGTTATAGCTGATGGCCTTCATTGCATTATGTATTACATTGTGAAGGTCAAATGTATGCATGGAGAGCAAGGTAAGCCTACTCAGACCTCGGTGTTGGTTTCATCCAGGGCTGCTATCAGATTTTCCATTTATAATCCCAAAAACGCCCCCCCTGGACAGAATGACCTATGCCATTACTAAAATCTGCTTAAACATAGACCAACAGGTCTCTCTATCGGCAGGTTTCTGTTCACTTTTGTCATTTGGTGTCAGAAAGAATAGCGAATTCTACCACATTATGCCGAAAATTAATGGAAACCTGCCAAAACAGAGAGCTATTGGCCACTAATGGCCAGGATAGGTTCCGTCCAGATGCTGTCCAGGGGTGCTATTGTGCGAGTTTGAATGGAAACTCTGATAGGACCCCTCAACAGACTCAATAATGTGGTATGACCAGGCCGTTAGTTGTTTGTCCGGATACAAAGAAGAGGATATAGACATATTAGAGACAGTATAAAGACTCCTACCTTCAATCTCCTCTGGTCTCAGCTCTCTGTCCTGGAATTAAAGAGGAGTGTTGATAAAGATATACTCCATATGACATAATAGAACTTTGTTGCTCTATTCTTTATTTACTTTTAGAGTTTTTCTTAAAGTGATATTCTAGCCTAAAGCTGAAAATACAGCTATTGCCCAGCCTCAATATCTCACTTACATGGTCTATACCAGTGGTGACGAACCTATGGCACGCATGCCAGAGGCGGCACGCAGAGCCCTCCCTGCTGGCACATGCCGCCGTCGGACGCTCAGCACATTAGTGAATACTGGCAAGGGCCGGCATTCACTCAGTGGCGCTGATCCCGGCGCACACTGTGACATAAGTGTGCAGCCGGGATCCTCCTACCCCCTCCCCTGATGTCTCCTACTTGGTAGAGGAGGGGGTAAAGTATATGGGTCTCGGGTGGGCAGGGGGGTGCTATTACTGCTGGGCCACTGTGGGGTGTCACTATTACTACTGGGGGCCGGTGAGGGATGTCACTATTACTACTGGGGGCGCTGAGGGATGTCACTATTACTACTGGGGGCGCTGAGGGATGTCACTATTACTACTGGGGGCGCTGAGGGATGTCACTATTACTACTGGGGGCCACTGTGGGATGTCACTATTACTACTGGGGGTGCTGAGGGATGTCACTATTACTACTGGGGCCACTGTGTGATGTCCCTATTACTACTAAATCTGCACCCGGTCTATTTTGAAACAGCCTTGTCCTTTTAAGAACAACAGAGGTAGAAGTCATAAGTCGTGATAAGCCCCGCCCCCTGATGTGTTGGCACTTTGCGATAAATAAGTCGGTTTTGGGTTACAGTTTGGGCACTTGGTCTCTATAAGGTTCACCATCACTGGTCTATACTGATCCAAGGGTGTCTTCTGGCAGTCTGTCCTGGCCACCTATCTGTACACTCAGGTCCTGGACAATGGTTCTAGCTACCATCCCGGGAACTTGTATAGATGGTGGCTCACAATGAGCACACACAGATTTGACAGTGAGCCCGGCTTAGAAACTGAACGGCCAGGCAATCGGCAGTTACCTGCCAGGAGACACCAGTGGATCATCCAAGCGGCAGGGGTGAAGTACTGTAGGAGAGACTTTGGACATGCAATGGCGGTCTTCATTTTGGGCAACATTTGCCTTTTCAGCTCGGAGTATCATTTTTATCAGGTTCTTGCAGGAAAAAAAAGTCTTGGTTTTTCCATTACCAGATTTTATTTTTAGCCAGAATACCAGTGATTCTAATGATGTCCCTAAATTGATGGAAATACGATTGAATTGATAGGCTGAACGATGTACTGCAAACTGTAGTAAATTCTGCACCAAAATCTGCAGGCTACCTGTCAATTAGGATGCAGAATTAAAAGCGGATTTGGCTGCTTCCTGCGGCGTAACTGCATCCCGTGGAAAAGGTCCCTAACAGTGCTCCCAGCAGATTGCCTCCAGACTAGGGTCACCTTACAAGTCTCCCCACTATTGTCTCACTAAAGAGGTGTGCGTCAAAGAGTAATCCCATCACAGTAATATCGATACAGAATTGTCCCCACTACTATGCTATGACCACATTAATCTCCTCTGATGGCCAAGCAAAACTACGGCCACTTCTTCTCTTGTTGTCTCTACATGACTTTCCCCAGATGCCACATGATTGGCCCATTATAGCCAATGGCTGACTGTTCGAATGCCTGAAAATAGCTGAGCAGGGTAGCACAGTACGTTCCTAGTTCCACTTGGTTCTAGCAATCAAAGAAGCTACAGTGGTCAGAGATGGGTGATATATCCTAACGATATGCATTTGTCATGAGACAAGTCCTTTAAATAAAGATTAGTGTTTTTCCTGTTCTCCACTAGGACCCATTCACACGGGCATATGCAAGTTGTGCCCGAGATTCTTGGAGAGCATATAGACATACGTGTGTGCTTCGTAATACCTGTGGGCAGAAGACATTACATTCCTAAAACATAATGTAGTGGACTTCAATTCTATAGAAACATCATGTAGCGTCATCCATGGTTTATAGGTTCACTGCAGACAAAGGCAGGGGATGGTTCAATGTGGAAGGGTGTTCTAGTCTACTCTCGACCTCTGGGGATGATGAACATCGACTCCCTCCCAGATTGATTTGCCACATACCCACTGGGATGGATGCTAAGTCCAATATTGTTTTCCTTTCTTTATCTTGCTAATACACTATATATATTGTATATCCCGTTTGTATCTTTTGATCTTACTTATCTTGCATGGGGATACGTATTTTAATATTTTGCATGTATGTCTACTTTTATCACTTTTAGAAAACTTGATCAACATTTGGCCTGTTTATACGTGAACCCATTTATTCACGCCATGGAGTGTGATATAGATGGAAAACACAGGAATAGGAAATACACCCAAGTGACTGGGCTCTGAGAACAAGACTACAGTTGTGGTACAACCACTGACCGGCTTCTGAGCATGCAGGAGTAGTGATTTTTCTCTGGGACCAAAATTTGCAGTGTTTACTATTTTTGGGTGATTCTAGTATTTCCTACAGAAGCCCAAAAGAAATTGAATCACACCCGCATGAAAATGTGAATTCTATGCAAGTGCGATGTGATTTTTCTATTTTTACTATTGAAAAACATGCAATTTCATTTCCTGCTAACTACATCGCAATTGCAGGCAAAAATCACAGGTTTGCAAGTACAATATCGGTCTGTGTGAATGCACCCTAACCAGAATACTTGTAATGGTGCAGGAGCTAATTCACATCCTCATCATGTGGGGTCAGTGGTTTCAAAGAAAACAATTCAAAGCAATATACAAGACCAATGAAAGGTGAATATCAATGCAATGATAAACTGTAGAGCCTACAGCATCAGGGTCAGCCTGGCCCAGAGGGGAACAGGTGAAACCCTAGTAGGCCCTGAGCCTGGGCGGGTTCACAGCTCTCTATACATGGTTTGCACAGGATCTGCACATGTAGCACCCACGGTTTGGGGTCCTACAGCATTACTATTGTTACTTAATGTAAATGCATGTGTAGATATTTGTAAAAGTGTGAAATTATGTGCATATCACGTTAAATGGTCAGTAATGGAATAACCTTTGGTATTCCTCCCACCTAACACTGGATGACTGTGTAGAATACACCCTAACCTGCTCTCACACCTGTCAGACACCCCTAGCTAGCCTGAAATTGGATAGAGTTTTCCCCTAGCTTTGGATTGGTTGAGGAGAAAGGTATAAAAGGGAGAGAGTGGGCGGGGTTATCCAGTCTAGTCCAGGCCTGGAGAGAGTCTAGTCCAGAGGAACCTGAGATAGAGACCGAGGGAGGAACGAGGCAAACATCCACGATAGCCAGTGTGGTGGGGAGCTTGAACATCTAAAGTGTGAGTACGAAATCAAGTTTATGGTGGAGTGTCAGTGGAGGAGAGAGAAACAGAAACAAGCAGTGTTAAGGCAGCAAGCAAGTCACCGACTAACCCTTTACAGTCCAAGTCAGCAAACTGAATCTATAGTGAATGATGCACGTGGATTCCGTGACCTAAATAATATCACCATAATGGGAATAGTGTAGCTGCTATTGGGAGAAAGAACTCTCCTAAAAAAAGTTTGAAATTGTTTTTCTAAACTCTGCTTCCTGATGTGCTTCCCATCACCTACAACAACTGCGCTGAGGTACCACACAACACTACAGCAGTGGAAAGACTACTACCCCCATTCTTTATTTAGTTCTCCACTTTTTGTGTTTATTATTTTTGTCCGGAATGGGTCCCTACCTATATACGAACTGGCGTCATGACAACTAACATCTTCCCCTACCCGACTCCGCGGGTAGCAGGCCATTACAGCTGCCTATCATTTTTTTTATTTATTAGTTTTACCACTGGCTTAGGTAGGCCCAGTAAACCACCATTTTTACCATCTGCCAGGAGGAGCCGTAGAGCCACCGTGACTACCATCTCATTTTCCCCTCGCTGCGTAACAGCTCCTAGGTCTGGGTCGCTACACACGTATTGGGTGAATGGGAGTCTACCAGTTCCTACCCGCTGCATTCTCCATACTGGGTCGCATGCAAACGCAGCCACCTTACTATTGAAGTATATGGAGAATGCAGCAACAAGGGGATCAGGTAATACGTGTATGTAGTTGTACAGGGGGCCCCCAGAATAAATTTTATTTTTGGGCCCTGGGCACCCCAGTCCGACACTGTATAGCATTGCTTTTTGTATCCCTTATAAGCACGCAGTCACAATACAATAACAGTAACCATATTCAGTAAATGAAAATGCATAAGCCTTAAGAAAACCCGCAGCACTCAGCAATAGCTGTAATCTTGGTTTACTGAAAGAGCAGTATTAGGAACACGTAGCAGCCACGTCACGTGCTCCCATGTTTTGTCAAGGCCATTGGCCAGACTTGGATTATTGCAGCCTTAAAGGAAACCTGTCACTAGGTTTTCAACCCTACAAGCTTTTCCCATCAAGCTGTAAAGTGTAACTGCCTTTCTAAACTTATAGTTATGTGTCTACAATACAGCCATATACCTAAAGGCCCATTTAGACACAATGTCTTTCGCTCAAAAATCATTTTGTCTAAATGCACTGACATCGTGCAGTTTTCGCGCATGAGTCGTTGATCACTAATTTCTGGCTTGTTATCAGCGGAGCAGGCTGTTATTACAGCAGGCTGCGCTGATAAGATTCTCTCTGCCTGTGTCCCGCTGTCAATTCACAGCAAGGACACTAGCAGTAAGTGCGGAGAATAATACAGCTGTTTGCTTTTGCAAAACAGCTGTATTGTTCTCATAGAGGCCACGACAGTGTCCCGCTCCACCTGCATAGCTCTATAGTAGCTAATTAGCTACTATGAAGTATGCAAAGATGATCGCTCAAAACTGTTACTCAAACTATTGTTTTAGCGACTTTTGAGTGATCATCTATCAGTGTAAATGGGGCTTTAGAAGTTATAAAAACTCCTGCGCCAGGTGCTAATTAGTGCTGAAGTGTCTGTTGGCATTTGCTATTACTTTCTGGATCAGCGGATGTAGATCCACTGTGCCACGTACTAGTTTGGCTTAGGACCAGATCCAGAGGAGACACCTGGGGAACCCTGGTCCTCAGCCTTTAACCTCATCAATTGGGATGTGGGCTTCGCTGCTGAATCCCCAGGCTGTTACTTTAGAAGTGGCCCCAGCAATGTGGCTTTGGCGCTACTATAGACTAAGATGCAGTACCTGAGGGTGTGAACAAGAATGTAGTCAGACAATCCGGGTCGGGGCATGCAGCACAGCTTCAGAATGAGGAAAAGCCAGAGGTTAGGATATACAGAGGCCTGTGGATGACGTTGGGGCCATCAGGGCCGAGTTACAACTGATTCAGTCAGACACTTGGGAGTCCTGCATTCTCTCAGCGGGCACTACCACCATAATTACCATACGGCACAGTAGATTTTACGATTTCTCTAGGGCATGCAGCTATATTCAGAATTGTTATCCATAAATTTAGAAAGAGGTTTACACTTGATTCAGCATGGTGGAACCACCGTATAGGGGCAAAACCCTCTGACAGGTCCCCTATTAACAACTGTGTGTCATTGCTAGGATCCTTCCAATGCAAGCTCTTTGTGCTATGTTCCATATGTGGTACTATATAAGATAGTGACCCTAGAATGTAGGGAAACTGCAAGCCAGAAGCCACATGGGCATCACCATCTTTGGAGAACAGACAACCAGTGAGTTGTGGCTGCAGGATACAATATAGCACCTAAACATGTTCCGGGGCTATCATCTACCTTCTTCAGTAGATATAGAATGGAGTGTATTATCACCTGCATAGTTGGCATATTATAAAAATTCATGCAAAACACGTTTAGCTTACTGGACAGTGTCCCTGTAATGTATAGGGAGAACATCTAGACCACACATGTCCAACCTAAGGCCTGCAGGTTGAATCTGGCCGGCCACCTCATTTTATGTGGCCCTCCAACTATGCAGCAACCTAACAGGCATTCCATTCACCCAACCTGCAGCTGCAGCCTGGCGACGACAGTGCGGAGTCTGTGACTGCTGACTTCTCCCCCTCAGCTTCTGCGTGTGCCATCCTGCATGCAGTGCAGATGCCAAGGAGAGTGGTAAGGGTCAGAGACCACCGCTACCGGAACGGAGCTGCAAGCTGGCTGAGTAAAATGCCTGTAGCGATGCTGCCCAATCACAGGCCAATAGAGCAGTCTCTATTACTACTGGGGCTACTATGAGGGTCACTTATTATTACTGAAGCCAATATAGGGGACACTATTACTACTGGAGCCACTATGGGGGTCAATTATTATTACTGAGGCCAATATAGGGGACACTATTACTACTGGAGCCACTATGGGGGTCACTGTTACTACTGGAGACACTATGGGGGCCACTGTTACTACTGAGGCCGATATAGGGGTCACTCCTATTACTGCGGACACTATTACTACTTGGGCCACTATACGGGTCACTCTTATTATTGGGGTCACTATTACTACTGGGGCCACAACCGGGGTTATTATTACTACTGTGGCCACTATGGGGGTCACTATTATTACTGGGGTTACTATTTCTAGTGTTGCTACTATGGGGGGTCACTATTACTATACAGGCTTACAATTACAATCTTGTTAGGCGACCATAAGGGCGACACCGCATCGCTGTGAGAAAATCACAGCGATATCGCATCGCTGCACTGTGCGACATCGCTGCGATTTTCTCGCAGCAATACCGCGACTTTGTAGCGCTACAAAGTCGCATGTGATGCTACAAATCGTGCGACTTTGTAGCATCACGTGCGAGGATTTTCGGGGGGGGGGGGGGGGGGCTTGAAATATAAGCCCTTCCGCGCTATCAGGGGCGCCACCGCAGCTTCTCCCCAGGTCCCGGCACTGATATTCTTCTTCATCTTCTTGCAGGGGATTGAAAAATCCCCAGCTGCTGGAAGCACTGGCTGTGATTGGCTGACACTTAGCCAATCACAGCCAGTGCTCGATGAATGGCTGGGATTGGTTATATCACTGCCATTCATCGAGCTCTTGCTGTGATTGGCTAAGTGTCAGCCAATCACAGCCAGCACTTCCAGGAAGCGGGGATTTTTGAATCCCCGGCCAAAATAGAAGAAGATCAGTGCCGAGACCTGGGGAGAAGCTGCAGCCGGGCTGACAGCTCATCTAAGGTGATGTATGTGTGGGTTTTTTTCCTGCAGTTAGGCCGCCTGCACATGGGCGGAAATCCCGCGGCGGGATTTCCCGCGGGATTTCCGCCACTGAAAGCCTGCATAGGAGTGCATTACAATACGCACTCCTATGCAGACGGCCGCGCAAAATCTCGCGCGGCAAACAAACCGCGGCATGTCCTATTTTTGTGCGTGGCTTGCAGAGCCTCGCACAGAAACGTCATTCACCCGGCCGCCAGCTCCGGTCTGCGCATGTGTCGGCTGTCCGGCAGTTGGCACATGAAAGAGCCGAGGCCGCCGGGCGCGGGTGAATACGCGCTCGTCCCTGCAGGCGTTTGGGTCGGGTCCCGCGGCGAGAATTCTCGCCGCCGGATCCGACCCGCTCGTCTGCAGGCGGCCTTAGGTCTTAGATTATAGCTTTGACAGTAGTTTTTGCTACTGTCAAAGTTGCATCGCATCGCATGAAAAACCGCGTTTTTGTGCGATGCGATGCAACAGAAAGGAAGGCTCCATAGCGAAACATGGGCTACAAAACCTCGCGTGTGCATATCGCCGGACCTGTGAGGTTCGTGTGTCATTTTGTAGCATGCTACAAAACATCGCATGTGTGAAGGAACCCATAGGAAAGCATGGGCTTCACATACATGCGATTTGTGGCATTGTAGCAATGCTACAAAATCGCGCGACTTTGTCACCCGTGTGAAGGAGGCCTAAGGCTGATGTGGCCCTCTGTGAAAATGAGTTGGACACCCCTGATCTAGATCATGAAAAACATTCATAATGTATCCACCGGGTTTGTCAAATATCTTTATATCTTAAAACTACACAAGAGTGATACTAAACTATTGTAGTGTGCAGCGCTAGATACATTCCCTACAAAGTGGAAAGGTATTACCTCTTAAAGAAATTATCTAAGAGGAATTGTGGAAGGAGAAAAAAGACCACTTCTTTACTGTGTATATAGAAGAAAATGAAATAGAAGGCAAACAATGAAATGTTATAACTAGAGATGAGCGAGCATACTCGCTAAGGACAATTACTCGATCGAGCATTGTCCTTAGCGAGTACCTGCCCGCTCGGAAGAGAAGGTTCGGCTCCCGGCGCGGGTGAGAGATGAGTTGCGGCAGTGAGCAGGGGGGAGCGGGTGGAGGGAGAGAGCCGAACCTTGTAGCCGAACCTTGTCTTCCGAGCGGGCAGGTACTCGCTAAGGGCAATGCTCGATCATATGACTTGTATGAACATTGAATTCTTCACAGGTTTTCCTTTTTGCAGGCTTGATCTCAAATTCTCAGTTTTTCCTGAGCTAATAGGTGGAGACATGCTGCTATGATGTACCCCATATACAGCACACACAGAGAACGAGAGATGCTGCTCCCCTGTATCTCTGTAGCACACCCTCAAAAGCAGCAGCAAATGAGAATATACAGCTGTACTAAGTGTAGCTGTGAATCCAGCACTGGGGTGAGATAATAATACACTAACAAGAGCCAGCAGCAGAGTTTGTTTGTGTCTGTTTCTCTCCCACTCTGCAGTTGCTTTCCCACTACATAGACTTCAATGGCCAGCATTGAACCTGATCCCTCAAGTGAGATAATTTGTATCAACTTATTTTAGAAGTGTTTCATCAGAGTGCATGATCAGTGCAGGACAGGGGTAGAAGAAAAAATGGCTGATGAGTGTAGAAAGTGGTATTTTTCTCCAAGGCCTCCTGCACACGGGCGGATTTGCATTGCGAAATCCAGAGCGGGATTTCGCCTTCAGATTCTGCAGCAAATCCAGCCCATAGCATGCAATGACAATACGAGATTCCCTGCCCACGAGCGGAAATTGACTGCGGGGAGAAATCGCAGCATGCTGCGATTTTGTGCGGGCTACGCATGGCCAGCTTCTATTGAAGTCAATGGAAGCCGTCCGTCCCGTGGCCATTCTGCAGTCATCATTGCAGAATGGTCGCGGCAGCCGCGTCATCGCCATAGAGACAGCGTGGTACCCTCTGTACTGCACATGTGCGCCAACACGTCAGCTGGCACATCAGCAGCAGAGGAGAAGATGGCGGAGAGATGCACTGGGGTCACCGGCCAGGCAGTGGGTCCAACTCCAATTCGTAATTCCGCATGCGAAACTGACCCGCCGGTGTGCAGGTGGCCTAAGGCCCTTTTACATCTGTGCCTGGATTTCCATTGAACAGGAGTAACAATAATCAGGGAAGTGCTGAATCTACCACACTCTTTCTCTGGGATTTTGGACCATAGCTACAGCGAAAGCTCATTGTAAGTCTGCAAGCTAATATTCTGCAAGCGTTTTTAGATGCACAAAATAGTTAATTCAAAGTGTTTTTGAAATATGTTGAAACCCAACCTATTATGCACATTTTTACTAGAGAACCTCTATTCAGCTATACTACTGGAAAAAGCTGTGCTAGAGAAACCCGTATTCAGTTAGATGTATAACTGAATATACAGGTCCCTTCATAACTTCCCCTGCAGTGTCACCTGTATTGCAGGCATTCCAGCTCACTTACAAGAGTCTATAAATAAATGGCTACCTTTTATTGCATTATATTTATGTGCAGATTACACCATAGTTTTACAATGCTCTTGTCATCTGTTTTACATTATGCTCCTGCCTCCTTTCTCCCTTGGTGCTGTGCAAGGAGAAGCTGTCCTATGCTACAGACAGCTTCTCTTCTTCACATTGCATCCGTTCCACCTGGTCCAGTGCATTTTGACAATGTCTCAGTGCATCAGGTTGTGAATATTACACTCAATGGACTAAGATACTGACACAGGGCATCATGTCTGGTGAGGAGTGGGTGCGAAGTGAAGAGGAGAAGCTGTCTGTGGCACAGGACAGCTTCTCTTCGCACAGCGCAGAGGGATAGATGAGGCAGGAACTTTATAGACAGGAGCATTATACAAAACAGATGACAGAAGCTTTGCAAAACTTTGGTGAGTACTTATAAAGGCAGAGCATGTGATTGCTGTGGGGTCCAAGGGGTAAGGGTAGCTGGTGCTAAACTGCTTCTCTTCTGGTTATGTTCACTTGCAGTTGCCACAGAGGCGACTCACTGCATACACATTTTTTAGTTTCATTCCATATGACATAATGGTTGTGGATTAATATTATTAAAGTGTAGAACATTTGGTGGAGCGCTCAGTGAGATTGGGGTCCATTTAGTGAGAATCAGTCAGTAAAGTAATCTGTCTAAAGGCCTTTTAATATCTAGAAATGTAACTATAACACGGGGCAACCCCTATTTCTAGAAGAGATACAATTTCTATAATAGAAAAAGGTTCTTAAAGGGGTATTCCGAGTATGGACAAATATTTTTAAATCTAATGTACATCATCAAAATGTGTCATTCTATAATAGTTTAACTATACCCGGTCGAGCTACTTTCTTCATTTTCTATCTATTTTACATGACCCTCCGCCTGAAAAATATCTCCCCATCTCTGACATCTTGTCCACATTTGCTACTTTATCCCTGGCGCATAGCCTGCAACATCATGTGAGCAATGCATGATGGGAGAACAGAGGTGAAACATTGTGCTTTATTGCTCGTGTGCAGTTCAGAGTGCCGGGCGGTCCGGTCTGTCTGCTGCAGCAGCTTTCTCTGGCACTCTGAGTGGGAGAGAAGTTGGTGCTGGTAAGTTGTAGGACCTGTGAGCTGGGGGCGGAGCTACAGCACTGGCTGGGAGGCAAGCTCTATGCATGCTGGGAGTTGTAGGTAACAGTCTGTTGTTGTGTTTACTGAGGAAGTGATGTTTGTAAACACAGGATACAGAATAAGGTCCAGAGCGGCAGATAAAAGGTTGCTGCTACTTAGCTGGACCTCCTAAATTTTAGCATTTTCAGAATTTCCATTTTGGGCCCGGAATACCCCTTTAACTATAAGAGCAGTCACAGTATAGAACTCTCTCACAGGTTGTTGGTATGGTTTATTTGCTAAAAGAGTTTCAAGGGGTTCTGACTGCTTTTCTTAAAAATATAAGTAATTCTGAACACTAGACTACTGGAGATGAGTTGCTGGCCTCTACATTGGCTACTACTTCATAGGGTGGTTTAGCTTCTCTCTGGACTAGTGTAGCATGATAGCAGGTTGCCGTAATGGATGGAAGTTCTTTGGACAGAGCAGCAGGATCTCAGCTTTGTACGTTGGAATCCGTACATACGTATCCAGTAGAATAAACCACCAAGCCCTTCTGTCTTGGGTGGCAAAACCCACCACCAAAATTGGGGACACATTACACAGTGATAGCCTTAATTAGGAAGAAACATTTCTACTGATGTGTAGAGAAGAGTTGTAGCTAGGCTCTCCTTTAGTTCGCAGAGCTAGCCATATATCAAAATACTGTGGGCAAGGCTGAGGAACGCTTACTAGCACCTTCCCTGGCAGCTGTGCCCTGTCGGACCCCCCAGTTACACTCCTGATTTGGATATATCTATAGTTCATGTTGACTTTGTATCTCCCTCACATAACAATTCTTTAACACATATCATTAATACATACGATCTGGGTGATAGCGATGCTGTGCCGCAGAAAGATGCAGGCTGTCCCAGCGAGGCTCTGCAGTGCCGCAAAGCTCTGCAGGGGCCGTGGCCAGCTGTCAGCAATCCCTGAACCCATGTCACAGGGAGAAAGAGGAGCAAGCTGCAAGTGGGAATGTTTCCCATCCTGATGAGAGAGAAAGGAAATCAGTTGCAGTGTAAAACTTACTTGAAGCACCTTTAACCCATTTGATAAGGTCCTTAAAGGGGTTGTCCCATGTCAGCACTTACTGGCTGAGATCAGAAACCCGCGGCTGGATTCCCAACCACCTCACTGGGTATTACAGAAATAGTCAAGTGCGGCAGCCTTACTCCATTTTCGTAACTCCCATTGAAGTGAATGGGTGTTGTGAAAAACGTTTAGCACATAGGCTGATAGGCTGCTTGCGTTACTCCCATCCACTTCAATGGGAATTACGGACCCAGTATAAGGCTGCCTCATTCAGCTGTTTCTGTAACGCCCGGTGAGGTGTTTGGGAATCCAGCTGTGGGTTTCTGATCTCAGCCAGGAAGTGTTGACATGGGAATACCCCTTTAAGCTGATGAAAGTTAGCTGGCCGTAAGAAAGACTGTAAGGCTCTATGCAGGGTAGTATCATTGTTTATGTTCATAACGGCCCCATAACAGCTATGATAGATCAGTTTACACATGAAAACCAATTCCAATAGACTCCGTTGGCAAATAATGTAGTCTGATCTATACTAGAAAAAGTTATACCAAAAGTACACTTTTCGTTTGGCAAGTAAAAAATAGGCTCTTCCTGCTCATTGCTACTTGAAAATGATGTTCACAATTCTCAGGCAGAAGTATACCTTATTTAGTTACCGCTGCGATCACAATTATTGATCATCCATTGCAAATTAGGCTTATTTGCCAAATTTATAAACTTTCAACTGTTTGTAAAAAAAAACAAAAAAACAATTTAAATTGCTCAATACAACTAATATATCAAGTGGTGTCTCCAAATTTAACACAAATGCCACAATTGATGACTATTGCAGTCTCGAAATTATTCAACCCCATGAACAGAATTCATAAGAGAACATATTTGCAAAGCAGGTCTTGTCTCAAGCACACCTGATGCAACTAATCAAGGGCTTCATAGATTGCATCAGATGTGCTTGAAATAAAACACATCAACTATCTCAACTGGTGAGGGCTTTGTTGACTCTGAATTTGATTGCATATTAAAAATATGGCTAAAGGCCCTTTTACACAACGATTATCGCTCAAAATTCGCTCAAAAGCCATCTTTTGAGTGATATGGTTGTGTGTAAATGTGTGCCCATCGTGCACTTACCATGCACTTTTCGTCCATCACTGACTTCAGGTCAGCATGAAATTCTCGTCCCTGATAAGAGGGACCGCATGCTGAGTTCTCCGCAGGCAGCGCTGGTAACATTCTTTAACAGCTGCTGTCCCGCTGGAGAACAATAGCAACGTATTTAGAGAACAGACCACCTGCTGTTCTGTAAATACATGCAATGAAGTACTAAAGGGCTGATTAGCCTATTAGTACCTATGCAAAATGATCGCTCAGAACTGTCAGTTTCTGATAAATTTTGAGCGATCATCTGTGTGTGTAAATGCACCTTAAGTCAAGAGAAATCCAAAAAGTTAAGAGAAGAGACCATTACCTAGTACAAACAAGAAAAAGGATAGAAATAAAAATAGGAAGATCATTGAATGTTACTACATATACAATTGGAATTAGAGTTTGCAAGCTCAAAGTTAAAGGAACATTGGCTACATGACCTGCATGTGGCAGGGAGAGGAAGCCATCACCTGCTGCCACCAGATTCCTGAGGAGGCCGGTGGTCAAAAACCCTTGAGTTACTGCAAAAGACCTGCAGTAACATTTGGTGACAGCAAGTAGTGAGGTTTCCATTTGCGCAGTAAGGAGCATACTAAATGCTGAAGGTCTTCATTACCGAACTCCAAGACGTCACCTCTACCGACCCAAAAGACAAGAACAGTCAGTGCCAATATGATCAAAACCAGATAAATAGGTCACAGAAGTTTGGGGATTCTGTTCTGTAAAGCAATGGAACAAAAGTAGAACTTTTCAGGCCTATGGATCAGTGGTAAGTCTGGAGGAGGAGGAATGAAGCAAATGCTTTAAGGAACACCCTGCCTAAAGTATGGCGGTGGCTTGCTGATGGCCTGGGGCTTCTTTGCTTCCTCTGGCACTGGAAACTTGTAGTGTCTGGAAGGCAAGACGTTATGTCTGTTGTGAGGAAGCTGAAGCTTAGACATTATTGGATCTGGCAACAGGACATCAAGAGGTAAATAAGATTCCGGAGGGGCCGTCAGTCACCTGACTTGAACCCCTGAGACAATCTTTGGTGGGATGTGAATGAGGCTGCAGCAAACAAACCGAAGGATATTATTGCCCTGGAGGCCGCTGTCCATGAGGAACGGGTGAAGACTCCTCAGGAGCTGCAGTCCGGTTATACATCACATCTGCAGCCGCTCAGAACAGCTGAAGGGTCTCTACTGAGTACTAAAGACGCCGGTCACAAAGGGGGGGGGAATAATTCTAACACTAATGTAGTCATTAATAAAAGTGCCGTTTTGTGTTGAATTTGCAGAAAGCATTTCTATTAGTTGTACTGAGTTTTTTAGGTTGTTCTTGATTGATTGTTTCTTCGCAGACAGATGACAGTTTGTAAACACTCTTTGCATGCCCGGGGCTAATGTTACATGGTAGACACATTAAACTTGTACATTTGGATCATTTCCCATTCTCCACACATTGATCGTAAGAGTGGTGTGGCCCTAGCCCCAACAGCACCCAATGGTACTACGGGACACGTGGTAAACAATTTTCTATAATCTGGCACACAATTATTAATTTCTCAAGCAAGTTAAAAATGACTAAGGCCAGGCTCACATGCCCACATGGGAACTGCGTATTACGCGGGCTCTGTAAGCCCGTGCGATACGCTGTAACTCGCAGGCAATCCATTACATTGCCTTACGTAGTCCCTCTTACATTAGCGTGTTGGAATTGCGTAATCTGTGAGCATAAAATAGAACGCAGAATGTTCTATGTTACCATGTATATATGTGAAATAGGGACCATTGTTCGCTATTGTCGCGTACATACATGCAGCCTATACGCAATTACATTATACGTGTCATCGCTAAGCGACGGCACCAGAAATATAAACTAATAAAAAACAAATCAGGTGTAGTGCGCATGACCGCTTGTGTGAGTACGCGGTCACGTACAGTACAATTTTGACGCCATACACGACCGTACACAGGGTCACAGCCAGCTTCACAGCTGAGCCCCGCTGCGTTTTACGCTTTCGGCCGTGTACGCTCAGGTTATTTTAGACTAACTGATTTGTTGTAAGGCAGGCAGACACATCATTGTCTCAATCAAATCGTTCAGAATCATTCAGTTCTTCACAATTGCTGTATTAGTGAATGAAAATGAATGAACGATTTCTGTTTGAATTGAACGATTAGTGAACGAGCCAACGATGATTTTTAGGCTGCATAAAATGAACGCGTGAAAAGCGAACAATTACCATTCGTTGTTCGGTCGATGGCTCGCATTCTGACTAAATGATTATCATTCACTTTCACTCATTTGAATGATGTTTTGAATGATAATCGTTCCGTCTAAAACCACCTTTAAACCAGTTGTCTGTTGTAAGGGTATTGTCAAATTTACCCCTAGGGCTGGGTTTACACAGGACCGAAATCCCGCGGAAATCTAGAAAAAATGACCGCATAGAAAAACCGCAGGATAAGCACAGCTTGAAAAACCCGCAGCCTTTAGCCGTGGATTTTGGAGCGGCTACGCCATTGGCATTCCACTGCAGCTTTCTTTCCCCATAGAGAGGAGAGAGGCCGCTGCGGAGACTGAGAAAGAATTGAAATGCTGCATGGCAATTTCAGCGCGGCTTGGCCGCGGTGTGGACGAGATTTTTGCAAATCACGTCCACTTTGCTGGGTAATCCTGGGATCAAAAACGCGGGCGGAATTTCTGCACGGACATTCCGCGGCAATACCACCACGTGTGAACCCAGCCTAATGGTTATTTTCCTCCAATGACATGTATGGCATACCCAAAGGATATGCTATGTCCTGAATGTCTGATAAATGGGGTGTCCATCTCCGACACTCCAACTATTGGCCATCTCTTGATCCCAGTTCTGCTGGTGGGACGCCCATAGCATTGAGACAGAAATGGAATGAAGAGGTGGCGTTTTCTGTTTACTCAATCTATAGGGGCAAGCTCATAAAGTCTATGGTAGGAAAATCCATAAAACTATGAGAAAATTCCAATACGGCTTCATAGCAGCAGGGGGAAATAGAAATTCCCTGCCTCTACTCTGTCAGCCCACCAACAGACTACAAGCTGCCTGCCAACATTGTGGACAGTCCTGTCTATGGTACCCATGCATGTCAGAGACACAATCCTATCTTCTCACTTCATTCTCTCACCAAGTTCACCAACCTCCCCCGACACACAGTCTACCGCCAAGCCCCTTTTGTGTTTTTCCCATTGCCCGTCCTCTCATACCTGGCTTGTTTTCTTCCGCTGACTTTTAGTGCAGTTCCCCATCTCTCGTCTGTAATTTCGTTGGTTTCATTCTCTGCTTTAGTTGTCACTGCACCTCAAGCCATGGATGCATATATATATATGTGTATCAATATGTAGCTGGTTGTGTCTTTGTGAAAAGGTCCCTGAGTATAATAATATATGGATGTGGATATATCAGGCTGTGTATTTCTGTCTCTGATGAGTTATGAGGAGGATAAATCTGCTGCCAGGGATTAAAGATTTCAATGAGAGAGAAAGCCATGTGAGAGGAGGGTAGGACAGAAGAGGAGAGAGCGAAATATTCAGGCGGAATTTCAGTAATGGCACAAAATCTGTAAATTGAGCAAAGCAGTAAGAAAATCTGTGTCGGGCTGAGGTTCTTTTGGCCGATCATAAGAAATAATGGAGTACCATCTCTACAGAACATACCATCATAGACTGTCAGCTCCGAATGGGATTGTCTTCTGCAGAATCTTTGGGGTACTACTGTATTAGGGGGCCATTGTTCTCTCAAAGCCCCAGCTAACTAGAGCAAAACCATCAATAAAATAAATCCCAGCACTCCTAGGAGTAGGATCAGAGTAGAAATGTTTTATAGCCAGTATAAAATAGAGAGAACTTACTTCATAGGGGGGCTCCAAATGGGAGGACCCATCCTAAAAGTGGGTATGCCATATGTAAACACATAGCTGCGTCTTACGATCTGGGCCCACGGAGATTAGGTAAAGTCAATTTATTCAGAGTCCATATAAAAAGATGGGTACAACGTGTTTCGGAGGACAGGGAGCCTCCTTTATCAAGCACATACAAGGAGGATAGTGACAAATACAGAGAACATATATATTTGCCTAACCTCCGCGGGCCTGGATCTTAAGACTCGGCTATGTGATCACAGTTTAGGATTTGTGGATTTGGGAGGGGGTCTTCTCATTTAGAGCCCCTACGAAGTATTTTATACTGGCTATAAGACATTTCTACCTCCCTTACAAAAGTGTCAAATGACCTCCTGACAGCCAAATCAAGGGGCGACTACTCCCTACTGATCCATCTCGATCTCTCCTCAGCATTTGACACTGTTGACTACAAACTCCTCCTCAGTATGCTTCGCTCCATCGGACTAAAGGACACTGCCCTCTCCTGGTTCTCCTCCTACCTTTCTGACTGCTCCTTAGCATCTCCTTTGCTGGCTCTACCTCCCCTCCTCTTCTCCTTGCTGTTGGGATCCCCCAAGGCCTGGTCCTCGGCCCCCTCCTCTTCTCCATCCACACAGCCCCTATTGGACAGACCATCAGCAGATTTGGCTTTCAGAACCATCTCTACGCTGACGACACCCAGTTATACACCTCTTCCCGTGACATCACAGCAACATTCCTCCAGAACTTCACCGACTGTCTGTCAGCTGTCTCTAACACTATATTCTCTCTCTACCGAAAACTCAACCTCTCAAAAACTGACCTACTCCTGTTTTCGTCCTCTACCAAACGACCTCATCCTGACATTTCCATCTCAGTGTGTGGCACCACCATAACTCACAGACAGCACACCCGCTGTTTTGGGGTTATATTCGACTCTGATCTCTGCTTTACCCCCGACATCCAATCTCTGGCCTAAATGCGTCACCTGCACCTCAAGAATATCACAGGAATCCGTCCTTTCTTCACAGTGGACTCGCTAAAAAGCTCACTGTTGCCCTCATGCAGTCTCGGCTCGATTATTGCAACTGGCTGCTGATTAGCCTCCCTCGCGCCAGACTTGCCCCTCTCCAATCCATCCTGAATGCGACAGACAGGCTCATCTTCCTGTCCAGCTGCTACTCAGATGCTTCTGCCCTGTGCCGGTCACTACACTGGCTGTCCGTCAAATATAGAATTGAATTCAAACTCACCACCCTCATCCACAGCACTGCGCTGCCATACATTGCTTCCCTCATCTCAATCCACCACCCAGTTTGCTCCCTCCGCTCTGCTAACGAAATCAGATTAAGCACCCCTTTAATTCGAACCTCTCATTCCCGCCTCCAAGACTTCTCCAGAGCAGCACCAGTCCTCTGGAATGTGCTACCCAAAACTATCCGGGCAATCACTGACACACTAAACTTCAGGCGTGCTCTAAAAAGGAGGGAAGCATACCAGATCTCCTTCACCAACCCTCTCTTTGCTCTGTCTGATAACATGCTCCCTGTCCTACTGACTGCAATCCCTGCTAGCCACCATCAACCGCCCCCTGCAGTCATACCAATTCAGCCACTTTACGGCTTATGTCTAACTATTGTCTATGTGTATAGTATCCCTCACTCTCCACCTCGCCATACCGTGCACACCGCCAGCCCATTTACCTTCTGTATCACCCCATTATTTATAGTATGTAAGCTCATTAGAGAAGGACCCTCACCCCTATTGTTTCCATCAATTGATTACTTCATGTAACCATTGTTTTTGTATCTCTGTTTTTTTGCATCTGTTCCCCCTGTTTTGTAATATGTATGAGCCTGACTGCCCCGATGTCTCCCAGATACTGGATTCTAAACTGGACATAATTTTGTTTCTCTAGGAGAAAAGAGGTGTGAAAATTGGAGAGATAACAATGTTATGGGCATGGCAGGCTTTGTAAAAAAGAAAAGGAGGTCATGTAGACGCAGAAGATGGCAATGTAGGGGTAGCAAAACATTGTAGTCAGAAAATGTGAAAGGAGTGATTACATACTGTAGATATAGGAAAGTAGAGAACTGGTTAGATAATAGTTACCGTAGATATGGAATACAGATATATTAGCTATCTATCTATATTTCATTTATATCATATACATATATGATATAAATGAAATATAGTTAGCTATGAAACAGATACATATGATATACAAGATAGATAGATATAAGATAAGATGGATATGAAATAGATATTAGAAAGATGAATCTGTTTGTCTATCTCATATCTATCTATCTAGCTCATATTTATCTATCTGTCTATCTATCTCATATCTCTCTATCTATCACATATCGATCTTTCTATCCATCCTTTTATCTCCTATCTATGTAATATCTATTTATCTATCTACAGTATCTATCTATCTAATATCTATCTATCTATCTATCTATCTATTTATCTATCTACAGTATCTATCTATCTCATATCTATCTAATATCTATTTATCTATCTTTGCATCAATTTATTCCATATCTATCTATCTATCTATCTATCTATCGCATATCCAATTATCTCATAGCTTTCTATGTCCTATCGATCTTTCTATCCATCCTTTTATCGCCTATCCATCCATTTATCTCATATTTATCTATCTAATATCTATTTATCTTGCTATCTATCTAACATCTATTTATCTATCTATATCATATCTATCTATCTACAATCTATTTAGCTATCTTTGCATCCATTTATCCCATATTTACCTATCCATCTATCTATCCATCAGTCTCATATTTGTCTATCTATCCATCCATTTATCTTCTATTTATCCATCTATTTATCTATCTTTCCATCCATTTAGCTCATATGTATCTATCTATCTCATATCTATTTATTCTTCCATTTATCTATATTCATCTATTTATCTCATATCTATTCATTTATCTATCTCGTATCTATTTATATATCTAATATCCATCTATCTCGTATCTTTCTATCTATAAATCTATTTTTCTATCTCATATCTATCTAAGATAAATGGATAGAAAGATAGATAGGTAGGAGATAGATAGATAGATATGAGATATATAGAATGATAGATATGAAATAGACATATAGATAGATGAGATAGATAAGAGATAGATAGGGAACAGATAAGGGAATTAAGCAGGATGCTCCCAGTGTAAATCACTACTGTATGAATGTGAAGATGGTTTTACATGAATGACAACACACAGTTGGAGAGACAGCAAAAAAACCCTCAGTGATTTCTGAGGGAATTAAAGAAATATTTCTATTTTCTAATCTACTAATCCCTGGCAATCTAATCCGATCTAAAGCACTGTGTGTGAGGGGAATTGGGGAGGGGAGAGAGTGGGCATAAAGGGATCACTGTATGGTTGTGTGGAAATAGCCATGTGCAAAGTCTGTTTTCTAGCACTGACCACCACACAGTCCAGCAGTTTAGTATTTTGTCTTCAGTTACCAGAAGTGTTATATATTACTAATGCACCACACTCAGTGCTGCATGGAAAGCCTCCATCTAACATGGTTTGCCCTAGTAGATGGTACTTGGCATAAAATACAAATGTGCTAGGCCAGTGGTTTCCCAACTACTTCACACAAGGGAACCCTAAACTAGTTCCTGCGGAACTTCACCCTCTTCTTCATATGGACAACACATCAGCACACCACAGCAGTTGATCACCCGTAGTGACGTCACCTCTGTGGCTCACAATTAGCCGCTGTGGCCAAGTAACATGTTAACAGCATAGATGATATGTGAATGTTGTCTGAAGGCCTCCTACTTGTAAGAATGATTCATTTACAATATGTTTATCAAAAAATGCCCCCTTTTGGAACCCTCAATTATATCTGATATCTGTGTAGCTTATATCTGTGTAGAAACCTGGTAGTAAGTGTTCATTTTCCCTGCAGCGCCACCACAGGTGAAATTCAGTATTACAAAGTGCCCATTCAAATCAAACAATTTTCATGCATGACAGGACAGGCCCTGCAGAGAGAGACAGTCTTTATAACCAATTTCAGACCTGACCAGATATTTACAGAGGATTCTTGATATCAACGCAGACTCCCCTAATAGAGAATATGAAATGTCCTTTCTAGACTGGACAACCCCTTGAAGCTGGACATCCCCCAGCTAGCGTAGTCAGAAACTTGGGTCTCAGAGGCAATGACAGGATGTAGTACAGCACAGAATCAGCAAAGCCAAGTATGCAGCACAGGATCAAGTCTAGACTCAGGGTTCAGGGTTTTTCAGCTAATTGGTGGGGATCCCAAGCAGTGGATCCCCGCCAATCAACTATTCATGGCCTATCCTGAGGATAAGTCATCAACAGTAAAAATCCCGGACAACCCGCTTAATCACTGCAGGAAGGTATAGATTTTAGTGGTAGCATTCTGGGGTCATAGTTCCCCGGATAGTCCCAAACCAGTGGGCAGGCTGCACATGACAGGTAATACAGTAAATGTCTTCATAGTCAAATAGATCTGGGTTGGTAACAGGTTGGCGGAATCAGAGAAAGCGAAAACATATGGTGTGCTGTTCACTTATGGCATCTACACCATAGACTACTCACTTTATTTAGCCACTTACCCCGCCTTCGAGATAGGAGTAACGTCCCCACTTTAAAACGGGTGTAATAAATTTTATGCACACTTACTAACATGAATAGTCTGGAGTCCAGAATTGAACCATGCCCATAAATCAAGCCATGTGAAAAATACAGATTTATTGAGTACATCTAAGAGTCCTTTTAAACCAGTGGTTCTCAACGTGGGCGTTATTGCCCCCTGGGAAGGGGCGGGGGGGGGGGGGGCGTTTTTACTTCTCAAGTAGGCGGTGGAACGAAAAGGATCGGCGGGGGCGTTGGAACATAAAAGGGGCGGTAGGAGGGGGCGTTTTGTGTTTGCTTTGTTGATTTTCTTCATCTAGTAACTAAATTTTTCTAAAAATCTGTAGTGATACCTCGGTGTTTGTCAATAATCCGTCGGAAAACAATCGGTGAAATCCGAAACTGACCAAAACCGAGGCAATTATTTCCATATGAATCACTTCCATGTAATGGGAGTTATGTGCAGCCTCAATCATATAATGTATGACTTTTAAAACTCCATGACTCCGCTACAGATCATTCACATTTCATAACACTGGATAGCCCACAGGACAGCCTAACCCACTGTATTCCATAATGCCGCTGATTGGCTGGAACTGCTTCAAACTTTCACTTGTGTGGGTCTCTGGGAGTTGTAGTCTTAGTGGATGCCAAGTGTCTTTTCAGAACACTGATATAAACAACTCCCAGAGACCCACACAATTGAAAGTTCCAGCCAATCAGCGGCATTATGGAATACAGCAGGTTAGGTTGTTCTTTAGGTTATCCAGTATGATTGATCTGTAGCGGAGTCATGGAGTTATGAAAGTCATACATCATGATATGATAGATTGACATAAGCAGTGCATTCTTGAAGCATACTACATAGAAATGGCTGAGAAGAAGAAATGCTGTCAATATTCAGGTACTTGAAATACGGATTCCTCCCTTCTCCTACAAACGGACAGCTTCCCTTGTGCCTCGTTTGTGAAAAGGCATTTTTGAATGAAGCTATGAAGCCTTTGAGACTGAGTGATCACCTTGCAAAATGCATTCAGACAAAGTGGTTAAGCCTATTTCATTTTTCCAATCGAGTCACAGTTTGAGAACCGCAGCACTGTAGGCAAGCTACTTGGAAAATCTGCTCTCAATGCTGACAAAGGCCTCCTTGCTACCTAGAAAGTCTCTTTATTAATAGCGCATTGTGGCAAATCACATACTATTGGGGAAACACTTGTGTTACCCACAATTAAAGAGATTGTCAGTACTATGCTGGGGTCTGATGCGTGTGCCATGGTGAAATCGATTCCTTTGATTAATGAAGTGCTTCAGCCAATCACAATCAGAGCTACCAGCAGGCCGCTGAGAACTATAGAGCCGGGGACAGCGGCAGAAGTCGCCGCTGAGCCCCGGCAGCCGTCAATGGCTTTTCAGGGAAGGGCTTCATAATCCCTTCCCTGAAAAGCCTTTCAAAATAGTGTGAAAAAAAAAATAAGGATACTCACCTGCCGGGGCTCAGCCGCGGCTTCTGCAGCTGTGCCCGGCTCTGTAGTTCTGAACTATCAGCAGCCAGGGATTTAAAATCCGTGCCTGCTGGTAGCTCTGATTGTGATTGGCTGAAAAGCCATTGAGGGGGATGCCGGCAGCAGGATTCTCTACCGCAGCTGTCATGTGTGACAGCTGCGGTTGAGGATTGAAGAATTCCTCTGCTGCAGCAGGGAATTCTTTTAACTAGCGGGGGTGAAGGAAACATCTGCCGCGTGCAGCAGATGTGTTCTTCACGCCCACAGGGGTCACGGCAGCGGCGGACAGGTAAGTTTTTTTTGGGGGTTTTTTTGCACTAAAATTTTTCTTTTTCAGGGAAGAGCTTATATGTAAAGCCCTTCCCTGAAAAAGAATGCAGGGGGCCGGCAGAGCATTGTTTTCAATGGAGCCACCAGTAGCAGCCGCGACTCTATTGAAGACAATGCATGCATTCCCAATGGTGCACACATGTCCTATCTTTGCAGGCACACGCCTGTAAAGCATGGACATGTAAACACACCACAGGGTGTAAATACCAATGTTGTAAATACAAGCGTGTTTTTGTGCGTGTGTATGCATGCACAAAAACACGCACGTGTGAATCCACCCTCAGGCCTCTTTCATATGGGCGACAGCAATTTTGCTGCAAGAAAATCACTGCAAAATTGAGTCTTTGTTCCTGCAATTTTTCAGCGATATCACAGTTTTTTTGTGAGAAAAATCTCACATCGGGTCCGCGTGCGATAAAATTGAGCAATAAAATTGTGCGCGCATTGCATCGCATAAAAGTCGCAAGTTCGTGCGATGGGATAAACAAGGAGGTTCCATAGGGAAACATAGGCTACAAAAAAATCCCACATTGCGGCAAAATAAAGCATGCCGCAATTTTTTTCTCTCGCAAGATAGCACCAGAGAAAACATTTCTACTGTGAAGGAACCCATAGCAAAGCACGGACTTCACATACATGCTGCTCCTCGCGCTATCACATTGTGGTAAAATTGCGTGATTTTATCGCCTGTGTGAAAAACTCCTTCAGGGTGGTTTCACGCGGGCGATAATATCGTGTGATTTTTGCACAGTGCAAGAGTGAGTAAAAACGCAGAATTATGAAACCAATCAGATTTAATGGTTTCCTTCACTCATGCAATATTTCTGCGTTTTGCATTCTATTATCTCCCATGCTTCCCATATGGAGTCTCCTTTTTATTGCATCGCAAAGATTTTTGTCTTATGCGATGCATTTTTAACATTAGAAAGTCCTATTGATTTTCGTGCTAAAAAATCACGCAAAAGAAACGCGGGAAAAAAATCGCAAGCGGCAGTGATGTTTTTGTGAGAAAAAGCAGGGCTGATGCTCAAAAATCGCAGGAAAAAAGGCACAAAATTGCAGCGATTTTCTCGCAGTGATATCGCGATCGCCTGTGTGAAACTAGCCTTATGGTTAAGCTATAAAGCAGTGGTGGCGAACCTATGGCACGCGTGCCAGAGGCGGCACTCAGAGCCCTCCCAGCTGGCACGCGTCGCCGTCAGCTGCTCACCACTTGTGAATGCTTGCAGGGGCCGCGGCTCCCCTGCAGGCATTCACTCAGCTGTGTAGCTAGTGGCGCTGATCCCAGCGCACACTGACATCCGTGTGCAGCCGGGATCTTCCTTCCCCCTCCCGATGTCAGTATTCTTGTATTATGCCATCACCAGGAGTTAGGGGTGGCGACATAATACATGAATTTAACATGTAGTCATGCCCCAGCTCGCTGGGGGCGTGTGTGGCCTGAGGAGAGGAAGCGTAGTCAGCTGAGACATTGCAAAAGGCTGGAGCAGCGGCAGAAGCACATACAGCATGGCAGGACCAAACTCGCTGAGGGGAACGCCAGTGGCACCAGGACACTGAGCGCCGGTGGCAACACCACACCAGATGAGTATGCATTTAATTTTGACCCCCTGAGGGGTGGGGTGGAGGGGCCCTATTGCACTGTGGGTCACCCTGAGGGGGTCACTATTACGTTGGGTGCTGCTGTGGGGTGTCGCTATTATCGCTGGGGTATGTTTACATGTGGCGGAAATGGGCAGGGCTGTTTCAAAATACAGCATGCAGATTTTGACTGCTTTTTGGATGTGGAAATGCTGCAGAATTTTCCACAGAAATTTCCGCTGAGGACGTTCTGCAGTTTTTCCGCATCCAAAAAGCAGTAAAAATCTGCACGCTGTCTATTTTGAAGCGGCTCTGTCTTTTTTAGAATGACGGAGGTAAAATCATACCTTGTGATAAGCCCCGCCCCCTGACATGTTGGCACTTTGCAGTAAATAAGTGGGTTTTGGGTTGCAGTTTGGGCACTCGGTCTCTAAAAGGTTCACCATCACTGCTATAAAGAATACTATACAGACTTGGAGCAGCTGTTTCACATTGTCTCATACCGGAGCCATACATATATTTTTGGGAAGCCCCATTGTAAACCTCGACTTCTGTCAGGCTTCGTCCACATCTGCGCAATAAATTCCATTGGTCTTTTCTGTCACAGGGGCAAGAAAACGAAGTTCATAGCTGTAACAGATCCATCATCTGACGAACACGGTAATTTAGTCTGTCAGCTGTCTGCAGTTGTATCTGCCATTTTACCAGAAAAAAACTTTTTTTTTTTCTAACTTTTTTGACGGATTTTGCGACAAAGACTTTGCCCCTTAGACGTGCGTGAGGCCATAACAGATGCATATGGAAAAAAAGAACAAACAGTGTTTCGACAGGAAAGGCAATCCAGCCTATCATAAGAACCCAGCAAGAACAAAAAGTACAAGGATAAACAGGCCGGTACTGCGTGAGATCGAAAGAAGATTCATGAGTCGACCACTAGAGGGCACCGGAGCCTGACAAACTGAAAGCAGATCCTGTAACATGCACACACCATCGGCAGCGCAAGGAGAAGACTTTTTAGTCTCATAACGGTCCCGCTGCTCAATTTTGTAGATATTAATTGAACTGGTCAGTAACGGAATTTTCACTTTTTTTTATCGAGCCGTTCAAACTCTGCACCATAGCGGGAAGATAAGCCCTACCCTAGTATTAACTACGTGTGGAATATATAGGGCAAGTCCTATCTTTTCTCACATGTATTATTAACGAGCGAGAATACTGCTAATGAAAACAAAACCATTGAAACCAATGGTCCTGCTTCGTGCCATTAGGTGGGCGTGATCATCACAGCTGCTTAACAGGACTAAATCACTTCCATGTGAAGAAACCCTTAGTTGTAAAACAGAGAAGCGCATGAGCAAATACGCTCACTTCTACGTAGCGTATTTGTGCATGAACAAGGTTCATCTGTTTTAGCCCTTAGGGTTGCTTCACATGAGCGTGTGTGCAGTATATTTGTGCATGAGCGAGGTTTGAAGAAGACTATAACCAGAAATTTCTAATAAAGTCTAATGAGGTCCAGCTATGCTCTTTTGCCTGCGTTTTGCGCAGCGCCCCACCCCCACCCCTTGTATATTTTCGAACCTGCCATAGACATCTATGGCAGTTCCACTGCGCAAAACGCGCTTATGAGAGAGAACCCATTGCAATCAATGGGTTCTATTCTCCGTGTGCAGAAGCCCTTATTTATAAGGTTTGCTCATATCTATACGCTTGCAGCCAAGTACCCGTCAATAACAGTTGGTCTCTGAGAAACCAAATCACCTTCTTTTTTTTTCATTAAAAAAGGGTTTTTCTTTGTGAAAAAAAGTCTTTAACTGGTCCGGACTCGCCCCATCATCCACTCCTATATGTCTCTATAGAGTAGTGAATTACAGAATTTATCCGTAATTTGCGAGTACTGAAGGAATTGTAGTAAGCTTATTGACCCAAATACGTGCTCGGCCTGGCCCATGGGGGAACAGGCGAACCTCCGGTGGGCCCAGAGCCAGTGTGGGTTCCCAGCTCCCATCTCCGCATGAGTTGTGCACATATTGGGTGAATGGGAGTCTACCAATTCCTGCCCGTTTGACTCAGAAAGAGGATAGGGAGAATCCAATGGCTGGATGTGCTTAAGGACAAAAATTTCCAAGAAGGTTGGGAAATATTGCAAAAAAGAATTCTCAAAGCACAATCGTTAACAATCCCTAAAAGAAGGAAGAAGGGGAAGCATTTAAAGAGACCAGGATGGATGAACACAGAACTTGCACATATGTTAAAAACAAAGAAAAATATGTTTATCAAATGGAAACAGAGGGGAATATCTAAAGAAGAAGATAATGCCGTCAGCAGAAACTGTAGGTCAAGTGTCAGAAAAGCTAAAGCTGATAATAAATTAATGCTTGCAAAAGAGGCCAAAAGCAATAATAAAGGATTTTGGGGAGTATGTCAAAAGCAAAAGAAAAGTCAAAGATGCTATTGGATGCTTACAGGATGAAAATGGTGAATTGGTTAAGAATGATGTTGAGAAGGCCAAACTTTTAAATTCCTACTTTGTATCTGTTTTCTCTCAGAAAGTAGATGGAACATCAACTGATCTTCCCTGTGCTATTGGTGGAATAAAATAATGCAGGCTATCTATAAGCTGAGAGATGGTGAGGGAACTCTTAGCTAACAAATGAGTTCAATTCCCAAGGTTCAGATGAAATACAGCCTAGGATACTAAAGGAAGCAGTAGAGGTAATTGCTGAGCCACTCGCCATAATCTTTGAAAATTCCTGGAGAACAGGAGAAGTCCCAGAAGATTGGAAAAGGCCAAATGTTGTCCTTATCTTCAAAAAAGGGAAGAAGGTGGATCCAGGAAACTACAGGCCTGTGAGCCTGACTTCTATACTGGGAAAGATCTTTGAACAAATTATTAAACAGCATGTATATAAGTACTTGGATAAGAATGGAGTAATTAACCGGAGCCAGCATGGGTTTGTAACAAACATGTCGTGTCAGACGAATCTAATTTCCTTCTATGACAGAATCACCGACTGGGTTGATCAGGGAAATGCAGTGGATATAGTATATCTTGGCTTAAGTAAAGCATTTGACAAAGTATCTTATACCATACTTATTGAAAAAATGACCAAATATGGGATTGACAAGGCAACGGTTAGGTGGATTCACAACTGGCTGAGCGATCGTACTCAAAGAGTGGTCATAAATGACTGCACATCCAAGTGGAAGAATGTATCAAGTGGGGTACCATAAGGCTCTGTACTAGGCCCAGTGTTGTTCAACATTTTTATAAATGATCTGGAGGAGGGAATTGATGGGAAACTGATCAAATTTTCCAACGACACAAAGCTAGGAGGGATAGCTAACACTAGGGAAGAGAGAATATTCAAAAAGATCTAGAAAAGATTAAACAGTGGGTGGCGACTAACAGAATGGTATTTAACAAAGAGAAATGCAAAGTCCTACATCTGCGCAAGAAAAATGAAAAAAAGCACATACAGAATGGGAGGAATTGGGCTAAGCAGCAGCACATGTGAAAAAGACGTGTTTACTAATAGATCATAGATTGAACATGAGTCAACAATGTGATGCAGCAGCCAGAAAGGCAAACACAATTCTGGGATGTATTAAGAGAAGCATAGAATCTAGATCACATGAGGTAATTATCCCCCTCTAGTCTTACTTAGTCAGACCTCATCGGGAATACTGTTTCCAGTTCTGGGCACCCCACTTTAAAAAAAGACATAGACAAACTGGAGCAAGTTCAGAGAAGAGTTACCAAGATGGTGAGCGGTCTGCAAATCATGTCCTATGAGGAACAGTTAAAGGATCTGGGAATGTTTAGCTTGCAGAAGAGAAGGCTGAGAGGAGACTTAATAGCTGTCTACAAATATCTGAAGGGCTGTCACAGTGCAGAGGGATCAGCCCTATTCTCATCTGCACAAGGAAAGACTAGAAGCAATGAGATGAAACTGAAAAGGAGGAGACACAAATTAGATATTGGACAGTGAGGGGGATCAATGAGTGGAACAGGTTACCACGGGAGGTGGTGAGTACTATTTCATTGGAAGTGTTCAAACAAAGGCTGGACAAATATCTGTCTTGTATGATTTAGTGAATCCTGCACTGAGCAGGGGGTTGGACCCGATAACCCTGGAGGTCCCTCCAAACTTTACCATTCTATTATTCTATGTTTAAGGCCGCCTGCAGACGGGCAGAAATTCCACGGCGGGATTTCCCACAGAATTTCCGCCCTTGGAAGTTGTCATAGGATTGCGTTAGCAAACGCAATCCTAGGCAGATGGCTACGGTTTGTTCGCGCGAAATCTCGCGCGGCAAATAAACCGCAGCATGTTCTATTTCTGTGCGGGGCTCGCAGAGTCCCGCACAGAAATGTCACTCACCGTCCGCCAGCTCCGGTCTGCGCATGCGCAGGCTGCCCGGAAGCCGGCACATGAAAGATCCGGAGCTGTGGGGCGCGGGTGAGTATGCGCTGCTCTCTGCAGGCACTCGGGTATGGTCCCGCGGCGAGAATTCTCGCTGCCAGATCTGACCCGGCCGTCTGCAGGCGGCCTTAGACACTTTTTTTTCGCCAAGTCTAGAAACAGGTTGTGTTTTCAAAGTAAAGAGGTGTGGCTTTGCAGTAAAGAGGGCATGGTCTTAAAGCTTATTCCATGCAGAATTTACACCAAGAAATCTCCACAGGGATTAGCTCCATTGAAATGGGCTGATTCGCGAGCAGATCCGCAGCAATAGCATGTGCAAATCTGCAGATTATGAAGCTAATCTGTTTGCACATATTCTAAATCGCACGGCGTAACTACCTTGTTTCTTTGAAAATAAGCCCTAGCCTTATTTTTGGGGAGGCTTGAAATATAAGTCCTCAGCCGCTCGTAGAACAACACTTCCTGGTAAGGGATTCATAATCCAGAAAGCGATGGCTGTGATTGGTTGTTCGACCGCTGCATTGAGTGGCTGAATTTATGAATCCCGTAACCAAGAAGTGATGTTGTATGAGGTGCTGAGGACTGCTGGAACCGTGTCAGAGATAAAGAGAGCAGTGGGAGGGACCTGGACCAAGTCTGCTAGGTAAGTATAGTAAGACCTCCCAGAAAATAAGACCTAGTGCCTCTTCTAGGGCAAAAATTGATATGATGGGGTCTTATTTTCGGGTAAACACGGTATTAGTAAATTGGCTCCTGTTTTTTCAACACTCCTTGTTGACTTCAATGTGGATTTCCAAACTGTAAGCAGAACCCCGATTTTGGCACTTATAAGGGTCTCAGCATCAAATCCCCACCAATCAGATATTTAGGGCATATACAATGGATTAAACCTTTTGATGTTGAGATTTTGCATCTCTGGTAGCCAAGACAATTTTCACACTTTTGATATGTACAAATTAAACCAAAATCAAAAATCCTAAGACTAAGGCCTAGTGCCCATGGCTGTGACGGGCTCCGCAAGTGGAATTCCGCAGCGGAGCCCTCCCAGAGTCCTTATACTTACCTCCGGATCTGCCACCCGACATCACGCATAACACTCCGGCGCGCATGCACAGTAGAGCACATGACGCGCCAGCAGTGTCCCATGACACACCCACAGTTCACATGACGCGGCCGGCGGTAGGTGGGGAAATATTTTCACTCTATCTTCCGCTGTGCTACAGCGGAAGATAGCGTTACAGACGGCTTCTGTTGACTGCAATGGAAGCCGTCCGCGCGTATGCCCGTGGCAAATAGAACATGCCGCGGGTGAGTACGGGAGAATTCACGGGGGGGAATTCCACGGTGGAATTCCGCACCATGATTATTGCACTATTAGGTGCAATAGAACCTAATAGCTGTGGGGCAGCGCTGCGGATTTCGGCCACGTAATAGGCAGTGGAAATCTGCCCGTGTGAATTAGCCTAAACCCACATACCTATATATTTTCTGAAAGTAGTCTAGCACATTTGTAGTGACCCAGAAGAGTCCTACAGAAAGGTGCCACTGTGGTGAGGTGGTTCAGGCATTCAGCTATGTCCCACAATGGGTTAAATGTAGTGCACGTTCAGTGACGGGAAAGCTGAAAAACAGGGTACAATACATCCGTGCTATTGGTTGTTGGCAGCCCTATTTCTCATTGGCCAGTCTGCCCTATAAGAAGGTTATTGAGATTGGCTTATAGACAGTAGTGTGACAGAAAGAGGGAGACTGTGAGTGGTCAGGTGACGGAGAGAAGAAAAGGTCCCGCATAACAATACCAGAAGTGCGCAGGGGACGGGGAGTTGTTCTAGGGAAAGCAAGCGGAGCAGACATACGTGCAGTGAGAGATGCGGTGAGGAGAAGCCAGGGGGAGGGAGCGGAACAAGCAGCAGAGTGTGGCAAAGTTTGCTCCAGGTGAGCCGTCATGAGGAAGGAGTCTGGAGAGGTTCTTCTTCCCGCCGGAGTCGGCAGCAAACCTGTAACCGTGAGTGGGAGCACCCAAGCGCCTTCAGCTCGGTCCAGTCCCTGGGGTGAGTGAGTCAGCACAGCATCTAGTGCCGTAATCCATTCAGTGTCACGGGAGGGGACCCCTTTAAAATATAACCTTTATTAAATACAATTTTAAAACTTTAAATATGTTTTTTTAGGACCAGTAGCAAAGGACAAACAGACATGTATCAAGTGAGGCTGATGCAAGAAAATCCAGATGCATATACACTAGCGGTAGCTATGTACTATCTTGAGCACCTACAATAAAGGTGCTGACAATACCCTACAGAACTCTCCCCTTCACCTATGTAATAATGACTACGGTGCCAGTGTGAACTTGTTTCTGGCAACGTAAAAGAGATGATCAATATATATGTCTCCACCCCTCTAAAAGGGCAAAATCGTGAGTAACCACCCTGCCGGGTAAAAAACGGCAATGTGGGAGGATATTACTCGGCAATCGTATATAGAGACTGCAGGACTCATCATAGCTGTGAGGTGTTGCAATGCTTAAATAGGGGCATTGGAGGTCTGGGAGATAACCCCCTTGGTTTAGGAATACTCAGGACTGGGTATACCGACAAAAGTGTGGGGTCAGCATACAACACGACCTAAAGCGGTTTAACCCCTAGTCTGAGAAGCCAACTCCAAATGGAGATAAGGAAACGGTTTGAGTGACGAATCGAATTCTGGGTCAAACTCAAACATGGATATTGGGTTCAGTGAGTTGGACCAGCAAGTTGGTTCGCGAGAGGTTCAGATTTTTTTTAATTAGATATTTTTTATTGAACATTTCCAACTTTTCTTTTACATATTTCAAATATATTATCAGTCATCAGTGTAATAACTGTTTCCCCTCCTCCATCCCTCCCTCCCTCCCTCGGTCTCTCTCTTAACAATTGGTCCAGTATATATGAGTAGCTTAGGTTCAGTAAGTTCCATCTCGTGTTCTGGTTATGTTATAAACAAAGAGGGTTTTAAACGATAAATGTCCATTATAGTTCCATTGTTTTCTTTTCTCTCGTCGTCCAGATACAAATGCAGATTGCTCCTGCTCGGCCCGGGTTAGATGTCATAGTTACAGATGCTGGCCCACACGGCATTCCGTATCTCTCTCCGCCCGTGCACCTCCTATCCCACTATCTGTCCTAGATTTGCTCTGGTTTGAGCCTGTATTCATCTAAGCCATATATCGTAATATTTTTGGCTATTTTTGCGTTTAACATATATGTTTTTTTCCCATGGAAGTATTTGGGCAACTTTATTTTTAAATTCACCTATTGTGGGAGGGTCTTCATCCGGCCGGTGCTGCGCAATTGTTTTTCTTGCCATATATAGCAGTCTGGCTACCGCTAGCTTTTCATTTTCATCTAATGCTAAGTCGTGGATGTAGCCCAGGGGCTTTGGGCATCGCCACATCATATGGATTAGGTCTGCCGTGTGGGTCTTACATCTTGCGCACATAGGGGAAGTTCTTATTCCTATATTATGTAGAAAGGCTGGGGTCTGGTATACTCTGTATCAAGTATATTTGAGACAGCCTGTGCGACTCACTCAGAGACAAACTAGGTATCATTTGTGGGATTTCCTCCCAGTGCGACTCCTCAATAGGGCCAATGTCCTCTTCCCATTTTGCCTTGGACCGCACCGGGTTGCGCGCATTCACTGTGTCCTGCACATGACAGTATAGTTGCGTGGTTTTCCCAGCCGTAGTGTTTGCGGTTCCGATTATATTAGCCACTATATTTGTTGCTACCGTTATTTCCGTCATGGCCACCTCCGCCCGGAAGGCGTGTCTTAACCGCAGGTATTTATAAAATTCCTTATTTGATCATAGTCTTGTCTTGATTCCTCGAAGGTTCTCATCCCCCCTCCATCTAATATTTGTGTCATTCTTATAATTCCTTTATCTTCCCATTCCTGGAAATCCTGCAATTTATAAATTTCTGGGAAACATGGATTGTTCCATATTGGAGTGTATTGTGTGCAACTAGTTATTCCCAACATAGACCTAGTTTTCCACCATGTTTTGTGAATAAGTAGTAGCGTGGGGGTATTTTGACCATTTCTACTGAACATACCTCTCTCTAGAACTTTGAATAAGTGTGACCCGGCGATACATTCCTTCAGAATCCGGAAGCAAGCATCTTGTGCTTCCTCCGATTCCTAACCCCTAAAATGTTGTAATTGGGAGGCTATGAAATATGACAGGGGGTTGGGTACTGCCAATCCGCCCTTCTCTTTACTCAGCACTTCCAGTTTAATGCAGGGGACTTTTCCCCTCCATATAAGTTCTCTAAACATTCTGTTGATTTTATTTAAAAAAGGGCTGTGTTATCCAATGTGGGGAATTATGCAGCAAGTATAGTAGCTGCGGCATCCAGATCATTTTAATAAGATTTGTCCTCCCACCACTGACAATGGAAGTTTGCGCCACACATGACGTTTTTGTTTCCACCTGGTAATGAGTGGTTCTAGATTTATCCTCCCATATTCACTGACCTTTCTAGTGATGTTAACTCCTAGATATTTAAATGTCGCGGTGCATTTCATAGTTATTTCTTTATTAATAATTTGCAGTTCGGGGACATCCACTGGCATTATTAGTGATTTAGACCAATTGATCGTCAATCCTGAGAAGGATCCGAATTCTTTAATTGTCATCTCCAAAGACCCCCCTGCATCCTCTAGAAATAGGAGTATATCATCCGCATATTAAGCATTTTTTTCCCTCCATATTTCCTCTCCGGAAACCCGCTATTCCCGGTTGAGCCCGTATTTTACACACAAGTGGTTCGATTGCCAGTGCAAACAACAGTGGTGACAGCGGGCACCCCTGTCTTGTTCCCCTGTGTAGTGGGAACATATCAGAGAACCCCCATTGATGAACACATCCGCCCCCACGTTTGTGTATAGCAGTCTGACCATACGCAGGAACCCTGGGCCGCACACCATTTTTTCTAGTACTTTCCAAAGATATAACCATTCAACAGTGTCAAAAGCCTTAGCGGCATCTAGGGAGCATATTATTCTGTTTCCCTCGTTGTCTGTTGGAATTTGTAGGTTCAAATACAGTCTGCGTATGTTCGCTGCCGTGGACCTCGCCGGTATAAACCCGTTTTGGTCCGGATGTACAAGGGTGGATACCACTCTGGAAAGTCGATTTGCCAGGGCTTTTGCTATAATTTTAACATCTGTATTTAACAGTGAGATTGGCCTGTACGAGTCTATCAGCGGGGGGTCCTTACCCGATTTTAGTAGAATTGTTATTTTTGCTTTTTTCATAGATGGCGGTAGTTCTCCCTGCTCCTCTGCCTCCCCTATAGTGTCCAAAAGACGTGGTAACAAGATATCCGTGAACTGCTTATAATATTCTATAGGAAAACCGTCCTCCCCAGGGGCCTTGTTGTTTTGCATGCTTTTCACCGCTTCCTGCAGCTCCTCCAAATCTAGTGGAACGTCAAGGAAAGCTTTCTGCTCCTCCGAGAGTTTGCGTGTTGTTATTTCTGCCAGATAGTCCTCTATCTGCTCCGCAGATTTATTCAGTCTGGAGGAGTACAGGGAGCAGTAAAAATCCTTAGCAATCTCCCTAATTGAGGGCATATCCCTAGCAATACTATCCCGCGCATCTTTAAGTTCTAGAATGTACGTAGAACTATTCTGTGCCCGGGCTATTACCGCTAGCATATGTCCCGTACGCTCCCCCTCTTCATAGTAGGGCTGTTTTTGAAACCCTTCTTTGGTGGCCGCCGTCTCCAGCGTGTATGTATTTAACGCTTCTTGGGCCTCCTTCCAGGCCTGCAGCGCTGATGTAGTGCCTTCTTTCACAAATTTGTCTTCCGATTCTTTTAGCCCCTTTTGCAGTCTCTGTCCCCTTTCTTTATGGCTATTTTTTGCCTGAGTGATTTGCTGTATGAATACTCCCCTCATGTAGGCTTTCATGGCCTCCCAGCACACCGCCATATTTGTTGATCCTTTATTTAATTCAGAGTACTCCACCAGAGTGATTTTAGGGTTTTCTTTATTTAGTATATTTAACCAGTGGGGATTTAGTTTCCGCCTCTTACTGGTATAAATGTCATTATTGCAGTGCTGTATAACTAATCGTAGCAGGGAGCGGTCCGATATGACTCTAGGTAGATATTCAATGGATAACGTGTCCCCATACAGTTTAACATTACCCACTGCTAAATCTATTCTTGATAGGGATTGATATGTAGTTGACTGACATGAATATTGCTTGTCGTTAGGGTGTGTCGTTCTCCATATATCTAGCAATGACGTTTCCTCTAATAAACGTCCTAGCGACGTCATACTATTCTCTCCCGGGGTATTTTCCACGCGTAGTCTGACCTGCAAGGAGTTAATAACAGAGTTGAAGTCTCCGATTATAAGTACTGGAGCATCCGGTGTCTCTGCCGTAATTCCCAGCACTTGATGCATTACTGAGCTGTTATATGGGAGTGGTATATATATTGAGATGAGGACACAGGTATAGTTATATACCTTGCAATTTAAGCAGACAAACCGGCCCTCCGCGTCTATCTTCTGTGTGAAGCACTTAAACGGGATGTTTCTATGTATGATTATGCTGACGTCTCTGGAGTGTCTCGTATGAGTAGAGTGAAAGCTATGTCCCATTCCCGCTACTTTAAAGGTGTCTATAGTGTCTTTAGCTAAGTGGGTTTCTTGTAGACATATAATGGCTGGGCCCTGTTCTTTAATTACTTGCAATACCACTGACCGTTTCGCCGGGTCACCCATTCCTCTCACATTCCATGAGATGACTAATTTTGGTACTTATCCCCGTTGTGTATTATATTCCTCAGAGTTACATGTTCCAGGCATCCCCCGCCAGCCCCGCCTAAGTGAGCGAGTCGCACCAGGAGGATCCGTGTCTCCTTATCATGATCACGCTGGCTGTCATATATCACACATGCATTGTCTAAGTACTGCAGAACATCACGCTTATCTGAGATCAAACTATTACAACCCATCTGTAAATATCCTGGTCCACCCTCCCGCCTTTTATAACTTTTCCCTAGTAACACCATACATTCTAGCTGTACACACAGAATAACATTCCCCCCTCCTATCTCTGAACAAAAGTTATATTGCATATTAACTTCCCTTCTATACATAACTTTTCCAGAACTATCACAATATAAGAGGACTGGGAGGACTCCCCTTCTAGTTAAGTTAGCTCCCCACTATCAATGAAACCACAACAAACTGGCTGGCGTTTAATATGTGGGTAGGCCACAGCTTTATTAAAATTTTTCTTTTAACCAAAACTTTGTAACTCGTAGTCTTCCATGCCGCTTAAAACTGCTTTGAAAATTGTAAAGTTACCGCAAAAAAAACAGGCGTAAGAAAGCCCCATGATGGGCCTGAACAGCCCTTCCATCCATCGCTGGCATCGAAAGAAATTTACTGCCACGAAGGATGCAGCATATCCCTATGCTGCACTCCGCCCCCCACATGCCAGCCACAACGCCTCCTCCACCCCGTCCTGTAATCCTGACAAAAACGTGTCGGTGCCAATGTCGCTAAGGTGTACACCGCCACCTCTAAACATCCCTATCTCTCTCTTCTCTAACTCCTAGTGCCTAATTGCTACCCCCCCCCTATCGACTGAACAAACTTCGACATTTTAAAATTCACGTTCTTTCTCGCTCTTTCTATTGCTTGCATATCCCGTGCTTCCCTCCAAAACCTTCTGGCTACGATATCCGACCAGACTAAAATAACTTCGTTAAAAAACTTTTTGAATCGACATAGGTCCTCCTTCATTAGTGTTAACAACTCTCCAACTTTTACCTTTCCTAGATCGTTGTAGCCAATTACCAAATTAATGTGGATTTGTTATTCTAGCACATTTGTGTGTGTATCATGGCTATACAACACTTCCCAACAATCAGGAAGTGTTAGAGGAGGCAGCGTCAGCTTCTTCTTCCTATCCATGCAGTACTGGAATTACTTCATAGAGCACAAATTTGAATGTTTAGAAAGTTTATATTGACTATGTGCCAATTAGGTCATTTAGAAGAACTGCACATCACATGAGATGTAAGTAACTAACACTGCTTGCTTGAATTGAATGTCTGATGACAAATAGAAAAAGTGTTTTTTCGTGAAGGACCATCAAAAGATGCAATAGCCCTCCTAGCAGGAGGAGAGGTCCAGAGCAATTTAAATGCTACAATTGCCAGTAATTGGCTCATTCTCCTTGGAGTTGTCCACAAGGCTGCCTACAAGAGACTCAAGGTGACCTCGCTAGACTACGAGAAATTGACAATATAGATGTCCCACTTATCATACCAATCTTCTTGAGGGAGGAGAGTTAATCTGCTACAACTACTCTCGCTTTACCAGGAAGTGAACCCATCAGTTTTCTGGTGGACACCAGAGCAGCCAGACTAATCTTTAGAGCATCTGATGTACCAACATGGGATGAGATTGGGAGGCAAAGTAATGGAGTTACAGGAGCCATTGCCTCAGCTCTTGGTCTTCCTAATTATGAGATCCCCTTCACTCTACAATGGCATGTACAGTTTAGAATCCAGTTTCATTATTTCCACTGAATTCAGAAGAGGGGAAAACAGAAATAGAGATTGAACATCAAATGCATGACTGCTTAGCATTAACCCTTTCAAATCCACTGTCTGACGTCTAAAGGCATTCTGATTAAAGGCTGTACAGCTCCAATGTCGGAAGACGTCCGGCAGGGTATTCTTACTGTAGATTAAAAGGCCGCTCTGTTGTCGGGGGGCCTCTCCAGCATGTCACATACCGCAGTACTAGCTCTAGTCAGCAGATGGCACCATTGTATAATGGCAGGAGGAGAAAGCCCCCTAGGAAACCCTGAAACCAAAATTGGATTGCAAAGGGTTAATGGGAAGTAAAATATTGTTGAAATCTCCATTACTAATGCACATTTTGAGTTTTTCGTAGATGGCTCCAGGTACCATCAAAATTGGCAAGCAAAAACAGGTTATGCAGTGGTAACCAACAATGAGGTAATCATACAGAAACTACTCCCTCCTGGGAAGTCTGTGCAGGAGGCTGAGCTGATGGGACTTGCTGAAGCTTGTAGACTGGCTGAATGTAAGACTGTTAAAGGGGTTGTCCCGCGACAGCAAGTGGGGTTAAACACTTCTGTAAGGCCATATTAATGCACTTTGTAATATACAGCGTGCATTAAATATTGGCCATACAGAAATTATACACTTACCCCCTCCGGTGCTGGCGTTCCCGTCTCCATGGCGACGACCAAACTTCTTCTCTGGTCGCACAAACAGTCGCGCTTGCGCACTGAAGATTCCTCTTCTGGATGGTCCGGGCTCACGAGCTGCGTTCTGGCTCCTCCCTCTTCTCCGCGTCATCGCGTAGCTCCGCCCCCGTCATGTGGTGCCGATCAGCTAATGAGGTGGCTGTAATCGTCAGTGGAGCTCAGACTGGAGAAGAACATCCACGGTGCACCATGGGAGAAGACCCGCAGTGCACCATGGGAGAAGACCAGCGGTGCACCTTGGGAAATGACGGCGGACATCTTGGAAGAAGATTTTTATAACTTCATGAAACAGCTTCATGGTGAGTAGAAACGCTCTAAAAACCGATTTACATGGGTAGTTTGTGATGCTTGCTTAACATGTGGGACTGGGGTGTGAAACATTTTTCGTTTTGGCCGCGGGACAACCCCTTTAATGTCTACACCGACACAAGGTATGCCTTTGGAGTCGCATTCAATTTTGCACCTTTATAGCACAGTACGATGATGGTTTATCTTATGTAAGTATTCCTAAAAAGACCCTCTTTAAAAGAGCAGCAGATGATATATTCAGACCAAATGGTAAACCTCATGTAGTTTCTATAAACATGGTGAATAAGGTTCTTAGCACCCTGTTCATTGTTCCTATGTTTGTGCAAATGTGGAAGAAATTAGTGCAGGCAACAGATTATTTAGATCAGATATTTGCTGTGTTAGGACCGGTAAATCAGACAAAGTGGTACAGTCTCAGATAGTCACTAACCAACATGCAATAGTACTTGATTACATTACAGTTGCCCAGGGGAAAATGCGCCAAGTAATTGGACCAACCTGTTGCCACTATTTATGTAAGGATCGGCGGTTCGCGGGTCCCTCGTGCCCTCACCGCTGGTCCTGTCACACGGGCTGCTGCTGTGCGGCGCAGGGGGGCCCCGGTCCTCATCACTTCCCCTGGCCGCTGAGCTCCTCCTCGCCGCCGGGTTGCCAGGGACGCGGTGGGTGTTGCCCCGCGTCGCGTCCTTGGTATCATAGCAACCAGGCATGCGTCTCCTGTCCTGCCTCCTGCAGGGCTGGGGGCGGGTTCCCCAGTGCTGCTGGGTGCACTCAGCTGCTGTCAGGCTCCCCGCCCCAATCAGCTGCTGGGGCGGGAGCTCTGACAGCATTTAAACCTGCTGGTGTCTGCAGACCAGTGCCAGTGTTAGTTTGGTCTTCCTGCTACACCAGGGTACCTTGTATTTCTGACTCCTGATACTAACTCTCTGCCTTTTGACCTGACGTTGCCTTTGCCTGACCCCCTTATACCGCGTACCCTCTCATTGACGGCCCGGATAGTCTGACTCTCCTTGCTCTTGTTTGTTCCAGTGTCTGCCCGTTTGTTAGTCCCAGTGTTCCCCTTCCTTAGTGAGTGTAGGGACCGTCGTCCAGTTGTCGCCCTGGGGCTTAGCCCAGGGGGGCAAGTAGGTAGGGACAGGGGTTGCGGGTATTTTCAGGGACTTCCAGTTTCCCGGACCCCGAGTCCTGACAATTTAGACCCCAAAGGTAATATTCAGGTAAAATCAAACTTACTGGTGTGAGGGATTATAAGAACCAAAGTACCTCCATCTTGTCTTTTCATATTCAGTTACAGAGGCGGCTAGTAGACTGTCAAAGTTAATGGACAATACTAACCTGATTTTAACTAACATTCACATGATGATTCAGCATAGAAGCTTAAAACGTTTAGTCTGTGATTACAAGCAATGTACATCTGGTATCGTGTGCTAGACACTGGTTCCCGTAAGACTCAAGGACCTACTCTTATGGTAAGAATGTGTGGGAAAGTCTAGATTGTCAAGAACCCACATACATTATTTTGCTAAAACGCCTTCATTTCTTTGAAATAATATATAAGACTGAAGCTTCTGAAATAAACCAGAACATTTCTAGCATACAGCCTCTTGCTGTGTGTGATTTTCTCCAAGCCGACTTGATACCCTAATTTGGCAATCGGTAACATATTGGAAGAAAACCCTTAGCTTTTCGCCGACACTGGTAATTGAGGAAATTAGGAACAAATAGTTGATAGAACATGAACAAACACAAGACTTCTGGTGGAGCGATATATTCTTCATGTTCAATCCTGCCAATTGGTTTAAATCTATTGGGGTATGGATCATGGGAATCATACAAGCCATATTTCAAATACTGCTGTTGTGTGTAGTTTGGGTAATATTGTGACAGCTCTGTTGAAAGTTCAATAAAAAACATCAGAAAAAAGATACAAAGAATAAACCATTTATGTAGTATGATCCAATGGTGAATTAAAGCAATCCAATGGTTAGGGGGCATTCTGGTGGTGGACCGGGGTCTCCATATGAGAAAGTGAACCAGGCTTGTGAACAAACCAAAGGTTTGTGAACTCCCCTTCTTGTCTGGCTTTGACCTTCTCTAAGGAACATATAGTGTTCACTTCATTATACCATTCTAGAATGGAGGGAACTGTGCTGTCTCTCCACTATCTGGGATACCACATATGTTTAAAGCATGGTCCAATGTATAGTCTATATCATGGTGATCAGCCCCACTGATAACTAACCATAGAGATTTAAGGCCCGCACCGAGATTTAGTGTGCACATATTTTTCACATGCGTAATACATGGTGCCTAACGCCCATTGATTACTATTGAGCCAATCAAACCTGCATTTTTTTCACATGCGTATTACACACCTAATGCGCACCAATATAGTCTATGGAGATTGGTGCATACCACCGTGGAAAATTGCAGCATGCTGCGATTTAAGTCCTGCGAGCGGAGGATCGCTATGATTCTCTGCTCGTGGACAGCGTGCACTGCATTACCAGCGGCTGGATTATTGCCGCGAGTAACGCAATGCCAAATCGTCCGTGGAACAGGGGCCCTAAAAAGCAGCTCTGCCCTAGTAATAATGCTGCGTTTTTACTTTCGCCTTTGTGAGAGTAGCCTTAGTTTAGCATTGCAAGATGTAGTTTCTTCTCTTCCCAGTCCATACAACACTATGGGAGTTACAGAGGCGGCTAGTAGACTGTCAAAGTCGTTCATAGATAGTGACAATTAAATTAAACAATTCAGTAGATTTCTAGTGGTGAGAACCAATGGTTTTGTTATCTACGCCACGTTGGTATCGTGGCCTAATCTTTGATCCACCCAAAGCCGTCTTTTACCTCTAAAGGACCTTTCACACAGATGGAATTATTTCGCCGGGACGTACTGCGAGACGTAGGCAGCCGCTGCAGAGTTCGGCACCAAAGTCTGCAGGTCTAACAGCAGATCTTGATAAAGAATTGCAGGCAGATTTAAGACATTTTCAATTCTGCATCAAGATCCACGGGTTCAGAATTTACTGCGTCTTGTGGTACATCTTGTGGGCTAATTCTGCCTGTGTGAAGAGTCCCTTAAAGGGATTTACAGGAATTGAATAAAATGGCCTTTTCTCCAAGAGGTGACTGTGTGATACCAGAGTGATAATGGTCAGCACATGTATGATGCAGTGCAAGAAGATAACACTTTGCGCAAGATACATGAATGTGAATTTGCTGTTAACCCTTTCCAATCCACTGTCTAACGTCTGAAGACATTATGATTTAAGGCTGTACAGCTCTGATGTTGGAAGACGTCCGTCAGGGTTCTCTTACTGTATATTGCCAGGTTCTCTGCTGTCGGAGCCTATCCAACATGTCAACTCATGCAGTACTGGCTTTAGCCAGCAGATAGTGCTGTTGTATAACGGCAGAAAAAGAGTAAGCCCCCTAGGAAAAGCAGGATACAAATTGGATTGGAAAGGGTTAAATATCTATATTTACTGTACAATGATTTTACAAATTTAGTAGAGGAAAACTGAGATTTGCTATTTTTAGTGCAGGCTTTAGAAAGGTACATAAGAAACTTGTACTATGAAAATACCGGAATTTCCGCTTTATAAGACACACTTCTCTTCCCCTCAAAATGGGGGGGGGGGAGTCGCTGCGTCTTATAAAGCAAACGTGCCAAAATTCATCACATCGGCATTTGTTCACGCGATCGCACGTGCGATCACACTAACTGCATCGCGGTTGCGCAAATAAACTTGCGATCGAGCTAACAAATGTGTGATCAGTTAGCGTTTCTCTCTCCTCCCCACTGTTGCCCATATGTGCCCCTAATTGGTGGTGAACGTCGGCAGGAACTGCTGCTGCTTCTCCGTCTCCACCAATCGGCTTCCTACCTTCCTCCTGCCATACACAAGTGCCACTGTGACACGGAGCTCCGGTATTTCAGACCTCTGCTGCTCCTTCTGCTCCGGCGCCCGGCACTATCCCCGGGTGAATTGAAAATATTTTTTCCCTATTTTCCCCCTCTTATCATCCAGTGCGTCTCATAACGCTAAAAATACGATATACTGTGATTCTCCTACCTTTAATTCTGTGTTGCCCTTCAGTCGCTCCCTTAGAGACTGTAGCACAGGGGTCTCAGAGATAGGGATCCTCTCTTCCTTCGGAGGGATCGTGTCTTCTCTTTCTGTCTGACTCTCCGATGCATCTTCTCCAGATTTGCTTTTGGACCTGGACTTCACGAGTTTCTTTCGAGAACTCTTTGTGCTTGATCTTGCAGCCCCGCTCTTACTGCTCTCATTCAGAGAACGTTGGGTTTCTCTTAAGAAGAAAAACATTATTTTGCTGTCTTCCTCCTTCTACAAGTTGTGTCTTTCTGTCCATATACTAGACATCCACAGAACCAGACTTCATACTACCCAAATGTTCTTTTGCCGTCTGAAGTATCACATTTCAGAAGTTGAAACCTCCACATTTATTATGTATGTTGCAGAGTAATTACCAAATCAACAACTGATTGTCACAGTATGAGGTCCTACATTAGTTTAATAGTCTCCTGTCACACAGCCATCCCTACCAAAATCAGCTACTGATACATTATTGAAAATGTGAATTCTAGTCCTACACTCAGTCTGTAGGGTGAAATCCCATAAACTGAGTTTTCCTTAAAGGGGTTGTCTCGCGAAATCAAGTGGGTCTATACACTTCTGTATGGCCATATTAATGCACTTTGTAATGTACATTGTGCATTAATTATGAGCCATACAGAAGTTATTCACTTACCTGTTCCGTTGCTAGCGTCCTCGTCTCCATGGTTCCGTCTAAATTCGCTGGCAGCTTGCTTTTTTAGACGCACTTGCGCAGTCCGGTCTTCTCCTTTCAGCACGAGCCGCTTCAGTGTGCTCGCCGCTACAGCTCTTCTGCGCATGCGCAGACGAGCTGTCACTGCTCGGGAGCGCGCTGGAGCGGCCATTCTGTACCATCCTCTGTTAGAGGAAGGTGCAGAGCCGCCCAGCTGTCCCGCCAAGCCCCCCAGCTGTCCCGCCGTCCTGCCGTCCTGCCGCCCAGGTAAGTGATGGGCCGGGGGGGGGGGGGGCTGCCGCTGTGATGGGGGGGCTGTCGCTTTGATGGGGGGGCTGTCGCTGCGCCGGGGGGGGGGGCTGCCGCTGTGATGGGGGGGCTGTCGCTTTGATAAGGGGGCTGTCGCTGTGCCTGGGGGGGGGGGCTGCTGCTGTGATGGGGGGGCTGTCGCTGTCTGGGGGGGCTGCCGCTGTGATGGGGGGGTTGTCGCTTTGATGGGGGGGCTGTCGCTGCGCTGGGGGGGGGCTGCACCGGGGGGGCTGCCGCTGTGATGGGGGGGCTGTCGCTTTGATGGGGGGGCTGTCGCTGTGCCGGGGGGGGGGCTGCCGCTGTGATGGGGGGGCTGTCGCTGTGCCGGGGGGGCTGCCGCTGTGATGGGGGGGCTGTCGCTTTGATGGGGGGGCTGTTGCTGCGCCGGGGGGGGCTGCCGCTGTGATGGGGGGGCTGTCGCTTTGATGGGGGGGCTGTCGCTGTGCCAGGGGGGGGGCTGCCGCTGTGATGGGGGGGCTGTCGCTTTGATGGGGGGGCTGTCGCTGTGCCGGGGGGGGGCTGCCGCTGTGATGGGGGGGCTGTCGCTGTGATGGGGGGGCTGCCGCTGTGATGGGGGGGCTGTCGCTGTGATGCGGGGGCTGCCGCTGTGCCGGGGGGGGGGCTGCGCCGGTTACCTGCTGCCTGGCGGTGGGTGACTGTGTGCCGTGGTCGGCCGCGTTCAATCCCGGGGTCCGGTCGGCGGCTGCGGGGCGTCTGGTTGTCAGGGAGACACAGCTGGTAGCGTCTCGGGAGCGCGCACGTCGGGCTACAGCAAGCGATGGGAAAAGAGCTGGCGGCAATCTTGGGAAAATTTTTATAAGTTGCTGAAACGCTGGAACTGTAAGTACAAACCAGCTAGAAAAGTCATTTACAGGGGGGCTTAGTAATGTATGCTTAATTAGGGGGACTGGGCAAAAAAAAAAATTCAGTGCTTCCTCGAGACAACCCCTTTAATTATAGAATAACCATGGTAGTTAAAAGATCGTGTATCTCTTCAATTATGAAGAGGAAACAAGCCTCAGCCTCTGACAAGTAATAGATAAGGAGCCCTAGCTGAGAAATCTTTCCTGGGTTTCAGCAAAGAATCAGCTGTCATTCGATGGTCTAAATGTTTCTGTGGGCCACAAAGTCACCGTATTCTATAGTAAAGAAACAGAAAGTCTATTAAAATAGTTATAGACCAATTATAATTCCAAAGATGGAGTGTTTAAATGTAAACACAAAAACAACATGATTAGGAGATCGGTGACACCCCGCAGAACAAATATGGACAGCACTGTGTTACGTGGGTTAAATGGCCACAGCAGCCCTTTACTGTCATTACTAATTAAGCCACATATAATAACAATACATAACAGTAAGATATTGAAATAGGTAATTCGAGGACATTAGTTTTGTTCAAAAACTTCTTCAGCCTAACAGAATGGATACTCACCCTTCCAGGCTCCCCGCTGCAGGCAGAGCAACTAAATCCGTACATGTCTGGCTAATGGCCCTACATGCTCCCGCTGGCATTTGAATGATAATCATCCCGTGTAAATGCATGCAATGACTAAACGAGAATTGTTCATTTGTTCAGTTTCTGCATGCAGAAAACTGAGCGACATGCCACTCAGTGTTAGCAGCAGTCGGTCACTTCTGAATGAGTGTCTGCTTACTGTGAATGGAGGCTGGCAGGAGGAGAATGCTCCCCGGCCCACTCTGCATCCATTCCAGCAGCACTGTGAGTGATGCCAACGATACTCGCTCCTGTGTAACAGCACCACTGGGGCGAGTATCCGCATTGCTTGCCCGACGTGGGCCATCACCGAGAGATTTAACCCCTTAATGACACGGCCTATTTTGGTGTTGAGGACCAAGCGATTTTTGGTATTTTTCCATCTCCATTTTTCAAAAGCCATAACGTTTTTATTTTTCCGTCGACGCGGCCGTATAAGGGCTTGTTTTTTGCGTGGCAAGCTGTAGTTTTTATCGGTGCCACTTTTGGGTACATAGACTATATTGTAAAACTTTTATTATTTTTTTTATGATAACAGGGAGAGAAAACTACTCAAATGTGCCGTAGATTTTTTTTTTACAGCGTTAACCATGCAGCATAAATGACACACTGAATTTTTTCTGTACGGTTACAACGATACCAAAATTCTTATATTTTTTTTTAGGTTTTTACACTTTTTTGCAATAAAAACCCTTTTTTTTGGAAATCTTTTTTTTTCTCTATAGCTGCATTCAAAGTCCTGTAACTTTTTTATTTGTTTATGTACGGAGCTCTATAAGGGCTTATTTTTTGCGAGACCAGCTGTAGTTTTTATTGGTACCATTGGGGAATGTACGGCTTTTTTGATCAATTTTATTGCATTTTTTGTCTCTGTTTTTTAGCGTTTTTTTTAACGCTTTTCGCCGTACAAAATAAAAAGCTTGTTCAACTTTTTGTACACGTCGTTACGGACGCGTGAATACCAAATATGTGGGGTTTAATTATTTTTTTTTACCTTTTTTTTATGCTAATATGAGAAAAAGCACAAAAAAAGGTTTTTTTTAACTTTTTAAAAAAATTTTCTTTTTATTTTTTTACACAATAGGAGTCCCTCTGAGGGACTTGCAGCACTGTACCTATGATCGCTGTGATAAGGCATGGCAGAGCTACTGCTCTGCCATGCCTTATCGCTTATACAGCGATCATAGGCATTGGCAACACAGGACGCCACTGTCTGGCGCCCTGTTGCCATGGCGACAGGCCGGGCTCTCGCGATAACATCATGAGAGCCGGCCGGAGACACAGAGGGAGCGCGCTACTTAGATCGCGGCAGGGAAGAGGTTAACAGCGGGGGGCTGACAGCCGGCTCCCGCTGCGGGATAGCGTGAGGTCAGTCATGATCTCGCGCTATCCCGATGACGTACCGGTACGTCATTTTGCGCAAAGTACCTGCCTTCCATGACGTACTAGTACGTCATATAGCGGGAAGGGGTTAGAGACTATCTTGCTTCAGCTACCTTTGTGGCCGTCAGTGACAGCAGCCCTCTAGCTCACCTGAACACTGCCAAATTGGGTGCCTTAGAGCAATGGTGTGTCTCCCGTCTTGCCAATTTCCACTTCACAATCAAGTTCTGCGCTGGACTGGTCTGACTGATGGGACTGCCAAATCGTCCAATCTGTCCAGGATCACCACGGAGGTCCTGGACAGCAATGTAAACTTTAGAGCAATCCTGTGTGCAGCAGCCCATAAATCACTCGGACAGACGCTGAGAAACTGGTTGTTTGCCCAAACCTGATGTTCATTCAAGTCAGCCCTGCTTTCTACCGGAGAGCACTGCAGCCACAGATCTTCAGAAATGTAAAGAATCTTCATAGAAGTACTAAAGAACACTCGAGCACAGTGTTTCAGGAATGGCAAAACTGTTAGTGGGGTTTATAAAGGATATTTTCCTGTCAGTTCATTCTATATAGCTCTTCCTTAGCTCAGGTGCTGCCCCGTCAAAGTTTGCTTATCCATGTATAAAGTATTGAACAATATATATGCAAGTTCTATATGCAATTTCTGGTACATACGAATAATGCAGACAACCATAAGCCTGAAAGTAAATGGCGTGCTTGTCATTTACCTACATAGTGTGTTAGTTTTATTTCGCTACCAAACGCTCTTAATCCAGGCACTGGCGTCACGATTACCTAATTCCATTAGTCGTCCAGAACCTGTTATATACCTTCAACGGTGCACAAGATTACAAAGAGCATGCTGCACTTATTGCCACCGTGACACGGCTCCTCAGCCACATCTTAGAAACCGCACAGAGAGTGTAGGCCTCTTCCCGCTTGTTGTACCTCCACCTGGCAGTCCCAGACTGTAAGACACGCAGGTGTGAATTAATTTGATAAGAGTACCACTGCACTAGGCCTTGTCACAAGAACATGCATACTCAACTCACGGTCTCGCTCTTTTTTGGGGGCTCACTCCTCTAGCAGCATTTCTGGTGGTGTGCGGGAAATCTCTTTTCTTCCTCCATCTTCAGCACATGAGGGCTGAAGGTGCCCCCATGCGCCTCTGTACTTTCTTAACTCCAGAAGAAGATGGACTCCCTTTCCCGCTCTCATTGCACTCACATTTATACCTTCTCTCACCCCACGTGACAGGACAGAATTGATACTTTTGCAGACAGTCAGCTCATGCATTGCAGACATTAAAGGGGTTGTCCCGCGCCGAAACGGGTTTTTTTTTTTTCAACCCCCCCCCCGTTCGGCGCGAGACAACCCCGATGCAGGGAAGTAAAGAAAGTTTACCGGAGCGCTTACCTTAATCCCCGCGCTCCATAGTAACATAGTAACATAGTAACACGGAGCTACACGGAGCCGCTCTCTGGCACGAGCGGCTCCATAGAAGACTGCTGAAGACCCGGACTGCGCAAGCGCGGCTAATTTGGCCATCGGAGGCCAAAAATTAGTCGGCACCATGGAGACGAGGACGCCAGCAACGGAGCAGGTAAGTAAAAAACTTTTTATAACTTCTGTATGGCTCATAATTAATGCACAATGTATATTACAAAGTGCATTATTATGGCCATACAGAAGTGTATAGACCCACTTGCTGCCTCGGGACAACCCCTTTAACCCATCACACGCTGCAGCTGTACAATACACAAAACAGAATGACAAGACAGTTTTGCACAGAGCATCAACATAAGACATTACATGTATGACATTATGGAGGGGGCCAAAAAAGCATGTACTGGGCCACTACACCGGGATGAAACATAGCTCTGATATCGGTGGTTTAACCCTTTAGGTGCTGCTGTCAATGCAGGTAGCAGCATCTAGAGGGTTTGGAGAGGAAAGATGCTGATTATTGCTATGGCAACCAGAGGTTAAATCATGACCTCCAGCACTTCTATATATAGAGGTCTGTGAAGTTAGTTCTTCACTGACAGTAATAGACCTTACTGTCAGTGAAGAAAATGACAGTTTGTAATAATGCACTGCACTACATATGTAGTGCAGCACATTATCTAAGCAATGTGCATCTTCAAGTCCCTTTGTGGCATGAGCAAAAGTGGTTAAGAAACAGTGATAAAAAATGTTTTATGCATAAAAAATTATTGAAAAAAAAAAGGAAAAATCGTAATTTTTTTCCAATAAAACATCTTTCTCGCTTGTGTCATTGGGGGACACAACTTGACCATGGGTATACAGCAACTGCTGATTGGAGATGGACACTAAGTAGCAAACAAGTTGGCTCCTCCCACTTCTTATATACCCCCTATCTCAGGCGGTGGCGGAGCTGTCCAGGGCCTCCGTGGTGATCCTGGACAAATTGCACCAATTAGTAGTACCGTCGGTCAGACCAGTCTCCAACAAGGAGGGCTCTCAGTGGTGGGGCCCATCATGCAGGAGACCACCTAAGAGACACTGACGCTCTCTGTCAAGGCAATCCTTGGGCTTTCCAGCTTCATCCTCGCGATCCATGCTGGACGGTTCCTCAGTGGTACCGTGTTTCCCTAAAAATAAGACCTTGTCTTATATTAATTTTTGCCCCAAAAGAAACACTAGGTTTTATTTTCAGGGGATGTCTTATTATACTTACCTAGTAGGCTTGGTCCAGGTCCCTCCCGCTGCTCTCCGGAGGTCTGAAGCGCTTCTTGCAGTCCTTGGTTGCCCACAGAAAATCACTTCCTGGTTACGGGATTCATAAATCCCATCTCCAGGAAACGATGGCTCTGACTGGTTCTCGAGCGCTGCTCAGCCAATCAATGCAGCGCTCGATGAACCAATGTGATGACTATGATTGGTTCATCAAACGCTGCACTGATTGCCTTAGCAGCGAAAGAGTCTATTATTGTGTTTGGAGGAGCTATTTATGTTGGTGTGAAAGCCATAGCATGCACCCTTTTAATTTTTCTTTGTCTCACCTCAACAGCTGAGACAGATGTACGTACTGTTTTTTTTGCACACTATTCCTCCTTTTCGGTCTCCCGTTCCTCCATGGGACCTTAATCTCATGTTGGAAGCATTGCAATCACATCCATTTGAACCATTGGAGTCAATATCCATGCGCCTTTTGACCCTCAAGGTAACCCTGTTGGTAGCTGTCAGCTCTTTACGTCGAGTTTATGAACTTGCAGCCCTGTCCGCGGAGCCTCCTTTCACTGTTCTGCACCAGGACAAGGTGGTGGTTTGCCTTTTTGTGGAAGGTAGTCTCAGACTTCCACCTTAATCAGGATATTGTGCTATCGTCTTTTTTCCTCAATGCGGTTCTTCCAGAAGAACAAGCCCTGCATAAGTTAGATCTAGTGCGGGCGCTGCGGATTTACCTGTCCAGGACGGTTACCCTGGGGCATTCTGGATCTCTTTTTGTGGCACCAGATGACCAAAGGTGAGACCCCGCCTTTTCCCATCATGACACACTCCACTCGAGCACTGGGTGCCTCGTGGACAATGCAAAATGGGTCCTCTGCTGCCATGCTTTGTAAGACGGTGACATGGTCATCGCTACACACTTTTTCAAAATTTTACCACGTGCAAACCTTTGCGTCTGCTGATGCTACTCTTGGCCGCACGATTTTGCAAATGGCTAGGGACCGTTCTCAGAGTTTTTGAGTGTTTTTTCCCACCCCAGGGGACAGCTCTAGGACGTCCCATGGTCAAGCTGTTTCCCTCAATGATACGAACGAGAAACCTAGATTTTTTTGTACTCTTCATAAAATCTCTTTCTCTTTCAATGGGGGACACAGCACCCACCCGATGAGGGTCCTGTCTACTTTGTTTTTAGTTCTTTCCCCGGACAGGGGTTTTCTCTTTGTTGTCACACAGGCACCTTTCTAAAGTGGTTTATGTGCTACCATATTATATCATGCCCTACCAGGACGCTCCTTCTGCTTGCGTATAAAATTATTAGCTGAGTGCCTGCAGGGGATATATACCAAATGGGAGGAGCCAACTTGTTTGCTACTTAGTGTCCATCTCCAATTGGCAGTTGCTGCATACCCATGGTCAAGCTGTGTCCCCAAATGAGTGAAATGAGAAAGAGATTTTATGGTGAGTACAAAAAATCTAGGTTTTACTATGGTAAAAATGTAAAAAAGAAACCCATCCCATACAGTGTACACACAAAAAAAGAGATCAAAAAGCCATATGCACCCCAGAATGTTACAAATGAAAACTATAACTCACCCTGCAAAAAACAAGCCCTCACGCAGTAATAAAAGTTCCAGCTCTGTTTGTGGAAAAGTAGTATTATCTTTAAAAAACTATATAAATTTGGTATCGCCATAAGACGCACAGAATAAGGCCGGTCTCACACGAGCGATAAAATTGCGTGAGATTTGTGTGTTGCGAGGCGCACAAATATGTACACCTTTCTTTTGAATGGGGTCATACACATGATTGATGTTTTACTGCATGGTACCGCGATGTGATGCGGGAATCAAATCGCAGCATGTTTTATCTTGCTGTGTGCTCTCCCATCACAGCACCCATTGTTTTTAATGGGGCCAGCAGCAGCATTGCCGACCCCATTGAAAGCAATGGGAGAAACTCCACGATCCTCTGCCGTGGCTGTGACAGCTGCACTGAAGGATCTCTGCATCCCTGAAGTGATGCGAAGCTGTTTTGCCATGAAATCGTCATGCATCGATTGGGAGCACGTTATGGGGCAGGATTCACGGCCCCATATCACGCTCGCCCATGTAATGTTAGCCTAAGGAAAACATCTCCTTTATAGTGCGTAGTGAATATTGTACAAAAAAAGAACTAATGCCAGAATTTTAGTTTTTGATCACTGTATCTCCCAAAAACAACATAATAAGAGGTCAGAAATTTCACCTTTAACCACAGGCGTAACTTGAAGCTCATGGGCCCCAATGCAAAACCTGTAACAGGGCCCCCAACTATAATGCTTTATTCATAGTACTGGGCTCCCTATATGGAGAGGAGAGGCCTTATGGGCCCCCTGAAGCTCCTGGGCCCGGGTGCAACCGCATCCCCTGCACCCTCTATAGTTACGCCCCTGCCTTTAACCCCAAAAGGGGTTCCAATGAACACATCAACTCGTCCCACAAAAAAACAAGTCTCCACACAGCTTACATATGCCCCCACATTAATAATTGACTAGTAAAGGGTGAGACTGGATGGAGACCCAAGAGGATGCTGCCTAGCGAGCTTAGGGAATCGGGACCTCTTAAGAGTGAAAGGAGTGGCGGCTGGCGAGCCAAAATGGGTGAAGAAAGCAGGCAGAGCAGCATGACAAGGAGTAGAGCTGTGAAAGACGGACCAAATAGTCTTGTGTCCCACGGGACACATAATTCTTCATCCCACTGGAGAGCGGAGGAGCGCTGGAACTGCTAGATAGCATTAGGTAAGAGGGCTTCACCCTGTGCCCCGCTCTCTGGTCACAGGCAGCTACAAAAAATGGAACGGAGAGAAGAGAGGAGAGGAGAAGAACTACTGCTCTGCCCCTGTTACAAGAACCCCCGCCATATTGGAAACCCAGCCCACATGCAAAGAGAGCTTTGGATGTCAGAACAGCAGCTCAGGATCTGAGGGCAATAGCCCAGAAAAGAACTACAAAGCTACATGATCTAATGCAAGAGCGCCATAAACTAATGAATGACTGTTTGGTGCATCGAGCGTTGGGTCTGATTGGCTGAGCCACTGCTCAAGAACCAATCAGAGCAAACTTTTGCTGGAGGAGGGGTTTTCAATCCCCGTTACCAACAATAGATGCTTTGTTGGGACTGACAACTGCACAGGAAGGTTGCAGGAGCACCGGAGAGCAGCGGGAGGGACCTGGACGGCGCCTGCTAGGTGAGTATTACTTTTTTTATTTTCAACCTGACAATGCTGCTGAAACCGCGTTGAAATACGCAGCGTTTCTGCAAATGCCTGCGTGAGTGAGGCCTACTACACAGCTAATAAATGCAGTAAATTCAAGGCGAACAGGGTTAAACAAGGAAGAGTAAAATTTAGGAAACCTTTCCTGAAGGAAGCAGACACCCCACATAAAATAAGGAACCCTCAAGATATTGCAGAATCCTTTAAAACGTATGTTACTTTAGAGAAGATGTCTCAACTCCCCAACCTATTGTAGATGGAATTGAGACGTTCCTATCCTCTATCCACTTACCGACTTCGGGCCAGGAACAATTGGAGTTCCTTAAGGGCTCATACCCACAGAATACTGAAGAGAAGTCCTTTATGGCACCCCCCCCCAAAGACCCCATACTCACCTCCGGGATCCGCTGTGCGAGTTCCGCGTGACGTTCCAGCGCGCATGCGCAGTACAGCGCTTGACGCGCCGGCAGTGTCATATGATGCGGCCGGCAGGGCACATATTAACGCTATACTACCGCTAGCGTATAGCGTGGCGGCCGGCTTCTATTGACTACAAGTGAAGCCGGCTGAGCGTATTCCCGTGGCAAATAGGACATGCCACTTGTTATTTCATGTTGCGGAATTCCGCAGCATGAACATTCAGGTATTAGGTTCAATAGAACCTAATAGCTGCGGTGTAACGCCGTGAATTTCCATCGTGTTAACGTGGCGGAAATCCAGCCGTAGGCATTAGCCCTAACTCACCTATTACAATACGAGAAGTTTTAAATGACAAACACAACTCTTATGGCTGGTTTACATGGGCTGATGATTGCTCTGAGGGCTCTTATCTGCAATCAGCTCCTTTGTTCTCCAGCGGGAAACAATGCTATCAGCACTAGCCATGGAGAACTGCTGATAAGGCTGAACAACGCTTTTTAGGTTGCACTAAATTTAACGATCAGCTAGCAGTGCCTGAAAAGCGCATGATGGGCGCACATTTAGACGCAACGATTATTGCTAAAACGATTGCCTTTTAACAATTTTTTTATTGATCATTGCTCCGTGTAAATGGGCCTTGAAGCTGGGGTCTGAAATATTCCACGGGACTGAAATCCAGTGGAATAACCGCACGGAAATATAGCAAGATTTTTGTGGAAGAAATGCAGCTTCAAAACCCGCGGCCCTTCGCCGTGGATTTTTGAGCGGCTTCGCCGCCTGCATTCCGCTGTGACCATCTCTCTCAATAGAGAGGAGAGAAGCCGCCGTGGAAACGGGGACAGAATTGACATGCTGCACCTTTGAATTCTGCGCGGCATGTCAATTTCAGCATGGCTTGGCCGCAACGGATCAGATTTTTGCAAATCTCGTCCACTTTGCTGGCTAATCCCGGGATAAAATGCTGCGAGCAGAATTTCTGTGCAGAAAGTCTGCACAGAAATTCTGCCCCGTGTGAACCTAGCGTGATGGCGTTTTTTTAATGCGATTGTCAATGGGACTTTCTAATGTTAAAAACACATCGAAAGTTTGTGCTTTGCGATTTTCGCCTGATGCGACAGTCATTAAAAAATCCGATTATGAAACCAACGGTTTTCTTCCCATCTGCGATGTTTTCACTGATGCAATGTTGAGAGAACAAAAAATCGCAGCGCCCTCTATCTTTCAGTGATGTGCAATTTTTTAAAAATCTCCCCTCTCTCCCTACGAAGCCTGCTTTGTATCGCATCACAATGCAACAAACATGCCTTGTACTTTTAACATTAGAAAAAAACGGGCAATTTTATCAGGTGATTGTATCGCGAGCAGCAGAGATGCGGAAAAAAAAGCATCGCTAGCGTTAACAGTCAGTTAGGTGTTAATTACATAAAACATAGAGACGGCAGTAAAATGTCCAGTCTTCATTGCCTTTGTCCCTCTTGCTTGTGAGAGCAGCGTGGATTCGTCCTGGCAACATGCTTTCCCGCGGTGAGCAGATGTCTTTGTGGCCATGGTTGATCTATGTAACATTTTTTGCATGTTCTGCGCTAACGGAGGGGGAGAGCCCCCCCAGAAAAAAGGAGGTACTGGGTGCACCCTTTAGTGTCGCAGCGATACGAAAAGGGGCAGTTCCAAGCCCTATATACTGATCTTCGCGCACACCCGGAGAACTTTGCTTCCTTCACTCGTATGTCCGTGGCTGCGTTTGATAAATTGTTGGAGCAGTTGCGATCTGGCTTGACCTTCACCAACACCAATATGAGGAAGAGTATTTCACCTGAAGAACTCCTGCTGGTCACCCTGCGGTAAGTTCCAGCTGTTTTCCATGCTGTTACCTTTTTTAACTCTATATATCCGTAGACTATTGTACATTTTTCCGAAAGTGTCCAAACATATGCGTAGCTTTCTATTATTCTTGTTCCTCTTGTTTTACATTAAATGCTTTTCCTCTAGGCAAAGTCTAATGAGTGTGTGATCCTTTGTTCTGTGTCTTGCTTTTCCGTTCGTTCTTTCTGAATGCGTATTGTAGCTGTTTGTTCCCAAATTCACTTTTCCCTAAAGTAGTTTTCCCTTAGAGAATGAATAATTCTCTGTCTTTTCCCTGCATTTTTCCCCTTTATAGCTTCTCCCTTTTGACAGTTTTGAATGTGACAAAAATTTGTTTATGTTTTTTTGTCGTTTCAGATTCCTTGCCACCGGGAACTCGTTTGCATCATTGCACTTCGAGTTCCAGTTAGGGGAAAGCACCATCAGTGGAATCGTCAGGAGGACCTACTACCTCATTTGGGTGTGGCAGAGGGGGTCTGTCATGTCTCCCCTCTCCACAGAAGAATGGCTAAACATAGCTGCCGGTTTTGAAACATCAGCACAGTTCCCGAACTGCATCGGGGCCCTGGATGGTAAGCACATCCGTGTAAAGAAGCCGCCGGACTCAGCGTCGCGACATTTTAACTACAAACAGTACTGTTCAGTAGTCCTGTTGGCATTAGCCGACAGCAACTACAAATTTGTACTGGTTGATATCAGGGCCTATGGAAGTACTATGGATGCTCGCATCTTCAGGACTTCCAGAATGGGCCAGCAGCTTCTTTCCAACCAGCTGGCCCTGCCAGAGCCACGGTTGCTCCCTGGTTCTTCAGGTCCTACAGCCCCACTCGTAATTGTCGCGGATGAGGCGTTTGGCCTGTCAATCTATGTTCTGCGCCCATTTCCCCACCGAGGGTTGGACACCAGAAGGAGAGTCTTTAACTATCGACTCACGCGTGCACAATTTTTGATCAATGATGCGGGTTGGACGTTTGTGGATGATCTAATGCCAGCAACCACACTAGTTGCTGACATAGATCAGAACCAAGCAAATAGGCAGGCATCCTCGGGACTTCAGGTTACAGACCGCCTTGCGGACTACTTCCTGATGCCGCAGGGAGAAGTGCTGTGGCAGCAGGCCTCTATTCATGAAGCCTGAGTTTCATGACTTTCTAAACCTTTTTTTCACGGCTGCCAAATTTTTTTTAGTTAGTTTTTTTTTTTGCTTTTTTAGTTAAGGACTCGTAAGAGAATGAGGATCCTTGACGTGGATTGTGAGCTTACATAATATGGGTCAAATTGGCGGACTACTATGTCTGTCTGTTACCTCTGCCCAAATTATCAACCAATACCTCATTACCCTTTTTATTTTGCTCACCCATCCAATTTCCCTGTAGTCTTAATTTCTGTGGCAGCGTATATTTGGTACCACGGCTCCTTTTTTTTTTTTTAAAGCAACGCCATAACCTTTTTTTTTTAAATTTATGATTTCCTAAATCCCAACATTTAACCAGATAGTCCATTGCTAGCAGTCTGGGTACCAATGTAAGCTTTTTCAAACAATTAACATCCTTAATTGCTCTGCTTTTAGGATACTTTTAAGCAAGGCCAATTTAGACACAACGATCATCATTCAAAAGATGTATGTTGAGTGGCAATCGTTGTGTCATTTACAGAGCAAGGTGAACGCTTAACACATTGATCGATCACCTTGAGCTCTGAGCGGAGGATGGCCACGGTTGTCTTCTGCATCCAGCTGTTCTCTGCACGAAGCACCCAGCTGTTACACAGGTATGGAGTATGGGGTATGGAGAACACAAATGGACCGCTCTGCTCTTTATACCCAGCCTGGGATCAGGGAGCGGGATATAGCTGAAACAATAGTATCAGCTCTGTCCCGCTGTGAATCCCTTATAAGGCTCATCGTTGTCTTTCAGCATGCTGAAGCTCTTGAGCGATAATCGTTGTGCGCACTACACGTCAAGATGATCGCTCAAACATTGAGTGATCACCATGCGCTTCGAGCGGGGAATGCAGAAGACGAGCGGGGCCACTTGCCTTCTGCATCCAGCTGTTATCTGCTTGGAGCGCCCGGCTGGTATGCAGTTGAGCACTCCCAGAGGAGGATGCAGATGACAAGTGAGGGGCCGCTTGATCTCTGCATCCAGCTGTAGCCCGCTTGGAGTGCCCAGCTGTCATACAGCCGAGCGCTCCTAGTGGAGGTTTCGGAAGTCAAGCGTGGTGGCCATGGTTGTCTTCTGCATCCAGCTGTTCTCTTCACGGAACACCTGGCTGTTATACAGCCGAGCTCTCCGTGCGGGGTATGGAGAACACAGACAGACCGCTCTGCTCTTCATACCCAGCCTGACATGAAACAATAGTATCAGCTGTATCCCGTTGTGAATCCCTGATAAGGCTCATCGTTGTTCTTCAGCATGCTGAAAGAGAACGATCAGCGACGGCATAACGAAAACTGCACGATGTCAGTGCAGTTACACACAACGATTATGGCTCAACAGACGACTTATGAGCGAATTTTGAGCGATAACCGTTGTGTCCAAATGGGCATTAAAACATAACGATTATCGCTCAAAAGACCGCTTTTGAGTAATGGGCAGACACTCGTCTGCCCATTAGATTTCCTAAAAAGTAAAGACACAGACAAGAAAATGCAAACAAATATAAATCATTAATTATAAAAATAAAGCACTTCTAAGACATTGTGCAAAGCAGTTGTTTTCTAATCGTTATTACAATAAAACATTTCCAAGAAATAGTACAAAAAACTTTAAAAAAAAATAATTATAAGAATAAAACAATTTTAAGAAATAGTACAAAAAAACTTTTTTTTTAAGAAATAAAACAATAAAACAGTTACAAAATAGTGCGAAACTGTCGCAATAATTATAACCAATTATATAATTGTAAAACGCTTTTTAGAAAATGCTCAATTTAATTTTTTTTTTTAGTAACAAAACAGTTACTTGGAAAAGCAATCAATGCAATTACTGGTTTTGAAACTGGTTTCCTCCTTCCTCCCTCTGGGTATTACCTTGCATACCAGCTTGGTCCGACCCATGATCAGCGGTGCCCAATGATTGTGAAAAGGCATGCCCAGCATGCTGGTGTGGTGGCACTGCAGGGGTATAATGATGGCCGATGGCATTCAGCGCATCCATGTATAGACCACTAAAATGGTAGGTCCGTGCAGGTAGCAAGGGTTGTGGTGGTGGCGGTGGCTGTGAATGTGCGAAGCCAGACACTTTGCCCTGTATAAGGCAGTGTCGGTAAACATCCAACCATGCCTCAAGCTCAGAAAGGCTGTTGGGTGGTGTCGCCCTTTCAAGGATATATAATATGAGGCTCTGACTTTGCAATTGATGGTCCTCAGGCACCCTGCGCAGCAGAGTTGCCACATGTTGACCAAAACTGTCAGATGGGTCATGAGCATCGTGGTGGCGCTGCAGGGTGCTGAGGACCTCTCTTTGCATGTCAACCTGGATTTGAAGACTTGTCAGAGCATCGGTTCTGGCCCGTCTTCGCTGGGTCATTGCGGCTGCCAATGTTGCAGGAAGCTGTGACGTAGGCGCAGGAGTGGCGCTTGTAGATGCAATCTCCTCTGATAGTGGTTGGGATTCGTCCACTGCGCCTGCAGGTTCCTCCTCCGCTTCTGTTGCTTTTCCCAGATTGTCACTGGAGCTGTAGAAAAAGATTGATATATTTTTTTAATTTGGCTTATATTAGTTTGTAAAGGCCCATTTAGACACAAAGATTATTGCTCAAAAGATGAGGCTCAAGGAACTTTTCAGCGATAATCGTTGCGTTTTTTTACAGCACAAGATGATCGCTCAAGATGAGCAATCACCTTGCGCTGCCAGCGGAGGATGCAGAAGACAAGCGGGGTGTCCCCACTTATCTTCTGTATCCAGCTGTTCTCCACTCCGAGGCTGTTAAACAGCCGAGTGCTAGGAGTGGAGAATGCAGGAGACAAGCGCGGTGTCCCCGCTTGTCTTCTGCATCTAGATGTTTTCTGCACGGAGCCCCCAGCTGTTATACAGCCAAGCGCTCCGTGCCAGGTATGGAGAACAGAGCTGGACCGCAGGACATTTCATCAGGGAGCGGGATACAGCTGAAACAATAGTATCAGCTAGAGATGAGCGAGCATTGTCCTTAGTGAGTACCTGCCCGATTGGAAAAAAAGGTTCAGCTGCCGGCGGCGGGCGGGGAGCGGCGGGGGAGAGCGAGGAGGAACGGAGGGGAGATCTCTTTCTCCCTCTCTCCCCCCCTGCTCCCCCCTGCTCACCGCCACAACTCACCTCTCACCCGCGCTGGCAGCCGAACCTTTTCTCCCGAGCGGGCAGGTACTCGCTAAGGACAATGCTCGATCGAGTAATTGTCCTTAGCGAGTATGCTCGCTCATCTCTAGCTGATACTATTGTTTCAGGGATTCACAGCGGGATACAGCTGATACTATTGTTTCAGCTGTATCCCGCTCCCTGATAACGGGCTGGGTATAAAAAACAGAGCGTTCCAGCTCTGTTCTCCATACCTGGCACGGAGCGCTCAGCTGTATAACACCGGGGCGCTCCGTGTTGAAAACATCTGGATGCAGAAGACAAGCGGGAACACCCCACTTGTATTCTGCATGCTCCGCTGGGAGCGCTCGGCTGTATGACAGCCGGCGCTCGGAGTGGGGAAACAGCTGGATGCAGAAGACAAGCAGGGACACACAAGGGGGGGTTGACTTATGACACACAAGGTCTCACACAGTTGACCAAGACTTCGTAGTTTGTAAGTAGTGCCTGGAGGGGGGATTACAGGCAGGTGTTGTCTTGGTCTGCAGTATGACCTTTTGCGTCATCATTCACCCCCTTACCCATTCCTCCACACTCACTCCCTATTGGTTTCTTGGATGTTCTTGTATGTCAACCCTCCATGGTGCTATGAGTGTATGCTACTTTACTGATTAGGGGATTGAGACCAGTGGGCTGAAGTAATTGAAACACAGCCTGGATGGTTGGGTAGAGAGACAGGGCAAGACAATAAATGGGCTGTTATCAGTGCTTTCTTTATCTTAAATACCTCTGAGCTTAAATACCTTTGAATAAAATAAACTCATGTGGACCAGTCTCATTCCAACTGCATTTCTGGCATTCCTGTAACATAACTAACTCAAATCACCTATAATATTAATAGTTTTGATGTACCTGTAAGCACACCGGTGTAGTAGAGTTGTGTTTGTCAAGTTACAAGCATACTAGCGATGTGCAATTGTAATGAAAATCACCACAAAAAAAGTAGTCTGATTGCAAGTGCATCACTGACAATCAGAACACTTTACAAACACATCTCTACTATACAACTGTAGCTAACTATATCCCACTCACTATATCCTTCACATTTAACCCCTTCCCGCTGAAGGGTGTATATTTACGTCGTATTATTGTAAAGAGAGACCACAGGGCAATCTCTCTTCATGCAGTGTGGGTGTCAGCTGTTTATTACAGCTGATCGCCCCTATTAACCGTTTAAATGCCTCTGCCAATTCAAACAGTAGCATTTAAATACCACGAATGATGTTGAGGCCACCCCCACCACCTCATGGCAGCCGGCGGCCTTCGTAGCATACTGTCTATCAAACCGTTCTTGTGGGGTGGCTTGATAGACTGCCTGCAGTATAACGTAATGCTATTGCTTTACATCATACTGCAGCAGCGATCAAAGCATTGCAAGGACAAGGATTACTATTAGGAACCCATACCGATAGGTCCCTAATAGTACTTCCCTGTAAAACAAGTACTGCAAGGGGAAACTTACCCTTGTGTTCCCATAGTCGGTCCAAGGTAGAGCAATTGCTGATACCAAAGGTAGGGCCTCTTTCTTTTCCCGAAGGAGCCACTGTATGGGACAGCCGTATATTCCTTCCGGAACTGGTCCTGGGTGCTTCTCTAATGCGTCTTTAGTAGAGATGAGCGAGCACCAAAATTCTCGGGTGCTCGTTGCTCAAGTTGAACTTTCCGCAATGCTCGAGGGTTTGTTTCGAGTAACGAACCCCATTGAAGTCAATGGGCGACCCGAGCATTTTTGTATAACACCCATGCTCCGCTAAGGTTTTCATTGGTGAAAATCTGCAAAACCCAAGAAAGCGATGGAAACGACACAGAAACGGATAGGACAGGCGAGGGGCTACATGTTGGGCTGCATCTCAGGTTCCCAGGTCCCACTATTAAGCCACAATAATGGCAAGAGTGCCCCCCCCCCCCCAACAATTTTTACTTCGGACAAACCCTCATTAGTAAGCCACACCTTAGCTAAGCATCACACTACCTCCAACTAAGCACTAACACTGCCTGCAGGACACACCGCTGCCTCTTCTCCTGGGTTACGTGCTGCCCAACCGCCTCACACGACCCAGTGTCCACAGCGCACACCAAAGTGTCCCTGCGCAGCCTTCAGCTGCCCTCATGCCACACGCTAGCCTCATAGCCACAGCACCCTCATGTCATTTATAAGTGCGTCTGCCATGAGGAGGAACCGGAGGTACACACTGCAGAGGGTTGGCAGGGCCAGGCAGCGACCCTCTTTAAAAGGGGCGGGGCGATAACCCACAATGCTGTACAGAAGCAATGAGAAATCCAATCCTGTGCCACCTCCGTCAGGAGCTGCAAACGTGGGCATAGCAATGGGGAATCCATGTGCCACACAGTATTCATTCTGTCAAGGTGTCGCATAGCTGAATCCACACTGCAAGGGGAAAGCCATCTGCACTCTGCCCCCTACCCAAGTCAGTCAGTGTCTTTGTGCCAGACAGGTCAAACACCGCGATGGGAACTAAGTTTGCACCAACAGCATAGGTGGGTCCTAGGAAACCCAAGACATGAACAAAAAATAGATCTGAGCGGCCAAACATGGCAGACTTGCACCGCGCCCACGGCATAGGCCTCGGCCCACAGCTTCAGCAATCCTAGGCAGGAAGCGGACTTTCACTGCACCCAGGACATAGATCTCTGCACTAACCCTCAGCAATCGCGGGCCTACAGCGGACTGCAATGCTAGCGTAGCTGTGCACGTCTCATTAGCGCTGTATTGCTCCTGTAGTTTGTCCCACTGCAGTGCCCCGGATAGTAGGCCACATTGCATGCCCCAGTTTTTATAAGTAGACACAGGCAGGTACAACTCAGTGTGGACCGACAGCATGGGTGGGTCCCAGGAAGCCACCGGCGGTACATAAATAAATCCCATTGCATTGCCCTGCACAGCTGAGGTAACGTCAGAAAAAATACAGGTGGGCTTCGGCCCACACTGCATGCCCCAGTCTGACTGGGGTTTTTTATAAGTCGACACAGGCAGGTACCACTCCCTAATGTGAAGTCCGTGTGGACCGACAGCATGGGTGGGTCCCAGGAACCCACCGGCTGTAAATAAATGTATCCCATTGCAGTGCCCTGCACAGCAGAGGTAACGTCAGACCACAGTAACATTTCAGTTCCAGCAGTGCGGACAGACTCCAGTAACAGTTCAGTAGTAGTAACAGTATAGACACACCCCTTTAACATTTCCGTTGCAGCAGTGTAGGCTGAGCCCAGTAACATTTCATTTGCAGCAGTATTGACAGAGTGCAGTAACTTTTCAGTTGTAGTAATTCGCATTTCCCTGGCAGCAGTGAAGGGAGAGCATATTTTTTTAACATTTCAGTAGTAGCAGTATAGACAGGCCCCAGCAACATTTACGTAGAAGCAGTATGGGCAGAGCCCACTATTAGTTACATTTCTGTTATAGCAGTATAGACATGCCCCACTAACATGTCCGTTGAAGCAGTATGGGCAGAGCCCAGTATTAGTAAAATTACAGTAGTAACAGTATACACCAACCAAGGTAACATTTCAGGAGCAGAAGTATCGGCAGACCGAAGTTACATTTCTGTTGCTGAAGTATAGTCAGACCCCTGTAGCATTACTGTGGCAGAAGTATAGGTAGGCAGAACAGAGTTACATTTCTGTAGTAAAAGTGTAGGCCAACCCCAGACACAGTGGTGTAGCATGAGTGCAGGCGAAGCTCATAAAAATTACTTGAATTACATTCTAGGCGAGGGCCCGAAAAATTGGTGTACCGACAGTACAAATGTACCCCACAAAAAGTTGCCCATGCCCAACCCAGAGGGCAGGTGAAACCCATTAATCGCTTAGCGTACTGTGGCTTAATTTTTAACTAGGCCTGGAGGCAGCCCAGTCAAATTAAAAATTGGTTCAGGTGGAAGTTTCAATGCTTTAATGAGAATTGAAACAGATAAATATTATTTAGAAAAGTTATATGAGCCTTTTGGCCCATGGAAAAATTGCCCGTTCGCGGTGTATTTGATTTTTAAATTTCCTTTTTTTTCTATGCAATGCAGGCTGAGGAAATGCAGTGTGTATTGCACTATCAATCTATGGGCGTCTGACACACTGTACACTTCTGAGGCAGCTGGCGTATAACACAGAGCAGTGTAAAAAATTTGTGTTTTCTTGGCGTACACTTAGAGGCAGACAGCGCAGACGTTACACTAACTGCGGACACAAAATATTTAAATGAAGGCTGCACGCAGGCCTTGCTGTGCACTATGCAGTTTGGATGGACGTGAAGTCACACAGGCCACGCAGGCAAATGCACTGGGCCTCTGTCAGCCGTAAAAAGGATTTCCTTTTTAAATCTCCTTATTTTACTCTGCAATGCAGGCTGAGGCTAGGCAGTGTGTATTGCACTTTCAATCTATGGGCGTCTGACACACCGTACACTTCTGAGACAGCACACATGTAACACAGAGCGGTGTAAAAAAATTGTGGTTTCTTGGCGTAGACTTAGAGGCAGACAGCGCTGACGTTACACTAACTGCGGACAGAAAAATATTTACATGAAGGCTGCACGCAGGCTCTGCTGTGCAATACTGAAGTACTACAACTCCCAGCAACCACGGAGTTCAATGCACACGGTCACAGGTAGTCCTAAGAAGGACCGTTGGGGTTCTTGTAGACAGGATTCTACACTACCACTGCCCCTGCCTGACCAATACTGCCACTATACTCAAGTACAGCCTGCAGCCTGAGAACGCTATAACCTAAACGCCCGATATACATAAAAAAAAAATTGTGCAAAAGTGCTCACAGCAGCCACAACAGTAGTGCACTAGGTGAGCTGTGGCCCTAAGAAGGACCGTTGGGGTTCTTGTAGAAAGGAGTCTACACTACCACTGTCCTTGCCTGACCAATACTGCCCCTATACTCAAGTACAGACTGCAGCCTGAGAACGCTACAGCCTGCACGCCCGATATACATAAAAAAAAAAAAGTGCAAAACTGCTCACAGCAGCCACAACAGTAATGCACTAGGTGAGCTGTGGCCCTAAGAAGGACCGTTGTGGTTCTTGTAGACGCTAACACTGTCCCTATAGCAGCAGCAGCACTTTCCCTGATCTCTCTTAACGTGTGTCTGTGGCAAGCCGCGGGAGGGGCTGATTTAAATACTCGGGGGTCACTTGATCTCGCCAGCCACTCACTGCAGGGGGGTGGGATAGGGCTGGAACGTCACAGGAGGAAGTTGTAATGCCTTCCCTGTGTTTCTATTGGCCAGAAAAGGGCGCAAATTTCTCAGGGAAGGAAATGTAATGGAGTCGAGTGCCACGTGGTGCTCGTCTCAAGTAACGAGCGTCTTGAATACCCTAATACTCGAACGAGTATCAAGCTCGGACGAGTGCGCTCGCTCATCTCTAGTCTTTAGGTCAGCCACTGAAAAAAAAATTTAAAAAGGGGAATTCATTTGTACAGTTCACAAATTTTCACGTTTTTATATCCTGCATTGGCAAGAACTGCTATTTCCCTCTATACTTTACGGGTGTCTGCTGTTTCTTAACGCTGAGCCCCGCTAGCAACAGCCCCGCAAGTCTGATTGTGGCTATTAACCCAATAAATGCCACTGCCAAATCTTACAGCGGCATTTAAATATGTACAATCCTTATGCCACATTTAGAATTTGAAAAATCTAAATAATAAGGCCAAAATAAATTTTTGCTGTCGCTATGTCCGAAAATTCACGATCCATCATGCATAATTTAACCTGCACTTTTAACGTTCTCCCAAAAAAAATATATATATATAACACATAAAGGACACCGGAAATGCATTTTTGGGTCAACCAGTTTCTAATAAAAATACATAAAAAAAAAAAGTTTCTATTAGAGATGAGCGAACACCAAAATGTTCGGGTGTTCGTTATTCGGAACGAACTTCCCGTGATGCTCGAGGGTTCGTTTCGAACAACGAACCCCATTGAAGTCAATGGGCGACCAGAACATTTTTGTATTTCGCCGATGCTCGCTAAGGTTTTCATGTGTGAAAATCTGGGCAATTCAGGAAAGTGATGGGAATGACACAGTGACGGATAGGGCAGGCGAGGGGCTACGTGTTGGGCTGCATCTCAAGTTCACAGGTCCCACTATTAAGCCACAATACCGGCAAGAGTGGGCCCCCCCCCCCTCCCAACAACTTTTACTTCTGAAAAGCCCTCATTAGCATGGCATACCTTTGCTAAGCACCACACTACCTCCAACAAAGCACAATCACTGCCTGCATGACACTCCACTGACACTTCTCCTGGGTTACATGCTGCCCAACCGCCCCCCCTCCCCCCCCACAGCGCACACCAAAGTGTCCCTGGGCAGCCTTCAGCTGCCCTCATGCCACACCACGCTCATGTCTATTTAGAATTGCGTCTGCCATGACGAGGGACCGCAGGCACACACTGCAGAGGTTGGCACGGCTAGGCAGCGACCCTCTTTAAAAGTGGCGGAGCGATAGCCCACAATGCTGTACAGAAGCAATGAGAAATAGAATCCTGTGCCACCGCCATCAGGAGCTGCACACGTGGGCATAGCAATGGGGAACCTATGTGCCACACACTATTCATTCTGTCAAGGTGTCTGCATGCCCCAGTCAGACCGGGCTTTTTAATTCATAGACACAGGCAGGTACAACTCCCTATTGTGAAGTCCCTGTCGACCCACAGCATGGGTGGCTCCCTGGAACCCACCGGCGGTACACAGAAATATCCCATTGCATTGCCCAACACAGCTGAGGTAGTAATGTCGTGCTTAATGCAGGTGGGCTTCGGCCCACACTGCATGCCCCAGTCTGACCGGGGTTCTTTATAAGTGTACAGATGTAGTAAAAACTCCGTGTGCACCTACAGCATGGGTGGGTGCCAGGAAGCCACCGGCGGTACATAGAAATATCCCATTGCATTGCCCAACACAGCTGAGGTAGTAATGTTGTGCTTAACCCTTTCCAATCCAATTTGTATATGGTTTTCCTAGGGGGCTTACTCTTTTTCTGCTGTTATACAACGGCGCTATATGCTGGCTAAAGCCAGTACTGCATGAGCTGACACGTAGGATAGGCTCCGACAGCAGAGAGGCTGGCAATATACAGTAAGAGAACCCCGACGGACGTCTACCAACAACGGAGCTGTACAGCCTTAAACCCTAATGTCTTCACAGGTCACACAGTGGACTGGAAAGGGTTAATGCAGGTGGGTTTCGGCCCACACTGCATGCCCCAGTCAGACTGGGGTTCTTTACAAGTGGACACATGTAGGTTAAACTCCCTGTGGACCCACTGCCTGGGTGGGTGCCAGGAAGCCACCGGCGGTACATAGAAATATCCCATTGCATTGCCCAACACAGCTGAGGTAGTAATGTCGTGCGTAATACAGGTGGGCTTCGGCCCACACTGCATGCCCCAGTCAGACGGGTTCTTTAGAAGTGTACAGATGTATTAAAAACTCAGTGTGCACCTACAGCATGGGTGGCTCCCTGGAACCCACCGGCGGTACACAAAAATATCCCATTGCATTGCCCAACACAGCTGAGGTAGTAATGTCGTGCTTAATGCAGGTGGGCTTCGGCCCACACTGCATGCCCCAGTCAGACTGGGGTTCTTTACAAGTGGACACATGTAGGTTAAACTCCCTGTGGACCCACTGCCTGGGTGGGTGCCAGGAAGCCACCGGCGGTACATAGAAATATCCCATTGCATTGCCCAACACAGCTGAGGTAGTAATGTCGTGCGTAATACAGGTGGGCTTCGGCCCACACTGCATGCCCCAGTCAGACGGGTTCTTTAGAAGTGTACAGATGTATTAAAAACTCAGTGTGCACCTACAGCATGGGTGGCTCCCTGGAACCCACCGGCGGTACACAAAAATATCCCATTGCATTGCCCAACACAGCTGAGGTAGTAATGTCGTGCTTAATGCAGGTGGGCTTCGGCCCACACTGCATGCCCCAGTCAGACTGGGGTTCTTTACAAGTGGACACATGTAGGTTAAACTCCCTGTGGACCCACTGCCTGGGTGGGTGCCAGGAAGCCACCGGCGGTACATAGAAATATCCCATTGCATTGCCCAACACAGCTGAGGTAGTAATGTCGTGCGTAATACAGGTGGGCTTCGGCCCACACTGCATGCCCCAGTCAGACGGGTTCTTTAGAAGTGTACAGATGTATTAAAAACTCCGTGTGCACCTACAGCATGGGTGGCTCCCTGGAACCCACCGGCGGTACATAAAAATATCCCATTGCATTGCCCAACACAGCTGAGGTAACGTCAGCTGTAATGCAGGTGGCCTAAAAATTAATTTGATTACACTGTAGGCGAGGGCCCACAAAAATTGCTGTATCAGCAGTACTAATGTACATCCCAAAAATTGGCCATGGCCAGCCAAGAGGGCAGGTGAAACCCATTAATCGCTTTGGTTAATGTGGCTTAAGTGGTAACTAGGCCTGGAGGCAGCCCAGTGTAATGAAAAATTGGTTCAAGTTAAAGTTCCAATGCTTTTAAGCGCATTGAAACTTTTAAAAATTGTTCTGAAAAATTATTTGAGTGAGCCTTGTGGCCCTAAGAAAAATTGCCCGTTCAGCGTGATTACGTGAGGTTTCAGGAGGAGGAGCAGGAGGAGGAGGAGGAGGAATATTAGACACAGATTGATGAAGCAGAAATGTCCCCGTTTTGGATGGTGAGAGAGAACGTAGCTTCCATCCGCGGGTGCAGCCTACGTATTGCTTACGTATCACTGCTGTCCGCTGGTGGAGAACAGAAGTCTGGGGAAATCCAGCCTTTGTTCATCTTGATGAGTGTTAGCCTGTCGGCACTGTCGGTTGACAAGCGGCTACGCTTATCTGTGATGATTCCCCCAGCCGCACTAAACACCCTCTCCGACAACACGCTAGCCGCAGGACAAGCAAGCACCTCCAGGGCATACAGCGCTAGTTCAGGCCACGTGTCCAGCTTCGACACCCAGTAGTTGTAGGGGGCAGAGGCGTCACCAAGGATGGTCGTGCGATCCGCTACGTACTCCCTCACCATCCTTTTACAGTGCTCCCGCCGACTCAGCCGTGACTGGGGAGCGGTGACACAGTCTTGGTGAGGAGCCATAAAGCTGGCCAGGCCCTTAAAGACTGTTGCACTGCCTGGGATGTACATGCTGCTCGATCTACGCACATCCCCTGCTACCTTGCCCTCGGTACTGCGCCTTCTGCCACTAGCGCTGTCGGCTGGGAATTTTACCATCAGCTTGTCCGCCAGGGTCCTGTGGTATAGCAACACTCTCGAACCCCTTTCCTCTTCGGGAATCAGAGTGGGCAGGTTCTCCTTATACCGTGGATCGAGCAGTGTGTACACCCAGTAATCCGTAGTGGCCAGAATGCGTGCAACGCGAGGGTCACGAGAAAGGCATCCTAACATGAAGTCAGCCATGTGTGCCAGGGTACCTGTACGCAACACATGGCTGTCTTCACTAGGAAGATCACTTTCAGGATCCTCCTCCTCCTCCTCCTCCTCAGGCCATACACGCTGAAAGGATGACAGGCAATCAGCCGGTGTACCGTCAGCAGCGGCCCAAGCTGTCTCTTCCCCCTCCTCCTCATCCTCCTCATGCTCCTCCTCCTCCTCCTGTATGCGCTGAGAAATAGACAGGAGGGTGCCCTGACTATCCAGCGGCATACTGTCTTCCCCCGCCCCCGTTTCCGAGCGCAAAGCAGCTGCCTTTATGGTTTGCAGGGAATTTCTCAAGATGCATAGCAGAGGAATGGTGACGCTAATGATTGTAGCATCGCCGCTCACCACCTGGGTAGACTCCTCAAAATTACCAAGGACATGGCAGATGTCTGCCAACCAGGCCCACTCTTCTGAAAGGAATTGAGGAGGCTGACTCCCACTGCGCCGCCCATGTTGGAGTTGGTATTCGACTATAGCTCTACGTTGTTCATAGAGCCTGGCCAACATGTGGAGCGTAGAGTTCCACCGTGTGGGCACGTCGCACAGCAGTCGGTGCACTGGCAGCTTAAAGTGATGTTGCAGGGTGCGCAGGGTGGCAGCGTCCGTGTGGGACTTGCGGAAATGTGCGCAGAGCCGGCGCGCCTTTACGAGCAGGTCTGACAAGCGTGGGTAGCTTTTCAGAAACCGCTGAACCACCAAATTAAAGACGTGGGCCAGGCATGGCACGTGCGTGAGGCTGCCAAGCTGCAGAGCCGCCACCAGGTTACGCCCGTTGTCACACACGACCATGCCCGGTTGGAGGCTCAGCGGCGCAAGCCAGCGGTCGGTCTGCTCTGTCAGACCCTGCAGCAGTTCGTGGGCCGTGTGCCTCTTATCGCCTAAGCTGAGTAGTTTCAGCACGGCCTGCTGACACTTGCCCACCGCTGTGCTGCCACACCGCGCGACACCGACTGCTGGCGACATGCTGCTGCTAACACATCTTGATTGCGAGACAGAGGAGGAGGAGGAGGAGGGTGCTTTAGTGGAGGAAGCATACACCTCCGCAGATACCAGCACCGAGCTGGGGCCCGCAATTCTGGGGGTGGGTAGGACGTGAGCGGTCCCAGGCTCTGACTCTGTCCCAGCCTCCACTAAATTCACCCAATGTGCCGTCAGGGAGATGTAGTGGCCCTGCCCGCCTGTGCTTGTCCACGTGTCCGTAGTTAAGTGGACCGTGGCAGTAACCGCGTTGGTGAGGGCGCGCACAATGTTGCGGGAGACGTGGTCGTGCAGGGCTGGGACGGCACATCGGGAAAAGTAGTGGCGACTGGGAACTGAGTAGCGCGGGGCCGCCGCCTCCATGATACTTTTGAAGGACTCAGTTTCCACAACCCTATACGGCAGCATCTCAAGGCTGATGAATTTTGCTATGCGGACGGTTAACGTTTGAGCGTGCGGGTGCGTGGCGGCGTACTTGCGCTTGCGCTCGAACACTTGCGCAAGCGACGGCTGAACGGTGCGCTGAACTACACTGCTGGATGGGGCCGAGGACAGCGGAGATGAGGGTGTGGGTGCAGGCCATGAGGCGGTAGTGCCTGTGTCCTGAGAGGGGGGTTGCATCTCAGTGGCAGGTTGGGGCACAGGGGGAGAGGCAGGGGTGCAAACCGGAGGCGGTGAACGGCCTTCGTCCCACCTTGTGGGGTGCTTGGCCATCATATGTCTGCGCATGGTGGTGGTGGTGAGGCTGTTGGTGTTGGCTCCCCGGCTGAGCTTTGCGCAACAAAGGTTGCACACCACTGTTCGTCAGTCGTCAGGCGTCTCTGTGAAAAACTGCCAGACCTTAGAGCACCTCGGCCTCTGCAGGGTGGCATGGCGCGAGGGGGCGCTTTGGGAAACACTTGGTGGATTATTCGGTCTGGCCCTGCCTCTACCCCTGGCCCTGGCCACCGCACTGCCTCTTGCAACCTGCCCTGCTGATGCCCTTGACTCCCCCTCTGAAGACCTGTCCTCCTGAGTAAGCGTTGCACACCAGGTGGGGTCAGTCACCTCATCGTCCTGCTGCTCTTCCTCCGAATCCTCTGTGCGCTGCTCCCTTGGACTTACTGCCCTTACTACTACCTCACTGCAAGACAACTGTGTCTGATCGTCATCGTCCTCCTCACCCACAGAAAGTTGTTGAGACAGTTGGCGGAAGTCCCCAGCCTCTTCCCTCGGACCCCGGGAACTTTCGAATGGTTGGGCATCAGTGACGATAAACTCCTCTGGTGGGAGAGGAACCGCTGCTGCCCAATCTAAGCAGGGGCCCGAGAACAGTTCCTGGGAGTGTTCCCGCTCCTGAGCAGGTGTCATTGTAGTGGAGTGAGGAGGCTGGGAGGAAGGAGGAGCAGCAGACAGAGGATTCGGATTTGCAGCAGTGGACGGCGCAGAACTGCGTGTTGACGATAGGTTGCTCGAAGCACTTTCTGCCATCCAGGACAGGACCTGCTCACACTGCTCATTTTCTAATAACCGTCTCCCGCGTGGACCCATTAATTGGGCGATGAATGTGGGGACGCCAGAAACGTGCCTCTCTCCTAATCGCGCAGCAGTCGGCTGCGACACACCGGGATCAGGAGCTCGGCCTGTGCCCACACCCTGACTTGGCCCTCCGCGTCCTCGGCCGCGTCCACGTCCTCTAGGCCTACCGCTACCCCTCAGCATGCTGTATTACCAGTGATTTGATTTCACAGGCAGGAAATAAATTGGCGCAAGACTGCAGGCCAAATATAATTTTTTCCCTTTTTGGAAAACGAAAGGCCCCACTGCCTCTAGTGAATGAATAATCTAAGTTTAATAACTGTGCTGTGTCCCTGCTAATGTGTCACAGAACGTGAGGGTAGCAGAGTTATTATAACTCTGGCAGAGCAGGTATTTTTTTTCCCAATTAAGGAAAGCAAATGGCGAAGCCAGCAGTAAAGCGTAGCTGGGTGCGTATGATTTAGCAATGTTTTTCACGCAGCTCACACGTGTCCACCGCCCGTAAGGACGGACAGAGGCTGGACAAATAGATTTGTTTTCACTTGTTTTTCCACCAAAAGGCAGCACTGCGTATATTCAATGAACATGAGAAGTTTAATAACTGTGCTGTGTCCCTGCTAATGTGTCACAGAACGTGAGGGTAGCAGAGTTATTATAACTCTGGCAGAGCAGGTATTTTTTTTCCCAATTAAGGAAAGCAAATGGCGAAGCCAGCAGTAAAGCGTAGCTGGGTGCGTATGATTTAGCAATGTTTTTCACGCAGCTCACACGTGTCCACCGCCCGTAAGGACGGACAGAGGCTGGACAAATAGATTTGTTTTCACTTGTTTTTCCACCAAAAGGCAGCACTGCGTATATTTAATGAACATGAGAAGTTTAATAACTGTGCTGTGTCCCTGCTAATGTGTCACAGAACGTGAGGGTAGCAGAGTTATTATAACTCTGGCAGAGCAGGTATTTTTTTTCCCAATTAAGGAAAGCAAATGGCGAAGCCAGCAGTAAAGCGTAGCTGGGTGCGTATGATTTAGCAATGTTTTTCACGCAGCTCACACGTGTCCACCGCCCGTAAGGACGGACAGAGGCTGGACAAATAGATTTGTTTTCACTTGTTTTTCCACCAAAAGGCAGCACTGCGTATATTCTATGAATAATAACTGTGTTGTGGCCCTGCCTATACAATTCTTTCCCTGCAGTATCAATGGAGGGTGGAATGCTCTGCAGAGGCGATTTTGAGAAGCCCAAAAAAAATGCAGCACAGCTAACAGCAGCCTGGACAGTACTGCACACGGATAAATATGGCCCTAGAAAGGACCGTTGAGGTTCTTGAAGGCTACACTCACTCCTAACACTCTCCCTGCCTATGCAGCACTTCTGTCCCTAATGCCAGGTGCAACGCTCTGCAGAGCCGATTTTGAGAAAAAAAAAATGCCACTGCTAACAGCAGCCAACACACAGCTATCAGTGGCCCTAATAAGGACCTTTGGGGGGTCTTGAAGCCTACACTAACTACCAATTCTTTCCCTACAGCAGCTCCGATATAAACAGCACTGTCCCTCATCTAACTCACCAGGCATCTGAGGCGAGCCGCGGGAGGGGCCGACTTTTATATTAGGCGAACACCTGATCTCGCCAGCCACTCACAGCAGGGGGGTGGTATAGGGCTTAAACGTTGCAGGGGGAAGTTGTAATGCCTTCCCTGTCTTTCAATTGGCCAGAAAAGCGCGCTAACGTCTCAGGGAAGGAAGTGAAAGTAACCAGAACACCGCATGGTGTTCGTTACGAATAACGAACATCCCGAACACCCTAATATTCGCACGAATATCAAGCTCGGACGAACGCGTTCGCTCATCTCTAGTTTCTATGCATTAAAAAAATAAATAAATACAAAACGTACATGACGTCCCGCACAAAATGAGTCCTCACAGAACTAGGTCGACACAAAAAGCAAAAAGGTATTGTGCGCAGAAGATGGTGGGTAAGGGAATGGTGGAGTCACCCATGACAACTCCTATATCTGTTCTCAAGTTTATTGGGCATCCCTTTCCGAGGGGTGTCCGGAAGAGGCCCAGCGCCGCCATGGCTGAGGCTATGTGCGTTCCTCCAGGAGGGAGCAAGGTAAGTGCCGCCATGACAAGCTGCCATCTTGCCCTCCCAGCTCCTCAACGTACGCCCTGTGTCCGGGGTCAACCTACGGGACGCTGCACAAATATCTCTGCTTAATAGTGACATTAAGATCTATGCAAAAATTTTGACCTGCCTTCTGCTTCATAATGATAGGTTGGCTTTGTGATGGGTAGACAAGCTTTGGATGGAACAAGAAGGATCTGATCGCTCGTCTTTGGGGCCTTTGGACGTCTTCTCTGCTCCTGACATTGGAGCGTGGAGAAGGAGTTCAACAGAATTCACTGGTAATATGCTTTCTCAGTTCTGAAGGAATTTTGAAGAGATATGCTAAAAGTGATTCAATCTCTCCATACCTTCTGCCAAAGTTTTGAGAAATGGAACCCTGTCCAACCCTTTTAATCTATCCAGTGGCATGGGCCAAGGATGCCCCCTTTGGCCCATAATGTTTATATTAGTAATGGAACTATTCACGGGGAGTATACGTACAGATATCAACATATCAGGAATTCCGCTCCCTCTTAGATAACAGACTAGGACTATTTGCAGATGACTTGGTACTCTTGCTATCACAACTCCCTTTGATCTCTTCTCACATTTTACAAGTTGATCAATGAGTCCAGCAAAATCTCCTAGTATAGGGTAAATCATAATAAATCGCAAACTCTAGCTATCACTGTTGTCCAGAAATTATTCCAGCAAAATCTGCACTCTTTTCGTTCTGAGTACTGCTACACGTACAAACAGCAGTAAATATCCACGTGTGCAGCATTTCAATACTCGGAAGAAATTGGGGAACAAATTGTGGGGCGATTTGTCTCATATTATCCTTTGGAAAAGTGAAAATGTATGGCCAAACCTACAAAACAAAAACAAGTGGACAGGACAGCGCCTCCATCAGTGGTTGGAATGCAAATATTAGTAAATGTGTGAAATTCAAAGGGGGACTCACCTGGCGTAAACGGCTGAACCTGGACAGGTTAGCCGTTATGCCTCCGGTCTTTGTGCGCAAAAGGAGGGAAGAAGTGGTCGTTTGGTGGAGGCAACGCTCTGTCTTGGGGACATTCAGAGGAGAGCAGACACGGAGATTCCTAAGATAGAAATATCTTGGGCAGTAACAAAGAGAAGGCGATTAGAAAAAGTCTCCTGCGCTCAGGTGCAGCCTCACCTGTGTGGTGTTTCTTGTATTGGTGATTCCAATACAAGATGTGAAGGGTAAAATCCAATTTAATAGTTAAAAACACAAACCAAATCAAACCACTAACGATGACCTGTCCGTCCGTACGTGAGTAGTGAGTGGGTTTGTGAGTGACTTACATGCTCCGCTCTTGATCACATGACGCTGACATCATCACAGGTCCTGTACGCACACGGCTGCTGTCCGGCTAGGTGTTTGTTAGTATTCCATAGCAACTGAGGCCTTGAGATACTGAGATAGAAAACACCCCTAAAAAGACTGCATCCCACAAGTAATTCATAAAGGGGTATATTGAGTGTTTGACACCAACAGATCACTGTGACAAGAAGGCTCTTGAAACAACTAAAGAACTAATCACTGACAAAAGCCTTAAAACTAAAATGTAACTTTTATTGTGTCAGATTAAAAAACGAATCCTCTTACTCCAAGATAGTTTAACGTGGACGATACATACAAAAACTAGTACTGCACAAAAGGGAGGAAAGAAAATATGCAATGGTACTTTAATGGGCATACATTCTTGTCCGCCCAATTCACCATATACGTTTTTCCACTAGTGGAATTTACTCCAATAGTGTATTGTAGACCCTCAAGGGGTGATGAATGATGGTAATATTTGTGGTAACTCTGGGAAAAGGCTGGCTTAACACTAAGGTACATGCATAGGACACCAAAAAATGGTGTCAGATAAACAATATTGACAAAAGCCAGACTGATCAATGTTTATCCTCACTTATCGCTTGATGAAAGCGTCTGTCAAAAATAAACACATTCAGGCGTGTGTTAACAACCCGGATGGTTTGAGGATATACAACAGGATTGTTGAATTATGCCGTACGACCATGGGCAAAAATCCTCTGATGGAGTCAGACTCCCAGCTTAGGACTTATTTATAGTGTCACTGCTGTCAGCCAACTCTCTTAGTGAACTTAATGTCCCTTTTTATCTGATGGATTTTCTGTCACTTTCTGTCGACGCGTTTCTGCAGTGTGTTTTATACACGGTTTCATCAGGACAGATTAAAAATATGGGAGTCAGGTCTCTTTGTAGAATGCAACAGGTCCCTGATACATATGGCCTGTGCAAACACCTTAGACCAACTAAAGTTGATGAAAGTAGGAGGTCAGGAGGACTCTCGATACTATGAGAAGTAATCCCAAGTGGGATATTATTTATATATATAGTGCTGATATGCTAGCCTCACGGACGCTACTTCACACTGACAGACCTGGTAAGTATGTGTGGGCTGTCCACTTAAATAGGATTGGTACCACCCCTTTAGGGCGGAGCGGGGCCCAGATCCTTATTAGTCCAATCAGGGAATACCGGGATAGAGCTTCCTACCAGCGGTTGCGTTCCACGTAAGCGTGATGCCGTGTCGCGTGACCATGCGGCGGAGACGCGAAGTCATGTGTCTCTAACGTCAGCGCGATGCCGTGTCATGTGACAATGATGCGGGGTCGCGTAAAGATGACGCGAAATCATGGGACTATGATGCGGGGTCACATGACAATGGCAGAAGCACGTGCCAATGATATAGGTCTCCCGTGACGCGAAATCATGTGACTATGACGCGGGGTCACATGGCAATGGCGGAACACGTGACAATGACGTACAGGTCTCCTAACAATACTGCAAAGAAACGGTAAACATAAATACACGTGGCTATGACGTAGGAGTCACGTGGTAGTGCAGAGTCCACGTGGCCTTGATATAACGTCACAGGGCATTAGCGCAGGTAATAAGGACGATGGAGACCATTAGCGCGGTGTCACAAGATTATAGTATATATGTAAAGATTGTATATAAGCAAAGGAATCAGTAGGAAGCTTAGGAATATTATTAATGCCTTACAAAGAAACCGGTGAGGTATGGAAATAAGTGCCATTTGAATAGTACAGTATGAAAAATATAAGCAGAACTGCTATAGGGTCATATACCCCGTATCACATATCACATGCCACATAAAGGTTGGTAAGGCTAAATAACTGGTCATGTTGTCATAGAGACACTTACTGCCAAGGAAAAAATAGAGGCATGCCATGTTAAATATGGTTCCATACATCTCCAACCATGAGGTTGACATTTTTGATAGGCGATAGTATGTCAGCATTATGAATTTGCCGTACTGATGTCTTGGAAATATTGCTTATGACAATAGCTAAGGCAAATTACGTTTTCTTCGTGAATTAATATATATGAATGTGGATCTCACCCATCACTAAGGTGCGTATGTTTGTCATAAAAAAGACAAAATGATGTCAAAGAATGCGGAAAGCATAATTGTATGCCAAAATTCAATTAAAATTCCATTAGGTCTCTTAATCACCTGTATTGGGTATATTAATTTAATTATATCGGATCATGATGAAAAAATGAATCATTTTTTCGGTAAGAGGTATGGAAAATAAGAGCGATAGAGCTATATGGTGAACCCCGCTAGATTAGACCTGGGAATACAATATTGTGTTGTTAAATGTTTTAAATGAATGGAACAAAAGATAGAGTCTCATTTAACCCTTTAGGTACACAACAATCCAAGCGGTGGATCCAAGCCGCTTCCTTTTGTAATAGTCGTAGATTGAGGTCTCCCCTTCTGCCATTGGATCTTATGATTTCGATGCCTCTAAAGTGAACAGCTTCCGGATTTTGTGGGTGTATTTCTCTCATATGTGTTGACAAAGTTGTCGGTTCCTTCCGATTTATGTTCCCAAGGTGGGCCAGAATGCGTCTACGTAACTGTTGGGTGGTCTTACCCACATAGTCCTTGGGACAAGGGCATGTTGCAAGATAGATTACATAGGTGGATTTACAGTTTATGTAATCCCGGTTCCCTGGCCATGGCGGAGAGCAGCAGCAGACCTTAAGGGCTCCTGGTACCGGGGGCGCCGACAGCCTGCAGAGCGACCACAAACTGCAGAAAAGAAACCGGAATGGGCAGCAGCAAAAAGGGCAGACCCCAGCGGCGTCTAACTGCTCACTCCCGTTCCCCGGCGGGCCGAGAATTGGAAGCTTTCATGCTGGGAAAGCAGCGGAGAGGACACCAAGATGGTGCCGGCGGCAAAGCAGAGGACGAGCCGCAGGAGCGCCGCGAGCTAAAGCAGCGGCCAACAAGGGGGGATCTCCCCCTCAGTCCTCCACAGCGCCCGGGTGGCCTCACAGCAGCGTGAGAGACGCCGAGACAGACCAGGGGACCGGCGATAGCTCTCCCGGCAGCGGCACTGATCCCCACATGTGGCAAACGGCGGCCATCTTGAAGGGAACCAGGACGGATCCCGAGCCTCAACACGGCACCGAAGGTATGGTGGGGAAGACAGGGGGGGGGAGGCGACTGCTAACCCTGGAGCCTGAGGGAATAGGAAAGCCCTGAGAGGAGGCCAGGAAGACCACCACCCCAAGGCAACAGCCCCTACAGGCTCATGAGGCTGCACAAAATTGCTGCCATACCCCGCAGTAGTCCCCCATGCAAGGTACTGCCACTACAGCACAACAGTCCCCTCCGATATATGAGGCCACACAGGAGGGCAGACGTACCCCTCAGCGACACCTCATGCTGTCTCCCACTGCCACATCACAGCAGCTGTCAACGGTGCATATGGCCGCACAAAATGGCGGCTTCACCCCACAGCGCCCCCCCCCCCCCCCCCCCCTCAAGAGACTGACTGTAACATCTTAGTCATAGAGACTGCAGATAGAGGCAAGACCCTCGGCATAATGGGGGATCTAGGGCTCGATCAGAGACTATTTGCTGCTGAGGGAGGTAGCAGTAAAGTGGCTCTACAACCCCAAGCAGAACTACAAAACAATACAGGCCCTGGAAGGGAAGCCTCACCAGCCCCCCAAGATAATGGGACTACAACTGTGAATTGCACTATAGCACCCAGAAAAGGAGCCACAGCTGCTGACACAAATGCAGATCTAAGCGGCGGTTGCAACATGCCCACTTTACATAGAACAAACCCGTTCACAACGGGAAAGTTAAACGCGGCATCGCCACAGGATGCAACATGTGTCATAAGCAACCCACGTGCCAACAATTCAATCCATCCCCACTAGAGAGGATATGGAAGCATACATTTCGTGACTAGAATCAGCATACAAAACAGAAATATGCGCCGTCTGCCAAGATGTTCACCATCTGGGAGAAAGAGTCTCAGCAGCCGAGGGCGAAGTAGCTACCCTTACCGACAAAGTGGAAAACCATGACGACGCTTTAGCCACGATGTCTTACCAACTACACTTACTTATGGACTCCCTCGACGACGTCGGAAATAGAGGTCACAGGAATAACATCCGCATTAGAGGTCTCCCCGAGGAGATCGAGCCCACTAACCTTGAAAGGACTGTGCGCCTCATCTTCAACAATCTACGGGGTGCCCCGCCAGACGCCCCACTAGAATTGGACAGATGCCATAGAGCCCTAGGTCCCTGACCCACAGAGCCGGACAGACCATGCGATGTGGTATGCAGGGTGCACAAGTTCCAATTGAAAGAAGCCATAATGAAGGGGCGCGTGAAAAGCGAGACATACAGTTCGAAAGAACCTGACTCCAGATCTTACCGGACTTATCCAAGTTCACACTGGCCAAAATAAGGGCCCTGCGCCCACTGCTGGAAGAGCTACGACATTACCTATAGTTGGGGGTTCCCCTTTCGTCTCCAAGTCCGACACAGAGGGGGACTGAGAGAGCTGAGACACCCAGAAGGAATACCAGCTTTCTGTGAGGCATTAAATATCCCGATTCCTGACATCTTGGGTTGGCCAACTCTCCCGTCACTACCCAGGAACGAACAATTCCAACAGCCACACAGGAGGAGGAGAAGACGCCGTGAAACACGTGATCAAGAACGCTCACCACCGGACCCTCCACGTGGCTGATCCTACCTCAAAGAACCTACGCAAATAAGATCAAACAGTTAAAAAATTTAACTAACGGTTTCTTTTACTGATGCATATTGAATAATGTCGCGCCGTGTGGCAGGCTGGAGGCGCTTCCCGGTACGGTCTCTTTGCCGTTGGAGAGTGCGTCTCAGATTGGGGGACCCTAGATTGACTTTCTGTCGTCACAAGGGCGGTATCTACTTTTTTTCCCCCACAGTTGTTGCATTATATTGTTTATTGACTTTTTTGCAATATTTTGGGGGCGCAGGTGCCTCCTCCACTCGTGGGAGGGGACAGGTGCGGCCCAACAGTCCAGTAGATCATTCACCCCAAAGGGAACTACCAACTCTAAATTATAAGGAGATTCATCTCCCAACATCTTAATCTTTGCTGTATACCTAAATTTCGTGTCTTCACCCCTCACCCCTCCTCTTTTCTTATCCCTTCCCAGTGTTCCCCTCACCTATCTCTCTTATCTCTCCCCCCCTCTCCCCACTGCCCACCTACACTACTCTCCCTAAGCAATACTTGAGGGCAAAGAGCCCCTAAGCCAGGTGGATACATGAACGGTTCCGGCTCCTGGGTACATTGCTCGACTCCATTGCCTCGCCCCAGGGTACATCACACGCCACTTGCAACAATGACTAAAGTAAATTTTTGCTCTCTAAATGTTAGGGGGTTCAACGTAGCGCAAAAAAGAAATCCAATCTTATACCAAGCGCACAAATTAAAATCACATGTTCTATTTTTACAGGAAACGCACTTCCATGCTGGACATGTTCCTGCAATGAGAGACAGACGCTTCGTAGCATGGTACCACAGCACGAACCCGGCTACCAAAGTGAGGGGAGTCTCCATAGCAATACATAGAGCAGTCCCCCTTGAAATTCTGGACTCAGACCTGGACCCAGAGGGACGCTTCGCCTTCCTGAAAGCCCGCATGTGGGGTAAGCTATTTACATTAGCGACATGGTACCTTCCCAATCGGAGTCCTGCCCAGGTGGGGAGAGTCATACTGAACAGACTGGCCAACTTTGCAAAGGGGATGGTGATATTAGGGGGTGACTTCAATTTCCCCATGGATCCCGAACGTGACTGCTCCTCGGGACGGGCCTCGGTCTCGACCCCTCAGCTGCGCAGATTCCACAAGACACTTAGGCAGCTTCAACTGGTAGACGTTTGGAGGCTGACGCACCTCACGGAGCGAGACTACTCGTACTTCTCCCTGGCTCACCAATCCCATAGTCGAATCGACGTCATAGTCATAAGCCAACACGCGCTGACATGGAACTCAGAGGCCCCTATCGGGTCAGCAATCTGGTTGGACCATGCTCCAGTCCTGCTTTCCCTAACAGTCCCTGGCGCCATGGATAGACCATGGTCTTGGAGATTAAATGATAATCTCCTAAAAGATCCACTATATTGCGAAGACATAAACAAAACTATCGAGAACTTCCTTGCTGATCACACCGCGGACACGACATCAAAGCCAGTACAGTGGGAGGCACTCAAATGCATGCTAAGGGGGGTCGTTATAAAACACGGGAGGCGTCTAAAGCGGGAAAAGGCAGGAAAGCGATTTCTCTGCTAGATAAAATAGCGATCCTAGAAAAGGAATTTCGTCGCTCCAGAAGTCCTGCCACCCAAAACGAACTACTGAACATAACAGAGGAGCTGAGGTTTCTACTAGATCAGAAATACCTACGATTGAGAGAGAAGCTGAAACGTTAATCCTACGAGCACACAAACAAATGCGGCCGCTCCCTGGCGCGTTTCCTCTGCAACCAATCGAACTCCACACATGTACCATACATAGCGGACAATAGAGGTCAAAAGAAACACAACCCCAGGGAAATCACAGAAGCCTTCAGGTCTTACTATCAAGACCTATATAATAATATACAAGGGCAGTTGGTAGACATGACACCCATGGGGAGGAAGACCAAAATAGAAGCCCACATGCAAAAAACGGCCCTACCAGGCATACCAGAGGAGACAAAGGAAACCCTGGAGGCGGAATTTACGGCAGAGGAAATTAGCGACGCCATCAAATCCTCTCCGTCCGGAAAGGAACCAGGCCCAGACGGGTTTACTCCCTGCTTCTTTAACCCTTTCCAATCCAATTTGTATCCTAGTTTTCCTAGGGGGCTCACTCTTTTTCTGCCATTATTATACAACACCGCTATCTGCTGGCTAAAGTACTGCATGAGGTGACACGTTGGATAGGCTCCGACAGCAGAGAGGCTGGCAATATACAGTAAGAGAACCCCGACGGACGTCTTCCAACATCGGAGCTGTACAGCCCTAAATCATAATGTCTTTAGATGTCAGACAGTGGATTGGAAAGGGTTAAGCAGTTTAGGGAAATTCTTACCCCAGTGCTGCTTGAGACATTCAACGGGGTTTCCCCTACAACTCCCTTCCCTCCCCAATCACTCACGGCACACATCACAGTGCTCCCCAAACCAGATAAAGACATTGGAGCGTGCTCCAGCTACCGCCCTTTGTTCCCCCTCTTATACGCCATCGTAATGGAACACCTGGCGGTGGCGCTCCGGGACAACCCAGACGTATGCGGTCTACAGGTTGGAAACCAGATCTGTAAGACGGCTCTCTATGCAGGTGACCTTCTCTTATACGTATCACAGCCGCGCACATCCTTTCCAGCAATCCTGCAAGAATTCGCCCAATATGGTCACTTAAGTAACTTCAAGGTCAACCTACATAAATCTGAAGCAATGAACATTTCGCTCCCCCACAATGAAGTAGCACACCTAGCAGATCAGTTTAACTTTAAATGGCGTTCAACCTCCATCCAATACCTAGGGGTCTAAATAGCGGCGGATACCTCGGCATTATATAATCTGAACTATATCCCCCTACTAGACAAGGTAACAAAAGATCTAAAGGGATATGCCACTAAGCAACTAAGCTGGTTCGGGCGGATAAGTGTACTGAAAATGGATGTGACACCAAAGTTTCTGTACCTGTTCCAGACCCTGCCGATTAAACTTCCAGCTCAATACCTCAAACAGTTGCATCAAGTGCTCCGCAGATTTGTGTGGGGTACGAGATGCAGCTGTATAAGCTTACAAGACTATGTCGCGCCCTAAGTCTAGAGGAGGTGTTGGACTTCCTGATCTCAAAGTCTCATATTGAAATTTTGCTGTGCAGCCCCTCTATCAGGTCATTGATAAATATGTTGAACAGAGTGGGGCCTAATACTGAAGCCTGTGGCACCCCGCTAGTGACTGTGGCCCAATCGGAGTACGAACCATTTATTACCACCCTCTGCTTCCTATCATTGAGTCAATTTTTAACCCACTTACACACGTTTTCGCCCAGTCCGAGCTGTCTCATTTTGTATATTAGCCTATTATGTGGCACAGGGTCAAACGCTTTAGAGAAGTCCAGATATACGAGATCAATAGATTTTCCCAGGTCCAGCTTAGAGCTTACTTCATCGTAGAAACTGATCAGATTTGTCTGACATGAGCGACCATTCATGAATCCATGCTGGTGAGGAGTTATTCCGTCGTTCTCCTTGAGGTGCTCATCGATGGTGTCTCTCAGAATCCCCTCGAAAATTTTTCCCATTACTGAAGTGAGACTTACCGGCCTGTAGTTACCAGGCTCACTTTTGGTCCCCTTTTTATAAATTGGAACCACGTTGGCAATGCACCAATCCAATGGTACAACACCGGTCTTGATAGTGTCTAGAAATATTAGGTATACCGGCCTAGCTAACTCATCACTTAGTTCCCTTAGTATCCTTGGGTGTATTCCATGTGGGCCTGGTGATTTATCGATTTTAATCTTCTTTAACCTGTTCCGCACTTCCTCCTGCGTTAGGTATAACATATTGTGCGAGGGGTTTATTTTATTCCCCTGTATCTTGTGTGGCATTTCCTTTTCATTTGTGAATATGCTTGAAAAGAAACTATTTAATAGATTTGCCTTCCCTCCATCATCTTCAATGATTTCCCCTGCATTATTTGTTAAAGGGCCAGTGCTCTCCCTGCAAATCCTTTTGCTGTTAATATAGTTGAAAAATAGTTTTTGCTCTCTTTGGCGATCAGTCTTTCCGCCTCCTCCTTGGCTCAACCGCTCACACGCTGCCACTCACCTGCTGCCTCCTGCAAAGACCACTCACGTGCAGTCGTTCACTCGCTGCCGCCTCTGCGCAACCGCTCACACACTGACACTCACGGGCAACCGCTCACACACTGACTCGCACGCAACCGCTCACACGCTGTCCCCTCTGCGCAACCGCTCACACGCTGCCCCCTCTGTGCAACCGCTCACACGCTGACGCCTGCACGCAACCGCTCATACGCTGTGAAGTAGCGTCCGTGAGGCTAGCATATCAGCACTATATATAAAAATAATATCCCACTTGGGATTACTTCTCATAGTATCGAGATTCCTCCTGACCTCCTACTTTCATCAACTTTAGTTGGTCTAAGGTGTTTGCACAGGCCGTATGTATCAGGGCCCTGTTGCATTCTACAAAGAGACCTGAATCCCATATTTTTAATCTGTCCTGATGAAACCGTGTATAAAACACACTGCAGAAACGCGTCGACAGAAAGTGACAGAAAATCCATCAGATTAAAAGTGACATTAAGTTCACTAAGAGAGTTGGTTGACAGCAGTGACACTATGAATAAGTCCTAAACTGGGAGTCTGACTCCATCAGAGGATTTTTGCCCGTGGTCGTACGGCATAATTCAACAATCCTGTTGTATATCCTCAGACCATCCGGGTTGTTAACACACGCCTGAATGTGTTTATTTTTGACAGACGCTTTCATCAAGCGATAAGTGAGGATAAACATTGATCAATCTGGCTTTTGTCAATATTGTTTATCTGACACCATTTTTTGGTGTCCTATGCATGTACCTTAGTGTTAAGCCAGCCTTTTTCAAGAGTTACCACAAATATTACCATCATTCATCACCCCTTGAGGGTCTACAATACACTATTGGAGTAAATTCCACTAGTGGAAAAACGTATATGGTGAATTGGGCAGACAAAAATGTATGCCCATTAAAGTGCCATTGCATATTTTCTTTCCTCCCTTTTGTACAGTACTAGTTTTTGTATGTATCGTCCACGTTAAACTATCTCGGAGTAAGAGGATTCGTTTTTTAATCGGACACAATAAAAGTTACATTTTAGGTTTAAGGCCTTTGTCAGTGATTAGTTTGACCCCAACAGGTGTTATTGAATTGGGCTTTGAAAATGAAAAGGGGGTGTTGTAGTTTGGCAGTAATCTGCACAAAGATGCAGGACCTGGGAGGATGTCACCGTTATGTGATCACGGGTGGAGCATGTAACTCCCTCACTGGAGATGAAGGACCTTTGATGACATCACCATCATGTGATCAGGGGTGGAGCATGTAACTCCCTTACTGGAGATGAAGGACCTTTGGTGGCATCACCATCATGTGATGAGGGGCGGAACATGTAAATCATTCACTTGGGATGAGCGTCAGTTATGTGATCAGGGACGGAGAATGACAGTGACGTCATCACAGGTCCTTCATCTCCAGTTCTGTGCTGCTTCTGGTTCCTGTTGTATGGAATGAACAATGTATGTAGCAGTGCTGTGTGTGTGCCGTGCATGTAGCAGAGCTGTGTGGAGCATTGCGCTAGCAGAAACACTGGTACTATAATTTCCTAATAATTATTATTAGTTGTAGGTAGGGTGCAATGCATTTAGGAGTGAGACTCCCTTATCAAGCACAAGTCTTGGTTCTGTCCTTCCTGTATTCGTGTGGATGTGTTGAGGCTTCACCCTTCACTTCTTGTATTGGAATCTCTCACCAAACACCATACGGGTGAGGCTGCGCAGTAGACTTTTTCTAATCACCTTTGCTAAAAAAAAAAAAGGTTTTCATTTTCAAAGCCCAATTCAATAACACCTGTTGGGGTCAAACACTCAATGTACCCCTTTATGAATTACTCCTTGGGTGCAGTCTTTTTAAGGGTGTTTTCTATCTCAGCATCTCAAGACTTCTGCAAATCTGAAGTAGTTCTTGGAAAATGGTCCAATAAAAAGGAAGCTCCTTCATTTCTGTAGGCCTGTGTTTGTGTCATGTTGCATATTAGGGCCACATGTGGGCTATTTCTAAAAACTGCAGTTTCAAGATAATAAGAGGGGCCTATAAATTTCCACTGGGAAACAGACTCTCTAACCAGAGAGTACAGCATAATTCCGGAAGTTGCATTCTAGTAGTAACTGCATGTTCAGAATATGTGGAAGTTAGTAGGCTGTCATATTACCGCACAAAAGATAGGATATTATTTTTCTTACATCTGTGGAGTTCTGAGCGGAGGCGAGCCAATGTACGGTAGACCACGGGGAAACAAGATGGATGTCACAGGTGGCTCTGCCATGCCTCCTAAAAATAGCAGGCAAAAGGGCCTGGCTGGGTTGTGCGAAGTGGCAAAAGGTTTACTACGGGTAGCAATTATCAATGGTGGTTTGTCACATGACGCCAGTACCTCTTTCCTAATAGACTCCAGTTAAAGATTAAGAAATAAATGATACGAGTCCTTGTAGCTTTGTTTGCAAACCGGAGGTACTCCGTTTACTTTAGCTTTTTGTAACCTTCAGAAACAACATGTACAGTTCATTAGAAATGCAGAGGTATTGTTTTGCCTTGACAATAACGTTGCTCCAAATTCCAGAATAACACAATACAGTTTCAACTTCAACAACTCTCTGTCTCTTTTTGCATCTAACAGTTACTCAGGAAAGAATTCCCACAGTCCTAGTTATCTGAGGGTTTTTTTTAGAAGTTATTTTACAGATGGGCCTCTTTCACTTTTCCTGACTTTACTTTTACAGGGGCTCGTACAACTCACTGTTGTGTAGATGGGTCCGACTCTTTTCTCCTCCACACTGCGTTTGATTTATGGGACGAAAACTTGTTCTTTCCCCTCCGGGCAACGCTAATCCTCTGCTGCTCTGCTGTACACCTCCCCTAATGTCCTCCGACGACTACAACCTCCTCGCTACTCCCTCTAACTCTGCCTTCATTTCCTGTCTTAACTCCCGCACTTTCTCTCCAAACTCCTCCTCACATCCCGTCTCGCCCTGCTTATTTTCCCACTCTTGAATCTCCTCCTTCCCCCTCTACCAATCAGGGATAGAATGACAAGCAGCCAATCAGCAGCAAGCTGTTTGCCGGGCAGATAGCTAAAGCCGGTGAAAAAAAGGGGAAAGACAGGGTCTTTCTCACTTACAACTGTGTGGCTACCCTGGAGGACCCACTCGGGCCACCACACATCTGATCTTGTTATTTGGCTCAGTTACAGTATTGCAGCGCAGTGTAAACAAGAAGGTAGAAAAAGCATCCATGCTGACTCAATTAAAAGCTATTGTTTGTACCATATTAGTATAATATAAAATATGATAAATTGGTGTTACAGGTCTATGTCATAAATCACTTTGCTCTGGATTTTCTTTTACTACAGCTATTAGGAAAAAAAAGTATGATGCTGCCCTTGGAAGCGCTAGAGGATTATGCAACGTTTTACCGCCATGTGAGACGGTGGTGAATCGGCTATCGCTGCTGTCATGCGCAATGTGTGACAAGTTTCTTTTTTTTATTCCCTGCTCTGTCTCTTAGCAGCGTTGCGTATTAAACACTGCATATAATGTAATGTATTGTATAGTGTTTTATACGCACCCATGGAGAACTACAGTGCTATACACGCGTAATACGCAGTAAACTAGAACATGCTGTGTTCTTTTTTACACCCATATTATAAACAATGAAAAAAACCTAGTGTGAGTGGGACATGCGAAAATCAATGTAATAGAAGTGCTGCGATGTACGGCATATTATACGTGCGTAATACGCAATTCAAATACAATGGTGTGAATGAGCCCTTACTCAGTGCAGTTCCCAAACTCCTCAGATTTTGGCATGGATGCCTGCTATCATTATAACAGGCATCACACGAATGATTTGTTTCCTCGCAGTGATGCTCCGAGGATAAAAATCGCAGCATGTTCTACATTTTGGCGTTCCCGCAGAAAGCTTTGCCCATTGTTTTCAATGAGACTTTAAAAGACCACATGGCACTCGCATTCGGTGTGATGTGCATGTGAGTGCAATGTGATGTTTTCCATTGAAGTCCATGGCAAGAGCGATATCAGGACGAGTTTCTCGACCCAATATCACGCTTGCCCGTCTGAGTGGAGCCTCAGGTAGTGTTCTCACAGTGTTCTTCACCGATTCCTTCGGGGATTACCTCACAGGTGCAGAAAACAGTATTGTGATGGAGCCCCTGGACGGAAACAAAAGGAGCCCATATGCTATTCTATACTCCAAATATAATAGAAACCATGTCAAATAGACACCAAAGGGACTCCTATGGGAATCAATGGGATCCAGCTGGCCGGTTAAGGGAGGGGGAGGGAGTTTAACATCCCTGTGGGGATGAAGGGAGTCCCCTACCGTGAAGAGAATCCCTACAGCGAGGGACTCCCCTGTATCCCCGCTAGGACTCCCTTCATCCGCGCCAGAGATTCCCTTCCTCCCAACCAGGGCCTCCCTTTATCTTCGGGCTGCATGACAGCACAGCCATTCTTCATAATGCGATTTAACGCTCAGATAGCCGCCATTTTAAAACGCAGCTATTGGAGCGCTAAAATGGCGTTCGTGTGAACGAGGCCTTACTGATACAAACACTGTTTAGTCATGAGACAATTTTGAGTTACTCCTCTTGGAATGCTTACGGGCTGCATAAATGTCCATCTGACAAAATTCTACTAACACATTACAACCCCCAAATAAATGAATATCTATCACCATACGGCCAGTCTCACATGAGCGTAAGATTACCCCATATTACGCCTCCATTGTCAGCGTGTGTGATATGCTGTAATTTGCAGGCAATTAAATACATTGCCTTGCACTGTCTTGCTCACATTTGCGTGTGAGCATCACGTAATACGCGAGCACAAAAAAGGAAGCAGCATGTTCTATTTTGCTGTGTATCACGTGTGGGAGATGATGGAGATGGTTGCCATTTTATGTGTATTATCTATTGTTCAGGCATGTAGATCTAAGGCCTGCTTCAAACGAGTGCTGTTTTAGCGTAATAGAGGTGCACAAAGAAAGCGCTTATAATAGAACCAATGGTTTCCTGTAGAACTGTTCAGATGAAGGAATTTTAGACGCGCTAAATGCTCGCACCTAACAAAGATAGAACATGCGACTGCAATGCTCGCATCTAAGGTTGGTGGTGCGTGAAGAGACAGGACCTGACCTATCTTTGGTGCGTGCTTTCCATAAACTCCTATGGGAGCTGGATAACACGCACCTCCGATCCCGTGAACAGGAAATTTCACAACTAATTAAAATAGCTTAAAATCACCTGTTCACGCGATCTTTAGTGCAGCATAGACACGATCTATTGACGTGCCTATATTGTGCACCCACAGCGCTCGAGTGAAACAGGCCTATGATGGAGGACCTCTTGTAACCTTCCCCCCATATGAAATGAGAGAGAAATGTATAAACAGGTTAAACTGGTCTATTATCTTCACATGAGACCAGCAGAAGCTTCAAAGAAGAAAGATACAAGGATTGGCATTCCAATAATTGAATTAGCAAACTCCAACAGGCGTGAACTGACAAGCAGCAAAATGCCCACGAGTGAAGATTTAAGTCTGTTGATAACTGTGTTATGTGGAAAACTCTTTACTGAGCTCTGGTAATAACCTTCCCCCTTTTCTGTCTTAGACTGGGCTCACATAGGACGGATTTTCCGTGGAAATTCCGTGCGGAATTTCTGTGTGGCAAGTCCGCCCGCGGCTCCTAATTCCGGGATTAGCCAGCCATGTGGACGTTATTTTGCAAAAATCTCGTCCACATGGGGCAGCCAATCTGTCTCGGCAAAGCCGGGCAGAACCGCAGCATGTCAATTCTTTTTTTTTTCTGTTGCGGCCTCACTCCTCTCTATGGTATGCCGCCGACTGAACCGCTCCAAAAACCACGGGTTTTAAAGCTGCAGCTCTCCCGGGAAAATCTCGCAGCTTTTCGGTGCAGCCACACCATGAGATTTCCGCGGGATTTCCATCCCGTGTGAACCCAGCCTAAGGGGTTACATCATAAACATTCCCTATGAGGAGGGCCTTAAAGGTTTTGCATATCCAAGTGATTCTGACATTGTTTTTTCACCACATGCTGTACTTCATTTAGGTGGTAAAAATAGACAGATAGAATTTATGTATATTTATTAAAAGCGCAAAAAGTAGGAAAATTTTGAAAAAATTATCATTTTTTTCACATTTTCAACTACAATATCTCAAATGTGTGCAAACATACTGTACAAATTTTATATATACTTCCATCTGATTACTTTATTCTGGAAGCTCATTTGAAAAACTTTCATTTTTTTTTAACCATTTAGGAGACATACAAATTTAACATTGATTTTCAGCATTTTGAGGAACACTTTGTTTTCTTGCACCAGGCTAAGATTGCAAAGGCTCATAGGTGTCAAAATGATAGATAACCCCACAAATGACCCCATTTAAAAAACTACACCCTTTCATTTGTTCACTGAGGGGTGTCATGAGTATTTTTACCCCACAGTTTCTTTTCAGGAATTAATGCAATTTAGAGGAGAAAAAATTAAATTTCACATATTTTTTTCTATAGTCCTCATGAAAATGAGGATTTACGCCCCAAAATGGATACCCCTGTTTGTCCCGTGTTCAGAAACATACATACGTTGTGACCCTAATATTATGTCCGTATGCGCAACAGGGCCCAAACCGAAAGGAGCAGCTGGTGGCTTTCAGAACAGACATTTTGTTTGAAGGTGTTTTAGTCCCCATTGCACAGGTGTATGGCCCTTGAGTGGCCAAAACAACAGAGAACCCCCACAAATGACCACATTTTAAAAACTAGACCCCTTAACGAATTAATGTAGGGGTCTACTGCAAATACCCTTTGGATTTCAGGACACAACTAAATAAATTCCAGTCCCCATTGCCCACTAGTGCGGAAAAAAAATTGACTCCCTAAAAATAATTCCCCCCGTGCGCCCCCCTTTGTGGCGTTCCCTAAATCTTAGATAAAAGTAATAATGGAAACTGTGTGGTATGTCCGAAGACAGGGGTAATTAGGGGAGGCTGGTTGGGATGGGCACATTGGGCAATAAAACCGGGTATCCCTCCTCCTCTCATGCTTTTTTGGGGGGTTATTTCTTGACCTCAGTGACAGGGATGGGGTGTAAAAAGTGGCGCTCTGTGAGTCTTCGTAAGCTCGCTGAGGTGCGGCGGTCTCACACAGAGGGCGCTCAACAAGATGCTCCTGGAACTGTAGGAAGGCGAGCGTTCCCGGGGGCTTCTTGTAAATTATATATAACAGGTAGCGGTTTAAATAATGCCAGGTTCACACGGCTGTATGTGGAATCCCCTTGCAGAGGCCCACAGCAAATTCCAGTTGTGAGCCGGCCGTGGCGCTGCGTACGGCCACGTAATGTATACGCATAACTGCATACTCAGACAGACGGTCATGCACAGTAGACCTCTTTTTGTTTATATTTCCCACACCGTCGCTTAGCGATGACGCAGGTACCCGCAGCCCGCACACAATGTAGATGTGTATGAGCTGCGGGTATATCTGCGTCCATAGAAAATAGAACCTGCTGCGTTCTGCTTTCTGCGAGTGGATTACATAATTCCAATCCGCTAATGTGAGTGGAATTGTGTATTTGTGCATTAGATTGATCCACGTATTACCGTGAATCAAACGCATGCGGAATCCGTAATTCCTAGCCGGTCATGTAAGACCAGCCTAAAGTAGATCGCTACCTTTTTATCAAGTGATCGGGGACCGCTCAATGAGGCCACCGGTCACTGCTCCAGGCTCTCGGCTACCTTTAGTCGCTGGGAGTAAGGAGATTTAAATTTTCTGGGCCCTTCTCGGCTCCTGGGAATGTATATGGCATTTTGATGACAGGTGCATGCGCAAAATCCAGGTAAGGTCCGTGGAGGAGGACCGCGTCCGGGTTCAATTACGGAGACCTTCAGTAATAAGTTTCATCTTCTCTCACCGATCGCATCGATGAGGGGGGATGAAACTTTTAAGTGGTCGCCATTATCTATTGGATAACGGCGATCACGTGACCAGTGACCGCTCAGCGCAGTTCCCTGTGAAATCTCCATGTTATCGGCTACCTTTGCAGGTTCTGCCGCCCCACTGCGCATTGCTGTGCTTTATTAAGGAATAAAAGGGGGTGTTAATTAATGCACACAAGTGGGCCGCCCTGAACATGGTTACATAATTCAAGGTATATGAGGACATACATTTTTGGCTATAAAAGTAGTTTCTCATATTAGAACATCATTCTGGCAAAAACAAAGTGACACCTGGAAGCACAATTCGCAAGGTTATACATTCAGAGGATGAACATCCCCATATTGATCATTTTACAGAGCATCCAATATCATTTCTGAAATAACGTAGGCATCCCAGACTGTCTCCACATTTCCAAGTGAAGCATATCGTTATGATTAACTCAAAATAAAGAGGAGATCAAGGTCCACTTCTCTGCGTTCCTAAAGGGAATGGTTTAACCAGCGGTCAGATGAATCAAAGTAGCAAAACCATTCAAAATTTCATTAACAGGGGGATAGGAGGAAGTAGCTGTCAGCAGTTACCTCAGGAAGACAGGGGGAGAGGAAGAAGTAACTGTCAGCAGTTACCTCAGGAGTACAATGGGGGATAGGAGGAAGTAGCTGTCAGCAGTTACCTCAGGAGTGCAGGGGGATAGGAAGAAGTAGCTGTCAGCAGTTACCTCAGGAGTACAGGGGGATAGGAGGAAGTAGCTGTCAGCAGTTACCTCAGGGGGATAGGAAGAAGTAGCTGTTGGCAGTTACCTCAGGAGTACAGGGGATAGGAAGAAGTAAACGCAAAACAATCCAATTGCAGGAATACAGCTTATTGTGGAAAAAACTTGCTTTTTATTTTTTTTTATTTTCTTTATGGTGCTTGAATAATACAGAGAACGCGTTTCGGTTATGAAACCTTGTTCACCTCTGACTTACAAAGCCATTATGCAAACCTTAAAAAGGTTTAGTGAAAATAAGTGAATTAAAAACATATGTGCAATTAACCCATGGCAATCTGCTATTTCAATTACCAAAACCTGTCCCTCCTGCAGGAACTTGTCTTGGTTTCTACATACCGTATATACCGGCGTATAAGACGACTTTTGAACCCCGAAAAATCTGCTCTGCAGTCGGGGGTCGTCTTATGCGCCGGTAATACAAAAAAAAAAAAAGTGTAAAAAAAAAAAATTTTATTACTCACCTCCCACGGCGTTCTGTCGCGCTCCGGCAGGATGTCGCTCGCTCGGCAGGCTGTCGCTCGCTCCTCGTCCCCGCCGCAGCATAGCTTTCTGAATGCGGGGCTTGAAATCCCCGCTTCCAGAAAGCTAATACACACGCCGGCAGCCATGACAGCATTGAATGGCTGTGATTGGCTAAAGCACACGTGGCTTCAGCCAATCACACTATTCAATGACATCATTGAATGGCTGTGATTGGCTGAAGGCGCACGTGTTAGCAATCACACCCATTCAATGATGTCATTGAATAGTGTGATTGGCTGAAGCCACGTGTGCTTTAGCCAATCACAGCCATTCAATGATGTCATGGCTGCCGGCGTGTGTATTAGCTTTCTGGAAGCGGGGATTTCAAGCCCCACATTCAGAAAGCTATGCTGCGGCGGGGACGAGGAGCGAGCGACAGCCTGCCGGAGCGAGCGACATCCTGCCGGAGCGCGACAGAACGCCGTGGGAGGTGAGTAATAAAATTTTTTTTTTTTTCTCCACTGAATACCGGCGTATAAGGTGACAGTTGGGGGGTCGTCTTATACGCCCCGTCGCCTTATACGCCGGTATATACGGTATATGCATAGTATATCCAACAATACATAAACACGAACATTTATCTATAATATGCTCCACTTAATAACATGATCATGTTATTAAGTGGAGCATATTATAGATAAATGTTCGTGTTTATGTATTGTTGGATATACTATGCATATATGTAGAAACCAAGGCAAGTTCCTGCAGGAGGGACAGGTTTTGGTAATTGAAATAGCAGATTGCCATGGGTTAATTGCACATATGTTTTTAATTCACTTATTTTCACTAAACCTTTTTAAGGTTTGCATAATGGCTTTGTAAGTCAGAGGTGAACAAGGTTTCATAACCGAAACGCGTTCTCTGTATTATTCAAGCACCATAAAGAAAATAAAAAGCAAGTTTTTTCCACAATAAGCTGTATTCCTGCAATTGGATTGTTTTGCGTTTATTCAGAGCCAGAAGTAGCCGGATGGCAACAGCTTGTGAGTATACTTGCTTGCGGAACTGAGGCTTGCAGCACATGAAGATAAGGTGGGACTTTTGTTTTTTGTTTCCGATAGGAAGAAGCAGCTGTCGGCAGTTACCTCAGGAGTACAGGGGGATAGGAAGAAGTAGCTGTCAGCAGTTACCTCAGGAGTACAGGGGGATAGGAAGAAGTAGCTGTCGGCAGTTACCTCAAGGGTGCAGGGGGATAGGAAGAAGTGACTGTCAGCAGTTACCTCAGGAGCGCAGGGGGATAGGAGGAAGTAGCTGTCGGCAGTTACCTCAGGAGGATAGGAAGAAGTAGCTGTAAGCAGTTACCTCGGGAGGATAGGAAGAAGTAGCTGTCAGCAGTTACCTCGGGAGTGCAGGGGGATAGGAAGAGGTAGCTGTCGGCAGTTACCTCAGGAGTGCAGGGGGATAGGAAGAGGTAGCTGTCGGCAGTTACCTCAGGAGTACAGGGGGATAGGAGGAAGTAGCTGTCAGCAGTTACCTCAGGAGTACAGGGGGATAGGAAGAAGTAGCTGTCAGCAGTTACCTCAGGGGGATAGGAAAAAGTAGCTGTCGGCAGTTACCTTAGGAGTGCAGGGGGATAGGAAGAAGTAGCTGTCGGCGGTTACCTCAGGAGTGCAGGGGAATAGGAAGAAGTAGCTGTCGATAGTTACCTCAGGAGTACAGGGTGATAGGAAGAAGGAGCTGTCGGCGGTTACCTCAGGAGTACAGGGGGATAGGAGGAAGTAGCTGTCAGCAGTTACCTCAGGAGTACAGGGGGATAGGAAGAAGCAGCTGTCAGCAGTTACCTCAGGAGTACAGGGGATAGGAAGAAGTACCTGGCGGTAGTTATCTTAGGAGTACAGGGGGATAGGGGGAAGTAGCTGTCAGCAGTTACCTCAGGAGTACAGGGGATAGGAAGAAGTACCTGGCGGTAGTTATCTTAGGAGTACAGGGTGATAGGAAAAAAGAGCTGCCAGCAGCTCTTCCCTGTGTATGGGGCATTGGTAGATATAGCTGCCAGCAGTAACCTCACGGCTTCTCATGTGTATGTGGTCTCTGGAGAACAGCCTTCTCCTATATATGGGCGCCTATATGGTCCCTGCAGGTTGCCCGGCTGCCCAGGTCATCTCTCCAGTCCCCACAGCCCCTCTCCCTTGAACTGTGCAGTTACTGTAGTGGGAGTTGTTGCTCATCAGCTGGTTTCCTCCCCTGTTATAAAGCTTCAGCTCTCTGTTCCTCTCTCTTCTCTTCTGCAGTTCTGCTGATTTCACCTGAAGCCAACAGTAAGTACCTGCATGGTGTGTGCAGTGAGCTCCCCTCCATGCCCGACCCTCAGCATGTGGATGAAGCCATTGTAGCCACATCTTGCAGTTTTACTATAAGTGGGATTGTTCTTGTGACTCCATTATAGCTGCACGTTAGTTCTGGAAGGATTTATTCTGTGCAGACTTTTGTATGATTACTTTTTCTTCTTGCATTCCCCTGCATGGATTATGTCTGGATGAGCTGTAGTGGTGCTAGTGCTCTCTGAGATCAGCTCACTAGAGTGCACCCCCCCTGTAGACTGTAATGTCAGGTGTTGTCCTGTCCCTTTATCCGAGCTCCTCGTTCTTTGGCTGTGAGGTGGGGTGCAGTGATTCAGGATGGTCATTGCGATGGAACGGAGACTTTGCACGTTACCACGGGATTGTCATGCGCTATACCGTAATACGGCTCCATTAACCTCTGAGCTATAACACAGCACCTATAGAATTGGTGCACTATCGTACCTCCAGTTTCATGCAGATTGCCAACTGCAACCGTATATATGGCGGTAGTAAGAAACATTGCTTCCAGGGGAGAATAGTTCTGTAGTAAAAAGTGATCACAAAAGTCGCAAGTACTCCAAAATGGGGCCAATAGAGACTACAGGACGTCCCACAAAAAAGGAGCCCCAATGTCAATGGAAAAATAAAGTTATGGCTGTTAGAAGATGGTGGCAGCAAATAATTTTATTTTTTCGAAAGGTATTTAAAAAGAGAAGAGCTATATGAATTTTGTAACTTCGCTTCCGTATCAAGCCATAGAATAAGATTATCATGTCATTTTTTGCTGCAGTGTACACCGTAAAAGCAAGACGAAAGATTGCGGTATCGCATGTTTTTTGTTTTTTTTTACAACTCATCCCGCAAAACATAACAAGTCCTTAGACAGCAACATGGATGGATAAATAAGAGTTATGACTTTTTGAAAGGGGCAGGAAAAACCGAAAACGATTAGAAAAAAGGGTCAGTCCTTAAGGGGTTAAGCAGAAAACATCAGCCTCTCCCAGTACTACATATGTCTACTGACATGATCCAAGCGGCAGTGAAACCAACATTGCTCCAGGCAGCAGAGGAGATGGCTTACCCAACATACATTAGCACTAACACAGCTAGAATTCGGGTGGTTTTATATTTGCGCTGGGACTCTGGTTTCTTGCTCCATTCAGGAAGATGGAAATGGGAATCCCCGTGTTAAACGGTTCTGTGTCTGTACAGACCGAATTGACTATAATTGGATCCGTCAGCTTTCTGCCCGGCTTTTGGATGGAAGAAAAAGCGCTGCATGCAGTCAGCATAACCCAGGATATAAGCACAATAAAATCTTGATACTACAAATGCCAGCATAAACTACAACTCCGACCGGTTTGTGAGCCTGCACTACTCGCTCTCAGCGGGCCGGGACATGGTGCTGTCCCCGTGTCTGCATATCCTCCACAAGTAAAATTCAAAAGACTGTTATTTGTTGTTCTGATTTTTGGGTACATCGACGCGACACAAGATCGTTTCCTAGTAAGGAGGTTCGTAAACCCCGCCTCCAGGAAGGGATGGATCTGATTGGCTCAGCCGTAGCGCTCGAGAACTAATCAATGCAGCACTGGATGAACCAATGCGATGGCTGTGATTGGTACTTTAAGAAATGCATTGATTGGCTGAGCTGCGGCAGTCAAGAACCAATCAGAGCCACCGCTTCCTGGAGGTGGGGTTTACGAACCCCATTACCAGGAAGCAATATTCTGTCGTTGACTGAGAACTGTAAGCAAACATGCCGAAACTCCGGAGACCAGCAGGAGGACCCGTACTATGCCTAAGTAAGTAGCACACTGATGTTTTTTACCGTGGTGTTACAGAAGGTGAAAGTGAAAATAGCGGCACTCTGCCACTGTATAAGACATCCCCTGGAAATAAGACCCAGTGTCTCTGTTGTGGCAAAAATTAATATAAGACAAGGTCTTATTTTTGTGGAAACACTGTATCAGACATTTATGACATACAGTATACTGTCAATGTGTCATTAAAATCTTAGACCAGATTACGTCTAACGTTTATTGTAGCCTTTGGGTAGTATCTAACAGTGTAACCTTCAACCCAAAGATAATAAACCTTTTACAAACCACATGCAGCATGGCTCTACTTTGTGCTGCAGAGCTGGACTTCACCATAAAGCTTAACACCTGTTGTATATGACCATGGTACTTGAGCCAAGAAAGGTGTTATATATATATATTCTAGAGTTTCATATATCAAATAAAAAACTATGTATCTGTTTTATTGTAAAAGCCAATTACGCAAACATATCTTTTTATGAAAGCAAAGTCTAACTTCAAATTGCTTTATTCCTCCCCGTCCCCCCCTTCTGCTATACTTTCAACCTTGACCTTGAATTCCTCTTAATTCCTCTATGTAAGAGCCAAACCACCCGCATATATGTTTTAGCAGAGAGAGAAAAGTCAAAAATATATATTTGGACAGAAAAAGGTAAGGTGGTGTATGCGTGAGCCTTATGACTTCTCTCACACATGTGACATGAACACTACATGTTAGCAGCCACTAGATGGTGCTCACACTTCCATATCATACACTGATCTTAGTGATCAGTGCAAGATGAGGGAAACAGAGTTGCTTCTAAAGTATGACACTCCATTCTCCACAATTATGTCTTCTGAAGGATGGGGGTATAGAAAAGCTTGGCTGCTCAAAATTGCATTGTGGGTTAGCCACCCCTCACTCAAAGCTGATGCCAAGTTTGAGTAATTATATGATACCCTGCTGCCACTGCTTCACACTATTGGAAGCTCTAAACAGCAAGTGAGGAACCTGCAAGGGTCTAGGAGCCACAAGCGTCTCCTGAGGTTGGTGAACATTGCAATGAAGCAGTAGCCACTGGCAGCTGAGCATGGGCCCGAGGCCAATCTGCTCATTATGGCTGTCTGCCCACTTGGGTGGCTTCTTCAACTGTTGTCTTCTGTCTGCATGATATGAGAGCTTTCGCAGTGAAATGGTTAGCATTAGTATTAGGGGTCTTTCCTATGGGTGCTATCCCACAATGCCGTTACTTGCTGGACCGTTGGTGTTGGTTACATTCCCTAGCGCTCCTATACACATGTTTACAATGGTTTCTAACTTGTTTTCTCTCTTCTTCCTCCCTCTTTAGTGCCTGAATATTGCATAACTTATTTTAATGCTAGAGGTAAGTAGAGATGTTTCTTAAAACAAAAACTTTTAGAGGGGTTTTCCGGGTGAGAGGAAATAACGCCTGGTGACCGTATGTTTAGAAGTGCTCTGCCTGAGGCCTCCCTCACACAGACGTTTTTGTACAGCGTTTAGTGCTGCATTTATAGCGCTGCGCTGTACAGCGCTCCCATTCATTTCAATGGGGCGGCTCACACAAGCGTCAAAACGCTGCGCTTCAAAACTGTGCTTTGACAGCGATGCATGTTCTATTTTAGGCCATCAAAATTGGGATTATTTACTCTAGAAAAAAAGACGGCTAAGGGTTGATCAAATAACTATGTATAAATACATGAGAGGACAATAGAAGGATCTCTCCCATGATCTGTTTATACCCAGGACTGCGACGGTAACAAGAGGGCATCCGCTACGTTTAGAGGAAAGTAGGTTTGATCACCAACATAGAAAAGGGTTATTTACTGTAAGAGCAGTGAGACTGTGGAACTCTCTGCCTGAGGATGTGGTGATGGCAAAATCCATAGAGGAGTTTAAGAGGGACTAGATGTCTTTCTAGAGCGGAAGGACATTATAGGTTATAAATCTAAGGTTATTTGTTAATCCGGGTATACAGGCAGGTAGGAACTATTAGGGGTTGGTCCAGGGAACAGTCTGATTGCCATTAGGGAGTCGGGAAGGAATTTTTTTCCCCAAAAGGGCTAATTGGCTTCTGGTTTGGGGTTTTTTTGCCTTCCTCTGTATCAACAACACAGGAGGCTAAGAGGCTGGACTAGATGGACATTGTCTTCATTCGGCCTTACGAACTATGTTACTATGTTTTTAGCCCTGCTTCACCCATTAAAATGAATGGGCAGCGTTAGCAGTGCTGCCAAAAACATGGCACAACTTGAGTAACACGTTTCTGGCAGCGCTAGCAGCACAAAAAAAAAATTAATTTAATACTTGCCTAACCGGAGCCCTCCAAGACCCTGCCGCAGTGCTCCATCGCTCCAGGCAGACAGCCATCAACTGTCAGCAGTGATGGAACATGTTTCGCTAGTGTTGGGATTTGAAAACCCCGCCTACAGCAAAAGAGTCCTCTGATTGGTCTGTCTCTCTCTCTCCATCCATTCCTCTTTGCATCCATCTGTTAATCCCTCTTTCCTTTTTGCATCCATCCATCCTTCTTTCACTCCATCCATCCATCCCTTTTTCAGTCCCCCTGCTCAGGTTGCTATGCCACCAAGTCTGAGAGTCATTTTTTTCCTTCTTTCCGTCCTTCCCCCTTTGGCTACTGGCTCACACCGTACCAATCCCCCCTTTTTTTCCCATTTCACTGAGTACTAAAAACACTAGTAATTCTGAGCCTGCAGCAGTCATTAAAAGTTTTGTTTTGTGTTTATTATTGTTTAGTGTAAATTCAAAAAAAATGCTCACTATTCCTTTGCGGTTGTTTATTGCTGATTTTCAGTCAGTGAAAGAACAATCACTGGCTTCTTTTTGCGTATAAACGCTCCCGATCAGCACTGCACTTAGAAGGTGAAGCCCTGAGCGAGAAGCCAGCGATGTCTCTCAGTCTAAACGTTCTGCACGAGCGCCGACTACCTTAGGGGTGACATCAGCACTCATACAGCACTCATAAACGATGATGTGAAAGGGCCATTACATCTAAATGTGTGTCATTTGATCTCCTTATCAGGTCGTTGTGAAGCTATGCGAATGCTCATGGCTGACCAGGGAGTGGAATGGAAGGAGGAGATTGTAACGCATGACACTTGGCAGAAGGGAGATCTGAAACGAGATGCGGTAAGATTTACCCCCTTAAGGGTACATTCAAATGAAAAGTCGCGCCCGATATTCTTGGACATCCCGCCATGTACTATTCCCATTGGATGGAAAGAGGCCGTGTGCATGTAGCCTCAGGATACAGACCTTTAAATGTATTCATCTCCTTCCCCAAAAGGCAGTAAGGATGTATCGCTTCTGCATCAGAACCTTTGAAGCTTCCATCACGATCCGGACCAAAATACTGGGAAAAAAAGCGCTGCATGCAGTGGTTTCTCTTCTGTCCACTAGCTGGGTCAAAAGCGGACGGACTCCATTCTAGTCAATGGGTTCATCCGGCGCTGTTCGGTGGTGTTCAGAGATGGAACTGTTTACCCACAGGGATTCACCTTTTCTGCTTCCCGAATGGAGCAGGAAAGCAGAATCGCCAACACGGGTGTAAAACCACCCTAAGGCCTCCCTCACACAGACTTTTTTGTACAGCATTTAGCGCTGCGTTATCACCACTGCGCGAAACGCTGTACAACGCCTCCCATTCATTTCAATGGGGCTGCTCACACAAGCGTCAAAACGTTGCGTCTTCAATGTTGCACTTTGACAGCGTTGCATGTTCTATCTTTGGACGTTTTCAGCCCTGCGTCGCCCATTGAAATGAATGGGCAGCGGTTTCAGTGCTGCCAAAAACAGAGCACAACGTGGTACCATGCTTGGCAGCGCTAAATGCAAGCGCTAGCTGCATGACAAAAAAAAAAGGAATACTCACCTAGCTGGAGCCGTCCGGGTCCCTGCCGCTGTTCTCTGGAGCTCTGTGCAGGCTGCTGGACACTTGTCAAGCTGACAAAGCATCTAATGGTAGTGAAGGGGATTGAAATCCCATATTTATAAGTAAACGGCAAGCCTTGACAAAGACCATACTGGTCAAAATGTTGCCAGACCACTTTTTTAAGTATGGAACAATAAAGACTTAGATTTTATCCATCTACCATCTATGCTGCCATTTACTTATGACTATTGGATTGATCTTGGGGCTTTTTTGGTTAATTGTCCCCACCTACGGGTCTGCATTGTTTTTCCTCCCCACCCTGGCTGGGTTGAAATAGAGTGGGTGCTGCTGGACCCTATACTGGCGCATTGAAATCCCCACCTCCCAGAGAGAGATTGTTCTGATTGGTTCAGGAGCACCGGCTCCGCTAATCAGAACCGGCACTCGATGCACCAATCACAGCCATTCAATGTATGGCTGAGATTGGTGCATCCTGCGCTGGCTGTGATTGGTTAAGCCTTCTGACAGTAAGCGGGCTCACCCTATCAGAGCAATCTCTTGCTGAAGGGGGGGGGGGGGGAGGGTCTTTAAACACCATCACTAGCAAAAGATCCTCTATTGGCGATAACAAGTGTCCAGCAGCCTGCATGGAGCTCTGGAGAACATCGGCAGGGACCAGGACAGCACCAGCTAGGTGAATATTATTATTATTATTTTTTTTTGTTTTCCCCAGCATCCTTGGCTGCATTTTCAGCTCTTCTTTTATTTTCCTTTCTCATTTATTCTCCCCCCCCCCCCCTTTAAAAAATCGTAAGTCTTTTATTTAACCATTGACGTAGATATCTGAGGGCTTTTAAAAAAACTTTTAAAAAATTCAAAGTGGAGTGAAATGGGAAAAAAAGCAAAATTGCACCATCTTTGGATGCGTCTTGTCTATACAGTGCACACACTGCAACAAAAATGACCTGATAACTTTGTTCTATGGTGGCTCAGTCACACGGGTGAAAAATAATAATAGTGAAGCAAAAACAAACAAAAAAAAAACTATATAAGTTTGGTATCGTAGTAATCATACTGACCCAGGGCTCAGTCACACGGGTGCATCCGGGTGCCGATGCGCCCGTGTTACTGCACGAAGAAGACGGCCGCACTGCAGGTGCGGACGACTCTCCGCACCGCCGGAAGAAAGAACACATGACAGGCAATGGAGCCGGTCATGTGTTCTTTCTTCCGGCAGTGCGAAGGGTCGTCCGCACCTGCAGTGCGGCCGTCTTATCCTACAGTAACACGGGCGCATCGGCACCCGGATGCACCCGTGTGACTGAGCCCTGGGTCAGTATGATTACTACGATACCAAACTTATATAGTTTTTTTTTTGTTTGTTTTTGCTTCACTATTATTTTTTTTTCGAAAGCTATTTCATTTTTTAAAATTATTTTCTACCACCTTTTTCTGACAGCTATGACATTTTTTTTATTTTTCCGTCGACACAGTTCTGCGAGGGGTTAATCTTTTGCGGGACATCCTGTAGTTTTTATTGGTATCATTTTAGAATACATAAGACTTTTTGATCGCTTTTTTTCTTGGAGACAGGGTGACCAAAAAAGCGCAATTCTGGCATTGGTTTTTTTGACCATGTGCAGGGTAAATAATACATTACTTTCATATATAGGACTTTTATGGACACAGCGATACCCAATATATATATTTTTTTTTAGATTCTTTTTTTATAAATATGGCAAAAACTTAGGTTTTTTTTGTAAAAAAAAAAAAAAAAAAAAATTACCTTTCATTTTTTTAAACTAACTTTTACAGTTGTTTTTTTTTCTACCAATAAAGGACAAGAAATTGTGACGCTTTGATCGCTCCTGCAGTATGACATAATGCTATAGCATTACATCATGCCGTGATCTGGCATGGCTTGATAGGCACTCTGCAGTGGCAGCCCTGTGGCCTTTCATCTTAACGCGGTGGGCAGTGCAGGACCCCCGAAAATTGATCGGGGCATTTAAATGCCACTGTCAGAATTGACTGTGGCATTTAAAGGGTTAACAGCTCAGATGAGCAGCACAGCTTATCGGAGCTGTTGTGGGCGGGTGTCATTTTATTGAGTGGGATTGCCCCACGATTCCCCTCCATACAAATCCTAAACCTGCAGGATGTAACTGTACATCCTGTAGTGTTAAAGGGTTAAAAATAAAAGGGATCCTCGCCCCCACTGTCGGATCTAGGAGTTTCACCTAAATGCAAGACTGTCCAATTTTCCACGTGCTCCTCACAACCAGGACTATTTGAAACACCTCATGGATTTGTATTCTCTGTTTTACCCCTTTTTATTCACTGTGTGGATCCCTTCAAATATAACTTTTATTAAATAATTTCTAAAATTGTAATGCCTTACAGACACAACAAGGAACAAAAGGACAAAAAAGAGGACAAGATTAAATGAAAACAAAAAACTAAAGCCCACTAAGTGGCAGCCCCTAGCCCGACTGGACGAGCGAAACTAGGGGTATTGAGTTACAGAATTCTCCTGACCACCAAAATCTTTAATGTCCCCGTAACGGATGTATGTTACACTTTTGGAGACCGATTGGGGGGAGAAATTGTAATATATACCCCTAGTTATGCGATTCGGGGTTTGTGACCCAATGATGGTCACCTAAAGGGGCTAATTCACAACAATGACTGACTTGTGGTTAGTCGGTTGGGGCTTTGGTGTTAAAGGGGTTGTCCCGCGCCGAAACGGGTTTTTTTTTTTCAATAGGCCCCCCGTTCGGCGCGAGACAAACCCGATGCAGGGGTAAAAAAAACAAACGGATAGTACTTACCCGAATCCCGCGTTGCGGCGACTTCTTACTTACCTTGCTAAGATGGCCGCCGGGATCTTCACCCACGGTGGACCGCAGGTCTTCTCCCATGGTGCACCGTGGGCTCTGTGCGTTCCGTTGCCGATTCCAGCCTCCTGATTGGCTGGAATCGGCACACGTGACGGGGCGGAGCTACGAGGAGCAGCTCTCCGGCACGAGCGGCCCCATTCAGAAGGGAGAAGACCGGACTGCGCAAGCGCGTCTAATCGGGAGATTAGACGCTGAAATTAGACGGCACCATGGAGACGAGGATGCTAGCAACGGAGCAGGTAAGTGAATAACTTCTGTATGGCTCATATTTAATGCACGATGTATATTACAAAGTGCATTAATATGGCCATACAGAAGTGCTAAACCCCACTTGCTTTCGCGGGACAACCCCTTTAAGTTCACTTACGGTTAGTACACTGACCGTAAAAATGTGAATTTTGCGATGGAATTCCGCACCGTGAGCATTGTGCTCAATAGAACCTAATAGCTGCGGGCAACGCGGCGGATTCTCGCCGCTATTACGCAGCGGAAATGCGTCCGTGTGCAGCTGTCCTTACTCTGAATTTCTTTTCTCCAAACCTCTTCATATTTATATCTCTTTTTTTCTTTATCTCTCTCTCTTCATATGTATATGTCTTTTATTGTTCCTCTACTCACTGTTAAAGCTGCTTCTCCTTCTCTGTTACTCACTGTTTCCCTGATTTTTCTCTTGTTTCTCTTTCTCTTGCTCCTGCTTGTTCGGCTGTCGCTGTGACTGCTGCTCTCTCTCTCTCTCTCTCTCTGCCTCTCCTCTCTCCTGCCTGGCACTTTTTTTCCCCTTACTCTTCTCTTTCTGGTGCTTCACTTTCTTGTCACTACTCTGCCTCCTGTGACCATTGTCCGGCTATTTATTACCTCTGTAACTTGACCAGTTTGTCTGCAACCAATCACAACCTATTTAGTTGCTAGGCTACTTGCATCAGCTGTGTAAAATGACTCAGATTAATAAACCCCTAAGGGCTGGTTATTATATTACCGGTCCCCACAGCTAAACAGCGCTATGTCGTGCCTTTTTTCAGGCCACCACACAAACCCCTCTTTACTCCGCCAGATAACATGCTCCCTGTCCTACTGATTGCGGCTAGCAGGGATTGCAATTAACCGCCCCCTTCCGTCACATTGATTCGGCCACTACACGACTCAATTTGACTATTGTCTATGTGTATAGCATCCCTCACACTCCACCCCGCCATACTGTGCACATCTCCAGGCCTTTACCTTCTGTATCACCCCATTACTTGTAGTATGTAAGCTCGTTGGAGTAGGACCCTCACCTCTACTGTCTCCATCAACTGATTACTATGTAACCGTGGTTTTGTTTCTATTCCCCCTGCTTTGTAAGCGCTGCGGAAGATGTTGGCGCTATATAAATAAAGATTATTATTATCATCATCATGTATATTTTTACCTAAGCACTGCTAATCCTTTTTAGAATAAAGCTTAAAACTTGATTAGTTGTCCTTGGGCTTTAAAAAGTAATCCATAATCCCTGATATGTGTTAATTGTGTGTCGGCTGGTGGAGACCGAGGAGCCTCGTATCTACAAAGTAAGCAGAACCAAGGTGGCTGACTGACCTGCCAGAAATAGTCAGTGGTGGCAGCAAAGTGTTTTGCCGTGTGCCACGCCATGTTGACTTTGATTTGGGCTCCACCTTGCAAGATCTGAGGAGCTGAAAGTAAGTCGACCCTGCGGTCTGCCCCAGGGTCCTATATGTCACAGGTTGGTGATTGTGGGAACCATATAACTCTGTATCAGTGACACCTCACAATACAAAAATTCATCAATAATGGAATGAACGGTAAAAAGTATATAAATCTATCTATAAAGTCATGGACTCTAAAATATTAGATCTTAAAAAACCTAACACAGGATAGATGTATATCTCACCTAGTGGCAAAAAGAATTACTACCTTTAAAACAACTACATAAAAACGTGTGATAAAAATATGCATCCTATAGATCCTAGATCAGGGATGGCGAACCTTTTAGAGACCGAGTGCTCAAACTGCAACCCAAAACCCACATATTTATGGCAAAGTGCCAACATGTCAGGGGGCGGAGCTTATCTCGACATATGATTTTTACCCCCCGTCGTTTTAAAAAGGACAGGGCCGCTTTAAGATAGGCAGCGTGCAGATTTTGACTGCTTTTTGGATGCAGAAATGCTGCAGAATGTCCTCAGCGGAAGTCTCTGTGGAAAATTCAGCAGCATTTCCACATGTAAAAAGCAGTCAAAATCTGCACCCTGTCTATATTGAAACAGCCCTGCCCATTTCTGCCACATGTAAACATACCCCAGTGGTAATAGTGACAACCCCTCAGCAATAATAGTGACCCCCCCACAGCAGCCCCAGTGATAATAGTGACCTTCCCCACAGCGGCCCCCAGTGTGACAGCGACATCCCACAGCGGCCCCGAGTGTGACAGCGACACCCCACAGTGGCCCCCAGTAGTAATAGTGACACCTCCCACCCCCCTTCCCCGAGACCCATATACTTACCCACTCCTCCTCTGCACGGCGTTGCTACTGGCACTGATCCTGGTGCACACTGTGACGTCAGTGTGCTGCCGGACGCCTCCTCCCCCTGCTCTCACGGAACCAAGTAGTAGGAGACGTCGGGGAAGGAGGATCCCGGCTGCACACTGACATCACAGTGTGCTCCGGGATCAGCGCTGCTAGCAGCGCAGCTGAGTGAATGCTGCCAGGGGAGCCGCAGGCCCTGCCAGTATTCACAAGTGGTGAGCAGGCGATGGCGGTGCGTGCCAGCAGGGAGGGCCCTGTGTGCCGCCTCTGGCACGCGTGCCATAGGTTCGCCACCACTGTCCTAGATGAACAGAAAAATACACAGCGTAAAGCTACATTCACACAGGCGAGCTCGTCAACAGGCGTTTTACCTGCGGATGCGAGGCGTTTCATGCAAAGACGATCTGATCCAGACATGTGTTTCACTAGCGATACAAGATCGCAAGTGTTTCACATTGATTTTGATGGGAAACCTCACACTTGCATCCACATCGCACGGCATACACGTGCCACACAATGTATCTAAGGTCCCATCAAAAACAATTGACAATGCGTTCTGAGGAACGTGAAAATATAGAGCGTGCAGCAAATTATTATTTTTATATGTTTTTTCCTCGCAGAATAGCTGTGCGGGGGGAAAAAAACCACGTGTCTGACTCCCTTCAAAAGAATTGAGTTCATATTCAAGCGTCTCGTGAACATGAGCAAAACTAAAGCTGATCCACTCTTACATGAAGTGACCTACAGCAGCCAGAATGACATGAAAAGAGAAGAATTCTTCAATTTTGTATTGCACCCTATGGATGTTTGATGCGGGCGCTGTTGGTGACATTCGACGACCTAAAACTCATCTAGGCTGCAGTGGAATCTACAACACAAGATAAGCTGGACGCGTCTGGGCAGGACTGGAGGACAGACAGCCACGTGTCACCCGTGCTGTTCACAGCGAACCTCTATAACGTGCATTAAAACTTGAAGAATTCTTCTATCTCCGCATGTAATTCTGGCTGGTGCAGATACATTTATGTCTGAAGAAATCGGTTTTACTTTTGCACCATTCTTTTTGAATCGCCCCGTATGTAGAAGAAAAACATATGTAGATCATTATGAAAATGAGAAGCAGTGAATGGACTGTTGCTGTAAGTCTTTTATGTGGAATTGTAAGGGTGCGTTCACATATGCAGTTTGTGATCAGGGTTTTTTATGCAGTTTTTGAAGCCCAGCAGTGGATTAAAAAGAAGTTGTATCCGCCCTTTATTCTTTCTCTCCATAGAATGGTAGAGTTGGAAGGGACTTCCAAGGTCATCTGGTCCAACCCCCTGCTTAATGCAGGAGTCACTAAATCATCCCAGAGAGATATTTGTTCAGCCTCTGTTTGAACACTTCCATTAAAGGAGACCTCACCACCTTCTGTGGTAACCTGTTCCACTCATTGATCACCCTCACAGTCTAATATCTAATTTGTGTCTCCTCTAGAGATGAGCGAGTATACTCGCTAAGGCTAACTACTCGAGCGAGTAGTGCCTTAGCCGAGTATCTCCCCGCTCGTCTGTTAAGATTCGGCTGCCGGTGCGGGTGACAGGTGAGTTGCGGCGGTGAGCGGGGGGGAAGAGAGGGAGAAGGAGATCTCCCCGCCCCTCGACTCTTTAGAGACAAGCGGGAGGATACTCGGCTAAGGCACTACTCGCTCGAGTAGTTAGCCTTAGCGAGGATACTCGCTCATCTCTAGTCTCCTCCCTTTCAGTTTCATCCCATTGCTTCTAGTCTCTCCTTTTTTGATCCTCACTTGGATTTGACATTAAAAAATGTCTTAAAATACCTGCAACCTAATAATTGAACTCAATATCCATAAATTACTTTAACCACTTAGTGACGAAGCCTGTTTGCCCACATAGGCCTCCCACACACAGGCAGGTCTGACCCCGCATGCAGGATTCCAGCAGCGGAGTTCGACCCGTGCCTGATCACTGTCTTCTTCCTGCGCTGCAAATGTGCCGTCACGCAAATGCAGTAGGCGCCGGCACTCGGTGATGGCGCGGATCCCACGGCACTTCAGCAGTGCTCACTGGAAGTGCCGTGGAACGGACAGCTTCCATTGACTTCAATAAAAGCCGCCTGTATGTAGCCCACACAGAATTGCAGCATGCTGCGATTTCTTCCCCGCGAGCGGAAAATTACAATCGATTTCCCCTCCTGGAGATGAAATTTGTTAGAGATGGGGTTTCCACTAGAGGCGCCGGTGTCCGGGTGAGACGGAAAGCTTGTCCTGGAACTGCAGGGGACCAGTCTGGCGGCCGTGTCAGAGTTTCCCCGCTCTGGTGGTTGGTCGGGGCGGTCGGCGCACTTTCCTTTCTGGTTCGACCCGGCCTGTTTCCCGACCTTTCTTTGTTTGCTTATTTGTTTACGTTTTGTCTGCTACACGGTACCCATCTGCAGGTCTCCCTGTCCCTCTTTTTCCTTGGGGTCCCTGTCCCTAGTGCAGTGCAAGGACAGTTGCCCAGGGGGACAAGTAGGTAGGGACTCGGGAGAGGGCTGGCGTAGGGACCCCCTGTCCACCTGTCCTGGCCAGCCGTAACAAAATCGTGATTTGCCATAGCATGCTATAGGGCAGTATTTGCTGTAGAGTCTGGAGGCGGATGACCACCACGGACTCCGCAATGCAAATCCGCCTATGCGCTGCTGGCCTTGTTAACGGAACCAAATTTTGGAAATCTGACATGTCCGTAAAGGTTTTGTATATCCAAGTGATTATGAAATTGTTTTTTGCCACATATTGTAATTCATCTAGGTGGTAAAAATAGACCAATAGAATTTGTGTATATTTATTAAAAATGGCCAAAATTGGGAAAAGTTTTTAGAATTGTAATTTTTTTTCACATTTGCAATTGTAATATCTCAAATATGTGGAAACGTACCATACCAATTATTCATAAGTTATATATTTTCATCTCTTTACTTTATTCTGGATACACATTTATGAAACTTGAGGTTTTTTTGTTTTTTTTAACCATTTACGGGGGTGAGTACTTTTGACTCCCCTCATAGATCCGATCAATAAGTGGAGCTGAATCTTTAACTTTTTTAACCCTTTTATGCGATCACCGGTGGATAGCGGTGATCGCGTGACCGTTATTCTCTGTGTCAGCGCGGGAAGCTGCCGCTCGATGCATTGAGTGGAGCTGCTAAGTAGTCTACCCCTTCTAATTTTATAATGGGAGGACTACTCAGCAGTGCGCGATACATTCCTGTGCAGCTCTTTGAAGTGGGTGGTGACTGTGTAGTAGGAGCTGCTCTCTGCTACACTGATGTATGGGTGCCACCACATCCTTCTCCCTCAACCTCCACCCTTCTCTGCTGGTGAGTGCGGGTCCGTGTCCTCTACAGTGTAAACAATTAGGTGTCAAGTCCCACTTGTTGAGCCAACATATAAATGTCTTAGCATGTCATGTGGTCATTCAACCACATGGTGGCAGTATTTTAATTACAAATTGACAGGACATGCTGAAGCACATATATATTAGATAGAAAAGACAGGACATGCTGAAGCACATATATATTAGATAGAAAAAAAGAAAGCAAAGTCACAAATCTGGAGACCGCAGGATAGATTTACTAATACAGTCTAGGGTCAGTTTAAGGGTGCGTTCACGCGAGCGCATAAACGTTGCGTTTTTGCGCCCAATCGTATATACGTGACCATCTGAGGCGTTGGTTTCCAATGTATTCGTTCGCACGGGCGATTTTACGGCGCGTAAAAACGGCAACCCAAAAAAAAGACGGAACATACGCGACCGAAATACGCGCCAACGCATATTCGATGGCTGAAAAGATAGTTTGCAAAGTAGGAACAAACGATAATACGCTTTCTAGCTCTGGTCATGATTGCCGAAAAACGTTCTTTCCGGCGATTAAACGCTGCGCACATGCGAACGTAAATACGCCTACGCTCGTGTGACCGCACCCTTAGATAGACATATTTTAGCTCCATATTTGGCCAATGTTATAATAAGGAGCTAATATAAACTCTAATAATAATCTTTATTTATAAAGCGCCATTATGTTCCACAGCGCTTACAAGACAAGGGAAATAAAAACTTTATGAATGTATTCACATGGCCTTATTTTTCACATCTTTTTTTTTTTTTTTCATTTCTGCCTCCATATTGCTATTTTGTATTGGGCACATACGGATCAGTAGCAAGTAAAAACAGTATGGAGGCAGATGCTGATAAAAAAAATAATGACTTATAATGTCATCTGTAATGTGTCCGAAATACGGATCCGTATTATGGACATGTTACAAGATACTTATCTGAAGCTGGCCTAATAGTTATGGCAGACGGGATTAACCCTTTTCCAATCCACTGTCTGACGTCTAAAGACATTATGATGTAAGGCTGTACAGCTCTGATGATGGAAGACGTCCGTCGGGGTTCTCTTACTGCATATTGTCAGCCTCTCTGCTGTTGGAGCCTATCCAACGTGTCATCTCATGCAGTACTTGCTTTAGCCAGCAGATAGCGCCGTTGTATTACGGCAGAAAAAGAGTAAGCGCCCTAGGAAAACCAGGATCCAAATTGGATTGGTAAGGGTTAAAATCTGTCACATTTTAGGGCTGTCCAGTCTAACCTTATACCACCTATAATTGGCTTAGTTTATGACAAAAATTGTGCCCTTCTTTGGGCGCAATTTTTGGCACATGGTGTCGCATTTAGGCCACGTCCCCTTTCCTTTGAAGGATTACCATTTTATCGGCTCAACAACGTGTCCAGATTTGTCTAGAACATGTAATAAATGTGGTGCAAAGTACGCTTGACAGTTTTCTGACGGAAAACTGACGCTCTCTTAATAGTAAATCTGCCCCCGTGTCTCGCTATAATATGTTTAGTTTGTCCATCTGCTATGTTATTTATATATTTTTTTATCTTAAGGTACCTTTACCCAGAAACGACGAGTTCGAGCACCGAGCGACAAATCTGTCACCTATCAGTCATTTGGTTTTTAGCTCGCCTGAAAACCAAGCGACTATCGGCCCATGTAAAGGGGCAGTTGTCCATCTATGAACAACTGGGACATTGTATATAATGTATCATATGACCTTTTATGGGGGAGGAGGGGCAGGGTTATATTTTATCACATTTTATTTTTTATTCACTGTTGATGGAACTGCAAGTGCTTGTCTTTTGGACGACGAGCTGTAGTGTTTATTAACCCAAGTGGGTTTTGTGCCCGCTATTTTTGAGTAGTGTTCATTGGCACCATTGTGGGGTATATAAGACTTAAAAGTTTGTTTGATCTCCAGTACAGGTTGTTACGGATAAGGCAATACTAGATATGATTATGTATGTATAATTATTTTTTTAACAAAAAAAATTAACTTAGAAAATGCAAAAAAAAAGCTTGTTTGTTTTTTTTAATGCCTTTTTCAATTTCCCTGTAGAGGACTTGAGCCTTCTATATACTTCAATTGCTCAGGTGATATACTGTATTACCCTTCTCTCTCTGACAGCACCGGCCCTGGCAGACCATTGTCAGGCCTTAAAGGGGTTGTCCCGCGAAAGCAAGCGGGGTTATACACTTCTGTATGGCCATATTAATGCACTTTGTAATGTACATCGTGCATTAAATATGAGCCATACAGAAGTTATTCACTTACCTGTTCCATTGCTAGCATCCCGGTCTCCATGGTGCCGTCTAATTTCAGCGTCTAATCGCCCGATTAGACGCGCTTGCGCAGTCCGGTCTTCTCCCTTCCGAATGGGGCCGCTCGTGCCGGAGAGCTGCTCCTTGTAGCTCCGCCCCGTCACGTGTGCCGATTCCAGCCAATCAGGAGGCTGGAATCGGCAATGGAGCGCACAGAGCCCACGGTGCACCATGGGAGAAGACCCGCGGTGCATCGTGGGTGAAGATCCCGGCGGCCATCTTACTAAGGTAAGTAAGAAGTCGCGGGAGCGCGGGGATTCGGGTAAGTACTGGACTTTTTTTTTTTTACCCCTGCATCGGGTTTGTCTCGCACCGAACGGGGGGGCTATTGAAAAAAAAAAAAACCGTTTCGGCGCGGGACAACCCCTTTAAGTTGCCATGGTAACCCTTTGGCCCTCTGCCATTGGATGGCGGAGGGCTAATGACGTCACAGAGGGAGCTCCCTCCCTCTGTTAACTTTGATTGCAGCATGTAAGAGGTTCTCTCGAGTCCTGGCCATTTAAGCAGGATCCTGGCTGTCCATTGCAGCTGGCTCCTACTGCGGATGGCGCGTGCTCAGCTGCTGACCTGCACCATTTATATGCCGTAAATATACAGCATTCTGTGCTACCCCCTCCTACTGATATACACGTATGTCATGGGGCAGGAAGGAGCCAAACACAAATGTGTCTCAAACAAAAGGTGGCAAGATTAAACAGCCCCGAATGGAACAAAATGTACAGGGGAAATATTCAATGTGTCTACCCACCAATGAATAACTGAGGGGTCCCTTCTATATAGAGGCCTTTCGTTTCGCCAAAAAGACACATTAAACGAATTTGACCTACTAGTTTATTTCAACACAATCCTGAGAAAACTGACATTAAAGGGGTTTTCCAGGCCCTGCCAGCTGGCAGTACTAGGTTACACCAGAATCTGAGGGAAGGCCGCTGCTCTGACCCATGTGTGGTAATGGCAGGCGCAGTTGTCATTGAGACCAATGGGAACCACACTTGTAATTGCAGACTGGGGTCTTAGTGATTTGAGTGAGAGCTGCATCGGCCACTACACAAGGGTCAGAGCAGCGCCTTCTGCTCCGACCCGATGAATTCCTGGCGCTACCTGGAAAATTCTTAAAGTAGAAACTCTGCAATTGCAATGGGAGATCAAAATCAAACTGACATTCAGGTTGATCCCATAGATGAAGGTCCATTATATTTACCAGAATCAATTCTGGCTGAAAACCCAAAGCTGTGTTCAATCCAACGTTTCACAGAAACATATATAATATTTTTTTATTTTTTTTCCTAGCGGGCAGAGATTTTAGGGCAGCGATCAAGGCTTTACTTGTCAAGACAACCTCACAAGTGAGGAAAGGAAAGCATGGCCATCTCTAATGTCCAACTATCACATAATGTCAAGAAGGGAGATAATAGGGTAACTACAGTAATTCAGGACGGAGTAGTATACATTAAAGGGGTTTCCTCACTACCTAAAATTGTCTCCCAGCCACTTTGTCCTTCCTGGTTGCTGCTGACCAGTACATGTGACTGCTGTAGCCAATCATTGGCCACGGCAGTGACCTCCTATCTTTAGGCAGTGATTGGCTACAGCAGTCATATGTCCTGGTCAGCATCAACCAGGAAGTACAAAGTGGCTGTGACTTTAATGAGGCATTATGTATATTGTCAGATGAAAATTATTATGAAGTTTAAGCTACAATTTCCTCCTCCTGGTATACTGAGTTGTTGAAGAACTTGTTTCATGGTGCGGAGTCAAGTTTGATTCGGAGTAAAAAAAGAAAAATACATCACTAATGGAGACGCAGTTTTACTAAATTTGTATCATTTGCAGAAGATCCTTAACGGTTAGGTTAATCTCCCCAGTGGACCGATTACTTGGGGCATTTCTTCCTTAACATACGACGTTAAGCATTATGTAGATGTTCTTCTACAAAAATATGTAAAGCCTTAATTCACATTTTAAAACCTTCACTTTATATTCAGCCATAATGCTGGAGCCTACGGCCGCCAGCTCGCCTCCTGGTGGTCACGCCACACGTCCCGCTCCTTCCTGCAGCAGCTGGAGGGCGCATGTGCTTGTTCTCTTAGGGTTCATTCACATGGGCATCTGTGTACTCATGCCCCAATTTTGTGTATGCAGCTTATTCACCTGAAATACACAGTTGCCTTGTGGGTTTCTGCCTATTGGCAGTTTTTTTACGCCCTCCAAAAAACACCACAGAAAAATGTATGAAATTCCATTGATTTTCTGCATACGTACACAAGGGATACGCAGGTTTCTTGTATATTTTCTGCGTATTTACGGACGCCCATTAAAACGGGCTATTACTGGGTGTAAAACGCACCCAAATAGGACATGCTGCGTTTTGTTTTTCTTCACGTGACCGAAGGTTGCATGAAAAATACACAGTTGTGATTGAAGTCATTGAGCTCCATTCACTGCACATTACACATTTAATGTGCTGTGTATTTACTCTCGTTTAAAAGAGCCCTTCTAATGTAATAAAGCCTACAGGCTTTTTCGTGCACCACACTTTGCCCCCTTTGCGCTACCTTTGGTGGATGATTTTGGTGTCATTAGATTTCTGACATCCTCACCACTGCCGTAAAGTCATAAAATTTGAGTTTGATACATGAGTGTCTCGTCAGGCCGGGTCAAAGTTCCTATGTTAAGTCTAGCGGCGCGGTTGTGAGTCAAGCGTTACTAAGTGACGTTCATACCAACGTGGAAGACAAGTGCTAGGAAATAAAGAGTTTGAGGTGGCCAGAGATCCCGACGGCAACTAAACAAGGTGGAACTTCTGTCCCCCAGAAAGGGGGCGGGGGGGGGGTTAGTGCACAGGTTTGTGCAGGGAGGCTCTTAAAGCCCTAGCCGAGCCCATATAGTACACACCAGCCGAAGGGCCAACACTGCAGTAACGAAGCCCATCAGACGGGATGCCAAGATGTGCCGCAGCGGCTACTTCAGAGGTCACATGACAGCTACTAACACAAGTCCATGAGAAAAGACCGTCACAAGACCAACATCCTCCACCAATAACCACAGTATATAAAAGGGGCAGCTGTAGCAGAGCCAAGGTGGTCACGGCTGTGTGCACCAACTACATGTTACAGGCTGACTTATGACAAGCCAGAGAGCATGGACGCAATGCCTTCAGATCTGCTATATCTGGTGTAGCAGGGCTAAAGTGGTTATTGTCTTAAAGGAATTGTTTACAGTCAGGATTGTTTATATGCGGTCCTATGTAAGACTACAGAAAAGACATCACACTTATCTCTACGCAGGTATATACACTTAGCTCTGCTACACGCAGGTATATACACTTAGCTCTGCTACACGCAGGTATATACACTTAGCTCTGCTACACGCAGGTATATACACTCAGCCAAGACGAATCCTCGGTTCAACATTTGCAACCATCTTACCAAACATTTTATGTTCACGTAGCGAACATGGCATCAATCTAGTTTTACAAGTTCTCCTGCCAGTCATGAAGTACCTTCTGCTATATCAGACCCTTTCCCCCTTATGGAAGAGTTTGTGGTCTTTTGGTCCTGCTTAAGGAACTATTCAACTGTATTCTGATTCTCTGGTTCCTGACTTCATTACTTTCTACATTTAATGTATTGCGTTCTGCTGCGTGGGAGATAACCCCCTGAACAATGCTCGTGTAAGAGCCCTAACAGGTAAAAACTAAAGGTACATTTCTTCCACAGATCACTGCTAGCTCTAGATGTGATCACAACCGGGGCAAGTGATGTAGTAAGAATCAACACAGTTAGGCCGGCTGCACACAAACTAGATGCGGGATCCCGCATGCGAACTATATTGCGGTCGTGCAAACAAAAACGCACGATCAGTTAGGAGTTTTCTCTCCTCTGCACTGCCGCCAATATTTACTGCTAATTGATGATGAGTGCCAGCGGAAACTGCTGCTCCCCTCTCTCCACCAATCAGCTTTTTCCCTTACTGATGTCATTGAATGGCTTTGATTGATTAATCCAGTACCGCCTCTCATTGGCAAAAATTAATATAAGAAAGTGTCTTATTTTCAGGGAAACACGATAATAAGCTACTGAAGAGTTAATGCAGGTGGAGCGGGATACCGCTGCTATAGCTTCGAGAACAATGCAGCTGTTTTGTATTTTCAAACAGCTGCTTTGTTCTTGGGGCTTTCAGCTGGTGTCCCGCTGAGAACTGCCAGCGGGATACCAGCTGAAAGAATGCTATGAGCACCGCCCGCTGAGATATCAGCGTTTGGTGCTGATAAAGCTCATTGCTAATTTCTAGCTGGCTAGAAATGAGAGATGAACGAACAGTGCACGATGACCGTGCGTTTAGACGCAACGATTATCGCTCAAAAGACGGATTTTGAGCGATAAATGTTACATCTAAATGGGCCTTTATGAACTATTTATAGTGAACAGTTTTGCACCAGCTGTTAATTGGATCTCTCCCAAGGGGGAGTACTGACTGATCACGGCACCGGACAGTATAAATTCATTGTATGCAGGGTACTTGACACGTCTACCACCTCTGAAACATGAGAAAGGAGCCCAGAAATGTGGTTGTAGCATCGTTCTAACAGAGGTTCTAGTATAGACTTCTGAGCCAGCTAATTCTTGAAGCCCTCAGCACCAGCATGCGCTGCTCCAGTTATCTGCCTGACAGCCTGAGGAATCTCATCCCAGAAGAAAAATTTAGTCTAGCAGCACACAATCAATCAAAGCAGGTAGTTAGCTGCGGCCATTCCACATATGTCAAAGGACGCCACTGAGAAGCAGAACCAGCACTTCCAATAATTATGAAATGATCATCAAAAGACTGCTTGACAAAGACTGCAGAGGTCGAAACGTTGTGTTATTTATGGAGGGCTAAAAGACTTTTATACTTTTTTGCACCTAACTATGCTGCCACTCTTCTTTTGATGATCATTTCATACGCCAGAGGAAACTCGGCAATCTACATTATTACTTCTGACAAGGTCAGCACCTTCATTTAAAGGATCGTGACCATACATTGGCAGCGCCCTTGTAGTGACCTGGACTGCCACTACTGAATAGAAGTACTTTACCTGCAAGTTAAGAGCAACTTTTCTAACTACTAGTTCATTTAACAAAGGGTAATTATGCTGGACTTCATTTTTAGTAAGAAGAGGGAGTCGATAGAATAAAGAGTTAATGTTGTTTAGGCACCATTGTAAATCAGTTAGTTGGAAATGAGCTGGGACAAGCCCCTGGAGTAAGGAAAAAAACAGGAGGGGGCTTCTTCTGGCCCATTTTGTATTGCGCAGTTAGAAATTTATAATGGGGTTAGAAGATGACAGTCAAGGGGGGGGTATGGAGTGAGTAGAGGATGAGTGTCAGAGAGAGGCCAAGATGGACACAGAGGAAGCTGAGAGCCATGTGAAGCCCTAGCACACAGCTTCTTGCTCTCCTCTGTCCTGCTGTAATTAGAGACCTGCTATGTAAACTTTAAAGCAATCCTGTGTGCAGCAGCTAATAAATCACCTGGACCCTGAGAAACTGTTTGTTTTCCCAAACCTGAAGTCTATTCAAGCCAGCTCTGCTTTCTACCAGACAGTAAGACAGACACAAAGCTTCAGACAAGCAGTAGAGAATCTTCCGAGGAATTTTGTGAGTACTAAATAAAAGTTGAGCACAGTGTTTCATGGTGGCCAATTTACTTCTTAGTCAGAAGAAAGAGGTATTTTCTCATCAGTTTTCTCTGTATATAACTCTCCCTTAGCTCAGATGCTGCCTCCTTAAAGTTTGTTTATCTATGTATAAAGTGTCAAACTATATATATATATGCAATTTCTGGTGCTTGATGTTAAGGCAGACAACTATGTGCCTGAAAGTAAATGGTGTGCCTGTCCTTTACCTACATACGTGTGTTAGCCTTGTTTCACTACCAAGTGCTTTTAATCCAGGCACTGGCGTCACGATCACCTAATTCCATTAGTCGTCCAGATCCTGTTGTATATTTTCCAACGGTGTGCGAGATTACAAAGAGTGTGCTGCACTTATTGCCACTGTGACATGGCTCCTCAGCCACATATTAGAAACCGCTCCTAGATTGCAAGCCTCTTCCCGCTTGTCACACATTGCACCCTTATATAACAGCAGTAAATGTTGGGCCTACTACTCGCACAACCACCTAAGGTAAAACAGTTTGCACTGTATTGGAATTGTGCATCATTTAGCATATTAACCCTCTGAGCGCCTTCTCTTTATAATACTAATCACTGTACGGTGTATGGCCAACATTTATTCTGGGGTGTTTTTTCTTTTAATAAATTTCTCTTTGTGTTTGATAATCCAGAATATCTGATAATCTGCACCTATCGGGTCCTTTTCATGCCCAATTTGAAAGACTTTTGTTGTAGTTAACCATTGCATTCATGAACTTACAATTCTACGGCTTCTTGATTTCTTTGTAGGCGTTTGGCCAAATTCCAAAATTTCAAGATGGAAACTTGACTCTGTATCAATCCAATGCCATTTTGGGCTACCTTGCCAGGAATCACGGTATTACAAATTAAAGCATTACTCCTATTGTCTTACGATGCTCACAAAGAGAAACACATATCCAGCATCCGTAGGCAGTAAAAACAGCTTTACTGTAGTTCCCACTGCAGACCAGTTTGCACAAGCTCACGATGGAGACTTCCCTGCCATGGTGGTAGTGCAGGTTGTAAAGGTTAATTGCTGTATTAGAGGCTGGGATGACCTAAAGTTACTCAGCAGAGAAGCATTTTGGATTTTTATGCTTGGAACATTTGTATGTTTTGAGTTAGATTGCAGACATGATCTTGGGCTAGATTCACACTAGAGTTGAGACTTTCCGTTGTTCCGCTCCACCCTCAAAGCTGAACTAGAAAAAACAGAAATGCCAGATGTGGCTTACTCCAGACTCAGGCGGACCCCATCAACTATTTGCTGCATATCTTCATCCAAGATTTCATGCTGCCTCTGACACACATGTGCATATAGCCTTATTCTGACCTAATAACAATGTCCAGTCTGTATAATCTGTGGTCTGTACTGACAAATCTCGCTATGCACTTGGACTGTTATATTTCATTTGAAAATTCATTGGGACTTGTGTTTTGGGGGTCATGTGACTGGTCCTTATCACCCAATTGGTCAATGTTTCTTTTTTGTGTATTTGTAATGATTTTGGCATAAGATGAAGAGCTGTATCTTCTGTCTTGGGTCTTGCGGGAACTATAATGAAGCCATGATATTACTGCCTCTACATAGAAAAGAAACATGTTTCCAGCATTTCATTTGTGTGCCTCCCTGTACATCCAGGCATCCTTATGAAACTGCAGTGTGCTGACTTTCTTTCTATTAGTAATACATTGTGCTCTGTAGAGAATTATACACTTCTTGTAAAAAATGGTTGGACTGTAGGACTCTATGGAAAGAATCCTCTGGAGGCAACACTCATAGACATGGTGAACGATGGAGTAGATGACCTCCGGGGAAAATATCAGCGACTAATCTACCAGAACTATGTGAGTGGAGCTCATAAATGTGTCCGATAAATGTCTTAAACTTTGCTACAGATTTGATTTGTGATTTCCTTTTTGTTTTGAAGGAAAATGGAAAAGATGATTACATTAAGGCTCTGGCCACTGAGCTTGGTCACTTTGAGCGTCTGCTTGCCTCCAATAAAGAGGGACAAGGTTTCATGGTAGGAGATGAGGTGAGAACCATGCCAGTGGTCTACTGGGATTGTACTGTGGAGCTCTACTACGGCCTTGGCAGGGGCGGATTGGGAATTTAGAATGGACCTGGGAAAAAAAATCTAAAAAAGGGGCCTTATCATGTAGGTGGATCCAAAGTACTAGCAGAGGAAGCCAACACTAGAATTACCTGATGAGGATCTGTGCTTTGAGATATCATCCATTTGTTGCTTATTTCTCTGGGTCTAAATGAGCCAATTGCACAATTGCACCAGCTCAGCTCTTTATTTTGTCAAAAAGAAAGCAGAGAGGGATGTTTTATATTAGAAGGGAGGCCGCAGCAGCCTGACGACTACACAGGCGCTAGCACCTCCTCCATGCTACACAGCCACACTGCCTTCTGTAATAAAAGTTCCCCCGCTGCAGCTGGCTTGCAGCTCCCTGGGCCCCCTGAAACAGCAGGTGAGCAGGTTCTGTAGCCTATGCTCCATCTTTTATCAACCTTGATTCAGCAAATTGAATCAGAGCTTTCACAGATGAGTGATGATCACTCAGTGAATGGAGGCGAAGCAGGACATAGATCTCTTCCATCCCGCCCCGCTCTCTTCAGAGTAAACAGGCAGTTTTTCATAAACAAACAACTGCCTGTTTTACAGTCTGATTGTGGTATTCGTTTTATGTCTGCAGAAACTGAATGACAAATGAATTATAATTTATCATTGAGTCGCTGCCAGCATTTCCACTTAGCAATCATTATTCAGATTCCCACGATTCAGTGAGAATCTGAATGATTATTGTTCAGCGTAAAAGGCCCTTATCCTATAGCACTGTAAAAACACGGCACTGTATAATAAGGCCCTTTAATGCCACAGGACGTAAGTTTACGTCCTGGCAGGGTGGTAGTTATTGCAACAGGATATAAACTTGCGCCCTGTGTGTGGCATTAGCCTCAGAAGTGAGCCAGCATCACCCCACAGTGGCAGCCAGCTGTGACTGATAATTGGTCTACATTAGCAGGGATTGATGAGAATACTGATCCCCCATGATCAATGTACATCGTGGCATATACAGTAAATGGTTCACATATAGAGGCGCACTGCCTCTATATCAGCATCAGCCCACCACGATTACATTGCAGAGGGCCAATTGAATGCCATACACTTCAATATTCAGCAATAACACAGAAATCCAGTGCAAACACATCAGCCGCTGGCAGCACATACACTTAAAGCTATGAAAATAACAAAATGTGATTGTGCCTAGCAAGAGAAACCACATAATCTTGTAGATATGATACCTTTTTACTGGCTAACAAAAATACATGATGTTATAGCGAGCTATTGGACCTTTCAGGGTTCTTCCTCAGGCTAAGGAAGAATGCCTGAGGAAGAATCCTGAGAGGCCCGATAGCTCGCTGTAACATCATGTATTTTTGTTGGCCATTAAAAGGTATCCTATCTACAAGATTACTTGGTTTCTCTTGCTGGGAACCATCACCGTTTTCTCTAGTAGCTAACATGGTACCAAACCTTTTTCATTATGAAAATAACAAACACTTGCCCGTCAAGGCGCTAACTTTACTGTACTTCTCTCACTCACTAGCGTCACTAACTATACCCAATAGGGTGTCACTCTGGAGACGTCCTTTCCCCGTCAGGCTGGTTACGTTACCACAGCCTGGTCTCACACAGACGTCAGGCTTTCAGCCTCCTCTTAGCCTTCCACTCAGAGAGTAGCTCCAGTTCTCTCTCAGAGCCTGGCACAGCACAGCCCCCTGCAGGCCTTTCTATGTATAGCCTTGCCATAATACGTACTTCATGCAGATGTTGTCCATAACATTGTTCAACAACAAAATTGTAAATTGAACAAAAGTAGCTAATTAGTACTGAATTGATGGTGCTAAAAATGAAAGACAAAATTTATAATTAGCTCTAGTATTTACTTATGTAAAGAAAAGTTATTGCTCTTCTATTGCAATTGCAGTTGGGATATGTCAAGTATTGTTGCTTCATTTGTGAATGGGACAGCAGGGCTAGTGATCTTCATTACATTAACCCCTTAGTGACCAAGCCTGTTTGCGCCTTAATGACCAGGCCAAAAGTTTTGCATATCCAAGCGATTCTGACATAGCTTTTTCGCCACATGTTGTACTTTATTTAGGCGGAAAAATTAGACCGATATAATTTGTGTTTATTTATTAAAAGCGCCAAAATTGGGAAAATTTTGAAAAAAATCATCATTTTTTCACATTTCCAACTGCAATATCTTAAATATGTGCAAACATAATATAGAAATGTTTGCTAAGATTTATATTTCCACCCGTTTACTTTATTTTGGGCGCACATTGGAAAAACTTTCGTTTTTTTTTTAACCATTTAGGAGACGTACAAATTTAACATTACTTTGTAGCATTTTGAGAAACACTTTGTTTTCCTACACCAAGCCAAGATTGGAAAGGCTCATGAGTGTCAGAATAATAGATACCCCCACAAATGACCCCATTTTAAAAACGACACCCCTTAGTGTATCCACTGAGGGGTTTCTTGAGTATTTTGACCACACCGTTTTTTTTTCAGGAATTAATTCAATTTAGAGGAGAAAAAGTAAAATTTCATATTTTTGCAAATCTATCATTTTAAAGACATATTTCTTCCTATAGTTTACATGAAAATGAGGATTTACACCCCAAAATGGATAACCCTGTTTCTCCCGTGTTCAGAAATATACCCATTGTGGCCCTAATGTTATATCTGAGTCCACAACGGGGCCCAAAATGAAAGGAGTAGTAAGTGAGCACACATGTAGAGTTCTTGAGCGCCCAAAACCATAGAAAACCCCCACAAATGACCCCATTTTGAAAACTAGACCCCTTAAGGAATTTATCTAGGGGTGTACTGCATATTTTGACCACACAGTTTTTGAATGAATTCAAGCCAACCAGAAGGAAAAAATTGTGATTTTCGTTTTTTTGGCAATTCTGTCATTTTAAAAACAGGTTTTTTTGTACAGCACACATATGAATGAAGACTTGCACCCAAAAATGGATACCCCTGTTTGTCCCGTGTTCAGAGACATACCCATTGTGGCCCTAATCCTATGTCTGGATGCACAACAGGGCCCAAAATGAAAGGAGTAGTCAGTGGCTTTCAGAACATAGATTTTGCTTGAAGTCCTTTTAGGCCCCATTGCCCACTTGTAGAGTTCTTGAGCGCCCAAAACCATATAGAACCCCCATAAATGACCCCATTTTGAAAACTAGACTCCTTAACGAATTTATCTAGGGGTGTATTGTGTATTTTGACCCCACAGTTTTTGAATAAATTCAAGCAAAGCAAAAGGAAAAAATTAGAATTTTCATTTTTTTGGCAATTCTGTCATTTTAAAAACAGCTTTTTTCATACAGCACACATATGAAGGAAGACTTGCACCCCAAAATGGATACCCCTATTTGTGCTGTTTTCAAAAATTTACCCATTGTGGCCCTAATCTTATGTCCGCATGCACAACGGGGCCCAAAATGAAAGGAGTAGTCGGTGGCTTTCAGAACATAGATTTTGCTTGAAGTCCTTTTAGGCCCCATTGCCCACTTGTAGAGTTCTTGAGCGCCCAAAACCATAGAGAACCCCCACAAATTACCCCATTTTGAAAACTAGACCCCTTAACGAATTTATCTAGGGGTGTACTGTGTATTTTAACCCTACAATTTTTGAATAGATCTAAGCAAAGCAGTAAGAAAAAATTATGATTTTCATTTTTTGGGCTATTGCGTCAATTTAAAAACAGTTTTTTTTGTACAGCACACATATAAATGAAGACTTTCACCCCAAAATGTATACCCCTGTTTGTCCCGTGTTCAGAAACATACCCATTGTGACCCTAATAGACTTACAGGACACATGGCTAGGCCTACAATGAAAGGAATACCCGTTGGATTTCAGGGTACAACTGAATAAATTCCAGGCCCAATTGCCCACTTATAGAGCTATTGAGCGGCCAAAACTATAAAGAACCCCCTCAAATGACCCCATTTTGAAAACTAGACCCCTTAACAAATTCATCTAGGGGTGTACTGTGTATTTTGACCCCACAGTATTTGAATGAATCTAAGCAAAGCAGAAGGAAAAAGTTACGATTTTCAATTTTTTTGTCAATTTTTTAAAATTTAAAAACAGTTTTTTTGTACAGTGCACATAGGAATGAAGACATTCACCCCCAAATGGATACCCCGTTTGTCCCGAGTTCAGAAACATACCCATTGTGGCCCTAATTTACTTACAGGACCCATGGCAAGGCCTATAAAGGAGGGAACACCCGTTGGATTTCAGGGCACAACTGAATAAATCCCAGGCCCCATTGCTTATTTGTACGGAATAAAAATTGACTCCCTAAAAATCCCCCCCCCCCGCACCCTTTTTGGTGTTCGCAAATCTTAGATAAAAGTAATAATGTGAACTGTGTGGTATTTCTGAAGACAGGGGTAATTACGGAGGCTGGTTGTAATGGGCCTATGGGGCAATAAAACCATGTATCCTCCTCTCATGCTTTTTTGGGGTATTTCGTGACCTTAGTGGCTGGGACGGGGTGTGAAAAGTGGCGTTCCGTGAGTCTCCGTAAGCTTGATGAGGTGCGGCGGTCTCGCAAAGAAAGGCGCTCAACAAGCTGCTCCTGGAACTGCATGAAGGCGAGCGTTCCTGGGGCTTCTTGTAAAATACGTATTACAGGTAGCGGTCTGAATAACGCCGGGCTCACGCAGCCATAGGTGGAATCTGCTTGCGGAGGCCCACAGCGGATCCCATCTGTGAGCCCAGCTGTGACCCTGCATACGGCCGCGTAATGCACTGCGCATAACTGCGTACTTACACGGGCGGTCATGCGCAGTCACCTTTTTTTTGTTTGTATTTCCTGCACCGTCGTTTAGCGATGACGGGGGTACCCGCAGCCCGTATACAACGTAGTTGCGAATGGGCAGCGGGTATATCTGCGACCATGGAGCACAATGGGCTCTATGTTGCGGATATCCACGGTAAAATAGAACCTGCTGCGTTCTGTTTTCTGCGAGTGGATTACACAATTCCGAGCCGCTAATGTGAGCGAAATTGTGTAATCCAATGCGATTGATCCGCGTATTAGCGCGGATCAAACGCATGCGGAATCCGTAATTCCTATCCAGTCATGTGAGACCGACCAATGTTAGAGCGCTACTTTTTTATTACGTGACCAGGGACCGCTCAACGAGGCCACCCGTCACTGCTCCAGGCTTTCGGCGACCGTTGGTCGCCGAGAGCAAGGAGTTTTTAAGTTTCCTGGGCTCCCCGACTCCTGCGCATGTGTCCGATATTTTGCCGGCGGTCTCATGTGCAGAATCCGGGGAAGTTCACGGATGAGGATCGCGTCGGGGTGCAAATACGGAGGCCTCCGGTAAAAAGTTTCATCTCCGCTCACCGATCACATAGGTGAGGGGAGATGAAACTTCAATTTTTTTAAAAAACTTTTACGTGATCGCCATTATCCATTGTATAACGGCGAACACGTGACCAGGAACCACTCACCGCGGCCCCCCGTGAAATCTCCAGGCTCTTGGCTCAGTTTTGTAGCCAGGGGCAGGGAGAATTTCAATTATCCTGGCAATCCACAGCTTTTGTGCATGCGTCCGCCATTTTGGCGATGGGCGTGTGCGCAGAAGCTGGGGTAAGGTCCGCGGATAAATCTGGGGGCCTTATGTACGTACTTTCATCCTCCCTTATGGATATGATCCGTGAGGGGGGATGAAACATACGCTTTTTAAACTTTTTAAAAACTTTTTTACACTTTTTTTAACTTTATTCTTTTTTACTTTTTTTTTACTTTATATGATCACTGTCATCCATTGGATGACAGTGATCATGTTCCCAGTGACATCCCTCTGCTCTTGGCTACACATGGCAGCCAGGAGCAGAGGGATTTTGAATTTCCCGGGGCTCGAGCCCCTCTGTGTGCGCGCCCTATGTCAATCATCGGGCGCGCATGCGCAGAGGGGGACTTTGGGTCTTGGGACACTGGGGACATTGTGGGACCTGAGGTGAGTATTTTCACCTCCCCTCATGTATCCGATCCATGAGGGGAGGTGAAACTAGCACTTTTTAAAAACTTTTTCGCGATCGACGCTATCCAGTGGATAGCTGCGATCGCGGGCCCGGGGACCGCTCACCGCGGTCCCCGGTAACACCTCCTGGCTCCCGGCTACCTTCAGGAGCCAGGAGATTTTGAATCTGCCGGGGGCTCCCGGGCTTCTGCGCGTGACGTCATCGTCTGGCGCGCATGCACAGAAGAGTGGCGGCGGGTCCGGGAGGACCCTGATGGATCCGATCCATCAGGGCAGCTGAAACTTTAACTTTTTGGGCACTTTTCTTTACTTTTTTGCGATCGGCGCTATCCACTGGATAGCGCCGATCGCAATGCCGGGGGGGGGGGGGTCCCCGCAGCTCGGGATGACAGCTCCATGCTGTCGGCTACTATGGGCTGGTCGTTAAGGGGTTAAAAAAGACTGCACTGCAAGAGAAACACTTCAACCTGGTACATAAAATGTACAAAATGAACCATTGGTTGATTCTAAGAAGATTTTACTCCCTCTGCAGCGTCTGAGGAGCGGGCCCCAGCCTAGGAGACAGCGGGATAGAGTTTGGGCCTTGTCACAGTGGCTCTACTGTCTACCACTCGGAGGGTAACCAGGGAGACGTCCAAGGGGCCGAGGACCGGCTATTAAAGGGAGGTTAACCTAATTACGGTTTACCTTAGTCTCTTGTCACATGTAACGCCACCATTCCGTCCTCTGCAGTGAATTCCAGTAGATGCAATAAAGAGTTCACGCACACAGAGGTTGCTTTTAAAAGGCTGAACCGAGAACGTTCGGTAAAACCATTTACTTGGAAAATAAACCTGTACAAAGTAGAAACCGTCCAAAACAAATTACAGCCACAGCCAGGACACTGGTGCAGGAGCATTGTGGTGTGACAGGGAGGAAAACACGGGAGAGCAGATGAATCCACAGACTAGTTACCGTATCTGTGGGGATCTGTTCCCGGACACTCTTTTTCTCACTTTCTCAGAACTCTCTACCAGTGCACTCTCACGGTTTAGGAACTGCACTCAGCGCTACAAGGTGAACTCAGACGGGCTCTTGGTGTTCAGCATAAAGGCCTGGGTAGGTTAGGCCCAGAACACACACTGCATCCTCTCTGCCTCTTCCATCTTCTAGGCCCACAGACGGAAGGTGTCTATGTGCCAACAGGCTCCCAGAAAGCAGAAGAACACTCAGTAGGAGATGGGACAGGAAAAGAAGACCCCGTCATGCACCTTACAAACACATTTGTATGTCATGTGACCTTGTCATATATAAGATACATTTCCAGACATAACCGAGACAGTAACCCATTCAGTGCTGCAGCTATGCAATACACATCATATTCACTCACATTGAAGACACTGACAACACATAGGCACAAGACAAACATAGACCATTCAGAAACATCTAGAAAGTTTTGTAGATTGACTTCTGTGCACTACACCTCTGATACACATCAAACTAGGAAATGGTGAAAAAGTTTGTAAAGAGCCTGAAACAAGAAAGTGAAGGTTTCAAGTTGTTGGCCCACAGAAGGGAGCTTTTCAAACAAAATATGTTCCATGTCATTCTTCAGGCTGACGAGAAGGCAGTGTGGAATAGTTTTAAGAGTGTTTGTTCAGGATTTGGGGGAAACAAGTGTGTGTCCAATTACAAAGAACTGGTGGATGAGATGCTTATGTGCTACCACAAGATTGGGGTTTACATGTCTCTGAACTGTTTCCATTGTTACAGACTTTCCCTATCTAGTTTGAATTTGCAGTAATACCTACTTTTTGTCACATACTTCCTCCTAAACTACTGAATTTAAGGGACAAAGGGAAGAGTGTCACAGCAGGACCAAACTACATGGAGTTTGTTTGCCATTTGCTACCAGGAAACTAAAGTTGGCGTGAAGTGTAATATAGTAATGCAAATCCAAGTAACTGATGTCTATTTCTGATAACTGCATTGTTCCTCTATTGCTTTGCAGATTTCCTTTGTTGATTATAACTTGCTGGATCTTCTGCGCATCCATCTTGTTCTAGCACCAGACTGCCTTTCGGGCTGCCCACTCCTTTCTGCCTACATCAAGCGCCTTAGTAGCCGTCCCAAAATTGAAGCATTTCTTTGCAGCGCTGCCCATAAGAACAGACCGATCAACGGCAATGGCAAGCAATGAGCAAAGAAAAAAGGCCAAGAAGAGAATAGCATCAGAAGCTAGGAGTGAATGTGGAAGGGCCTGTTGCTATCCCTCTTCTTGCATTCATGTCACCTGCTGATACCTTTTATTGGCACCTCTGATAGCTTTGTTATGTTGCTACTGCCTCTGTTCTTTGTGTATATCTAGGTCCTAACTAGATGTAAAGCCTAGGAATAGTTAATACAGAATTCTGACCATGTTTTTTTAAAAATAAAATATTTTAACAAAAGTTGTGTTTCTTACCCTCTGATGTATGATGGTCCCCTGGAGTGACTTCCCCTCTGCTGGATAGGAAATCTGTATGGATAAAAAGATACACCTGTTCAGACACCAATTGAGGTTTCCAGAATTCTGGATGACACAACTTGCAGAATTTCAACAGGTCTCTCATATCAACAAGAGGTTGAGTTCAATTCTGATGAATTTTGGTTGGAACATAAATTTAAAAGGATTGCGTCTGCCCCCTTCAGAGAAGTGTGTGGTTTTTGGACTGTACGATTTAGATATTTATTCTGCCATTCAGAAAGATTTAGACTCTGAAAAGGAGTCCAATACAATCTCTTTTGGGCTAGGGCTACCCGGAGACTTTGGCTATGACACAGGTCACATTGCCAAAGATTGCAGTTTAACCTTGTGATCTACTAATCTTATTGAAGTCTACGTGGATTGCGCTGCGACTTGCAAGGTGTTGTGATTTACAGATCCCACAAAAATCCGACCTTGCTGGAGTTTTTGCGACCTGTGGATCACGGGGACTTGTGAGTTACAATGAGACCTGCATTGTCTTCTATTAAGATTAGTAGATCCCAGGGCTACATGATCTGTTTCCTGGTCAAAGTCGCTGTGTTGCCCTATCAAAGTGGGCCTGAAATCACAAGATCATTTGGCGGATAGTGGCTGAATGGGGATCTTCCTATGTAGATCTATTTGCCATTAGGGAGAACAGAGCAGGAGATTTTTCTTCCTAAAGACCAAAGATCGTCCAGACATATTAGATGCTGTAGCTCATTGCTGGAGTCCGGAGGAAAGCTATGCATTTCCCATTCTGACAAAGGTAATAAGATCATGGAAGACCAAGCCTGCATCGCCTTCTGGCCAAAGATCAAAGTGTCAGCTTACAAGCCATGGATCCTTCCAAACACACTAGATATCCTGTTTCAAGGCCCACTGTTTGATCCTCAGGCATCTAACTTTCATCTCACAACCTGGAAACTATAATGGTATTACTTAAGCCAGGGTTTTCTTAGTCTCATTTCTATGCAATAAGTCAGTGGGAAACAAGTCATCTTGATATCTACTGGCATATATGGAAGACCTTTACTAGGTTTGCAGAACTTCATCAGGATCCCTTCAGGATCACCCAATATTGCATTGATTCTAGAATTCTTTCAAGCAGACCTAGATAAAAGTCTAAGCCAGCACTCGTAATGTCCAGGTGTATACCTAGATCATCTTTTTTTTTATTTTTAGGTTGGCAAATCATCCTTGGGCTAAGAGACTTATTAGTGTCCTCTAGACTGAGATATTAACTTAGATCTAATATTCCACCTTGGCCCTGAAAACCGCACTCTTGGCCATGACAGGTCCTCCCTTTCAAGCTATTAGATTCCATTTCTATCTCTTTCTTGACTTTCGAGGTGACTTTCTTGCTGGCTACTGGCTGTAGGACTGGAGAAATTTGGAATCTGTCCACTTTCCCTTCTCAATGTTGCATTCTACATGATAGTGAAGAAGATAAAAAAAAATGCGGAGAATTGGAGATATAGAATATCGGTTAGTGAATGTAGCTTGGTTAGATAATGAATGTATGCTCACATACATATTCAGAGGGAGGAAATTTGTCTCTTATCTCTATTTATCCTGATGAAGGGGACATTTTTTCCCAAAACATGTTGAGCTTTTGTTTGGAACCTTTACTGAAGAGGCTGCTCACCCATTGAAATTTATGGTCACTCGCTCTTGGACAAGTGTAAAACCCTAGATACATCCTTAAGATAGGATAAAGTGTAAAACAATTTCCAGCACTGCAAGGAGTACAAGTAGCTAATTTAGTCCACAATATGAGAAAAAACAATTCACTTCAGAGGAGGCCATGGAATGCAACAGGTCTCCTCAGTGTCCAGGTTCACCTTACAAAGAATCGCGTCGTTGTCCTTTCCACATGATCACGGCAAAGGTCATTTTCTTCCAGCCTGTTGCTACATGACCGTATGATGGCAGCACTCTACTTCTGGCCGAATGAAGTAGCCCAAAGAGGGCAGCCACGTTCTTCTGGTGAGTGCAGACCAATTAGCTGTGCCACCATTTCCACACTCGCTTTCATTCTTTTAATAAATTCTTCACAGCGCCTGGTTTCTTATCCCTAGAAGTACTTGATAAAGGAGGCCCAGACCTCTGAAACGCGTTGTACAGCTGAGGTGTCTTTCCACTGTGTATGTAACTGATGCATTTAAGGAATAAAGTTTCCAAGAATATTTCTCCAACAGCCTCTTGGCGATTCTTTGTAAGATGAACGTAGACACTGAGGAGACCTATTGCATCCCATGGTCTCCTCTGAAGTAAGTAAATTGTTTTTCTCTCTTATCGGGAACTAAATTAGCTACTTGTACTCCTTGCAGCGCGGGAAATTATTTTACACTCTTATTTCTACGACCGAGGTATCCTGTACCCTGGGCCATTCCGACGACACTCTCCACATGTATCTGGAACAATACAGGGCTTATTTGCATTTAGCAGCATCCCATTGAAGGCACACCAGGGCAAGTGTGAGACCCAGTTGTTCTGACGACCCCACACCAGCTGAGTCCATCCCGTATCTCTTTTTGTCTTTTCTACTGTTATACAATTATCCATCTTTGGAGCACAGCCGCACACATTATTTTTTTTCTCTGTTTTCACAGTTCTTAATGCAAGGTAACCAGTATTACTTTTATGGCCCTACAAACCAAAATGGAACAATTGAGGAAATGGCAAACTCTCCCTGAAAGGTTGGCCAAATCTATCCAGCTGACTGTCAACTTGCAGATGCTCTTTGAGGATGATCCGAAAATGGCAAACTTGTGACTCAATTTTTCCATCTCCATCAGCTATGAAACAAGAAGTGAAGGATTATATGAAGTCCCTGTGATGCCATACCCTTGACTGGCTATTTTTACATATATATATATATATATATATATATATATATATATATATATATATATATATATATATAAAAAACTTAGCGCCACGGGGCCTGAGGATCCCTATTTGATCTGCATTTCTAAGTCACCCGTTATTTACAGGGGAATGGGACTTGAAGCTGGGAACAATTTCAAATCTAATCTTTGAAAAATTAAGCTCTAAACGTAAAACATTAACCTCTCCTTATCTAAAGTAATTACAAATCCCACGTACTGTGATACTGACACTGTAAAATTTGTTCTTGGCTATACGTACTCCTTAGAATTAGATATAATTTTTAGAAAAATTAGAAAACTCATGAGATATAGAAGGCTATCAAAAACAACTAAAGTTTCTTTGTGAATATAAGAAGGTCAAACAACATTCTACCCTCCCGCTTTAATTCTACTAACCACTCCTATCCACATATTCAAGCTCATCCAACATGGACAGGTCAAACCAAAAACTTCTTAGTCACTTTCTAACTAATCACTCTTCAAAGACTTCCACTTAACCATTTGCTTCAATTTCTACCAGTTTATCACAGCCACTTCCATCTGTTTCCTCCTCCAATACTTCCCAACCATCAACTATTTTCCCTTCCTTCTGTTGACCAACTTCAGGTCTCGAATATTTCAATAGACATTCCTCCTACGGACAATAACTCTCTTCGCTTTCCTCCTTCTCATGTATCATGTTCTCTCACCTTTATTCCTTGTTCTAACACTTCCCCTTCAACTGCTATTATTATCAATACTGCTGAACTGATGGCTTTTTTAGAACAAAGCACCAAAAGCCAAAACCCTCCTATCAAAACCACAATTAAGTTCCCTGAAGTCCTTGAAACCAACATTCACGCTTACTTCACCTATCCTCCCCCCTTCCTTTTGAAAAATCACACACTTTTTCCAAACCAAGCCTATCAATACCAAAGAAAACACTACACGGAGAAGAAGAGGCAAACAAGGGGAAAAAACAAAACAAGTAAAGCCAAATATCCATCAGAGATAGTGTCCAGTGAGGAAGGCATCTTCAACCTTTCTGACCATTTATTGAAAACACAAGAAATAGATCTATTGAGTTAAAGGGGTTTTCCAGTGAGAATACTATTGATCGGCTGGGGTACGTTGCTCGAGACCCTAAATCAACCAGCTGAGTGGGCGCATGCTGTCAGCGCCGCAAATACACAGAGGTCAGAATAGAAGTAGTGGAAGTCTCCACGCCGACCTCTGTGTAGTGGCCAGCGCTTGTAACTGCAGGCAAGGCTCCCATTGATATTGTTCAAATTCCCATGGGAGCGAGGGAATGTGAACAACTCTGAATGATAATCGTCCCATGTAAATGGGCCATTACACTACAAAGACACTTTGCAATAAGAAATCTCGAGGGTCTCTCACTCACAGAGTAAGTCCCCAGAACCCCACCCAACCAGTATCCCGAGGGTGAGAACCTTGTTCATTTATTTCTTCAGTAGCCCCTTGTGATCCACCTTAAACCTCAAAGCTTCTTTTACCCAGTAGAACATAGGGGACCATTTTACCAAAACATTTTACAGCAAAGTAATAAATTACTTTAGTCTAACTATGTTGAAACATGGGCCTTCCAACAATCTGAAGAAAACCCAGAAACTCACTTTAAAACGTTATCGAAGAACAACCTAATCCATTTAGCAGCATACGATTGAAGGCACACCAGGACAAGTGGTGTGAGACCCAGTTGTTCTGACGACCCCACAACAGCTGAGTCTATCCCGTATCTCTTTTTGTCTTCTACTACTGTTATACAATTATCCATCTTTGGAGCACGGTCGCACACATTATTTTTTTTTCTCTGTCTTCACAGTCCTTAATCTATGGCACGTGTGTCAGAGACGGCATGCAGAGCCCTCTCTGCTGGCACACGCATTGGCAACTGCTCACCACGGTAGTAAATACCGGCCGGGGTGCCGTGGCATGGTCGCATCCTTTTGTGTTGTGTGCTGTGGCCGGGGAATCCACACTGGAGCGCCGGCTTTGCCGCAACAGATTGGCCATCCCGTGTGGATAAGATTTTTGACAAATCTCTTTCACACAGCTAGCTAACGCCGAGATTAGTGGCTACAGGCGGATTTGCCGCACAGAATTTCCGCGGCAAATCCGCCCTGTGTGAACCAAGCCTAAAACTACATATAGTATAAAATGAATCTAAATTAACATGTACCAATATGAAAAATTATATACATAATGCTAGGATTACAAATGTTTAAACATTGCAGGCAAAACAATATATTTAGGTTTTTAAGGTACATGCTTAAAAATTAAAATTAGATAGAATTATGAGGTATGAAATTGTAAAAGATATATATATATATATACACACACACACACACACAGTATATAAATATAATATATATATATATATATGAAGTATAAGATATAAATGGTGTCAAAAATAAGTATGTAATATTGTGCATATAATATGAAGAGAAGATATGAGTAAAATATGTCTGACAAGAGCTTTGTGGGAGAGTCCAGAAGAGGTTGGTTGAGTAATCAGAAAAAAAGCATATTAAAAAAAAATGTTTAAAAGTTTTCAAGAACCCCTGGAGGGAAACAAAAGGAACCCATATGCTATTTTATACTCCAAATATAATGTAAACCCTGATAAACGGACACCAAGGTGTTGTCGGTTTGCTTAAGACAGTAATTGGTTCTGTTTGTTTCCATTCGAGGGTTCTGCCATAATGCTGTTTTGTGCAGCTGTAACATAACCCTCAGATGAAATCTCAGTCTAGTGAAAAGCTCCGTGGGAACACTCCCTTACTGATGCAAACACTATTTAGTCATGAGACAGTTTTGAGTTACTCCTCTTGAAATGCTTACGGGCTGCATAAATGTCCATCTGAAGATCAGACATAATTCTACAAACACATTACCACCCCCAAAGTAATGAATGTTTATCACCATTTGGCCAGTCTCACATGAGCGTAATACTGCCGCGTATTACGCGTGCATTGTCCGTGCGTGTGATATGCAGTAATTCACAGGCAATCAAATAGATTGTCTTTAGCTGTCTAGCTCAAATATGCATGTAAGCATTGCGTAATACGCAAGCACAAAAAGAGAACACAGCATGTTCTAGTTTGACACGTATTACGCATGAGAGAGCTCATTGTACTCAGCATGTAATCAACTCCCGGGATTATTTAAGAACGTAAAAGTCTAAGTTGCCTGAGTGGAGAGACCCCGATAACCTGGAGGACTTCATACAGTTATGCATCCGGATTGACCACAGACTTTCAGAGGGGTGAAGGGAGAGATTGCGGGGTTCAAGCACCAGCATCCCATACTCTTTTAGTCAACCCACATTTAATGCCCACCCAAGAACTGAAGCCACCCCCGAACCCATGCAGGTGGACGTCATCCGCGCATCACGGAAAAAGAAAGGCGCCGAGCTGAAAATCTGTGGGAACTCGGGACATTATGCCCTAAACTGTCCAAGCAAGCCCCAAAAGACTCTCCCCTTGGCCCACGCCAAGCCAATGGCCAATCCAGCCATCACAAAACAAGGGGATGCAGTCCAACACACCTTTGTACCAGTAATTCAGGACGGTGTGACAACCCTTCCCCCACTCCTCCATTTTGTCCACTCAATTGAGATTATAATGGGTGATCAGAAGATATAGTGCTCAGTGATGTAGGACTTGGGAGCGGAGGGGGAAACTTCATGCACTTAACATTCGCTTGTGACAAAGACATTACAACCAGATCCATACCGATAGATATGGAAACCGTGGATGGGTTACCTTTGTCTTCAGGTCCCATCAGACAGAAGACAATTAAATCGAAGCTCCACATAAACCCGGACCACCACGAGATAATAAGCTTCCAGCTCATCTTATCCCCCAAGTTTCCAGTCATTCTCGGGATCCCTTGGTTTTCTACCCATAATCCCTCTATCAACAGGGAAACCAGGACCATTGCCTTCCCCTCAGAATACCATAAGGAAAACTGCCAGATGGCACTATCCAACCCTAAACCAGTAGAGGACCTCGAGGATGAGCAACAGGACTTAGAGAAATTACCAGTACACTAGCGCATGTTCAAGGATGTTTGCAGTAAGAAGAAGGCTGACCGGTTGCCACCTCACCGGCCGTATGACTGTCCAATTGAGCTGCTCTCGGGATCTTCTATTCCCTTTGAACGTATCTTCAACCTCGCCGAACCTGAGTTAGGGGCCCTTTGGGAACATTTTGGTGAAAATCCAAGAAAGGGCTTCATTCGGCCTTCTTCCTCTCCGGCAGGAGCACCCATTTTCTTTGTTAAGAAGAAGAATTTGACTCTTCGGCCGTACATCGACTACCGAGAGCTAAACAAGATCACCATTAAGAATTGCTACCCTCTCCCATTAATCCCAGAACTGCTATAGATGCTTTGGGCAGCCAAGGTCTTTACAAAACTGGACCTGCGAGGAGCATAGAATCTGGTGTGGATCCGGCCTGAACACGAGTGGCAGACAGCCTTGAGGATAAGATATGGACACTTATAATCTCTAGTGATGCCATTTGGTCTTTGCAAGGCTTACATTACAAAACGCAATCCTATGCACACAGCCGCCATTTTTCTCCGCATGAAAACACGCGTGAAAAACAAATCGCGGCATGTTCTATTTCTGTGCAGGTCTCGCAGAGGCCCGCACAGAAATGTCAGTAGTGACAGCCTGGCTCCGCTCTGCACATGCGCCGGCTGGCTGGCAGCCGGCGCATAGCAGAGACAGAAGACGCCAGGAGCGGGTAAGCCACAGGCCTCTGCAGGGGCATGGGTCCGCATCTCGGTGTGAGAATTCTCGCAGCGGGATCCGACCAGGCCGTCTGCAGGCGGCCTTTGAGAGAGAAACTTATCAAGGCACGGACAGAATAGCGCATGTGACCCTCCACTCAATAACTGTGTGTGGCTAAAGGAGTAAAACAGAATCTGACTGTTAAAACCAGAGGGGTGATGAGTTTCCACCACTCCCCCCCTTTCTTTTTGAGTGTTTACAAAAAAACACTGGGTTCGGGCTCATGCACGCTTTGTAGCTAGTCATTATGGGGGGGAGGGGGGGGTGTCACGGGAAGGATAGGCCCAAATGGGAATAGCAGACCACCTCAGGTCCTCCTCCATGTCTCCCTTCTCTTGCAAGGCTCTCCTCCCTGGAACTCCCCAGCTTCTCCTTTCTGAGACCGAAACCCCTAGAACTCTCTGGGCTCCCACTTGACTACACTTTTATATGACACACAAGATAAAACGATACATTTTCCAGACATGACTAGACATTAACCCATTCATACCTGCAAACATCCAATACACATATATCTGATGCATACCTCATACAAGACACTGCACAATACAAACATAAAACATATCTTTTGAGGTGCTGGAGGGGACCCCTAACTCTTGGCCACTACACCATCTCATTTGCAGAGGATAAATGTCACTATAGACTGTATCCCTTCTGAACAAAGTGTGAGTGAGTGAAAGTTCCAAATCCCGGGACAACATATCACGTTTTTTTTCTTTAGGTCCCACTAATATGTATGACAACCTATATTATTATCCGTCTCATCTTCTGCTGTATTCCACTTATTTTTAAGAGCCACCAAGCCCCTGTGGCAAGAGAGTATATAAATCTCTTGCGTATTTTTGTTCCTAAGAATAGAGAATACGCTAACCTTGCATAAGATATTCCTCTCTAACGTGTGTAGATTGTGATACACTTCATGTCACAGACTTCCAAAATACATAGGAGCATTCCAGGAGACTAGGGAAAGATAAGGCGGCATGGCCCTCTCTAACATCAAGGGACATCTCCATGGCAAAGGTATAAGAAACGCCTATTTTAGAAGTAGAGACAGACCGTACTTCTGGATACTGAAGTGCTCACAAAGGGGGGGGGGGGGAATGTAAGATATGGCAAAAGGGGGATGATTTAAACTTTTGTTACTTTTTTCTTTTTTTTACAACTAAAATAACCTGTATTGCTCTTTTTTTCACTTTACTTTTAAGTCCCCCTGGGGGACTACAACATGCGATGCTTTGATCGCTCATGCAGTATGACGTAATGATATAGCATTATGTCATACTGCATACTGACAGGCAGCCTATCAAGCCACCCAACGGGGATGGCTTGATAGGCAGTCTCTCAAGGCAGCCCTGGGGACTTTCAGAAGGCCCCCGGCAGCCATGACACCTGCACGGCTTCCCCGATCTCACCGCGGGCGTGGGGGCAGAATTGACAGCGGGATTTAAAGGGTTAATAGCTGCAATCAGCTAAATGGCCGATCGCGGCTATTGCCCGCAGGTGTCAGCTGTACTAAACAGCTGACACCCGCGCTGTATGAAGAGAGGTCGCCCTGTGACCTCTCTTCATACATACCCCGACGCTCCAGGACGTAAATGTATGTCCTGGAGCGGGAAGGGGTTAAGGCGGGCTTCACATGGGCGAGAAAATTATGCCACATTTGTGCGTGGCAAGACAAATATGAACTCCATTCTTTTGAATGGGTCATACACATGAGTGGTACGATGCGAAAAACAAATCGCGGCACGTCCTATCTTTGTGTCTTCCATTGTTTTCAATAAGGCCGGCTGCAGCATTGCATCATGTGATAGGTGCACATGATGCGATGTCTCCCCATTGAAAACAATGGGAGAAACTCCATGGTAGTCAGCCGCAGCGGAGGATCGTGACTTCCCCGGAGTGATGTGAGGCGGTGTTGAGAGAAAAAACATCTTGTATCAACAGAGAAAATGCACGTTGGCAAGCGCCATATCGGGTTGTGTTTCACGGCCCAATATCGCGCTCGCCCCTGTGTGAAGTTAGCCCAAGTGTGATCATATCAAAAACCTTGTGATTTTACATAACAAGAGCGTTCCAGACATATTTTAGTTTTGCAGAAGTGGTGGGAATAACTGTTGGTGATTAAGCAACTTGTTACAAGTAAGTCCGGGAACCTGATGAGGGAAGTGATGACCAGTTCTGCAAGACAAGAGACATATTTTATTTGTACATGTTTCACAACTATATGATTACTATATGGTAGAACTATACATGTTTACATACACTACTGTTTTAGACCACATCATGGCTGCTCAGGGGGGATGTATCAGATAATAGGACCTACCTGTTGCCCACAGAGATAGGGTTGCCGTGGAATGACGTATAACTACATCCCATAGATGGCTCAGTAATTAAGCTGGCTGTGACTGACAGATGGCCCCCAGCCACAACAGCAGGAATCCATGAGAACATCAATCCCCACTGTTAACCGCTTACATGCTGCTAGCAACTTTGATTGTGGCATGTATTGTGGCTTATGTCCCCCCCATTACTCCTGAGGTAACTGCTGACAGCTACTTCTTCCTATCCCACTGTACTCCTGAGGTAACCGCCGACAGCTCCTTCTTCCTATCCCTCTGTACTCCTGAGGTAACTGCTGACAGCTACTTCTTCCTATCCCCCTGCACCCATGAAGTAACTGCCGACAGCTACTTCTTCCTATCCCCCTGAGGTAACTGCCGACAGCTACTTCCTCCTATCCCCCTGTACTCCTGAGGTAACCGCGGACAGCTCCTTCTTCCTATCCCCCTGTACTCCTGAGGTAACTGCCGACAGCTACTTCTTCCTATCCCCCTGAGGTAACTGCCGACAGCTACTTCCTCCTATCCCCCTGTACTCCTAAGGTAACTGCTGACAGCTACTTCCTTCTATCCCCCTGTACTCCTGAGGTAACTGCCGACAGCTACTTCCTCCTATCCCCCTGTACTCCTGAGGTAACTGCTGACAGCTACTTCCTCCTATCCCCCTGTACTCCTAAGGTAACTGCCAACAGCTACTTCCTCCTATCCCCCTGTACTCCTGAGGTAACTGCCGACAGCTACTTCCTCCTATCCCCCTGTACTCCTGAGGTAACTGCCAACAGCTACTTCCTCCTATCCCCCTGTACTCATGATGTAACTGCTGACAGCTACTTCTTCCTATCCCCCTGTACTCCTAAGGTAACTGCCGACAGCTACTTCCAACTATCCCCCTGTACTCCTGAGGTAAGTGCTGACAGCTACTTCTTCCTATCCCCCTGCACTCCTGAGGTAACTGTCGACAGCTACCTCTTCCTATTCCCCTGTACTCCTGAGGTAACTGCTGACAGCTACTTCTTCCTATCCCCCTGCACTCCTGAGGTAACTGTCGACAGCTACCTCTTCCTATTCCCCTGTACCCGAGGTAACTGCTGACAGCTACTTCTTCCTATCCCCCTGTACTCCTGAGGTAAGTGCTGACAGCTACTTCTTCCTATCCCCCTGTACTCCTGGGGTAACTGCTGACAGCTGTTTATTCCTATCCCCCTGCACTCCTGAGGTAACTGCCGACAGCTACTTCTTCCTATCCCCCTGTACTCCTGGGGTAACTGCTGACAGCTGTTTATTCCTATCCCCCTGCACTCCTGAGGTAACTGTCGACAGCTACTTCTTCCTATCCCCCTGTACTCCTGAGGTAACTGCTGACAGCTACCTCTTCCTATCCCCCTGTACTCCTGAGGTAACTGCTGACAGCTACTTCTTCCTATCCTCCTGAGGTAACTGCTTACAGCTACTTCTTCCTATCCTCCTGAGGTAACTGCCGACAGCTACTTCTTCCTATCCCCCTGTACTCCTGGGGTAACTGCTGACAGCTGTTTATTCCTATCCCCTTGCACTCCTGAGGTAACTGTCGACAGCTACTTCTTCCTATCACCCTGTACTCCTGAGGTAACTGCTGACAGCTACCTCTTCCTATCCCCCTGTACTCCTGAGGTAACTACCGACAGCTACTTCTTCCTATCCCCCTGTACTCCTGAGGTAACTGCTGACAGCTACCTCTTCCTATCCCCCTGTACTCCTGAGGTAACTATCGACAGCTACTTCTTCCTATCCCCCTGTACTCCTGAGGTAACTACCGACAGCTACTTCTTCCTATCCCCCTGTACTCCTGAGGTAACTACCGACAGCTACTTCTTCCTATCCCCTGTACTCCTGAGGTAACTGCTGACAGCTACTTCTTCCTATCCCCCTGCACTCCTGAGGTAACTGTCGACAGCTACCTCTTCCTATTCCCCTGTACTCGAGGTAACTGCTGACAGCTACTTCTTCCTATCCCCCTGTACTCCTGAGGTAAGTGCTGACAGCTACTTCTTCCTATCCCCCTGTACTCCTGGGGTAACTGCTGACAGCTGTTTATTCCTATCCCCCTGCACTCCTGAGGTAACTGCCGACAGCTACTTCTTCCTATCCCCCTGTACTCCTGGGGTAACTGCTGACAGCTGTTTATTCCTATCCCCCTGCACTCCTGAGGTAACTGTCGACAGCTACTTCTTCCTATCCCCCTGTACTCCTGAGGTAACTGCTGACAGCTACCTCTTCCTATCCCCCTGTACTCCTGAGGTAACTGCTGACAGCTACTTCTTCCTATCCTCCTGAGGTAACTGCTTACAGCTACTTCTTCCTATCCTCCTGAGGTAACTGCCGACAGCTACTTCTTCCTATCCCCCTGTACTCCTGGGGTAACTGCTGACAGCTGTTTATTCCTATCCCCTTGCACTCCTGAGGTAACTGTCGACAGCTACTTCTTCCTATCACCCTGTACTCCTGAGGTAACTGCTGACAGCTACCTCTTCCTATCCCCCTGTACTCCTGAGGTAACTACCGACAGCTACTTCTTCCTATCCCCCTGTACTCCTGAGGTAACTGCTGACAGCTACCTCTTCCTATCCCCCTGTACTCCTGAGGTAACTATCGACAGCTACTTCTTCCTATCCCCCTGTACTCCTGAGGTAACTACCGACAGCTACTTCTTCCTATCCCCCTGTACTCCTGAGGTAACTACCGACAGCTACTTCTTCCTATCCCCCTGTACTCCTGAGGTAACTGCTGACAGCTACTTCTTCCTATCCCCCTGTACTCCTGAGGTAACTATCGACAGCTACTTCTTCCTATCCCCCTGTACTCCTGAGGTAACTACCGACAGCTACTTCTTCCTATCCCCCTGTACTCCTGAGGTAACTGCTGACAGCTGTTTCTTCCTATCCCCCTGTACTCCTGAGGAAACTGTCGACAGCTACTTCTTCCTATCCCCCTGTACTCCTTAGGTAACTGCTGGCAACTCCTTCTTCCTATCCCTCTGTACTCCTGAGGTAACTGTCGACAGCTACTTCTTCCTATCCCCTTGTACTCCTGGGGTAACTGCTGACAGCTGTTTATTCCTATCCCCCTGTACTCCTGAGGTAACTGTCGTTAGCTACCTCTTCCTATCCCCCTGCACTCCTGAGGTAACTGTCGACAGCTACTTCCTCCTATCCCCCTGCACTCCTGAGGTAACTGCCGACAGCTACCTCTTCCTATCCCCCTGTACTCCTGAGGTAACTGCTGACAGCTACTTCTTCCTATCCCCCTGTACTCCTGAGGTAACTGCTGACAGCTACTTCCTCCTATCCCCCTGCACTCCTGAGGTAACTGCCGACAGCTACCTCTTCCTATCCCCCTGCACTCCTGAGGTAACTGCTGACAGCTACTTCTTCCTATCCCCCTGTACTCCTGAGGTAACTGCTGACAGCTACTTCTTCCTATCCCCTGTACTCCTGAGGTAAGTGCTGACAGCTGTTTATTCCTATCCCCCATATGGTTCCGTGTATTTGGGCTCTGGAGAGCAGCCGTCTTCTGTATATGAGTGCTTCATACTTTACACGGTCCCTGCAGGTTGCCAGGCAGCCGCCACACGTCATCCCTCCAGTCCCAGCAGCCCCTCACCCTTGAACTGTGCAGTTGCTGTAGGAGGAGTTGTTGCTCATCAGCTGGTTTCCTCCCTCCTCATAAAGCTTTGGGCCTCAGTTCCTCCCGCTCTCTCTTCTCTTCTGCAGTTCTGCTGATTTCACCTGAAGCCAACAGTAAGTACCTGCATGGTGTGTGCAGTGAGCTCCCCTCCATGCCCGACCCTCAGCATGTTAATGAAGCCATTGTAGCCACATCTTGCAGCTTTATTATCAGTGGGATTGTTCTTGTGACTCCATTATAGCTGCACGTTAGTTCTGGAAGGATTTATTCTGTGCAGACTTTTGTATGATTACTTTTTCTTCTTGCATTCCCCTGCATGGATTATGTCTGGATGAGCTGTAGTGGTGCTAGTGCTCTCTGAGATCAGCTCACTAGAGTGCACCCCCCTGTAGACTGTAATGTCAGGTGTTGTCCTGTCCCTTTTTATCTGAGCTCCCTGTTCTTTGGCTGTGAGTGGGGTTGCAGGGATTCAGGATGGCCGTTGGGATAGAACGGAGATTTCGCCTGTCACCACGGGATTGTCACGTGCTATACCGTAATACGGCTCCATTAACCTCTGAGCTATAACGCAGCACCTATAGAATTTGGTGCAGTACTGTACCTTAGCTCACTGCAGATTGCCAACTGGCAGTAGTAAGAAGCATTGCCTCCAGGGGTATATAGCTCTGTGGTAAAAAGTGAGCAAAAAGTTGTAAATACTTCAAAATGGGGCCAATAGAAACTACAGGACGTCACACGAAAAACGAGCCCCCACACAACTATGCTGATGGAAAAATATAAAAGTTACGGCTGTCAGAAGATGGTGGCTGAAAACAATTTTATTTTTTCCAAACATAGATTTTATAAAATAAATACATTTTTATATATATACTTAAAACTGCCGTTTGCGCTCCCGTTCAGAAGGCCCGGGCCCAGTGCGTATGTGCTGCTAAACTTCGAGAGGACAGCGTTTAGTACGGAGCCCGGATCTGCACCGAGCGGGGGATTGGGGGGAAAAAGTCACACTGATGTCAGGATCCCGGGCACGTGCAGTACCTATTGCAGCCCTACGCAATTTCTGCCGACACAGCGTAGGCGATGAGTAGGAAAGTCTATCTAGGATACAAGCGCAATAAAATCTTGATCCTACAACTCCGACCGGTTTCTGAGCCTGCACTACTCTCTCTCAGCGGGTCTGGACATGATGCAGTGCCCATGTCAGCGTCTCATGCCCAAGTGAAACTGTAAATTGTTGTGGCTGACCGTTTTGGTAGCAATCCAGAACTCTGACCTATAACTAGACATATTTATAGTCTGGCGTTATATGCTAATTTGTGAACCTGTTGCGCAACATTATGAACTTGTATGTGCAGCCAAGTTCCCAAACCTTTCTTGGCTCGAGCACCATGGTCACATACAACGGGTATTGTTAGGCTGCGTGCACACGGCCGGGTCGGATCCCGCAGCAGAATCCGACACTGTGCCCGACCAGGGCCCCCTGCGTACCTGTCCGGATTCTTGTTATCTGGGCTGCAGACGTGCCAGGCTGGTGCACATGTGCATTGCAGATAATGTCGTGCAATCGCTAGGCGATGACACTGATCCCGCTGCCTTTCTGCAGTGATTGTAGAAGGGCTATGGGTCAGACAGCTTCCATTGACTTCAATGGAAGCCATCATCCACATGAAATCCTGCAATTGATTTCCGCTCGTGGGCATAAAAACCCGCTTTTACATTGCATGCTTATGGCAGGTATTTGCTGCAGAATCCGGAAGCGGACGCCCACTTCAGATCCCACAATGCAAATCTGGCCGTATGAAGTCCAGCTCTGCAGCACAAAGTAGAGCCATGCTGCATGTGGTTTGGAAAAGGTTTATCATCTTTGGGCTAAAGGTTACACTGTTAGATTCTGCCACTCCCAAAGGCTGCAATAAAAGTTAGAGGTAATCTGGTCTAAGATGTTTATGGCATATTGACAGCATACTGTATGTCATAAATGTCTGATAGCTAGGGATTGAAACCACCTAATGGCGTTTTTCCCTCCTCTCCTGTTCATTGCTCCAATGTAAGGGCTTATTTACACAAGCGTATATTGGCCGCCGTTTTCACGGACGGCCGATATACACTACCATCTGATGCAGTGGATTCCAGTGCATTAGATCACACGGGCACATTCCCGCAGTGTAAAAGTGCCCAGCCGGCCAAGATGGGTAACTTCGGCTAGGCGCTTTTACGCCAACTAGAAAAGATAGTTCAGGAACTATCTTTCCTGGCCAGAATACGGTCGCTGCCATAGACTCCTATGAAAGACATTGGTCCCATCTTGGAGTATTTACAACTTTTTGCTGTGATTGGATCAAGCGCCAGCCAATTAGAGCCGGCACTCAATCATTGACATCATTTAATGTCTGTGATTGGGTCATCGAGCGCCGTCTCTAATTGGCTGAGACAGCGGCGCTCCTGATCCAATCGCAACACTCGCTTGCTGGAGGCGGGGTATTTAAAGCCACATTACCAGAAAGTGTGTGACAGGTCAGCGCAGAGGACATGGCAGCCTTTGCCTCTTTTGGGGCAAAAATTAACATAAGACAGTGTCTTATTTTCAGGGAAACATGGTACTAATAGAAACTACAGGACATCCCACAAAAAAGAAGACCTCACATAACTTATGTCCACAGAAAAATAAATTTAACGAAGATGTCCACAGAAAATAATTAAAAAAAAATTTTCTTTGGAAAATAAAAGTAGTATAGCGAAAAAAACCTAGTGACCCATAAAATAAAGTTATGTCATTTTTGTTGCAGTGTGTACGCTGTAGAAACAAGATGCACGAAAATATGGCAGAATTTAGTTTATTTCTTTTTCCATTTCACTCCAATTAGAGTTTGTAAAGTTTTATTTTTTAGTACATTATATGGTACCATTGAGAAATGCAACCCGTCCTTTCCTTTTGTAAATGTCCCCCCCCCCCCCCCCTACATGTACATCGATGGTTAAATAAGTTATGATTTTTTTTGAAAAAGTAGGAGGAAAAAACGTAAGTAGGGGTGGGGGGAGGGGGGGATGGCGTGACGTTAAGGGATTAGTTATTTGCTGGGCTGAGCCTACACTGGCAATTATCATGAAAGTGCAGGTGGTGGTGACATCCGCCCCTATAATTGTGCCCTGCATGAGTTTACTATGATTTCTAACTTGTTTTCTCTTCTCCCTCCCTCTTTAGTGCCTGAATATTGCATAACCTATTTTAATGTCAGAGGTAAGTAGAGATTTTTCTTAAAACAAAAACCTTCTAAGGGTTAAGGGGGTTTTCTGGGTGAGGGGAAACGACTAGTGATGAGCGAGCGTACTCGGAAAAGCACTACTCGCTCGAGTAATGTGCTTTATCTGAGTATCGCTGTGCTCGTCCCTGAAGATTCGGGTGCCGCTGCGGCTGACAGGTGAGTCGCAGGGGAGAGCGGGCGGGAGAGAGGGAGAGAAAAATCTCCCCTCCGTTCCTCCCTGCTCTCCCCTGCAGCTCCCCGCTCCGTGCCGGCACCCGAATCTTCAGGGACGAGCACAGCGATACTCAGATAAAGCAAATTACTCGAGCGAGTAGTGCTTTTCCGAGTACGCTCGCTCATCTCTAGAAAGGACGTTTGTTGTCCCGAGTGCTGCGCTAACCATGGTACAACACTATGATTGATCTTAATGGTGCTTCTCAGACCGGCGCTCAAATTTCTAACACCACGATTTTTGAGCGTTGAGTGTTCTATTTTCACGCTGTTTAATACCTCTCATCACCCATCACAATGATGGGTTGCGTATAAAGCACTGTCAAATGCCGCCAAAAAATCGCAGTAAGAATGCCCTGATTTCTGAACGCATGTATGAAAGCGGCCGTAGAGTGTTTTTGGAGCGTGGGAGGAAACCATACAAACTTCATTCATATGTTGCCCTTGAACTTGGGACCCCAGTGCTACAAGGCAACACAGATAACCACTGAGCCACCTTTCAGAAGTGGTAAAGCTACTTCTTAGCTCATCTACCTCTCCCCATTAACCCCCATACACATGTATGCTTGGCTTGGTTGAGAGGTGACAAAGGGCGGGGAGCAGCAATTTGTACCAGTGATAAAACCGGGTGTGTCTCCGTGAACCAATGACGGGATGGGGTGTGTCTCAGACTACTTCAGACTTATATATACTGTAGTCCCAGATTACAGCTCTGGACTAATGTGGCTGAGCTAAAAAGCAGCCAAAGGATAAGATCAATGGCAGGTAAGAATCTTTTGTATGTGGATGATTGTTCAGATTTCCATGATCTAACAAGAATCTGAACAATAATCCTTCAGTGTAAATGCTGCCAGCGACAGACAAACAACAATTCGTTTGTTCATCATTTGTCGTTCAGTTTCAGCAAGTATAAAAGTCAAGCAAAGATCAGCCCGTGTAAACAGGCAGTCATTAATCTATGGACAACTGCCTGTTTATGGTGAATGGAGGCAGGTGGCTGGAACCATCCTACTGACTGCTTTGCCTCTATTCACTGAGGCATCCTTCCTCCTGTGTGAAAGCACTGGAGCAAATATCTCTAGGACAACTCAAAAACCCTCAAGTGACTGCAAAAGAACTTCAGCAACATTTGGTGACTGCAGCACTTCAGTTTCCATTCGCAGCGTAAGATGCATACCAAAAACTGAAGGTCTTCATGCCTGAACTCCAAGATGTACTCCTCTAGTATCCCCAAAACACAAGAAAAGCCATCTCTAATATCCTCAAAACCACAACCGTTTTGGAATTCTGCTATTTGGAGCAATGAAACAAAACTTGCAAGGTGTCACTTCCTCCTTTGGTTGCAAACCTAAAGGGCAGATCCTTACATTCTTAAATTGGGGCACAAGAATGGACCGGCTACCTACCCTACCTTCTGAAACATCTTTAGCAATTTTTTTTCCTCAACTGCTCCAATATTTAGTCCAACTGATTTAATGTTATCAACAAGATGACAGTCTTCACCTTTAAAACCAGGAGCAAAACATCCCGTTCTAAAGCTCTCCAAAACTAGCCGAGCCGTCTCCTTGTCGGGAATTATGGTCCATTTACACGGGACGAATGTTGGGCAAACGATGCCTGACTCTCGTCCCTGTGTTTCCTTACTCCCGTGCTCCTGCACAGGAGCTAGCAGAGCTGGCTCTCTCACGGAGTGGCCAGCAGGGGGGCAGTGCAGGAGATTTCTCTCCTCTTGCTCTCTCGCCCCTCTCAATTGAGATAACCTAGCGGCTGTTCGCTACTGAATGGCCGCTGTTTAAACTTAACGATGAGCAATGAGCTCATCGTCCATCGTTTATGCTGCTTAAAAAAAGTGGTGACCTCATCGCTCAGTTTAAACAGCGGCCGAATATTAGACAGTGAGGGTGATGAATGAGTGGAACAGGTTGCCATGGGAGGTGGTAAGTTCTCCTTCAATGGAAGTCTTCAAATAGAGGCTGGACAAATATCTGGGATGATTTAGTGAATCCTGCCCTGAGCAGGGGTTGGACCCGATGACCCTGGAGGTCCCTTCCAACTCTACTATTCTATGATTCTTGGAACTTATTTGGGCCTATGGATCAGTGGTATATTTGGAGGAGGAAGAATGGGGCATACACAGAAAAGAGCACCCTGCCTGCACTGAAGCATGGCGGTTGCTCGTTGATGCTTTGGGTTGGCTTTTCTTCTGGCACTGGAAACCTGCAGGATAGAGCCAATCCAGTATCGTGAAATCTTAAAAGAAAACTCCTATGATGAAGCTTGGACATCATTGGACCTTCTAACAGGGCAATTAACCCAAGCATATCTGAGTCCACCAAGGCTTGGTTTCAGAATAAGTCCTGGAAGATTTTGGAAGGGCCATCACAGTTGCCTGATAAAAAATCTTTGGGATTTCAAAAAGCCAGTTGCAGCACACAAACCCAAGAATACTAGTGACCTGGAGGTCATTGTCTATGAGAAATGGGTGAAGACTCCTCAGGACCGTCAGAAGCTGCTGTCTGGCGATGCGTCACATTTGCAGCAGGTCATAACAGTAACCGGTCTCTTAAGTACTAAACAATTTTCATGAAGGGGTTGAATAATTCTGAGACTGCAGGAGTCACTAAAAATGCCATTTTGTGGTGAATTTGGAGAAACCACTGTTGTGTTGAGCTATTTACACTGTTCTTGTTTGTTCTTTTTACAACCAGATGAAAGCTTGTATATTTGGCAAATTAACTTAATTTGCAATTGAGGAAGAATAATTTTGATTGCGACTGTAGATCGTGCCTTGCATGCTTATCACATTTGTGGTCACAACTGGACAGAGAAAAGCTTGTGTTACTTCTAAACGTGTGTCATTTGATCTCCTTATTAGGTCGTTGTGAAGCTATGAGAATGCTCATGGCTGACCAGGGAGCAGAATGGAAGGAGGAGGTCGTAACGCATGACATGTGGCTGAAGGGAGATCTGAAAAAAGACGCGGTAAGATTTACCCCTTTAAGGGCACATGAACAAATAAAAAGTTGTGCCCAAAATTCTCAGGCGCATTTCACATTACACTTTTATGTGTTCGTCTCCCTACTCCAAAAGCAGTAAGGTCTGTTTCACATCTCCTTTGGAAACCTCTGGCCGGAGGATCAATCACGATCCGGCTCAAAATAACGGAAGAGAAAGCTGGGTTGAAGGCGGGTGAACCCCATTATAGTCAGAGGGCCATCTGCCACTGTTCAGTTCCGTTCAGAGACTGAACCGTTCGGCTGCGGGGATACTCCTTTACTGCTTCCTGAACGGAGCAGGAAAGTGGAATTCCCAAGGCAGGTGTGAAACCGCCCTAACTTGTTTAGCATTATTTTTAGTCCTAAATCATGGCATCCTTTACATGCTGAGCCAGATGATGGAAAAAATATATATGCACAATCTTCGTGCAGCTCCCCTTTATCCTGTGCTGTGCTTCCTGACAGATAGTCCAGGTATACCCATACACATGAGATGGTTGCCCTTTTAGCTAACCGCTATCTCTCCCCATTGCATCTTCCATACACTCATACTTGGCACGGCTGAGGGTGCACGCTTGGAGGGGGAAAATGCCGCTTTTGGATCTCAATTGTCAAATCCTTCTTCTTCCAACTACTCAATGCCAACTTCCCCCTGCCATTGGGGACAGCTAGGAAGCTGCCATACACATTAAATGAAGATTTAGGCTCCGCCCCACTCTTCCCGTCGGGTTCAGACAATGATCTGTACTTAATGTAGATTGGTGAGATACCTCAAACTGTCGGCGGACCAATCGATCGGTGCACTCCTGTCTGTTGGCTTGCAGTCTATATTAGAATTGTGATAACACGTTTTTGGGCTCAGAGACCCCTTTCTCAAGGTGCAGAGGTAGTAGACATGTCAAATGCCCTGCATATTAGGAATTTAACCTATTTTGGCATCCGGTGCCATGATCTCTCAGTACTGACCATGGCGGGAATCCAGCTTGACAATTGGTGCAAAAGCAGTCACTATAAATCGTCAATGAGAAAAACCAATGTAGCACTATGATCTGCGATATTTTGGTGGCTTAGGACCGTTGTCTTAAAGGGGTTGTCTCGTGCCAAAACGGGTTTTTTTGTTTGTTTTTTTTTCCCCATAGGCGCAGGACAACCCCAAGGGATGTGTTAAAAAAAAATAAAAAGTATTACTTACCCGAATCCCCGCTCTGCGACGTCTTCCTTCCTTCTTCCTTCACCAAGATGGCCGCCAGGATCTTCACCCACGATGCACCGCGGGTCTTCTCCCATGGTGCACCGTGGGCTCTGTGCGGTCCATTGCCGATTCCAGCCTCCTGATTGGCTGGAATCGGCACACGTGACGGGGCGGAGCTACGATGACCAGCTCTCCGGCACGGGCGGCCCCATTCACCAGGAAGAAGACCGCACACCGCAAGCGCGTCTAAAAAAGCAAGAAGACATCAGAATTAGACGGCTCCATGGCGACGGGGACGCTAGCAACGGAGCAGGTAAGTGAATAACTTCTGTATGGCTCATATTTAATGCACGATGTATATTACAAAGTGCATTAATATGGCCATACAGAAGTGTATAACCCCACTTGCTGCCGCGAGACAACCACTTTAAGATCCTCTTGCAGGCATAGATAATCTTTCAAACGGCTGAAAGATTGAAAGATTCAGGAATGTATTTCCATAAAGGGTTAATGGCTTTAATGGCCATTAATGTTTTAAACCCTTAATGCCACAGGATGTAAGGTTATGTCATGTTGCATTAAGTACCCTGCTGCCGTGATGTTATACGCTATGTGGATAGCGTGGGCTCAGGAGTGAGCCTGTGCCATCTGGCAGCAGGAGCCAGCTGTTACCAATAGCCCTCCTCCCGCTGCAACATCAGGGGTACATGAGGACCGCTATGTGGATTGTGGCATGTAAAGGGTTCACAAAGGGAACGCGCTCCCTCTGACATCGGACTCCCACATTGTAATCACGGAGGGCCGACAGGTTACCATAGCAACAGGATGCCAGATACAGGCATCCTGCTTTGCCACTGCCTATGATCACTATTACTAGCGATAAGGCATTAGAATACATAAGTCCTGCAATGCTTTATCATAGCGATCATAGATGCTATGGCTCTGGTCCGCTACCAGGACATAAACAGTGTAAAATCTAATTGTATAAAAACAGTAAGAAAAACCCTACATATATTTGGTATCATTGTGTCCTCTATGATCTGTACTATAATTTGTGCATACTTTTAATCCTGGGCAGCAAAAACCTAAAAAAAAGAGGCAAAGGCTTATTTTGTCCATTTCACCTCCCAAAAAGTGCACTAAAAGTGATCAGAAAAGCCATATGTACCCCAAAATGGTACAACTAAAAACTACAGATCATGTCCCAAGAAATGAGCCCTCACAGAGCTCCGTCCATGGAAAAATAAAGTTATGGAACTTTGAATGCAGCGATGTAAAAAAATTATAATTTCCAAAAAATGGATTTTCATTGAGCCAAAGTCGAAAAACCTAAAACTATTATTATTTTGGTATTGTAATCGTACCAACATGCAGAAAAAATGTATTGTCACTTATGTTGCATGAATGATGCTGTAAAAAAAAACCCAATGGCATAATTGATGATTTCTCTCCCTGCTCTAAAAAAATAAGTTTTACAGTACATTATATGCACATAAAGATAGTTTTATTAGTACTATCATTCGCCATGTATTTGCTCCTTCTTTCAGCTGCTGAACTATGGATTTTATGCGGTGCTAAAATCCATCGATCAAATGAAAAGTGCACGGTGCCCACTTTTACATGCGACGATTAATGCTCATTTTTGGCCGTTTGCATGAATTGCATGTAAAAGGGCCTTGAGTATATTTCCTGCCAAGCTCCTCAAATTCACAGATAGGCCTTTGATCCTATTTGCTTCTTTTGGGAGCAGCAAGGAAGCCCTTTGTTTCATCATCACTAAATTAGCATGTCACTGGAGATACCATTGTCCTCTTGCACCTTAAGTCACATCCTCACAGACTTGCTGGCTGCGACTTCCCCAAGTACAAAGAAAAAATTACTTGGATTTTGCATAATCTAGGAATTTTAGCCAGATGCCAGGTTTTATCTTCGGGAGCCTTTTCCAAACCTTATGCATCTACTCGTGTTACTGTGTGATTCCCGGGACTCGTGGAATCGTATACCTGACAAACTAATACCTCTGTACATATGGTGTTTGATATCGAAGCGTGGGTAAATTTAATCTATGAAATATGGCATCCATAACTTCACTACAGGAGCAACCCCTAGGGAAACATGGCCAAAAAATATTAAATTGGGTTTCTGAAAGATATGTGCATATACTTAGCTGGCCCTTTAGGTGATGTCACAGAAGGTCAGCGGGGGTGGACCTGGAGGGACTTAAAAACTAAAAGGGATCCCCCCCACCCCATTGTCAGACCTAGGAGTTGCATCTAAATGCAGGTCTGTCCACCTTCCCATGTGCTCCTCGTAAACAGGACTACTTGACACACCTCAGACTTGTATTCTCTATCTTCTTTTTTATATTCATACTGTTTTTTTTTTTTTGGTTTTGCATGTATTTATATGCTGTTTATTTCCTTTTGTATATTTTTACCTAAGCACTGTTAATCCTTTTTAGAATAAAGCTTAAAACTTTATTAGTCGTCCTCGGGCTTTAAAAAGTAATCCATAATCCCCAATGTGTGTTAATTGTGTGTTGGCTGGTGGAGACCGAGGAGCCTCGTATCTACACAGTAAGCAGAACCGAGGTGGCTGACCTACCTGCCAGAAATGGTCAGCGGTGGCAGCAAAGTGTTTTTTGGAGTGTGCGAGGTCATGTTCAGTGTGGTTTTATTTATTTTTTTTGAGGCTCCACCTTGCATGCGTGCAGGATCAGGGGAGCTGGGACTGCAGTGTCTGAGGAGCAGACCCTCAGCTGAGGAGACAGCGGGGTAGAGAGAACTTGTCACAGGGCTCTACCATCTCCTCCCTAAGGGTAGCTCAGGACCCGACCTCGTTACTGATGGGGGGGGGAGATCACCGGAACAGTAACCATGGTTATCTGTAGTCCAACTTGTCACTCATGATGCCAACGTTCCATCCTCTGCAGTGGATTCTTCTGAAGTCAATTCCAGGAAATAAAGTAGTCCACGCACAAAGTACACTCTTCTGAGCAGGAATCGGGAACATTCGGTTCTGCTCATTTACTTAAACACTGTTATCAATGATAACAGTCCAACAATTGTTAGTGGTGATGCAGGGAGGATTCACTGGGTATTTGTAGCTCTACAGTCCGTTATCTGTAGGCATTAACTCACCCAGTAATTTTCTCTCTCCTGCCACTCACTCGCACTTCTCTTGCTTGCTCTTTTCTCCCTCTCCAGACTCATGCAATTTCTATGCATTTCTTCCAGTCCCTGTACCTTCACTTCTTTCAGAAATGAAGGCCAAGAGGAGTTCCTTTGAAAGGCTTGCCCCCAGGCGGGAACCACACACCACCTCTCGGACTCTTCATTTTTCCTACTCTTGCGGTTCTCTCACTCAGGCTGACTGGCTCCTCCACAGACTCTTTCAAACAATGGAAAACACTTGCCGTAACACATGGCTGACCAGAGTGATGGGAGGCATCTGTGGGGACATTGCGATGTCAGGCCCAGTTTCATGGCCCAATATTGCATTTGCCCGTGTGAAACGGGCCTGAGGAAAGACCTCACAGCAACAAGAAGGAAGGAGATCAGCCGCCATCTGACCAGAAGTGTTTCTGATGCTCATGTTCTGTAGCTGCATGTTTTGGATGCCTGTAACCACTAAGCTGATGAAACCAGTAAAGCGTGAGTTATGTTAATCTGCCTGATTCCCTGGACTCTTCTCAAGGGGGGCCACCACACCACGACCTCTCGCGGGAGCGGCAACCAGCTCGGACCATCAGCCGCAACCTTTCACTATAATGTACCCTGATGGGAGTTGTAACTAAACAGCCACCGTGATCCACACCTCCCACTCTGCGACATTCTATATAATATATTGCTTTTTTTTTTTTTTTTCCCACCCTGAACATCCATCCCCACCCAAAAGGAGAAAAAAACAAAACACCTGACTTTTTTTTTCTAGTTTTCGTTTATGGTGTTCACCTAACTTCTTTTTTTCTGCGTGTTTGTACGATTATGCGGATGCCAAAATTATATACTCACATTTATGTTCTTCCATTTTTGCACAGGAAAACACCCCTTTTTATTTTATTTTAAGAGGGGGGGGGGGGGGGGGGAAGTAATTTTGTCTTTGTCATCACTGCATTCAAATACCCATGACTTTTATTTATATTTAAATAGACGACTTGAACCTTCTATTCTGTTATCACTCAGGTAATATACTGCAATGTATTACCCTTATCTCTGACAGCTCCAGCCACGGCAGACCCGGAAACCACTGTCAGGCCTTTAGTTGTCATACTAGGCTCTCTGCGATTTGGAGGGCTGATGATGTCACGGATGGAGATCCTGCCCTCTGTTAACCTCTTACGTGCTGAGCTCAAAGCTATCTCCCATCCTGGCTGTCAGTTGCAGCCGGTTTCTGCTGCAGATGTCGCGGGCTCAACTCCTGAGCCTGGCACCATCTGTATGCCATAAATGTACAGCTTTTGTGCTACCCCCTCCATCCCTTCTGCTGCTAATATACACGTATGTCATGGGGCAGTAAGGGGGTTAAATCCAAATGTGTCTCAAGAACTAGAGGTGGCAAGAGCCCCGAATGGAACAAAATGTACAGGGAAAATATTCAACCTTTCCACGCATCAACTAAATAAAGGTTTTTGTTACATTATTTTTATCTTTTTTTACACTTTTTATGGGGGACTTGCACCATAACTCCTGTGATCGCTATGATAAAGCATTGCAGGACTTCTGTCCTGCAATGCCTTATCTCTTGTATTAGCGATAACATGAATTCGCAAGCAGGGTGCCTGTATCTGGCATCTGCCATGGCAACGCGTCGGGCTTTGTGATTTTATCGCGTGAGTCCAATGATGTCACAGCTGTGAACTCTTTACATGCTGCGCTCTACATAGATCGAGGCAGGGAAGGGGTTGACAGCAGAAGGCTGGCTATCAGTGACAGATAGTTCCCGCGGCCGGATACTGCGGGATCTCTTCTGATCTTGCACTATCCCCAGGACGTAAATGTACATCCTGTTGTGTTAAGTGCCCCGCAGCCAGGACATACATTTACGTCCTGTGGCGGGAAGGGGTTAAGGTAGAAAGCAGGCTGGTCCTTATGGAACTATTCAAGTGTAGTCTAAGTCTGGGTTTCTTGCTTCATTGCGTTCTCCACTCCTGACCCTGGCTTACTTCTGTCTGGACTGGTCTAACACGCTGAACTTGTTCTCTGTGTTTCTTCTGAAGTTGTGCCGCCTGCCCTGACCACGATTGTTTGTACTGCTAGTTGTAGATGCGCTCACAACACCTGCAAGCAATGTAGTAATACTCAATACTGTTATTTCTTTTAGTAACAATTATACAGGGGAGGTGCTTCAGACTTCTTTTTTTTTTTTTTTCTCAATTGTTCATCTTTAACATATTAGTGTTTTTTGCGGATTGCAGTACATCGGTCGCACTATTTTCTCCCTACATACTAGGATAAATATTTGAGTCAGAAACGCTCTCTTCTCCTTAGGGAGAGCAACTATATACTATAAACTAAGTGAGGAGACTCAAATGGCCACGCACGCTCCTCTGGGTAATATGCAAATAAATATTTGAGTAACACAACAAATGGCTACATAGACCTAATATATCAAGACATGGTCTCCAGATCACTGCACCGGACGCCGAACAGTATGCATCATTGTATGCGGGGGACTTGACATGTCTGCTACCTCTGTAACTGCCGAAAGGAGCCCACAAATGTGGTTGTAGCATCCTTCTAACTAAGGTTCTTGTATAGACTTCGGAGCCAGCTAATTGTTAAAGCCCTCAGCACCAGTGTGTGCCACTCGACGTGTTGGCCTGACAGCCTGAGGAATCTTGGCAATCTACATTACTACTTCTAACAAGGTCAGCACCTGCATTTAAAGGAGCGGGACCATACATTGGCAGCGCCCTCATATAACAGCAGTCAATGCTGGGCCTACTAGTACTAGCACCCATGGTAAACCGTTTGCAACTGTATTCGAATTGTGCACCATTTAGCATATTAACCCTCTGAGCGCCTTCTCCATGCCGGTAAGCACTGTACAGTGTATGGCCACCCCAACACTTTGTTCTGGGATGTTTTGTTTTTCTTTTTTAATTTCTATTTGTGTTTGATAATCTACAATATCTGATAATCTACACCTATCGGGTCCTTTTCATGCCCAATTTAAAAGACTTTTGTTGTAGTTAACAATTGCATTCATGTACTTACAATTCTACAACTTCTTGATTCTTTGTAGGCGTTTGGCCAACTTCCAAAATTTCAAGATGGAAACTTGACTCTGTATCAATCCAATGCCATTTTGCGCCACCTTGCCAGGAATCACGGTATTACAAATTAAGGCATTACTCCTATTGTCTTACTACGCTCACAAAGAGAAACACATATCCAGCATCCGTAGGCAGTAAAAACACAGCTTTACTGTAGTTCCCACTGTAGACCAGTTTGCACAAGCTCACGATGGAGACTTCCCTGCCATGGTGATAATGCAGGTTGTAAAGGTTAATTTCTGTATTAGAGGTTGGGGGTCACATAACGTTACTCAGCAGAGGAGCATTTGGGATTTTTATGCTTGGTACTTGCAAAAATATAAAAAAAATGTAAAAAAAATCTTATTCGTATAGCACCAACTTATTCCGCAGCGCTTTCAGGTAATTTATTTATTACCCCAGCAAGCTGGGCACTTGTTTTAACAACCTCGAAACGTTGGAAGACTGAGTCGACCTTGAGCCGACTACCTGAACCAAGCGGGGATTGAACTCGCAACCTTCAGCTCGTGAGCAAGAGTTTAGGACTGCATTTCTGCTGACTTAACACTCTGCACCACACAAGGCTCAAGTACTTGTGTACTTTTTGGGTTAGATTGCAGACATTATCTTAAGCTAGGCTAAGTTCACACTAGAGTTGGCACTTTCTGTTCTGCGCCACCCTCAGAGTTGAACTACAGAAAAACCAGAAGTGCCAGATCTGGTATACACCAGACTCCGGCAGACTCAATCAACTATTTGCTGCATGTCTTCAATCAGGATTTCATGCTGGCTCTGACACACGTGCATATAGCCTTATTCTGAACTATTAACAATTTGCCATCAGTATAATCTGTGGTCTGTACTGACAAATCTCATTATGCTCTTGGGATTGATTGTATTTCATTTTACAATTCCCTGGGACATGAGTCTTGGGGGTCATGTGACTGGTCCTCATCATCCAACTGGTCAATGTTTCCTTTTTGCGTGTTTGTAATTATTTCGGCATAAGACTTGGGTCTTATTGGAGCGGTAATAAAGCCATGATATTACTGCCTATAGATAAATGAGATGCTGGATACACGTTTCTCTTCTGTGTGCCTCCCTGTACATCGGGGCATCCTTATGAAGCCGCAGTGTGCTGACTGTATTAGTAATGCATTGTGCTCTGCAGAGAATTATACACTTATATACTCCTTGTAAACAATGGTTGGACTGTAGGACTCTATGGAAAGAATCCTCTGGAGGCAACACTCATAGACATGGTGAACGATGGAGTAGAAGACGTCCGGGTGAAATATGCGCGGATGATCTACCAGAACTATGTGAGTGGGGCTCAGAAATCTGTCTGATACATGTCTTACTTTTCTACAGATTTGACTTGTGATTTCCTCTTTGTTTTGAAGGAAAATGGAAAAGATGATTACATTAAGGCTCTGGCCACTGAGCTTGGTCACTTTGAGCGTCTGCTTGCCTCCAATAAAGAGGGAAAAGGTTTCATGGTAGGAGATGAGGTGAGAACCATGCCAGTGGTCTACTGAGATTGTACTGTGGAGCTCTACTACGGCCTTGTGCCTCAGGCAGGGGCGGATTGGGAACTTAAAATGGACTTTTGGGGGGGGGGGGGGGGGGGGAGAGAATCTAAAAGGGGTCTTATTTGGTAGGTGGGTCCAAATGCTAGCACAGGTGTTACCTAATGAGTATCTAAGGTTTGAGATCTCATTCATTCCATTCGTTGCTTATTTCTCGGGGCCTGGATGAGCACATCGTAGGGCACAATTGCACCAGCTCCGTTCTTTATCAAGCCAAAAAGGAATGCGAGAGGGATGTTTATATTAGAAGGGAGGCCGCAGCAGTCTGATGACTACACAGGCGTTAGCACCTCCTCCATGTTACACAGCCACACTACTTTCTGTAAAAAAAAAAAAAAAAGTTCCCCTACTGCAGCTGGCTTGCAGCAGCTCCCTGGGCCCCCTGAACCAGCAGGTGAGCAGGTTCTGTAGCCTATGCTCCATCTTTTATCAACCTTGATTCAGCAAATTAATCAGAGCTTTCAGCAGAGCTTTCACAGATGAGTGATGATCACTCAGTGAATGGAGGCGAAGCGGGATGTAGATCTCTTCCATCCTGCCCCGCTCTCTTCAGAGTAAACAGGCTCCATCTTGTATCAACCTTGATTCAGCTGCAGGGAGTCTGCTGGAGTGAAGTGAAAAGATTAGCTTCGATAATGTACAGTGAAGCCACCACATTTCTTTCTTCTCTAGAGGAGAAGAATAATAAACACAAAGCGAATATACATCATGCAGATGTGGTCCATCGGCTGTGAACCTACAACCCCAGTGCTACAAGGCAATACTGCTACTGCTGAGCCACCAAGCTGCTTCCTTCTCCTTCTTATCCTTTTTTTTTTTTTCTGTTCCTACTGCTTCTTCTTCACTTTCTTCTTTTCTATGAAGGAGGAAGAACAAGCATCGATGTCTCTGTTAGCACTCCTGCTTTGTAGTGCTGGAGTTCAAATCCGATGAAGTGTCCATTGCTGGTATTCTCCTTCCTTCAGGAGTGTTAATAGCCTAGCAGGGATCACCGAGCTGTTGCCGAGACTGCATGTGCGGGGTCTTGCTGCAATAGTTTATGAACCCCCGCGGCAAGACAGCGTGTATGTGCAGTTTCAGCAATAAATCGGCATCCCTTTCTAGGCAGTGAACGCTACGTCACTAGTGATGTAACCTACTGACCTGTAGCAAGAACGATGCAGAGAAAGGACGCTCCATAGCAAGAAGAGGATCCGGCCGGCTTGCGGTGACTTGACTTCAGGGACTGGAGAAGATCAGTGAAGAGGAAATGCGGTAAGAAGACTGCCTGGGGAGGAATAGGTAAGTATTTTTTTTTTATTTTTTTTTCTTAATTACAAAACCCCTTAAGCATTCCCAATCTGGTTTTATTTTTCAGTAATGCCTAGTTCTTGTTCACATACGTCCTCCTATGGGACAAGGGGAAGAGTGTCACAGCAGGACCAAACTACATGGAGTTTGTTTGCCGTCTGTTACCATAATATGTTGGCGTGAAGTGTTATATAGTAATGCGAATCTAAGTAACTGATGTCTATTTCCGATAACGGCATTGTTCCTCTGTTGCTTTGCAGATTTCCTTTGTTGATTATAACTTGCTGGATGTTCTGCGTAACCATCTTGTTCTAGCGCCAGACTGCCTCTCGGGCTGCCCACTCCTTTCTGCCTATGTCAAGCGCGTTAGTAGCCGTCCAAAACTCGACGCATTTCTTTCCAGCCCTGCCCATAAGAACAGACCAATTAACGGCAATGGCAAGCAATAAGCAATGAAAAAAGCCCAAGAATGCCGTTCACAAGAAGAGAATGGCATCAGAAGCTAGGAGTGAATATGGAAGGGCCTGTTGCTATCCCTCTTCTTGCATTCATGTCACCTGCTGAGACCTTTATTGGGACCTCTGATAGTTTTGTTATAATGTTGCCACTGCCTTTGTTTATGTATTTCTAGGTCATAACTAGATGTAAAGCCTAGGAATAGTTATTGCTAAATTCCGACCACCCTTTGTCTATTGAAAAATAAATGTTTGAAGAAAAGTTTTTGGTTTTTTTTTTTTGTGTTTTTCTCTCCCTTTTTCCCCACATATGATGTTTCTCCAGAGGGACTTCTCTGTTGGATAAGAAATTTGCGGAGATAGAAAGACATACCTGTTCAGATCCCAAGTTTGTTTCCTTGACTCCGTATGGGATAATCTGTCTATCTAGGGCAGAGGTCACATTGCCAAAGATTGCAGTACAGCCTTGTGATCTATAACTTTATGAAGTTAATGCGGATTGCGTTGTGACTTGCAAGTTGCCATGACATACAGATCACAAAAAAAATCCCACCTTGCTGGAGTTTTTGCGACCTGCAAGATCACAGAAATTTTGTGAGTCACAATGAGACCTGCATTGACTTCTATTAAGATGCGTAGCTTGCAGGACTACATTTCTCTTTGGTCACATGACCAGTTTCATGGTCCAAGTCACTGTATTGCCCTAGCTTTAGAGAGGTGATGTCCATTCTTGGCGTTCTGCTGTCATGTATTCAAGTGGTAAAGTAAGTTCAATAATTGGTGTATAGGGACATGTAAAAAAATACTTTACTTTGCAGAACAGCATCTTTTACCCCTCTTCAGCAATTTCACCTCCAGGGACAAGGGTAACCAGGACTGAAATCGCAAGGTCATTTAGATGATAGTGGCTGAATGGGCATCTTCCTATGTAGATCTATTTGCCATTACAGAGAACAGAGCTGGAGATTTTTCTTCCTAAAGACCAAAGATTGTCCAGAAGCATTAGATGTTGTAGCTTTATGCTGGAGTCAGGAGGAAAGTTATTCATTTTCCATTCTGCCAAAGATAAGATCAGGAAAGACCGATCCTCCATCCTTGGCCTCCCCTTCTGGCCAAAGAGAATTGGCTCAAAGGTGTCTACTCGTCAGCCATGAATCCCTACAAACACGCCGGATCTCCTGTTCCAAGGCCCACTGTTTCATCCCCAGGCATCTAACTTTCAGCTGATGTCCTGGAAACTAAAAAGGGTAATACTTAGGCCAGGAGTTTGCTGTCCGATTTCTAGCCTATAAGGCCTCATGGCCACGGGCGGATCAGACTTCGCATGCGGGAGCCTGCAGTGGAATCAAACCCTGCCCACAGCCAAGGTCATTGCAGGTGTTCTACCTACCCGTCCAAGTCTTCATTTTCTTCACTGCGGAAGTCCGCAGTGGAGTTTTTAAATTTTTTTTATTTTTTTTTAACTCCTGCTTTTCCATGGAATTTGCGACCCGTCCTTGAATAGGAAGCTGTCTGTACAGAAACCGCACTGAAATGGAGAATGCTGCATTTTATTTTTTTTCTGGACCAAAAGATCCGCAAATCAAATCTGCATGCTTTTATTTCATTTGCTGTTGCCCATGATCCCTATGGGTGGCTTGATTTGGGGATCTTCTGCATTGGGCCTAAGTCAGTAGGAAACAAGTTGCCTTGATATCCACTGGCATATCTGGAAGACCTTCAGGAAACTCAATATTGCAGTAGAATTATTTGAAGCCGACCCTATTTAAAAATCTAAAGCAGCACTCAACATCCAGATGTGCATCCAAAAGATTTTTGTTTTTAGGTTGGCAAATCGTTCTTGGTCTAAGAGACTCTTAGGAGCGTCCTCTAGACTTGCATGTTAAATTAGATCTAATATTCCACCTTTTGGCCCTGAATACATCACTCTTGACCATGACACGTTCTCCTCTTTGAGCGATTAGATTCCATCTCTATCTTGACCCTCAAGGTGACTTTCTTGCTGGCTTTTTGGCTGTAGAATTGGAGAAATTTAGAATCTGACCGCTTTCCCTTCTCATTGCTGCGTTGTAGACGATAGCGAGGAAGGTAAAATAAAAGGCAAAGAACTGGTGTGCAGAAAGGTATAGCACAATGATCGGTGAATGTAGCTTGGTTAGATAATGTTCACATATCCAGGAGGGTGCAATTTGTCTCTTAACTTGATTTTTCCTGATGTAGGCGTCTGACATTTTCCCCCAAAATTATGTTAAGCTTTTGTTTGAGACCTATTAAAGAGGCTACTCACCCATTGAAGGTTATGGTCATTTGCCCTTGGAGAAGTGTAAAACCCTAGATACATCTTTAAGGTAGGATAAAGTGTAAAACTATTTCCAATCACGGCAAAGAGTACAAATACGGTAGCTTATTTAGTCCCCGATATGAGAGAAAAAACAACTTTCTTACTACAGAGGAGACCATGTGATGAAATGGGTCTCCTCAGTATCTAGGTTCATCTTATGAAGAATCGCCAAGCGGCTGTTGGAGAAATCTTCTTGGGAACTTGTTATTTAGGGAGTAATGAGTCAGGTTGTTATGAGACTGGGTCAATTCACTCATTTTGTTCTCGATGTGACTAACTCCCCCAAATCGGTCATGGAGGTGCTGAGAGGTCAAAAGCTTATGTAGGTCACTTTGGATAGACCCTTTGAATGCCAGCACCATTTCCTTTGCTCAAGAGTAAATTTGCAGATCTTGAAGATTGTAAGAAGAGGACTAACTTGAAAATTTAGATATATCCCTTAAAGTATCACCCCAGCAGAACTTAAAAGGGGTTGTTCCGCGAAAGCAAGTGGGGTTAAGCACTTCTGTATGGCCATATTAATGCACTTTGTAATATACATCGTGCATTAAATATTGGCCATACAGAAGTTATACACTTACCCCCTCCGTTGTTGGCGTCCCCGTCTCCATGGCGCCGACCGAAGCCGCATTCTGCCTGGATTAGACGCGCTTGCGCAGTCTGCCCTCTTCTGTCCCGCTCTGGCATGCTCGCGCCGCACAGGTCTTCTGCGCATGTGCAGAAGACCTGTGCGGCGCGAGCACGCCGGAGCGGCCCCTTCAGCGGGACAGAAGAAGCAGACAGCGCAAGCGCGTCTAATCCAGGCAGAATAAGGCTTCGGTCGGCGCCATGGAGACGGGGACGCCAACACTAGAGGGGGGGGGTAAGTGTATAACTTCTGTATGGCCAATATTTAAAGGGGTTGTCTCGCGAAAGCAAGTGGGGTTAAGCACTTCTGAATGGCCATATTAATGCACTTTGTAATATACATCGTGCATTAAATATGAGCCATACAGAAGTTATTCACTTACCTGCTCCGTTGCTGGCGTCCCCGTCTCCATGGCTCCGTCTAATTTCGGTGTCTTCTTGCTTTTTTTAGACGCGCTTGCGCAGATGGGTCTTCTCCCTTCGGCTCGGCACCATTGGCGTTTTGGCTCCGCCCCCTTGTACGCGTCATCGCGTAGCTCCGCCCCGTCACATGTGCAGATTCCAGCCAATCAGGAGGCTGGAATCGGCACATGTGACGGGGCGGAGCCAAAACGCCAGTGGTGCCGAGCCGATGGGAGAAGACCCATCTGCGCAAGCGTGTCTAAAAAAGCAAGAAGACACCAAAATTAGACAGAGCCAGGGAGACGGGGACGCCAGCAACGGAGCAGGTAAGTGAATAACTTCTGTATGGCTCATAATTAATGCACGATGTATATTACAAAGTGCATTAATATGGCCATACAGAAGTACTTAACCCCACTTGCTTTCGCGAGACAACCCCTTTAATGCACGATGTATATTACAAAGTGCATTAATATGGCCATACAGAAGTGCTTAACCCCACTTGCTTTCGCGGGACAACGCCTTTAAGGACTTCCTGCCTCAACCGAAGAAGACCTAATTCCTTTCAAACTCGCATCATGAGCTTACTATTGACCACTAACGAAGCCAAAACATCTTTCTAATATCATGCCACGTGATGTTATCAAAAGGATAGCTCTACATGTGTCACCAAGAAAGCTGAAGATAGCAACATGCTGCTATCCTCATGGGGTATACATGTTACAGATCAACAATCCACCCATCGAAGCTCCACAAAAAATGGTCTCAGAAAACCGCTGCCTGCTGAGGTTTTATTTCTCATCTACTCAATGAGGAGAATATCCCTTTCCAGGTGAACTTTTTACCCCAAAGAAAAAGCGGGTTTACTTAGTATCCCTGCCATCTTTCTATTTCTCTGTTCTTATGTGTTCTAGTTGCTCTCACTTTTAGAGATGATGCTTGAGTTAGCGTTTATGAATTTGTGAGCAACAAATATTTTCTTATTTTCGGTGGTTCATTTTTATGCCAATAACTTATGTCTTCAAGGGTCCTTCTCATATGCTTTTTGATATTTTTGTTTCATGTATCTTAGAATTCTTTCACTTAATACGAAAGGGCTTAATTCCCCATTCAAAAGATCTCTTGTATGGAAGGAGGCTACAGCTAACAAAACTGATGTCCTCTGCATACAAAAGACACACTTTTCCTCACTCGCCTCTCCTAACTTCTCACGCAAAAAATATCCAAAGATCTATAAGGCATGTTTGGATAGAAAGAAAGCAGGAGCTCTGGTAGCTAGCCATGAATGTGTCGCTTTCCTTCTTACTGAATCGGCAATTGATCCCAGAGGCAGATTTATTATTTTGATTGGATCCATAAGCAAAGTCCCTTTTATTATTGCTAACATTTATGCCGCAAATTCTTCTCACAGCCGGTTTTAAACAAATTAATTAAAAAGATCCGTAATCTCCACTCGAGCAAACTTATTACGGTGAATGTGGAGACTTCAACATTGTCACTGACAGAGATTTAGACTCAACAGGTTATAGAGTTAGGACATCTCCCTATTTATCTCCCTGGCTTCATAGAGAGGCCCTATATAATACCTTTCGCTATCTAAATGCCTTTTCCAGAGAATATACGTTTTATTCCACTCAGTACAAATCTTTTTTTACTAATAGACTTATTTTTGGTTGATAGAGGGACACTCCCCTCGATCACCTCCTCTTCATTTGGCACCTCTACCTGTCTGATCATTCGCTTACTTCATTAACCATATCATTAGACACTGCACTAAATTATGTTCGCTCCTGGAGAAATAATATCCTCCTTATGAAAATTCCCCACTATAATAAATTGATAACTGAGAAACTTAACCCTTTCCAATCCACTGTCTGACGTCTGAAGACATTACGATTTAAGGCTGTACAGCTCCGATGTTGGAAGATGTGCGTCGGGGTTCTCTTACTGTATATTGCCAGCCTCTCTGCTGTCGGAGCCTATCCAACTTGTCACCTCATGCAGTACTGGCTTAAGCCAGCAGATAGTGCCATTGTGTAACGGCACAAAAAGAGTAAGCCCCCTAGGAAAACCAGGATACAAATTGGATTGGAATGGGTTAAAGAATATTTCCTATTTAATTACCTTTTTTAAGACTGATTCGTTTTCAATTTGGAGTGCTCCCAAGGCTTTCATACGTTATATTTTGGTCAAAGTTAGCTCACAACATAAGAAACTAAAGTAAGCCCGTATTAGTCACCTTCTTATGCAAATGAACAAAATCGAACGAGTTGCACATTTTTCTGGCCACAATGAACTTCTTGCACTACGTAGGAGCTTGGAAAGTTACTTTTAGAAGACTGCAAAAAATATTTAAAAATCTTTCGGGCCTCATTCTATTCCTCTTATAAGAAACCCTCAAAATTTTTGGTGACTACAGTAAAAATTCCATATCTTTACAAAGGTGGGAGTTCAGTTATTAAGCTCACTCATCCCCAGCATATTGCAAATGAATTCAGCAACTTCTACTCTAAACTGTATAATTTGAAAAACGACCTCGCTACTCCCCAACCTACACATTCTCTGATTAACGAATTTCTGCAAAAATCAAATTCCCTATTATTCCCCTAAATCGACTGACACAGTTGAATGTTCGCATTCTCACCTTAGAAGTTTCCAAAATAATTAGTTCTTTTAAAATTCCCACAAAACTGCATGTCCAGATTGATTCGCTAACAAGTGCTAGAAAATACTCTCCTATAATTTCCCCGCATCTAGCTAAAACTCTTAATAAAGCAGTTTCTGGTGGTCGTCTACCAGAGCGATGCTCCATGCAACCATAGTTAGAATCTCTAAATTGGGTGAATCATTAGACTCCCCATCTAACTTCAGACCAATATCTCTGCTCAACTGTATACAAAAATTTACACTTCTAGTAGTACTTCCTGATTTAATTCACAATGATTAGGTGAGGTTTATGAAAGGAAGATAGACCCCGGACGCCACTAGGAGAGTGATAAATTTAATTTCAGCGGGCAGTCGCTCATGCTTGCCTTTCCTGCTCCTGCCTTTGCCACTCTACATAAATTTGGCTTTTACGGCAATATCTTTAAGAAGATTCAGGCTCTATATGGTGTCCCAATGGCCAGGTGCTGGTAGATGGTGGGGTTTCCAAGTCCTTAAAAATCCCTAATGACACATGGCAAGGATGCCCCTTATTTCCTTTATTCCTCTCCTTAATAATAGAGCCTCTTTCAGAAATCATCAGGTCAAGCGCCAACATTAATAAGATAGTGGCTGGTCTTAGGCAGCATAAAATAAACCTGTTTGTGGATGATGTACTTCTGATTCTTTCAGATCCCCTTCCCTCTTTAAGAGGGTAGCATGTAATTTTCTGATTTATTTTAGCCAAATCTCCTACTATAAACTTAATATTAATAAAATCACTAATTTTTGGTATCAATATTACAGAAGAACTTAAAGGGGTTGTCCCGTGGCAGCAAGTGGGGTTATACACTTCTGTATGGCCATATTAATGCACTTTGTAATATACATTGTGCATTAAATATGAGCCATACAGAAGTTATTCACTTACCTGCTCCGTTGCTGGCGTCCCCGTCGCCATGGTGCCGTCTAGTTTCAGCGTCTAATCGCCGGATTAGACGCGCTTGCGCAGATGGGTCTTTTACCTTCGGCTCCCTCCGGCAGCAGCGGCGTTTTGGCTCCGCCCCCTTGTACGCGTCATCCCGTAGCTCCGCCCCCGTCACATGTGCCGATTCCAGCCTCCAACATGTTACATTGGCTGGAATCGGCACGTGTGACGGGGGCGGAGCCAAAACGCCACTGCTGCCGGAGGGAGCCGAAGGTAAAAGACCCATCTGCGCAAGCGCGTCTAATCCGGCGATTAGACGCTGAAACTAGACGGCACCATGGCGACGGGGACGCCAGCAACGGAGCAGGTAAGTGAATAACTTCTGTATGGCTCATATTTAATGCACGATGTATATTACAAAGTGCATTAATATGGCCATACGGAAGTGCTGAACCCCACTTGCTATCGCGGGACAACCCCTTTAAAAATATATTCAGCTTAAATTTCTCTTCATTTGGCAACAAGATAATATCCCGTACTTGGGGATTAAACTCTGCTTTCCTCCAGCAAATCTCGTTTCTATAAATCTCCTGCCTGTATTGTCTTCTATTCAAATTATCTCTCAAGCCATGAAGTCTCTTGGTTAGGTCGTGTACTGTACAAGATGCTAATACTTTCCAAAATTTTCTATTATTTCCGCATCATTTCGAATAACCCTGCTATGGTGCTTCCCTTGCTTGACTTCAACTTGATTCCCTCTCCCTTTTAGGACATTGATTTGTGACATTCAGCGTATCTCTGATTGAGTAGAATATATATATATATATATATATATATATATATATATATTCCACTCAAATGAAGATGTTCTGCTCCTCTGCTAATTTGATCTGTGTTAAGGAAGGGCAAGAAGGCTGTTATGTCGAAGAAATCCTATCTACGTCTCCCTCCCCTTATATCACTTAGGTCCACCCCTGGTGCTCTGGCTAACTATTTGGGCATGTCTCTCCCAATCTATGCCCAGCCTTCCAATGGTATACATGAACCATATAATTTATACAGACGATTAACAAATAAGAGGCATATACGAGCCCTTCGTACACACACACAATTCTTTTTACAAAAATAACAAATCTGCATTATTAATGATCAAATAGCAAGATCAGATTTAACAAACATTATATCCTATCTTTTGTGCTGTAATGTCACAGCTTACTGACTCAAAAATAGTCTCAACATACAGTTTCTAACTATCCTGTGTTCCTGGCTATAGCGCACCCCTCCCACTGGAACATACCTTATCTCTTGAAGACATTAAAAAAATGTAACCCTTTCTAGGCAAGTATCGGAATTGTATAACAGATTTCACTGTTTTCCTTCTCATTTCTACATGTACCACAATCTCACATCTTTCCAAGCAGAGACTTCTATAAAAAGCCCTTCATTCTGAATCCATGATCATTTATAATCACTTGCAAACTTTCTCTATCCATCCACATCCAAACATTTAGTCTTTGGCGTACCCATTTTTCCCACTCACTTGCGGAATGATTGGCATTACCTCCACTGGGTCACCTCCTTTGTCCCTGAGACATTTACGAGCTGCAGTTGCTATAATGTTCCCAGAATGATTACTCAAAACTTCCCCAAGGTCCTTTAATCCACTAATTCAGCTACCCTGAAGTCTTTTATTCCACAAGTCCAGTGTCCCAGAATCCAGTTGCAGCAATCTGGCAATTGAGTAGCCCTTAGACTGAATAAAGACAAAGCTACCAGTACGAAACTAAAACCTTTGATACAATGTACATCTATCCAGCAAACCTCAATCTCACAACATGTTACATTCATTTGTATAGCTTCTTCATGTGCACTCCTCTATGATTACAAATTTCTTAAGACCCAGATTCTCTAGAAAAAAATTTCTCCCTATTCCGGCAGTATGTCAGTCAGGGCACTCAAGGTTACTGAGAACAGTCACTACATTCTAGCTCTAGTTATATCTGTATTGTAGCTTAGAAGGGGAACAGTGTGGCAATTGTAGATCCTAAATTCTATGTCGTGTTTATGAATCGTCTAACAACAGAGAGGGTATTATGAACACACGCAAGTCTATAAAACATATACACTCACAACAGCATCAACAACACATTTGATTCATACATGAGAAATATTACTTAAGCAGATGGTCGAATCTGTGTAGGAAATGAAAAACGAAAAACAGCACTCAGGGGTATATCTGATACAAATTGTAGAAGGTAGATTAACACTGAAGGCATTTCTATAAGGGGCATTGGAGGAATATCTCACCATATACCCCCTTTCCAGTTTAACTCCAAGTCTTAGATATATATTTGATATCCTTCAAATAACTTGTATTTTATAAGTAAATGGTCGTTGTTTATTTTTTCACTTCTTCTTAAAGGGTTCTTCACAACTTGGCTCTTCATAGCCAAGATAGGAAACCATTGCCATAGTTACCAGCCACTTGATTGGAGGCCAAGGAAAGAGCCAAGTGCCTAGCCAAACACTAATTCTGTAGCTATCATTAAAGTGAAGAGAGCTATGGAAACAGCATAGCACAGCGTGCTGTTCTGTTTCTATAACTCCCCAAGTGTCCTACACTGTTTTCGTGGCTCCAATTCACTTATAAGACCTATGGAAACAGTCCTGGACTGAAGGGCTGGGCAACTGAAGAACGGGTTTTCCTATATCGGCCATGAAAGGCTGAGATGGGAATAACTCTTTAAAGCTGAATTGTGATCATTTTTTGATATTTTTTTAGCCAACTGGGGTCACCAGACCTAAGATGGTACCCACTTAAGCCATAATTGACCAACCACCCTCTTACCAAAATTTATCTACCCTAACCAGTGCGCTCACCAAGCTGTCTCTCAAATCCAACTTTCAAATCTCTTTCCCTATCACATTCAGACATGCTTCACCCCACTGAAGATGTTCTTAAACGGCAACTCCAACTCCCTTTGTTGCACTGATATCCTCCCGTTCCTCGCCACAAAATGAGACATTGCCTTGATGATTTTCTTCGTAGCATTATTCAACTGGTCTGCCAATCCAGCATGGTACCAAACAAACCTTATAAACTCACAGGACCTGGAACTTCCAGCCGACGTACAAACCTGGTAGGAGCTAAGAGCAAAGAGCTAAGTGTAGAAAAACCATTTATTTACCAACAACGTGTTTCCAGGCCAAATAGCATCAGTTAGTCACCACTGATTACACCAGTGCATATCCCACATGTTTCTAATTCAATAGATCTGCACTGGTGAGTTAAAGGCCACTGATGGCAAGATAGTAGCAAGTAGTTAGTTAACCCCTATTAAGTGCAGACATTTTTATAAATTCATACAATACAGTTAATAAATATAATTCAAAATTTATTAAAAAAAGGTTTATTTTAAAAAAATTGACCGATAATTTAAGGCCCATTTACACCAGCCAATGATTGCTAAAAAAACCCAATGCTAATCGGCGATCGTTTTAGCGATAATCGGTGCGTGTAAAGGTGCGCCCATCATGCGCTTTTTGGGCACTGTTAGCTGATCGTTAAATTCGAGCTAACCTAAAAATCGTTGCTCACTTTTATCAGTAGTTCTCCACGGGGAGTGCCGATAGCATTGTTTCCCGTGGAGAACAGAGGATCTGAGCGCAGATAATAGCCTCAGCTATTAATTGCTTTCAGTAAAGGCTTCATTTGCACACCTAATTGGTATTTAAGTAGCTGAGTAGCTACTTAAGGCCCATTTACACGAGCAGATAATCGCTCAAAGATCTCTCAAATGATAGTTTGAGTGACAACTTTGAGCAATTATTTTGCATAAAAATTAATTAGTATTTAAGTAGCTACTCAGCTACTTAAATACCAATTATGCGTGTTAATAAAGCCTTCCCTGAGCTCAGATCCTTTGTTCTCCATGGGGAAACAATGCTATCAGCACTCCCCCGTAGAGAATGACTGATAATAGTAAGGGACGATTTTTAGGTTAGCTTGAATTTAACGATCAGCAAAAAGTGCCAGAAATGCGGGGGTGCCCCGCGTCCCATTTACATGCACCGATTATCGCTAAAATGATCGTCGATTAGCGAATTCTTCAGCGATAATCATCTAGTGTAAATGAGCCTTTAATACTTTATGCAAAATGATCGCTCACAGCTATCACTCAAACGGTCGTTGGAGCAATCTTTGAGCGATCATCTGCTGGTGTAAATGGGCCTTAATTGTTCAGTGTAAACACGGCCACTGATGGAACAACAAATGAGAATTCATTCACCTCTTATTTGTCTTTCATTTTATGCATGACTAAATGATTGGAGAGCAGACAAGTGAATGATTCATCTGCCTATTTAAACAGGCTGTGCAAGCGAATGAGTGAACTCTGTCATTGTTCGCCCAAGCAAAGGATAAATCATTCCATGTAAAAGAAGCCTAAAGGCCCATTTAGACACAACGATAATTGCTCAAAAGATGTCGCTCAAGCGACTTTTGAGCGATCATCGTTGTGTCATTTACAGCGCAAGATGATCTCTCAAGATGTGGGATTACCTTGCGCTGCCAGCGGAGGATGCAGAAGACAAGCGGGGTGTCTCCGAGTGGGGTATGGAGAATAGAGCTGGACCGCTCTGTTCTTCATACGCAGCCTGTCATCAGCTGAAACAATAGTATCAGCTGTATCCCGCTGTGAATCCCTGATAAGGCTCATTGTCGTCTTTCAGCAAGAGAAAGACGACGATGAGCGATGGGATAACGAAAACTGCACAATGTAAGTGCAGTTACGCACAACGATTATCGCTCAAAAGACTGCTTTTGAGCGAATTTTGAGCGATAACACAGGTCTACGATGAAAAAATTGTAGCATATTTAATTAGTGGGTTTAACAGTATTTTTTGTGCTGATTACGGTAAAAATAGTGAAAAAATTCCATCACTCCTAGAAAAGTCACAAATTCCACCTAAAATTTTCTTATTTTCAGGGTTTTTCAGGTTCGGTACGCGTACGACAACGAATCTAAACTGTCTGCTAGGCGTGACCTTGACTGCAGTCAGTGACTCAGTGTGGAGCCAGCCACTGTGGTGTACGCATCAAACAGTTTTGTGATACGGTATTTAGAAGAAATGGCTACTAGAAGATGTGTCAACTCTCCTAACTGTTTCTGTTATATTTGTGGGTCTTATACCGTCAAGAAGCAACAAAGGAACATTTCTAATTTTGTTCAGAAGGTGTATTTTGCATACTTTGGTATGAAATTAGGGGACCAAGATAAATCTTGGGCTCCCCATATAGTGTGTTCTGTGTGTGTTGAAGAACTGAGACAATGGTTTCAAGGTAAGAAGAAATCATTTCGTTTTGGAGTACCCATGGTTTGGAGAGAGCCTAAAAATCACAGTGATGACTGTTATTTTTGCTCTTGTTCAGTGCAAGGTTTCAATTTAAAAAACAGGAAGGACATTTCATACCCAACCAACATACGTTCGGCTATTCGCCCTGTTCCTCATGGACCTGACTTGCCTATTCCTTCACCTCCGGATACCCTGGACAATATTTTAGACGATTTAGACCTAATGTCACATAGTAGCAGCGATAATGATGACAGCTATGATCCAGGTACCAATGACCCTGAACTTTTCTCTCAATCAGACTTGAACGATTTAGTACGAGATCTGGGCCTACCAAAGGATTCAGCGGAAGTGTTAGGGTCTAGACTTAAAGAAAGACATATGTTAGCCTCCGGTGTTTCATTTTCATGGTACCGACTTAGAGAAAAGGAATTTGTCCCTTTTTTTACACAAGAGGGTGAACTAGTTTTCTGCAACAATGTACCTGGAATCATGGAAATGTTCAACATAACGTATGACCCAGAGGAATGGAGACTTTTCATAGATTCGTCAAAAAGGAGTTTGAAAGCCGTACTTCTTCACAATGGTAACCAATATGCTTCTGTGCCTGTTGGACACTCAGTCCATTTGAAAGAATGCTACGAAAATCTTGGGTTTGTTCTTAATAAGCTCAGCTACTCTGACCATAAATGGACCATTTGTGGGGATTTGAAAGTTATTTCCATGTTACTAGGTCAACAAAGTGGTTACACAAAGTTTCCATGTTTCCTCTGTGAATGGGATAGCCGTGACAGGAAACAACACTATGTCAAGCAGACCTGGCCAATCAGAAAGGCTCTTATTCCTGGAGTTAAAAATGTTGAAAGACAAAGTTTAGTGGATCCTAAAAAGGTCTTACTTCCACCACTTCATATCAAATTGGGACTAATGAAACAGTTTGTGAAAGCATTACACAAAGAAGGAGAGTGTTTCGAGTATCTTTGTGAACAGTTTCCTGGTCTATCAGATGCTAAGCTGAAAGAGGGAGTCTTTGTTGGGCCTGACATAAGAAAACTGTTAAAAGATGAAATCTTTGTCACTAAAATGGAAATGGAAGACAAACATGCCTGGAATTCATTTAAACTTGTTGTAACAGGCTTTCTTGGAAATAAAAAAGACCCAAACTACAAAACTTTGGTTGCTGAATTGTTACAAAACTACAAAATCTTGGGCTGCAACATGAGTGTCAAAGTCCATTTCCTTCACTCACATCTGGACTACTTTCCAGAAAATCTTGGGGCTGTAAGTGAGGAACAAGGAGAACGTTTCCATCAAGATCTAAAAGAAATGGAGCGCAGATACCAAGGTCGATGGAATGTCAACATGATGGCAGACTACTGTTGGATGTTAAAAAGGTAAAATTCACAAGAACACAGCCAAAAAAGTACCAAAAGAAGCTTTGATGGAAAAAGAAAACGTTTTTACAAAGACTTATAATAACTTTGCAACACATGTGTATCACTATTATGCTTATTTTAGCTAGGTATTGTTGGGTTTTTTTGCTTTTACTTCATGTTAAAATAATAAAAGCAAATAAAAAAAAATTCCGTTTTTTGTATTTTTTCCAAATACTTCAACTTTATTTTGTAGGCAAGCCTTACGTGTTAGAAAAAAACCCATGTCATTTTTGAAATCTGTGCAAAAAACTACATAAAGATTAGAGATGAGCGAGCACCAAAATGCTCGGGTGCTCGTTACTCGGGACGAACTTTTCGCGATGCTCGAGGGTTCGTTTCGAGTAACGAACCCCATTGAAGTCAATGGGCGACCCGAGCATTTTTGTATTTCGCCGATGCTCGCTAAGGTTTCCTTGTGTGAAAATCTGGGCAATTTAAGAAAGTGATGGGAACGACACAGCAACGGATAGGGCAGGCAAGGGGCTACATGTTGGGCTGCATCTCAAGTTCACAGGTCCCACTATTAAGCCACAATAGCGGCAAGAGTGGGGCCCCCCCCCTCCCAAAAACTTTTACTTCTGAAAAGCCCTCATTAGCATGGCATACCTTTGCTAAGCACCACACTACCTCCAACAAAGCACAATCACTGGCTGCATGACACTCCGCTGCCACTTCTCCTGGGTTACATGCTGCCCAACCCCCCCTCCCCCCACAGCGCACACCAAAGTGTCCATGCGCAGCCTTCAGCTGCCCTCATGCCACACCACCCTCATGTCTATTTAGAAGTGCGTCTGCCATGACGAGGAACCGCAGGCACACACTGCAGAGGGTTGGCACGGCTAGGCAGCGACCCTCTTTAAAAGGGGCGGGGCGATAGCCCACAATGCTGTACAGAAGCAATGAGAAATAGAATCCTGTGCCACCGCCATCAGGAGCTGCACATGTGGGCATAGCAATGGGGAACCTATGTGCCACACACTATTCATTCTGTCAAGGTGTCTGCATGCCCCAGTCAGACCGGGCTTTTTAATTCATAGACACAGGCAGGTACAACTCCCTATTGTAAAGTCCCTGTCGACCGACAGCATGGGTGGCTCCCTGGAACCCACCGGCGGTACACAAAAATATCCCATTGCATTGCCCAACACAGCTGAGGTAGTAATGTCGTGCTTAATGCAGGTGGGCTTCGGTCCACACTGCATGCCCCAGTCTGACTGGGGTTCTTTACAAGTGGAATCAGATGCATTTATAATTCCCTGTGGACCCACAGCATGGGTGGGTGCCAGGAAGCCACCGGCGGTACATAGAAATATCCCATTGCAGTGCTCAACACAGCTGAGGTAGTAATGTTGTGCTTAATACAGGTGGGCTTCGGCCCACACTGCATGCCCCAGTCAGACTGGGGTTCTTTACAAGTGGACACATGTAGGTTAAACTCCGTGTGCACCTACAGCATGGGTGGCTCCCTGGAACCCACCGGCGGTACACAAAAATATCCCATTGCATTGCCCAACACAGCTGAGGTAGTAATGTCGTGCTTAATGCAGGTGGGCTTCGGCCCACACTGCATGCCCCAGTCTGACTGGGGTTCTTTACAAGTGGAATCAGATGCATTTATAATTCCCTGTGGACCCACAGCATGGGTGGGTGCAAGGAAGCCACCAGCGGTACACAGAAATATCACATTGCATTGCCCAACACAGCGGATGTAACGTCAGCTGTAATGCAGGTGGGCTAAAAATTCATTTGATTACACTGTAGGCGAGGGCCCACAAAAATTGCTGAATCAACAGTACTAATGTACATCCAAAAAATTGGCCATGGCCAACCAAGAGGGCAGGTAAAACCCATTAATCGCTTTGGTTAATGTGGCTTAAGTGGTAACTAGGCCTGGAGGAAGCCCAGTTTAACTAAAAATTGGTTCAAGTTAAAGTTTCAACGCTGTTAAGAGCATTGAAACATATAAAAATTGTTTAGAAAAATTATGAGTGAGCCTTGTGGGCCTAAGAAAAATTGCCCGTTCAGCGTGATTACGTGAGGTTTCAGGAGGAGGAGCAGGAGGAGGAGGAGGAATATTAGACACAGATTGATGAAGCAGAAATGTCCCCGTTTTGGATGGTGAGAGAGAACTATGCTTCCATCCGCGGGTGCAGCCTACGTATTGCTTACGTATCGCTGCTGTCCGCTGGTGGAGAAGAGAAGTCTGGGGAAATCCAGGCTTTGTTCATCTTGATGAGTGTTAGCCTGTCGGCACTGTCGGTTGACAGGCGGGTACGCTTATCTGTGATGATTCCCCCAGCCGCACTAAACACCCTTTCCGACAAGACGCTAGCCGCAGGACAAGCAAGCACCTCCAGGGCATACAGCGCTAGTTCAGGCCACGTGTCCAGCTTCGACACCCAGTAGTTGTAGGGGGCAGAGGCGTCACCAAGGATGGTCGTGCGATCGGCTACGTACTCCCTCACCATCCTTTTACAGTGCTCCCGCCGACTCAGCCTTGACTGGGGAGCGGTGACACAGTCTTGCTGGGGAGCCATAAAGCTGGCCAGGCCCTTAAAGACTGTTGCACTGCCTGGGCTGTACATGCTGCTCGATCTCCGCACCTCCTTTGCTACCTGGCCCTCGGAACTGCGCCTTCTGCCACTACCGCTGTCGGATGGGAATTTTACCATCAGCTTGTCCGCCAGGGTCCTGTGGTATAGCAACACTCTCGAACCCCTTTCCTCTTCGGGAATGAGAGTGGGAAGGTTCTCCTTATAGCGTGGGTCGAGCAGTGTGTACACCCAGTAATCCGTAGTGGCCAGAATGCGTTGAATTCGAGGGTCACGAGAAAGGCATCCTAACATGAAGTCAGCCATGTGTGCCAGGGTACCTGTACGCAACACATGGCTGTCCGCACTAGGAAGATCACTTTCAGGATCCTCCTCCTCCTCCTCCTCCTCAGGCCATACACGCTGAAATGATGACAGGCAAGCAGCATGGGTACCGTCAGCAGTGGGCCAAGCTGTCTCTTCCCCCTCCTCCTCATGCTCCTCCTCCTCCTCCTGAACGCGCTGAGATATAGACAGGAGGGTGCTCTGACTATCCAGCGACATACTGTCTTCCCCCGGCTCTGTTTCCGAGCGCAAAGCGGCTGCCTTTATGGTTTGCAGGGAAGTTCTCAAGATGCATAGCAGAGGAATGGTGACGCTAATGAATGCAGCATCGCCGCTCACCACCTGGGTAGACTGCTCAAAGTTTCGAAGGACCTGGCAGATGTCTGCCAACCAGGCCCACTCTTCTGAAAAGAATTGAGGAGGCTGACTCCCACTGCGCCGCCCATGTTGGAGTTGGTATTCCACTATAGCTCTATGCTGCTCATAGAGCCTAGCCAACATGTGGAGCGTAGAGTTCCACCGTGTGGGCACGTCGCACAGCAGTCGGTGCACTGGCAGATTAAACCGATGTTGCAGGGTGCGCAGGGTGGCAGCGTCCGTGTGGGACTTGCGGAAATGTGCGCAGAGCCGGCGCACCTTTACGAGCAGGTCTGACAAGCGTGGGTAGCTTTTCAGAAAGCGCTGAACCACCAAATTAAAGACGTGGGCCAGGCATGGCACGTGCGTGAGGCTGCCGAGCTGCAGAGCCGCCACCAGCTTACGGCCGTTGTCACACACGACCATGCCCGGTTGGAGGCTCAGCGGCGCAAGCCAACGGTCGGTCTGCTCTGTCAGACCCTGCAGCAGTTCGTGGGCCGTGTGCCTCCTATCTCCTAAGCTGAGTAGTTTTAGCACGGCCTGCTGACGCTTGCCCACCGCTGTGCTGCCACGCTGCGCGACACCGACTGCTGGCGACGTCCTGCTGCTGCTGACACATCTAGATTGCGAGACAGAGGTTGAGGAGGAGGAGGGTGCTTTAGTGGAAGAAGCATACACCGCCGAACATACCACCACCGAGCTGGGGCCCGCAATTCTGGGGGTGGGTAGGACGTGAGCGGTCCCAGGCTCAGACTCTGTCCCAGCCTCCACTAAATTCACCCAATGTGCCGTCAGGGAGATGTAGTGGCCCTGCCCGCCTGTGCTTGTCCACGTGTCCGTAGTTAAGTGGACCTTGCCACTAACCGCATTGGTGAGGGCGCGTACAATGTTGCGGGAGACGTGGTCGTGCAGGGCTGGGACGGCACATCAGGAAAAGTAGTGGCGACTGGGAACTGAGTAGCGCGGGGCCGCCGCCGCCATCATAGCTTTGAAGGACTCCGTTTCCACAACCCTATACGGCAGCATCTCAAGGCTGATAAATTTGGCTATGTGGACGGTTAACGATTGAGCGTGCGGGTGCGTGGCGGCGTACTTGCGCTTGCGCTCCAACAGTTGCGCTAGCGACGGCTGGACTGTGCGGTGCGAGACATTGGTGGATGGGGCCGAGGACAGCGGAGGTGAGGGTGTGGGTGCAGGCCATGAGACGGTCGTGCCTGTGTCCTGAGAGGGGGGTTGGATCTCAGTGGCAGGTTGGGGCACAGGGGGAGAGGCAGCGGTGCAAACCGGAGGCGGTGAACGGCCTTCGTCCCACCTTGTGGGGTGCTTGGCCATCATATGTCTGCGCATGCTGGTGGTGGTCAGGCTGTTGGTGGTGGCTCCCCGGCTGATCTTGGCGCGACAAAGGTTGCACACCACTGTTCGTCGGTCGTCAGGCGTCTCGGTGAAAAACTGCCAGACCTTAGAGCACCTCGGCCTCTGCAGGGTGGCATGGCGCGAGGGGGCGCTTTGGGAAACACTTGGTGGATTATTCGGTCTGGCCCTGCCTCTACCCCTGGCCACCGCACTGCCTCTTGCAACCTGCCCTGCTGCTGCCCTTGCCTCCCCCTCTGAAGACCTGTCCTGTGTAGGCGTTGCACACCAGGTGGGGTCAGTCACCTCATCGTCCTGCTGCTCTTCCTCCGAATCCTCTGTGCGCTGCTCCCTCGGACTTACTGCCCTTACTACTACCTCACTGCAAGACAACTGTGTCTCATCGTCATCGTCCTCCTCACCCACTGAAAGGTCTTGAGACAGTTGCCGGAAGTCCCCAGCCTCATCCCCCAGACCCCGGGAACTTTCCAATGGTTGGGCATCAGCGACGATAAACTCCTCTGGTGGTAGAGGAACCACTGCTGCCAATCTGAGCAGGGGCCCGAGAAAAGTTCCTGGGAGTGTTCCCACTCCTGATGATGTGTCATTGTAGTGGAGTGAGGAGGCTGGGAGGAAGGAGGAGCAGCAGACAGAGGATTCGGATTTGCAGCACTGGACGGCGCAGAACTCTGGGTGGATGATAGCTTGCTCGAAGCACTTTCTGCCATCCAGGACAGGACCTGCTCACACTGCTCATTTTCTAATAAAGGTCTCCCGCGTGGACCCATTAATTGGGCGATGAATGTGGGGACGCCAGAAACGTGCCTCTCTCCTAATCGCGCAGCAGTCGGCTGCGACACACCTGGATCAGGAGCTCGGCCTGTGCCCACACCCTCACTTGGCCCTCCGCATCCTCGGCCGCGTCCACGTCCTCTAGGCCTACCCCTACCCCTCAGCATGCTGTATTACCAGTGATTTGATTTCCCAGGCAGGAAATAAATTGGCGCAAGCCTGCTGGCCAAATATAATTTTTTCGCTTTTTTGCAAAGGGAAGGCCCCACTGCGTATATTCAATGAACAATACGTTTAATAACTGTGGTGTGGCCCTGAAAAAGTGTCACACAACTTTAGTGTAGCAGAGTTATTAACTCTGGCAGAGCAGGCATTTGCCAGTCAGGAAAGACAATGGCGCAAGCCTGCAGTAAACCGTAGCTGGTTGCGTCTGATTTTTGTACGTTCTCCACGCAGCACACACGTACACGAAGACCTTAGGACTGACACAGGCAGGCCAAATATAATTTTTTCGCTTTTTTGCAAAGGGAAGGCCCCACTGCGTATATTCAATGAACAATACGTTTAATAACTGTGGTGTGGCCCTGAAAAAGTGTCACACAACTTTAGTGTAGCAGAGTTATTAACTCTGGCAGAGCAGGTATTTGCCAGTCAGGAAAGACAATGGCGCAAGCCTGCAGTAAACCGTAGCTGGTTGCGTCTGATTTTTGTACGTTCTCCATGCAGCACACACGTACACGGAGACCTTAGGACTGACACAGGCAGGCCAAATATAATTTTTTCGCTTTTTTGCAAAGGGAAGGCCCCACTGCATATATTGAATGAACAATACGTTTAATAACTGTGGTGTGGCCCTGAAAAAGTGTCACACAACTTTAGTGTAGCAGAGTTATTAACTCTGGCAGAGCAGGTATTTGCCAGTCAGGAAAGACAATGGCGCAAGCCTGCAGTAAACCGTAGCTGGTTGCGTCTGATTTTTGTACGTTCTCCACGCAGCACACACGTACACGGAGACCTTAGGACTGACACAGGCAGGCCAAATATAATTTTTTCGCTTTTTTGCAAAGGGAAGGCCCCACTGCGTATATTCAATGAACAATACGTTTAATACCTGTGGTGTGGCCCTGAAAAAGTGTCACACAACTTTAGTGTAGCAGAGTTATTAACTCTGGCAGAGCAGGTATTTGCAGTCAGGAAAGACAATGGCGCAAGCCTGCAGTAAACTGTAGCTGGTTGCGTCTGATTTTTGTACGTTCTCCACGCAGCACACACGTACACGGAGACCTTAGGACAGACACAGGCAGGCCAAATATAATTTTTTCGTTTTTTGCAAAGGGAAGGCCCCACTGCGTATATTCAATGAACAATACGTTTAATAACTGTGGTGTGGCCCTGAAAAAGTGTCACACAACTTTAGTGTAGCAGAGTTATTAACTCTGGCAGAGCAGGTATTTGCCAGTCAGGAAAGACAATGGCGCAAGCCTGCAGTAAACCGTAGCTGGTTGCGTCTGATTTTTGTACGTTCTCCACGCAGCACACACGTACACGGAGACCTTAGGACTGACACAGGCAGGCCAAATATAATTTTTTTGCTTTTTTGCAAAGGGAAGGCCCCACTGCGTATATTCAATGAACAATACGTTTAATAACTGTGGTGTGGCCCTGAAAAAGTGTCACACAACTTTAGTGTAGCAGAGTTATTAACTCTGGCAGAGCAGGTATTTGCCAGTCAGGAAAGACAATGGCGCAAGCCTGCAGTAAACCGTAGCTGGTTGCGTCTGATTTTTGTACGTTCTCCACGCAGCACACACGTACACGGAGACCTTAGGACTGACACAGGCAGGCCAAATATAATTTTTTTGCTTTTTTGCAAAGGGAAGGCCCCACTGCGTATATTCAATGAACAATACGTTTAATAACTGTGGTGTGGCCCTGAAAAAGTGTCACACAACTTTAGTGTAGCAGAGTTATTAACTCTGGCAGAGCAGGTATTTGCAGTCAGGAAAGACAATGGCGCAAGCCTGCAGTAAACTGTAGCTGGTTGCGTCTGATTTTTGTACGTTCTCCACGCAGCACACACGTACACGGAGACCTTAGGACAGACACAGGCAGGCCAAATATAATTTTTTCGCTTTTTTGCAAAGGAAAGGCCCCACTGCGTATATTCAATGAACAATACGTTTAATAACTGTGGTGTGGCCCTGAAAAAGTGTCACACAACTTTAGTGTAGCAGAGTTATTAACTCTGGCAGAGCAGGTATTTGCCAGTCAGGAAAGACAATGGCGCAAGCCTGCAGTAAACCGTAGCTGGTTGCGTCTGATTTTTGTACGTTCTCCACGCAGCACACACGTACACGAAGACCTTAGGACTGACACAGGCAGGCCAAATATAATTTTTTCGCTTTTTTGCAAAGGGAAGGCCCCACTGCGTATATTCAATGAACAATACGTTTAATAACTGTGGTGTGGCCCTGAAAAAGTGTCACACAACTTTAGTGTAGCAGAGTTATTAACTCTGGCAGAGCAGGTATTTGCCAGTCAGGAAAGACAATGGCGCAAGCCTGCAGTAAACCGTAGCTGGTTGCGTCTGATTTTTGTACGTTCTCCATGCAGCACACACGTACACGGAGACCTTAGGACTGACACAGGCAGGCCAAATATAATTTTTTCGCTTTTTTGCAAAGGGAAGGCCCCACTGCATATATTGAATGAACAATACGTTTAATAACTGTGGTGTGGCCCTGAAAAAGTGTCACACAACTTTAGTGTAGCAGAGTTATTAACTCTGGCAGAGCAGGTATTTGCCAGTCAGGAAAGACAATGGCGCAAGCCTGCAGTAAACCGTAGCTGGTTGCGTCTGATTTTTGTACGTTCTCCACGCAGCACACACGTACACGGAGACCTTAGGACTGACACAGGCAGGCCAAATATAATTTTTTCGCTTTTTTGCAAAGGGAAGGCCCCACTGCGTATATTCAATGAACAATACGTTTAATACCTGTGGTGTGGCCCTGAAAAAGTGTCACACAACTTTAGTGTAGCAGAGTTATTAACTCTGGCAGAGCAGGTATTTGCAGTCAGGAAAGACAATGGCGCAAGCCTGCAGTAAACTGTAGCTGGTTGCGTCTGATTTTTGTACGTTCTCCACGCAGCACACACGTACACGGAGACCTTAGGACAGACACAGGCAGGCCAAATATAATTTTTTCGTTTTTTGCAAAGGGAAGGCCCCACTGCGTATATTCAATGAACAATACGTTTAATAACTGTGGTGTGGCCCTGAAAAAGTGTCACACAACTTTAGTGTAGCAGAGTTATTAACTCTGGCAGAGCAGGTATTTGCCAGTCAGGAAAGACAATGGCGCAAGCCTGCAGTAAACCGTAGCTGGTTGCGTCTGATTTTTGTACGTTCTCCACGCAGCACACACGTACACGGAGACCTTAGGACTGACACAGGCAGGCCAAATATAATTTTTTCGCTTTTTTGCAAAGGGAAGGCCCCACTGCATATATTGAATGAACAATACGTTTAATAACTGTGGTGTGGCCCTGAAAAAGTGTCACACAACTTTAGTGTAGCAGAGTTATTAACTCTGGCAGAGCAGGTATTTGCCAGTCAGGAAAGACAATGGCGCAAGCCTGCAGTAAACCGTAGCTGGTTGCGTCTGATTTTTGTACGTTCTCCACGCAGCACACACGTACACGGAGACCTTAGGACTGACACAGGCAGGCCAAATATAATTTTTTCGCTTTTTTGCAAAGGGAAGGCCCCACTGCGTATATTCAATGAACAATACGTTTAATAACTGTGGTGTGGCCCTGAAAAAGTGTCACACAACTTTAGTGTAGCAGAGTTATTAACTCTGGCAGAGCAGGTATTTGCAGTCAGGAAAGACAATGGCGCAAGCCTGCAGTAAACTGTAGCTGGTTGCGTCTGATTTTTGTACGTTCTCCACGCAGCACACACGTACACGGAGACCTTAGGACTGACACAGGCAGGCCAAATATAATTTTTTTGCTTTTTTGCAAAGGGAAGGCCCCACTGCATATATTGAATGAACAATACGTTTAATAACTGTGGTGTGGCCCTGAAAAAGTGTCACACAACTTTAGTGTAGCAGAGTTATTAACTCTGGCAGAGCAGGTATTTGCCAGTCAGGAAAGACAATGGCGCAAGCCTGCAGTAAACCGTAGCTGGTTGCGTCTGATTTTTGTACGTTCTCCACGCAGCACACACGTACACGGAGACCTTAGGACTGACACAGGCAGGCCAAATATAATTTTTTCGCTTTTTTGCAAAGGGAAGGCCCCACTGCATATATTGAATGAACAATACGTTTAATAACTGTGGTGTGGCCCTGAAAAAGTGTCACACAACTTTAGTGTAGCAGAGTTATTAACTCTGGCAGAGCAGGTATTTGCCAGTCAGGAAAGACAATGGCGCAAGCCTGCAGTAAACCGTAGCTGGTTGCGTCTGATTTTTGTACGTTCTCCACGCAGCACACACGTACACGGAGACCTTAGGACTGACACAGGCAGGCCAAATATAATTTTTTCGCTTTTTTGCAAAGGGAAGGCCCCACTGCGTATATTCAATGAACAATACGTTTAATAACTGTGGTGTGGCCCTGAAAAAGTGTCACACAACTTTAGTGTAGCAGAGTTATTAACTCTGGCAGAGCAGGTATTTGCAGTCAGGAAAGACAATGGCGCAAGCCTGCAGTAAACTGTAGCTGGTTGCGTCTGATTTTTGTACGTTCTCCACGCAGCACACACGTACACGGAGACCTTAGGACTGACACAGGCAGGCCAAATATAATTTTTTTGCTTTTTTGCAAAGGGAAGGCCCCACTGCATATATTGAATGAACAATACGTTTAATAACTGTGGTGTGGCCCTGAAAAAGTGTCACACAACTTTAGTGTAGCAGAGTTATTAACTCTGGCAGAGCAGGTATTTGCCAGTCAGGAAAGACAATGGCGCAAGCCTGCAGTAAACCGTAGCTGGTTGCGTCTGATTTTTGTACGTTCTCCACGCAGCACACACGTACACGGAGACCTTAGGACTGACACAGGCAGGCCAAATATAATTTTTTTGCTTTTTTGCAAAGGGAAGGCCCCACTGCGTATATTCAATGAACAATAACTGTGTTGTGGCCCTGCCTACACAATTCTGTCCCTGTAGTATCAATGGAGGGTGCAATGCTCTGCACAGACGATTTTTAGAAAAAAAAAAATATGCAACACTGCTAACAGCAGCCAGCACAGTACTGCACACGGTTAAATTTGGCCCTAGAAAGGACCGTTGAGGTTCTTGAAGGCTACACTCACTCCTAACACTCTCCCTGCCTAAGCACCACTTCTGTCCCTAATGCCGGGTGCAATGCTCTGCACTGCCGATTTTGAGAAAAAAAAAAATAAATTTCCACTGATAACAGCAGCCTGCACACACGTAGATGTGGCCCTAAGAAGGACCGTTGGGGTTCTTGAAGCCTACACTCACTACAAACACTCTCCCTACAGCAACTCCAATAGAACAGCACTTTCCCTCACTAACTCACACGGCATCTGAGCCGAGCCGCGGGAGGGGCCGACTTTTATACTCGGGTGACATCTGATCTCCCCAGCCACTCACAGCAGGGGGGTGGTATAGGGCTTGAACGTCACAGGGGGAAGTTGTAATGCCTTCCCTGTCTTTCAATTGGCCAGAAAAGCGCGCTAACGTCTCAGAGAGGAAACTGAAAGTAACCGGAACACCGCGTGGTACTCGTTACGAGTAACGAGCATCCCGAACACCCTAATATTCGCACGAATATCAAGCTCGGACGAGTACGTTCGCTCATCTCTAATAAAGATGATTTAACAAAATCAAAACAATTTTAAAAAAAGTTTTTTTGCAGACCTGTGTAATCGTTGTGTCTAAATGGGCCTTAAGTCTAAAAGTAAAGATAGTGATCATTATTAGAGATGAGCGAGCATACTCGCTAAGGACAATTGCTCGATCGAGTATTGTCCTTAGCGAGTATCTCCTTGCTCGGAAGAAAAGGTTCGGCTGCCGGCGCGGGTGACAGGTGAGTTGTGGCCATGAGCAGGGGGGAAAGAGGGAGAGAGAGACCTCCCCTCCGTTCCGCCCCGCTCTCCCCCGCCGCCAGCAGCCGAATCTTTTCTTCCGAGCGGGCAGGTACTCGCTAATGGCAATGCTCGATCGAGTAATTGCCCTTAGTGAGTATGCTCGCTCATCTCTAATCATTATTATTTAAATTTATACCATAGAATTAATAAATATAATTAAAAATGAGTGAATATATTGGTTGATCTAAAAAAAAACCATAAAACGATGGAGATCAGTAGTTCTACCAATTAAGAAAAACACTAGAAACACACATGAATTAAAAAGTAAAATGAACTTAATAAAATATAAAAATAAGTAATTAACCCTTTTTAATCCAATCTCCCAGCCACCCGCACACTCCCCAACTCTTATTTATTTTGGGTGTGAAAGAGCATTGTGGATGCTTTGGGATTACGCAACAGAAACACATAAAACTGAAAAAAACATAAACGGAGCTGTCCTGATGATTTTATTAGCAATTTAAAAAAATAAATAAACAAAATGTTTCCACTTATTGTGGTTTATAAGTTTTGAGAGTGTGGTACTTTTTGAAGCACTCTCCAGGAGGAAGTCCAGGCATCCTACTGCATGTCCCGCAGTAGAAACTGGTTTCTGTCCTTCCTTCTTTCTTCTGCTACAAACAATGCAATCCTTTGTGGATTTTTTTTCCCATTTTGCATGAATAGATGCATCTTCCCACTTAGTCTTTCTTGGCCTCCAAAGTTGATGGTCTTCCCCTTTTTTTGTATTTGTGTTCTTCACATTGCCCACTAGCTGAGTGATGAGATAGATGGGTCAGCCCCTACACTGAAAGATAATCGCTCAAACGACAGTTTGAGTGACAGTTTTGAGCGATCATCTTTGCATAACTCTAAGTAGATAATTAGCTGCTTAAGAGTTAATGCAGGCAGAGTGGGATACCATTGCAATAGCTCAGAGAACAAAGCAGCTGTTTTATATATGCAAACAGCTGCATTGTTCTCAAAACTTTCAGCTGGTGTCCTGCTGATAACTGCCAGCAGGATACCAGCTGAAAGAATATTATCAGCGCTGCCCGCTGAGAAAGTATGCTTTTGAGCCAACTTATTGATAATTGTTGTGTCTAAATGGGCCTTTATCTATGGACTACAGGATGTAGCTGTTCACAACTGCAACTTACATCAGCCAGAAGAGTACTTTGTTCCATCATTTATAGGATCTTCTGGTCAAACCGTAGCCTCCACAGTCCTGATCAGCTCTGTCCACTTCTCCAATAAACCTAGTGTAGTCCCAAAATAATGGTGTTTTTTTCAATTTGAACTGGCTGTTTCTTCCAATAACCAGTGACCAACTGTGTTTGTAGGCCATAGAACATACTCAGCATTGTCACTGTCCTCTTGTCTTGGCATGAGAGGCACATCATTTTCTTGCTGCATTAGTAGACACAAACTTGATATTCCTGAATTATTTTCTTTTTCAGTTCACTAGGAAAATCCTTCCTAGAAGCCATAATGGTTCCGGTAACATGTATTCTCATATTATGCAATTCACAAGCACGTTGAGGGCTTGTGTAGAACCTGTCGGTGAAGATGTGGTGGCCTGTGCGACTTGTTTGGTCTTGCAAGCCATACACCAAATGAACTACAATCTGAGATGTAAATGGCCAATCAGGCCCAATAAGCCTTTCTGTGGTGGTCTTGCCCTAGTTGGGAATGTGTGAACATATAGTCATTTTCAGAATCACACAGGCAAAAAACTTTGTGTACCCCACATTGTAGGCTTCTTTGGATTGTAGCACTTGAACCCTACTGTGCTCTCATCTATTGGCATATTTTTTCCAGGAACATATGCGGTAGTTCTTTACATTCCTTGCCGATGTAATGACGGACGTTCTTCCCCTTGCCCCATTGGATACGCTCATCTCATTGCGCAGCGTCAGGAGAAACTCAATTCAGAATCAAAAAATTTGTAGGAAACAGAGGCAGATCCTTGAAGAATGGGTTTGGTCTAGTCATTCGTCAGTAGAAGAGTCCACTAATTGTGGCTTCACATTCAGAGCCATGTTCATTATGACTTGAAAGAATGCTTTATTTCTTCTGGCGAAATACGTTTCCAGGGGTGCCGCCTTGAATATTTTGGTAGTGGCGTCACGTTTTGGATTTTTTTCTGCTGCATACAGATTTGTCACAGCCACAATTTTGCCAAAAAGTTAATTTTCGAAGAACAGCTGGAAATATTTTAGCTACATTTTTGGGCGAACAGTTCGTGGAATGGTGAATCCCTGTTGTGTCACTGTGTGCAGGAACTTTATAAGATCCCAATCACGATTCACCTTCCATCTACCTGTAACAGGTAGCAAATTATCACCACTTTCATCTTCATCACTACTTTCAGCATCACAGGAGAAGTATCGCTGAAAACAGCAACATCTTCTTCATGGTCACTTTCATCGCTGAACCTTTACCCTCCCTCTCCTCCATAACCCACCTTGCTATATCCTCACCACTCACTCTTTGCATTCCTGCCATCCTTCCCTTTCAAATTTTGAATCAGCAGCATGAGAATTTATAGTCCTGCGAGAAAACACCACGGCGCGATGACATAAAACATTATGTCATTGCGCTGTGCAGTCTCCGGTTTCATAGCACCGGAGTCCCAACTGTAAGCACATGTGCCAGACAGCCTCCGACATCAGAGCTCTGCCCAGTGCATTGTAAACAGCCGTGCCAGATCTCGCCTGACATCAGAGCTATGCAGAGAAATCTGAATATCGGGCGTGGTCTGATACTGGATTGGAAAGGGTTAATATACATACAAACAAATAGAAGCCAAGACAGGCATTTATCAAATATCTCTGAAATTAAACATAGTAATCAGAAATGCAGTCCTAAGCTCTCACTCACGACCTGAAGGTTGCGGGTTCAATCCCCGTGTGGTTCAGGTAGCCGGCTCAAGGTTGACTCGGCCTTCCATCCTTCCAACATCGGTAAAATGAGTACCCAGCTTGCTGGGAGGTAAAAGATGGCTGGGGAAGTCAATGGCAAACCATCCCGCAAGAACAGTCTGCCGAGAAAAGGTCACATTGTGACATCACCCGAGGGGTTGGTCATGACTTGGTGCTTGCATCAGGGGACTTTACCTTTACCGATTAATGTACAATGTAATGCTTTATATCCACCAGTAGACGTCACTGCAGCACCCAAGTTCTACTCATGTCATAGATGTGTAGACTATGAAACAGATGTCAGATGTTAGGAGAATATGTTGTAACCCTTGAGGGTGGGGGTGGATATTTTTAGATATATTTCTAATTTGTCTTCAGGCAGCACAGAAGAAATATTTCATTCCCTAGACTCTGCCCTAGGACAGACCACCTAGAATGATCAATCAAGAAATTAGCATAATTAATTGCCATCCTAAGAACCCTGTAACACAGCTCACAGGGGGGGGGGGGGCTATTTTGCCTCCATCCTGGCAGGTTCTATCTCACCTGTTTATTTTATCCTGCATTACAGATTTATAGGGGAGATTGACTTGAGATTTAACCCTTTGCAATGCATTTTTAGATTCAGGGTTTCCTAGGGGGCTTTCTCTTTCTGCCATTATACAATGGCTCCATCTGCTGGCTAGAGGCAGTACAGCCTTCATTCAGAATGTCAGACAGTGCATTGGAAAGGGTTAACCATTGTAACTTTCTGTGCCACAGTTTGTTTAAGGTAAGAGAACGGCAGCTTCTAATGGCTAAGGACAGGTTTACTCGTCACAGAGAGTTATCACATACAGGTCAAACTTTTCTACATTGGTATGTTTGACTTAGTACACACAGTCCTGCTATACTAGATGCCTTCGGCAATATGTTACCATCTACAAGTATCCGTGCCAGTGGGGTTATACCATGGCTGTTACAGGCATCTGTGTCCCTGGATCACTGCCAACAGGTGTGTCTCTGACGCTATAAGCATAAGTGCCAGTGGGTGTGTCCAAGGCATCAAGGACTTTACAAGCCATACTGGCATCAGGCACTTTCTTAGCCCTGTGTGATATTCCTGGCACTGCTGAAAAAGTTTTTCTCTCTACTCCTGAGTGTTCCCTGGTAATATTGTGTCATACCAGAGAGCGGTCACTGAGGATGCTGGAGGTCCTCTGTATTACACCTCCTTCCTCATATATCCTATTTATATAAGGTCTTGATGGCGATCCATGTGTGATGCAGGAATGCTCCACTGCACCTTGCAGATTGGTAGATGCATGTGCAGACAGTTAGGCCTCCCTCACACAGGGCGTTTTGTACAGCATTTAATGCTGCCTTTTCAGCCCAGCGCTAAACTCTGTACAACACTCCCATTCATTTCAATGGGGCTGCTCACGCAGTGCTGAAAACGCAGCGCCTCCCAACGCTGCGCTTTGACAGTGATGCAAGTTCTATTTTGGGCCGTTTTCAGCCCTGCGTCGCCCATTGAAATGAATGGGCAGCGGTTTCAGCACTGCTGAAAACGCGGCAACACTTGGTGCCGCGTTTTTGGCAGCGGTAACCACTCGCCGATTTTGGGGGTAAGGGCTTGCAATAGAAGCCCTACCCCGAAAATCTGCCCCAGCTAGGTAGAGAAAAAAAAGAAAGTAATACTTACCTAGCCGCTGCAGTCCGGGTTGCGGCCGCTGGTCTCTGACACTGATCCGGGCTTCCTCTTCACTAACAAGTTTATTGCCGTAGGCGAGGTTTGAGAATCCCGCCTCCGGAAATAGAGTGCTGTTATTAGTTGTCGGCACGCTCGATGTCCAATCACAGCCCTTCATTGACTGTCTCAGCCAATCAGCGCCGGCAAGCTCTGATTGGCTGAGACAGTCAATGAAGGGCTGTGATTGGGCATCGAGCAAGCACCGACAACCAATCACAGCACTCTATTGCTGGAGGCGGGGTTCTCAAACCTGGCCTATGGCAATAGACTTGTTAGTGCAGAGGAAGCCCGGATCAGCGGCAGAGACCAGCGGCTAGGTGAGTATTACTTTTTTTTTTTCCAGCATCCTTGGCTGCGTTTTCAGCCGAGCTGAAAATGCAGCCAAAACGCTGGCATAAAGTATGCCAGCGCTGCTGAAACCGGGCGGAATCTGCAGTAAACGCAGCGTTGAAAAACGCTGCGTTTCTGCAAACGCCCTGTGTGAGGGAGGCCTTAGGCTGCTCTCACACAGGCGGGGTTTTTTTCCGCAGCGTTTTCTTTGTGTCACTGTAATTGTGGTATAACGCTTCCACTGTTTTCAATGGAGCCTCTCAGATAGGCACTCAATCAGGGGCTTTCCAGCACTGCGATTTTTGAGTACTAGATCCTCCATGCTCGCCTGTATCAAATCTTGTATCCAAGCTAGAGGTGGCCCAACAGGGCACTAGAGCCTCCGTTCCCCCCACCAGCCCCTGGTATCACATCTTGTATCCAAGCTAGAAGAGGTACAACAGGCTACTAGAGCCTCCATGCCCCCCGTATCACATTTTGTTTCCAAGCTAGAGGCCGTACAACGGGGTACTAGAGCCTCCAAGCCCATCTGTATTACAATTTATATCCAAGCTGGTGGCAGCCCAACAGGGTACTGGAACCTTGATACCCGCCTTTATCAGATCTTGTATCCAATCTAGAGGCGGAACAACAAGGTACTAGAGCCACTATGCCTGCCCGTATCCCCTCTCTTATCCAAACTAAAGGTGGCCCTATAGGGTACTAGAGCCTCCATCCCTGTCTCTATCACATCGTGTATCCAAGCTATAGGTAGTACAACAGGGTACTAGAGCCTCTTTCCTGCCAATATCCCATCTTGCATGCAAGCTAGAGGTGGCCCAACAGGGCAATAGAGAATTCATCCCCCTCCCCCCTTTATCACAGGCTGTATCCAAGCTAGAGGTGGTACAACAGGATACTAGAGCCTCCATGCTTGCCCGTATCAAATCTTGTATCCAAGCTAGAGGTGGCTCAACAGGGTACTAGAGCTTCCATGCCTGCCTGTATCACATCTTGTATTCTAGCTAGAGGCACTACAACACGGTACTAGAGCCTCCATGCCCGCCTGTATCACATCTTGTATCCAAGCTAGAGGTGATACAACAGGGTACTAGAGTCTCCATGCTCTTAGTATCACATCTTGTATCCAAGCTAGAGGTGCTACAGCAGGATACTAGAGCCTCCATGCCTGCCCGTATCAAATCTTCTATCCAAGCTAGAGGCGGCCCAACAGGGTACTAGAGCCTCCATGCCTGCCCGTATCAAATCTTCTATCCAAGCTAGAGGCGGCCCAACAGGGTACTAGAGCCTCCATGCCCACCCGTATCACATCTTCTATCCAAGTTAAGGCGGAACAACAGGGTACTAGAGCCTCCATGCCTGCCTGTATCACATCTTGTATCCAAGCTAGAGGTGGTACAACAGGGTACTAGAGCCTCCATGCCTGTCTGTATCACATCTTGTATCCAAGCTAGAGGCGGTACAACAGGGTACTAGAGCCTCCATGCCTGCCTGTATTACCTCTTGTATCCAAGCTAGAGGCGGTACAACAGGGTACTAGAACCTCCATGTTTGAAAATTCTGTCCAGACCTATCTCGCATATCCATAGATATGGGCTCTGTAATAGCAACTGTACTCACGTCTTCTGTGGAAGTTTGTCTGATGTGTATTAATATTTTTGCGATTCCTCTTGGGCTTGACTGACTGAATGAACGTAGGTGTGGCGAAATCAGATTTCCAATCAGAAGCTTTGATATGACAGTCCTCCAAGTCTCTCTTAAACTTAGAATTCTTAGGTGTGTTTAGAAAGAACAATTATCGTTCTTTGAAAAAAAAACGCTTAATGGTTCAGTGTAAAGCCGCCAACGATTATTGTTCATCATTTATGCAGACATGAAAATTATCGTTGGCTCGTTCGTTTTAAACACAGATTATTCAGTCATCTCATTCACTGGTAGAGTGAATGTGAACAACTGAAAAAAGGAGCGAGCGAACGACTTACCTGCCGGTATCAATAGGCTGCACGAGCGAATGACTTACCTGCCGGTATCAATAGGCTGCACGAGCGAACTCGGACATTGTTCGCTTGTGCGAACTATAGATTGTTGCGTGTAAAAGTACCCTCAGTTGTATAATAGTTTTTCTAAAGTGCTTATACAAGGGCCAATAATTATTCCGATTCCCGCCAGTGTAAATGCACGCCCCGAGTGAATGACCAACAAGAATTGTACGATGTATCGCCCTTGTAAGCAGGCAGTATCGCTAATGAAGGACTGCCTGACTTACTGTGAATGAAGGCGGGTGCCTGGAATGATCCCTGCTCCACCTCCATTCATTGAGTGATGATCATTCCTATGTTAAAGCATTATCACTAGGACGACGTGTTGGGCATCTTGTACCTGACAGGTCGGCCTCTAGAGAAGCAAGGAGTACGGTACTATGTTCAGATACACGCATATGTTCATGCGCAAATATATTGCGCTGAGGTGAGTATATTTGCGTATATGCTTGTGTAAAGCCGCCCTTAGGGCTCCCTCAGATGAGCATGCTTCATCACAACGTATTTTCGCTATGAACAAGATTGATTTGCGCATGTCTGCACATTGTACGGTACTTCTTGCACGCACAGGGCCTGTTTACATATGTGACACCCCGATTCTGTGGATTAGAAGCCATGGGGATGCATTAGTATCCACAGGGCAAATAAATGCATGTGATTCTTCCCCCCTTGGCATGTGCGGGGTCGAAATTGCAGCATGCTGCATTTTCCTGCGGATCTCCTGCACGAATGGCTCCCATTGAAGTCAATGGAAGTAGTCTGGGTCCACAGCACACCCGCAGCTGTCATTGTGCTGATCCGCGGGAGAGCAGGAGACTTTTAAAAAGTAGTGTGCACGGCGCATGCGCGCATCACGTTCCCGGAGTGATGAGTACATCCGCCTGGCAAAAGAAAGAAGATCCGGCCATGACATAGCGGAGACCCACAGTGTCCCGACAGGTGGGTATAATGACATTCTTGGCCTCATGGCTGCGGGTACGGGTGGAAACTACTGCGGGATTCCACCATGCGTGCCCGTAGACATGAGACCTTACGCAGTGTTTCACCCATTCACTTGCGTATTTGTACACCTCCCATAGACTTCTATGGGTCCCATGGTGTGCAAATACGCAGGACAATAGAGCAGGACCATTTTTTTTGCATGCACACGAAATGCCTCTTCAAAACGCGCTCACAAGAACGAGCCTATTGAAACCAATGGGTCCTGCAAATACGGTCGTGTGAAGAAGCCATAGTCTCAGTCCTCACCGGCTGTAAGGCTCATTCCTCCTGTGCAATGATTAAACACATTAGTTCAGTTGCACATTTAGTTAGCATATTGCTCCAGACACATACAAATTCTTCTCAGCTGGGACTTTCTTTAACCCCTTAGTGACGGAGCGTTTCGTTTTTTTTTCCATTTTCGTTTTTACATCCTCCCTTTTAAAAAAATCTTTATTTATCAATCGACGTCACGGTATAAAGGCTTGTTTTTTGCGGGATGAGTTGTATTTTTCAATGGTGCTATTTAATGTACCATATAATGTACTGAAAAACTTTAAAAAAATTCCGCCATTTTCCGGTGCTTTCTGTTTCTACGGCGCACAAACTGCGACAAAAATGACAAGATAACTTTATTCCACAAGTCAGTACAATTATGATACCAAACTTATATAGTTTTTTTTTTCCTGTACTACCCGTAAATTTTTTTTCAAATTATTTCCATCTTCTGCGCTCAATAACTTTTTTATTTTTCTATCTACATAGTTGAGCGAGGGCTCATTTAGTGCAGGACGTCCTGTCGTTTCCGTTAGTACTATTTTTGAATACATACGACTTTCTGATCGCTTTTTATTACATTTTTTCTTGGAGACAGGTGACCAAAAAAGCGCATTTCTGGCGTTCTTTTTTTGTTTTTCGGACAACGTCCACCATGCGGGATAAATAATGTGTTACTTTGATAGATCAGACTTTTATGGACGCAGCGATACCAAATACGTAGGTTTGCTTTTTTTATTTAGATTTTTTTTATTGTAAATATGGCAATAGGGTTTTTTTTAAAAATAATTAGTAAAACTTTATTGTTTTTATTTTTACACTTTCTTTTAGTCCTTCTTCTAGGGGACCACAACTAACGATGCTTTCATCACTCCTGCAGTATGATGTAACATTACATCATACTGCAATCTGACAGGCAGTCTAGTAAGCCATCACACGGGGATGGCTTGATAGGCATACTACCAAGACACCCCTGGGGACTTTCAGAAGGATCCCGGCTGACACCCGCATGGCTTCCCCAATCTCATCGCGGGGGGACCATACAGAACCCCCGAACATCACTCGGGGTATTCAAATGCCGCTGTCAGAATTGACAGAGGCATTAAAAAGGTTAACGGCCCTGATTGGCCGCGTAGCGTGTCAGGGCTGTTGCCCACGCGTGTCAGCTGTAATAAACTCGCAGCGTGATCTCCCTCCATACATATCTTGCAATGGTAGGACTTAAAAACACAATGGGCCCGTTACTAAGGGGTAAATTGTAAATTCCAACGAATCATTAACTTTCCCACACAGTTCAGGAGGCTGGTAACGTCCTGCAAAGTTTAATTTCTTTATTAACTTTTGTAAGCTATTCATAGTATCTTTAACCGTTTGCAATCCAATTTTGTATTCAGGGTTTCCTAGAGGGCTTTCTGTCTTTCTGCCATTATACAATGGCACCATCTGCTGGCTAGAGCCAGTACTGTGGTATGGGACATGCTGGAGAGGCCCCCCGACAACAGAGTGGCCAGTAATCTAAAGTAAGAATACCCTACTGGACGTCTTCCGACATCGGAGCTGTACAGCCGTGAGCTGCATCCCCACGAACGTATATCCGCTCGGTTTTCACACTGAGCGGATATACGTTGTCCTCATGTGCAGGGCGGGGGAGGATGGAAGAGCCAGGAGCAGGAACTGAGCTCCCGCCCCCTCTCTGCCTCCTCTCCACCCCCTCTCCGCCCCCCTCTGCACTATTTGCAATGAAAGGAGTCGGGTCAGGGCGGGGCTAAATTGAGAGAATTAGCTCCGCCCCACCCCACCTCTACCCATTGCAAATAGTGCAGAGGGGTGGAGAGGAGGCAGAGAGGGGGCGGGAGCTCAGTTCTTGCTCCTGGCTCTTCCATCCTCCCCCCCTGCAGAGAGAGACGACATATATCGGCTCGGCGTGAAAACCCAGCCAATATACGTTCATGTGAATGCAGCCTTCATCAGAATGTCTTCAGACGTCAGACAGTGGATTGGAAAGGGTTAATCAGGAATTAGTGGCTGGATCCAGGGGGCTTTCATCAAATATCTCATCCTATCCTCATAATTTTCTGTAGTCCGTTGACTTAAAGGTATTACCATCGTGGGAATCTTAATTCAATGTGTTTGAATGACAAAATAATGCATTTTCCCCTTAAGGGCTCTTTCCCACGAGTGTATATTGACCACCGTTTTCACGGCTGGCTGATATATGCTGTGATCTGATGCATGGGATTCCAATGCATCAGATCACATGGCCGTATTACTAAGACATAAAAGCGCCCGGCCGGCCAATATAGCACCAGGCGTTTTTATGTCGGGTCCAAAAGATAGTCCTGCAACTATGGGAGCCAATGACAGCGGCCGGAGGTGGGAGGGATATTAGCAGCGTGGCTGCTAAACTCCCTCCCTCTGCTCTCCTCCCTTCTCGCAGGATCACCTCTGCTCTCCTCTCCGCTCGCTCTTTGCAATTGAAGGGGACGGGGGCGGATCTAAGTGCCGGCCTGTCCCGCCTCCTCCCATTGCTGGCTGTGGACATGGGGCAGAGCTAAGCTCCCGCCGTCTTCCCGCCCCTTGTCCATAGCCATCAATGGGAGGAGGAGGGATAGGCCGGCACTTAGATCCGCCCCCGTCCCCTCCAATTGCAAAGAACGAGCGGGGAGGAGAGCAGAGGTGAGCCTGCGATGGGGAGGCAGGGGAAAGGGGCGACGGCATGGTAGTATTGCTGTATATGCGCCGGGACCCATGCTGTCTGAACAGAGGCACAAACGTTTGATTTGTGTGCCCGTTCAACAGTTTTCTCTCTCCCAATGTAGCGTATATCGGCCGGCTGTAAAAACGGCAGCCGATATACGCTCGTGGGAAAGAAGCATAAGATGTTTATTTCCAAAATGCTCTGTTCTCCAGATCCTGCAGATATTGATTCCTCTGGTTGTTTACTTCTTGTTGCCAGGAAATTGCGTTGATTTCAATGGCACCTTTAATGCCACGCACGCCGTGTGATGTTCATGCAAGGTTTTCCATTAAAATCAATGGGGAAAACTTCTGATGCTCTATTGCATATGCGACTCACATGAGAGCATCGGAACATCACAGATGTTATGCATGTAAATTGCACGTTCATAAGCGCAATATCGGGCTTAGTTTGTATGACATGTCGGATATCGCATTAGCCCGTGTGTAGGTAGCCTAATGCTGGTGTGAAAGTAGCCTTAGGGTGCGTTCACACGAGCGTAGGCGTATTTACGTTCGCACGAGCGCAGCGTATAATCGCCGGAAAGAACGTTTTTCGCCGATCACGACCAGAGCTAGAAAGCGTATTTTCGTTTGTTCCTACTTTGCAAACTATCTTTTCGGCGATCGAATATGCGTTGGCGCATATTTCGGTCGCATATGTTCCGTTTTTTTTTTGGGTGGCCGTTTTTACGCGCCATAAAATCGCCCGTGCGAACGAATACATTGGAAACCAACGCCTCAGATGATCACGTTTATAAGATTAGACGCAAAAACGCGCCGTTTATGCGCTCGTGTGAACGCACCCTTACCTGAATACTCTATCAGGGAATTCAGTTATTAGAACAGGTTCTACATTTGGAACTGCCATCGATTATCAGCAGCAGACAGTCGCTGCAAAGAGTGTCCCCCGCTCTGGAGGACCTGCAAAACTCCGAGATGGCAGTGGTGCTCCGCAAGGAAAAGCCCAGAAGATGCTGCAAAGTGTCCAGTCAGGGCAGTGTCAGACGATCATATTGCAAAATACGTTCGCCTCGGTGCAATCTGTTTGCACTGTAAATGAGGTTGATTGGTGCAGTCAGCACATATTGCTGTACTTTTAGGCCTCATGTCAACGGGGACAGATCCGCAGCGGGTCACTCGAACGCGTGATCCGCGCCCCTGCGGATGTCATTTTCCCCTGAGGCGCGGATTGCGTGTGTGGGAAAACATCCGCAGCATGCTCCATTTTAGTGCGGGTCTCCCACGGGGACGGCTCCTGCGGGCTTCTATTGAAGCCTATTGAAGCCATCTGGATCCGCGGCACACCCGCAGCTGAATTCCTGCTCTCCGGCGTGGGAGAGCAGGAGTTCAAAAAAAAAAAGAGTGCACGGCGCATGCGCGGCACACTGCCGGTGTGCCGAGCACATCCGCCGGGCCGAAGAAAGAAGATCCGACCGTGACAGAGGGCAGATCTGCAGTGTTCGGACAGGTAAGTAATGCTTATTTTTAGGCCTCATGTCTGCGGAAAAGGAGGGACCCCTGCAGGATTCTGCACGGAGAATCCGCGGCGGGCCTGATTTTCCCCGTGGACATGAGGCCTTATAGTACTATTAACGCCCGAGAATCCCGATAGTAGAAATGAAACTATTGAAATCAACGGTTTAATTTTAGCCAGTGATGCGACCGTGATTTTCATGGCTGCAAAACAGGATTAAATCACGCCCATCTGTTTAAGCCCTAAGGCCGGCTTCACACATGCCTAAGCCATTTATGTACACATTTGCGCTGTATATTTGCACGATGGGTGTTGCGTTTTTGAGTGTGCCTGTGCATGTTTTACTGTATGTTTTGCGCACACATGTTGTGTGCATTTGCGTGTGCAAAAAAAACGCAAGCATGCTCCCATTGATTAGAATGGGCAATTAAGTTAAATGAGTTTAATATGTGCTATGTTCGTGCGCAATACAGATGAAAGTAGAACATTCTGCGTATTTTTTTAGCAGGAACAAAAGGCCTGCACAAAGTGCGCTCATTTGAACAAACTCAATTAACTCAGTGGGTTCTATTTGCAATATAATGCGAGTGCAAATTTGGAGCCAGCAATACGCTGCACAAATGTGTTCGTTTGAATGAGCCGCAAACCTACCTTTATTAGGGCTCCTACACACAGGCAAGAGCGATCTTGGGCTGTGATTCACGGCCCAATATCGCCCTCGCAATACATGTGGAACCCCTGGATGCGAGCCATTTTCATGTGAAAACAGCCTCGCATGCCTGCGGGGATTCCCTTCATCCTATTGCCTTGAATGGGGCGGCAGCAGCGCCGGCCCCATTGAAAGCAATGACAAAACATAGCAATCTCCTGTCTCTGCTGTGACATCAGCGGCAGGGGATTCCTTCATCCCCACGGGGAGTCTCCTCATAACTGAACACCCCGCCGCTGGTGTCACAATGTTCAGTGATGAGGGGACTCCCCGTGGGGCTGAAGGAATTCCCTGCCGCTGCTGTCACAGCTGCAATAAGGGATTGTGATCTTCTCCTATTGCCTTCAATGGGCCGGCGCTGCTACCACCGGCCCTATTGAAAACGATGGGCGATATCGCAGAAAAAAAGAAGATGCAGCAATTTTTTTTAATTCATTTTTTTTCCACAAAGCATCGCATGCGTGAAAACATCATAAATGAAAATTAAACCATTGAAATTCATTGGTTTCATAATCATGCATTTTCACTCACTCTCGCAACACAAGAAAAATCGCCCAATTTTCTTGCCAGTGTGAAGGAGCTCTAAGACCGCATCCACATGGGTGACACGATAGCAACACAAGAAAATCGCAGCGATATCACATTAGTGGTCCATGCGATATCGCTGCGTTTTCTCATGCCAATACCACGATTTTGTGGTGCTACCAAATCGCGTGACTTTGTAGCACCACTTGCGAGGATTTTCAGGAGGACAATTTGAAATATAAGCCCTACCTCAAAAATTACAATAAAAATAATACATCTCCTTAGAAGCGCTGTCCAGCTCCGCTGCATCTTCTTCCCAGTCCTGGTCACTGTTCTTCATAATCTGTTCTGGCCAGGGATTGAAAAATCCCCGCCACCTGGAAGCGCTGCGTCTGATTGGCTGAGCGTTGTGACGCTTAGCCAATCACAGCCAGTGCTCGATGAACCAATTACAGCCATTTATCAAGCGCTGACTCACAGCACTCAGCCAATCAGAGGCAGGGCTTCCAGGAGGCGGGGATTTTTCAATCCCCGGCCAGAAGAAATGATGAACAGTGTCGGGAACCGGGAAGAAGATGCAGCGGAGTGGACAGCGCTTCTATGGAGATGTATTCTTTTTTTCCCCCTGCAGCCAGGGCTCCGGTTAGGGCTTGAACAGTAGGATTTCCTACTGTAAGAGTTGCATCGCTTTGCACAAAATTTAGGAACAAATTGCAAGTCGTAGCTGTATAGAGAATGCCGTGATTTTGTAGTCTTGCAATATCGCAGGCTACAAAACATCGCACATGTGGAAGAACCCATAGGAAAGCATGGGCTCTACATACATGTGATTTGTCGCATAGCAAGAAAATCGTGCGATAACGTCGCCCAATGCGGCCTTAGGCCTTCTTCACACAAGCAACAAAGTCAGGCGATTTTCACGCCTTGTGACAATGCTACAAATCGCATGTATGTGAAGCCCATGCTTTCCTATGGGTTCCTTCATATTTGCAACTTTTTGTAGCATGCGACATTGCGAGTCACAAAATCTTGCGGTTTTCGCGATATGCACGCTACTTGTGAGGTTTGTAGCCCATGTTTCCCTATGGAGCCTTTCTTTCCGTTGCATCACAATGGAGGAAAATGCAATTTTTGTGTGGCGCGTTGCAACTTTGATAGCAGGAAATCCTACTGTCAAAGCCCTAAACTCAGCCCTAGCTGCAGAAAAAAAACAAAAAAATAATACATCACCTAAAAGGCGCTGTTATCTCTGGCGCGGGTCTCACCCGGAAGCTTCCTGGCACTTGCTTGAAGTCTTCTACCAACCCTTCCTGGATTGGAGGATCAGGAAGGGCTGGCTGTAATTGGCTGAACCAATCAGAGCCAGTGCTTGTTGCCATTCAATAAATGAAGGGCAACATAGCCATTCAATAAATGAATGGCTGTGACTGGTTCATCATTTTGATGAAGGAGGCCGTAGGCTGCATTCCCACGAACGTATATCGGCTCGTTTTTCACGCCAAGCCGATATACGTCGTCCTCATCTGCAGGGGGGGGGGGGAAGAATGGAAGAGCGAGGAGCAGGAACTGAGCTCCCACCCCCTCTCCGCCCCTCTGCACTATTTGCAATGGGGAGAGGCGGAACGGGGGTGGGGCTAATTCGAGGAACTTAGCCCCGCCTCCTTTCATTGCAAATAGTGCAGAGGGGCGGAGAGGAGGCAGAGAGGGGGCGGGAGCTCAGTTCCTGCACCTGGCCCTTCCATCCCCCCCCCCTGCATATGAGGATGACGTATATCGGCTCGGCGTGAAAACCGAGCCGATATACGTTCGTGGGAATGCAGCCTTAAACTCATGCACTCCCTCGAGCAGAAGCTGTGAGCTGCCAGATTCTATCACTTTAATTCCTCTCCAGGCAGGAAATGTTTTGTATCCTCAAACAGCTCCAACCTTCTCAGTTTAGATTAACCCCCTAAGGACCAAGTGCGGTAAATATACGGCACTTGGTCCTGCGCTTTAATTCCCGCCGATAGAAGATGTACGGCGTGGGATTAAAGCCTCTGCTCCTGCAATTAAGCAGGCCGGGTCCTCAACTGTCAGACACAGCCGAGAACCCAGAGGAGAAGGGAGAAGCATTTTTTAACAGCTACAGTGAAAAAGTATTAAATTTAAAAAAAAAAAGAAATACAATGTGAATGACCCCCAGAGGTCTTATATGACATCATGGTGGTCCAGAGATGTTAAAAAAAAAAATGTTCCAAAAATAAGTTTGAAAAAAATTGCAGAATTAAATAAAAATATATTACACAAAGAAAATAACCTGTCGACAACACCAACCAAAACCGTCGCTATATGCGCCCTGTAATCCCAAACTATACAAATTATATAGCAAAACATCTAAAACAAAATGAGGAATTCATTCCCATAGTATATAATTACGCTAAAATAAAGTAATTTAAAAAAAATACTATACATTTTTAAAAAACAACTTTTTTTTACATTTTTAACCCTCAATAAAACTACAAAAATGTAAGGAAAAAAATCAGTGAAAAAGATATAAAAAAAAATAATTCTCTATGTCACGGAAAAGAAAACGCAGCAAAAGAAAATAAAAAGGGCAGTAAAACCACCGCATGGGTAAAATCCCTAAAACGTGTCTGGTCCTTTAGGGCGCCAAAACACTCTGGTCCTTTAGGGGTTAAAAAAGGAATAAGACACTCGAGTATTTAGCGGGTGAGCATGTAGGATGGTGATTTTTTATTGTAGCTGTCTTCACATTTTGGGTTATTTATGAACACTCAATAATATGCCATTCAGGTTTTCGGTCAACTTCCTCGATTTCAGCATGGAGGAGCGCCATCCTGAGATGCCAGAGCTGCCTACATGATGAGACTTTAGTGCCCTGCGCTGCAGTGTGCATCCTCATTGCACATTAATGACTGGCACACTGAGCATTCGCATCAGCAAAACTTCCTTGGACAGTATCACATTAATGCACCGCTGGCAGCGCCATGTGAATGAATGGCGCCATGTGAATGAACTGTGCTTGCTGAAGATCAATAGGAGGTGAACCAAAAACTCCTCTAGTCAGTTGAGCTTCATGTGACCTGAGCTCTGTCTGGTAAAGGCGTAACTATCTTCTATTGCTTCACTTAGCTTGGGAGATGGTCTTTGAACCCTTTCACAATATTTATCTGATATAAAGTAAATGGGGTGGAAATTAACCCTTTCCAATCCACTGTCTGACGTCTGAAGACATTCTGATTGAAGGCTGTACAGCTCCGATGTCAAAAGACGTCCGGCAGGGTATTCTTACTGTATATCACTGGCCGCTCTGTTGTCGGGGGCCTCTCCAGCATGTCCCATACCGCAGTACTGGCTCTAGCCAGCAGATGGCGCCATTGTATAATGGCAGAAAGAGAAAGCCCCCTAGGAAACCCTGAATCCAAAATTGGATTGCAAAGGGTAAAATGATACATTTAACCAATAAACACTACACTAACAGACCAGAGAATGAAGGGGTTAAATGTGACATTATCTCTAATACCTGGGTTCAGGTTGGTTTCCAACTCCTTTTTTTTTCTAATATACTGCTCCACGTCCCCTCACAGGCAGTTAACCCCTTAATGATCTGGCCAATTGGCATGTTAAAAATAGCAGAAAGTTTAGGAAAAACTAAGTATGTGTTTGTTTCTTAATTTGGGGAACTATTAAAAAGAATTGTATTTGTCTTTTTTTGTGTGACTTTTTAAAATTTGTTTTTTACCATAGGCTGTACTTTCATTATTATTTGTCCATATATAATGGACAGACAGGCAGGTCTCAGTGGGCTTGATTCCATGGCAGCTCAAGAAGCCTCCACTGAGCCCCCGGCTGCCATTGCAACCATCAGCCCCCCCACTCCCACGATCCTGTCTTGAGGAGGCCAGTGGGGTGATGGAGGGCAGTCTCCCTTCTGTCCACCGGCTTAGATGCTGAGGTCAGCATTCATCACAGCATCTAAGGGATTAAGTTTCCACGATCAGCACTAGCACCAATTGCAGCTGTTACCAATGGGTATTAGCAGTTTAACAGCTTGTATCTAGCAGTATCTGCTGTACAGCCTTTACTTGTATACGTTTTGGATGGACCTGCAGACTGGCAATGGCATTGGCAACAATTAGAAAATGACAGAGCAAGAAGCAGAAGCAGCCATGTAATTTAGCCTTTAAACCATATCCTTAAGGGTGCATTCACACGAACGTATATTGGCTGGGTTTTCATGCCGAGCTGATATACGTTGTCTCTCTCTGCAGGGCGGGGAGGATGGAAGAGCCAGGAGCAGGAACTGAGCTCCTGCCCCCTCTCTGCCTCCTCTTCACCCCCTCTCCGCCCCTCTGCACTATTTGCAATGAGAGGAGGCGTGATGGGGTGGGGCCAAGTGGGGTTGAATTAACCACGCCCCCATCCCGCCTCTCCCCATTGCAAAAAATGCAGAGGGGCGGAGAGGAGGCAGAGAGGGGGCGGGAGCTCAGTTCCTGCTCCTGGCTCTTCCAGCCTCCCTCCCTGCAGAGAGAGATGCCGTATATCGGCTCGGCGTGAAAACCAAACCATATACGTTCGTGTGAATGCAGCCTAAATCTCCACTTTAATGTAGGAAAGAGACATCTTCTGGTGGACATTTTCATCATATAGAAACCAACCATAACCACTAAAGTTCTGTATGTCTTCCAAACTATATCAACTTGTTGAAATAAATAAATGTTTTCAAGAAACATTCCACCCATAATACTGGAATATATAAAGCCTGTGACTAATTATAAAAGGACTTTGCTCCAAAACCCCTCCTAAACTTCTCTAACTTACCCATCTTAGGAAAAACACATTTGAAACTGGCAAGAGAAAAAAAGTCAACATATTCAATAAGTCAAATTTTCTCATCAACTGAGTAAAACAGATGATAACCCAAAGGCAATACAGATTACATTAATGCTTCCTTAACAGGTCCCAACTAGCACTCCCATTTTCATATTAAACTTGCATGGCCTTTCAAGTCTCCTCATGCCTACTAGATGGTTTCCACAAAGAAAAACTATACCGTTCCTGAACCACACCATAAGCCTCTCAAGCCACCAGCCAGAAACCGTAAAACAGACTATCTGTATCTGGTTATCTCTTCCTCCTTGAGAAGACTCTGGCTTTGGCTTATATTCCCAGTCATGACAAAAGGTTGGACATTGATTTGGAGGAATGCATTGTATTCTCTCTCATTGGCACAGCTAACTTTCCAGAAGAAGCATTGCATGGCCTTTTAACTCTCTACATGTCTACTAGACTGTATCCACATGGAGAAATTAAATCCCTTCCAAACTCCCAGCTACACCAGTAACACCAGGAGGCAAAGGAGAAACAACAGACCCAAAATCAATAGCTGGTTGCTATGGGGCCTTGTCCATAGATCCCAAACGCTGGCCATATTCAAAGGGTTAACTGACACCTCAGAGTGGACAGCCATATTATTATTAGCAACAGTTGGTGGTGTGAACTGCCCTATCAGGGATTCCAGATTAGGTAATAACTCACCGGTTTGCTGCTCTAATCAGCCAGGCCAGCTACTGATGTGCTACATTAAGGCCCCCTGTCCACAGGCGTTGCGGTATCCCACGGCAGAGCTCCGCCCAGGAGCAGGAGCCGCAGACAGATCTCCACGGTCAGCCTAATCCGATAGATAGGCTGACCACGGAGAATCAGGGCAATTCGCAGCATGCTGTGAATTGCCGTCCGCAAGCGGAAAATTGCAATGGTTCTCTGCTCGTGGACACAAGGGCCTTGCTATGAAAAGCTTCAGGCAGAGTCATTTACCGGCGATTTACCACCGGCGAAGTCACTGCCGTGGACAGGGGGCCTTATTCAGTTTGTATGGCCAGCTGTGCTATACAAATGGTGTAGCTGCACCACGGTGTCTCCATAGCGTGTTAATGCAACATGCATTAGCGCTGGTACATCTGGACCACTGAATCCTCCAACACATGGAGACAAGCAACAACCACAGGCTGGCAGTATTTAAGGAAAAGCCAGTGCTGACTGTAAGAAGGGGTGGAAATTATCCTCTGCTGTGCCTGCTGCTCCTCAGAACGTCTTCAATGATCCTGGTCTCTATCCTGGTTTTGGCTCAGGCTCTAAACAGCTCCGCTATCTGCCAGTTTCATTTATTGCTGACGTCTTGTGGTCCTGTAACAACTGGAGTTGGGAAGGTGCAGTGTATGGACCTGTCACAATGGCACTTACCAACTCCTGGTCCCTGGAGGATAGGGCCAGTAGTCCTCAGGATGAGGGGGGTAATATTTGTCAGGCTCACAACTCCACCGTTCCACACACCAGCATTCATATACAGCAGATTAATAAACACCGGACAAGTGTATCGTACCTCGGGTCCTCAGGAACGGTTGAGGCCCGGTAAAACTTTACTTAAATAAACTTTAATAAACAGGTAATTACAGGTATCATTCAGTTGTAGAAAATTACAGGCAAAAGCTCAGAGGTTGGGAGGAAACCATAGGAACAATACGGCCCTATAGTCCACGTTATCTATATGTCATCGGTCCTGGACATGAAATATACTCCGGAGGAGGTAAAAAGACAAGAATCTCTCCACATACTCTCTGGCAAGAAATCACTTAGAAGAAGGCTTAGCCTAGATGCACCCCGCACATTCTTCATGTAGGTGTCAAAATCACGTACCTCTGCGTGGTGATCCTAATGGCGGATGGCCACACAGGAAAAAGAATACCTGTAGTGTGAACGGGTACCTGTTTTAGTTAATTGGGATTTGTTGCGCTCTCTTTCTGGACTGGACTCACTCCTGTGTCATCCATACTCCAGACACTACGGATGTCGTTCCTCTTCTTCCATCTCCACCAACATGGAAGCTTAAGGTGCTTCCATTCGGCTCTGTGTTATCCCTGCAGCAGGTACGAGGGGCTGCTGATAAGTCTTTGGCTTTGTGTTCTTTTTTTGTTTCTATAGTAACGAATGTTATATCACATGAAAGCCTTATGTGTCTAATATATGTTTTCAAAATGTTGTGTTTGTAGTTTATGGCAACAGGGATCTAGACACACAGGAAAACAAAATGGGAGAGGCTAAGGTGATGTTCACAGCAAATGAGAACAGAGGAGTGATAAAATTCTTCTTTCTGCAAGGAAATTCTGTGAAGGATATTAATAGTGATATGCCGCAGACATCGGGGGATCAATGCCCTTCATATTCTACAGTTAAGAACTGGGTTGCCAAATTTAAAACGGGCCACTTCAGCACCAATGATGAGGAACGTCTTGGACGACCGAGAGAGGTTGTTGTTCTGGGGATCGTCGATGCTGTGCACAACCTCATACTGGAGAATCGGAGAACTTCAGCTAAAGGAATAGCAGACATCATGGGGATTTCTCGTGAACGTGTTTGTGCCATCATCCATGAACATTTGAACATGAAGAAGTTATCTGTTTGACAACAGATCAGAAAAGCATGCAAGTGAAAACTTCCCGGTCCATTTGTCAGCGTTTACGGACTGATAAGAACTTCCTGCATCGACTGGTCACTATGGATGAAACCTGGATTTATTTGTATGACCCTGAAACCAAGGAGCAGACAAAAGAGTGGAGGCACAGTGGTTCTCCTCGCCCAAAGAAGTTCAGGGTGCAGAAATCAGCGACTAAGGTGATAGTGTCTGTGTTCTGGGATAAGGAGGGCATGCTGCTACTGGACTACCTTCAAAATGGTTCCACCATCAATGCAAGGTATTACATTAAACTTTTGGACCAATTGAAGGCAGCTCTGAAGGCCAAAAGGCACGGCAAGCTGTCCAAAGGAATCTTGTTCCTGCAAGACAATGCCTCCGCTCACACTGCACAAGTGACCACGGCAAAACTGGTGGAGCTAGGCTTCCAGCTGGATGACCACCCACCTTATTCACCAGATCTAGCTCTCTCCGACTGTCATCTGTTTCCAAACCTGAAGAAACACCTCAAGGGTACCAAATTTCACACCATTTCTGATGCCATGGCTGCTACGGATGACTGGTTTGAGGCACAACAGAAATCCTTCTTTTTGCAAGGCTTGCAGAACTTGGAATACCGATGTAAGAAATGTGTTGGCATCACTGGAGAGGATGTGGAATAAATGTAATGTTTCATCTTCCTATCTCGTTTCTTTCTGGGTAAAGCCAAAGACCTATCAGCAGCGCCTCGTAAAATGGAACCCTGCTCCGAAACAGATTGAAGACCAAATTCCTTCCCGCTCTCAGAGGCTGCCTGCAGACGGCCGGGTCGGATTCGGCTGCGAGAATTCTCGCCGCGGGACCCGACCCGAGCGCCTGCAGAGAGCAGCGTGGCACTCATCTGCTCCGGCGGCTCCGGCTCTTTCATGTGCCGGCTTCCAGGCAGCCGGCGGCTGTGGAGTGATGTTTCTGTGCGCGCCTCGCAGAGCCCCGCACAGAATTAGAGTATGCCGCGGTTTGTTTTCGCGCAGACAAACCGCGGCCATCTGTCTAGGATTGCGTTTACTAACGCAATGCTATGGCAGCTTCCACGGGCGGAAATTCTGCGTGAATTTGCGCCCGTGTGCAGGGGGCCAGATTCTCACATTTATCACCTCACTTGTACCACATGACACAGTAAGAATAGATACATTCAGCAGGCAGACAGAGCTGACAGGCAATGATTTTATGGGAGCTAACCCCTCAGACGCTGCAGTTGTGCAACACACATACAGAAGATTGACATGACAGATTTGCACAGTGCATCCACATGAGACAATACATGTATGACAATCATGGAGGGGTCTAGGATGCTGTTCTGGGACACTACACCCCCACTACCATATCTCACACCTTTCATTGCCTACACTGTTGTAGAAAAGTCGGAGTTACTTTCTACCACGCCTCAGACTTTAGGATATACCTGTTTTATGACCTATAATTTTCTCGCACTCCCCCTTCTGAATTTTCCTCTACTTGTTCCGCCATTACTGTGTTTGTATCTCCTCCCTCTAGTAAATCTTGTGAGGTTCTCACTGTGACTCAGCTGAAGCAGCTTTCTATATAAACCAGTAGCGTATGCTGCTAGTAGACACTACATACCAGCTTCTGGAGGACGCTCCCTACACAAGTGGTCAGACAAGTAAGGCTTCATCTTTTGATCGGCTCTCTGGGGTTATTTGATGCCTGAGGGTAGTTTCACACATAGCTGAAATACCTCTGCAAAATCTGTAGCATTTCTGCAAAAGACTTGAGATTAGTTGCATACCTGCATTTGATTTCAGCAGCTTCAGCTCTCCCCTCACTTCCCAAATCTTTGTGCTAGCAGCGCAGTGTTTCATCCTGTGGCCAGCGGTTAGCGCAGAACTGCTGGTCAGCTGCTGCCATTTCGGGATCACCTGACTAGAGGCACCCTGCTCACTAGAAAATCTGCACTAATTTTGACTCTGTTTTGGATGCGGAAATGCTATGGAGTTTTCTGCTGCGGATATTCTGCAGCATTTTTGTCCCGTGTGAACATGGCCTTATACTTATATCCCTTCTGAATTTCATTTACATAATTATGATAAATAAGGGGCAAACACTGGGAAATAATACAGTGCACTAACAGCGCCACCCTTGTCTGCAGGCAGTGTCAGGTATTGCACTACTGATTTCTCTCTGTTTAGCAACTGATTAATCAGCGAAGTTGCCATATGGGTCAGAAAATGAACAAAATGAAGGGGTGTGTTAACTTTACTCTTTGGTCAGGAAGGGTATCATTTCTCCTTAAGGAGAGCACCTAGAACAGTGGTGGTGAACCTATGGCACGTGTGCCAGAGGTGGCACACAGAGCCCTCCCTGCTGGCACACGTCACAGACAGCCGCTCACCATGTTAGTGAATACTGGCAGGGGTGCCGCGTCTCCCTGCTGGTGTTCACTCATTGCGCTGCTATCGGCGCTGATCCCGCCCCCCCTCCCCATCCTCCCCTGATGTCTCCTACTTGGTTCCGTGAGATCAGGAGAGGAGGTGTCCAGCAGCACACTGACGTCACAGTGTGCACCGGGATCAGTGCCAGCAGCAACGCCGAGCAGAGGAGGAGCGGAGCTTCAACTGGCCGCTATGGGATGTCCCTATTACACCAGGGGCCGCTGTGGGATGTCCCTATTACACCAGGGGCCGCTGTGGGATGTCCCTATTACACCAGGGGCCGCTGTGGGATGTCCCTATTACACCAGGGGCCGCTGTGGGATGTCCCTATTACACCAGGGGCCGCTGTGGGATGTCCCTATTACACCAGGGGCCGCTGTGGGATGTCACTATTACACCAGGGGCCGCTGTGGGATGTCACTATTATATTGGGGGCCGCTGTGGGATGTCACTATTACACCAGGGGGCGCTGTGGGATGTCACTATTACACCAGGGGGCGCTGTGGGATGTCACTATTACACTGGGGCTGCTGTGGGATGTCACTATTATATTAGGGACCACTGTGGGATGTCGCTATGACACTGGGGGCCGCTGTGGGATGTCGCTATGGCACTGGGGGCCGCTGTGGGATGTCGCTATGGCACTGGGGGCCGCTGTGGGATGTCGCTATGGCACTGGGGGCCGCTGTGGGATGTCGCTATGGCACTGGGGGCCGCTGTGGGATGTCGCTATGGCACTGGGGGCCGCTGTGGGATGTCTCTATGGCACTGGGGGCCGCTGTGGGATGTCTCTATGGCACTGGGGGCCGCTGTGGGATGTCTCTATGGCACTGGGGGCCGCTGTGGGATGTCTCTATGGCACTGGGGGCCGCTGTGGGATGTCTCTATGGCACTGGGGGCCGCTGTGGGATGTCTCTATGGCACTGGGAGCCGCTGTGGGATGTCTCTATGGCACTGGGGGCCGCTGTGGGATGTCTCTAGGACACTGGGGGCCGCTGTGGGATGTCTCTAGGACACTGGGGGCCGCTATGGGATGTCTCTAGGACACTGGGGGCCGCTGTGGGATGTCTCTAGGACACTGGGGGCCGCTGTGGGTTGTCACCATTACCGCTGGGGGAGGGTCACTATTATTACTGGGGCCGATGGAGGGGGGTCATTATTATCGATGGGGTCGCTGGTGGGTGGGGTTGTCACTAATAGCGCTGGGGGGGGGGGGGTCACTATTACCGTTGGGGTATGTTTACATGTGACGGAAATGTACAGGGCTGTTTCACAATAGACAGCGTGCAGATTTTGACTGCTTTTTGAATGCGGTAGAATGCTCCACAGAAATTCCCGCTGAGGCCATTCTGCAGTATTTCCGCATCCAAAAAGTAGTCAAAATTTGCACGCTGTCTATTTTGAAGCGGCCCTGTCCTTTTTAGAACGACGGGGGTAAAATCATACCTCGTGATAAGCCCCACCGCCTGATATGTTGCCACTTTGCGGTAAATAAGTGGGTTTTGGGTTGCAGTTTGGGCACTCGGTCTCTAAAAGGTTCCCCATCACTGACCTAGAAGGTGAGTGAGGAGACTAATAAAGCCATCCATGTTTCTCTGGGAAATATATGCAACTAGGGAAGATGGAACAATATATCTGGAAGGCAGCATTCCTGCAAGTCAATGTCAGACTTTTTATGCAAGTCTTATAACAATGACTGGGAATTGTAAGCCAAGCCGGAATACTTTTTTTAAAAAAAGGAAGCAAAATCCTATTATTAAATACAGTAAAACCTCTACTAGCATAGGCATCTGCTAAGGCCGATCTCGAATAAGGCCGTTTTTTTAAGCCAAAATTTTGTCTCTAGTAACATTGGTTGCATCTAATAACAGCGGTGTGTGCCGACCCACGTGACCTTGCTGCTGAACTCACGTGATCTCCTGCTCGGTGCTCCTCCTCCTGCTGCTAATTCAACCTACCCTTCTCCATCATCAGCAACATGTAATACACTAGTACAGTACAGTATAGTACAATTTCACTCTAATGTAACCGCACAGAGAACACAGTGATAACGCTGAAGACAGATAATGATCTCACCTGCAGTCCTATGTAACAGCACAGGAAACACAGTGATACTGCTAAGGACAGATGAAGTACTGTAGTACAGCAGATGTCACCCGCAGTCCTATGTAATAGCACAGAGAACACAGTGATAACTCTGAGTACAGATGATATAGTAGATGTGACCTGCAGTCCTATGTAACACCGCAGATAACACACAATAACATGTTAATGTTCATTTATCCTTTACAGTAGTCTTTTAGATTCCTTTATTATTGTTTTGGTATTAAAAAACATATTTATTCTCCAATAAATGTGGTAAGTGTGTTTTTTAGAATGTCTACAACGAATTAATTGGATTTACATTGATTCCTATAGAAATAACTACCTCTAGTAGCAACAGTTTAAGGTAAAACCGTTTGCTTTCGGATGGATTACCAACGTTAGTACAGGTTTTACTGTATATTAGAAAGTTTATTAAAAATCCTTTATCCAAGTCAAATACAGGCAGACAGTCTAGTTACTAGGAGGCTTTCACATGTGACAGAATAGGCTGCAGGACGCAGTGTTTATTAGGCCGCTCTCACCCAGGCCCTTTTTTTACGGCATTTAGCGCGATGTTTGAAACGCCACAGTAAGCACTGTAAAACACCTCCATTGATTTCAATTGGGCTTTTCAAACAAGCGTCCGATTTGTAAACGCTGTTTGCTCTATATTAATGCATTTCAGCTATTTTTAACGCACCCCACCACCCATTGCAATGATGGGGTGATTTAAAAAATGCTGTTGAATGCGCGAGAGCAGCATTAGTGTGGTTTGGGTTTTTTTGCATTTTTAACTGCGGAATGTGTTCTGCAAAACGTCTTGCAAAATTTCTTGAATTTTTTCCGCAGATTTTAATTTTGGAATTACATCTCCTGTTTGTTAGAAATCCACAACAAGAATTCCACAAAACGTCCTTAATTCCACAGCAGTAAGCTTCTCCAATCCGGAATTTAATCTTGCGGTTTTGAAAAAAATGTGTAAATTTTAACAGGTGCGGAATTCAACCCATATAAAGATAACCGTGTGACACAGAAATGTCTGCATGGACTAATTCTGTCCCGTGTGAAAGTATACGGTCGTCTGAATGCACCCTAAAGGATATTGGCTCCTTTCCGCCCCTTTCCGCCCCTCTGCACTATTTGCAATTAGAGGAGGCGGGGCGGGGCTAAGTTCGGGAATTAGCCCCACCCTGCCTCTCCTCATTAAAAATAGTGCAGGGGGGTGGGGAGGAAGCAGAGAGGGGGTGGGAGCTCAGAGCATTGCTCCCGGATCTTCCAGTCTCCTCCCCCTGCAGAGAGGGACGCCGTATATCGGCCTGCAATAATACGCGGCTGATATACGGTCGTCTGAATGCGCCCTTAGGCTGGGTTCTCACAGGGTGTATGCCCAGGCGAAAATCTCGCGGTTTGGCTGCAGCGCGCTTTTCTGTTGCAGCCGGTGCTCTTACAGAGAAGAGCGCGGCCGCAACGGAAAAAAAAAAAATGGAGAGTGTACTGGAAACTAATGAGTCGAGGGCATAAAGTTGCACCCCCCACGCCACCACAGACCCAGGTTCCTCTTCCTACCCACCCCGCCAGCCTATACCACTCCCTCAAAAATCCCTAATGTTTTCTGTCCAACATCCAAGTGAAGGTTTAAACTGAGTTTATAGAGTTTAGAGTTTTAGCAGCAAACAAGTGTCACTAAGTAACTGAGAAAAAGTATTGACACTGACAAAGACAAGTGAATCAACTCAGACAGCCAGATACTTGAAAGATTCACAAAAGAAAAAGACTAGAGATGAGCGAGCGTACTCGGAAAAGCACTACTCGCTCGAGTAATGTGCTTTATCTGAGTATCGCTGTGCTCGTCCCTGAAGATTCGGGTGCCGCTGCGGCTGACAGGTGAGTTGCAGGGGAGAGCGGGCGGGAGAGAAAGATCTCCCCTCCGTTCCTCCCCACTCTCCCCTGCAGCTCCCCGCTCCGTGCCGGCACCCGAATCTTCAGGGACGAGCACAGCGATACTCGGATAAAGCAAATTACTCGAGCGAGTAGTGCTTATCCGAGTACGCTCGCTCCTCTCTAAAAAAGACTCCAAGAACGCTGCAAACGACATTAATCATATGTACCACACAATTGCTATGCCGAGACCCGAAGTGTGTGTTTGGTAACTGTGTTTTGTATTAAAATCTGAAAATAAAGAATTAAAAAAAAAGAAGAATGGACATGCTGCAGCCAGTAAATCCGCCCCGCAGCGCCGGCTTTTGCCAGCTTTGCCGTGACAGATTCGCCGTCCCGTGTGGATGACATTTCTGAGAAATCTTGTCTACATGGCTGACTAATGCCGGGATTAGCGGCCGCAGGCGGATTTGCTGCGGCGAAGTTCCGGACGGAATTTCCGCCACAAATCCGCCCTGTGTGAACCCAGCCTTAATTTCTTCCTCTATCAGTTTTCTCTCCTGAAATGGTCGCATTCTTCATAACATGTAAGATAAGAAGATCTAGCTAATGAGCTAAGCACCTGGGCAGAAGGACGTCGGGTGTGTTCGCTCCATCTGTTTTCCAAGTTCCTTGTGTTTATTCCACACACCCTTGTTTATAGGACCTGCGGGGAGGGGATTTCAGCACCCATTAAAATTAAGGATAAAGCCGGTGGGGGTACTTCCTCCAGCAGCCTCTTCCTCTATGTATGCACACACCTGTGGATATGAACCCATATTAACATTTCACTCTTCATCTTTTCTAGTGAGTGGATATGTTATCACCTATTTGCCACATAGGGGTAAGTAGATGATACAAATTATACCTGTTACTAATTTACCTGTAAATTAGAGGGACTTCTGCAGCATCCAAGGAGTGGGCCCACAGCCGAGGAGATAGCTGGGTAGATTGTGGCCTTGTCACAGGCTCTACCATCTCCTCCCCAGGGGGTAGCAGGGGAACCCAACCAAGTTACTTCTGGGGGAGTTTCATAGGAAAAACCCAATCCATGGTTTACCTTCAAGTCCTTGTCACTCGTGACGCCACTGTTCCATCCACTGCAGTGAATCCAGAAGTTGTAATAAATAGTCCACATACCCAGAGATAACTTTCTGAGCAAAACTGGGAATGGTCGGTAGAACTCGTTTACTTGGATAAACTATTAACAATCTATAAACGTTACATCAGGCAGCATAACACATGTGCCATACAGGATAGTGGTGTGAAAGGGAGGATTTCTCAGGATGGCAGAAGAAGCCACAGTCCCAGTTATCTGTGGGATTCTGCTCCCGGCAACATTTCTTCACTTTCTCTCCAGCTCTCTACCGGCACACACTCACATTTAGACGTTGCATGGCAGCTCCTCTCTTTAAGTACTCCATACTAGCACCGAGATAGCCTGGGTGAATTGGGTGTAGGGCAGACATCAGGCCATCGTTCAGCCTCTTCCATTCTGGGGATCCTCATAAGATTAGGCACACTTTCTCTTACTTAATAAAAGTTCCTTTTTCTTTTTAAGGCTGGTTTCACACTGGTGATAAGCTATTTTGTGTTGCAAAGTGAGTGAAAACGCATGAAAATAAAACCAATGGTTTCATTCTCATTTGCAATGACTTCACTGCACACTCGCAGTGCTAGGAAAAAGCAGCGCTATCGCTCATTGAAAACATAGACAGTACATCGCGCTCCCCTGACACAGCTGTCACAGCTATGGCAGGAGATTTCTCATCCCCGCGGGAACTGCGGGGATGAAGCAAACCTCTGCTATAGCTGTGACAGCTGTGGCAGAGGTCCACAATGCTATCCATTGCTTTCAATGGGCCTAGCGCTGCTGCAGCCCTGTTGCAAGCAATGGGTTTCAGACTAGCACCACAGCAATGATTTTCAGAGAAGGGCTTGAAATATAAGCCCTTCCCTGAAAATCTTCTCTAGCTGTAAAGAAAAGTTTAAAAAAAATTAATTCACCTAGAAGAGTGGTCCAGCTCTTCTCTCCGGCCCCGGCAGACATCTTCTGGAAGCCGGGGATTGAAAAATCCCTGCCCCCAGAAGGCACTGTCCTGATTGGCTGAGCGCTGTAACCAATCAGGGGTGGCACCCAGCCGTTATTGATTGACAGGTGAGCGCTGCCTGTGATTGGTCACAGCGCTCAGCCAATCACAGGCAGCTCTCAGCCATTTTTTTTCCCTTTTCTTTACAGCTAGCCCCATTGAAAGCTATGGATAGCATTGTGGACCTCTGCCACAGCTGTTACAGCAGTGTCGGGAATGCGATGTACTGCCTATGTTTTCAATGGGGCCAGCGCTGCTGGTGCCGGACCCATTGAAAACAATGGGCGATAGCGCTGCTTTTTCCTAGCGCTTTTTCCAACCCATTGCTTGCAACAGGGCTGCAGCAGCGCTAGGCCCATTGAAAGCAATGGATAGCATTGTGGACCTCTGCCACAGCTGTCACAGCTATAGCAGAGGAGCGCGATGTACTGTCTATGTTTTCAATGAGCGATAGTGCTGCTTTTTCCTAGCGCTGCGAGTGTGCAGTGAAGGCATCGCAAATGAGAATGAAACCATTAAAAATCATTGGTTTCATTTTCATGCGTTTTCACTCACTCTCGCAACGCAAAATAGCCTATCGCCAGTGTGAAGCCGGCCTAAGACAGGCTTCACTGCTTGCACTCTTGCAGACTCAGACTGATTTCCCAGAGTCTCTTGGACTGCCTTGCACAGCATCATTGCAAACACATGTACATAGCACGACCACATGACTTACAACATGATACATTTCTCAGACATAACCCAGACGTTAGCCCATTCAGTGCCGCAGAGGTGCAATACACATCAAATGCATACACATAGAAGACACTGACAATACAATTGCACAAGACAAACACATTCACACTTATGGAGGGGCCCCGCTAGCTCTGGGCCACTACACTTCCCCTTTTGGACTTAGTGTTTGCCACCATCATTTTCTAAGCAGCTACTGTGTATATGAACAAATCTACCTGCCGTCCACACCCTCTAGTATATTATGTATACACTGCTGGGCTTCTTTTAGTTAGTTAGTCAATATCAAACATGTCCCAAGTGAACACAGCAGCCTTATAATTGTTGAAGGAATTGTCCTGGTTCAGAAAAAAGGGTCTGCTTGTCTCCCGAAACAGTGCTGCTCTCTGGCCTCATGCACACGGGTGGATTCTTGCTTCGGATTCCGCAGCAATAACCCTCCATAGCATGCTATAGAAAATGATTCTTCATGCACATGAGTGGAACCAATTGCAGTTTCCGCTTGTGGATGAAAAATCGCAGCATGCTCCATTTTACTGCAGTTCCCGCACGGACGGCTTCCATTAAAATCAACGGAAGTCGTCCGACCCACGGCCTATCGCCATTGAGATTGCAGAAGGACCACGGATTCCATGGGAAAAGCAGGAATCTAAAAATCTTTACTGTGCATGTCCAACGGCCGTGTGAACCATCCGCAGTACAGAAGAAAAGAAGAAAATACAGGTAGAGGCGGATATTGGCTGCGCACAGGGTCGGATTCCACTACAGCAGTGTTTCTCAACTCCAGTCCTCAGGACCCCAAAACAGGCCATGTCTTCAGGATTTCCTTAGTATTGCACAGATGATGTAATTATTGTCAGTGCCTCAGACATTGCTACCAGTGTTCTTACTATAGGCCATCTTGAAAACATGACCTGTTGGGGGTCCTGAGGACTGGAGTTGAGAAACACTGCACTACAGGCTCCCGCATGCGGAATCCGACCCGCCTGTGTGCATGTGGCCTTAAGCCCCATTTACATGCAAAGATGACAGCTCAAAATTAGTTTAAAAAATAGGATGATTGACAGTTTGAGCGATCATTTTGCATAAGCTGCTAATGGACATTATTGCCCATTAGTTGCTTATTAGTTTCATTTGCATGTAAATGAGCCTCCCTGAGCTGTATGCGGAAAACAGAAGGTGGTCTGTTATCTGTATACAGCTCCATTGTTCTGCCGCGGGACAGCAGCTGAATACAATGTTATCAGCGCTCCCGTGGAGAATCACAGTGTGCTATCAGCTCTCCGGCCAAATGATGGATTTTGTTTGATCGACAAGCAAACAATGGTAGCATTTACATAGTTTGCACAAATTTTGAGCGACAATCATCCTATGTAAATAGGGCTTTAGTCACAGGCTGTTTGCTATTGTAAATGAATGGAACCGAGTTGCCATTCCAGTGACAGACATGGGAGAAGAAGTGCCATTGTTAGGCCTCATGTCCACGGTAAAAAAAAGATTTAAAATCCGCTGCGTTTCTCCCGCACGCGGATCCGCGCCCCATAGGGATGCATTGGACACCCGCAGGTAGTTACATACCTGGGGATGTCATTTTCCCCTCGAGGCGCAGATTGCGCGTGCGGGAAAAAAACCGCAACATTCTCCATTTTAGTGTGGGTCTCCCGCGGGGACGGCTCCCGCAGGCTTCTATTGAAGCCTATGGAAGCCGTCCGGATCCGCGGAACACCCGTACCTGAATTAAAACTCACCTGTCCGGACGCTGCGGATCTTCCCTCCGTCGCGGACAGATCTTCTTTCTGTGGCCCGGCGGATGCGCCCGGCGCATGTGCGCGGCACGCTGCCGGCGTGCCGGGCACATCCGCAAGGCCGAAGGAAGAAGATCCGGCTGAGACGGAGGGAAGATCCGCAGCGTCCGGACAGGTGAAATTAATCTTAGTTTTAGCCTCATGTCCCCGGGAAAGGAGGGACCCGCTGCAGGATTCTGCATGGAGAATCCGCGGCGGGCCTGATTTTCCCCATTGACATGAGGTCTTACTGGGAAAAGAGAAAACCCTTTTTTAAGACCCTTGCAACCTACTTCACAATCTTCCTTGCTTCTCTGATTTACTAAAACACGCAATATTTCCTTATAGGTAGAGCTGAGGGCATACGTATGCTACTTGCAGATCAAGGAGCTACATGGAAAGAAGAGGTGGTGCCAATTGCAGAATGGTTGGAAGGAAAATCTGACCTTAAGCAACAAGCTGTGAGTTACTTTGGTGCTATATTATACAAATAAAATACTATTTCATAGAGACATAGCAGAGGCTCATTATGGTGCCAGGACCTTCTTGACCTACCTGCTGCCCTCTGGTGGGCCAGTCTGACCCTGGCTGTTGGTGAGGCATGCCTGGCAAGGTGGTTTCGTAGCAGTGATCATATGCTGCATTCCTGCTGCACAGTCTTGCCTCTGGCTGCAATAATCTCTGAGGGGTTGGCCCACTAAATAGCTTCTTCTATCCACAATATAGGGTATAACTAGCTGATTGGTGTGGCAGCCCTGCTAATCAGGAGGATGGAGTCTGGAGCGTCCATAAATGGATGGCATGATGTGTGCCACCACTCTAGTCATTTGAATAGGACCACCATAGATGGCCAACTTCAAGTGCTCATCTATCTCCTGCTCTCCTCCTCTGCAGGGGTCCCAGTGCTTAGACCCCTAGTCATCACATAGTTATCCCCTATCTTCTGGATAGGGGATAACTTAAAGGGGTTGAACGTTACTTTTTGAAAATTTAATGGCGGGTGCAGATGTGGGAAAATAACAAATACTTACCCATTTCTGGCGATCCAACATTGCAGCCCCATCATTGTCCCAGTTTCTATTGACAGTGGAAGTCAGGTGATCACTGCCTGTTAATCGAGGTCGCAATGTCACCGCCTGTACTCCTGGCATCAATGCTCAGATCCTGGGTGCCAGAAGTTCCACCTGGTAATGCATTGGCCTCTGATTGGCAGGCAGCAGTCACCTGACTACTGCTGTCAACAGACACCCGGACAACTGTGGGACTGCAGTGCTGGATCGCCGAGGACAGGCAAGTACTGCTGTGTTTGTTGTTTTCCCACATCTGCCCCTGCCCTTACATTTTCAAAGGCAAATGGAAAACCCCTTTAATTTTGTGGAACACCCATTTTAAGTCTGATGACTTTTACTATGGCACATGTTCACACTTCTGTGCTGATGTATTTCCTAAGATATACTAGCAGTGATTAAAGCTCCATTTTTTTCTGATACAGAACCTCAGATCCCCTACATAAACAAAATAGAGGTAAATGTAAAATTCAGGCTGCCTGAGGCCACCACTAGGGGACGCCAGTGCATACGCGTCACTCAATAATAAAGCAGAAAAATGGTGCATGTGTGTCTGAGGGGGATTATTGTTCTTTTTATCATCCGTTGTATCAATCTTTGGGGTCTTGCAGGTTTTCGGTCAGCTGCCACAGTTAAAAGATGGAGACTTTGTTCTGTATCAGAGCAATAGCATCCTGAGATACCTTGCACGCAAGTATGGTAAGTTTTTATGTTTCCATAAATGAAATTCTGTTTACGATCTCTAACTATTGTAGTCTTATATTATTAATGTGATTTGTCCATTAACTACGTCTGGTATTCTTTCAGGTATTGCTGGGGGCAGCAACCAGGAGAGTGCGCTCATTGACATGGTGAATGATGGCGTGGAAGACCTGAGAGGGAAATACAGCCGCTTTTTCATGACTGAACTTGTATGTATACCAAAAAAATGGGCACAAAAACTTTAATTCTAATTAAATGGATTTCCCTGGAATAAAAAATAGTAATGCAGCTCAGCTATAATACACTGCATGGACTAAACTGCAGTACCAAACCTTTTTCTGTTAATTGCTTTGTCTGAGCTTGAGTCCAGTGGGCGAAGTGCATGCAGAGATACTTGTCAATCATGGAGTGGGACCGCCCACTGGACTGATAAGCCCACAGTGAGCATGATTTCAATAACTAACTACTTTCTGCCACAGTCATTTTTGGCACCCCCTCCTTGTGTCTAGCTGCTTGGATGCTAAAGTCAGTAACAACTGTGGGGTTATGTGGCTGGGATCGGAGTTATCTCCACTTCTGGCCATTACAGGTGAAGGTCAGCTTTATAACAGAGCTGGACTCCAATGGATATGGAGAGGGCTCAGTTACTGAGCCTGCTTCATACTTTCCCCTGTGACATGTGAGGTATATGAATGTCACATGTTGGGAAGGAGTTAGAATACAACTTAGGGTACATGTACATGGGCGATTTAAAAGTTGTGTCGGAGATTCTTGGGTACAACTCACATTAGATAGCACTTGAACATTCTGTCTGTGTGATGACCGATGGGCTGAACACCGGACATTAACAGGGGACACCTGATACAATGTAGCAGGTCTCCTTTACTATAGATTAGGAGATGCAGTTATACATTGCCGCTATGTATAGCTTCATGTAGACAGGTGTGAGATGGAACACATATGCTTTATACACTTCAGAATACTTTATTTTACAGGAGACGGGTAAAGAGAAGTATGCAACTGAACTTGCCAAACACTTGCCAGCATTTGAGAAGATTCTTTCCCAGAACTGTAATGGAACCAAATATGTAGTTGGAGATAAGGTAATGACCACTACACTAAAATACAAATGGTTTTGTAAAAACAGTCCAATTGGCCATTGTTCGGAGGGGTTGGCAGTCAGGTCCATGGTTGCCAACCAGCTGTAAAGCCACAGTCTATTAAAGTGTAAAAACAGGGTCTATAGGCCTGTGTCTGTAATATAAAATATATGCCCCCCAACTGTCAGTGGAACAAAGAGGCAGAAGCACTCAACTGAGCATTGTGCCAATATTAACGATTCTACCAGAACAGCCTAAAGACGATCTCAGCTGACGGCGCACAGTGCTTGGTTTGTTCATTCAGGCAAGTGATCAATGGAGGTCACTATGATAGGGCCACGTACTGTAAATTTACGGCACTTGATTCTGGGCTTTAATTCCAGCCAATGGTAAAAATGGGATTAAAGCTCCTGCAATATTAAGTCGGGTCCTTGGGTGTCAGTCACAGCTAAGGACCCGGAGGAGAAGCGATTTTTAGTCACTTCTGCCTTCTCTTTTGGAGGCTACATAGCACTCAATGAGCAATATATGGTAAATCGCAAAAGTGGAAGTGTTACTTCTGCTATTCATCCCGGGAAAAAAAAAGCGAATGCTGGATGCCCACTGCCATAGCAGAGCTGCAGGATCCTAGCTAAGCCAGATTAACTCTTAGTAATCACTATCACACTAGGGTTAGGTGTTTTCCCTGTAACTGGGGCTCCTATGGATGCCCCAGCTACAATTTAAGGGTGCATTCACACGAACGTATATCGGCTCGGTTTTTACGCAGAGCCGATATACGTCGTCTTCATCTACAGGGGAGGGAGGCTGGAAGAGCCAGGAGCAGGAACTGAGCTCCCGCCCCCTCTCTGCCTCCTCTCCGCCCCTCTGCACTATTTGCAATGGGAAGAGGCGGGACGGGGGCAGGGCTAATTCTCGGGCCTTAGCCCCGCCCTGTATCTTCTCATTGCAAATAGTGCAGAGGGGCGGAGAGGAGGCAGAGAGGGGGCAGGAGCTCAGTTCCTGCTTCAGGCTCTTCCACCCCACCCCCCCTCGGCGTGAAAACCAAGCCAATATACGTTTGTGTGAATGCAGCCTCAAAGTGAAATTAAAAGAAGAAAAAGACAATGTGAATGACCCCCCCAAGGTCTTATATGACCCCATTGGGGACATAGATAGTTAAAAAAAATTACAGAGTAAACTAAAAATATATTTGAAAAAAAATAAAAAGACCCAACACTGTCGCCATATGCGCCAAGTAATCCGGGATTATACAAATTATATACTAAAACATCCTGAAACAAAATGAGGAACCAATTTCTGTGCTTTATTTTAGTGTAAATATACAAATTTTAAAAAGAAACTATTATAGATTAAAAACTTTTTTTTTTAGTTTTTTACCCATAATGAAACTAAACAACAGAAAAGAAATATATAAAAAAAAAAAATCGTCCTATATGTTACAGAGAAATGAACGCAGCATAAATAATTTTTGTAGCAGAAGAAAATATAATAGGGCCGTAAAACCACCACATGGGTAATAATATCCCTAAAAAGTGTCCGGTCTCTAAGGGGTTAAATGAAAGTGTGGGTACAGAGTGTATATTAATTACTGATTTGTGCTCCTTCTTCCCACAGATCTCGTATGCAGATTACAACCTCCTGGACCTCCTGTACTGTCACCTTTACTTATTCCCAGATTGCGTGTCATCATTTCCTCTGCTTACTGCATTCATGGATCGCATTGCTTCCCGCCCTAAACTTAGTGAATACTTGAAATCTGAAGCTCGGATTAACCGACCTGTTGTGCCTAAAATGTAAATAGAAGTGGCCAGTAAGGCCTCCTTCCCACGAACGGATTTCCGCCGCGTAATTCGCGGCGAAAATCCGCTGCGTTGCCCGCAGCTATTAGGTTCTATTGAACCTAATAGCACAATGCTCACGATGCGTAATTCCAGCGCGGAATTACGCACCGCGATTTCTCCCGTCCTCACCCGCAGCATGCTCTATTTTCTGCGGGTGAGGACGGGCTGTACGCACTGACGGCTTCCATTGCAGTCAATGGAAGCCGTCCATTCACGCTATCTCCCGCTGTAACCAGCGGGAGATAGCGTGAAAAAACGCTTTCCCGCCCACCGCCGAGCGTCATATGACGCCAAATGACGCGGTCCGGCCACGTCACGTGACACGGCCGGCCGTGCACGTGACACGGCTGGTGACGCGAGGGCGGTGGGCGGTGACGGGCGGTGACGCGCGGCGGTGGGCGGGGAAGCGATTTCACGCTATCTCCCGCAGGTAAGTATAGGGGCTCTGGGGGGCGCCGTGACGGGCTTCACAGCGGAATATTACGCTGCGGAGCCCGTCACGCTCGTGGGAAGGAGGCCTAAATGTTTACAACCAGTATCAGCCCCACGATGTATCTACGGGCCCCAGACTCTACTCACTGCCTAAACAAGCATTTTTGTTTTGTTTGTTTTTGTTTATTATTCAATGTTTAGGAATAAACTAGATTAATTTTCGGTGCGACTCGTCTCACTTCTTGTTTTCTGGCACCAGACGGCAGGCTCGGAGTTTCCTGTTGACACAGTAGTCAAACTTCCATCTATACCCTAAAGTGATGAGGCTTTGAATACCCCACCTCCAGCAAAGCGAGCGCTGTGATTGGCTCATCGACCGCCCGCAGCCAATCACAGCCGGCGTTCGATGAGCCAATCACAGCCATTCAGTGATGTCATTCACTGGTGCCGTACGCCTTGTAAATGGATGCAATCTAGTCGCCCCCTCTAAGAAACCTTCTAATCCACCTATGCTCGGCAAGCGCGAGATCAAAGAATGCCCCTAAAGTCTCCATTTAGACTTTGAGGGTATTCAGACTCAACCAATTATCCAGGCCCGCCTGGGGGAAATCTAAAATCTTACAGGTGTCTGGCTGGTCTAACTGCTCGATGTCCTGACCTATCCATTCCGAAAATTTTCTCCAGACTTTGGAATAAATCTTTTTCGTTGAGGGCTTAAGGCTCTCACAAATAGTAGCAATCACATGGGACGATAGACCCTTTCCTAAGAATTTTACCCATTCAAGATCCAGGCCATAAGCCTGAACTTGTGAACCTCCGGGTAGAGGAGAGGACCCTTGGCAGAAGATGGAACGGCTCACCCACTGACAGAGATCTTAGGAGAGGAAACCAAGGTCTTTTGGGCCAATAAGGCGCTACTAAAATTTCCAACAGGTCTGACCGTAGCAATTTCCTTAGAACAAGCGGGATCAGTGGTAAAGGGGGAAAAGTGTACGCTAAGTCCCAGCCCCAGGGGTGAGAGAGAGCGTCCGTGCCTAAGGCTTGTTTCTCCTAGCCTCGGGAAAAGAAAAGACGGCATTGGTGTTTGTGTTTGATGCAAACAGGTCGATTTCGGGTACCCCCCCCATTTTGTCACGAGAAGGTTGAACACCTCGGGATGGAGTTACCACTCTCCTGGGTCCACTTTCTTCCTTCTTAGAAAGTCCGCGGCTGAATTTTCGGCTCCTTTTATGTGGAAGGCCCACAGTGGCCTGGTTATGAGTTCCGCCCACTGAAGGATCCTTCCCGCCAGGTGCTGAAGAAAAGGATTCCTGGTGGTACCCTGGTGGCGAATGAGTGACACTGCCGTCATGTTATCGGAAAAGATCCTCACATGCTTCATCCCTAAAAACGATTGCAGGCTACGTAGGGATTTCCATACCGCGTTAAGCTCTTTAAAGTTAGAAGAACTGGATCTCTCATGAGGTTCCCATGTACCCTGTATATGACCGCCTTCAAAGTGGATCCCCCACCCTTTGGCGCTCGCGTCCGTTGTATTATTATCGCGGGTTCCAGGTTCCATGATGCCCTCGAAAGGTTATCTGACGACAAGCACCAGCGGAGTGAGGATCTGGCCCTAGCAGAAATAGGGATTGTCTAGTCTAGTGAGGACTGTAACTTATCTCAATTTTGAAGGATAAGTGCCTGGAGATCACGGCTGTGGAATTGGGCCCAGGGAACTACACAAAGTCATTAGCCCCAGGATCCGCATCACTTGTCTTATTGTTACTCTAGATTTTTTTATATAGAGCGGAACATTCGCTAAAATGAGCTGTTTCCTTAGAATAGCCGCGCGATCCCTCTTCATACATACCCCAACTCTGCAGGACGCTAAACACATTAGTTCAATTCCACATTTAGTTAGCACATTGTGCCAGCCACATACAAATTCTTCTCAGTAGTTTATTAAAGTTGGGACTTTCTTTAATTATAAACCCCAAAGAATCATCAACTTTCTAACATAGTTCAGGAGGCTAGTAAGGTCCCGCAAAGTCATTAACTTTTGTAAGCTATTCATAGTATCTTTAGTCAGAGAATTAGAGGCTGGATCCGAGGGGGTTTCATCAAATTTCTCAGTGAGCTTTCTCATTCTATCCTCATAATTTTCTATAGTCCGTTGACTTAAAGAGGTATTACCATCTTGGAAATCCTATCTCAATGTATTCAAAATCACAAAACAATACACTCACCCATAAGATGTTTATTTCCAGAATGCTCCATTCTCCAGATACTGCAGATATTGATTCCTCTAGTTGCTTACTGCTTGTTGCCAGGACAACCGACCACCTCTTCTAAGGAAAGAGATAGCAGAGGAATTCGGTGCTTGCATTTCTTTCATCTAAACTTGGTGGCCGCGATCTCAGGACCGCATGCGCACTACCTTTCGGTCTGGCCACCAGCTACCTTTATGCTCTGCCATTTCTTTTCTTAGAATAGGTGGTCTATTTCCATGGTAACGAGCAGTAAACAGCCAGAGGAATCAATATCTGCAGTATCTGGAGAACGGAGCATTTTGGAAATAAACATCCTATGGGTGAGTGCATTGTTTTGTGATTTTGAACATATTCAAGTAGGATTCCTGAGATGGAAATACTCCTTTAAGCAATCCCTTTCCAGCACAGATAGAAGTTAATAACTCCATGGTAAATGCATAGGAAAGTAGGCTCACCTGAATACCCTATTTTGGAATTCTGAGTTATTAGAGCAGGTTCTACATTTGGGACTGCCATCAATTATCGGTAGCAGACAGTCGCTGCAATGAGTGTCCCTCGATCTGGAGGACCTGCAAAGCTCTGAGATGACAAGGAAAAACTCAGAAGGTGCTGTGGTGCTCCCCGGCCTCTTCATTGTACCGTAGTGACGGTGTGTCTGTGTGTGATGGCATATATCCTTGTGACTTGAAGATCCCTGCCAAGTGTCCACTAACTTTAAGGGTGCCTTCACACTGGTCATGAAATCGCACAATTTCTTAGCGCTGTGAGGCTGTGAGAAATCGTGAAATTATGAAGCCAATAGCTTCCACTGGCCCCTTCACACGTGCAATGTTTTAACGCTTGCGACGCATGCATGTCTTATCTTTTTGCGATCTCGCCCTTTGTCTCCAATGTGCTGCTGCCGGACCCCTTGAAGACAATTGGAGATGATCACGATCCTCTGCCGCTGCTGTGGCAGGGGATTCCTTCATCCCCGCAGGGAGTCCCCTCATCACTGAACACTGTGACAGAACTCTCGCAGTGTTCATTGATGAGGGGACTCTCCGTGGTGAGAATATGCTGGGGAACTTGAAATATAAGCCCTACCCCCCAAAAAATCCCTAGTTGAAAAAAAAACATCACCTTAGAAGCGCTGTCTCCGGTGTGTCTTCTTGCAGGTTCCTGGCACTGTTCTTCAGCTTCTCTTCTGGTCGGCTGTGATAGCTGCAATGCCTTTAATGATCTTTCTTCTGCCACCGGCCTCATTGAACTCAATGGGAGAAGATCGATCACTATCTGCTGTCGTGGCTGTGACAGCTGTGGCAGGGGATTCTTTTAGCCCTGTGGGAACACCTCTCATCCAGGGCTTCAGAAGGATTGCGAGAGCGCTATTGGGGTGTCAAACACGTCCCGATATCGCTCTCGCCAGTGTACAGGACGCCTAAGGAATTTACAGTTAAGGCCGCCTGCAGACGGGCGGAAATCCCGCGGCGGTATTTCCCGCGGAATTTCTGCCACTGAAAGTCTGCATAGGAGTGCATTACAATACGCACTCCTATGCAGACGGCCGCAGTTTGGCCGCGCGAAATCTCGCGTGGCAAACAAACCGCGGCATGTCCTATTTTTGTGCGGGGCTCGCACTCACCCGGCCCCCCGGCTCCGGTCTGTGCATGCGAGAATTCTCGCTGCCGGATCCGACCCGCTCGTCTGCAGGCGGCCTAAGGCTGTTCTCACACTTGCGATAAAATCTGCGATGTGAGAGTGAAAACGCAGAATAATGAAACCAATGATTTTCAATGGTTTCATTCCCATTTGCAGTGTTATCACTCATGCGATGTGGAGTGAAAATAAAATCACAACATGTCCTACCTTTCAGCGTTTTGCTTTTCTTTTATCTTCCATGTCTACCTGTGGAGCCTCCTTTTTATTGCATTGCAACGCATGAACTTGCGATGTTCGTGTGATGCGTTTTTAACATTAGAAACTCCTATTGTCTGCCGCAAGAAAATTACAAGCAGCGGCGATGGTTTGAAAAAAACAAGCATCCCTGACGCTCAGACATCTCATCAGCTGAATTGCAATTTTGCAGCGATTTTCTCGTGGCAAACTCGCGATCGCCAGTGTGCAGGAGCCCTCATACAGCTACTATTGCACACAGTAAGTCCGGCTTCACACAGGCGTAAGCACATTTTCACACACATTTGCGCTGCGATGGGCAATGCATTTTTAAGCACACTTATGCATGTTTTACTGTATTGTTTGCTCTCCATGTCGTGTGTATTGGCACGCGCAAAAATATGCGGAATTAAATTAAATCAGTTTAATGTGTTTGTGCGCGATACGCATGAAAATAGAACATGCTGCGTATATCTTTGCGTGAATCAAATGCAAAATTGGCTCTCATGTGAATAAGCCCCTTAAAATCAAATGCGCTCGTGTGACTAAGCCCTACATGTATCTTTAGTAAACTCATAAGCTCCCTCTACCAGAAGCTGTGAGCTGTCAGATTCTATCACTGTGAGGGCTCATTCACACGACCGTATTTACGCTGGTATTTCGGCGCGTAAAAAACCGCACCTAAGAAACGACCATGTAAAGCATTTTCGGCCGATCATTTTCGACCATATTTTTTTACACCACGTGAAAAGATTAGTCTTGCCCTATCTTTCGACTGCTACGCAGCAAGCTCCCATAGACTTCTATGGCAGCTACAAAAAAGGGAGGGGGAGGTAGTTACCCTGCAGACAACGCCAGGAAAAGAAGACAGCTTGTCCTAAATTAGGCATTTTAATGCCATTTCGAGGATTTCTGGTGATCGTTGCCTACCATTGCTTCTGCGTATTCTTTAACATTCACCCAGCAGCGCCCGTTGGTAATGGCTTTAAAAACGCTAATTAAGATCGATCGTGTCAAAAAGGCATTCATGTGTATATATGCTGCGTACGGGCGAATATAAAAATGCATACAGTCGTGTGAAGGAGGCCTAAGGGCTTGTTCACGACCGTATTTGCGCATGTTTTTGCACAAATAAAATACACGTGCGCAAAACACAAAGAATAGAACCTCTAGATTTCAATGGGTTTGCTCTCAGGAGCGTGTACAACATTATTGAAATGTACACTGCACATTAATGACTGGCACACTGAGCATTCCAGTGAACAAAACTTCCTTGGACAGTATCACATTAATGCAATGCTGGCAGCGCCATGTGAATGAACGGCGCCATGTGAATGAACGGCGCCATGTGAATGAACTGTGCTTGCTCAAGATCAATAGGTGAACCAAGAACTCCAAAGTCCTCTAGTCAGTTGAGCTTCATGTGACCTAACTCTGTCTGGTAAAGGCGTAACTATCGTCTATTGCTTCACTTAGCTTGGGAGATGTTCTTTTAACCCTTTCACAATATTCATCTGATATATAGTAACTAGAATGGAAATTAAATGACACATTTAACCAATAAACATTACACTAACAGACCAGAGAATGAAGGGGTTAAATGTGATGTCAGGTGTCCATCCCCGATACCTGGGTACAGGTAGGTTCCCAACTGCTTTTTTTTTCATAGTGATCCACGTCCCCTCATAGGCAGTTAATGTTTCAAGGTGTGTTAAAAATAACAGGAAGTATGTGAAAAACTAAATATCTGTGTTTCTTGATTTGGGGGACTATTAAAAATTGCATTTGTCTACTTTTAGCGACTTTTAAATTTATTTTTTTCCGTTAGGTAATCTCGTTCAGCTGTATGACCTTACATTGTTGTTTGTCCATTTCTAGTGCACAGGCTGCCAGGCAGGTCTTAATGGGGTTGATACCATGGTAGCCCAAGTAGCCTTCACTGAGCCCCAGGCTGCCATTGCAATTATTAGACCCCCCTCCCCCATGATTGTGTCCTGGGAAGGACAATGGGGTGATGGAGGGTGGTATCCCCTCTGTCTACCAGCTTAGATGCTAAGGTCAGCGTTGATCAAAGTATCTAATGGATTAGGCAGCCACAGTCAGCACTAGCATCAATTGTGGCTGTTGCGAATGGGTGTTAGTGGTTTAACACAGCTGCCACCCACCTGATTTGGAGCAGGCTCAGCTCCCTGGCCTGCTCCATATATTCACTGGCGTCGGATGATGTACATGTACACTCTCTTGTGCAAAGGGGTTAGCTTGACCATAGATTGAACCAATATGCCAGGCCACCACTCCCACCAGTCATATGCTTGTTGTTTCATCTTGGAGGACTGTCCAAGTCCTGGATAGCCTAGTGGAGAGAGCTGCCAACTGGAACACAAGAGGTTCTGGGTTCGAGCCCTGACAATGCCTGTCTACAGCCCCCTGTAGGCCATTCTGTGTACTGCCCTTCTACACTAGGGAGTGAATCAGTAATAACTCACTGCTTTGCTGCTCTGAACATCTAGGCCAGCTACTGATGTGCAACATTAATTCATTTGGGTGGCTGCACTAGTACATCTGAACCACTGGTTCCTACAACATCTGGGGACAAGCAACAGCCATGGTCTGGAAGTCTTTTTTGTAGAAAAGCCAGTGCTGACTTTAAGAAGGTGTGGAAATGATCCTCTGCTGTGCCTGCTGCTCTTCAGAACTACAATGATCCTGATCCTGCCAGTTCCATCTATTGCTTGTGTCTTCTGTGATCCTGTAACATCCCTTATTGGCTTTATTCCTGACAATGTTCTGCAATCCTGGCTATTCTTGATCTCTCCACCTTCCTTGCCATCACCTGATATGCGAAGAGGAGTAGGCTTGCCTTCACCTCAAGTGCCTCAGACTAGCCCAGATCATCATAGTAAGAGAATAGGCTTCTTCTTCCATTACATATGTCAAGGGTCCCACTACTGGTAGTGGCTCTGTGCTGTTTTCCCCGTACTAGCTCTATCCTAGCTCTAAATATGCAACTCCACAACTAGGGCTTCCCTGATAGAAGGTATGCTAACATAATTGCAGATCCTTCATGGACTATGCCAAAGATCAGACATAGACCCTGGCACATTTCCAACTTTGTAAAGCTTAAAGTGCCTATTTGACCACCTCTCTTCCCCAATCCCAGGACCATTAATGAGCGCTCATTGTCTTGCCTGTTGTCACTGCAGCGGTCCGGTACCACCCTTGATGCTAGGGAAGATGGCAGGATAGAACACTTACTTTTGTCATGAGCGTCTCTATCACCTTCTCCTTTGAGACCCCAAAGTGTAGTTAAACCAGCCACTGACAGGTCCCATAGATAACACCTGCATAGGGAACCGCTCAATACCTGATTGTCTTTGTGATGTCAGTGCCCCTGTCTAATGTTGAGTATAAATAACAAGGTCCACAAACAAAGGAACAATTTCTCCAAAACAGGAGGCCCACAGTTTTTCTTTGTCTTAAGCAAAAGTATGCAAGCACTTGTTCTTAATGTCAGGACTCGGGGTCCTGGAAACAGGAAGTCCCTGAAAATACCCACAACCCCAGTCCCTACCTACTTACCCCCCTGGGCTAAGCCCCAGGGCGACAACTGGGCGACGGTCCTTACACTCACTAAGGAAGGGGAACACTGGGACTAACAAACAGACAGACACTGGAACAAACAACAGCAAGGAGAGTCAGCCAATCCGGGTCGGCAACGAGAGGGTACACGGTACAAGAGGGTCAGGCAAAGGCAACGTCAGGTCAAAAGCAGAGAGTCAATATCAGGAGTCAAAACACGAAGTATGCTGGTGTAGCAGGAAGACCAAAACTAACACTGGCACTGGTCTGCAGACACCAGCAGGTTTACATGCTGTCAGAGCCCCCGCCCCAGCAGCTGATTGGGGCGGGGAGCCTGACAGCAGCTGAGTGCACCCAGCAGCACTGGGGAACCCGCCCCCAGCCCTGCAGGAGGCAGGCAAGGAGACACATGTCTGGTTGCTATAATACTGAGGACATGACGCGGGGCAACACCCACCGCGTCCCTAGCAACCCGGCGGCGAGGAGAAGCTCGGCGGCCAGGGGAGGTGACGAGGACCGGGGCCCCCCTGCGCCACACAGAAGCCACACGTGTGACAGGACCAGCGGTGCGGGCACGACGGACCCGCGAACCGCCAGTCCTTACACTTAAATTCTTCCCGCACCAAGTTTATATCCAGAAGTCATTCTCTCTCTGCAGTCTAAGTTATCTAACGAACCCTTCTTGGAGTGCTCCCGTTGCAAAACTAGGCACACATGTCAATACAGTTCTTCTCTTAAATATCTCCATACTCCCCAACTCCAGTGACACAGTCTCTCTCACGTGCACTCCTTAGTGAAGCAGACTTATGGAGAAACCATGTGCATGCCACCGGTGACTCCAGGAAAACAGGATCTGCTCCCCGATCTCTCCCAAGGAAAAGCCTCCCATTGCTGCGGGAGGCTGCCTGAGACATGGCACGGGTAAGATCCAAGACTTCTGCCTCCTCCCACAGCTCTTTTTCCCCATTTCATCTGTACTCTCTAGCCCCCTCCTTTGATGTCTTTCTCCCAACTACTACTCCACAGACTAAAGGCTCATTTACATGGAGCGATCCTTGCTCAAAGATCGCTCAAATGACAATTTGAGGGGCAGCTTTGAGCGATCATTTTGCATAAACTATTAGGTAGCTACTCAGCTACTTAATAGCAATTAAGTGTGCAAATGAAGCCTTAGCTGAAAGCAGCTAATAGCCCAAGGGATCTTATCTGCTTTCAGTTCTTTTGTTCTCCAGTGGGAAACAATGCTATCAGCACTACCCATGGAGAACTGCTGATAAGGCTGCACAATGACCTGACTCACTCCACATCACCTGCACACACAGAAGGTTAGGAGGGACAATACACATAACTAGACTAGACTAATACATCATCAGACATTAACCATTTCCTGACCTGTCTGAGTCAATACACATCACACTACACAATCCAGCACTGTGAACAGTGACGCCATCATCTCTATGTACACCCCTGAATATAATGCTTCAGTTTTCTTTTGTATCGAAAGGAAAAAAGAAAAATGATCCAAGCGCTTCCCGGGATAAAAGGTGCATCCACTCGATGGATGTTCAGTTATAAAATTTATTGCAACGCGTTTCAGCCCTTAGAGGGCATTTATCAAGCATACAACATATTACAATTTATGGTTTATATAAAGAAAGTGAAATTGTAACTTACAATTGGTGTGTCAGATTACTTTCCCATGGCGGACGCCATCTTGGGGTGGAGTTTCAGATGGGGAGGAGTTGGTACGTAGTGACGTCAATACATCCTCTGATGACCGATAATAAGATAATAAGAAAGATGCCGTCACACAGTAGAAAATAGCGAAAAATATTATACCCGATCGTGGACATGATATGTCTGTGTTTTACTACTGCAATAGTGCATTATTTGTATGTATAAAGGCGTCATGATGTATGCCGTAGTACATGTCACGGCATTCTCAAGAAAATGAAAGAAGCGTGGTGACGCATACCGTAGTGTGCATCACGACGTTCTCAAGGTCCTGTAAGGGGCGTCATGACGCATGACGTTGTAAACGTCACAACGCTATCAGGGTCTAGTAAGAATGTGAAGCGACGTTCTCGAGGTCCTGTAGGAGGCGTCATGACGCATAACGTTGTAAATGTCACAACGCTATCGGGGTCTAGTAAGAATGTGAAGCGACGTCCCTACGCCACATAGCCAAATAGCCTAATGTGGAGATGGAATAGAGGTAGGACGTTTGATAGCGTCCTCCTACAAATTGGCCCAGCATTAATCATATGTAATGTCACTCCCAATATCCTCGGGATTACCATAGGTGAAATCACCGTACTTATTGTATATTATCTGGACCGACGACCGCAATTACATTATTTTCATTATTTACAATGAATGTGTTATATAGATGCAAAGTGGCCTATAATCACCTTCATAAATAAAAATTATAAGTAAAAACCAATGTCTTATTGTACTGTGTATAACATAATGGACAACACCAATATCAACATTTAAAAGAGTACATACAATATAGTTATGTATACACATGGCTAAAATATGCGTATTTATGTATAATCTCAGAAGAGATGACCTTAGATAAAAAGAAGCTTTATGATCAGATGGAACAGTAGTATAATATAATATAGACTCTATTCCTTTAATGTTTAAAAATTTTTCCAGGGTCTCATTTAATCCAAATGGGATCAATGTATTTAGCTTGAAGATTAGAGATGAGCGAGCATACTCGTCCGAGCTTGATGCTCGTTCGAGTATTAGGGTGCTCGAGATGCTCGTTAGTTGAGACGAGCACCATGCGGTACTCGTCTCAATTAAACGAGCACTGACTATTGAATTAAATGGAGCCGGCAATACAGCCGGCTCCATTGAAAGCAATGGGCTGCCGGCGAGCGCGGGATGAATTTTCGGGAAGGGCTTAAAAATATAAGCCCTTCCCTGAAATTCATCCAGAAATGTGTAAAAAGTAAAAAAAAAAAATACTCACCTTGTTCCGGCAGACGGAGTCCAGCCGCGGCCGGCCGGCAGTTGTCCTGAGCTGCTGTGAGTAGTATTCAGCAGCCGGGGATTTAAAATCCCCGCCTGCTGAATGAGCTGCCTCTGATTGGTCACAGCCTCACCAATCAGAGGCAGCTCTCACTCACCCATTCATGAATTCATGTGAGTGAGTGCTGCCTCTGATTGGCTCAGCGCAGGGACCAATCAGGGGCAGCTCTCAGCTGTCATTCAGAGGCAGCACTCACTCACCCATTCATGAATTCATGAATAGGTGAGTGAGAGCTGCCTCTGATTGGTGAGGCTGTGACCAATCAGAGGCAGCTCATTCAGCAGGCGGGGATTTTAAATCCCCACCTGCTGAATACTACAGAAAGCAGTTCAGGAGAACTGCCGGCCAGACGCGGCTGAACTCCGGCTGCAGCGGAAAGGTGAGCATACTTTTTTTTTTACACATTTTAGGATGATTTTCAGGTAAGGGCTTATATTTTTAAGCCCTTCCCGAAAATTCATCCTGCGCTCGCCGGCAGCCCATTGCTTTCAATGGAGCCGGCTTTATTGCCGGCTCCATTGAAATCAATGGGCTAACATCGTTCTTCTCTGCCACAGCTGTTACAGCTGTGGCAGAAAAGAACGATCTTTATGCTGACAGTGCGGGGGGGAAGGGGGGTGTTTCTTTCACTCTTGCCACTATTGTGGCTTAATAGTGAGACCTCTGAGCCCGAAATGCAGCCCTGCATGTTGCTCCTCGCCTGCCCTATCCATTTCTGTGTTTTTTACATGACTTTGGTGATTTGCTAAGATTTTCACAAATGAAAACCTTAGCGGAGCACCAGTCATATACAAAAATGCTCGAGTCGCCCATTGACTTCAATGGTGTTCGTTACTCGAAACGAACTCTCGAGCATCACTGAAAGTTCGACTCGAGTAACGAGCACTCGAGCATTTTGGTGCTCGCTCATCTCTATTGAAGATCCAGAACATCTCTTTCTTCTTTAGTTCTGGGATGGATCTGTTAAAAATGCATCCAAGAGGAATAACTTTCAAGCCTGAGGGGTCACAATTTTATAAAATATTAAAATGTCGGGAGACACTATGTTTAGAGTACCCCTTCTTAATGTTACATTTATGTTGGGATACTTGTGTCCTCAATGCGTTACTGGTACGTCCGACATAACGTTTATTGCATGGGCATTGTAGCAAATATATAACATACGAAGAACCACATGTAAGTCTCAGTTTGATTTTAACATATTCTCCCTTGCTGATTTCAATTTCCTTGGTGTCGTGTAATATATTTAGACAGCATTTACACTTTTTAATGCCACATCTGAAAATCCCATTCTTGTGTCCTGAGATTTTTTCATTACATTTTTTCTTTTCTTTATTGGGGTGTGAGGGGGCTACCAAATTTTTTAACGTTTTATTCTTCCGAAAGATACACATTGGATTTTTAGGTAAATTTGTTTTTAGAAAAGGGTCCTCCCTCAAGATAGACCAATTTTTTGGGAGAATATTTTTAATGGAACCATGATGAAAACTGTACTTCGTAATAAAAGCAGTTTTATGCTCCATATTGGATGATTGTTTTACTCCAGATGTTTTATATTTACCAATCTTATTACTTTCTGTGTTATTTTTAATTTTTTCATAAGCTGAACAAATAATGGGTTTGGGATATCCTGTTTCGTGGAATCTTGTTGTAATGGTTTTAGCGTGTTCCACGAAATCGATATCTTTGGTGCAGTTTCTTCTTACTCTTTTGTATTGACCATATGGAACATTAATTTTCCATTTCTTGTAGTGGCAGCTATAAAAGTTCAGATAGCTATTGGTGTCTACATGTTTGAAATGTGTCTTAGTAATTATATGTTTATTATTTTCAATGGATAATTCTAGGTCTAGAAAGACAACACTTTTATCACTGATATGGTCAGTGAACTTGAAATGAAACTCGTTCTCATTCAATTGGTTGATGTAATTAGACAGATCTTCTTTGCTGTCTCTCCAAATAATGAGGATATCATCAATATATCTTTTAAACAATTTTATGCATGGATCATCGAATCTTGTCCTCTCAAAGACCCCCATAACTAGATTTGCAAATGAAGGGGCACATTTCGTGCCCATGGCGGTCCCTAGAATCTGTAAATAGTATGTAGAATTATATGAAAAATAATTATTACGTAGTATAAATAAAATAGCTTTAGTGAGAAACTCTTTTTGCTGAGTAGGCATTAATGGGTCTTCTTTAAGGATAGTTTGCACAGCTTCAGTTCCAAATCTAGTTATGGGGGTCTTTGAGAGGACGAGATTCGAAGATCCACGCATAATATTGTTTAAAAGATATATTTTGGCTATGCACTTAACATAGTGACGTGTGGGTATCGGCACATGTGGCGTAGTGACGTCGCTTCATATTCTTACTAGACCCTGATAGCGTTGTGACGTTTACAACGTTATGCGTCATGACGCCCCTTACAGGACCTTGAGAACGTCGTGATGCACACTACGGTATGCGTCACCACGCTTCTTTCATTTTCTTGAGAATGCCGTGACATGTACTACGGCATACATCATGACGCCTTTATACATACAAATAATGCACTATTGCAGTAGTAAAACACAGACATATCATGCCCACGATCGGGTATAATCTTTTTCGCTATTTTCTACTGTGTGCCGGCACCTTTCTTATTATCTTATTATCGGTCATCAGAGGACATATTGATGTCACTACGTACCAACTCCTCCCCATCTGAAACTCCACCCCAAGATGGCGTCCGCCATGGGAAAGTAATCTGACACACCAATTGTAAGTTACAATTTCACTTTCTTTATATAAACCATAAATTGTAATATGTTGCATGCTTGATAAAGGCCCTCTAAGGGCTGAAACGCGTTGCAATAAATTTTATAACTGAACATCCATCGAGTGGATCCACCTTTTATCCCGGGAAGCGCTTGGAACATTTTTCTTTTTTCCTTTGGATACAAAAGAAAACTGAAGCATTATATTCAGGGGTGTACATAGAGATGATGGCGTCACTGTTCACAGTGGTGGTTTGTGTAGTGTGATGTGTATTGACTCAGACAGGTTAGGAAATGGTTAATGTCTGATGATGTATTAGTCTAGTCTAGTTATGTGTATTGTCCCTCCTAACCTTCTGTGTGTGCAGGTGATGTGGAGTGAGTCAGGTCATTGTGCAGCCTTATCAGCAGTTCTCCATGGGTAGTGCTGATAGCATTGTTTCCCACTGGAGAACAAAAGAACTGAAAGCAGATAAGATCCCTTGGGCTATTAGCTGCTTTCAGCTAAGGCTTCATTTGCACACTTAATTGCTATTAAGTAGCTGAGTAGCTACCTAATAGTTTATGCAAAATGATCGCTCAAAGCCGTCACTCAAATTGTCGTTTGAGCGATCTTTGAGCAAGGATCGCTCCATGTAAATGGGCCTTTAGTCTGTGGAGTAGTAGTTGGGAGAAAGACGTCAAAGGAGGTGGCTAGAGCGTACAGATGAAATGGGGAAAAAGAGCTGTGGGAGGAGGCAGAAGTCTTGGATCTTACCCGTGCCATGTCTCAGGCAGCCTCCCGCAGCAATGGAAGGCTTTTCCTTGGGAGAGATCGGGGAGCAGATCCTGTTTTCCTGGAGTCACCGGTGGCATGCACATGGTTTCTCCATATGTCTGCTTCACTAAGGAGTGCACGTGAGAGAGACTGTGTCACTGGAGTTGGGGAGTATGGAGATATTTAAGAGAAGAACTGTATTGACATGTGTGCCTAGTTTTGCAACGGGAGCACTCCAAGAAGGGTTCGTTAGATAACTCAGACTGCAGAGAGAGAATGACTTCTGGATATAAACTTGGTGAGGGAAGAATTTAAGAACAAGTGTTTGCATACTTTTGCTTAAGACTGTTGAAACCGTGTAATAGAACCACACTGTTTGAATTAAAAGTAAAGAGAAAAACTGTGGGCCTCCTGTTTTGGAGAAATTGTTCCTTTGTTTGTGGACCTTGTTATTTATACTCAGCATTAGACAGGGGCACTGACATCACGAAGACAATCAGGTATTGAGCGGTTCCCTATGCAGGTGTTATCTATGGGACCTGTCAGTGGCTGGTTTAACTACACTTTGGGGTCTCAAAGGAGAAGGTAATAGAGCCGCTCATGACAAAAGTAAGTGTTCTATCCTGCCATCTTCCCTAGCATCAAGAGTGGTACCGGACCACTGCAGTGACAACAGGCAAGACAACAAGCGCTCATTAATGGTCCTGGGATTGGGGAAGAGAGGTGGTCAGATAGGCACTTTAAGCTTTATAAAGCTGGAAATGTGCCAGGGTCTATGTCTGATCTTTGGCATAGTCCATGAAGGATCTGCAATTATGTTAGCATACCTTCTATCAGGGAAGCCCTAGTTGTGATGTTGCATATTTAGAGCTAGGATAGAGCCAGTACGGGGAAAACAGCACAGAACCACTATCAGCAGTGGGACCCTTGATATATGTAATGGAAGAAGAAGCTTACTCTCTTATTATGATGATCTGGACTAGTCTGAGGCACTTGAGGTGAAGGCAAGCCTACTCCCCTTCGCATATCAGGTAATGGCAAAGAAGGTGGAGAGATCAAGAATAGCCAGGATTGCAGAACATTGTCAGGAATAAGGCCAATAAGGGATGTTACAGGATCACAGAAGACACAAGCAATAGATGGAACTGGCAGGATCAGGATCATTGTAGTTCTGAGGAGCAGCAGGCACAGCAGAGGATCATTTCCACACCTTCTTAAAGTCAGCACTGGCTTTTCTATAAAAAAAAGACTTCCAGACCATGGCTGTTGCTTGTTACCAGATATTGTAGGAACCAGTGGTCCAGATGTACCAGTGCTACCCATACAAAATGAATTAATGTGGCACATCAGCAGCTGACCTAGATGTTCAGAGCAGCAAAGCGGTGAGTTATTACTGATAGAGCAATTCACTCCCTAGTGTAGAAGGGCAGTACACAGAATGGCCTGCAAGGGGCTGTAGACAGGCATTGTCAGGGCTCCAACCCAGAACCTCTTGCGTTCCAGTTGGCAGCTCTCTCCACTAGGCTATCTAGGACTTGGACAGTTCTCTTGCTGAAACCTAGCCTTGTTCTATATTTCTCAGGTACCTAGGTCCTTCCTCCTGGTTCTGCCCCTGCCCCCATTCCTGATTGCACTTCCTATATAAGCCTAGCTCTGCCACTCCTTTAGTGCGTGATTATTGTGTTCCACCACCTTGATCAAGTTCTGCTTCCTCTGGCTCCTCCATAAGCATACCGATACCTCCTGCTGCTGACCTTGGCTTACATTGACTACGCTTCCGTCTCATCCCATTTGTACTACATATCGATAGCTCCTGCTGCTGACGTTTAGCTTCCGTTGACTACACTTCCGTCTCATCCATTTGTACTGCATACAGTGACTTCCTGATAACGACTCCCGGCTATTCTGACTATTCTCTAGTGACCGGCTTGGCTACTACACCTGTGGCTCCAATCCAGTATTGGTAGGATGTGACAGGCATTTAGGTACTAGAAAGAGAACACCTGTGGGTGTGGCAGGAAGTAAGATAAAAGTATCAATTCCTGCCATCCTGAAAGGGGAGTTGGCTGAAAGCCAGAATGTGAGAGAGGCTGTGGTAACAGCATCAGGAACTGGGAGCCTGAGGTCCAGCACAGATCAAACTAGGGCCCGTTGTGTGTGACAGAGGAGGACACCCTCTAGACACCCTAGCTGTGGGATAGTGATGGGGACACTGCAGGTTGGAAATCCTGAAAACGTATTATGTTCCAGTATGTGTTTGCTGTGTGTGATATAAAACTGGTGGAAGCCAGAATTTTCAGTATTCCCCAATCTACACAGGAGAAGGCACAGTCTTGACAGGCTATTACAGGGAGTTAAGACACCGCCCATGTGGGAGTCAGCTCAAATGTGCCTCTAGTGGTAAAGAGGAGAAATAAGGGAAAGACTGCATGTAGTACTAAAACTGAAGGCAAACTAGAGAGGGGTGTTGCCAGTGTAGTTTCCTGTGAAACTGAAGTAGTTGCTAGTAGCAACCAAACGTCCTTTGGGACTACAGATAGATAAAGAACAAAGAAAAAGAAGACTCCTTCTAGTTAAACTGAAGATGCAGTCAGTGCAGACCCTAAGGTCCACAGTGAGAAAGAAAGTGAACACTTGCTCAGAGTTCAGGAGGAACTTGTCACAATGTATGCTGTCATGGATGCTCTTGTGAGGCAAGAGTTACTTATAGAATTCAATGAATGGCCAGGTGCTGCCTGTGATTGGCTTAGTGCGGTGACCAATCACAGGCAGCACTCAGCTGTCATTCAAGGAACGGCTGAGCGCTGGCTGTGATTGGCTGAGCGCCTAGCCAATCAGACACAGCGCTTTCAACTAGTGGGGATTTTTAAATCCCCGCCGACTGAAAGATCTCCAGTACAGAGCCGGGATACCCCGTGGCAAGACCCGCTGGACCCAGACAGCGGCGGAGAGGTGAGTATATATTTTTTTTTTACACACATTTGGGATGATTTGTGGGGAAGGGCTTATATTTCAAGCCACGTACCCCCACAACCCTTATGAAAATCATTGCCGCATGGAGTCACCTCATCGCTGAATACTGTGACAGCGCTGTCACAATGTTCAGCGATGAGAGGATTGCCCGCAGGGGTGAAGAAATCCTCTGCCACTGCTGTTCCAGCACCTGATAGCATCTTGTGTGCATGCGCACCAGACATAAACGTCGGGCGCGTGCGCAGAAGGCCAGGACCCTAGGAGATTTAAAATCTCCCTAATGCTAGCTAGAGAGCCGGGAGAGCAGGGAGATATCACTGGGAATCCATTCACAGACAACATAATGCAGCATGTTCTATTTTACCACGGATATCCACAGCATAGAGGCCATTGTGCTCTATGGTGGCAGATATACCCGCAGCTAATACACATATACATTGTGTACGGACTGCTGCTACCTGTGTCATCACTAAGTGACGGAACTGGAAATATAAACAAAAAATGGTGAACTGCGCATGACCGCCTGTGTAAGTACGTAGTTATATGCGGTACATTATGGGGCTCACAGCTGGGATCCACTGCGGGCCTCCACAAGCTGATTCCACATGCGGCCGTGTGAGCCCCGCGTTATTCAAATCACTACCTGTTATATATAATTTACAAGAAGCCCCTGTGAATGCTCGCCTTCCTGCAGTTCCAGGAGCAGCTTGTTGAGCGCCCTCTGTGTGAGACCGCCGCACCTCAGCGAGCTTACGAAGACTCACAGAGCGCCACTTTTTACACCCCATCCCCGCCGCTGAGGTCAAGAAATACACCCCAAAAAAGTGTCGGGTTGGCAGCAAGCATGGAAGGAGGAGGGATACCCAGTTTTATTGCCCCATGTGCCCATCCCAAGTAGCCTCCATAATTACCCCTGTTTTCAGACATATCACAAAGTTTACATTATTACTTTTATCTAAGATTTAGGGAATGCATAAAGGGCAGAGGGGAGGGGATTATTTTTAGGGAGTCAATTTTTTTTCTGCACAAGTGAGCAATGGGGCCGGTAATTTATTTAGTTGTGCCCTGAAATCCAACGGGTGTTCCTTTCATTATTGGCCTAGCCATGTGTCCAGTAAGCAAATTGGGGTTACAATGGGTATTTTTCTGAACACGGGACAAACGGGGGGATCCATTTTGGGGTGCAAGTCTTCATTCATGTGTGTGCTGGTCATTTGTGAGGGTTCTTCATCATTTTGCCTGCTCAAGGGGTCTACAAGTGTGCTATGGGGCCTGAAACGCCTGATCTGAAAGCCACTGGCTGCTCCTTTTGGTTTGGGACCCATTGTGCCTAAGGACATAATATTATGGCCACAATGGGTATGTTTGTGAACACAGGACAAACAGGGGGATCCATTTTGGAGTGTAAATCCTCATTCTCATGTACACTATAGAAAAAAAATAAGTCTTTAAAATGACAGATTTGCAAAAATATGAAAGTTTATTTTTTTCTCCTCTAAATTGCATTAACTCCTAAAAAAGAAACTCTGGGGTCAAAATACACAGTCATGCCTATCACGGTTATAATGAAGTAGATGTTAGGTTAACCTCCTAACTTTATACTAAGGGTTTGTAGCTTATTTAGAAAAATATAGAATGTAATGAAAATTAAACTGTCTTCCCCGCAGAGCAGAGATGGTGCAGCCTCTAGCTGATTATGTAATCGTGTGCTGATGCACCATGTGATTGATAGCACAGAATAGTGAAAGTGAAAGCATCATCAAGATAGTACATGATAAGTATCAGAGAGGAGGCTGCACTCCATGTAAGTGACTACAAGATGAAACAACAAGCATATGACTGGTGGGGGTGGTGGCCTGGTTCAATCTATGGTCAAGCTAACCCCTTTGCACAAGAGGGTGTACATACATGTACATCCTCCGAAGCCAGTGAGTTTATGGAGCAGGCCAGGGAGCTGAGTCTGCTCTAAATCAGGTGGGTGGCAGCTGTGTTAAACCACTAACACCCATTGACAACAGCCACAATTGATGCTAGTGCTGACTGTGGCTGCCTAATCCATTAGATACTTTGATCAACGCTGACCTTAGCATCTAAGCTGGTAGACAGAGGGGATACCACCCTCCGTCACCCCATTGTCCTTCCCAGGACACGATCATGGGGGAGGGAGGGCTGATAATTGCAATGGCAGCCTGGGGCTCAGGGAAGGCTACTTGGGCTACCATGGGATCAAACCCATTAAGACCTGCCTGGCAGTCTGTGCACTAGAAATGGACAAACAACAATGTAAGGTCATACAGCTGAACGAGATTACCTAACGGAAAAAAATAAATGTAAAAGTCGCTAAAGTAGACAAATGCAATTTTTAATAGTCCCCCAAATTAAGAAACACAGATATTTAGTTTTTCACATACTTCCTGTTATTTTTAACACACCTTAAAAACATTATTTGTCTATGAGGGGACGTGGAGAACTATGGAAAAAAAAGCAGTTGGGAACCTACCTGTACCCAGGTATCGGGGATGGACACCTGACATCACATTTAACCCCTTCATTCTCTGGTCTGTTAGTGTAATGTTTATTGGTTAAATGTGTCATTAATTTCCACCTCATTTACTATATATCAGATGAATATTGTGAAAGGGTTAAAAGACCATTTCCCAAGCTAAGTGAAGCAATAGAAGATAGTTACGCCTTTACCAGACAGAGCTCAGGTCACATGAGGCTCAACTGACTAGAGGACTTTGGGCGTTTTGGTTCACCTATTGATCTTGAGCAAGCACAGTTCATTCACATGGCGCCGTTCTTTCATATGGCGCCGTTCATTCATATGTCAGCGTTGCATTAATGTGATACTGTCCAAGGACGTTTTGCTCATGCGAATGCTCAGTGTGCCAGTCATTAATGTGCAGTGTGCATTTCAATGATGTTGCACAATGCCTAATTTAGGACAAGCTGTCTTCTTTTCCCGGCGTTGTCCGCAGGGTAACTACCTCCCCCTCCCTTTTTCCCAGCTGCCATAGAAGTCTATGGGAGCTTGCTGCTTATCACGTCGAAAGATAGGGCAAGACCTATCTTTTCACGCGGCGTCCAAGAAATATGGTCGAAAATGATCGGCCGAAAATGCTTTACATGGTCGTTTCTTAGGTGCACTTTTTTTTACACGACGAAATACCAGCGTAAATACGGTCGTGTGAATGAGCCCTCACAGTGATAGAATCTGGCAGCTCACAGCTTCTGGTAGAGGGAGCTTATGAGTTTACTAAAGATACATGTAGGGCTTAGTCACACGAGCGCATTTGATTTCAAGGGGCTTATTCACATGAGCCAATTTTGCATTTCATTCACGCAAAGATATACGCAGCATGTTCTATTTTCATGCGTATCGCGCACAAACACATTAAACTAATTTCATTTAATTCTGCATATTTTTTGCGCGTGCCAATACACACGACATAGAGAGCAAACAATACAGTAAAACATGCATAAGTGTGCTTAAAATGCATTGCCCATCGCAGCGCAAATGTGTGTGAAAATGTGCTTACGCCTGTGTGAAGCCGGACTTAGTGTGTGCAATAGTAGCTGTATGAGGGCTCCTGCACACTGGCGATCGCGAGTTTGCTGCGAGAAAATCGCTGCAAAATTGCAGTTCAGCTGATGAGATGTCTGAGCGTCAGGGATGCTTGTTTTTTGCCAACCATCGCTGCCGCTTGTAATTTTCTTGATTCAGACAATAGGAGTTTCCAATGTTAAAAACGCATCACACGAAGATCGCAAGTTCGTGCATCATGATGCGATAAAAAGGAGGCTCCACAGGTAAACATGAGAGATTTTTAAAAAAGCAAAACACAGAAAGGTAGGACATGTTGTGATTTTATTTTCACTCTACATCGCGAATGGGAATGAAACCATTTAAAATCAGTGGGAAAAAAAATTATATACTCACCTCTCCGCCACTCAGGTGCATCCTCCGGCTGGCTCCCTGGCACTGCTGTGAAGCTCTTTAAAAATCCCCGCCTCCTGAAAGGGCTGTGCTGATTGGCTTAGCACTCAGCCAATCACAGGCAGCACAAAGCCTTTTATCAATGTTCATCAAACCCTATGTTTTCAATGGGGCTAGCACTGCTGCCACTGGCCCCATTAAAAACACTGAGCGATATCGCAATTTTTTTCTGGGCGCTGTGAGGCAGCAGTGAAAAAACACAAATTACTATAAAACCATTGAAATAATTGGTTTCATAATCATTGCTCTTGCATCGCAGGAAAAAATATTGCTAGTGGGTAGGCACCCTTAGTTGTGTATTCCTTGGGCCTCTTGCACACTGGTGAGAGCGATATCGGGCCGTGTTTGACGCCCCCCCCCTCCCCCCCTGATATCTCTCTAGCAATACTACTTCGGCCCTGGATATGAGGCCTTTCCGCAGGGAAACCACCTCCCATCCCAGTAGGGCTGAAGGAATATCCTGCTGTGGCTGTCCCAGTGATGAGGAGACTCCCTGCGGGAATGAAGGAATCCTCTGCCACAGCTGTTACAGCCGCGGCAGGAGATAGTAATCTTCTCCCATTGATTTCAAAGGGGCCGGCGGTAGCAGCCCCAACCCCGTTGAAATCAATAGGAGAAGATCACTGAAGGAATCCCCTGCTGCAGCTGTCACAGCCCACCAGAAGAGAAGCTGAAGAAGAGTTCCGGGGACCTGCAAGAAGACGCGCCAGAGACAGCGCTTCTAAGGTGATGTATTTTTTTTTCTGCAACTAGGGATTATTTTTGGGGTAGGGCTTATATTTCAAGTTCCCCTGAAAATTCTTGCCACGGAGAGTCCCCTCATCAATGAATACTGCGACAGTTCTGTCAGTGTTCAGTGATGAGGGGACTCTGCGGGGATGAAGGAATCCCCTGCCACAGCTGTCACAGCAGCGGCAGAGGATCGTGATCATCTCCCATTGTCTTCAAGGGGGCCGGCAGCAGCACATTGGAGACAAAGGGCGAGATCGCAAAAAGATAAGACATGCTGCAATTTTGTTTTCATGCTGCATCGCAAGCGTTTAAACATTGCACATGGGAAGGGGCCATTGGAAGCTATTGGCTTCATAATTTTGCGATTTCTCACAGCCTCACAGCTCTAAGAAATTGTGCGATTTCATGACCAGTGTGAAGGCACCCTTAAAGTTAGTGGACACTTGGCAGGGATCTTCCAGTCAGGTTTGTCACAAGGATATATGGCATCACACACAGACACACCGTCACTACAATGACGAGGCCGGAGAGCATCACAGCACCTTCTCAGTTTTTCCTTGTCATCTCAGGCCTTTGCAAGTTCTCCAGAGCGAGGGACACTCATTGCAGCGACTGTCTGCTACCGATAATTGATGGCAGTCCCAAATGTAGAACCTGCTCTAATAACTCAGAATTCCAAAATAGGGTATTCAGGTGAGCCTACTTTCCTATGCATTTACCATGGAGTTATTAACTTCCATCTGTGCTGGAAAGGGATTGCTTAAAGGAGTATTTCCATCTCAGGAATCCTACTTGAATATGTTCAAAATCGCAAAACAATGCACTCACCCATAGGATGTTTATTTCCAAAATGCTCCGTTCTCCAGATACTGCAGATATTGATTCCTCTGGTTGTTTACTGCTCGTTACCATGGAAATAGACCACCTATTCTAAGAAAAGAAATGGCAGAGCATAAAGGTAGCTGGTGGCCAGACCGAAAGCTAGTGTGCATGCGGTCCTGAGATCGCGGCCATCAGGTTTAGATGAAAGAAATGCAAGCACCGAATTCCTCTGCTATCTCTTTCCTTAGAAGAGGTGGTCGGTTTTCCTGGCAACAAGCAGTAAGCAACCAGAGGAATCAATATCTGCAGTATCTGGAGAATGGAGCATTCTGGAAAGAAACATCTCATGGGTGAGTGCATTGTTTTGTGATTTTGAACACATTGAAATAGGATTTCCAAGATGGTAATACCTCTTTAAGTCAACGGACTATAGAAAATTATGAGGATAGAATGAGAAAGCTCACTGAGAATATGGATGAAACCCCCTCGGATCCAGCCTCTAATTCTCTGACTTAAGATACCATGAATAGCTTACAAAAGCTAGTGATTAAAGAAACAAAACTTTGCGGAGCCTTACTAGCCTAATGAACTATGTTGGAAAGTTGATGATTCTTTGGGGTTTACAATTAAAGAAAGTCCCAGCTCTAAACTACTGAGAAGAATTTGCATGTGGCTGGCACAATGTGTTAACTAAATGTGCAATTGAACTAATGTGTTTAGCGTCCTGCAGCGTCGGGGTATGTATTAAGAGAGATTGCGCAGCTATCTCTCCTCATACAGCACGGGCGCGTGCTGTTTATTACAGCTGACACCTGGCGGCAACAGCTCCAATCAGCTGTGCAGCCGATCGGGGCTGTTAACCCTTTAAATGAGATCACAGCGGGTGTCATGGCAGCCGGGGGCCTTCTGAAAGACCCCAGGGCTGTCTTCACAGTATGCCTATCAAGCCGTTCCCATGGGGTGGTGTAGTAGCCCAGTGCATCATCCTGGTCCCCTCCATAAATGTCATACATGTTTGTCCTATGTTGATGCACTGTGTAAAACCTGTCTTGTTATTTTCACTATGTGTCTTGCACAGCTGCAGCGCTAGAAGGGTTAAGTGTTTAATAAAATCCAAAGCCTGCATGTAAATGTATTAAATCTGTCATGTGGTATGAGAGAAGGTATAAACGTGAGTGCTTGAGAGCTGGAAAAGGTCTTCCATCTTGTCTGCAACCTGAGTTCCACCTAATACAGAGCCACATGGAGGCACCTTCAGCCTTCTTGTAGTGAAGATGGAAGAGGAGGAGAGATTTCCCGTGCTGTTTGTGTTCTGGATGTGACTGGAGTGAGCCCCCAAATGTGAGAGAGCATTTGTAAGCAACGACTTCTTCTCAAGGCCAGTGCAGAGGTACTATCTCATTGTCTAAGTTTCCTATGCGGCCGTCCAGAGCCAGGATCACCGCGTAGAGGTGCACCCTTTAATTCTTACACCCACGCGTCTTAAAGTCAGGGTGGAGGTACTGCAAGAAAATAGTCTTTGCTTACACATGTGTGTCTTTGAGTCTATGAGAACCGTATGGAGGTACTCCGTTGTGAAGTCATTTGCCTGCACTGTAAAGTCTTTAAAGGGGTTGTCTCGCGAAAGCAAGTGGGGTTAAGCACTTCTGTATGGCCATATTAATGCACTTTGTAATATACATCGTGCATTAAATATGAGCCATACAGAAGTTATTCACTTACCTGCTCCGTTGCTGGCGTCCCCGTTGCCATGGCTCTGTCTAACTTCGGTGTCTTCTTGCTTTTTTAGACGCGCTTGCGCAGATCTATCTTCTCCATTCGGCTCGTCTCGGCATCACCGGCATTTTGGCTCCGCCCCCTTGTACGCGTCATCGCGAAGCTCCGCCCCCGTCACATGTGCCGATTCCAGCCTCTGATTGGCTGGAATCGGCACATGTGACGGGGGCGAAGCTTCGGGGGCGAATATTACAAAGTGCATTAATATGGCCATACAGAAGTGCTTAACCCCACTTGCTTTCGCGAGACAACCCCTTTAACTGAACTGCCTTGTATAATCTGTTCAAGTTCTTCAAGTAAAGTTTATTGTCGGGCTCTAACCATTCCTAGGGACCCGTAGTACTAAGAACTGTCCGTTGCTGCATTTATTCTTTGCCAAAGGTCATCCGGTGTGTAAAGGAATGATGGCGTCACCCGTGACAACTACAACCCCTGTTATCCTATGTGTTGGGCATCTCCCTATCCTAGGGGTGTCCTGTGGCCTTCAGTGATACTCTGGCCTTGGCTGCATGTATCCTTCAGGGAAAGGATTCTGGTAAGTGCCACCATGACAAGCCAACACTGTACCCTCCCAGCTCCCCAAGTATGCCAGGTGTCCAGGGTCTCCCTATGGGACTCTCCAGTGGCTTGACAGAGTGCCTGCCCAATCGCAGTATGATATAATGCTATGACATTACATCATACTGTAGGAGTGACCAAAGGATCACATGTTGTGGTCCCCTGTGGGGACTAATAACGTAAAAATAAAATCAATAAATATTAACTAATAATTAAAGAAAATTACTAAAATTAAAAAAAGCCCTTTTGCATTATTTACAATAAAAGAATGTAAATAATAAAACAAAAATACATATTTGGTATCGCTGCTTCCGTAAAAGTCTGATCTATCAAAATAATGCGTTATTTACCCGGCATGGTAAATGTCATCCGAAAAAAAATAAAGAATGCCAGAAATGCACTTTTTTGGTCACTCTGTCACCAAGAAAAAATGCAACAAAAAGTCAAAAGATCAAAGATCAATAAACAGGTCAAAGAACAAAAAGTCGTATGTATTTCAAAATAGTACCAACACAAACTACAGGAAATCCTACACAAAATGAGCCCTCGTACAGCTATGTCGATGGAAGTATTACAAAATTACTGTGCGCAGAAGATGGCGGCAGAAAATAATTTAAAGAAATTAAATATCTTTGAAAAGAAATCTAAGTAGTAGAGAAAAAAAAACTATATAAGTTTGGTATCGTAGTAATCATACTGACCCATAGACTAAAGTTAACAGGTCTTTTTTATTGCAGTTGGTGCGCAGTAGAAACAAGACGCACTGAAAGATGGCGGAATGTTGTTTTTTTCGTTATTCTCCACTCTTTTTTAAGTTTTTCAGTAACTTTTATGGTACATTAAATAGCACCATTGAAAAATACAACTCATCCGGCAAAAAACAAGCCCTCATACAGCGACGTTGATGGATAAATAAAGCAGTTACAATTTTTTTTAAGCGTGGTGAGAAAATAACCAAAATTTTAAAAAAAGGGGCCGCGTCATTAAGGGGTTAATCATTGTATAAGAAGAATGAACTTTACAGCGGGTGAGGACTAAAACTAATGGTCCATTTACGGGGGACGAGCTGTCAGTGAAAGGATGCTCAGCAGCTCATACCAATGATGCTGTTACGCAGGAGTTTGGATACAAGATGTGATACGAGGGCATGGAGGCTCTAGTACCCTGTTGTACCGCCTCTAGCTTGTATAAAAGATGTGATATGGGTGGGCATGGAGGCTCTTATATCGCCTCTAGCTTGTATACAAGATGTGATATGGGCAGACATGAAGGCTCTAATACCCTGTTGTACCCTCTCTAGCTTGGAAACAAGATGTGATATGGGTAGTAATGGAAGCTCTAGTATCTAGTTTTTATGTTAGGTACAGGGGCGTAACTATAGAGGATGCAGGGGATGCCGTTGCACCCGGGCCCAGCAGCCTTAGGGGGCCCGTAAGGCCTCTCTTCTCCATATAGGGAGCCCAGTACTATGAATAAAGCATTATAGTTTGGGGTCCTGTTACAGATTTTGCATTGGGACCCAGAAGCTTCAAGTTACGCCTCTGGTTAGGTAATGCCTTTTTTCTATGCTAACCCATGCCCTTCGTGTCTTCTTACAGTAGTAGTGCCCATTCGTGAAACCCTCCGTGACCCTGCTTAGTTAAAATGCCTCCTATGTGGTCCCTCTTAGTCAGTTAGTGCCCCCATTATGGCTCCACTTACTTATAGTGCCCCTTCTTTGGCCCTACTTAGTTATAGTGCCCTCCCTCCTTAAGGTCCCTCTTAGTTATAATGCCCCCTTTGTATCCCCACTTAGTTATAATGACCTCCTGTAGCCCCACTCAGTTCTTGTCACCACTTGTAGCCTCATTTAGTTAGTGAGTCCATGTGGCCCCATCCCAGGCTTATTGCCACGTCTCCCGCTGTACTATCCTTCCATCAGAAGTAAAGCCACCATCAACATCCCACTTACAGGACTCTATCTACAGCATAGCTTGACTCCTCCCCCCAACCCCTGCACTCATCACTGTGCTGTGTATATAGTGGTGCGCTGTCCAGCAGTCCAGTAAGTGTCATCACATGGGCTTTACTGCTGATGGAAGGAGTTAGTGGAGCAGTTACACTGTGGAGGGGCATGTGGCATGCCCTCGTGAGATGGTGTGACAGCCTCGCAGGTCTGGCACTGTCCCACTGAATCCAGACCTTTTGAGAGCGCTGTTTTTGAGACATGTTAGTTTGCTAATCCAATAGCTGTGATAGAATGGGTGATGAGTGGGTAGGGGTACACACAAGGAGGAAGGTCAGGTCAAGGCGGGATTGTGCCGTCATGTGGTCCTGGAGCCAAGTGGTAATAAAAAAAATAGGGTTTGCCAGGAGTGACGGCCTGGCATATGGCGCTACTTCTCTTGGTGGATGGGAGTCAAACAAAAATGGTCGATTCATAGTATCCCACATCACATACAGGATTTCTTATAGCATTTAAATAGTCCTTCTTGGAAAGGGGAAGAATCAAAAGGCATGTCCTCTGCTGTCTTCCATTGTACAGCACTAGATATTTGTGAGGTTTATAAATAAAAGAATAGTTTATAACTGAAGCCCAGAGCATCCTGGTGGATTAATGCAACTAAAATGAGGACTGAAGCAACTTTACAATCGGTCTCCATAGAATGTTTTCTATAGTTGTGTGTACAGCTCCTATACAGATCGAAATGTGATTGTTCCCAGCAAGAGAAACCAAGTAATCTTGTAGATATGATAGCTTTTATAGACTCATGCACACGGGGCAAATTGAATTGCAGATCCTGCGCTTGTCACCGGCACGGACGATCGCTGCACAATTTGCCCATAGATGTGCGTGGAGATTCCTCTGCTTCACGCACATATGAAGACAACTTCACAGAGGCAGTAAGGTCCTAATGAATTAAACTTGCTCACTTTAAGGACCCAAAGTATAGATTTATAAAAATTAACTATTATTCAATTCTCTCTAAAAACTTATGGACAAACAAACAAACAAAAAAATTCAATGCACGGTAGGGGATATGTGATTGTTTCATACAATAACGATTCAAGATCAGTACCAGTCCTGAGTGTTTTTAGCTTTTGCGTCTGACCATAATCGGTCAGGGATTTCTCAATTTTAATATTCAAGAAACCTATCGCATGGAACTTTCCAGGGCTGAACATGGTGTAATTCCAATGCTCTTTGTTCAGCCGGAATTCGGATACAACTCTTATAGTCCAATGTATGGTTAACACAAGATGTCTTATGCTTGAATAGACCTCCTAACTGCCCTATGCGTTTCGCCCGCAACGTGGGCTCCTCAGGAGCTTAGATTACTCCAGGTATAATCTCCTGGATTGAGGTTATAGGTCTTAGAAATAGAGACAAAAAGAGATATTTGTTGACTAGGACTATAATCCGTCAGGAGATGCGAATAAGCACAGATAGGGTACTGTATTGAATTGGTATCCAGCTGTAAGGATAAGTTGTTCAACAGTATTCAGTAATCCCTCTTGTGGACTGATCAGTAAATTATGCGATACTCAATGACTTGGGAATATCAATAAAAGCCTGTGCCTGATTGTCTCTCATAGAGTAATATCAGGATCAATACCCAGACAACCTGCACTCTAGGGAAATTCCCAAAATGGCTAGCCGCTATCTGTTGGAGCCCTTTAGAAAGTGGGTTTCCATATACCCAAATAGCTATAAATTATGTAGCTCCTAATCTACAAGCTCATTATGCCATCAGGCAGAAAATTCTGCATAGTATAGGATTGTAGAGTTTCCCTCCCTATCTAGATCAGGTATGCAGCAAAGCAAGTCAAAAAATAATAAATAAAAATAGGCAGCGGCATGACAGTCCTGGTCGCATATATGAAGATTTTATTTGCAGACACAAGGCTCTATTTCAGAGCAATTTCCGCATGGACAGCTTCCATTGTAGTTAATGGAAGCTGTCCGAACCGCGGCCCGTCTGGAATTACAATTCTGGAAAGGCCTCAGGATCCGCTTTATCGCCTAGCGACGGCACAAGGTAATATGTACTATGCATTTACGCCGGCGGCCCATCCGCAGTACAGAAGCAAGGAAGAAAAACAAGTACGCAGGGGCACCGCCAGTGGGCACAGGCGGATTCTGTGCAGGATTTCCCACACAGAATCCATGCATGCTGTGTGCAGGCGGCCTGAAGGCTAACAAAAATACATGATGCTATTGCAAGCTTTCAAATTTCTCAGGATTCTTCCTCAGGCATAATGAAATAGACTCGAAGAAGCATGCATATATATACACGCACACGTACTTATGACAAGGCACAGACATGGGTGTGATTCATTTGTACTTAAAAGGATACTACAACAGGATAAGTAGAGAAATAAAAACATACTTAAATAGTCACTGATAAAGATGTGAAGGTTTTATGGTCTCTGAATTAGTGTTAGGGGGTCACCAGGCCATCAGTGTTATCTGTGCTTTAGATGTCTCATACTTCCCAGTCACGCATGAATCCTCTTAAAGAATATAGGCGTCTATTGAAACTGTAAAAAGTTGTTAGAAATTTATAGTCCCAATTTCTTCTGTGGCTTTGTGATTTGAAATCGCCTTTAAGTATAATAACGTTCAGGTGGTCTTTGTTGTGTCCGTGACTAAAAAAAAAAAGTTCTTGGACACAGATAAATCGGTCTTTAATTATCTCTTTAATTTTTGTGGTTGAGACCTCATCATCGCTTTCAGTCTTTGCCTTGTTTCTCCAACAGGACATTCACTGTACCAGATCAGGTACACAACATTGGACGTGGTACATGTGAATGTCCCCGGGGTCTTATAGTCCTGCTGTGTATTGGGGATTTGTATACTGTCCGCAGTTAGTACATGTGAGCAGGTCTTGCTGCTCCTTACATTGCAGGGATAAGTTCCCGAACCCTCCCCTTCTGTGTTACAGGCAACCCACAAATCTGAGAAAATTTATAATCAGGAGTGCATTGCCCTCTGATACACCTTCATTGCAGGGATAATTACCTTTTTCATGTGTCTGAGTGCAATGCACTCCTGATTAGAAGTTTCCAGAACATAGACCACATGAAAGTTATTATACTTAAAAGGCAATTTCAAGTCAAAGCCACAGAAGAAAATCGGGAGTAGAAATTTCTAACAACTTTTGACACTTTCAATAGAGGCCTAAATTCAAGGGGATTCATGCGTGACTGGGAGGTATAAGGCCTCATGTCCACGGGGAAAATCAGATCCGCTGCAGATTCTCAATGGAGAATCTGCAGCGGGTCCCTCCTGCCCCGCGGACATGAGCGCCGAAAATAGCAATTTAAAAGCATTTACCTATCCGGCGCGGGCGGGGAATGTCAGCTGTTCCTCACGGCCGGATCTTCATTTTCGGCCGGCGGATGAATTCCTGACGCCGGCGGCACGTCGCCGGCACGTCGTCGACGTGCCGCGCGCATGCGCCGGGCACATCCGCCGAGCCGAAGCAAGGGAGATGCGGCCGTGAGGAAGAGCAGAGCTTCGCGGTCCGCTGCGGGTGAGTAAATGCTTTAAATTCCTATTTTAGGTCTCCCGCGGATCCGGACGGCTTCCATAGGCTTCAATAGAAGCCCGCGGGAGCCGTCCCCGCGAGAGACCCGCATGAAAATGGAGCATGGTCCAGATTTTTTCATGCTCCATTTTTTTTTAAATCCCTTTTATTGACCATCCGCGGGTATTTATGTACCCGCGGGTGGTCAATGCATCCCTATGGGATGCGGATCCGCATGCGGGAGATCCGCTGCGGATCCTAAATCATATTTTCCCCGTGGACATGAGCCCTAAGACATCTACAGCACAGATAACACTGACGTCCTGGTGACCCCCCCACCCTTCCTAATACTAATTCAGGGACCATAAAACCTTCACATCTTTATCAGTGGACTATTTAAGTATGTTTTTATTTCTCTTCTCTTCCAGTTGTAGTATCCTTTTAAGTGCAAATTAATCACATCCTTGTCTGTGCCTTGTCATATGTATATCTATCTATCTTCGGATCGATTTCATTATGCCTCGGGAAGAACCCTCAGCTCGCTATAACATCATGTATTTTTGTTAGCCATTAAAAGGTATCATATCTACAAGATTACTTGGTTTCTCTTGCTGGGAACAATCACATTTTGCCCTATTGGCTAACACCGTACCAAACCTTTTTTATCATACCAATCAATGTATCTCCCTGGTAAAAGTTAACAGATAAACCCCTAAGATGAGCTGATACTGGGTCCATACTGCCCTGCATCTGTCCCCTGCATGTATTTGGTAGTCTAGCAAACTTTAGGGTATAGATGGAAGCTTGACTACTGTGTCCATAGGAAACTCTGAGCCTGCCGTCTGGTGCCAGAAAACAAGAAGTGAGACGAGTCGCAGCGAAAATTAATAAAGTTTATTCCTAAACATTGAATAATAAACAAAAACAAACAAAACAAAAATGCTTGTTTAGGCAGTGAGTAGAGTCGGGTCCCGTAGATGCATTGTGGGGCTGATACTGGTTGTAAACATTTACTGGCCACTTGTATTTATTTTATTAGGCACAACCGGTCGGTTAATCCGAGCTTCAGATTTCAAGTATTCACTAAGTTTAGGGCGGGAAGCAATGCGATCCATGAATGCGGTAAGCAGAGGAAATGATGACACGCAATCTGGGAATAAGTAAAGGTGACAGTAGAGGAGGTCCAGGAGGTTGTAATCTGCATACGAGATCTGTGGGAAGAAGTAGCACAAATCAGTAATTAATAGACACTCTGTCCCCACACTTTCATTTAACCCCTTAGGGACCGGACACTTTTTAGGGATATTATTACCCATGTGGTGGTTTTACGGCCCTATTATATTTTCTTCAGCTACGAAAATTATTTATGCTGCGTTCATTTCTCTGTGACATATAGGGCGATTTTTGTTAGATTTCTTTTCTGTTGTTCAGTTTCATTATGGGTAAAAAAAATTTTTTAAAGTTTTTAATCTATAGTAGTTTATTTTTAAAATTAGTATATTTACTAGAGATGAGCGAGCAGCAAAATGCTCGGGTGCTCGTTACTCGGGAAGAAATTTTTGCGATGCTCGAGGGTTCGTTTCGAGTAACGAACCCCATTGAAGTCAATGGGCGACCCGGGCATTTTTGTATTTCGCCGATGCTCGCTAAGGTTTTCATTTGTGAAAATCTGGGCAATTCAAGAAAGTGATGGAAACGACACAGAAACATATAGGGCAGGCGAGGGGCTACATGTTGGGCTGCATCTCAAGTTCCCAGGTCCCACTATTAAGCCACAATAGCGGCAAGAGTGCCCCCCCCCCCAACAATTTTTACTTCTGAAAAGCCCTCATTAGCAATGCATACCTTAGCTAAGCACCACACTACCTCCAACAAAGCACAATCACTGCCTGCATGACACTCCGCTGCCACTTCTCCTGGGTTACATGCTGCCCGACCCCCCCCCCCCACACGACCCAGTGTCCACAGCGCACACCAAAGTGTCCCTGCGCAGCCTTCAGCTGCCCTCATGCCATACCACCCTCATGTCATATATATATATATATATATATATATATATGCTGTACAGAAGCAATGAGAAATCCAATCCTGTGCCACCTCCATCTGGAGCTGCACACGTGGGCATAGCAATGGGGAACCTATGTGCCACACACTATTCATTCTGTCAAGGTGTCTGCATGCCCCAGTCAGACTGCGGTTTTTTATAAATAGTCACAGGCAGGTACAACTCCGCAATGGGAATTCCGTGTGCACCCACAGCATGGGTGGCTCCCTGGAACCCACCGGCTGTACATAAATGTATCCCATTGCAGTGCCCTGGACAGCAGAGCTAACGTCAGATTAAATGCAGGTGGGCTTCGGCCCACACTGCATGCCCCAACCTGACCGGGGTTTTTAATTCAGACACAGGCAGGTACAACTCCCTATTGTGAAGTCTCTGTGGACCCACAGCATGGGTGGCTCCCTGGAACCCACCGGCGGTACATAAATATATCCCATTGCATTGCCCATCGCAGCTGAGGTAATGTCATGTTAAATGCATGTCGGCTTCGACCCACACTGCATGCCCCAGTCAGACTGGGGTTCTTTAGAAGTAGACACATGCAGTTACAACTCCGTGTGGACCGACAGCATGGGTAGCTCCCTGGAACCCACCGACGGTACATAAATATGTCCCATTGCAGTGCCCAGCACAGCTGAGGTAATGTCATGTTTAATGCAGGTGGGCTTCGGCCCACACTGCATGCCCCAGTCAGACTGGGGTTCTTTAGAAGTGGACACATGCAGTTACAACTCCGTGTGGACCGACAGCATGGGTGGCTCCCTGGAACCCACCGGCGGTACATAAATATATCCCATTGCAGTGCCTAGCACAGCTGATGTAACGTCAGCTTTAATGCAGGTGGGCAAAAAATTAATTGGATTACACTGTAGGCGAGGGCCCCAAAAAATTGGTGTACCAACAGTACTAATGTACCTCAGAAAAATTGTCCATGCCCAACCAAGAGGGCAGGTGAAACCCATTAATCGCTTTGGTTAATGTGGCTTAATTGGTTACTAGGCCTGGAGGCAGCCCAGTTAAAATAAAAATTGGTTCAGGTGCAAGTTTCAATGCTTTAATGAGCATTGAAACGTATAAAAATTGTTTACAAAAATTATATGACTGAGCCTTGTGGGCCTAAGAAAAATTGCCCGTTCGGTGTGATTACGTCAGGTTTCAGGAGGAGGAGGATGAATATTATACACAGATTGATGAAGCTAAAAGGTCCACGTTTTTGATGGGGATAGAGAACGATGCTTCCATCCGCGGCTGCAGCCTACGTATTGCTTAGGTATCGCTGCTGTCCGCTGGTGGAGAAGAGAAGTCTGGGGAAATCCAGGCTTTGTTCATCTTGATGAGTGTAAGCCTGTCGGCACTGTCGGTTGACAGGCTGGTACGCTTATCTGTGATGATTCCCCCAGCCGCACTAAACACCCTCTGACAAGATGCTAGCCGCAGGACAAGCAAGCACCTCCAGGGCATACAGCGCGAGTTCAGGCCACGTGTCCAGCTTCGACACCCAGTAGTTGTAGGGGGCAGAGGCGTCACAGAGGACGGTCGTGCGATCGGCTACGTACTCCCTCACTATCCTTTTACAGTGCTCCCGCCGACTCAGCCTTGACTGGGGAGCGGTGACAAAGTCTTGCTGGGGAGCCAGAAAGCTGTCAAAGGCCCTAGAGAGTGTTCCCCTGCCTGTGCTGTACATGCTGCCTGATCTCTGCGCCTCCCCTGCTACCTGGCCCTCGGAACTGCGCCTTTGGCCACTAGCGCTGTCGGATGGGAATTTTACCATCAGTTTGTCCGCCAGTGTCCTGTGGTATAGCATCACTCTCCAACCCCTTTCCTCTTCGGGCATGAGAGTGGAAATGTTCTCCTTATACCGTGGGTTGAGCAGTGTGTACACCCAGTAATCCGTAGTGGCCAGAATGCGTGTAACGCGAGGGTCACGAGAAAGGCATCCTAACATGAAGTCAGCCATGTGTGCCAGGGTACCTGTACGCAACACATGGCTGTCCTCACTAGGAAGATCACTTTCAGGATCCTCCTCCTCCTCCTCCTCCTGCCATACACGCTGAAAGGATGACAGGCAAGCAGCATGGGTACCCTCAGCAGTGGGCCAAGCTGTCTCTTCCCCCTCCTCCTCATCCTCCTCATGCTCCTCCTCCTCCTCCTCAACGCGCTGAGATATAGACAGGAGGGTGCTCTGACTATCCAGCGACATATTGTCTTCCTCCGCCTCTGTTTCCGAGCGCAAAGCGTTTGCCTTTATGCTTTGCAGGGAACTTCTCAAGAGGCATAGCAGAGGAATGGTGACGCTAATGATTGCAGCATCGCCGCTCACCATCTGGTAGACTCCTCAAAGTTTCCAAGGACCTGGCAGATGTCTGCCAACCAGGCCCACTATTCTGTAAAGAATTGAGGAGGCTGACTCCCACTGCGCCACCCATGTTGGAGTTGGTATTCCACTATAGCTCTACGCTGCTCATAGAGCCTGGCCAACATGTGGAGCGTAGAGTTCCACCATGTGGGCACGTCGCACAGCAGTCGGTGCACTGGCAGATGAAACCGATGTTGCAGGGTGCGCAGGGTGGCAGTGTTTGTGTGGGACTTGCGGAAATGTGCGCAGAGCCGGCGCACCTTTCCGAGCAGGTCTGACAAGCGTGGGTAGCTTTTCAGAAAGCGCTGAACCACCAAATTAAAGACGTGGGCCAGGCATGGCACGTGCGTGAGGCTGCTGAGCTGCAGAGCCGCCACCAGGTTACGGCCGTTGTCACACACGACCATGCCCGGTTGGAGGCTCAGCGGCGCAAGCCAGCGGTCGGTCTGCTCTGTCAGACCCTGCAGCAGTCCGTGGGCCTCTTCTCTCCTAAGCTGAGTAGTTTCAGCACGGCCTGCTGACGCTTGCCCACCGCTGTGCTGCCGTGCGACACCGACTGCTGGCGACGTGCTGCTGCTGACACATCTTGATTGCGAGACAGAGGTTGCGTAGGAGGAGGAGGGTGGTTTAGTGGAGGAAGCATACACCGCTGCAGATACCACCACCAAGCTGGGGCCCGCAATTCTGGGGGTGGGTAGGACGTGAGCGGTCCCAGGCTCTGACTCTGTCCCAGCCTCCACTAAATTCACCCAATGTGCCGTCAGGGAGATGTAGTGGCCCTGCCCGCCTGTGCTTGTCCACGTGTCCGTTGTTAAGTGGACCTTGGCAGTAACCGCGTTGGTGAGGGCGCGTATAATGTTGCGGGAGACGAGGTCGTGCAGGGCTGGGACAGCACATAGGGAAAAGTAGTGGCGACTGGGAACTGAGTAGCGCGGGGCCGCCGCCATCATACCTTTGAAAGCCTCCCTTGTAGGGTGCTTGGCCATCATATGTCTGTGCATGCTGGTGGTGGTGGTGAGGCTGGTGGTGGTGGCTCCCCGGCTGATCTTGGCGCGACAAAGGTTGCACACCACTGTTCGTCGGTCGTCTGCACTTAGTGAAAAACTGCCAGACCTTTGAGCACCTCGGCCTCTGCAGGGTGGCATGGCGCGAGGGGGCGCTTTGGGAAACAGTTGGTGGATTATTCGGTCTGGCCCTGCCTCTACCCCTGGCCACCGCACTGCCTCTTCCAACCTGCCCTGCTGCTGCAATTGCCTCCCCCTCTGAAGACCTGTCCTCAGTAGGCGTAGCAAACCAGGTGGGGTAAGTCACCTCATCGTCCTGCTGCTCTTCCTCCGAATCCTCTGTGCGCTCCTCCCTCGGACTTACTCCAATTACTACTACCTGAGTGATAGACAACTGTGTCTCATCGTCATCGTCCTCCTCACCCACTGAAAGCTCTTGAGACAGTTGCCGGAAGTCCCCAGCCTCATCCCCCGGGCCTCGGGAACTTTCCAAAGGTTGGGCATCGGTCACGACAAACTCCTCCAGTGGGAGAGGATTCGGAACCATTGCTGCCCATTCTGGGTAGGGGCCCGAGAACAGTTCCTGGGAGTCTGCCTGCTCCTCAGAATGTGTCATTATAATGGAGTGAGGAGGCTGGGAGGAAGGAGGAGAAGCAGCCAGAGGATTCAGAGTTGCAGCAGTGGACGGCGCAGAATTCTGGGTGGTCGATAGATTGCTGGATGCACTTTCTGCCATCCACGACAGGACCTGCTCACACTGCTCATTTTCTAATAAAGGTCTACCGCGTGGACCCATTAATTGTGAGATGAATGTGGGGACGCCAGAAACATGCCTCTCTCCTAATCCCGCAGCAGTCGGCTGCGATACACCTGGATCAGGAGCTCGGCCTGTGCCCACACCCTGACTTGGGCCTCCGCGTCCTTGCCCGCGTCCACGTCCTCTAGGCCTACCCCTACCCCTCAGCATGGTGTATTACCAGTAGTGCAGAAACAGAACGCTGTAATTAAATGTGCCGCTTATTGGCCTGTGGTTGGAGGCTGACTTCGCTTACGGAACACACAGCAGAGGCAGGAAAGAATTTTGCGCAAGCCTGCTGTAACACTTAGCTGGCTGCGTATGAATTAGGACAACTACCCCCAGCAGAGACGCAGTATAGTCAGGACGGTCACAGGCAGCCCAAATACATTTTTTTTCCCAAATTTTTTTTGGAAAAGCCCACGGCGTATATAGATTGTATATGTCTTTCACTGTCCCTGCCTCACCACTAAGACTGGCCATGGACTATGTAAAATTACTGCAGGACGCAATGCTCTGCACGGCCGATATACAAAAAAAAAAAAAAGTGCAACACTGCAAAAAGCAGCCTCAACAGTACTGCACACAGTCAGATGTGGCCCTAAGAAGGACCATTGGGGTTCTTGAAGCCTAAAATACTCCTAACACTCTCCCTATAGCAGCTCCACCAAGATACCACTTTCCCTCCTCTATGTCAGAACGCATCTGTGGCGAGCCGCGGGAGGGGGCCGATTTTTATACTCGGGTAACACCTGATCTCGCCAGCCACTCACTGCAGGGGGGTGGTATAGGGCTTGAAAGTTGCAGGGGGAAGTTGTAATGCCTTCCCTGTCTTTCTATTGGCCAGAAAAGCGCGCTAACGTCTCAAAGATGAAAGTGAAAGTAACTCGTACATCGCGTGGTGCTCGCCTCTAGTAACGAGCATCTCGAACACGCTAATACTCGAACGAGTATCAAGCTTGGACGAGTACGTTTGCTCATCTCTAATATTTACACTAAAATAAAGCACAGCAATGGGTTCCTCATTTTGTTTCAGGATCTTTTGGTATATAATTTGTATAATCCTGGATTACTGGGCGCATATGGCGACAGCATTGGGGCATTTTCTTTTTTTTTTTAAAATATATTTTTATTTTACTCTGTAATTTCTTTTTTACTTATTTCAGTATCAATTTTTTTTACCATCTATGTCCTCTATCAGGTCATATAAGACCTCTGGGGGTCATTCACATTGTCTTTTTTTTTCTTTTAATTTCACTTTTTAATTGTAGCTGGGGCATCCATAGGAGCCCCAGTTACAGGAAAAAGAACCTAACCCTAGTGTAATAGTAATCACTAAGAGTTAATCTGGCTCAGCTAGGACCCTGCAGCTCTGCCATGGCAGTGACCATCCAGCAGTCACCATTTTTCCCCCGGGATGAATAGCAGAAGTAATACTTCCACTTTTGTGATTTACCATATATTGCTCACTGAGTGCTATGTAACCTCCAAGAGAGAAGGCAGAAGTGACTAAAAACCGCTTCTCCTCCGGGTCCTTAGCTGTGACTGACACCTGAGGACCCAACTCAATATTGCAGCATCTTTAATCACATTTTTACCATTGACCGGAATTAAAGCCCAGAATCAAGTGCCGTAAATTTATGGCCCTATCATAGTGACCTCCATTGATCACTTGCCTGAATGAACAAACCAAGCACTGTGCGCCTTCGGCTGAGATCAGGCTTTTTAGGCTGTTCTAGTAGAATCGTTAATATTGGCACAATGCTCAGTTGAGTGCTTCTGCCTCTTTGTTCCACTGACAGTTGGGGGGCATATATTTTATATACGGACCTATAGACCCTGTTTTTACACTTTAATAGACTGTGGCTTTACAGCTGGTTGGCAACCCTGGACCTGACTGCCAACCCCTCCGAACAATGGCCAATTGGACTGTTTTTACAAAACCATTTGTATTTCACTTTAGTGGTCATTACCTTATCTCCAACTAAATATTTGATTCCATTACAGTTCTGGGAAAGAATCCTCTCAAATGCTGACAAGTGTTTGGCAAGTTCAGTTGCATACTTCTCTTTACCCGTCTCCTGTAAAATAAAGTATTCTGCAGTGTATAAAGCATATTTGTTCGATCTCACCCCTGTCTACATGAAGCTATACATCGGGGCAATGTATATCTGCATCCCCCAATCTATATTAAAGGAGACCTGCTACATTGGATCATGTGTCCCCTGTTAATGTCCGGTGTTCAGCCCATCGGACAGCACACAGACAGAATGTCCAAGTGCTATCTAATGTGAGTTGTACCCAAGAATCTCCGGCACAACTTTTAAATTGCCCGTGTACATGTACCCTAACTCCTTCCCAACATGTGACATTCATATACCTCACATGTCACAGGGGAAAGTATGAAGCAGCCTCAGTAACTGAGCCCTCTCCATATCCGGTGGAGTCCAGCTCTGTTATAAAGCTGACATTCACCTGTAATGGCCAGAAGTGGAGATAACTCCGATCCCAGCCATATAACCCCACAGTTGTTACTGACTTTAGCATCCAAGCAGCTAGACACAAAAATGGGTGTGGCAGAAAGTAGTTAATTATTGAAATCATGCTCACTGTGGGCTTATGAGTCCAGTGGGCGGTCCCACTCCATGATTGACAGGTATCTCTGCATGCACTCCGCCCACTGGACTCAAGCTCAGACAAAGCAATTAACAGAAAAAGGTTTGGTACTGCAGTTTAGTCCATGCAGTGTATTATAGCTGAGTTGCATTACTATTTTTTATTCCAGGGAAATCCATTTAATTAGAACTAAAGTTTTTGTGCCCATTTTTTTGGTATACATACAAGTTCAGTCATGAAAAAGCGGCTGTATTTCCCTCTCAAGTCTTCCACGCCATCATTCACCATGTCAATGAGTGCACTCTCCTGGTTGCCGGCCCCAGCAATACCTGAGAGAATACCAGACGTAGTTAATGGACAAATCACATTAATAATATAAGACTACAACAGTTAGAGATCGTAAACAGAATTTCATTTATGGAAACATAAAAACTTACCATATTTGCGTGCAAGGTATCTCAGGATGCTATTGCTCTGATACAGAACAAAGTCTCCATCTTTAAACTGTGGCAGCTGACCGAAAACCTGCAAGACCCCAAAGATTGATACAAAGGATGATAACAAGAACAATAATCCCCCCAGATACACACATGCACCATTTTTCTGCTTATTCTATTATTGAGTGACACGTATGCACTGGCGTCCCCTAGTGGTGGCCTCAGGTAGCCAGAATTTTAACATTTTACTCCATTATGTTTATGTAGGGGATCTGAAGTTCTGTATCAGAAAAAAATGGAGCTTTAATCACTGCAGGAAATACATCAGCACAGAAGTGTGAACATGTGCCATAGTAAAAGTCATCAGACTTAAAATGGGTGTTCCACAAAATTAAAGGGGTGTTCCATTTACCTTTGAAAATTTAATGGCAGGGGCAGATGTGGGAAAACAACAAACACAGCAGTACTTGCCTGTCCTCGGCGATCCAGCACTGCAGTCCCACAGTTGTCCGGGTCTCTGTTGACAGCAGTAGTCAGGTGACTGCTGCCTGCCAATCAGAGGCCAATGCATTACCAGGTGGAACTTCTGGCACCCAGGATCTGAGCATTGATGCCAGGAGTACAGGCGGTGACATTGCAACCTCGATTGACAGGCAGTGATCACCTGACTTGCACTGTCAATAGAAACTGGGACAACGATGGGGCTGCAATGTTGGATCACCTGAAATGGGTAAGTATTTGTTATTTTCCCACATCTGCACCCGCCATTAAATTTTCAAAAAGTAACGTTCAACCGCTTTAAGTTATCCCTTATCCAGAAGATAGGGGTGATGACTGGGGGTCTGAGCACTGGGACCCCTGCAGAGGAGGAGAACAGGAGATACATGAGCACTTGAAGTTGGTCATCTATGGTGGTTCTATTCAAATGACTAGAGTGGTGGCACACATCATGCCATCCATTTAGGGACGCTCCAGACTCCATGCTCCTGATTAGCAGGGCTGACCCACAGATCAGCTAGTTATACCCTATATTGTAGATAGAAGAAACTATTTAGTGGGCCAACCCCTCAGAGATTATGGCAGCCAGAGGCAAGACTGTGCAGCAGGAATGCAGCATATGATCACTGCTACCAAATCACCTTGCCAGGCATGCCTCACCAACAGCCAGGGTCAGACTGGCCCACCAGAGGCCAGCAGGTGGGTCAAGAAGGTCCTGGCACCATAATGAGCCTCTGCTATGTCTCTATGACATTGCATTTCATTTGTATAATATAGCACCAAAGTAACTCACAGCTTGTTGCTTAAGGTCAGATTCTCCTCCAAACCAGTCTGCAAATTGCACCACCTCTTCTTTCCATGTAGCCCCTTGATCTGCAAGTAGCATACGTATGCCCTCAGCTTTACCTATAAGTAAATATTGTGTGTTTTAGTAAATCAGAGAAGCAAGGAAGATTGTGAAGTAGGTTGCCTAGGGTCCCACAAAAGGGTTTTCTCTCTTCCCAGCAACAGTGGCACTTCTTCTCCCATGTCTGTCACTGGAATTGCAACTCAGTTCCATTCATTCGCAATAGCAAAGAGCCTGCGAGTAAAGCCCCATTTACACAAGATGATTATCGCTTAAAATTCACTCAAACTATATAAATGCTACCATCGTTTGCTTTTCGGACAAACAATGATTTTATGATGTGTTTAAAATCCATCATTTCGCCGGAGAGCTGATAGCAGGGACCGTAGGCTGTGATTCTCTACGGGAGCGCTGATAACATTGTATTCAGCTGCTGTCCCACGGCAGAACAATGGAGCTGTATGCAGATAACAGACCACCTGCTGTTCTCTGCATACAGCTCAGGAAGGCTCATTTACATGCAAATGAAGCTAATAAGCAACTAATGGGCATTAGTGCCCTTTAGCAGCTTATGCAAAATGATCGCTCAAACTGTCATTCTCCCTATCGTTTGAACAAATTTTGAGAGATCATCTTTGCATGCAAATGGGGCTTAAGGCCACATGCACAGGTGCAGGTTGGATTCCACATGCGGGAGCCCGTAGCGGAATCCGACACTGTGTCCAGCCGACATCCGCGTGTACCTGTATTTTCTTCTTCTTTTCTGTACTGCGGATGGTCTGCACGGCTCACCATCAAACATGCGCAGTACAGATTTTTTTTTTAAACTCCTGCTTTTCCCACGGAATCCGCATTCCGTCTGCAATGTCAATTGCGGACAGGCCGCGGGTCGGACGACTTCCATTGACTTCAATGGAATCTGCCTGTGCGGGAACTGCAGTAAAATAGAGCATGCTGCGATTTTTCATCCACAAGTGGAAACCGCAATTGGTTTCCATTCGTGTGCATGAAGAATCATTTTTCCATAGCATGCTATGGAGGGTTATTGCTGCGGAATCCAGAGCAAGAATCCGCCCATGTGCATGAAGCCCTAAGAGCAGCACTGTTTCGGGAGACAAGCAGACCCTTTTTTCTAAACCAGGACAATTCCTTCAACAATTATAAGGCTGCTGTGTTCACATGGGACATGTTTGATATTGACTAACCAACTAAAAGAAGCCCAGCAGTGTATACATAATATACTAGAGGGTGTGGACGGCAGGCACATTTGTTCATATACACAGTAGCTGCTTAGAAAATTATGGTGGCAAACACTAAGTCCAAATGTGGAAGTATAGTGGCCCAGAGCTAGTGGGGCCCCTCCATAAGTGTGAATGTGTTTGTCTTGTGCAATTGTATTGTCAGGGTCTTCTATGTGTATGCATTTGATGCGTATTGCACCTCTGCGGCACTAAATGGGTTAACGTCTGGGTTATGTCTGAGAAATGTATCATGTTGTAAGTCATGTGGTCGTGCTATGTACATGTGTTTGCAAGGATGCTGTGCAAGGCAGTCCAAGAGAGTCTGGGAAGTCAGTCTGAGTCAAGAGTGCTAGCAGTGGAGCCTGTCTTAGGCCGGCTTCATACTGGCGATAGACTATTTTGCGTAGTGAGTGTGAGTGAAAACGCATGAAAATGAAACTAATGATTTTCATTCTCCTTTGCAATGCCTTCACTGCACACTCACAGCGCTAAGAAAAAGCAGCACTATCGCCCATTGTTTTCAATGGGGTTGGTGCCAGTAGCGCTGGCCCCATTGAAAACGTAGGCAGTACATTGCGCAACTCTGCCACAGCTGTGACATCTGTGGCAGAGGTCCACAATGCTATCCATTGCTTTCAATGGGGCTGGCGCTGCTGCAGCCCAATTGAAAGCAATGGATTGCAGGCAAGCACCACAGCAATGATTTTCGGGGAAGGGCTTAAAATATAAGCCCTTTCCTGCAAATCTTCTTTAGCTGTAAAGAAAAGTAAAAAAAATGGCTGAGGGCTGCATGTGATTTACTGAGCGCCGTGACCAATCACAGGCCTCGCTCACCTGTCAATCAATGACGGCTGGGTACTACCCCTGATTGGTTACAGCACTCAGCCAGTCAGAAGCAGCCCTTTCTGGGGGCGGGGATTTTTTTATTCCTGGCCTCCAGAAGACAAAAGACGTCTGCCGGGGCCGGAGAGAAGAGCTGGTCAACTCTTCTAGGTGAGTTAATTAATTAATTTTTTTGCTTTTCTTTACAGCTAGAGAAGATTTTCAGGGAAGGGCTTATATTTCGAGCAATTGAAAGCAATTGATAGCATCGCGGACCTCTGCCACAGCTGTGACAGCTGTGTCAGGGGAGTGCGATGTACTGCCTATGTTCTCAATGGAACCAACGCTGCTGGCGCCGGCCACATTGAAAGCAATGGGTGATAGCGCTGCGAGTGTGCAGTAAAGGCATCGCAAATGAGAATGAAACCATTGAAAATCATTGGTTTCATTTTCATACGTTTTCACTCACTCTCGCAACGCAAAATAGCCTATCACCAGTGTGAAGCCAGCCTTAAAGAGAAAAAGGAACTTTTATTAAGTGAGAGAAAGTGTGCCTCATCTTAGGAGGATCCCCAAGATGGAAGAGGCTGAACGATGGCCCGATGTCTGCTCTGGGCCCAATTCACCCAGACCATCTCGGTGCTAGCATGGAGTACTTGAAGAGAATGAGAGGAGCTGCCATGCAACCTCTAAATGTTAGTGTGTACCGGTAGAGAGCTGGAGAGAAAGTGAAGAGTGTCGCCGGGAGCAGAACCCCACAGATAACTGGGACTGTGGCTTCTTCTGCCATCCTGAGAAACCTCCCTGTCACACCACTATCCTGTTTGGCACCTGTGTTATGCTTGCTGATGTAACGTTTATGCATTGTTAATAGTTTATCCAAGTAAACAAGCTCTACTGACCATTGCTAGTTTTGCTTAGAAAGTAATCACTGGGTATGTGGACTATTTATTCCAACTTCTTGATTCACCGCAGATTGGGGTTTCCCTGTGAAACTCCCCCAGCAGTAACTTGTTCAGGTCCTGTGCTACCCCCTGAGGAGGAGATGGTAGAGCCCTGTGACAAGGCCACAATCTACCCAGCTATATCCTCGGCTGTGGGCCCACTCCTTGGATGCTGCAGAAGCCCCTCTAATTTACAGGTAAGCAAACAGTAACAGGTATAATTGTATCTACTTACCCCTTACTGGGAAATAGGTGATAACATATCCACTCACTAGAAAAGATGAAAAGTGAAATGTTAATATGGGTTCATATCCACAGGTGTATATACATAGAGGAAGAGGCTGCTGGAGGAAGTAGCCACACCGGCTTTATCCTTAATTTTAATGGGTGATGAAATCCTCTCCCCGCAGGTCCTATAAACAAGGGTGTGTGGAATAAACACAAGGAACATGGAAAACAGATGGAGTGAACACACGCTTAGCTCATTAGCTAGATCTTCTTATCTTACATGTTATGAAGAATGCGATCATTTCAGGAGAGAAAACTGATAGAGGAAGAAATTAAGGCTGGGTTCACGCAGGGCGGATTTGCCGTGGAAATTCCGTCCGAAACTTCGCTGCAGCAAATTCGTCTGCGGCCGCTAATCCCACGTTTAGCCAGCCATATTTAGCCAGCTGGCTGGAAGAACTTAGCCCCGCCCCCGTCCCACCTCCTCTCATTGCAAATAGTGCAGGGGGCGGAGAGGAGGCAGAGAGGGGGCGGGAGCTCAGAGCACTGCTCCCGGCTCTTCCAGCCTCCTCCCCCTGCAGATAGAGACGCCATATATCGGCTGGCATGAATACCCGGTCGATATACGGTCGTCTGAATGAGCCCTAAAGGATACTTTCACACGGGACAGAATTAGTCCATTTCTGTGTCACACTGTTATCTCTAGATGGGTTGAAAGCTTACTGCTGTGGAATGAAGGACGTTTTGTGGAAATCTTGTTGCGGATTTCTAACAAACAGGAGATTTAATTCCAAAATTAAAGTCTGCAAAAAAATGCAAGAAATTCTGCAAGATGTCCTGCAGAACGCATTCCGCAGTTAAAAATGCAACAAAATCCACACTAATGCTGCTCTTGCGCATTCAACAGCGCTTTTTAAATCACCCCATCATTGCAATGGGTGGTGGGGTGCGTTAAAAATAGCTGAAACACATTAAAATAGGGCAAACAGCGTTTACAAATCGGATGCTTGTCTGAAAAGCCCCATTGGAGGCGTTTTACAGTGCTTACTGTGGCGTTTCAAAGGGCCTGGGTGAGAGCGGCCTAATGGACACTGCGTCCTGCAGCCTATTCTGTCACATGTGAAAGCCTCCTAGTAACTAGACTTTCTGCCTGCATTTGACCTGGATAAAGGATTTTAATAAACGTTGTGATTAGAGATGAGCGAACGTGCTCGTTTAGGGCAATTACTCGAAAGAGCATCGCTTTTTTCGAGTAACTGCCTACTCGGGCGAAAAGATTCGGGGGGCGCCGGGGGTGGGAGGCGGCGGGGTAGCCCTCTGTCTCTCTCCCCCCCGAAACCCCCCGCTCACCCCCGGCGCCCCCCGAATCTTTTCACCCGATTAGGCAAATACTCGATCGAGTAATTGTTCTAAACGAGCACGTTCGCTCATCTCTAGTTTTGATATACCGTAAAACCTCTATTAACGTTGGTTATCTGTCCAAAAGCCATCAGCTTTACCTGAAACCGTTGCTACTAGAGGTAATTATTTACATATGAATCAATGTAAATCCAATTAATTTGTTCTGGACATTCTAAAAAAAACACACCAAACCACATTTATTGGAGAATAAATATGGTTTTTAATACCAAAAACAATAATAAATGAATCTAAAAGACTACTGTAAAGAATAAATGAACATTTAACATGTTATTCAACATGTTACTGTGTGCTATTTGTAGTGTTACATAGGACTGCATCTACTACATCATCTGTCCTCAGTGTTATCACTGTGTTCTCTGTGCTGTTCCATTAGAGTGCAATTGTACTATACTGTACTGTACTAGTGTATTATCCATCGCCGATGATGGAGAAGGGTGGGTTGCATTAGCAGAAGGAGGAGGAGATGCCGAGCGGGAGATAACATGGGTTCAGCAGCAAGGTCACGTGGACCAGCACACGCCGTTGTTATTAGAGGCAACCAATGTTACTAGAGACAAAAGTTTGGCTTAGAAAACGGCCTTATTTGAGATCGGCCTTAGTAGATGCCAATGCTAACAGAGGTTTTACTGTATTTAATAATAGGATTTTTTTATTTTTTTTTAAGTATTCCGGCTTGGCTTACAATTCCCAGTCATTATTATAAGACTTGCATAAAAAGTCTGACATTGACTTGCAGGAATGCTGCCTTCCAATAGGTGGCACTTTAGATATACTGTTCCATCTTCCCTATTTGCATATTTCCCAGAGAAACATGCATGGCTTTATTAGTCTCCTCACTCACCTTCTATGTCAGTGATGGCGAACCTTTTAGAGACAGAGTGCCCAAACTGCAACCCAAAACCCACTTATTTATCGCAAACTGCCAACATATCAGGAGGCGGGGCTTATCACGAGGTATAATTTTACCCCCGTCATTCTAAAAAGGACAGGGCCGCTTCAAAATAGACAGCGTACAGATTTTGACTGCTTTCTGGATGCGGAAATACAGCAGAATGTCCTCAGCGGAAATTTCTATGGAATATTCTCCAGCATTTCCGCATTCAAAGAGCAGTCAAAATCTGCACCCTGTCTATTTTAAAACAGCCCTGCCCATTTCCGCCACATGTAAACATACCCCAGCGGTAATAGTGACCCCCCTTCCCCCCCCCCCCCAAGCAATAATAGTCACGACCCCCCTTCTCAAGCTGCCCAATCGATAATAATGACCCTCCTCCATCGGCCCCAGCAATAATAGTGACCCCCCCTAGCGGCCCCCAATGGAATAGCGACATCCCACAGCGGCCCCCAATGGAATAGCGACATCCCACAGCGGCCCCCAATGGAATAGCGACATCCCACAGCGGCCCCCAATGGAATAGCGACATCCCACAGCGGCCCCCAATGGAATAGCGACATCCCACAGCGGCCCCCAATGGAATAGCGACATCCCACAGCGGCCCCCAATGGAATAGCGACATCCCACAGCGGCCCCCAATGGAATAGCGACATCCCACAGCGGCCCCCAATGGAATAGCGACATCCCACAGCGGCCCCCAATGGAATAGCGACATCCCACAGCGGCCCCCAATGGAATAGCGACATCCCACAGCGGCCCCCAATATAATAGCGACATCCCACAGCGGCCCCCAATATAATAGCGACATCCCACAGCAGCCCCCAATATAATAGCGACATCCCACAGCGGCCCCCAATATAATAGCGACATCCCACAGCGGCCCCCAATATAATAGCGACATCCCACAGCGGCCCCCAATATAATAGTGACATCCCACAGCGGCCCCTGTGTAATAGTGACATCCCACAGCGGCCTGTGGAAGATCCGCTCCTCCTCTGCTCGGCATTGCTGCTGGCACTGACCCCGATGCACACTGTGACGTCAGTGTGCTGCTGGACACCTCTCCTGCTCTCACGGAACCAAGTAGGAGACATCAGGGGAGGGGGGGGGGGGCTAACTATGACTTGTGCCAGCAGGGAGGGCTCTGTGTGCCACCTTTGGCACACGTGCCATAGGTTCACCACCACTGTTCTAGGTGCTCTCCTTAAGGAGAAATGATACCCTTCCTGACCAAAGAGTAAAGTTAACACACCCCTGTCATCTTGTTCATTTTCTGAACCATATGGCAACTTCCCTGATTAATCAGTTGCTAAACAGAGAGAAATCAGTAGTGCAATACCTGACACTGCCTGCAGACAAGGGTGGAGCTGTTAGTGCACTGTATTATTTCCCAGTGTTTGACCCCTATTTATCATAATTATATAATTGAAATTCAGAAGGTATATAAGTATAAGACCATGTTCACACGGGTCAAAAATGCTGCAGAATATCCACAGCAGAAAACTCCATTGCATTTCCGCATCCAAAACTAGTGCAGATTTTGATTGAAAATTTCGGCAGTTGCAGCGCTCCCTTCACCTCCCAAGTCCTCATGCTATCAGCGAAGCCTTACATCCGATGGCTTCTAGTGAGCAGGGTGCCTCTAGTCAGGTGATCCCGAAGTGGCAGCAGCTGACCAGGGGTTCTGCGCTAACCGCTGGCCACAAGATGAAACACTGCGCTGCTAGCACAAAGCTTTGGGAAGTGAGAGCTGCATCTGCTGAAATCAACGGCAGGTATGCAACTAATCTCAAGTCTTTTGCAGAAATGCTACAGATTTTGCAGAGGTATTTCGGCTATGTGTGAACGTCTCCTCAGGCATCAAATAACCCCAGGGAGCCGATCAAAAGATGAAGCCTTACTTGTCTGACCACTTGTGTAGGGAGCGTCCTCCAGAAGCTGGTATGTAGTGTCTACTAGCAGCATACGCTACTAGTTTATATAGAAAGCTGCTTCAGCTGAGTCACAGTGAGAACCTCACAAGATTTACTAGAGGGAGGAGATACAAACACAGTAATGGTGGAACGAGTAGAGAAAAATTCAGAAGGGGGAGTGCGAGAAAATTATAGGTCATAAAACAGGTATATCCTGAAGTCTGAGGTGTGGTAGAAAGTAACTCCGACTTTTCTACAACAGTGTAGGCCAGTGGTGGCGAACCTTTGGCACGCGTGCCAGAGGCAGCACTCAGAGGCCTCCCAGCTGGCACGCGCCGCCATCGGCCGCTCACCACTTGTGAATACCGGCAGGGGCCGCGGCTCCTCTGCCGGCATTCACTCAGCTGCGCTGCTAGCAGCGCCGATCCCGGCGCCCACTGTGACGTCAGTATGCAGCCGGGATTCTCCTCCCTCGACGTCTCCTCGGTACGCATATTAACCTTTTCCACAACACTTCTTCCCTATTCAGCGAGTTATTGGAATTACTGAATAGGGCAAAAGTGTTGAAAAAGTTAATATGCCCTCGGTGCTGGTGTATTATGTCGCCACCAGAAGTAAGGGGTGGCAACATAATACAATTGATGCACGCCCCCAGCTTCTGATTGGCTGGGGGCGGAGGACTGAGGCGAGGCTGGGAGCGCCGGCACAGGCAGCTGAGGGCCTGGCTAGCGACTCCGGCATAGAGGACAGCGCCGAGGCAGGGAGCGCTGGGACAGAGGATGGCAGAGGCTGAGGCGCAGGAGGAGAGTGCCCCACAACTGTGAGTGTAGGAGGGGAGGCTGTTATGGGATGTCACTATTACGCTGGGGGCCGCTGTGGGGGGTTGCTGTTACGCTGGGGGCCGCTTTTGGGATGTTGCTATTACTGCTGGGGTATGCTTACATGTGGCGGAAATAGGCAGGACTGTTTCAAAATTGACAGCTTTTTGACTGCTTTTTGGATGCGGAAATGCTACAGAATTTCCCACTGAGGACATTCTGCAGCATTTCCAAAAAGCAGTCAAAATCTGCACACTGTCTATTTTGAAGCAGCCCTGTCCTTTTTAGAACGACGGGGGTAAAATCATATGTCATGATAAGCCCCGCCCCCTGACATGTTGGCACTTTGCAGTAAATAAGTGGGTTTTGGGTTGCAGTTTGGGCACTCCGTCTCTAAAAGGTTCGCCATCACTGGTGTAGGCAATGAAAGGTGTGAGATATGGTGGTGGGGGTGTAGTGTCCCAGAACAGCATCCTAGACCCCTCCATGATTGTCATACATGTATTGTCTCATGTGGATGCACTGTGCAAATCTGTCATGTCAATCTTCTGTATGTGTGTTGCACAACTGCAGCGTCTGAGGGGTTAACTCCCATAAAATCATTGCCTGTCAGCTCTGTCTGCCTGCTGAATGTATCTATTCTTACTGTATCATGTGGTACAAGTGAGGCGATAAATGTGAGAGTCTGAGAGCGGGAAGGAATTTGGTCTTCAATCTGTGTTGGAGCAGGGTTCCATTTTACAAGGCGCTTCTGATAGGTCTTTGGCTTTATCTAGAAAGAAACGAGATAGGAAGATGAAGCTTTACATTTACTCCACATACTCTCCACTGATGTCAACACACTTCTTACGTCGGTATTCCAAGTTCTGTAAGCCTTGCAAAAAGAAGGATTTCAGTTGTGCCTCAAGCCAGTCATCCGTAGCAGCCATGGCATCAGAAATGGTGTGAAATTTCGTACCCTTGAGGTGTTTCTTCAGGTTTGGAAACAGATGATAGTCGGAGGGAGTTAGATCTGGTGAATAAGGTGGGTGGTCAACCAGCTGGAAGCCTAGCTCCACCAGTTTTACCGTGGTGGCTTGTGCAGTGTGAGCGGTGGCGTTGTCTTGCAGGAACAAGATTCCTTTGGACAGCTTGCCGCACCTTTTGGCCTTCAGAGCTGCCTTCAGTTGGTCCAAAAGTTTAATGTAATACCTTGCATTGATGGTGGAACCATTTTAATGGTAGTCCACTAGCAGCACGCCCTCCTTATCCCAGAACAGACGCCATCACCTTAGTGGCTGATTTTTGCACCTTGATCTTCTTTGGGCGAGGAGAACCACTGTGCCTCCACTCTTCTGACTGCTCCTTGGTTTCAGGGTCATACAAATAAATCCAGGTCTCATCCATAGTGACCAGTCGATCCAGGAAGTTCTTATCAGTCCGGAAACGCTGACAAATGGACCGGGAAGTTCTCACTTGATGCTTTTCTGATCTGTTGTCAAACATTTGGGGACCCACTTTGCAGACAGCTTCTTCATGTTCAAATGTTCATGGATAATGATGACACAAACACGTTCACCAGAAATCCCCATGATGTCTGCTATTCCTGCAGCTGAAATTGGCCAATTCTCCAGTATGAGGTTGTGCACAACATCGACGATCTACGAACAACAACCTCTGTCGGTTGTTAGGACGTTCCTTATCATTGGTGCTGAAGTGGCCCTAGTACCCTGTTGTACCACCTCTAGCTTGGATACAAGATGTGATATGGGTGGGCATGGAGGCTCTTGTATCGTCTCTAGCCTGTATACAAGATGTGATATGGGCAGACATGAAGGCTCTAATACCCTGTTGTACCACCTCTAGCTTGGAAACAAGATGTGATATGGGTAGGAATGGAAGCTCTAGTACCCTGTTGGGCTGCCCCTGTACAGGATGTGGTCCATGCGGCATGCAGGCTTTTTTTTAATGTTAGGTAATCCCTTTTTTGCTATGCTAAGCCATGCCCTTTGTGTCTTCTTACAGTAGTAGTGCCCAGTAGTAAAACCCTCCGTGGCCCTGCTTAGTTAAAATGCCTCCTATGTGGTCCCTCTTTGTCCATTAGTGCCCCCATTGTGGCTCCACTTAGTTATAGTGCCCTCCCTTCTTAGGGTCCCTCTTAGTTATAATGCCTCCTTTGTATCCCCACTTAGTTATAATGACCTCCTGTAGCCCCACTCAGTTCTTGTCACCACTTATAGCCTCATTTAGTTAGTGAGTCCATGTGGCCCCATCCCAGGCTTATTGCCACGTCTCCCGCTGTACTATCCTTCCATCAGAAGTAAAGCCACCATCATCATCCCACTTACAGGACTCTATATACAGCATAGCTTGACTCCTCCCCCCAACCCCTGCACTCATCACTGTGCTGTGTATATAGTGGTGCGCTGTCCAGCAGTCCAGTAAGTGTTATCACATGGGCTTTACTGCTGATGGAAGGAGTTAGTGGAGCAGTTATACTGTGGAGGGGCATGTGGCATGCCCTCATGAGATGATGGGACAGCCTTGCAGGTCTGGGACTGTCCCACTGAATCCAGACCTTTTGAGAGCGCTGTTTTTGAGACATGTTAGTTTGCTAATCCAATAGCTGTGATAGAATGGGTGATGAGTGGGTAGGGGTACACACAAGGAGGAAGGTCAGGTCAAGGCGGGATTGTGCCGTCATGTGGTCCTGGAGCCAAGTGGTAATAAAAACAATAGGGTTTGACGGGAGTGACGGCCTGGCATATGGCGCTACTTCTCTTGGCGGATGGGAGTCAAACAAAAATGGTCGATTCAGAGTATCCCACATCACATACAGTATCTCTTATAGCATTTAAATAGTCCTTCCCACTTGTCTTGGAAAGGGGAAGAATCAAAAGGCATGTCCTCTGCTGTCTTCCATTGTACAGCACTAGATATTTGTGAGGTTTATAAATAAAAGAATAGTTTATAACTGAAACCCAGAGCATCCTGGTGGATTAATGCAACTAAAATGAGAATTGTATGCCGCAAAATGATTAATGAGGCGGTGTGGGACTGGGGGCGGGGGGAATTAAGTAAGTTTGAATAGCGAGCGGTTAGGGGGAAGGGGCGGAGTCATAGACAGGAAGAGAAGGGAGTGGGGAGCGGGAAAGTCAGTGCGAGTGGAGCTAGCGAGAGAGAAGGAGTAAAAGAGAAGACACCCACCCACCCGCCCGGTGGAGGGTAGGAGGAGAGGTTGTTTTGGCATAGGGACATTTAAGGAAGTTGTCACAGCGGAGGTAAGGCCGGGAGCTTCCCATGCGGGCTACGGCGCAAAGGAAGGTTTTCAGGCCCATGGATAGGGGCTTACGAACGTCCTTTGGGCCGTTACGGTATTAAAATAGTTCAATTAGGCATGGGAGGTTTATAGTCAGATAAAGTTAATAAAGTTAAATTAAATAAATAAAGTTAAAAGTATATGTTTGAAAATATTTAATAAAGCTGTGGCCAACCCACGTTTTCACCAAGAAGTTGTTGGTATGTTTTTTGTTATAGGTAAGTGAGCTAGAACTAAGGTAAGGTGCCCCCAGTCCTAATCACTGAGACAGTAGGTTTCCGACTCAACTAAATCAATCACTGTAGAAAACCTAATAAAATTTATACTGATTATGAAGCTTAAAACATAGCTTTTATTATTCTTAATGATAAAAAAATCTTTAGCATTTATTGTTATACTATTATCCTCCTCTAAGGTTCTTAAAGCTCTTTTTTCCCCTTTGGAGAGATTTTGATGATGATATATTGCTTATGGGACAAATTGGTCAATTCCTCAATAACTAAAGTTTTGAAAATATCTATATAGGGGGTTTCGCAGTTTGGTGGGGTACTTGTGCTTTTTACTTTTAAGGATGTGAAAAGGGCCTTCGCCCACGGGGCACGGCGCCTCGTTTTCTAGTTCTTCAAGATTATTTAGGGCGTCTATATCTCCTACACTTAGGTCGTATTCCTCTGCTTTCTTACGTTTTTGAATCTCGTAGAATTTTCGCCACCTCAGTTTCCTGAGGAACAGAGCTATGTCCTTTTTCCATTTAAATAACTCAAACCTGTGTGTGGGAACGAATAAAAGCCCTTTACTAAGAAGACTAATTTCTTCACTCGATAGGTTTCTACTGGAGAGATTAATTACTTGTAGCTGTTGATCGGGTGTTGGAATTCGATTTGCTATTTCCTGTGTGGTGGTAGTTCCTGCAGTTGGTATTGGATCCCTCACTACTGGATCAGATATCTTTTCTATATCAGAGGTTAGAAGGGAGGTCCCCTGCGGTCTCTCAGTAGGTAGTTGGAGATGGGGGGGCCTAAAAAACGCTCCCCTCCCGTTGGATGTCCTCTATCTCTTCCTTGTGGCCTACTTCTAGATGGAAATCTTGTCCTACCTCTCCCTAGTCTCAATGTGTTTTCTGACAAATCTGATGTAGAGTGTTCACTCTCAGAGGTACTTGTTTCCGACTCTGTATTTGTTCTATTCTCGTATACCCGATTTTCAGTAAAATCCCGTAGATCTCGGGTGAACTGAAAATGTTTTCGGTCTTTGAGGTAGTTGGTATATTTTTCGACCGTAGGTTTGAGAGTCTTTTCTCGTTTTTCGTAATCCGATTCCTCTGCAAATTTTTTTGTCTCTTTTATTGCCTCCTCTAGGAGTTTGCTGTTTTTCTCAAGAATGAGTTTCTCTTCCTCTAACAGAAGACGCATCAGTCGGAGTGAACTCTCAGTGACCTCCTGATGCCATTTCTGGAGGAACGTGGTTGTTCGTAATTTGGGTACTGGGAGGATATTAATACGAAGGCCACGTGGGATAATCTGATTGTCCAGATAGCGTGTGAGACCCCGCACACATTTGAGCAATTGCGGGTGCATGTCTTGTTGATAATCTCTAAAGGGGTATTCGTATATTTTTGCGGGTATATACACAATATCGAAAACCTCAATCCCAAACTTAGACATAGAGGTAAAAGGGTATTTCACTTGTTTGTAGAGTTTATGTTTTTGTGAGTGTACGTATAAGATTTTTTTATCATTAAGAATAATAAAAGCTACGTTTTAAGCTTCATAATCAGTATAAATTTTATTAGGTTTTCTACAGTGATTGGGTTAAAATGAGAACTGAAGCAACTTTACAATCGGTCTCCATAGAACAGGGGTCCCTAACTCCAGTCCTCAGGGACCACCACCAGGTCATGTTTTCAGGATATCCTATGATAAGAAAGCCTGTGGCAATGTCTGAGGCACTGATGATAATTACATCACCTGTGCAACACTGAGGAAATCCTGAAAACATGACCTGTTGGGGCTCCCTGAGGACTGGAGTTGGGGAACACTGCCATAGAATGTTTTCTATAGTTGTGTGTACAGCTCCTATACAGATCGAAATGTGATTGTTCCCAGCAAGAGAAACCAAGTAATCTTGTAGATATGATACCTTTTAAAGCCTCATGCACACGGGGCAAATTGAATTGCAGATCCTGAGCTTGTCACTAGAGATGAGCGAGCACCAAAATGCTCGGGTGCTCGTTACTCGGGACGAACTTTTCGCGATGCTCGAGGGTTCGTTTCGAGTAACGAACCCCATTGAAGTCAATGGACGACCCGAGCATTTTTGTATTTCGCCGATGCTCGCTAAGGTTTCCTTGTGTGAAAATCTGGGCAATTCCAGAAAGTGATGGGAACGACACAGCAACGGATAGGGCAGGCGAGGGGCTACATGTTGGGCTGCATCTCAAGTTCACAGGTCCCACTATTAAGCCACAATAGCGGCAAGAGTGGGCCCCCCCCCTCCCAAAAACTTTTACTTCTGAAAAGCCCTCATTAGCAATGCATACTTTAGCTAAGCACCACACTACCTCCAACAAAGCACAATCACTGCCTGCATGACACTCCACTGCCACTTGTCCTGGCTTACATGCTGCCCAACCGCCCCCCCTCCCCCCCACAGCGCACACCAAAGTGTCCCTGCGCAGCCTTCAGCTGCCCTCATGCCACACCACCCTCATGTCTATTTAGAAGTGCGTCTGCCATGAGGAGGAACCGCAGGCACACACTGCAGAGGTTGGCACGGCTAGGCAGCGACCCTCTTTAAAAGGGGCGGGGCGATAGCCCACAATGCTGTACAGAAGCAATGAGAAATAGAATCCTGTGCCACCGCCATCAGGAGCTGCACACGTGGGCATAGCAATGGGGAACCTATGTGCCACACACTATTCATTCTGTCAAGGTGTCTCTGCATGCCCCAGTCAGACCGGGCTTTTTAATTCATAGACACAGGCAGGTACAACTCCCTATTGTGAAGTCCCTGTCGACCGACAGCATGGGTGGCTCCCTGGAACCCACCGGCGGTACATAAAAATATCCCATTACATTGCCCAACACAGCTGAGGTAGTAATGTCGTGCTTAATGCAGGTGGGCTTCGGCCCACACTGCATGCCCCAGTCTGACTGGGGTTCTTTACAAGTGGAAACAGATGCATTTATAATTCCCTGTGGACCCACAGCATGGGTGGGTGCCAGGAAGCCACCGGCGGTACATAAAAATATCCCATTGCATTGCCCAACACAGCTGAGGTAGTAATGTCGTGCTTAATGCAGGTGGGCTTCGGCCCACACTGCATGCCCCAGTCAGACTGGGGTTCTTTACAAGTGGAAACAGATGCATTTATAATTCCCTGTGGACCCACAGCATGGGTGGCTCCCTGGAACCCACCGACGGTACATAAAAATATCCCATTGCATTGCCCCACACAGCTGAGGTAGTAATGTCGTGCTTAATGCAGGTGGGCTTCGGCCCACACTGCATGCCCCAGTCTGACTGGGGTTTTTTACAAGTGGAAACAGATGCATTTATAATTCCCTGTGGACCCACAGCATGGGTGGGTGCCAGGAAGCCACCGGCGGTACATAAAAATATCCCTTTGCATTGCCCAACACAGCTGAGGTAGTAATGTCATGCTTAATACAGGTGGGCTTCGGCCCACACTGCATGCCCCAGTCTGACTGGTAATATGTACCTTAACAGTAACCTCGTTGGTGGTAATGTGGTGGTGACTGCGGACCTGGTAGCGCGGTTTAATGTAGTTGGTTTTCGGAATGTGGCCACTGGCCTGGATTAAGTGGGCCGTGGCGGGGGATGTTTTGGAGGCACTACGTGTCCTCTCCACGTGTCCGTGGTTATATGCACCTTAACAGTAACAGCGTTGGTGGGAAATGACCTCGCCGCCATCATGTCTTTGGGAAGCCTCTGTTTCCACACCCCAGAGACATACCATTAGCAGCGGTATAGGCAGAGCCCAGAATTAGTAACATTTCAGCCGTAGCATTAGCGGCAGGCCCCACTAACATATCACTAGCAGCATTATAGGGGGAGCACAGTCTTAGTTCCATTTCAGTAATAGTAGCAGCCTACACAGGCCCCAGTAACAATTCCGAAGCAGCAGTATAGTGGGAGCGCAGTCTTCGTTCCATTTCAGTAATAGTAGCAGCCTACACAGGCCCCAGGAACAATTCCGAAGCAGCAGTATAGTGGGAGCGCAGTCTTCGTTCCATTTCAGTAATAGTAGCAGCCTACACAGGCCCCAGGAACAATTCCGAAGCAGCAGTATAGGAGGAGCACAGTCTTAGTTCCATTTAAGTCATTGTAGCAGCCTACACAGGCCCCAGGAACAATTCCGAAGCAGCAGTATAGTGGGAGCGCAGTCTTAGTTCCATTTCAGTAGCTGCAGTATAGCCAAGGCCCAAGTTACATTTATGTAGCTAAAGTGTAGGCCAACCCCACACACACTTCTGTACCATGAGTGCAGGCGAAGAACATAGAAATTGCTATGATTACACTGTAGGTGAGGGCCCCAAAACATTGGTGTACCAACAGTACTAATGTACCTCAGTAAAAATTGGCCATGCCCAACCAAGATGGCAGGTGAAACCCATTAATCGCTTTGGTTAATGTGGCTTAAGTGGTAACTAGGCCTGGAGGCAGCCCAGTTTAACGAAAAATTGGTTCAAGTTAAAGTTTCAATGCTTTTAAGAGCATTGAAACATATAAAAATTGTTTAGAAAAATTAGATGAGTGAGCCTTGTGGCCCTAAGAAAAATTGCCCGTTCAGCGTGATTACGTGAGGTTTCAGGAGGAGGAGCAGGAGGAGGAGGAGGAATATTAGACACAGATTGATGAAGCAGAAATGTCCCCGTTTTGGATGGTGATAGAGAACGATGCTTCCATCCGCGGGTGCAGCCTACGTATTGCTTACGTATCGCTGCTGTCCGCTGGTGGAGAAGAGAAGTCTGGGGAAATCCAGGCTTTGTTCATCTTGATGAGTGTTAGCCTGTCGGCACTGTCGGTTGACAGGCGGGTACGCTTATCTGTGATGATTCCCCCAGCCGCACTAAACACCCTTTCCGACAAGACGCTAGCCGCAGGACAAGCAAGCACCTCCAGGGCATACAGCGCTAGTTCAGGCCACGTGTCCAGCTTCGACACCCAGTAGTTGTAGGTGGCAGAGGCGTCACGGAGGACGGTCGTGCGATCGGCTACGTACTCCCTCACCATCCTTTTACAGTGCTCCCACCGACTCAGCCTTGACTGGGGAGCGGTGACACAGTCTTGCTGGGGAGCCATAAAGCTGTCCAGGCCCTTAAAGACTGTTGCACTGCCTGGGCTGTACATGCTGCTCGATCTACGCACCTCCCCTGGTACCTGGCCCTCGGAACTGCGCCTTCTGCCACTAGCGCTGTCGGATGGGAATTTTACCATCAGCTTGTCCGCCAGGGTCCTGTGGTATAGCAACACTCTCGAACCCCTTTCCTCTTCGGGAATGAGAGTGGGAAGGTTCTCCTTATAGCGTGGGTCGAGCAGTGTGTACACCCAGTAATCCGTAGTGGCCAGAATGCGTGTAACGCGAGGGTCACGAGAAAGGCATCCTAACATGAAGTCAGCCATGTGTGCCAGGGTACCTGTACGCAACACATGGCTGTCCGCACTAGGAAGATCACTTTCAGGATCCTCCTCCTCCTCCTCCTCCTCCTCCTCAGGCCATACACGCTGAAATGATGACAGGCAAGCAGCATGGGTACCGTCAGCAGTGGGCCAAGCTGTCTCTTCCCCCTCCTCCTCATCCTCCTCATGCTCCTCCTCCTCCTCCTGAACGCGCTGAGATATAGACAGGAGGGTGCTCTGACTATCCAGCGACATACTGTCTTCCCCCGGCTCTGTTTCCGAGCGCAAAGCGGCTGCCTTTATGGTTTGCAGGGAACTTCTCAAGATGCATAGCAGAGGAATGGTGACGCTAATGATTGCAGCATCGCCGCTCACCACCTGGGTAGACTGCTCAAAGTTTCGAAGGACCTGGCAGATGTCTGCCAACCAGGCCCACTCTTCTGAAAAGAATTGGGGAGGCTGACTCCCACTGCGCCGCCCATGTTGGAGTTGGTATTCCACTATAGCTCTACGCTGCTCATAGAGCCTAGCCAACATGTGGAGCGTAGAGTTCCACCGTGTGGGCACGTCGCACAGCAGTCGGTGCACTGGCAGATTAAACCGATGTTGCAGGGTGCGCAGGGTGGCAGCGTGCGTGTGGGACTTGCGGAAATGTGCGCAGAGCCGGCGCACCTTTACGAGCAGGTCTGACAAGCGTGGGTAGCTTTTCAGAAAGCGCTGAACCACCAAATTAAAGACGTGGGCCAGGCATGGCACGTGCGTGAGGCTGCCGAGCTGCAGAGCCGCCACCAGGTTACGGCTGTTGTCACACACGACCATGCCCGGTTGGAGGCTCAGCGGCGCAAGCCAACGGTCGGTCTGCTCTGTCAGACCCTGCAGCAGTTCGTGGGCCGTGTGCCTCCTATCTCCTAAGCTGAGTAGTTTCAGCACGGCCTGCTGACGCTTGCCCACCGCTGTGCTGCCACGCCCCGCGACACCGACTGCTGGCGACGTCCTGCTGCTGCTAAAACATCTAGATTGCGAGACAGAGGTTGAGGAGGAGGAGGAGGAGGAGGGTGCTTTAGTGGAAGAAGCATACACCGCCGAACATACCACCACCGAGCTGGGGCCCGCAATTCTGGGGGTGGGTAGGACGTGAGCGGTCCCAGGCTCTGACTCTGTCCCAGCCTCCACTAAATTCACCCAATGTGCCGTCAGGGAGATGTAGTGGCCCTGCCCGCCTGTGCTTGTCCACGTGTCCGTAGTTAAGTGGACCTTGCCACTAACCGCATTGGTGAGGGCGCGTACAATGTTGCGGGAGACGTGGTCGTGCAGGGCTGGGACGGAACATCGGGAAAAGTAGTGGCGACTGGGAACTGAGTAGCGCGGGGCCGCCGCCGCCATCATAGCTTTGAAAGCCTCCGTTTCCACAACCCTATACGGCAGCATTTCAAGGCTGATAAATTTGGCTATTTGGACGTTTAACGATTGAGCGTGCGGGTGCGTGGCGGCGTACTTGCGCTTGCGCTCCAACACTTGCGCTAGCGACGGCTGGACTGTGCGGTGTGAGACATTGGTGGATGGGGCCGAGGACAGCGGAGGTGAGGGTGTGGGTGCAGGCCATGAGACGGTAGTGCCTGTGTCCTGAGAGGGGGGTTGGATCTCAGTGGCAGGTTGGGGCACAGGGGGAGAGGCAGCGGTGCAAACCGGAGGCGGTGAACAGCCTTCGTCCCACCTTGTGGGGTGCTTGGCCATCATATGTCTGCGCATGCTGGTGGTGGTGAGGCTGTTGGTGGTGGCTCCCCGGCTGATCTTGGCGCGACAAAGGTTGCACACCACTGTTCGTCGGTCGTCAGGCGTCTCGGTGAAAAACTGCCAGACCTTAGAGCACCTCGGCCTCTGCAGGGTGGCATGGCGCGAGGGTGTGCTTTGGGAAACAGTTGGTGGATTATTTGGTCTGGCCCTGCCTCTACCCCTGGACACCGCACTGCCTCTTGCAACCTGCCCTGCTGCTGCCCGTGCCTTCCCCTCTGAAGACCTGTCCTGTGTAGGCGTTGCACACCAGGTGGGGTCAGTCACCTCATCGTCCTGCTGCTCTTCCTCCGAATCCTCTGTGCGCTGCTCCCTCGGACTTACTGCCCTTACTACTACCTCACTGCAAGACAACTGTGTCTCATCGTCATCGTCCTCCTCACCCACTGAAAGGTCTTGAGACAGTTGCCGGAAGTCCCCAGCCTCATCCCCCGGACCCCGGGAACTTTCCAATGGTTGTGCATCAGTGACGATAAACTCATCTGGTGGGAGAGGAACCACTGCTGCCCAATCTGAGCAGGGGCCCGAGAACAGTTCCTGGGAGTCTTCCCACTCCTGAGCATGTGTCATTGTAGTGGAGTGAGGAGGCTGGGAGGAAGGAGGAGCAGCAGACAGAGGATTCGGATTTGCAGCAGTGGACGGCGCAGAACTGTGGCTGGATGATAGCTTGCTCGAAGCACTTTCTGCCATCCAGGACAGGACCTGCTCACACTGCTCATTTTCTAATAAAGGTCTCCCGCGTGGACCTATTAATTGGGCGATGAATGTGGGGACGCCAGAAACGTGCCTCTCTCCTAATCGCGCAGCAGTCGGCTGCGACACACCTGGATCAGGAGCTCTGCCTGTGCCCACACCCTCACTTGGCCCTCCGCGTCCTCGGCCACGTCCACGTCCTCTAGGCCTACCCCTACCCCTCAGCATGCTGTATTACCAGTGATTTGATTTCACAGGCAGGAAATAAATTGGCGCAAGCCTGCAGGCCAAATATAATTTTTTAACTTTTTTTAAAAAGGAAAGGCCCACTGCCTCTAGTGAATGAATAATAAGTTTAATAACTGTGTTGCGGCCCTGCAAAAGTGTCACAGAACTTTACTGTTGCAGAGTTATTAACTGTGGCAGAGCAGGTATTTCCCAGGCAGGAAAGAAATTGGCGCAAGGCTGCACTCAACCGTAGCTGGTTGCGTCTGATTTTTTGACGTTCTCCACGCAGCACACACGTACACAGAGCCCTTAGGACTGACAGAGGCAGGGCAAATATACTTTTTTCCCTTTTGTTTAAAAGGAAAGGCGCACTGTGCCTATTCAATGACTAATATAACTGTGTTGCGGCCCTGCAAAAGTGTCACAGAACTTTACTGTTGCAGAGTCAGAGTTATTAACTGTGGCAGAGCAGGTATTTCCCAGGCAGGAAAGAAATTGGCGCAAGGCTGCACTCAACCGTAGCTGGTTGCGTCTGATTTTTTGACGTTCTCCACGCAGCACACACGTACACAGAGCCCTTAGGACTGACAGAGGCAGGGCAAATATACTTTTTTCCCTTTTGTTTAAAAGGAAAGGCCCACTGTGCCTATTCAATGACTAATAACTGTGTTGTGGCCCTGCCTACACAATTCTGTGCCTGTAGTATCAATGCAGGGTGCAATGCTCTGCACCGCCGATTTTGAGAAAAAAAAAAAAAAGCAACACAGCTAACAGCAGCCTGCACAGTACTCCACACAGTTAAATGTGGCCCTAGAAAGGACCGTTGAGGTTCTTGAAGGCTACACTCACTCCTAACACTCTCCCTGCCTAAGCACCACTTCTGTCCCTAATGCCAGGTGCAATGCTCTGCACCGCCGATTTTGAGAAAAAAAAAAAAAGCAACACAGCTAACAGCAGCCTGCACAGTACTCCACACAGTTAAATGTGGCCCTAGAAAGGACCGTTGAGGTTCTTGAAGGCTACACTCACTCCTAACACTCTCCCTGCCTAAGCACCACTTCTGTCCCTAATGCCAGGTGCAATGCTCTGCACTGTCGATTTTGAGGAAAAAAAAAATTTCTCCACTGCTAACAGCAGCCTGCACACACGTAGATGTGGCCCTAAGAAGGACCGTTGGGGTTCTTGAAGCCTACACTCACTACAAACACTCTCCCTACAGCAACTCCAATAGAATAGCACTTTCCCTCAGCTAACTCACAAGGCATGTGTGGCGAGCCGCGGGAGGGGCCGACTTTTATACTCGGGTGACATCTGATCTTCCCAGCCACTCACTGCAGGGGGGTGGTATAGGGCTTGAACGTCACAGGGGGAAGTTGTAATGCCTTCCCTGTCTTTCAATTGGCCAGAAAAGCGCGCTAACGACTCAGAGAGGAAACTGAAAGTAACCCGAACACCGCGTGCTGCTCGTTACGAGTAACGAGCATCCCGAACACCCTAATATTCGCCCGAGCATCAAGCTCGGACGAGTACATTCGCTCATCTCTACTTGTCACTGGCACGGATGATCCGCTGCACAATTTGCCCATAGATGTGCGTGGAGATTCCTCTGCTTCACGCACATATGAAGATTTTATTTGCAGACACAATGTGCTGAAAATAAAATTGCAGCATGCTCTATTTCAGAGCGATTTCCGCATGGACAGCTTACATTGAAGTTAATGGAAGATATCCGATCCGCGGCCTATCCGGAATCTGGAAAGGCCGCGGGATCCACGTCATAGCCTATCGACGGCACAAGGGAATCTGTACTGCACATGTGCGCCGGCGGCCCATCCACAGTACAGAAGCAAAGAGCAAAGAACAAGTATGCACGGTCGCCGGTAGTGGGCATGGGCGGATTCCGTGCGGGATTTCCCACGCAGAATCCATGCATGCGGCCTAAAGGCTAACAAAAATACATGATGTTATTGCGAGCTTTCAAGTCTCTCAGGATTCTTCCTCAGGCATAATGAAATAGATCCAAAGAGACATGCATATATATACACACACACACACACACACACACGTACTTATGACAAGGCACAGAAATGGATGTGATTAATTTGCACTTAGAAGGATACTACAACAGGATGAGTAGAGGAATAAAAACATACTTAAATAGTCACTGATAAAGATGTGAAGTCTAGTGCCCATGGCCGTGATGGGCTCCACAAGCGGAATTCCGCAGCGGAGTCCATCACGGCCCCCCCCCTCCAAACACCCCATACTCACCTCCGGATCCACTGCCCGACATCGCTCATGCGCAGTACAGCGCATGACGCGCCGGCAGCGTCATGTGACACGCCGGCAGCGTCATATGACACGTCCACAGTGTCACATGATGTGCCGGCCGCATCATATGACGTGGGCATCGGTGGTGGGGGGGGGGAATCGTTTTCACGCTATCTACTGCTGTGCTACAGCAGAAGATAACGTGACGGATAACTTCCATTGACTGCAATGAAAGCCGTCCGTGCGTACGCCCACGGCAAATAGAACATGCCGCAGGTGATTCCGGGTGTTTTCACAGGGCGGAATTCCACACCGTGAGCATTGCACTATTAGGTTCAATAGAACCTAAAAGCTGCGGGGCAATGCCGCAGATTACCGCCACATGATATGCAATGGAAATCCACCGTGTGAATTGGGCCTTGTGGTCTTTGAATTAGTGTTAGGGGGTCATCAGGACATCAGTGTTATTTGTGCTTTAGATGTCTCATACTTTCCAGTCATAAATGAATCCTCTTAAAGAATTTAGGCCTCTATTGAAAGTGTAAAAAGTTGTTAGAAATTTATAGTCCCAATTTCTTCTGTGGCTTTGTGATTTGAAATTGCCTTTAAGTATAATAACTTTCATGTGGTCTTTGTTGTGTCCGTGACTAAAAAAAGTGCTTCGCCACAGATAAATCTGTCTTTCTCTCTTTAATTTTTGTGGTTGAGACCTCATCATCGTTTTCAGTTTTTGTCCTGTTTCTCTAATATAAAGGACATTCACTGCACAGGATCAGGTACACAACATTTGGACATGGAACATGTGAATGTCCCCAGGATCTTATAGTCCTGCTGTGTGTTGGGGATTTGTATCCTGTCCACATTTAGTACATGTCAGCAGGTCTTGCAATTCCTCACATTGCAGGGATAAGTTCCTGGACCCTACCCTTCTGTGTTACAGGCAACCCTCAAATTTGAGGAAATTTATAATCAGGAGTGCATTGCTCTCTGACACACCTTATATTGAAGGGATAAGTTTCTTTTCACTCCTGATTACAAGTGTCCCGGACACAACATAGGCCACATGAAAGTTATTATATTTAAAGGCAATTTCAAATCAGAACGCCACATTAGAAATCGGGAGTATAAATTTCTAACAACTTTTGACACTTTCAATATAGGCCTAAATTCTTCAAGGGGATTCATGCGTGACTGGGAAGTATGAGACATCTATGGCACAGATAACACTGCTGGCCTGGTGACTCCCCCCCTCACACATTAATCAGGGACCATAAAACCTTCACATCTTTATCAGATGTGAAGATACTATACCATTGGGTCCCCCGGCCGAGAGGGGACACAAAGACCCAAGCAGCTCTCCTTCTATGACTGGGACAAAGATCGTCCATTCTTACAGGCACTCCTGGACTTGGAGGTACCGGTGGGAGTCACCCCCATGTGACTTCACCGAGTACCGGGGTAAGTCCATCATATTCTCCATCCATTTATTCTGATTACATGCACGTAGGGGCGCTATTCTGATTCCTATACATTTATATTATCAGTTTTCTTTTGTGCAATCCAGTAGGACCATTATCTACATACATTAGTTTGGTCAACTAGACCAAGCAAATGCATAACGTGTGTGTTACGTGTGCTGCTGGGATCTGTAGTTCTAGGCTTCCTAGCAGCACAGCTACAGGTGGTGGAGGGTTAATTGAGCTGGCTGGGTGTGGTAATCTCCAGCAGCCAATTCCCTTTAGCCTTCAGTCCATATAAACCCATCTCTTGGTCAGTCTGTGTCTAGAGTTCAGGGTGAGCAGTCATGAATCCGTGTCTGTTGAAGTTTGCTGTGTAATGTGGGTTTTGCTGGTTCATGTCCATTTGAACGTTTAAATTCTGTCAGTTTTGTGTTAGCTTGCTGTGTGACCTGCTATCTGTGTCCTGTCCTGTTGCAGCGTGCTGTGTGAACTCTGTCTGGTTCTGCTGGACTCCTGGTTAGTGTAGGGACTAGCGGTATAACCAGGAGTCGTGAAGTGGCCTGCTAGCTTCCACATCTTGTACAAAATGTCAAGTAATGCCTGGTATTTATATTCAGCTTCCTATATTCTATTAGTTTGCATTGTGGCTGCTGTATTCTGTGTATCCTGTTGTATAGTCCCTGTCATGTGGCATGTGTATGTATCCTGTACGGTGCATGGCTCCTAGGATTCAGCTAGGGCCCAGATTCGGAGACCGCTGGGCTGCCCTTATTGGGGCAATGTCCCTGCTTAGGTATGGCCAGGTCAACCTCCCTCGTAGCAGTAGGGCAAGTTTGCTAGAAACCTGTGTGCGTACCCAGTCCTCCTTTGGTCACGATCGTGTGGGCCCCGTGGTTAGTTGCCCACACGATCGTACCAGTGTGGAAATTCAGATAAAGCCCACAAAAGTGTTTGCAAAGTCAGTACCCCCCTCCCCCCTCCCCCACATCTCATATCTTTCATTGCCATCATTGTAAGGCCGCCTGCAGACGGGCAGAAATTCTGCGGCGGGATTTCCCGCAGAATTTCCGCCCCTGGAAGCTGCCATAGGATTGCGTTAACAAACACAGAAACGTCACTCACCGGCTGCCGTCTCCGCTCTGCGCATGTGCCGGCTGCCCGGCAGCCGGCACATGAAAGAGACGGGGCCGCGGGAGCAGGTTAGTGTCACGCTGCTCTCTGCAGACGCTCGGGACGGTTCCCGCTGCAAGAATTCTCGCAGACGGATCCGACCCGGCCATCTGCAGGCAGCCTTATAGAAAGTAACCCTGACTTTCTTACCACGCCTCAGATTTCAGGATATACCTGTTTTCTGACCTATAATTTTCTCACACTTCCCCTCTGGAACTTTCCTCTCCTCATGCCACAATTACTGTTTTGTATCTGTTAGGGTCTCACTGTGACTCAGCAGAGGCAGCCATCTATATAAACCAGCAGTATATGCTGCTAGTGGACACTGTATACCAGCTTCTGGAAGGGACGCTACCTGGACCACTGGACACACAAGTAAGGTTTCATCTTTTGCTGGGCTCTCTGTGGTTATTTCATGCTGGAGGGTAGGTGCACACGTAACAGAAATGTGGCGGACTGTCCGCAGCAGGAAATTCCTCTGCAAAATCTGCAGAATTTCTGCAAAAGTCTCAAAATCAGTTGCATACTCGCAGTTGATTTTGGCAGATGCAGTGCTCCCCCCACTTCCCAATTCTTTGTGCTATCAGCGCAGTGTTTCATCCGGCACCTGGTAACCAGTGATTAGTGCAGAGCTGCTGGTTAGCTGCTGCCACTTCCGCATCACCTGACTGGAGACACCCTGCTTGCTGGAAGCCACTGGGTGGCGGATAAAGTGCTTTGCTCATGGTGTGAAGAATTGGGAGGTGAAGGGAGTGCTGCATTTGCCGAAATCAGCTGTGAATGCGCAGCTGCTTTCAATGAAAATCTGCACCGATGGTGTAGATTTTGACTCTGTTTTGATGCGGCAATGCTACGGAATTTGCAGCTGAATTTTCTGGTGTGGAAATTCTGCAGCATTTTTGCCCTGTGTGAACATACCCTTAGGCCGCTCTCACACTCATTGCTTTTGACTGTGATTAGCACGGCGTCCCGAAAGCTGTGTTAATCGCAGTGAACCCCATTGATTTCAATGTGGCCTCGCAGACCAGCGCTCAAACACAATGTTTCTAATGCCACGATTTTTTAAGTGCTGTATGCTCTATTTTCATGCATTTTAGAGTCTTAACGCACTTCATTACCCATCACAGTGAGGGTATCAATAATGGCCATAAATTTATACTCCCAGATTCGTCTGTGACGCTGTGACTTGAAGTTGCCCTTCAGTATGATAACTCTCATTTGTTCCATGTTATGTCTGTGACTAGAAAAATGTTTTGCCACAGGTAATTCCATCTTCCCCTTTCTAATTGTGTGGAGATGAGATCCTACAGCGTCACAGAAGAATTCGGAAGTATAAATTTATGTCCTTTTTTTTGTGTGTTTTGTGTTTTTTTTTTTTTGATGCCCTCAAGAATGGAATGAACCTCAGAGTGGGGTTCTTGCATCAGTGGAGTATATAAAAGGTCTGAAGGAGGTCAAGAGGGGTGTCCTTAATCAGAGCACTCAGGGGGAGTGTGGAGACACCTAGGGGTGAGTGGGCCAGGGATTGGAATCATCTTTCCGCAAGGAGAGCACCCAGAAGGGGTACTATTCGCAATAATTGGTTTAAAGACTTGATAAAAAGTCAGAGTGATTTGAAGGAATGCTGCCATCCATTAGGTGGCGCTACAGAGGTATTGTTTCATCTTCCTTGCAGGTCTGAAGCAGAGATAACACACAGGCCTGTGAACTCATAACACCAATTTAAAGATCATAAAACTGTCAAATTCCTTAGCTCAGTGGACTATTAAGTATTTACTTCTCTGCTTATCTTGTATGATATGGTTTTAAGTGCAAATTAGTCTCCCTATGTCCATGCCTTTTCATGTGTGTACACTTGTATATATGCCCCGTCCAGATTGGTTTCATTATCCCTGAGGAAGGACCCTGAGAGGTCCGATAGCTCGCAATATAATGTATTTTTGTTAGCCATTAAAAGGTATCCGATCTACAAGATTACGTGGTTTCTCTTGCTGGAAACAATCATGTTTTGCTCTACTGGCTAACAAAAGCCTATCAATGCTCCCAGCAGTATGTTAGCAGAATATTTACATATTTCCCAGAGGATTGTGTGTGGCCTTATAAGTCTCCTCACACACATTCTAGGTGCTCTCCTTAAGGAGAAATGATACCTTTCCTAACCATAGTGTATTATGTAGACTGGTCTGCAAATGGGGAATGAAGGATCCATATTAGCACTAATAACTCCTGGTACAGAGCTGTAGGCAGTCAGTACGCCTCTGTTTAGCCCTGTATATGGTGCTATATTATTGAAATATTTTTCTTTTCTAAACAGATTTAGCCAACATGTATAGATATCAACTGCACATCAATGTCAGACCTTGTAGACAAGCCTTATAACAACGACTGGCTACTGGAAGTCAAGTCAGAATCCATACACAGACAACTATTTCGGGGGTTTTGTCCCTCATCAGTGTGCAGTAGGTTTCTGGCTTGGCCTTAAGTCTCCTCACTCACCTTCTAGGTGCCTCCTTACACGCCATCTAGGTGCTCTACTTAAGGAGAAGCAATACCCTTTCTGACTTACATCTATAGGCCTCTCACTTGCCAAGCCAAAAACGTACTGCACACTGATGAGAAGCAAACAGCCCGAAACAGCTGTCTGTGTATGGATTCTGGCTTTGGCTTACAATTGTCAGTCATTGTTATAAGGCTTGTTAAAAAGTCTGACATTGACTTGCAGGAATACTGCCCTAATGGGGAGGGGATCTCAGCACCCATAAAAATTAGGGATAAAGCCGGTGGGGCTACTTCTTTCCGGCATCCTCTTCCTCTATGTATATATAGACCTGTGGATAAGAACTCCTATTAACATTTCACTTTTCCTCTTTTCTAGTGAGTGGATACGTTATCACCTATTTCCCACTAAGGGGTAAGTCGATGATACAAATTATACCTGTTATGGTTTAACTGCAAATTAGAGGGGCTTCCACATTTGAAATTTGTTTGCCGCCATGATTTTCTAAGCAGCTACTGTGTAGAAGAACAAATGTACCTGCGTCCACACCCTCTAGTATATTATGTATACACTGCTGGGCTTATTTTGGTTAGTCAACATCAAACATGTCCCATGTGAACACAGAAGCCTTATAATTGTCCTGGATGCCTGTTTCTAGAAACAGTGCTGCTCTTAAGGGCCATTTACATGGAACAATTATTGATCAAAATTGGTTTAAACGGATGATATGATAATTATCCCAATTACTACGATACCAAACTTATGTAGTTTATCTTTTGCTGTAGTACTTGTATTTTTTTTTAAGACATTTACATTTTTTAAAGTTATTTTCTGCCGCCATCTTTTGCACGCAATAACTATTTTTTTCCATCCATGTAGTTGTGTGAGAGCTCATTTCTTGTGGGACATCCTGTAGTTTGTTAGTACCATTTTGGAATTCATAAGACTTTTTGATCACTTTTTATTGGAGACAGAATGAACAAAAAAACGCATTTCTGCTGTTAATTTTTTTTTCAGAGGACATTCACTGTGTGGGGTAAATAATGCATTGCTTTGATAGATCAGACATTTACAGACGCAGCGATACTAAACATGTATTTTTGTTTTATGATTTTAATTCTTTTATTTAGTCTAAACAATGAGGTGTAAAAACATAGTTAATTAATTACAACTTACTGGTGGATGATCTGCAGTGTTTCTGCCACGTAGAGATATACCCTATATGTTACATAAACCTACCCTTACAGCGTTCAGTCAGCACTTGAGCCAACAGGATTACATGTATAGGCATATATACTCAAAAAAATAAAATACAATGGCAACTGGATTACATTATTCCCATAATTGAAAAACCTTACGTGGCAGGAAAAAACAGATATTTGAATTCAGCGCACTAAAGTTACTACAAGCTGCCTATCTACTTATCTGTGACAAAGTGTGTTGCACAGTGTTATCGTTCAATGTAAGTGCATAAAAAAATGAGTCACTATTCATAATCGCTGACTTGCAATCAGCATAAAAAACCATCGCTGGATCGCGGGCTTCTTGTTATGTGTAAACACTCAGTGCTTCACATAGAATGTACAGCACTGAGCGAGAAGCCAGCGATCCAGCAGGGAAACCTACCTGGCTAAATTTTCTGCATGAGCGCTAACAACCACAGCGGTGACGTCAGCACTCATACAGTCGTTTAGACGACTCTTGTCCCATCTAAATGGGACATTACTCATGGACTGTTTGCTATTGTCACAGACCATGGGAAAAATGCCATTGTTATTGGGCAAAGAGAAGACCCCTTTTTTTAACCCTAGCAACCTACTTCACAATCTTCTTTGCTTCTCTGATTTACTAACACACGCAATATTTCCTTATAGGTAGAGCTGAGGTCATACGTATGCTACTTGCAGATCAAGGGGCTTCATGGACAGAAGAAGAGGTGCAAACTGCACACTGGTTTGGAGGAGAATCTGACCTTAAGCAACAAGCTGTGAGTTACTTTGTTGCTATATTATGCAAATTAAATATAATGTCTTAGAGACATAGTCTTACATTCATGCTGGAATGCTAACAAAACCATGGAATAAATTGGTACTCGAGCAGTCAGGGACTGGTTAAATGCAGGAGCCAACAGAAAGCTGAGCACCCGTCCCGAAAGGGACGACCCCACTACTTCCACAAGGACAGGTCCAAGGTCAGAGGGGAACCAGAGTACAGGAAACCAGGGACAATAAATAAAAGATGAAAACACAAAATGCAAGACAAACAGAAACACAGGAGCCAGACTACAGACAGGAGAACTGAGCAAGCTTACTTGATTAGGAATGCTGAAACATAAACAGCACTCCAAAACAGCTGAGATATATAGGGAGTGGGGAGAAACTAATTAGCTGACAGAGCTGTCAATCATCAGCCACTACCTCAGCTAACAGCTGCAGGACTAATTAACCTAACTAGACAGGACTGAAGATATAAACCCCAGCTAGACAGGTTAGAACCCACAGAAGCAAAGGTATGCTGGCAGAGAAAGGACACAGTGCTGGCCGCAGCGTGACACATAGCAGAAATGTAGCTGGGTTTACACCTGTGCTGGAATCTCCGTTCGGAGGTTGTCGTAGAACCAGCAAAAAATATCGGAAGAAATAGTGCTGCATGGGGTGCTTTTTTTCCCGGTAAAACCCGGGCAGCTGAGTAGAAACTAAACAGACCCCATTATAATCAATCGAGTTTGTTCGGTTCTATCATAAGACGGATCCGTTCGGCCAGGGGATTCACCTTTCCTGCTCTCTGCACGAAACCAAACCGGAAATCTTCTGGATAGGGGATAACCTAATGGGGTTGAACGGTAACTTTTTGAAAATTTTATGATGGGTGCTGTGTGAAAATAACAAATACAGCAGTACTTTCTCATCCTCAGCAAACCAACATTGCAGCCCCATTGTTCTGGTTTCTACTGACAATGGAAGTCAAGTGACCATGGCCTGTCAATCGAGGTCGCAATGGCACCGCCTGTACTCCTGGCATCACTGCTCAGATCCTGGGTGCCAGAAGTTCCAAATGGTAATGCTGTGGCCTCTGATTGGCAGGCAGCAGTCACCTGACTACTGCTGTCAACAGAGACCAGGACAACTGTGGGACTGCAGTGCTGGATCACCAAGTACTGCTGTTTGTTTTCACACATCTGCACCTGCCATTAAATTTTCAAAGGGAAATGGACAACCCCTTTAATTTTGTGGAACACCCATTTTAAGTCTGATGACTTGTACTATGGCACATGTTCACACTTCTGTGCTGATGTATTTCCTAAGATATGCTAGCAGTGATTAAAGCTCCATTTTTCAATTATCTATCTTTGGGGTCTTGCAGGTTTTCGGTCAGCTGCCACAGTTTAAAGATGGAGACTTTGTTCTGTATCAGAGCAATAGCATCCTGAGATACCTTGCACGCAAATATGGTGAGTTTTTATGTTGTGTTTCTGATCTCTAACTATTGTAGATCTTTTGGCAAAAGTTATTCTTAATTAGCAAAATGATGATGAATTTATATTATTAATGTGATTTGTCCTCATATTACCATTAACTACGTCTGGTATTCTCTCAGGTGTTTCTGGGGGCAGCAACCAGGAGAGTGCGCTCATTGACATGGTGAATGATGGCGTGGAAGACCTGAGGGTGAAATACATCCGCTTTGTCTTCTTTGAATTTGTATGTATATCAAAAAATGGGCATAAAAACTCTAATTGTAATTAAATTGATTTCCCTGGAATAAAAGTCTGATGCGAGCATTGCAGCTCAACTATAATATACTGAATGGACTGAGCTGCAGCACCAAACCTTTTTCAGTCCAGTGGGCGGATGGGCTGAGTTCTGTAAGGTCCTACCAGCAGCGTCTGTATTGAATTTTGCCTGGCCTGGAGGGTTAGGGTTCATTTTCCTGTTAGGCTTACGTTATTTGCTAACCCTAACCCGAACCCTCCAGCCCAGGCAAAAATCTAAACACACTGCAGCTATCAGTGTCCCCCTTCCATCTTCCCTGCCAAACCGCTAGCCGCCTCCTCCGCCCCCAGGGTGCCCCGCTCACTCAGTGTTCTGCTCTGGCAGTGGCTCTTGTGCCGCCGCTGCCTGTGGCTCCCCTCCTGCCACTACTGCCTGTGGCTCCCCTCCTGCCACGACTGCCTGTGGCTCCCCTCCTGCCACGACTGCCTGTGGCTCCCCTCCTGCCACGACTGCCTGTGGCTCCCCTCCTGCCACGACTGCCTGTGGCTCCCCTCCTGCCACGACTGCCTGTGGCTCCCCTCCTGCCACGACTGCCTGTGGCTCCCCTCCTGCCACGACTGCCTGTGGCTCCCCTCCTGCCACGACTGCCTGTGGCTCCCCTCCTGCCACGACTGCCTGTGGCTCCCCTCCTGCCACGACTGCCTGTGGCTCCCCTCCTGCCACGACTGCCTGTGGCTCCCCTCCTGCCACGACTGCCTGTGGCTCCCCTCCTGCCACGACTGCCTGTGGCTCCCCTCCTGCCACGACTGCGCCGCTCCCCTCCTGCCACGACTGCCTGTGGCTCCCCTCCTGCCACGACTGCGCCGCTCCCCTCCTGCCACGACTGCGCCGCTCCCAGTCTTGCCACTATCGTCCCCGACGGACTGCCGGGTCAGAACGGCACTTGGGAGATTAAACATGCCCCCAGCCAATCAGAAGCTTGGGGCGTTACTAAATTTCAAGAGTGCTGTCTTATGTCCCCACCCCTAACTTCCGGTGGCGACACAATACAACAGTACCAAAAAAGCCCGTGTGCATACACCCATTTAAATGGGTGGGTGCTATTTCCGCCCGATTTTCATATGCATGTACCCTTATACAGAATTGTTCTTTACGCTGATCTACATATAAGGGCAATTGCCAATTTTACAGCCGTTCACACCGTGCGCTGCAGCGTGTAGGTAAAAGAATACGCTAAACTGATCGCAAGCCACGACCGTAAGAAATGCTTAGAATGACTAATTAGGGCAAGCTGTCTTGTTTTTCCTGCGTTGTACAATGGGCAGCTCCCTCCTTCTCCCTTTTTTTTTTCAGCTGCCATACAAGTCTATGGTAGCTTTCTGCGGAACACAGACAAAGATAGGTCAAGACCTATTTTTTTCGCGGCCCGTATAAAAGATGTCTGAGAAAGGTAAAGCAGGTTCTATCTTTTCGCGGACAAATATTTTGCACAGAAAAAAACACGTTCGTCTGAACGAAGCCATTAAAATCTAAGGCATCGCTTGGTTACATTATACTTGCAACCTTTTAACGAGAGGCTAATTTCACACAAACGAGATATTTCCAAAGTCTGTTCAGCTCCTCTTGCTTTCTAACATATTCCTCACAGAAGACAGATGATCCAATGTAGCAGGTCTCCTTTAACCCTTTCCAATCCACTGTCTGACGTCTAAAGACATTCTGATTGAAGGCTGTACAGCTCCAATGTCAGAAGATGTCCGACAGGGTATTCTTACTGTAGATTACTGGCCGCTCTGTTGTCGGGGGCCTCTCCAGCATGTCCCATACCGCAGTACTGGCTCTAGCCAGCAGATGGCGCCATTGTATAATGGCAGAAAGAGACCCCTAGGAAACCCTGAATCCAAAATTGGATTGCAAAGGGTTAATATAGATTGGGAGATAGTTATGCATAGCCCCTATGTATAGCTTCACATAGACAGGTGTGAGATGGAACAAATGTGCTTTATTCACTTCAAAATACTTTATTTTACAGGAGACGGGTAAAGAGAAGTATGAAAGTGAACTTGCCAAACACTTGTCAGCATTTGAGAGGATTCTTTCCCAGAACTGTAATGGAACCAAATATGTAGTTGGAGATAAGGTAATGACCACTAAAGTAAAATACAAACGGTTTTGCAAAAACAGTCCAATTGGCATTGTTCGGAGGGGTTGGCAGTTAGGTCCGGGGGTTGCCAACCAGCTGTAAAGCCACAGTCTATTAAAGTGTAAAAACAGGGTCTATAGGCCCGTGTCTGTAATATAAAATATATGCCCCCCAACTGTCAGTGGAACAAAGAGGCAGAAACACTCAACCGAGCATTGTGCCAATATTAACGATTCTATTAGAACAGCCTAAAAAGACGATCTCAGCTGAAGGCTTCTTTCAGACGAGCGCATATCGGCCGGCCTTTTTCACAGCTGGTCAATATGCGCTGTGATCTCGTATTCCTGAGACGTAAAAGTGCCTGGCAAAGCCAATATAGCACCGGGTGTTTTTACGTCAGGCCCAAAAGATAGTCCTGGAACTATCTATCTTTTGGGCCGGAATACATCTGCTGCTGCATTGGCTCCTATGGAAGCTCATAGCAGCGGCCTTAGGTGGGAGGGAGTTTAGCAGCGTGGCTGCTAAACTCCATCCCTCTGCTCTCCTCCCCCCCATGCAGGCTCACCTCTCGTCTCCTCCCCGCTCGTTCTGTAGAATGGGAGAGGACGGGGGTGGAGCTAAGCACAGTCATGTCCCACCTCCTCCCATTGATGGCAATAAACAAGAGGCGGGGTGTGGGCGGAGCTAAGCTACCGCCCTCTCCCTGCCCCTTGTCCATAGCCATCAATGGGAGAAGGCGGGGCGGGCCACCGCTTAGCTCTGCCCCAGCCCCTCTCTTTGCAAAGAACAAGCAAGAGGAGACGAGAGGTGAGCCTGCGATGGAGAGGAAGGGGAAATGGGCGACGGCATGGTGAGCTCGGTGCATATGCACCAGGCCCCATGCCGTGTGAACGGGCGCACAAACCTTAGATTTGTGCGCCCGTTCACGAGCTTCTACGCCCCAGATGGAAGCGTATATTGGCCGGCTGTGAAAACGCTGGACAATATGCGCTCGTGTGAAAGAAGCCAAAGTCGCACACTGAAACTGAAACTGAAAAATGAAGAAAAATTTGGTGCAAAAAGAAGGTATTAAAAAATCGCCCTATATGTCACGGAAAAAATAACGCAGCAAAAATAATTTTGGTAGCTGAAGACAATAAATTAGGGCCGTAAAACTACCAAATAGGTAAAAACCCCTCAAAAGTGTGTGGCCCTTTTTGACTGAAACACGTTGGTCCTTAAAGGGTTAAATGAAAGTGGGGACAGAGTGTATATTGATTACTGATTTGTGCTTCTTCCCACAGATCTCGTATGCAGATTACAACCTCCTGGACCTCCTGCACTGGCAACTTCACTTTTTTCCAGATTGCGTGTCATCATTTCCTCTGCTTACTGCATTCATGGATCGCATTTCTTCCCGCCCTAAACTTAGTGAATACTTGAAATCTGAAGCTCGGAACAAGCGACCTATTATGTTTAAAAAATAAGCAAGTAGAAGTGGCCAGTAAATGTTTACCACCGATAACAGCCCCGCGATGTATCTACGGGAGCCCGACTCTACTCACTTACCCTAATAAGCATTTTTGTTTGTTTGTAGTTTATTTCTAAGCCTTGAATAATAAAAAACATTCATTTTTGCTGTGACTCGTCTCACTTCTTGTGAAGGACAGGAGGGAGGAGAGAGATGTAGTCTGTGGAGGAGGATGTTTGAGCAGGAGGCCACTCTGGTGCCCCTGTCTGGGCAGAGCCTCGGCCTATCTCATTTGCCATGGGATGCATCCCCTCCAGGGACCACAGATCGGATCCTGCTTAAGGAGTCAGCTGTCATTATCACACATTACCCTGCTTAACTACCAAGTCGAGGGACAGGACCGACTCTACTACTTCAACTCTGAGGACAAGTCAGTCGTTAGCGACTACTCAGCAAAAATTACTTTAGGCCAGCGAGAGAAGGGATGTAGGCAGTGGTGAGAGGATGTTATGTGTTCTCCACACTATGTCAGAAGTGCTCCCCTCGGGGGTTCATCCATCAGATAACTGGGACTGATGTCTATATGTTGGCTAAAGAGTGACTTCTATAAGCAAGTGCACCAGAGTCTAGGCAAAGGAAAAATGTGCCAGAAGTGTTGTCTCTGAAGTTATTGCTGCACTGTGTTCTTGGAAAATCAAAGTTGGATATTGTGAGTAAAAGAAAACCATGTGCCTCCAGTTTTGAAAGTATACATTGACTGTGGACTCTTATTTGTTTTTGGGTGATTTGTCCCTTAGAAGAGGCACTGGTGTCACGTGACACTTCATCTACGTACCAACCCCATCGTAGGTTTGATTATTTCCACTGTGTGCGACTGAGCTAGGCCTCATATGGCCCTTGTGGGGAGGGATTGCGGAGCCACCGTGACCATCTTGTTTTTTCCTGTGGTCTCCGCCGCAGCGGCCGGCACTCCGCAAGCCTTGGCGTCTTGAACCTTATGTTACCTCCGCGCCATGTGTGCTGAAAAGTCTGCCAATTTTTCCCGTCATGAGAAGCCCGCCAGTGGTGACAGAAAAGTAGAGGGGTGGAAGTCCCCCACCGTGTAGCTGAGGGAGGGAGGCATTAGAAACACCCAGGGGAGGAAACAGCGAGTCAGTGACAAGCGTCAGAGTTCTAGAACAGTGTGCTCAGGAGTTGGAGAAGGAGCCAGAAGTGGAGAGCAGGGAAGCTTTTGATCCTGTGTCTGCTGCCATGGCAGTCCAAGGCGTGCCAGCTAGCTACCAAACTATTTTGGGGATGAACGAGAGGACAGATTTAGGGACAGTCCCGGTTGACTCTACCCTCCACAGCAGCGACAAGAGGTTGCATTGTCTGGTCCCCAAGCACCCTCTAAAACCCATCATCAGAAGTGATGAGGTTGCCCTCTCACATGGAGATGCTTCCATGAAGACATTGCCCGTCCCTGCTGGTGGGACAGAGGAGGAATCAGCGATGACGGCGGCTCCTGCCTCAGTAGGTGGCTGGAATGAGTCGTGTGACACCGTGATTTGGAGACGCCTTCCCTATGCTACTCCCACGGGAGCTTTTATGTCCTATTACCCTTCCTGAATCCTGCTGCATTAGGACGAGGAAGCCTAACAGGCCGTGTCGGGGCACCTGCTGCAGTTTATTGTGGACTATGTGGACAGTAGATTTTCTTTTGTTTTCTGTGATCCTCTGGATCGGTGAACACTAGGTCCGCCATACTATACCACCCCAGCCGGATGGTCAGGGGGAAGCGGCACCTCGATCCCCAGTCATTTGCTTCCTTCAGGTTGGTGAGAGATCTATCCTAGGTTGGTGTTGAATCCAGCAGTAAAAGAGAAGGAGGGTGCCAAGGACGACTAAGAGGTTTGAGTTAATGTGTCCTAGTCCATCCCTCTGTTTTGGCCGTCGTAATTTGGTCATTGGAAAGTAATCCACCACCCATGGGTTTCTCCACGAAATAGGAAACAGAGGAACCCAGATGTCTGATGGGACCTCATGGACTGAGGGACTACTGAAAAAAAAAACCACTTTGAAAACGTTTGTACTCCCGACTATAAGGTAGAGATAAGACTTTGGAATTTTGTGTGAGGACTGATTTGGCATAATTTTTTTGTGTTGCCGCCAAACAAGTTTTGCAATGGACTCTAATACTTTGAAGTTCAGTGGGACTCTAAATGTCATTCCACAAGTATACTTTGCACTGTTGAACTGCGTTCGGCTGTTTATTCACCGTGAGTTATCTGACTAATTTGTGTAATCATATTAACAATCATTTGTGTGCAATGCGGTGTTGAGTGCCTTAACCCCTTAGTGAACACCCTGTTGCCTTTTTGTCCTGCTTTAGTGGGCTTTAATTCCCAGGAACGTAAAAACCTGCTTCCTCTAGGGATTAAAGCCACTTGGGCTGTGGACTTGACAGCTCCATGCTGTCAGTTACTGGAGGTAGCAGACAACCTGGAGCTGTCATGGGGAAGCCGCCCCTCCGGTCATGCAATCGGCGCTATCCAATGGATAGCGGTGATCGGATTATAGTGTAAAAAGGTTAAAGATTCAGCTGAGCGTACTTCCCCCATCCGCCGCAATATCCTGCATCGATCTGGTCCTCTAGGACCTGACGCCATTCTTCTGCGTATGCGTGCCAGACACCATTGCGTCAGCCGCATGTGCAGAAGGCCGGGAGGCCAGAGAAATTTAAAATTTTATGGCTACTGAATGTAGCCGGGAGGCAGGAGATGTCACCAGGGACCACGGAAAAGCGGAAAAAAGTCAAATAAAATTAAAGTTTCAGCTGTCCTCATGGATCAACTCCATGAGGGCAGCTGAAAAGACTCACCCTGGTCCTCCGTGATGTCCCACGTCAATCTGCACTTGCCAAGGACTTCTGTGCATGCGCCAATGTGGCGTATGCACAGAGCCGGTGAGCTTGGCAAATTTAAAATCTCCCTGCACCTGGCTATTAAAGATAGCTGATAGCTGGTAGATGTCACTGGGAACTGCTGTATGCGGTTCCCGGTCACATGATCATCGTTATCCATTGGAATAAAGTTAAAAAGTGTAAAAAAAAAAAAACAAAAAAAACTGTTTAAAAAAGTTAGTTTCATCTCCCCTTACAGATCGTATCTGTGAGGGGAGATGAAATTACATACTCAAGGTCACCAAATTTGTCCCCCGATGGGATCTTTATCCGCGGACCATTCCCAGCTTCGGCGCATGCGGTAAGTGGTTCCTGTTCACGTGATCGTCGTTATCCAATGGATAATGGTGATCACATAAAAGGTTTTTAAAAAGTTGAAGTTTCATCTCCCCACACCAGGAGATGAATCAGCATGAATGTACCACAGCTTGTGTGTGTGTGTGAATCAGGATGCATGTAGTAGAGCTGTGTATGTAATATGTGGGAATCAGGATGGATGTAGTGAAGCTGTGTGTGGAAATGAATTCACAGGGGTAGGAGAAGTCTATGCAGCTAACAAAAATAGCCCTTCAGAGGTATAGACTAAAATACAATACTTTATTAATTAATACTAAAATAGTGGGCTAACAGACAAACTAACAAATGACAACAAGAACAAATATTTTGTCTGTACTGGGCTGATAGTCTATGAGATCAGAGGGACAATATTTCGCGAGTATCCCAGGCATATATAGTCGAGTATGATGTCGTGAAATTGCTGTGTCTTTGAAATAAGCTCTATAAACCCTTTCTCAATAGGAAGTTACAGGATGTCCCTCTGACACTTCAGCATTAGAGATGAGCGAACGTACTCGTCCGAGCTTGATACTGGTTCGAGTATTAGCGTGTTCGAGATGCTCGTTACTCGTGACGAGTACCACGCGATGTTCGGGTTACTTTCACTTTCATCTCTGAGACGTTAGCGCGCTTTTCTGGCCAATAGAAAGACAGGGAAGGCATTACAACTTCCCCCTGCGACGTTCAAGCCCTATACCACCCCCCTGCAGTGAGTGGCTGGCGAGATCAGGTGTCACCCGAGTATAAAAATCGGCCCATCCCGCAGCTCGCCACAGATGCATTCTGACAGAGATCAGGGAAAGTGCTGCTGATGCCGGAGCTGCTATAGGGAGAGCGTTAGGAGTCATTTTAGGCTTCAAGAACCCCAAAGGTCCTTCTTAGGGCCACATCTAACCGTGTGCAGTACTGTGGAGGCTGCTTTTTGCAGTGTTGCACATTTTATTTTTTTGGTATATCGGCCGTGCAGAGCATTGCGCCCTGCAGTAATACTCCAGGGCCAGAAGCGCTTAGGCAGGGACAGAAGACATATTGATTGAATATAGGCAGTGGGTCTTTGCAAAAAAATTTGGGGAAAAAAATCTATTTGGGCTGCCTGTGACTGTCCTCAGTGTTCTGGGTCTCTGCTGGGTGTAGTAGTTCTCCAAATTCATACGCAGCCAGCTAAGTGTTACAGCAGGCTTGCGCAAAATTATTTCCTGGCGTTCCGTAAGCGAAGTCAGCCTCCAACCACAGGCCAATAAGCGGCACATTTAATTACAGCGTTCTGTTTCTGCATTACTGGTAATACAGCATGCTGAGGGGTAGGGGTAGGCCTAGAGGACGTGGACGCAGCCGAGGACGCGGAGGCCCAAGTCAGGGTGTGGGCACAGGCCGAGCTCCTGATCCAGGTGTATCGCAGCCGACTGCTGCGGAATTAGGAGAGAGGCACGTTTCTGGCGTCCCCACATTCATCGCACAATTAATGGGTCCACGCGGTAGACCTTTATTAGAAAATGAGCAGTGTGAGCAGGTCCTGTCGTGGATGGCAGAAAGTGCATCCAGCAATCTATCGTCCACCCACAGTTCTGCGCCGTCCACTGCTGCAACTCAGAATCCTCTGGCTGCTGCTCCTCCTTCCTCCCAGCCTCCTCACTCCATTACAAGGACACATTCTGAGGAGCAGGCAGACTCCCAGGAACTGTTCTCGGGCCCCAGCTCAGATTGGGCAGCAGTGGTTCCTGTCCCACCAGAGGAGTTTATCGTGACTGATGCCCAACCATTGGAAAGTTCCCGGGGTCCGGGGGATGAGGCAGGGGACTTCCGGCAACTGTCTCAAGACCTTTCAGTGGGTGAGGAGGACGATGACGTTGAGACACAGTTGTCTATCAGTGAGGTAGTAGTAAGGGCAGTAAGTCCGAGGGGGGAGCGCACAGAGGATTCGGAGGAAGAGCAGCAGGACAAAGAGGTGACTGACCCCACCTGGTTTGCTACGCCTACTGAGGACAGGTGTTCAGAGGGGGAGGCAAGGGCAGCAGCAGGGCAGGTTGCAAGAGGCAGTGCGGTGTCCAGGGGTAGAGGCAGGGCCAGACCGAATAATCCACCAACTGTTTCCCAAAGCGCCCCCTCGCGCCATGCCACCCTGCAGAGGCCGAGGTGCTCAAAAATCTGGCAGTTTTTCACTGAGAGTGCAGACGACCGACGAACAGTGGTGTGCAACCTTTGTCGCGCCAAGATCAGCCGGGGAGCCACCACCACCAGCCTCACCACCACCAGCATGCGCAGACATATGATGGCCAAGCACCCCACAAGTTGGGACGAAGGCCGTTCACCGCCTCCGGTTTGCACCGCTGCCTCTCCCCCTGTGCCCCAACCTGCCACTGAGATCCAACCCCCCTCTCAGGGCACAGGCACTACCGTCTCCTGGCCTGCACCCACACCCTCACCTCCGCTGTCCTCGGCCCCAGCAATGTCTGTCAGCGCACTGTCCAGCCGTCGCTAGCGCAAGTGTTTGAGCGCAAGCGCAAGTATGCCGCCACGCACCCGCACGCTCAAGCGTTAAATGTGCACATAGTCAAATTTGTCAGCCTGGAGATGCTGCCGTATAGGGTTGTGGAAACGGAGTCTTTCAAAAGTATGATGCCGGCGGCGGCCCCGCGCTACTCAGTTCCCAGTCGCCACTACTTTTCATGATGTGCTGTCCCAGCCCTGCACGACCACGTCTCCCGCAACATTGTACGCGCCCTCACCAACGCGGTTACTGCCAAGGTCCACTTAACAACGGACACGTGGACAAGCACAGGCGGGCAGGGCCACTACATCTCCCTGACGGCACATTGGGTGAATTTAGTGGAGGCTTGGACCGAGTCAGAGCCTGGGACCGCTCACGTCCTACCCACCCCCAGAATTGCGGGCCCCAGCTCGGTGGTGGTATCTGCGGCGGTGTATGCTTTCTCCACTAAAGCACCCTCCTCCTCCTCCTCCTCCTCCAACACAACCTCTGTCTCGCAATCAAGATGTGTCAGCAGCAGCAGCACGTCGCCAGCAGTCGGTGTCGAGCGGCGTGGCAGCACAGCGGTGGGCAAGCGTCAGCAGGCCGTGCTGAAACTCCTCAGCTTAGGAGATAAGAGGCACACAGCCCACGAACTGCTGCAGGGTCTGACAGAGCAGACCGACCACTGGCTTGCGCCGCTGAGCCTCCAACCGGGCATGGTCGTGTGTGACAACGGACGTAACCTGGTGGCGGCTCTGCAGCTCAGCAGCCTCACGCACGTGCCATGCCTGGCCCACGTCTTTAATTTGGTGGTTCAGCGCTTTCTGAAAAGCTACCCACGCTTGTCAGACCTGCTCGGAAAGGTGCGCCGGCTCTGCGCACATTTCCGCAAGTCCCACACGGATGCTGCCACCCTGCGCACCCTGCAACATCGGTTTAATCTGCCAGTGCACCGACTGCTGTGCGACGTGCCCACACGGTGGAACTCTACGCTCCACATGTTGGCCAGGCTCTATGAGCAGCGTAGAGCTATAGTGGAATACCAACTCCAACATGGGCGGCGCAGTGGGAGTCAGCCTCCTCAATTCTTTACAGAAGAGTGGGCCTGGTTGGCAGACATCTGCCAGGTCCTTCGAAACTTTGTGGAGTCTACCCAGATGGTGAGCGGCGATGCTGCAATCATTAGCGTCACCATTCCTCTGCTATGCCTCTTGAGAAGTTCCCTGCAATGCATAAAGGCAGACGCTTTGCGCTCGGAAACAGAGCCGGGGGAAGACAGTATATCGCTGGATAGTCAGAGCACCCTCCTGTCTATATCTCAGCGTGTTGAGGAGGAGGAGGAGGAGGAGGAGGAGGAGGGGTAAGAGACAGCTTGGCCCACTGCTGAGGGTACACATGCTGCTTGCCTGTCATCCTTTCAGCGTGTATGGCCTGAGGAGGAGGAGGAGGATCCTGAAAGTGATCTTCCTAGTGAGGACAGCCATGTGTTGCGTACAGGTACCCTGGCACACATGGCTGACTTCATGTTAGGATGCCTTTCTCGTGACCCTTGCGTTGCACGCATTCTGGCCACTACGGATTACTGGGTGTACACACTGCTCGACCCACGGTATAAGGAGAACCTTTCCACTCTCATACCCGAAGAGGAAAGGGGTTCGAGAGTGATGCTATACCACAGGACCCTGGCGGACAAACTGATGGTAAAATTCCCATCCGACAGCGCTAGTGGCTGAAGGCGCAGTTCCGAGGCCCAGGTAGCAGGGGAGGCGCGGAGATCAGGCAGCATGTACAGCACAGGCAGGGGAACACTCTCTAAGGCCCTTGACAGCTTTATGGCTCCCCAGCAAGACTGTGTCACCGCTCCCCAGTCAAGGCTGAGTCGGCGGGAGCACTGTAAAAGGATGGTGAGGGAGTACGTAGCCGATCGCACGACCGTCCTCCGTGACGCCTCTGCCCCCTACAACTACTGGGTGTCGAAGCTGGACACGTGGCCTGAACTCGCACTGTATGCCCTGGAGGTGCTTGCTTGTCCTGCGGCTAGCGTCTTGTCAGAGAGGGTGTTTAGTGCGGCTGGGGGAATCATCACAGATAAGCGTACCCGCCTGTCAACCGACAGTGCCGACAGGCTTACACTCATCAAGATGAACAAAGCCTGGATTTCCCCAGAGTTCTCTTCTCCACCAGCGGACAGCAGCGATACCTAAGCAATACGTAGGCTGCACCCGCGGATGGAAGCATCGTTCTCTATCCCCATCAAAAACGGGGACCTTTTTGCTTCATCAATCTGTGTATAATATTCCTCCTCCTGCTTCTTCTCCTGAAACCTCACATAATCACGCCGAACGGGCAATTTTTCTTAGGCCCACAAGGCCAAGTCATATAATTTTTGTAGACAATTTTTATACGTTTCAATGCTCATTAAAGCGTTGAAACTTTCACCTCACTCAATTTTTATTTTAACTGGGCTGCCTCCAGGCCTAGTTACCAATTAAGCCACATTAACCAAAGCGATTAATGGGTTTCACCTGCCCTCTTGGTTGGGCATGGACAATTTTTCTGAGGTACATTAGTACTGTTGGTACACCAATTTACGCCTACAGTGTAATCAAATTAATTTTTAGCCCACCTGCATTACAGCTGACGTTACATCAGCTGTGTTGGGCACTGCAATGGGATATAAATCTTGGTATTTGTATAGCGCCAACTTATTACGCAGTGCTTTTCAGGTAATTATTACTTAATTACCCCCCACCAAGTTGGGTTCTCATTTTACCGACCTCGGAAGGATGGAAGGCTGAGTCAACCTTGAGCCGGCTACCTGACGCACGTGGGGATCGAACTTGCAACCTTCAGGTCGATATATTTATGTACCGCCGGTGGGTTCCAGGGAGCCACCCATGCTGTGGGTCCACAGGGAGTTGTAACTGCATGTGTCCACTTCTAAAGAACCCCAGTCTGACTGGGGCATGCAGTGTGGGCCAAAGCCCACCTGCATTAAGCACAACATTACCTCAGCTGTGTTGGGCACTGCAATGGGATATATTTATGTACCGCCGGTGGGTTCCAGGGAGCCACCCATGCTGTGGGTCCACAGGGAGTTGTAACTGCATGTGTCCACTTCTAAAGAACCCCAGTCTGACTGGGGCATGCAGTGTGGGCCAAAGCCCACCTGCATTAAGCACAACATTACCTCAGCTGTGTTGGGCACTGCAATGGGATATATTTATGTACCGCCGGTGGCTTCCTGGCACCCACCCATGCTGTCGGTCCACAGGGACTTCACAATAGGGAGTTGTACCTGCCTGTGTCTATGAATTAAAAAGCCCGGTCAGGTTGGGGCATGCAGTGTGGGCCGAAGCCCACCTGCGTTTAATCTGACGTTAGCTCTGCTGTCCAGGGCACTGCAATGGGATACATTTATGTACAGCCGGTGGGTTCCAGGGAGCCACCCATGCTGTGGGTGCACACAGAATTCCCATTGTGGAGTTGTACCTGCCTGTGACTATTTATAAAAAAAACGCGGTCTGACTGGGGCATGCAGACACCTTGACAGAATGAATAGTGTGTGGCACATAGGTTCCCCATTGCTATGCCCACGTGTGCAGCTCCAGATGGAGGTGGCACAGGATTGGATTTCTCATTGCTTCTGTACAGCATTGTGGACTATCGCCCTGCCCCTTTTAAAGAGGGTCGCTGCCTAGCCGTGCCAACCCTCTGCAGTGTGTGCCTGCTTTTCCTCTGGCAGACGCACTTATAAATAGACATGAGGGTGGCGTGGCATGAGGGCAGCTAAAGGCTGGGCAGGGACAGTTTGGTGTGCGCTGTGGACACTGGGTCGTGGGGGGGGGGGGTTGGGCAGCATGTAACCCAGGAGAAGTGGCAGCGGAGTGTCATGCAGGCAGTGATTGTGCTTTGTTGGAGGTAGTGTGGTGCTTAGCTAAGGTATGCATTGCTAATGAGGGCTTTTCAGAAGTAAAAGTTGTTGGGGGGGGGGCCCACTCTTGCCGCTATTGTGGCTTAATAGTGGGACCTGGGAACTTGAGATGCAGCCCAACATGTAGCCCCTCGCCTGCCCTATCCGTTGCTGTGTCGTTCCCATCACTTTCTTGAATTCCCTAGATTTTCACAAATGAAAACCTTAGCGAGCATCGGCGATATACAGAAATGCTCGGGTCGCCCATTGACTTCAATGGGGTTCGTTACTCGAAACGAACCCTCGAGCATCGCGAAAAGTTCGTCTCGAGTAACGAGCACCCGAGCATTATGGTGCTCGCTCATCTCTATTCAGCATAATTCATAGCTTTGAAGTGTCAATAAGACAGAGTATCGTTGTAACCCAGTTCCTCAATTTGGGTTGAGTATGTGCATTGCATACGGAGGAGCAGAGCCATGTGCATGACAGACAGAGGAGCAGAGCCACGCGCATGGCAGAGGGAGGAGCAGAGTCATGCACGAGGCAGACGGAGGAGCAGAGCTGTGCGTGTGGCAGACGGAGCAACAGAGCCGTGTGCGTAACAGACAGTAGCAGAGCCATGCCATGGCAGACGGAGCAGCAAAGCCATGTGCATGGCAGACAGAGCCGTGCGCATGGCAGAATGAGGAGTAGAGCCGCGCATGTGACAGAGGGAGAAGTAGAGCCGTGTGCATGGCAGGTGGAGGAGCAGACCCATGCGCGTGACAGACGCAGAGGGAGAGCCTGCGCATGATAGGCGGAGGAGCAGACCTGTGTGCGTGACAAACCATGCAGCAGAGCCTTGCACGTGACTGACCAAGCAGCAGAGCCATGTGTGTGACAGACCAAGCTGTGCATGTGTGAAATGGAGGAGCAGAACATTGCATGTGTGAGATGGAGAAGCACAGACGTGCGTATAATAGATGGAGGAGCAGAGCCGTGTGTGTAATAGATGGAGGAGCATGTAATCAGTCACCTGTGTGGGAGGAGTCTAGAAACACATGACTCTGCTGTGTCGGTTGTGATCCCTGTTGTATGGGATGAAGAATGTATGTAGCAGAGCTGTGTGTATGTGACACGCGAATGTAGCTGAGCTGTGTGTAACAAGCACATGTAGCAGAGTTGTGTGTGTTGTGTGACACATGCATGTAGCAGAGCTGTGTGTGACATGCATGTAGTAGAGCTCTGTGTGTGACACATGCAAGTAGCAGAGCTGTGTGTGTGATGTGCATGTAGTAAAGCTGTGTGTGGGGTGTGCATGTAGCAGAGCTGTGTGCATGTGTGCATGTAGCAGAGCTGTATGTGTGTGAGAGACGTGCATGTAACAGAGCTGTGTGTATGTGATGCGTATGTAGCGGAGCTAACTATTATCTATCAAACACCCTAGAAGCGCAATAACGGTGATGTCATTTAAACCAGCAGCTGTATGTTTACAACTCCAATCCCTTTCACTATATTATATCAGTCAGTGGCACAGCGCACCACTAGAAACACTGGTACTATAATTTCCTAATAATTACTAGTCAAACTGCTAATGACCACTTATCCATGGGTCCATGTGTGCTGTGTGAGTTACATGCAGGGACTGACAGCAGCCATGTGCTGACAGCACCCCTGATGATGTCACTAGTTAACAGCTCTTAGCTCCGCTCCCTGATCATATGACTGTGACATCATCATAGGTCCTTTATTCTTGTGCACTGAATGAGGGATTATGGGTAGACTACATCCCTCACAAACGCCTGCCTTTTTAGTTGCTATGAATACATCAGTACTCAGTGTGGAAGTTTGTACCTGGTTGTGAGACAGCTGGACACCTGTGTGGAGACTCCAATAAATAGCACCTTATAAATTTACATACATAGCTCAATTGCTGACAGGACCTGTGATAATGTCACAGCCATGTGATCAGTCACATGGTCTGAGCTGAATGAGGGATTATGGGTGGGGTACACCCTCCACAAACCCCCGTGGCTTCAGTTGCTATGGATACACCAGTAGTCAGTCTGGCAGTTTGTAGCTGGTTGTGAGACAGCTGCAGATCTGTGTGGAGACTTCAATAAATAACACCTCACAAATTTACACATATACATAGTTGGCAGTGCATATTGACCAACAACATTGAAGCATAGTCCTTCACCACTATCTTCACCGTTTCCAGAATGTGATATCATGCTATCTTAAGTGCTAATGCTGACAACACCAGTCCAGCCTTCATCTAATTGTGAACCATTGCCTAGTGTTGAAACAATTCCCTTCACTATATATTATTATATTAGTAACATTGCGCCAACAGAAACACTGGTACTATAAATAATACTCATAACTAGAGATGAGCGAACGTACTCGGATAGGCACTACTCGTCCGAGTAATGTGCCTTATCCGAGTACCGCTGTACTCGTGCTCAAAGATTCGGGGCGCTCCGCTGCTGACAGGTGAGTCGGAGCGGGGAGCGGGGCAGAGCGGCCGGGAGAGAAGGAGAGAAAGATCTCCCCTCCGTTCCTCCCCGCTCTCAAGTGCAGCTCCCCGCTCCGCAGCGCGTCCCGAATCTTTGAGCACGAGCACAGCGATACTCGGATAAGGCACATTACTTGGACGAGTAGTGCTTATCCGAGTACGTTCGCTCATCTCTACTCATAACTAGTGCAGCATCCGAGGAGCAGGCCCTCAGCTGAGGAGAGAGCAGGGTAGAGAGATAACCTTGTCACAGGGCTCTATCGTCTCCCCACTACCTGAAGTCCTGTTTGTCACTTGTGATGCTAACGTTCCATCTTCTGCGGCGGATCACTCTGATGTAAGCAAGTAGTCCACACACAGAGAGTATTTTCAAAACGAGAATCGGGAGCGTCCGTTCCTGTCCGTTTACTTACATTCTTCAAACAGTAACAATGAACAGTTCTTGCATACAATGGTTACATAGTGTTGAAGTAGTGAGGATTCCCTGGACATCATGCATCCACAGTCCTGATTATCTGTAGGCTTTTCCTCCCTGTTGAACACTCTCTCTAACTACTGTCAAACACTCACTTTTTCTCACACACTTGCGGGTCCTTTCTTTCTCCAGTTTCATGTAGTACTTGCACGGTACTCCATCATGTCCGGGCTATCACTCTCTTTAAGGTTAGCGGTTATATGAAGGGTTCCTGGAATGTCTGGGTTGTCACACGAGCGGCAGACCATCTCTGCTTCTTCCATCTCTCCCCAACCTCTCTCTTCCAACTCAACTCACCAACTATATGACTATCCTACCTCAACCACATAATTCAAATGCATCACATGGTCAACAACCAACCCACAACCATACAAAACGATACAATTTCCAGACAACACCAGACATGAACACACATTAACCCTTTCATGCGTGCCATCTCCAATACACATAGCTCTGATTTATACCACATTTAAGAGAATATCACAAGACAAACATAAGACATGTATTCTGGGGTGATGGGGGGACCTTTAACTCTGGGTCACTACACTAGTGCCTTACTATTGAACACCAGTGCAGATGATGCAAACAGTTGGGTTTCAACTTTTCATTGCAGCTTAGAAAATCAATCTGGAATGTGTTTGGCTGCCAATAATACACCCAAGATCAGTTTGCACTAAGTTTGCTAAATGAATACCAAAGTTAGCAAATTGTAGTTTGCAAATAACTGGTTTTAGAGCTGTGTGACCATGACATTCGCACAAGGAGCATCAGCCACAATTGCTACAGGGGTGCCACAGATGGTCTCAAACCCACGGCTTATCACCACCATGGGTCATAACATAATTTGTATGGCAGTATTGTTTGGACATTGTATAGCATTCTCTTTAGATTACTTTACATATAGAACTTTCATTTGCTCACTGTATGGTGTTTACATTATGTGACACTACTAAGGTGCTGTGCATTATATTATTTTCGAAATATATAGTGGAATCAGCATTTTAGACCCTTAGTAACCTGTTTCCCCGAAAATAAGACAGTGTCTTATATTAATTTTTGTTCAAAAAGGTTTAACTTTTTTACATGTATAGCTGCCTGGACACTATTTAAATTGACTTTTTAAATTACCTGTTAGCAGGGCTTAATTTTGGAGTAGGGCTTATATTTCAAACATCCTCAAAAAGCCTGAAAAATCATTTTGCATCCTCAAAAATTCTGGAAAATCATGCTAGGTCTTATTTTCAGGGTATGTCTTATTTTCAGGGAAACAGGGGTAGTTACTGTAGGTAACTACATGGGGGCTGGGTCACATCTGCATTAAGACTTTCCATATCCCGATTGTGTTTTTTGGAGCAAAAAAGTAACTAATATGTCACAGTAGGGGAAATATAAAAACAATCACAGAAAATGACCATATACTTACTGTACGGTAAGTATATGCTCAAAAAAGTTATTCAATATTTCTGCTTTGTTTCCCAATTGATTTCAAAACAAACATTTAATTCCGCTTTTCTGCACCAAAAACGAACAGAGAGACTGAAAACCCTTAACCCTTTCCAGTCCACTGTGTGACCTGTGAAGACATTAGGGTTTAAGGCTGTACAGCTCCGTTGTTGGTAGACGTCCGTCGGGGTTCTCTTACTGTATATTGCCAGCCTCTCTGCTGTCGGAGCCTATCCTACGTGTCAGCTCATGCAGTACTGGCTTTAGCCAGCATATAGCGCCGTTGTATAACAGCAGAAAAAGAGTAAGCCCCCTAGGAAAACCATATACAAATTGGATTGGAAAGGGTTAATGCAGATGTGAACAAGCCCTGGCACTATTAGGGCAAAAACACGTGGGGCATGCGGTAATATGCTCGCAGAGCTAGGGGTCCTATACTATAGGGCACTTACAACGGTGCACCTTACAGTATTATTGTACACTGTACAGCAATACTCCATATAGGGGAGGTGTGCCAACAAAAAGAACTACACAGAGTGCAATGCAACATAAAGCTGGCCCTGCAAAAAGAGTCCAAATAGTATTGCAATACCAAGTGGGACAGAAGCCGGTGGTTTCACCAGTCAGTTGCCCCGTGGTGAATTATTAACATCATCTGATTGTCTTTAGTAAGAGAAAAATTCAAAGCAAACATAAAAGCAAGTTAATGTCCTGCAGAATAAATATTCTCATAAGAAGATAGCAGGAGGGACGGCTCATTTCAACACTTTATAGTCGTGTGGAAAGTCGGTGACCCGGGCAGATTTATTGTAAAATTTTTGATTTTCATTCACACTTTATAAAGGTGGAGATGAACAGAAGACAAAAACTAATGGACTGTACAAAAATGTGTAAAGTGGGGAGAAAAAAAAAAATCACAGATGCGCTATATCCTCCTGTGGTGCACTCTTAAGGGCTTATTCATGAACGATATTCTCACACGCGTTTTGTGCGATGCAATATGCACAAAACTCGCACAGATATGAAATCCATTCTATTGAATAGGTTTCCTCTCATGAGCAATTCTTTGCTGCGAGGGGAAAAAAAATCACGATTTGTGTTATCTTTGAGTGTTCCCTCGGAATTCCTCATCTGTTGTTTTCAATGTAACCTTAGAAGCCTATGATCGGCACTCATGCAATGTGATTTTTTCCATTGAAGTCAATGAGAAACACTTGCAATCCTTTCAGACGTAAGGATCATAATTTCACAGAAGCGATGCAATTTTGAATCAAAAATGTTTCTTATCGCCATAAAAATGGCACATTGGCAAGCACAATATTTTTCGGCTTAATATTGCACCTGCCCGTGTTAAAGTAGCATAACTGTAATACTTGACATTGCCCCCTTGGGTAGGCGCAACCTCAAGCAGATGTTTCCTACAACTGTTGACCAGCCTCTGACTGTCCTACAGAACACTCACAGCACACTTGTCCTGTCACATCCGTCTACATGCCGTCCATGGATATAGAAGATGCTGTCTGTAGGAGAGACCTTGTTTCTTCCCTTCTCTTCTAAGCCTAGAGCTTAACACTGATGTCAGCTGGTCTCTCATTGGCTGACAGTCAGGTTCAATTTCACTGGTGCAGAGCTCAAGGGCTGGAAAGCCACAACACAAGTCCCTATGCAATAGTGGGAGGAGTCCAGAAAGTGCGGAAAAGGAACAGAGGAGATAAAAGGAGTCAGTGAGCAGTTAGGCAGGTTTGAGAGAGGAGAGATTGCAGTCAGTCATATCGGAAAGGAGGAGTTACCTGTACAAGAGCAAGCCAGCAGTTCAGTTTTCTTCCATGGTCAAGCGAGGTGTAAACCCGCTCCCTTGGCACCCCATAGCAGAGGACAGAAGAACCTTTCTGAGGTCCAACTCGTCAGACAGTAAGTCATAGCTACCCGGTGACAAGCTTTCGTCACTCAACAAGTTCATCCCCGTCTTAAGCTCCTCCCCCTCAGCGGTCTGGGGCTCCGTACCCAGAATAGTAATGGCCAGTTCTTTAAATTGTAGAAATGTACTATCAGGGTGCTGCACTGACAGCATCTTCAACTGGCTCCTGAGAGTCTCCATTAATGAGCCATCAATAAATTGTTCCTTAAGAGCCTGGTCGGCACCAGCGGCTTCTTAAGTGTCAGCCCTTATTACGGCCTTCATGTCCTCCTGTAGGGACATTGCGTACTCCCTTAGAGTCTCCCCAACTCTTTGTCTCTTATTTAAGAAATGTTTTTGTTATCTCTGACATAGTGTGTTTGTCAAAGATAGTCTGCAGCCTGTCCATTATATCTTCTACAGTCTTTTTGTATTCGCGCGGCCACGCTTTGACCTCTCTGGCAACGGGACCTTCTAGATGACCCATGAGAATTTCTACTTTTTGTTCAATTGCCAATGAATATAACTGGAATACTGCTCCCAGTTTCCCCCTAAATTCTCTAAGGGTATGGCGCTCGTCGCTGTATTTAGGTAGCCATGGCGCTCCGAGGCAATAGGGCATGGTTAGCGGTGCAAAGCTAGAGGTGTTAGTAGTTACAGGGGCTGATTCTGCAGATGCAATGACTGCTGCAGCAACATCTGCAGGGTCATCAATGACTGGCAGGTTGCCAGCGAGGTTATCTCCACCAACCGACATTGATTTTTGTAATTATAAGGCACAGAAGAAACTATCCTGTTCGTAGGACACCAAGATATGGTAGATATGGTGGGTATTAGTGTATCTTGATGCCACCAGGAATTCCTGGTGGACCCAAGATTGACAGGGAGGTGACGCCCCCTGATGCTGATTGGCTTCAGGTCCTACTAGGCCAGTAAAGTTATGTTGTGGCAGCAATCCAGGGCGGCCTGCAGCACAGTAGCTTTGCGGCCCCTGCTGCAGATGAAAGCCCCTTCCCCTCTGCCGGGCATGAAAGCGGAACCCCCCTCTGTGTAGAAGCACAGAGTGGGGTGGCCATGAGGGAGCGGAAAGTGCCGTAACGTGACTTTGGCGCTGAAGCCGCTGCCCGCATTCCGCAGCTGTGTGTGACATAGCGGTCAGCTGCAGGGAGGACAAAGCAACGGTGTTCGTTCCCCCGCACACAGCGTAAGGACCACTAACAGTTGGAGGCAGCGGCCACACACAGCAGAATTACGGCGACAGCTGGAGGACTGGGGGACAGCCGGAGACCTGCGGTAAGAGCGCTGCAGCAGAGCAGCATGACGGGGGCTATGACACATCTACGTAGTAGCCCCAGACACCCGAATGAGGAGGACAGCTGGGAGGGAAGGGGACAGGCGATGAGCTGCAGTAGCAGCGGGGAAGCAGAGCGGATAACATAGACGGACGCCTGCTCACTTACTACCTCCTATGCCGCTTCCGACAGAAATCCACCTTTGGTCCTTCCAGGACCTTTGTGTCTGCGCCCCAACGGGAGCTGGGGGTGTGAGAGGGGCGGTTCTCCTGTCAAATCTCCTGTCGGGCATAGGAGATAAACACACCAAGGACCATTATCAAACCACAAGTGAGGCAGCTGGTACCTTAGGGGGCCAAGCTGTCTGCACCAGGTGAGACTACAATATTTTATTTATCTTTGGCGCTCCCCGGGTTTTGTACATAAAGATACCTATCCTCTCCTTTGTATTGAGGAGTCTCTGACGGCCTTGGGTTCTGCCGCGTATTTTTCCACTCTGGATCTGACCAGTGAGTTTTGGCAGATGCCCATGAGTGAAGCAGATAGGGAAAAAACTGCTTTCACCTCCCTTATGGGGTTATTTGAGTTTAATTGCATGCCCTTCGGCCTCTGGCACGCCCCAGACACTTTCCAAAAGCTCATGGAAAGGTGTTTAGGCCATAAGAATTTTGAATCCTTCCTTCTATACCTAGATGACGTGATTATATATTCTAAAACCTATGAGGAGCAGACCCAACACCTAAGAGAAGTATTTCAGACCCTCATTGATCACGGCTTAAAAATAAAGCCATCTAAATGTCACCTGCTGCAAACTAAAGTGCGCTACCTCAGACACATCATCAGTGCCAAGGGGGTATACCCAGATCCAGATAAGGTGAACGCTGTTAAAAAGTGGCCTACTCCTAAGACCTTAACAGACATCAGGAGCTTTCTAGGATTTGTAGGATATTATGTTTCATCTCCAAGTTTGTGCAGATTGCGGCCCCACTACAAGAAGTTTTGCGTGATCACCCAAAAAAGACTTTCAAGCGATCTATTGCCATTAATTGGGAGAACGAGCAAGAACAGGCCTTCCAGGCAGGGGCGTACCTAAAGGCTCAGGGGCCTGGGTGCAAAAGTTCAGATCGGGCCCCCCCAGGCCCTTTTCCCCCTCGCCCCGTAGCTATGCCTGAGGGCCAATGTCCACGTGCGGATTTTATTTATAAAATCTGCATGTGGACCCGCACGGGAGATCCGTGCGTCTTGCTGCCCATAGGGATGCATTGGCATCGGTAGGGCAGCTAAAAGCATGCAGATGGGATTCCTTCCCGGAGTGCGGGTCACACGCACAGGAAGAAATCACAGCATGCTCTATTTTCCTGCGGAGCCTATGGAAGCCGTTCGTATCCGTGGCACAGCCGCAGTTGTTTTTGTGCTGTACCGCAGATACGCGGGAGAACAGGAGATTTTTTAAAATATTGGTGCGCGTGCAGGCGGCACGCTGCCTGCATGACGAGCACGTCCGCCGACCGGAAGAAAGAAGATCAGGCCTGCACAGAGGGGAGCCCCGTAGCGTCCAGAGAGGTGAGTATAATGTATTTTCCCTCTCCATGTCCGTGGGCATGCATGGATTTCACTGCGGGATTCAGCAGTGAAATCCATGCATCCAAGTTGGCATGCGGCCTAAGAGATAGATAGATAGATAGAGGGATGGATAGATAGATAGATAGGAGATGGATGGATAGATAGATAGATAGATAGATAGATAGATAGATAGATAGATAGGAGATGGATGGATAGATATGAGATAGATAGATGAGATAGATAGATAGATGATAGATAGATATGAGATGGATAGATAGATAGATAGGAGATAGATAGGAGATGGATGGATAGATAGATAGATAGATAGATAGATAGATAGATAGATAGATAGATAGATAGATAGATAGATAGATAGATAGATAGATAGATAGGAGATGGATGGATAGATAGATGAGATAGATAGATAGATGATAGATAGATGATAGATAGATAGATATGAGATGGATAGATAGATAGATAGATAGATAGATAGATAGGAGATGGATGGATAGATAGATAGATAGATAGATAGATAGATAGGAGATGGATGGATAGATATGAGATAGATAGATGAGATAGATAGATGGATAGATAGATATGAGATGGATAGATAGATAGATATGAGAGAGATAGATAGATATGAGATAGATAGATAGATAGATAGATAGATAGATAGATAGGAGATAGATAGATAGATAGATAGATATGAGACAGGCAAGATAGATAGACAGACACATAGAAAGACATACAGACAGGCAGACAAGCAGGTACATACCCTGGTGCCCGGACTACCTCTCTGCTGAGGAGAGCAGCTGTACACAGTGTCGGCAGGAGGAAGCAGCAGGGAGATGACCTCATCCCTGCTCCACTCAATGCCTTGCTGTGCTGTGCCTGTGTGCGGTGAGTCTGCTTCTGTGTCCTCTCTGCTCTTTCCCCTACCCCCTCCTCTTCCCCTGTCTTCTCTCCAAGTCCCCCCCTCCCTTCTCCTACTCTACTCTCTGGCTCTTGCTGTCGGCCGGCCGGACTGCACTAACTTAGCAAGTGGCGGCCGACAGCGCGAAGTGAAAGTAAAGCAGTATATGCTGGAGGGGGGCCCCTGGGCCCCCTCAAGCGCAAGGGCTGAGTCGTCGTTGCGACCCCGGCACCCCCTGCTGGTACGCCTATGCTTCCAGGTATTAAAAGAAAGGTTTACTACTCCCCCCCATCCTTACTTATCCTGATTAAGCACTTCCGTTCAACCTCTATACAAACGCTAGCTTCAAGGGCCTAGGTGCATTAGCCAAGTACAAGAGGACAAAGAAAGGGTAGTCGCATAAGCTAGTCGCTCATTAAATAATGGCGATCACGTGACTGAAGACGCTCACCGCGGCCCCCCGTGACATCTCCAAGCTCTTGACTACCTTTAGTAGCCAGGAGATTTTAAATTTCCTCTTGTCCTCCCCAGCTTCTGCACTTGCGTCCGCCATTTTGGCAATGGGTGCATGCGCCAAAACTGGGGAAAGGTCCGCGGATAAGGATCCTGTCAGGGGACAACGCCGGTGGCCTTGGTTAATTAATTTTACCTCCCCTCACGGATCAGATCCTTAACGGGAGGGGAAAATTGAGCTTTTTTTTACTTTTATGTGATCGCCGTTATCCATTGGATAACAGCCAGCACGTGACTGGGAAACGTGTACCGTGGCACCCCATGAAATCTGCAGGCTCTTGGCTACATTTAGTAGCCAGGTGCGGGGAGATTTTAAATTACCCCGCCAATCTGCGGCTTTTGCGCCTGCGTCCGCCATTTTGGCGACAGACGCATGCGCAGAAGTCGGGCAAGGTCTGCAAATAAATACGGATACGATTCATGAGGGGAGATGAAACAAATTTTTTCTTTTTTCACACGTTTTCAACTTTTTAAAACTTTCACATGATCGCTAACCGCATACAGCAGCTCACGGTGACAGCTCCCTGCTCTTGGCTACTCATACTAGCCGGGAGTTTTTAAATTGCCCGGGCCTCCCGGCTCTCTGCACATGCGCGTGACGTAATGCGCATGGCGCGCATGCACAGACGCTGGCGGCAGGGGAGAAAGAAAAAAAGACGCTGGATGGCGTAGAGGACGGGGGGTGAGTATTCTCAGCTCCCCTTACGGATCCGATCCATAAGGGGAGCTAAAATCTTAACTTTTTACAACTTTTCATTAATTTTAACGCGATCGCCGGTATCCGGTGGGGTCCCGCGGCCCGGGATGACAGCTCCATGCTGTCGGCTACCTCCGGCAACCAGCAGCATGGAGCTGTCACGTCCTGAGCCTGCAGGACTGTCATTCCCAGAGGAGGCATGTTTTTACGTCCTGTGGGAATTAAGCCCAGCAGGCCAGGACGTAAAAAGGCAATGGGCTGGTCACTAAGGGGTTAGTTAATATTCGGCTGCCAAGGAAAGTTACTCACTTAAATCAAATTAAGAATCCAAGTAACCGATGATCACAACCCATATCCTACCTCAGATTGGATACAGGACCATCAAGAAAGGCCAAGAAATTGTCGACACCTGCTTGGAAGGAAAAAGGGAAAAACAAGCTCGTGATTTTGACAAACATGCCCATGCAACAAATTTACAAATCGCAGATCCAGCCTGGTTAAAAAAGGAACATTGTATTGGAAAATGAGACACGGGATGGGAGCTCATTCCCTATACAGTCATCACAGCTATATCCCCAGAAAAAGGACTCTATGGCATAGCCTATCCTGAGGGAAAAATCCAAATTGTCCACTGCAACAGCCTGAAAATTTGCCTTGCTTAACCCGTTTCACCTACAGATCCAGAAACAGAAGACGAAATCACTAGAGATGAGCGAACACCAAAATGTTCGGGTGTTCGTTATTCGAAACGAACTTCCCGCGATGTTCGTGGGTTCGTTTCGAATAACGAACCCCATTGAAGTCAATGGGCGACCAGAACATTTTTGTATTTCGCCGATGCTCGCTAAGGTTTTCATGTGTGAAAATCTGGGCAATTCAAGAAAGTGATGGGAACGACACAGAAACGGATAGGGCAGGCGAGGGGCTACATGTTGGGCTGCATCTCAAGTTCACAGGTCCCACTATTAAGCCAGAATACCGGCAAGAGTGGGGCCCCCCCCTCCCAACAACTTTTACTACTGAAAAGCCATCATTAGCATGGCATACCTTTGCTAAGCACCACACTACCTCCAACAAAGCACAATCACCGCCTGCATGACACTCCACTGCCACTTCTCCTGGGTTACATGCTGCCCAACCGCCCCCCCTCCCCCCCCACAGCGCACACCAAAGTGTCCCTGCGCAGCCTTCAGCTGCCCTCATGCCACACCACCCTCATGTCTATTTAGAAGTGCGTCTGCCATGACGAGGGACCGCAGGCACACACTGCACAGGGTTGGCACGGCTAGGCAGCGACCCTCTTTAAAAGGGGCGGGGCGATAGCCCACAATGCTGTACAGAAGCAATGAGAAATAGAATCCTGTGCCACCGCCATCAGGAGCTGCACACGTGGGCATAGCAATGGGGAACCTATGTGCCACACACTATTCATTCTGTCAAGGTGTCTGCATGCCCCAGTTAGACCGGGCTTTTTAATTCATAGACACAGGCAGGTACAACTCCCTATTGTGAAGTCCCTGTCGACCGACAGCATGGGTGGCTCCCTGGAACCCACCGGCGGTACACAAAAATATCCCATTGCATTGCCCAACACAGCTGAGGTAGTAATGTCGTGCGTAATACAGGTGGGCTTCGGCCCACACTGCATGCCCCAGTCAGACTGGGGTTCTTTACAAGTGGACACATGTAGGTTACACTCCGTGTGCACCTACAGCATGGGTGGCTCCCTGGAACCCACCGGCGGTACACAAAAATATCCCATTGCATTGCCCAACACAGCTGAGGTAGTAATGTCGTGCGTAATACAGGAGGGCTTCGGCCCACACTGCATGCCCCAGTCTGACTGGGGTTCTTTAGAAGTGGACACATGTAGGTTAAACTCCCTGTGGACCCACTGCCTGGGTGGGTGCCAGGAAGCCACCGGCGGTACATAGAAATATCCCATTGCATTGCCCAACACAGCTGAGGTAGTAATGTCGTGCGTAATACAGGTGGGCTTCGGCCCACACTGCATGCCCCAGTCAGACTGGAGTTCTTTACAAGTGGACACATGTAGGTTACACTCCGTGTGCACCTACAGCATGGGTGGCTCCCTGGAACCCACCGGCGGTACACAAAAATATCCCATTGCATTGCCCAACACAGCTGAGGTAGTAATGTCGTGCGTAATACAGGTGGGCTTCGGCCCACACTGCATGCCCCAGTCTGACTGGGGTTCTTTAGAAGTGGACACATGTAGGTTAAACTCCCTGTGGACCCACTGCCTGGGTGGGTGCCAGGAAGCCACCGGCGGTACATAGAAATATCCCATTGCATTGCCCAACACAGCTGAGGTAGTAATGTCGTGCGTAATACAGGTGGGCTTCGGCCCACACTGCATGCCCCAGTCAGACTGGGGTTCTTTACAAGTGGACACATGTAGGTTACACTCCGTGTGCACCTACAGCATGGGTGGCTCCCTGGAACCCACCGGCGGTACACAAAAATATCCCATTGCATTGCCCAACACAGCTGAGGTAGTAATGTCGTGCGTAATACAGGTGGGCTTCGTCCCACACTGCATGCCCCAATCAGACTGGGGTTCTTTACAAGTGGAAACAGATGCATTTATAATTCCCTGTGGACCCACAGCCTGGGTGGGTGCCAGGAAGCCACCGGCGGTACATAGAAATATCCCATTGCATTGCCCAACACAGCTGAGGTAACGTCAGCTGGAATGCAGGTGGGCTAAAAATTAATTTGATTACACTGTAGGCGAGGGCCCACAAAAATTGCTGTATCAACAGTACTAATGTACATCCCAAAAATTGGCCATGGCCAGCCAAGAGGGCAGGTGAAACCCATTAATCGCTTTGGTTAATGTGGCTTAAGTGGTAACTAGGCCTGGAGGCAGCCCAGTGTAACGAAAAATTGGTTCAAGTTAAAGTTCCAACGCTTTTAAGCGCATTGAAACTTATAAAAATTGTTCAGAAAAATTATTTGAGTGAGCCTTGTGGCCCTAAGAAAAATTGCCCGTTCAGCGTGATTACGTGAGGTTTCAGGAGGAGGAGCAGGAGGAGGAGGAGGAGGAATATTAGACACAGATTGATGAAGCAGAAATGTCCCCGTTTTGGATGGTGAGAGAGAACGTAGCTTCCATCCGCGGGTGCAGCCTACGTATTGCTTACGTATCGCTGCTGTCCGCTGGTGGAGAACAGAAGTCTGGGGAAATCCAGCCTTTGTTCATCTTGATGAGTGTTAGCCTGTCGGCACTGTCGGTTGACAAGCGGCTACGCTTATCTGTGATGATTCCCCCAGCCGCACTAAACACCCTCTCCGACAAGACGCTAGCCGCAGGACAAGCAAGCACCTCCAGGGCATACAGCGCTAGTTCAGGCCACGTGTCCAGCTTCGACACCCAGTAGTTGTAGGGGGCAGAGGCGTCACCGAGGATGGTCGTGCGATCGGCTACGTACTCCCTCACCATCCTTTTACAGTGCTCCCGCCGACTCAGCCTTGACTGGGGAGCGGTGACACAGTCTTGGTGGGGAGCCATAAAGCTGGCCAGGCCCTTAAAGACTGTTGCACTGCCTGGGATGTACATGCTGCTCGATCTCCGCACCTCCCCTGCTACCTTGCCCTCGGTACTGCGCCTTCTGCCACTAGCGCTGTCGGCTGGGAACTTTACCATCAGCTTGTCCGCAAGGGTCCTGTGGTATAGCAACACTCTCGAACCCCTTTCCTCTTCGGGAATGAGAGTGGGCAGGTTCTCCTTATAGCGTGGATCGAGCAGTGTGTACACCCAGTAATCCGTTGTGGCCAGAATGCGTGCAACGCGAGGGTCACGAGAAAGGCATCCTAACATGAAGTCAGCCGTGTGTGCCAGGGTACCAGTACGCAACACATGGCTGTCTTCACTAGGAAGATCACTTTCAGGATCCTCCTCCTCCTCCTCCTCCTCCTCAGGCCATACACGCTGAAAGGATGACAGGCAATCAGCCGGTGTACCGTCAGCAGCGGGCCAAGCTGTCTCTTCCCCCTCCTCCTCATGCTCCTCCTCCTCCTCCTGTACGCGCTGAGAAATAGACAGGAGGGTGCCCTGACTATCCAGCGGCATACTGTCTTCCCCCGCCCCCGTTTCCGAGCGCAAAGCAGCTGCCTTTATGGTTTGCAGGGAATTTCTCAAGATGCATAGCAGAGGAATGGTGACGCTAATGATTGTAGCATCGCCGCTCACCACCTGGGTAGACTCCTCAAAATTACCAAGGACATGGCAGATGTCTGCCAACCAGGCCCACTCTTCTGAAAGGAATTGAGGAGGCTGACTCCCACTGCGCCGCCCATGTTGGAGTTGGTATTCGACTATAGCTCTACGTTGTTCATAGAGCCTGGCCAACATGTGGAGCGTAGAGTTCCACCGTGTGGGCACGTCGCACAGCAGTCGGTGCACTGGCAGCTTAAAGTGATGTTGCAGGGTGCGCAGGGTGGCAGCGTCCGTGTGGGACTTGCGGAAATGTGTGCAGAGCCGGCGCGCCTTTACGAGCAGGTCTGACAAGCGTGGGTAGCTTTTCAGAAAGCGCTGAACCACCAAATTAAAGACGTGGGCCAGGCATGGCACGTGCGTGAGGCTGCTGAGCTGCAGAGCCGCCACCAGGTTACGGCCGTTGTCACACACGACCATGCCCGGTTGGAGGCTCAGCGGCGCAAGCCAGCGGTCGGTCTGCTGTGTCAGACCCTGCAGCAGTTCGTGGGCCGTGTGCCTCTTATCGCCTAAGCTGAGTAGTTTCAGCACGGCCTGCTGACGCTTGCCCACCGCTGTGCTGCCACACCGCGCGACACCGACTGCTGGCGACATGCTGCTGCTAACACATCTTGATTGCGAGACAGAGGAGGAGGAGGAGGAGGAGGGTGCTTTAGTGGAGGAAGCATACACCTCCGCAGATACCACCACCGAGCTGGGGCCCGCAATTCTGGGGGTGGGTAGGACGTGAGCGGTCCCAGGCTCTGACTCTGTCCCAGCCTCCACTAAATTCACCCAATGTGCCGTCAGGGAGATGTAGTGGCCCTGCCCGCCTGTGCTTGTCCACGTGTCCGTTGTTAAGTGGACCGTGGCAGTAACCGCGTTGGTGAGGGCGCGTACAATGTTGCGGGAGACGTGGTCGTGCAGGGCTGGGACGGCACATCGGGAAAAGTAGTGGCGACTGGGAACTGAGTAGCGCGGGGCCGCCGCCTCCATGATACTTTTGAAGGACTCCGTTTCCACAACCCTATACGGCAGCATCTCAAGGCTGATGAATTTTGCTATGCGGACGGTTAACGTTTGAGCGTGCGGGTGCGTGGCGGCGTACTTGCGCTTGCGCTCCAACAGTTGCGCAAGCGACGGCTGGACGGTGCGCTGAACTACACTGCTGGATGGGGCCGAGGACAGCGGAGATGAGGGTGTGGGTGCAGGCCATGAGGCGGTAGTGCCTGTGTCCTGAGAGGGGGGTTGCATCTCAGTGGCAGGTTGGGGCACAGGGGGAGAGGCAGGGGTGCAAACTGGAGGCGCTGAACGGCCTTCGTCCCACCTTGTGGGGTGCTTGGCCATCATATGTCTGCGCATGGTGGTGGTGGTGAGGCTGTTGGTGTTGGCTCCCCGGCTGAGCTTTGCGCGACAAAGGTTGCACACCACTGTTCGTCGGTCGTCAGGCGTCTCTGTGAAAAACTGCCAGACCTTAGAGCACCTCGGCCTCTGCAGGGTGGCATGGCACGAGGGGGCGCTTTGGGAAACAGTTGGTGGATTATTCGGTCTGGCCCTGCCTCTACCCCTGGCCACCGCACTGCCTCTTGCAACCTGCCCTGCTGATGCCCTTGACTCCCCCTCTGAAGACCTGTCCTCCTGAGTAAGCGTTGCACACCAGGTGGGGTCAGTCACCTCATCGTCCTGCTGCTCTTCCTCCGAATCCTCTGTGCGCTGCTCCCTCGGACTTACTGCCCTTACTACTACCTCACTGCAAGACAACTGTGTCTGATCGTCATCGTCCTCCTCACCCACAGAAAGTTGTTGAGACAGTTGGTGGAAGTCCCCAGCCTCTTCCCCCGGACCCCGGGAACTTTCGAATGGTTGGGCATCAGTGACGATAAACTCCTCTGGTGGGAGAGGAACCGCTGCTGCCCAATCTAAGCAGGGGCCCGAGAACAGTTCCTGGGAGTGTTCCCGCTCCTGAGCAGGTGTCATTGTAGTGGAGTGAGGAGGCTGGGAGGAAGGAGGAGCAGCAGACAGAGGATTCGGATTTGCAGCAGTGGACGGCGCAGAACTGCGTGTTGACGATAGGTTGCTCGAAGCACTTTCTGCCATCCAGGACAGGACCTGCTCACACTGCTCATTTTCTAATAACCGTCTCCCGCGTGGACCCATTAATTGGGCGATGAATGTGGGGACGCCAGAAACGTGCCTCTCTCCTAATCGCGCAGCAGTCGGCTGCGACACACCTGGATCAGGAGCTCGGCCTGTGTCCACACCCTGACTTGGCCCTCCGCGTCCTCGGCCGCGTCCACGTCCTCTAGGCCTACCCCTACCCCTCAGCATGCTGTATTACCAGTGATTTGATTTCACAGGCAGGAAATAAATTGGCGCAAGACTGCAGCCAAATATAATTTTTTCCCTTTTTTGAAAACGAAAGGCCCCACTGCCTCTAGTGAATGAATAATCTAAGTTTAATAACTGTGCTGTGTCCCTGCTAATGTGTCACAGAACGTGAGGGTAGCAGAGTTATTAACTCTGGCAGAGCAGGTATTTTTTTTCCCAATTAAGGAAAGCAAATGGCGAAGCCAGGAGTAAACCGTAGCTGGGTGCGTCTGATTTTTAAACGTTGTACACGCAGCCGACACGTGTCCACCGCCCTTAGGACGGACAGAGGCAGGACAAATACAATTATTTTCAGTTTTTTTCCGCCAAAAGGCAGCACTGCGTATATTCAATGAACATGAAAAGTTTAATAACTGTGCTGTGGCCCTGCTAATGTGGCACAGAATGTGAGGGTAGCAGAGTTATTAACTCTGGCAGAGCAGGTATTTTTTTTCCCAATTAAGGAAAGCAAATGGCGAAGCCAGGAGTAAAACGTAGCTGGGTGCGTCTGATTTTTAAACGTTGCACACGCAGCCGACACGTGTCCACCGCCCTTAGGACGGACAGAGGCAGGACAAATACAATTATTTTCAGGTTTTTTCCACCAAAAGGCAGCACTGCGTATATTCAATGAACATGAGAAGTTTAATAACTGTGCTGTGGCCCTGCTAATGTGGCACAGAATGTGAGGGTAGCAGAGTTATTAACTCTGGCAGAGCAGGTATTTTTTTTCCCAATTAAGGAAAGCAAATGGCGAAGCCAGGAGTAAAACGTAGCTGGGTGCGTCTGATTTTTAACCGTTGCACATGCAGCCGACACGTGTCCACCGCCCTTAGGATGGACAGAGGCAGGACAAATACAATTATTTTCAGTTTTTTTCCACCAAAAGGCAGCACTGCGTATATTCAATGAACATGAGAAGTTTAATAACTGTGCTGTGGCCCTGCTAATGTGGCACAGAACGTGAGGGTAGCAGAGTTATTAACTCTGGCAGAGCAGGTATTTTTTTTCCCAATTAAGGAAAGCAAATGGCGAAGCCAGGAGTAAAACGTAGCTGGGTGCGTCTGATTTTTAAACGTTGCACACGCAGCCGACACGTGTCCACCGCCCGTAAGGACGGACAGAGGCAGGATAAATACAATTATTTTCAGTTTTTTTCCACCAAAAGGCAGCACTGCGTATATTCAATGAATAATAACTGTGTTGTGGCCCTGCCTACACAATTCTTTCCCTGCAGTATCAATGGAGGGTGCAATGCTCTGCAGAGGCGATTTTGAGAAGAAAAAAAAATGCAGCACAGCTAACAGCAGCCTGGACAGTACTGCACACGGTTAAATATGACCCTAGAAAGGACCGTTGAGGTTCTTGAAGGCTACACTCACTCCTAACACTCTCCCTGCCTATGCAGCACTTCTGTCCCTAATGCCGGGTGCAACGCTCTGCAGAGGCGATTTTGAGAAAAAAAATAATTGCGACTGCTAACAGCAGCCAACACACAGCTATCAGTGGCCCTAATAAGGACCTTTGGGGGTCTTGAAGCCTACACTAACTACCAATTCTTTCCCTACAGCAGCTCCGGTACAAACAGCACTGTCCCTCATCTAACTCACACGGCATCTGAGGCGAGCCGCGGGAGGGGCCGACTTTTATATTCGGCGGACACCTGATCACCCCAGCCACTCACAGCAGGGGGGTGGTATAGGGCTGGAACAACACAGGGGGAAATTGTAATGCCTTCCCTGTCTTTCAATTGGCCAGAAAAGCGCGCTAACGTCTCAGGGAAGGAAGTGAAAGTAACCCGAACACCGCATGGTGTTCGTTACGAATAACGAACATCCCGAACACCCTAATATTCGCACGAATATCAAGCTCGGAAGAACACGTTCGCTCATCTCTAGAAATCACCAAATCTACTCCTCTACCAGTCAAAGAATGTCCTTCTCCTTTTAATCTAGAAAACGAATTGCTCTGGTATTTGAACCCATTCGGTCGTCCACAATATCAAGCACCATCACGCAATTCTGTAGAAGCATCACCATGTCTTTCATCTTCATTTCTATCATCAAGTTCTTCCACTTCATCTATCTCATCCAATTCTACACCAGCTTCCCCAACATTGTCACCAACTCCAAGAAGAAAATTACCTGCATTGCCCACCGTTCTAAGAAGATCTACCAGATCCACACGTGGCCAATAGAGATGAGCGAGCACCAAAATGGTCGGGTCCTCATTATTCGAGTCGAGCTTTTCATAATATTCGAGAGCTCTATTCGAGTAACGAACCCCATTGACTCGAGCATTTTTGTATGGGACCCGCCGGTTGCCGAGCTTTTTTTTTCTCCTGTGTTCATTCTCTCTCTCTCTCTCGTAGCGGGGTGGGGAAAAATCTGACACATCAGTGGCGGGGAGGGGCCAAAACTGGGGCTCCAGTAGCGAGCACCATGGAGCATGCTAATACTCGAACGAACATCTAGCTCGGAAGAGTACGTTCACTCAACTCTAGTGGCCAACAACCACCAAGATTCCTTAAATAGACTTTGTAATACAAACGTCAGTTTATCAATCCTATGGATTCAGAAAATACCCTTATTCATTGCGACATTTGTCACAACCAAGCTCATTGTCCTGAGAGACTACTCAGTGTGTCCTAGAGTTCCAAGTTCTAAGTTATTGCAACATTTAAGACATGTGCCTCAAGAGACTACTTGAAGTTTGCTACCAGTTTTGTTGTTTGTTGTTGATGCTTATATTTCTTCTGCCCTCTTTCTAGAGATGCTTGTATTAATGCACCGCACTATCGCATTGTGGACTGGTTATGCATCCCATGGACTCTTGCACAAATAGCGGCTGTTGTGCGGTCAACAGAAGGTTTGCCAAGAATCAAGCTGTTGTTGTTACTGCGTGTTTTCTTCCAGGATACATGTGCAAAACTTTGCACAGGACTCTAAAGTAATGTTGTAATGTGATTGTTGCCTTATCTAAATTTCCTTCCTTACAGGTTGTCTACCATACAGTACATTTCTCTCATGTCTTTATTGCATTGAATGTTTATGCATTTTTCTCTATGCCTTTGGGGAGAATACAAAGTAGATAAGTGCCCCATAGCAAGTTGGGAGCTAGGATTCTATCCTAACCCAACCAAACTACTAAAATTCTCAGGTATACCAAAACCTCAACTTATCTACTGTCACACATACCTGGTAGGCACACCTTTCTGCTCCTCGCATCTCAGTGCAGCCGAGTGCAGCTGTGTTTTCAAGTAGGGGGGAGTTGTAGTAGCCCAGCGGGTCCTACAGAACACTCACAGCACACTTGTCCTTTTACACCTGTCTATATGCCATCCATGGATGTAGAAGACGACATCTGTAGGAGAGACCCTGTGTCTCTCCTTTTTCTCTAACCCTACAGCTTAACACTGATGTCAGCTGTCACTGTCCTTCATATCAATATCTCTGTATTCATCGTGTTCAATTGCCTGCCTAGTACTGCATCTACGTGTATCTGTTCCAAGTGCATCTGCAGTGTTGTAAATCAGATTGCGCTCCAAATACAAAAGTTAGTAAATCTGTACACTCCCAGATTTCTAAACTATTGCTGGACTCGACTCTGTCTGGACCCTCGGGTGGTATGCTGAAGAAATAACAGAGTGTTGGCATCACCGTAACAAAACTAGGCCTCCAGCCATACGTGATACAGTAAGTTCTTTGAGGCCGTTACAGGAGGAACTTCTTCCCTCTTCCCCATAAAGAATGTTTTCACCTCTGCAATGTTTGAGGGGTTTCTTCAACCACTCTATAGTTTTCTCAGGATCTTAATGGGATTCGATTTAAAAACCTGTATTTATTTTTCAGCCATTCCTTAGTAGAGGCACTAGAGAAAAAAAAACATAAAAAGAAGGTTCTGCACTTCTTGAGGGAGCAATGAAGAAAGTACTTTAAGGAAATTTGATGCAAGTAACCTACTTGTTTAGGTGGTCCCCTCCGTGGAGACCCCCCAAAAGCAAAAACTGCACCTTTTAATCACCAAAAGGACATCCAAAGGAGTTCTAGCCCGTATTACGAGGAAGTGACCACTATTTATTTAAGACACATACACAAAAATAACAAAACAAAAAACATACTACTGACATACATAAAGAATAAGATGCATGAGGGAGGCAGGTGTGATGCATTTCCGGGTGCTGTCACCCTTTTATCAAGCCGCCCCAAACTGTATAAACCATCTTTATATAGCCCGAGAAAATTTCACAGTCTCCTCCCCTTATTGAGATCACAACGACACAACGTTCAGCACGCTGCGTTCCACGCATATCAAGGGGGTGAGCACTGCCGTCTATTGTCTCAAGGAGCGCATGCTTGGCAACAGCGTCATCAGTGGGCAGAAGGAGAAACTCTCCATTGATGTCACATAGCCAGCACTGCATCCCAGAGTGAACACCTACTCTTCATTTACTATATTTAAAACCTAATGTTAATGCATCCTGCTTGGCAACCGTATCTGGCGGTACATTCATCATTGTTTTGAATTCTTCAGCGTTTGTTTTCTTTTATTTATAATTTGTGTTCGGGATGGTTTCCGGCCCATATATGGACTGGCGTCACGGTAGTTTAATATTTATTTTCTGCTGACTGTTTTGTCAAGCACCTGAAAGTAGCTCACAGACCGCAATCGCAATTTTCCAGTTGGAGGGCAATGGCAGGGCACTGGTGCATTATGTCTACACCGGAAGTGTAGACATACTGCACTAGTAGCTATGGGTTGGGCTGGCTGAGTTGGAAATCACACCCAAAAGCTGCCCATTAGCTGCCCACACACCTCTGCACAGCTGCGCCCACCTCCAAGCTGTTCTTACTCCGGTGGCTGAAGACAGCTTCCATTCATGTGACAGTGGAGCCACGAAGGGAGATTTGTGGCTGCCAGAGACAGTGAGAGCTGGGACGAGACCGCACATGGGAGGCCGGCGGAGACAGTGAGAGCCTGGCAGTGGAGGCGCGAAGGGAGATATGCGGACAGTGAGGGGCGGCCTGGGAACGCAGATGGGAGGCTCATGCCGGAACCAGTGAGAGCCAGGGTGGGACCGCAGATGGGAGGCCGACGGCCAGAAGCAGAGCGTAAGCAGGAGCTCAGATGGAAGCGCGGCAGCAAAGACAGTCACAGCAGGTCTGACCCCAGAGGTTGTAGAGCCATGAGGACAGTGACAGCAGAGCTAGTAGACGAATGGGAGGCCACCGGGGAAACCAGGGACACTGCAGGGGGAAGTGAAAATGGGAGGCTGCCGAGGACAGTGACAGCGGGGTTGGTAGCTACATGTGTGTCTGCAGTTCGAAAAGTCCAAGCATCCAGCATCCAATCAGCACCTGTGGGCGTCACCTGCATGTCAACCCAGCTAACCCATGTCACAACCCATACTTCTGGTGGAGACATAATGCACCAGTACCCAGTGGCAGAGCCCTCGTGACTACCCTATTATTTTCCCTCTTTGCCCATGTGCCTAGTCTGTATTTCATTGTGCTCACTGCAATTGTACCGCCAGCCACTGATTTCTCAGGTTTGATTCTCAAACTTCTTGTGATCGAGGATCAAGCCTTAGACCAGGCCCCTGAATCTTCATTCACTCTGTCCATTGTGTAACACTGCCTTGTGCCGGTCCACGCTGGGAGGATAACTTCTTATGTTCTGAGATCTAGAGAAACCAAAGAGTATGACAAAATCAGAGAGGATAAGACTGCCTGCACACAGGGATCCCGTAGCGCAATCCAACCCAGTGCCCGGCCGGTGACACCTGCGTACCTGTCCAGATTCTTCTTTATCTGTGCTGCGAATGTTCCAGCCAACGCACATGTGCAGTACAGATAATGCCGCACCTTCACTAGGCGATGACATGGATCCCGCAGCCTTTCCACAAAGATGTTTGTGAAAAAGCTGCGGGTCGGACGGCTTCTATTGACTTCAATAGAAGCTGTCCGCATGGAATCTGCCTCAAAATAGAGCATGCTGCAATGACGTCATTGAATAGTTGTGATTGGTTAACCGAGTGCCGGCTTCTAATTGGCTGATGCCGGCGCTGCTTAGCCAATCAGAGCATTATCTTTGCTGAAGGCAGGAAATTCAAGCCCAGCTTCCAGAAAGAAATACTCCGCCAGCACGGAGGATATCGCGGCAGCCTGCAGGAGCGATGGGGACCCACAAGCGCACCGGAACGCCGGCAGTAGATGAGTATTAGACCCTCCCAGTGTGCTTACCAGCAGAGAGCTGTGGCACCCCGGTTGGGAATCACTGAGAATACCAGCCTCTGTGTCAGATGGGTGGTCGGGGCTGGTATTAAAAAATACTGGCCTGTAATATGGCCGGTAAGAAAAAAATACCGGGCAGGCCGGTGAAATACCGTCCGGGTGGCAACCCTAGTAGTGTGTGTTAGGGAAATTCAATCTTTCCATCAATATGCTGTGAGGCTCCAAATCGGAGGTGGTTATGGCAGCTGCCGTGAGAAAGCAATGGACACAAAAATCATGACCGTGTCTAAAAGCAATCTACCTTTATTTCAAAACATCATCCTTTATATAATATTTTAAAGGAGAGTGGTCTATTGTCAATATGTGTACATTTCAGCCAGTCATGTGCTTTTACATAGATAGCAGGTAATCATTAAGGCCTTGTCTTTACTGGGCACTGTTTCACACTGACCTTTGGACAGTGTAACAGAAGAGAAGGAAGAATGTAAGTTATATATACTTTTGCTAAGTACTATTTTCTATTTCTAATTCCTGTAACAATGCAACATTGCTGTCCAAACAACACATGAATGTACAAGCGTATATCAAAGATGTTCATAGGAGACAGGATAATATATAAGTTTTAGGCCCATTGCCTTCACAAATGGGACCCAGGGACCTCAGGTTAGCAACACCACCCGACACATGACACAGAACCTCAACACCCAGCTAGCCTGCGGTATCATCCCAATGGTTACATTTCTACATCCAAAACTGCAGCTGATTCATATCCGCAGCTGATTTCAGGAGATACCGCGCTCCCCTCACCTCCAGCGGCCTGTAGTGAGTGCAGAATCCCTACTTGTCAGCTGATGCAGAAGTGGCACCACCTGACCAGCTGCGCCACGCTTGCTCAAGCTGAAGGAAGCGTCGACAGTGCAAATAATTTGGAGGTGGAGGCGTCACAAACTTCGCGTTTATTTACCATTATATCCTGCCCGACTGATGGGTAGTCCAAAAGCGCCAAACTTAGATTTTTATACTCTGTTGGTCGATGCCATGTTTGTGTGTGAGGAGGAACTGTGGAGCCACCGCCGCCGCCATTACGCACATTGGTACGCCATAATGGTATTTACAGTGGGTGCAAAATGGATGAGATTTTGAAGATCTCGTCCACAAAGCTGCGAAAAAAATCTGCACAAAACCTGTGCGGCAGCTGAAACGCGGTGCAGAAATTAATTGCTCACCATGTTAATTTTATCGCCTTTTCTGCTGTGGAATTCACCTCTTTATGGGGGGGTCAATTCTGCACAAAAAAAAGTGGATTTTGAAGCAGTATTTCGCTACTGGTCTGCTGCAGAATGTCACCTGCGGACACTCCGCAGTAAATCAGCCCCGTATGGACCCAGCCTTACGCCACTCTCATACATACGATCACAAAACGCTGCATTCAAAATCGTGGCATTTTACCACAATTTCGAGCTGCATTTTTTAATGCATGCCACAGCGTTTTGTGATGAGGCGCGTTAAACACAAAAACGTACCAAAATAGAACAGACAGCGCTCAAAACTCGCATTAAAAATTGTATAAAAATGCCTCGTTTGAGTGCAGGTCTGCAAGACCCCACTGAAATCAATGTAAGCGTTTTACCGCTATTAGTTTTTGCCGAAAAATGCCAGTGAAAATTCACGCTGGCGAGCGCGATAGTGGGACAAGTTTCTTGGCCCACTATTGTCCTTGCCCCTTGTTAGGTATCCTAAGACTGGGTTCCCATGGGATGGAAATCTCACGGAATGTCTGCAGCGGGACCGCATGGAAATTCCACAAGATTTCTGCAGTGGAAGGGTGGTTTCAAAGCCCGCGCCATTTGGTGTGGGTTTGAAGTGGCTTTGCAGCTTGTATTCTGCTGCGGAAATCTCTCCTCATAGAGAGAAGAGAGCACACAGCGAAAAAAGCGCCAAAATTGACATTCGCGGATTTGCATTCTGCGCTGCATATCAGTTTCCATGCGGCTTGTCAGCAGCGGACTGACAGCAGCGTGTGAACGAGATTTTTGCAAATCTCATCCACTTTGCTGCTTAGTCTCAGGCTTAAAAAAAGCATGCAGAATTTCAGTGTGGAAAGTCCGCACGGAAATACCACGGCAATTTCGCCCTGTGTAAATCGGGCCTAAGGGTAAGTTTACATGTAGCGTAAAATGTTGTGGGGATCATCACACAAAAAACAAGCCCTCATACAGCACCAACAATGGAAAAGTAAAAAGAGTTCTGGGTCTTTGAATGTAGTGATTCCAAAAATAAATTTTCCACAAAGCAGAGTTATTTTTTATTGTGAAAAAGTGGAAAAACCTGAAAAAAAAGGTTTCCATAGAATCATAGAATGGTAGAGTTGGGCCTCCTTCCCACGAACGGATTTACGCCGCGTAAATGCGCGGCAAAAATCCACTGCGTTGCCCCCAGCTATTAGGTTCTATTGAACCTAATAGCACAATGCTCACGATGCGGAATTCCACCGCGGAATTTCGCACCGTGAAATCTCCCGTCCTCACCCGCAGCATGCTCTATTTGCCGCGGGTGTACGCGCAGACGGCTTCCATTGCAGTCAATGGAAGCCGTCCGTTCACGCTATCTCCCGCTGTAACACAGCGGAAGATAGCGTGAAAACGCTTTCCCGCTTACCGCCGCCGCGTCATATGACGCGGCCGGCGCGTCACGTGACACGGCCGGCCGCGTAATGTGACGCGGTGGGCGTGTCACATGACGCGACGGCGGTGGGCGGAGAAGCGTCTTCACGCTATCTTCCGCTGGTAAGTATGGGGTCTCTGGGGGGTGCCGTGACGGGCTTCACTGCGGAATATTCCGCGGCGGAGCCCGTCACGCTCGTGTGAAGCCGGCCTTGGAAGAGACCCCAGGGTCATCGGGTCCGACCCCCTGCTCAGTGCAGGATTCACTAAATCATCCCAGACAGATATTTGTCCACCTTTGTCTGAACACTTCCATTGAAGGAGAACTCACCACCTCCCATGGTAACCTGTTCCACTCATTGATCACCCTCACTGTCAGAAAGTGTTTTCTAATATCTAATCTGTGTCTCCTGCCTTTCAGTTTCATCCCATTGCTTCTAGTCTTTCCTTGTACAAATGAGAATAGGGCTGATCCCTCTGCACTGTGACAGCCCTTCAGATATTTGTAGGCAGCTATTAAAGGGGTTGTCCCGCGAAACAAAGTTGGGGTATACACTTCTGTATGGCCATATTAATGCACTTTGTAATATACATTGTGCATTAATTATGAGCCATACAGAAGTTATTCACTTACCTGTTCCGTTGCTAGCGTCCTCGTCTCCATGGTGCCGTCTAATTTTCAGCGTCTAATCGCCCGATTAGACGCGCTTGCGCAGTCCGGTCTTCTCCGTGTTGAATGGGGCTGCTCGTGCTGGAGAGCTGCTCCTCGTAGCTCCGCCCCGTCACGTGTGCCGATTCCAGCCAATCAGGAGGCTGGAATCGGCAATGGACCGCACAGAAGACCTGCGGTCCACCGAGGGTGAAGGTCCCGGCGGCCATCTTCGCAAGGTAAGTAAGAAGTCACCGGAGCGCGGGGATTCGGATAAGTACTATCCGTTTTTTTTTTTTCAACACATGCATCGGGTTTGTCTCGCGCCGAACGGGGGGGCTATTGAAAAAAAAAAAAACGTTTCGGCGCGGGACAACCCCTTTAAGTCTCCTCTCAGTCTTCTTTTTTGCAAGCTAAACATTCTCAGATCCTTTAACCGTTCCTCATAGGACATGATTTGCAGACCGCTCACCATCTTGGTATCTCTTCTCTGAACTTGCTCCAGTTTGTCTCTGTCTTTTATAAAGTGGGGTGCCCAAAACTGGATGCAGTATTCCAGATGAGGTCTGACTAAGGCTGGATTCACACGAACATATATCGGCTCGGTTCTCATCTGCAGGGGGGGAGGATGGAAGAGCCAGGAGCAGGAACTGAGCTCCTGCCCCCTCTCCACCCCCCTCTCCGCCCCCTCTGCACTATTTGCAATAAAAGGAGGCAGGATGGGGGCGGGGCTACGTTCTGAGAATTAGCCCCACCCCCACCCCGCCTCTCCCCATTGCAAATAGTGCAGAGGCGCAGAGAGGGGGTGGAGAGGAGGCAGACAGGGGGCGGGAGCTCAGGTTCTGCTCCTTGCTCTTCCATCCTCCCCCCCCCCTGCAGATGAGGGGGGAGGATGGACTCTATGCTTCTCTTAATACAACACCAGAATTATGTTTGTCTTTTTGGCTGCTGCATCACATTGTTGACTCATGTTCAGTCTATGATCTATTAGTATACCCAAGTCTTTTTCACATGCACTGCTGCTTAGCCTAATTCCTCCCATTCTGTATGTGCTTTTTTTCATTTTTTTTTGCCCAGATGTACGACTTTCCATTTCTCCTTGTTAAATACCATTCTGTTAGTCGCTGCCCACTGTTCTAGTTTTTCTAGATCTTTTTGAATACTCTCTCTCTCTCTTCCCTAGTGTTAGCTAGCCCTCCTAGCTTTGTGTCATCAGCAAATTTGATCAGTTTCCCATCAATTCCTTTATAATTGGAGTAGAGAATAGCGCAGTTGACTGCTTATGGCTGCCGGGTCAGATCCGGCTGGGAGAATTCTCGCAGCGGGACCCGATCTGAGCCCCTGCAGAGAGCAGCGTGTACTCACCCCTCCCCCCCCCCCCCCCCCCCCGCAGCTCCGGCTCTTTCATGTGCAGAGCGGAGCCGGTAGCCGATGAGTGACGTTTTTGCACGGGGTTCTGCGAGCCCCGCGCAGAAATAGAACATGCTGCAGTTTGTTTGCCTTGCAAAATTTTGCGCGTACAAACCGCGGCCGTCTGCCTAGGATTGCGTTTGTTAACACAATCCTAAGGCAGCTTCCAAGGGTGGAAATTCCATGGGAAATCCCGCTGCGGAATTTCCGCCCGTCTGCAGGCGGCCTATCACTCCTATAATAGTCTTATTATTGATGTCATAAAAGTGTAACATCCCGAGATACAACTGGACAACATTGTATCAGACTGGAGGAAAGCTACTCTGCAACAAGTCTCAGAATGTACCAGCTCCTAGATTCCAAAGTGTCCTCCTCCCCTCCATGCAGAGACCCAACCCCACCAGCAGGGAAGCAACAGCAGACAAACTTCACTTGTGGAAACAGTCCAGTAGGACAAACTTATGTTTCATTTAGCAAAACTTAAAATTGTACATCCAACATCCATGAAAGACAAGCAGGAGAGCTCCATGTGTCGGGGTAATAAGTCTTCTGCATAGCATATCATACTGCTGGATAGTTGCCACTGCTGGAGTGTTGCATCACCATGACTCAGCAGGAAGCTGCTCCGCTATATATCCATGTGGCTGGGAGGTGTGGCCGCAGTCTACACAGAGCAGCCGGAGACTCCGCTGATACAAGTAACTACAGCTTACTCTAGTGTTACTGTGATTCATTACAGATGGAAGATATTGACTTTGGTGCTGATAGATAGATCACATGTGATAAGCTGTTCCCTTTAAGGAGTATACTGGTCCTCCTAAAACGTATTAGTGATTCTGTATAAAGTGTTGCTCTAATAATCTGCTCCTCTGTCAGTGGATGTCTATTGCTACAAGTAACATGCATTAACCCTTACTTTCTTGCAGTGCCTGGATACACCCTGACTTACTTCCCCATAAGAGGTAAATATTTGCAGTCTACAACTCTTGGTCTCTGCTTCTTGTCTGAGAGTCTCATTCCTGGTTGTACTGCTTGCAAGAGCCCCAATGAGGCCCCTTCAGGCTGCCTTCACACTTGCAAGAATTTTTTTTTTTGAGAGAGATGCGAGAATGAGTGAGTGAAAACGCAGCATTATGAAACCAATGATTTTCAAAGGTTTAATCCCAATTTGTGATGTTTTCACTCATGTGATGTGGAGTGGGGGAAAAAATCACAGCATGTCTTATCTTTCTACGTTTTGCGATGAATCTCCCATATTTTCCCTTGGGAGCCTTCCTTTTATCGCAACTGCGATTTAATTTTTTTCCTTTTTTTTTCCCCCCCTTGTGTCAAAATTGTGACCGCCAGTGTGAAGGAGCCCTCGCACAAGCATATGTGTATTTACACGCGTCTGAGCTTACTGATTTTGTGGAATTGATTTATTTTTATTTTCTTTGCATTGATGTATCTTGCTGTACTTTTTGTGCTCATTTCTGTGTGGCAAACAAAAGTGCGCTGATTGAGATGCTTATTGCATGGTGTGTATGTATATCTGTATACAGTTAGGCCTCTTGCACGCTTTTTTTTTTTTTTTTTGCGTTTTTGGATGCGGCAGTATAACGCTGTCATTGATTTTAATGGGGGCTCACAGACATGCGCTCGAATGCGGCGTTTTCTAACGTCGTGATTTTTCAGCACTGTCCTATTTTTCTGCTTTTTAACGCACCTCATCAGCATGAATGGATGCTTTAAGTGTTGCCGGATGCAGTAACCTGCGTCTAAAAACGGCTGGAAAACTACAGCATTCTGCCGACCCAGTGTGAGAGTGGCTTTAGGCTGAAAAAAGCCCTACTGTATGTCTAACTTCAGCCTCGGGCCCCCATCTCATTGACTTCTATGGTGTTCAAATGTGCAGAGAAATGGAGCATGTTGTACCAAAAACCACCCAACTGAAATGCATGTGCAAAGTTCGGAAATGTGAATGAACTCCGTTGAAACAGCCTCCATTCTCTGTGCACGTGGAAATACATCTTGTAAAGTTGGTTTAAAACTACTTTGGATAAAACTGATATATTTATTTTTTTTTTAAGCTAACACCAGATCTGGCTAAAGGGGGGCGGGGGTTCATGACTCATCACTGAGGGAAATGGGTATTGGTAAATCTCCCTGATAGGGTTTCCTTAACTCTGCTTGGAGTGCTCCTTTTTCCTCAGGTCGTCAATATTATCTGAGTCTTGGAATACCCCTTTAAGCAATTTAAAGCAGCCCTCTGGTGGCAGGATGGTCATGGAATATCAGCTTGTTGGGGGTTCACTGCTTGGGACCCCACCAACCAGTTTGTAGTGGTCATGGCTCTTGGTTGTGTACCACAGCTATTCTAGTACTTACTATGCGCCTCATCGTACATTGTCTAGCGGCTGTGCCTGGTATAGCTGCATAATCCTATTCACTTGAGCTTCTGTCAGGCAATGTAACCAATGAACCTAACATCACATGGCTGGGAAGAGGCAGCGGCGCTCACATGGGCACTGCAGCCTCTTCAAACAGCTGATCATGAGACCATCATATGGGAGGGGATCGTAACCATTGTGGCATTACAGTTTAGTAGAGACATCAGATATTTACTGTCCCCTTATTCACTAAAGGCTGTAATCTCCGCAAAGCCGAGTAGTTTTTCTTGTCGTTAATGTCTGTCTATCTGTCAGCCCAGTTTTTTAACATTTTAGTTATAAAGTATTTGTTTTAGTCTATATAGGTGAAGGGCTAGTTTAGTTGTCATATAGAATTCACAGGGCAGGAAAAAGTCTAACAGCTGATCTGGGTATGCTAGGACCCTGCAGCTCTGCTGTGGCAGGGAGCACCCGACGGTCATGTGATCGTGGGGTCGAATAGCAGAAGTAACCCTTTCACTTTTTCTCTTCACTATATAGTGCTCTTCCAGTGTTATGTAACCTGATAGCCTTTTTTTTTCTTAACTATTGGCTGTTATTAAAGCTTGGGATCATGTGCCATACATTTACTGTGCTCAGTCCTTAAGGGGTTAAGACTGTCAAGGTCTGTATTCTCATCTTGTTTTGCCTCCTTATGTACTAAGCACTTTTATTTCAATAGGACGCTCTAGTGTTAAAAAACGCATCGTGTGAAAATTGTAAGTTTGTGCTGAGATTAAAGGGAGGCTGCATAGAGAAACGTGGGAAATAAAAAAAAAAAAATATATATATATATGCATATCACAATATTTATTTATTTTTTTGCTCGCAACATCGCATGAGTGAAAACATCGTAAATATGAAGGAAACCATTAAATCACGGTTTTCCTAATTCTGTGTTTTCACTCACTCAAATTGCACAATCTTATCGCCAGTGTGAAGATGCCCTTAAACTATGAGATAAATGATAGTCTGGGAGAGACCGGATCATCATTACGATGGCCATTTATTTGTCCCATTGGGGTGTTACTTATTTGGCCGCCTAATCTCTAGTTATATAATGCAGACTACAACTAGATGGTCAGGTTTGATAATGTATATTCTATGGTCCTCTGAGGACACCTAGTGGATAATTGTTATATATACACTCTACAAACCTGCGCTTATTCTACTGATGTCATAATATGGCTGTTTTTGTCAATTGCAGTCTTGTTCCTCTGTGACTTATGCCATGGATAGGGTATCTGTGTTTCTGGAATATATTGTACTTATCCTGATTTAATTTGTATTCTGATATTTATTGCTCCAAGTGTTTCATAAAGATGCCTATTTACATACAGACCAAAAGGCTAGACTATCCTGGATTTCCAGTTCAATATCACAGATACTGCCTGAATTGCGGATTGGAGTGCAGTCTGTTTTATGTCTAGTTACCCTGTTTCCCTGAAAATAAGCCCTAACCTGAAAAAAAAAAACGCTACCCTGATTTTTCAGGGAGGCTTGAAATATAAGCCCTACCCCAAAAATAAGCCAAAGCTTGAAGGGAAAAAAAAGTCCCATTACCTATCAGTTACAGTCCAGGTCCCTGCTGCTGCTCTCCTGAGCTCCGACACGCATCTTGCAGTTTTTTCAGCCACCCACAGAAGATCACTTCTTGGTTATGCGATTCATAAACCCTGCCTCCAGGAAGCAGTGGCTCTGATTGGTTCATCGAGCGTTGCATTGACTGGCTAAGCAGCACTCGAGAACCAATGCAATGGCTGTGATTGGTTCATTGAATGGCTGAGCAGCAGTCGAAGAACCAATCTCAGCCATCGCGTTGTGGAGGTGGGATTTATGAATTGGCCAATCAATGCCACGGCTCAGCACTTCGGAGCTCCAGAGAGCAGAAGGAGAGACCTGGACTGAGCTCACTATGTAAGTATAATACGACATCCCCTGAAAATAAGACCTAGCCCCTCTTTTGGGGCCAAAATAATATAAGACAGGGTCTTATTTTCAGAGAAATGTGGTAGTTAGATCCAGACATTTTTTTGTTATTTACACTTATTAAAAATATTTTTTCTCCAAATATTCCAGGACTGTTGTGAGAATGGCGCCACCTGCTGTGTTTGCTCAGAGTCCATCTCCGTAATTGTTCCAAGGAGGTCACACCTGCTCCGCTGGGAATGTGGGGGGATCCCTGCTGTGGTGAGCGGCTGTTGCTGAAGTTGCTGCAGCTTCTGCTGATATCAGAAGAGCTTCTGAGCCAAGTGATAAGAGAGCGAAACGGCATTACTGCACAGACTGTGACCCCCCCCCCTTGGAACATTTACTATGGTGGACCAGACACAGAAAGGCTCTTCTAACATTAGTTCTAAAATATCTGGGGAGAGAGAAAGAAGATTTTTTTTTTTCCAAGTGTAAATGCAAAAAAAGTTTAATTTTGGCCTGGATGTAACTATAAACGATATCTTCAGTGGGACAGCCCCACTAGAGACTGTAACCTATTGTAACTGTGTCTCCTGTGGAGTAAAGGGTTAACTTGCCACTGGTGTCTGCTTCATTTCCTGCACCATCGTAGAGCCACACGTACTACTAACCCTCTTACACACATAACAGTAGAAGCCACAGTGCTTCCCACTTTTACCATGTTGGGGTCACCAGTCGCGATGCCCCCATAAATCCGTACCATGACTTGCTGCTGTGTTGCATCCCTGACTAGGAGTGCAGGACAGGAACATGTGTGCTATTCTGCACACACCACTCACTTGGACCCCTCTCATGCTGGAATCCTACTGCACACATATTGTACTCGGGCCATATAGACATTAGACACATGTTGCTCAGATGCCACTCGCATCTTGAACTTCTGGTGTTCTTGTGCTGTTCTCATCCTGTCACTCCCACTTGTATCTCTTTTGTCCACTGCTGATCCCTAGTAGAATCTTTATACACAAAGTTCCACAAAGATTCCGTGGTCGTTAAGGCCAAATGCACACGACCGGGTCGGATTCTGCATTCAGAATCCCCCAGAGGAATCTGACCCTGTGCCCAATCGGCGACCCCACATACCTGTCTGGAATCTTCCAAATCTGGACTGCAGATGGTCTGGCTGGCATGCCACCGCTCATGCGCAGTACAGATTTTGCCGCGGTGACGCAGATCCCTTGACCTTTCCTCAATGACGATTGGAAGGGTCACGTGGCTTCCACTGACTTCAATGGAAGGCGTCCGCACGGAATCCTCCTTAAAGACACAGCAAGCTGTGTTGTTTTTTTTTTTTGGGAGGGGGGGGGGATCGCAATTAGTTCCCACTCGTGTGCAGGAATAATCACTTTTCCATTGCATGCTGTGGGTGGTATTTGCTGCAGAAATGGTGGACGCCCGCTCTAGATTTCGCAATGCAAATCCGCCAGTGTACAGGCAGCCTAAATCTGTACCTAACTGTGGATTTGGCTGTGTTTTTACTTGCGTAACAGCAAAAGAATTCAACCCTTATATTTCTAGGGTTGACTTCCACAGCACAATTCTGCAGCATAAATAGACATGCATCAGAATCCGCAGCGGTTTTGTAAAATTTATCGCACAAAATATCTGCACCCTATGAAAACGCTTTTTGAAATTCCCTTTCACATGGCTTGTACTGTAGACGCTGGCAGAGATGCCACTAGCGGGAGTTCTGCAGCCGATCCTACGTGTGTTAAAGTGGCCTAAATTTACAGATAACCTCCCGATCTTACTGTTGATGACGGCGGCCTCCCATTAGGGGGCCTGTCCGGGTGCACTGACCGTGAGGCTGACTAATCTTGTTCCTTATTTGTTTATTGGTCTCATTTCCAGAAAATGGATAATTGTTGGCGCCTGTTACAAATATTCTTAACCCTCTTGTGCATTTTTCCAGGGAGAGCTGAGCCAACACGACTGCTGCTTGCAGACCAAGGTCTCTCATGGACTGAGGATGAGGTGTCGTTTGAGGACTGGGGCGCAGGAAAAAGAGATCTGAAGAAAAATGCGGTGAGAAAACCCCTGAGCCATAGAGGTGCTCTGGTCACCCTAAAAATTTTTTAAAAAAATGTACAGTGGATGCCGAGGACTTTGGGGATGGGGGGGGGGGATTTATCTGGTGGGGAATTTCTTATGCCAGTCTTAAAAGGGTTGTGTTTTCCTTCATGTTTAGAGACCCTTCTCTGTTCAAAATTGTATTTTATCAATGTACTTACCATGGCACAGTAGCCCCACAGCATCTGACCCATGACATGCCCAGTGATGTCCCATAAATGGGTCATGTAGAAGCCCCAAGCCTGATTATTGGATGTCGTTGGTGTCGGGGCTTCCTACTGGCCGCAGTGGTCACGTGGGTAAACAATCATGTGACTGCTGCAGAGAAAGTAAACAGATCAACTGGCTTATTATCGAGGAAACACGGTAGTTTATGTATTGGTCAACTCAGTCATGCCAAGACGTTATGCGAACTCTAGTGTAGGCATTTGTGACAAATAGTAACAGGACCAAGTCTTGCACATAGACCGTCTACTACCATTTATGGCTATGCACCAGAACAAATCCTTATACATAATTTGGTGCCAGGATCAAGCACTGTGCATAGATACAGTACCAGGACCAAGTTAACTGCATACATATGATACCCAAATGTATGAAATGCTAACATTATAATATCAACTGGAGCTGATGACAAATGTGGCAAGATACTTGATAAGAAAAACTTTAATCCAAACAGGATTCTTGAAAACAGATACTCAAAAAATGCCATAGGGACAGAACTTGGACCAGATAAGGTGGCTTGGGTCAGGAATATAGCAGAGACTGGAACCTAGGAACAGACATAAGAACACTGGTCCTTGGCCGCCAAGCACAGACTATGGGAACAGACTGTTCTATAGCAGACAGATGAAGAGTGGTGGAGCCCAAAGCAGGACAGTCTGCTCACTGGTGGGTGACATGGCAGAGCCGCTTAGATCAACAAAAAACAGCTCCGAAATCGGAGTTCATCTCACTTCAGTATATCTCTTCTGTTTTTCCTTTTTTTTCAGAAAATAGGGAGCGTTCTCCAGTTACATCCAGGTGCTGGTGCTTAGAGGGGCTCAAAGTACTCTCTTCCATATAGGAAGACACTAATATTATATATGGCATATTGCAGTTGGGGGAGGGTCCGGCAACCTCTCGTTATGGCGAGAAGGCAATATGCCCAGGTATAGCTGTTGCACCAAGACCCACACCAGGATGTTCATTTTATCCCTGTGGTCTCTTGACAGCCAGATCTTCCAGTTTTGTCTACCTGGACCTCCTGGATGTTCTGCTTTCTGTTATGTAATAGAGCTCATATTGTAGATCTTTTGGATTCTTCTCAGGTCTTTGGTCAAATTCCTCGTTTTCAAGATGGAGACTTTGTTCTGTATCAGAGTTGCACCATCCTGCGATACCTGGGGCGCAAATATGGTGAGTTTGTGTTCTTTTATTTCACATCATCCAGATAATCACATCTTCTGTTACACTGTGGCTATATAAAGGGGTAGTATGGCATCTGGGCTCCACGATGGTTCTTGTAATGGGAGGGGGGCTTACTGTAGTCATTACTTTAGTCCACCCCTGATTGGGGTTGATGGGGAGCAGAATTCTGTGTCTCATTCCCATGGTGTTGGTTCCGCCATCATTATGCTCTCACTGACTAACTTTGCTTACTCTCCAGCTGAAGCAGACTAGCTCACTTTGCATTCTTGCAAATATATGTATATGTGTGTGTATATAATATATATATAAAAAGTTACATGATACATTTTCCAGACATAACCCAGACATTAACACATTCAATCCTGCAGAGGTGCAGAACACATAAACCAAATGCATACTACACATAAGACGCTGACAAGACAAATGGCATGAGACAGACATATAACATTATGGAGGGGCCCCACTAACTCTGGGCCACTACACTGGGTCTGATTCCACTACGAGATCTCAGTCGAAATCCGACCCAGCCTTGTGCATACGGCCTGAAGTTGTGTTGAGATATTTAAATTGTTGCAAACAGCTGAAAGTTTGTAAATTTGGCAAATAAAGCTAATTTGCAATGGGTGTTGAATCCTTTTGATTGCAGCTGTAAATGGATACATAGATTTAAATTAGCTTCATAATACGGACTCTATGCAGCCTAAAAATGCGTTTCTCTGAAAGCGGCGGAAAGGCTCCTTCACATTGGCGAAGGCAACATGAATCGTGGGCCGATATCGCCCTCGCCATCCATATGAAAGCCCCGTGGATGTGAGGAGCTTTTATGTGAAAACCGCCTCGCATCACTCCAGGCATGAAGGAAATCCCCCGCAGCTGTCACAGCCATGGCAGAGGATCGCAGAGTTCTCCCATTACTTTTAGTGAGATGGGCGGTGCTGCCGCCAGCCCCATTGAAAGCAATGGGTGCTGCTATACGAGATCGCAGTTGGATGGAACATGCTGCAATTTGTTTCCTGCATAGAATCACGCTGAGGTGCCATGCGGGAAAACATCGCTCATGTGTTTCAAACTATTGAAAGCAAGAGAGTTCATATTTGTGAGTCTCGCAATGCACAAATATCGCATGATATTCTCGCCAATGTGAAGGAGGCCTCAGGTTGGTTTCACACACAAATTTTTGACCCCCCCCCCCCCTTATTTTTTCTTTTTTTTTTTTACAGCAGATAGTTGCCCAAAGCCAGAAGTGGATCTAGCAGGAAGGAGAAATAGAAGTCCTTCCTTTTTTTATATTTCCCATATTTTTATATCCACTTCTGACTTGGGTTCAAAAAACTGCATGAAAAACTACCTCAAATACCTGCGGCTTGTGGTGCTTTTTGCAGCCTATTCTGTCCCTTTTTAAAGGTCTGCTCAAATTAGTAGTATGGCTTCAATTTATGATGGTGCCATGACTGCTACAATGGATTTAATAAATCCCCTGTGGACCCCACTGATTGTTAGGGCACCCATTGGGATTCTGGTCTTGTAATGCTAGATTACACTATTCTTGACTTCAACTTAGAGAATGCCACAAACCTTCCAGTGTGAATAGAGCTGAGTGATATATATGGTTCTAGACCATTCATTCAGTCATATGGAATGCATTCTTCCAAATGTACCCAGTAAGTATATATCTTGTGTCTTACAGGTCTCGGCGGCAGCAATGATAAGGAAATGGCAATCATTGAGATGATGAATGATGGTGTGGAGGATCTGAGACTGAAATACTACAAGTTTATCTTCTGGGATAAGGTATGTATGATGAAACGTCATGGCAATATTACGGAGCCTGCTATGGGCCCATATCATACCTTAACAGCTATCTAGTGTTTTTACTATGGTGGTTTAGGGTACTCCTAGTGAAGCAATGCCTTTGTATGGCAGTACTTGAGAAGTTATTTGCAGCACTACGTGTGCTAAGGCGTTGGGTATTGGTCAAAACCTAACCATCAAAGTGGATTGGAGCCTCACATTGAACGGTCATTGTAAATCACACAGCATGTGAGCCATGTGAAGCATTAAAGCTGCCAGTGAAATCCATGGGCAATCCAAGGAACGTGAAAAGTTAGAGAGCATGCCACAAATGGTTTTTACCTCTGCAACGCCACCTATTGGATGACAGCATTCCTACAAATCAATGTCCGACCCTTTATAACAATGATTGTGCATGGGGAAACAAGCCAGAATACCACACAGACAGCTGTTTTGGGGTGTTTTTGCCCCTCACCGGTGTGCAGTAGGTTTCTGGCTTGGCTGGTGAGAGGCTTGTGTATATGACTCCATTCAAAAGAATGGGGTTCATATCTATGCGAGATTTGTGCATTTCACAACACACATCGTGTGATTTTTCTCAATTGCGTAAAAAATGGCCTTACTGAGAGCAATAACCCAGTGTTCAGCTGGCTAACATTGTAGCAAACGTTCCCCTTTTACCAAAATGAATATTCAGTGTGTATTATATTGATTATAGACTCTCCTATAATGACAACGATGGAAAGTCGATGGATGTATGCTAAAATGTACCTATAATACACCGAAACCTCATGAAGACAACCCCTCTTAATATGCCCTTTAGAGACTATGGACATTATAAAAGGGGTTCATTGCTCAAGAGCAGAGAATTGCAAAGAAATGGTGCTATGCATTTAAGATGGGTGTAGGCCGAATGCTTGTTGGCCAAGCATGACACGTCCATTCAATAAGGGGATGGAGATGAGCATTTGCTAGATACAAAAATCTCCACGGACAAAGGATTACTCATATTTTCTTTCCCCAACATCTGCTATCAGGGAAGAGTTGACATCACCCCATGCTTTTTAGATTGCTGGTCGATTTTACCAAAGCTTATCTAATGTGTTTGGACCCTCAAGAATGACTCTTCCCTCTTGCAGTTGGCTATTCATTTGAATGGTTGCCATGTGACAAGTAATTTCATTGGAGGGTTTCACCAAGGGGTTTTTGAAGCTGGATCTGTAGTGATCCGCTGATCATTGGTCTTACTTTAAACTGATAAGGAGTTGTCATGGCTAAACAACCCCTTTAGACTAGGGCTGCGACTAGAGTCATAGGCTGCCCCATCTGCTTGATGGTCTACATTTTGGATCCATGGATTCTGGTCCTGTGTGGTTTACACCATTGCCCCACCACTGAGGTGTTTGGATTGTGCTGTTGAGTATTTGTGCTTTATTCGAGGGCCATGTGACTAAGGATCACAGTGTAGCTCTACAATTTTTAATCTACAGTAATAGAAGCCAATGTGTATTTGGTTATTACTCGCAAGTAACCATGACCGCATCCCACAGAGAGAAAGAAATTCAACTTCACTGGACATCCTGCAACCAGCGGGTTATGGCTACTGCAGAGTTGCAGTTTCACCCACATTGACCTCTATTACTGTAGATTAGGAAATCTGGATTGCACAGCGAACTGCGTTCAGACAATGATTTCTGGAAGTATTCCTCAGCCCATGTAATGATTTACATTACAGAATCATGCCTGTATATAATGCAGTGCTGCCTGAGGGCCCGTAGATCTCGAGCATCCAATGTTGACCCTAGGCCCTGTGCACACGAATTTCTCCAGATTCTCTTAATCCTTTGATATTATGTACTGTAGATGGAATATTCAAAGTCTTCACAATTTTATGTTCAACAATGTCCTCAAACTGTTCCACAATTTTTAGATGCAGTTTTTCAGGGATTGGTGAACCTTTGACCCTTGTTGCTTCTCAGAGACTGCCTTTTTTTAAAAATATATATACAGTCATGTGACTTGGTAGAAAATTGACTTTCCAGCTGATTTTCTTTAATGCAATTTTACTTTTCTAGTCTATTGCTAACCCTGTCACAACTCTTTTGAGATGTGTTGCGGCCAACAATTTCTAAATACCGTATATACTCGAGTATTAGCCGACCCGAGTATAAGCTGAGTCAATAGGTTTTACCAGAAAAAAATAGTAAAACTTATTGACTCAAGTATAAGCCGAGCTATACTCGAGTATATACTAGGTAAAGAAAAAATGCAGTACTCACCCCCCAGCTGGCGTCTGTGTCCATGGTTAGATGGTCTCACCGGCGGTGCCGCAAGCTGCTTCGGACTTCTTCCCGCTCTCCTCTCCCTGCAGTTTTCAATTCCCCTGCCATCAGCACTGTGTAAGTAAGCACTGTGATTTGATCGAGTGCCAGCCAATCACAGCCGGCGCTCGATAAACCAATCACAGCCATTTAGTGATGTCATTCACTGAATGGCTGTGATTGATCGAGTGCCAGCTGTGATTGGTTGGCACTCAATCCAATCACAGCGCTTACTTACACAGAGCTGACGGCGTGGGAGCTCAAAGCTGAGCAAGGAGATGACAGCGGGGAGAATTCTCAAGCAGCTCGCCGCACGGCTGGGGAGACCATCATGCCGTGGACACAGACGCCGGCTGGGAGGTGAGTATTGTGTTTTGGGGTTTTTTGTATTTTTTTTACCTCACTTGAGTATAAGCCGAGGGGGGCTTTTTTCAGCATTAAAAATGTGCTGAAAAACTAGGCTTATACTCGAGTATATATGGTAAGTTAAATTTTTAAGAGAAAAAATGCCTCCCTTTCCCCTTCTGATTTGTGTTCTGTTGTGAACACAATATGGTTATGAGACTTCCAAATCATTACATTAATTTTTCTTTACCTTTTCACACAGCGTCCAAACTTTTTTTGGAATCGGGTTGTATTATGTCACTACTTTTAGGTAACAACCTGCAAACCACCTTTCATGTCTTTCAGGAAGCAAACAAGGAAAAGTTTCTGGAAGAACTGGCAACTCAGCTAGGTTATTTTGAAAAAATCCTTTCCAATAATTCCAATGGAACGAAGTTCCTTGTGGGGGATAAGGTAAGTGTGCCGTATTACCAACATACATGTACATTATCCACAATAGAGTATATTGAAACTTTAATTTTTTTTTGACACAGATCACATATGCGGACTACGATTTCCTAGACGCTCTACAATGCATCCTTGACCTCTGCCCAACAAGCTTGTCTACTTACCCACTACTGTCAGGCTATGTTGACCGGGTGCTAAAAAGACCAAAGCTCGTTGAATATTTGAAATCTGAAGGTCGTAAGAGGCGACCTATCATCCCAAAGCTGAAATGAATGAATGACTAAGTCCTTCCAAATTTTTCCTTTTTTTTTTTTTTTTTTTTTTTTTTTTTTTACATGGGTTTAGAAACCACTGAACCCTTCAATTTTGTGTCTGGGTTGACCACTGTAAGGCTGGCTGTCAATATCTTTCATAGCGTGATCTGTGGTGATAAATCGCATGTGGATCACGCATGAAATGCTTTCCATAGGATAACCATGGAAATTACAACCCAATGTAGACGAGTGGGAAATTCATAGTGATTTCCCGCTCGCGTCTAAAAATCGTGGCTTGCCACCATTCTCCTGATGAACCTGATGGGTTCATTGCAGAAAGTCGCGGTGTCTTTAGTATTCGCCTGTGGCGGCCATCTGCAGTGTTCTAGCTCAACGCCAGTGGACAGGCAGCCTATGTTGCTAATGTTGTATGCAGAAACCATAACTCTAAATAAAACTGCCAAATGGTTCCCGAGGCTCTGGAACTTCTTTTCAATCATTTTTGGGTTTTATAATAAACAAAGAATAAAAGCGTTGACATATTTGTTGTGTGGAATACAATTTCTGTACCGTGATATAAATATGTTAAACACGCAATGCGTTGCTGAGTTTTAGTAAGGCAACTAATGCTCCTTCTTACAAAAGAAAAGAAAATAGTTGGCAGGTTAATGTAGTGCGTCACTTGAGTACTAGATATCCTCTATGAACCAGAAACTGGCTCTGAAATTTCATCCGCTCCCCTCCCAAAAAAAAGTAGAGATGACTTCACGCACAGGGGAATTGCTGTAGAATGGGAGCCAAACTTCCATAACAATGTAAGTGAATGGGGTTTTAGGAGCCCATTGACTTACAGTGGGAAAATCTGTAGTTGCATACAGTCATAAGGAAGATTCTCAGATCCATAGAATGCTCTATTTGTTGCAAAAATGCCATGGATTGAGCCAGCCAGTAGGTTTATGGCTAGTAGTCCGAACATGCACACGACTGGTTTGTATCGCAGATCGGGGGTAACCATTCAGGGGTAAGTCAAATGTTCGTTTAAGTTAGGATTGCTAAGCAAAGGCCATCATAACTTGAATATATCATATCTAGAGGCAGGTTGGTAGACCACTGTACTTCTAGTAGCTTTGACTGCATGGCAAAATATGTCTCTGTAATGTCGTAGGATAAAAATGTATAGGCCAAGCACATAAAGAAAGTGGAATTGAAGAAAAAATGTATCTATATATATATATATATATATATATATATATATATATATATATATATATATATATGTGTATATAATCTCCCATGATGTAAAAGATGCTCCCTATCTACTCAAGGGTACACATACTATAGAGGCAGCCCATACAGTTTCTACAGAATAGGGCCTTCGAGACAGGACCCAGCCTTTTCTGCACCTCTGCCCTCTACTATTGGGTTCTGAGAACCTCTGTAGTATTTCTGCCTCCAGAGGAACTTCATTGTTATCAAACAAAGAGATAGAAAATTGGTCTAAGAGCTATTAAAAGTTCATAAAGAGGGAAACAAACATTAGTCTTTATGTCCTACATGGTAATCCCTTCCCCCCCTTTACTTTTTTGGTGTCGGGAACTTTGATCTTTGCTATGGGCTCCCCTTCATTCTATTTGCACCACTTTATCTAATGCTAATTACCCGTGCAAACTAATTTAAAATAATTTAAAATCTAAAATTGCCCATGGTGTAGTGTTTGCAGCACTCTGTAAAGTGCCCCCTAAAACAGAGACAGACGACTAGCAACACCTGATGGAGTTTAGGAGGCCATCGCCTGTATCCATCTGAAAAAAAGTGATTGAATGCATTTATTGTGCACATAATCGCAGCTTCAGGTAGGTTCTGATTGGGTCCGGTTATCTCAATACTGATGCAATATGTCTCCACCGGATGTATGGGTGGAGACTTGGGATGGCGGCCTGACGTACAAGGAACGCCAGGTGTTCGCCATAGCTGCGGATTGGGTGCCACAGACACACCTCCCCAGAGAAACATGTAGTGTCCATCCCCTTGACAGCTCTCCTTGCTGCCCTCCGCTACCAACTGTGCTATCACTGTGCATGGCTCCACTCCCAACCCCACTGTCACTGCCCTCTGCCCCCAACCCCGCTGTCACTGTTGCTGCCCTCGCTCCCAACCCTGCTCCCATGCCGCCACTCACCGGCTGCAAGGTGGGTGTGACCTGGGTGTAGCCTGTAAGTCAGGCCAGCCAACCCATTTCTCCACTCATACATATTGCACCAGTACTGGTTATCCCTTAGGTGATGTCCAAATGGAGGATTCATTTGCAGGAGTAAATGCAGCTAAAGGTACCGTTGCACGATATGACTGTCAGGTACATAAGAGGTTTCACAGAGGCGCGATAGTTGCTCAGAGAATGGAGGCGGAGTGGGCCAGAGATCTCTTCCGACCTTCCGCCTCGCTTCACTGCAAACAGGCACTCGCTCAAAGACTGAGTGACTCCTAATTATACTGAGAAGTTGCTCAGTAGTTCCGTTTCAGCTGAAACATAATGATTAGCAACTATTGAGTGACTTCTCACTCGGTGCCCTGTTGGGGGCCGTGTGTACACGAGCTGACAGTTGCTCAGAATTGCGCCTTTCAGATATTTTTTTTTTTGGGGGGGGGGGGGGGGGGGCGGTGAATCTATCAGCCTGTGTAAGGGTACCTTAAGAGATTTATAAGCAAACAAAAAGCTAGTGTGGGAGTGGGCAAGTGTGTTGTGATCTAAAGTGCACTGGCTTAAGTGTGACTTGGAATTTTGTGAATTCTAGATTAAAGGACTTTAGAAGGGAGTCACTTATGGGCCTATACTGTTAGCCGGCTGCACATGAATACATTTGCATTGCAGAATCTGCGGTCGGCGTCAGCACCAAATGCCGTCCATACCATGCTATGAAAAAACGCTTTTTCCTGCACACTCGCGGAAACAAATTGCAGTTTCCGCGAGCGGAGGAAAAATTGCAGCATACTCTATTTTCATGCAGTGTACGCACAGACCGCTTCCATTGAAATGGATCCGTCCAACCTGCAGCCCGTCTGCAATTTACATTGTGGACAGGTTGTGGATCCCGCATCATCGCATGGCAACGGCGTGGGGAAAAACTTTTTCAAGAAAAAAAATTCTGTACGGTGCATGTCTGACGGCGAGCCATGTGATCCATCCTCAGTACAGATGAAAACAGAAAAGACCAGGCATGTGCAGATGCTGGGCACGGTCATGTTCTGCTGCGGAATCTGACCCCCTTCATGTACAGGTGGCCAAACTCTCGCTTTTTTACATGCATAAATTACTTTGATTTAAAGTGTAACTAAACTTTTTTTTTCCCACATAACAATGAATGAGCAATCAAGCAAACTAGTAATATGTTTCACTAACAAAATCTGTCACCATCCTGTAGAAAATCTCTGGGGAAGTTCCATTGCAGCACTGTCTGCCTGCTTCTTGTATTAGTTCAGCGTCCGAGACGGTCACCCAGGACATAAAGCCCATGCTGAGGAGTTAGGAGGGTAGAGTGGTCACTTGTTATGGTGGCACTTACCAGACTCCTCCCCAGAGAGATGCACGGGTACTTGGCCTGAGTATTGCTGGGCCTCTTCCAGACACCCCTAGGGAAGGGATGGCCTATATGCATGTAGTGGACTTTTGACTTGTCACACGTGACCCCACCGGTCCCTAGACACTGAAATGAACCTCGGCGATAATAAAGAGAGTCCACACATGTTCTAGTATTTAAGTACCTCAGTTCCTGGGACTGGTCAGGGCCTAGTAAAATGTTACTGTAAAATTTTGTCATTTTACAGAGTAAACACACCAGTGCAGAAGGGAGGTCAGGGAAGAAACTCAGGATGATGCCAGTCCTACAGTCCTCGTTTTCTGTATGGTACCGCTCCTGGAAGGGGACACTCTCTCAAAGAGGACACTCAGAATGATATCAGCCCTACAGTCCTCGTTATCTGTATTGTACCGCTCCTGGAAGGGGGCAGCCTCTCCGCAGACACTCACTTATTGAAGTACCTCTGCACGGTGGTCTGGATTTTCTTCACTTCTCTCTCTCTCGCTCTCTCCCCTACACTCTAATGGTTCCTTGCCTTGGAGACTGCAGGAAACCGCTCTTCATCTTCCATCACTCTTCACCACATGAGGGTTAAAGGTATCACCATATGGCTGGCATTCCACTCATCTCTACTGTTGAAGATGACCCTGGGGGTAACTCAGGACCCATCCAAGTTACAGCTGGGGGCGGTCACAGGGAAAATATAACCAGAGGAAACCAGCAATATTCTTGTCACTCATGACACCACCGTTTCATCCTCTGCGGTGAATCTCAATGAAGTAAATAACGTAGTCCATACACAGGGATACTTTCTGGACAAACTGGAAACGGTTGGTATTGTTTGTTTACTGTAACTCCTGCATAGTTTCAATGTACAACAGTTGTCAGGCACAAAGTACACTTTCTAGAAGGTGGTGTAACAGGGAGGACTTCTTGAGGTAATCCGGACAATCCACAGTTCTAGTTATCTGTGTGATCCCACTCCCGGCGACTCTACTTCTCCCTCCAACACTCTACTGGTCGACCGGCTTCTGGTGCCTTCCTCTCTTAAGCAGTGGTCCTTCTCTCTCTCTCAGTGCTTTGTGGTAGCACCGGCACATCCTGGGTAGGGTAGGCCCAGGCCGAACAGAAGGGAATCGCTCAGCTTCTTCCATTCTCTACACACAGACCGACCAGTGTCTGTGGGGTTCACTTGCTCACAGACTGGTTAACTAACACTCTTTGAAAACACTCCTTCAAGAAGACCACAGCAACGACTCCTCGACTTGCACCTTGCACACACACATATATATCACAAGGTCACATGACTTACAACAAGATACATTTTCCTGACATAACCCATACATTAACCCATTCAGTGCTGCAGAAATGCAATACACATACCAAATGCACACTACACATAAGACACTGACAAGACAATGGCACAAGACAGACATATAACATTACAGAGGGGCCCCACTGGTTCTAGGCCACTACACTTGGTGTACAGACAGAGAAAAGGCTGGGAGTACGGGTGGGTGGACCCTGGCTGTGCTTGCTCGCTCATGTTCTAGGGCACGGGTGTCAAACTCCTTTTCACCGAGGGCTACAGCAGCCTCATGGCTGCCTTCAAAGGGCCACTAGTTAGACTTTACAGTAGGGGCTTGTTCACATGAGTGTATTTTCGCAGCCTATTACATGTGTAATCTTTGCACAGGTAATATGCAGTGAATAGAACCCCACAGCAAGGAGGATGGGGTATAAGGGACCCCTGTTCTTGAGATTGGCAGGGGTCTTAGAGGTAAGATCTCCAACGATCAGCAAGTTATTCCCTATCCTATTCGTACAGGATAACTTAAAGAAGTTGTTCCAGAACTTCAAGTTCCAGGGTTACAGTTTATTCAAGAGGGATTATAATAACCAGAAAGGGGGAGGGGTTTGTCTTTATATAAAGTCCAGTCTACCGCCAGCACTACAGGAAGATACATGTGCGAGAGATGAACATGTGGAGTCTCTATGGGTAGAAATACATGAAGGCAAAAACAATAATAAAAATCCTCATAGTGGTTTTCTATAGGCCACCAAATATAACAGAAGCCACTGAAAATCTATTACTGAAGCAAATGGATGAAGCAGCAAATCACAATGAGGTAATTATTATGGGGGGACTTTAACTATCCAGATATAAACTGGGAAGCCGAAACCTGCGGATCTCATAAAGGTAACAAGTTTCTGTCAATGAATAAAGATATCTTTAGATGGCCATTTTGGACGTAATATTAACCAACAGACGTGACAGAATAACAGGGGTGCAAGTTGCGGGGCACATGGGTAATAGTGACCATAATATAAATTTCCACTTGTCTTTCAATAGGGAGTTTTATCGGGAAGGTAAAAAAAAAAATTAAACTTTAGAAAGGCAAAGTTCAATCAGCTCAGAGATACCCTTAACCTTATCGACTGGGACAATGTTCTCCAAGAGTAAGAGTAAAGACAATACATTTTTTAAAAGGATCTTGAAATGGTTGGCTGGTATCCCCTGTGATATTTAGTTTACAGGCTGCAGCTAGCCTGTGTACAGGATGCCACAGACTGTTTCATCCAATCACAGAGCTCAGCGATCAAACGTTGAGCTCCGTGATTGGTTGCAGCAGCCTGTAAACTCTACGTCATACGGGAGACAAGAGGCTGTGGTGTGAGAGTTGTGGGGGAGTCAGAAGAGGTGATTATAGGTTCTAACTAGTAATTATTATAAAACTATAATATCAGTGTTTCTGGTGGTGCAATGCACCACACAGTTTTGCTACATGCACATCACACACACAGATCTGCTACATACATTCTTGTACAACAGGGATCACATCCCACACAGCAGAGTCCTGCAAACACTGATCAACCCCTGGTCTTGTGATCCTTGACTTCTCCCACATAGGTGACTGATCACATGACAGTGACATTATCACAAGTCATGTAAGTACACGTCTGCTGTCCGACTCTGCAGGTTTTTAATAAAGTGAAGGACCTGTGATGATGTCACTGTCATGTGATCAGGGATGGAGCATGTGAAGCACTCACACACTCACGGACAATTGGTCGTTAGCACTTTGGTTATTTTTACACATTGGAAACATATTTATATAAAAATTAAATAACTAAGACAACCCCTTTTAAATATTCACTGTAAAGTGCATACTTTACAGGGGGGAAAAAGCGTTCAGAAGAGGAGAAAACCAATGTGACTAAAGATGTAAAGGGGGCAATAACATTGATGTATTGGTGCTATACATACACTTTTATATGAATCACTATCTATTTTTATCATGTTCCATATATATATATATATATATATATATATATATATATATATATATATATATATATATTACTATTGCTTTATATGAACATTTATCAGCATATAACATTTTTGGATTTTACCAAATAAGCTTAGTATATGCATTTTTATTACATTAGGGATATTTATTTTATAAGTTTTAGTGTATCATCTTCCTCCTACTGGCTGAACCTTCAGATAGTTGTATTACACTCCTCATTTACATGCATTCAGACAGTTTGAAAATGCTGTTCCCATCTTCACTAGCTATAAAGCTTGTTTTCATATGTTTGAATGGAGACTACATGATGACATCATCACGTCCAGCCGTGGAATGCATGTTTGCATTCCATTAGCGCCGCTGGTCATTTAATGCGCTAGATCTCCGCATATGTCATCAAGCGGCACTAGATGCCGTGGCATTGATTGATGGTGTGCTCTTAGTTATAAAATAAAATAGTCCAACACCAGAAGAGTATATTTTGGAACAAAACCGGAAACGGTCGATTTTGTCTATTTACTTAAACTTCTTAATAAAGTCAATAACAACTGCATAAATCACAGCATACCAGAATTATATCCCAGTGGAGCTCATGGGGTATTGGAACAATCCACAGGTCAAATTATCTGCAGGTCCTTGCACTCCCGGCAATCACTTTCTCCACCGGCAACAACACTCACACTTGCTTTCTTCCCTTCTAGCTGATAAGCGGTTCCTTTCTATCAGTATTCAGCAGTAGCACAGAGGATCCCTGGGTTGAACAGGCCCAGGCTGAGCATCAGGCAATCAGTCAGCCTCCTCCATACTCCACACACAGGCCAACCTGACAGCCTCTCTGTAGTGTCTGAGTCTGACTGACTGACTCGACACGATTCCCTCCCATTGCATTCTTGCAAACACATATATCAAGCAACATCACGTGACCACAAACAATACACGCAAAACGACACATTTTCCAGACAGGACAGAGCAAACAAGACAGTGCACAAGATAAACATAGAACATTCTGGAGGGGACCCCCTTAACTCTGGGCCACTACAGTTCCCCCCTACTTAAGAAAAGCTGATCCCTGCGCCTCCTTAAAATGGAGTGTAAATATCCAGGATTGGAATTCGTCAGAGCTCTGACTTATCATAAGAGAACCATCTATAGCAGTCTAGAAGAGTGCATGGCACAACTGTTACACTCTGTTCTCCCCCTTCTGGTTACCACTCAGAGTTTAACCCATCTCGGTGTCTCGTAGACTACCTGAGATCTCACTTCCAGTGTGCACTTATTATTTATGGCAGCATGTAGAGAAATGGACTTGCCAGTCACAAGAACAAGTACTGCTAGGCGGGGTGGAACTTCAGGATTCACTAGCATGACTATGGGGCCCATTCATAATTCTTCTCCCCATAGACTAAAGTTGAGATACATCACTGCAGATTGTCACATAAATAGAAAAAGGGCAACTGGAAGATTTTTTTGAATTGAGGGCAATTGGCATGAACATCACTTCCCTATTACTCATGATGGGTGATAGCTTAATGCTGCATTTAGACGGGACGAATGTCGGGCAAACAATGCCCGCCACTTGACCAGCATACACTTGCTCCCGTGTTGTCACACGGGAGCTAGTATTCTTGGCTCGCTTACAGAGCGACAAGCAGGGGGGCAGTCGGCTGCTGGAGATTTCTCTCCTCGCGCTCCCCCACCCCTCTCCATTGACTTAACATAGTGGCCATTCAGTACTGATCGGCCGCTGCTTACACTGAACGATGAGCAATCAGCTCATTGTCTATCGTTTATGCAGCATAAATGATGGATGATCAGCTGATCGCTCATCGTTCTGTGTAAATATTTAATTTTTCTTGGTACATACAGCTGTAGCAAACATTAATGGGGTTTTCTGTGGAAAATACTATCGATGACCTATCCTTAGGATAGGTCATCAATAGTTGTTCGGTTGTGGACTTTCTCTCGGGACCCAGACTGATCAACTGCAGGCATAATTCTTATTGGAATCAATGCGAGCTGTGCCTGTAGTTACAAGCGCCGGCCACTACGCAGAGACTGTGTATTTGCGGCGCTGACAGCATGTGTCCGCTCAGTTGATCTGTTGGGATCCCGAGCGATGGATCTCAGCCGATCAACTACTGGTGACCTATCCTGAGGATAGGTCATCGATAGTATTTTCCTCGAAAAACCCCTTTAACTTGTCCTCTAATGCGTTGTGATAACTTAACTACAATGTATACGAAGAAAATGAACCAGCTCACAGGCTGCACAGACTTGACTGGAATCCATTGCAGAAGACTGCAAAAGAGGATCCATAATCCATGAAACCACGGCTTTATTGAGACATATGAAAATCCAGACAGGTAGGACATAAAATGGTGTAACAAACTAATGCATTTCAAGCTGTCATAGCAGCTCTTAGTCCTAGCAGACTACAATGTAACTACAATGTGCTACCATGCTGTAATTTGAGTTTTCCCTAATAAAATATTTTGTAGGGGATTTAAAGTTTTTTCCTTAGTATACTTCCTTTATTTAACTTCTGAACTATTTATTTAGACCTGCAATCCTTTTATTATGTCTATAATGCACTGCAATACTTTTGTTTTAAATATTATGCCTGTGATTATTACAGTCTGCTAGGGAATGTCTAACAGGCATATATACACAGCAGTCTTGGGTTCTTCCTTGGGTCTCCACCCCCTCGGCTGCCATGTAAAACCATTGGTATTCAGTGATCACCTCTCACATTAGGAAGCACTAGGAGCATAAACTAGTCCAGGGCCCCTACGGTCAGCTGATCAGTGGGGGTACCAGGAACCTGACCCTGTTGATCTGATCTTGATGGACTATCCAAAGGAAATATATATGCCGTTTCGGTAGCTTTTGTCTAGAGTCATGATTTGCGATTAGTCTTTAGAAGAGGCGCTGCCCACAGCTTGATATTGGTAATGTGTCCGTAAGCCCTTACCAGGGCGGTGTATGCTATGTAATGTATCATGTAATCCCCGGACTGCAGATTTATGGAGCAGAATTATCTGTAACAGCGTGACTCTACTGTTCTCTGTGGATAATAGCTAACAACTACAACATAACTTCATTACCGGAAACAAGCCTAGTTCTGTGATCTGGGACACCAGATGAAGGAATCGTTACAATTCCAAAACACAATGTTGCCAAATGTATCAAAACTGTTATAGCAACCAATCACAGCAGAGCTAATTTACTAAAGCAGTTTCAGAAATGACAGCTAAAATTTGATTGGTTGCTATGAGCAATAAGAACAGTCTTACTGTTAAATAGTTTTAATCAATTAGTTTTTAACTTCTTAATGCCACAGGACATAGGTTTCAATCCTGTTGTGCTAAAAGCCACCCACCCAGTATGTAAACTTATGTCCTGTGAATGTTGTGAGCTCGTGTCATCCTGCAGCTGTGACTGACAGCCAGCCTCCTGCTGAAACTGGATGGGATCAGAAAGAACACTGAACCCCACTGTTAATCCCTTACATGCGGAGATCAGCGAAGATCACGGCATGCAAAGGGTTTACAGAGAGTGAGCGCTTCCTCTGTGATGTCATCGGCTCTTGACTATGTAATCGTGGAGGGCCGATGAGTTGCCTTTGTAGTGGCCCAGCGGGTTCTACAGAACATTCACAGCAACACTTGTCCTGTCACACCTGTCTTTGTGCTGTCCATGGACATAAAAGGTGCCATCAGTAGGAGAGACCCTTTTCTCCAATAAGCCTAGAGCTTAGCTCTGATGTCAGCTGGTGCCCTATTGGCTGATAGTCAGCTTCAATCTCACTGGTGCAGAGTCCAAGGGAGGGAAAGCCACAACACAAGTCCCTATGCAAGAGTGGGAGGAGTTAAGAAAGTGCAGGAAAGAGAAGAGGTGATAAAAGGAGGAGTCGGTGAGCAGTTAGAGGAGAGGTTGCAGTCAGGTTGTGTCGGAGAGGGAGGAGGCACGTGTATAAGCAAGAACAGACAGTAGCAGCACATTTCTTCCCAGAGTTGAGCGAGGTCTCATTTCGCTCCCTTGGTGTTCCACAGCAGAGAGAAGGAGAACCTTTCTGAAGTCGGCCTTCTACTAAACAGCGAGTCTAAAACTACCTGGTGAACTTAAAGGGGTTGTCTCGAGGAAGCAGTGAAATTTTTTTTTTGCCCAGTCCCCCTTATTAAGCATACATTACTAAGCCCCCCTGTAAATGACTTTTCTAGCTGGTTTGTACTTACAGTTCCAGCGTTTCAGCAACTTATAAAAAGTTTCCCCAAGATGGCCGCCGGCTCTTTTCCCGTCGCTTGCTGTAGCCCGACGTGCGCGCTCCCGAGACGCTACCAGCTGTGTCTCCCTGACAACCAGACGCCCCGCAGCCGCCGACCGGACCCCGGGATTGAACGCGGCCGACCAGTCACCCACCACCAGGCAGCAGGTAACCGGCGCTAGGCCCCGGCTCCCCCGCGCTAGCCCCCGGCTTCCCCGCGCTAGCCCCGGCTCCCCAGCGGTAGGCTCCGGGGCCCAGCGGTAGGCCTCGGGGCCACAGCGGTAGGCCCCGGGGCCCAGCGATAGGCTCCGGGGCCACAGCGGTAGGCTCCGGGGCCCAGCGGTAGGCCCCGGGGCCACAGCGGTAGGCTCCGGGGCCACAGCGGCAGTCCGTCACGCGTCACCCCCGTCAGTCCGTCACCCATCACTTACCTGGGCAGCTGGGCTGGACTGGGAGGCTGGGCAGCTCGGCTGGGCGGCTCTGCTGGGCAGCTGGGCGGCTCTGCACCTTCCTCTAAGAAAGGATGGTAGCAGAATGGCCGCTCCAGCGCGCTCCCGTGAGGATACAGCTCATCTGCGCATGCGCAGAAGAGCTGTAGCGGCGAGCACACTGAAGCGGCTCGTGCTCAGAGCAGAAGAGCGGACTGCGCAAGCGCGTCTAAAAAAGCAAGCCGCCAGCGAATTTAGACGGAACCATGGAGACGAGGACGCTAGCAACGGAGCAGGTAAGTGAATAACTTCTGTATGGCTCATATTTAATGCACGATGTATATAACAAAGTGCATTAATATGGCCATACAGAAGTGTATACCCCCACTTGATTTCGCGAGACAACCCCTTTAAAGCCAGGATTAGTCTACCGGCCACTTTACACTCTGCTTCATCTACACTTTACTAAACTTTAATCATCCCTTCAGTTAGAACAACTAGTGGGGAAATTGTCTTTCAAATCAGTTCAGAGAAAAGGAGAGGAGAGAGCGTTGAAGTCAGTTCTTACTCAAGGCAATATTGCTGCATTCTACACTGCGTTCAAGTCACTGCCTACTGCTGTATCTTGTACCATTTCAAAGTACCGTTGTGGAGAATTGTATTTTCTACTGTTGTGGCAGTGAATGCATGTGGCTGTTCCCTGTGATGAAGTGTGCCCGTGAGCAAGTGTGACTTCTATGCAGTTTAACATGGCAGCTCACAGGGCAAGAGACAGGTATGCCGCATAAATTGTGCTAAAACTTTGTACTCCCTGACCATCACTATTACTGTAGTCTCTTTTCTTATCTTTACTGTTTTCTATCAAATCTACATCCAGCGCCCACCTCTGGGACATTCTATCCATATCAGCTCCTCTCTCCTTTCTTTATCCATGCACAGCTCACATGCACTCTTTACTTTCCTTAAACGTCTCAATCCCCCTGAAGCCACAGTGAAACATAACTATCGCCTTCATAAATCCCCTAACCACCTGCTCACCCTCGCTATACTGCTGCTACTAGCAGCAGGGAACATCTCTCCCAATCCTGGCCCACCCTCTAGTGCCCCTAACTATTACTCCCAACCCGCCCCACTGAGGCATCCTACTAGCCCAACCACTAGACCACGCATACCCTCCACCCTTTTCTTTCAATGTGCGCTCTGGAACTGTCAGTCAGCATGCAACAAACTCCCCACCATCTATGACTTTTTCACTGCTAAATCCCTAAATCTGCTAGCTCTAACAGAAACATGGATACAGCAATCTGACATGGCCACCCCTGCTGCACTGTCTTACAATGGCCTGCAGTTCACCTATACTCCAAGACTGGAAGACAGGCAAGGGGGAGGAGTAGGTGCTCTTCTCTCCCCACAATGCACCTTCCAGGTCATCCCCCAAGTACCCTCACTCACTTTCCCCTCCTTCGAGGTATATGCCCTACGGCTTTTCCGTCCGCTGTCCATGCAAGTAGCAGTTATCTACCGCCCCCCAGGTGCTCCTCGTCTGTTTCTAGACTACTTTTGCCGCCTAGCTCCCCCACTTCCTCGCCTGCGAAATCCCAACCCTCATCCTAGGAGACTTCAACATCCCCACTAACGACCCCATCTCCCCATCTGCCTCTCAGCTTCTATCGTTCACCTCCTCCCTTGGTCTCTCACAACTCACAGCCTCTCCCACTCACAGGGATGGCAATATTCTGGATCTGGTCTTCCGTCTCTGCTCTGCTTCCAACTTCACTAACTCCCCTCTCCCGCTCTGAAGCCATAACCTTCTCTCTTTCTCTGCCCCTAACATCTCTCCAGACCCTCCTACCTCCCGTACGTATAGGAAACTTCAGGCCATTCACACCAAAAATGTTGCCGAGTCTCTACAGTCTTCTCTCTCCCCTATCTCTCTCCTTTCCTGCCCCAACCTGGCTACCGCACATTACAACACCACTCTCAAACATGCATTGGATGAAGCGGCGCCCCCTGTAACCCAAGCCATCCGATATAGACCGCGGCAACCCTGGCTCACACCTCAAACGCAATTTATCCGCCCCGCCCTACATTGCTTCCCTCATCTCAATCCACCACCCAGCCCGGGCTCTCCGCTCTGCTAATGAAATCAGACTGAGTGCCCCTTTAATTCCAACCTCTCATTCTCGCCTCCAAGACATCTCAAGAGCAGCACCAGTCCTCTGGAACCCGCTACCAAAAAACATCCAGGCAATCACTGAAACACTAAACTTTAGGCGTGCTCTAAAAATGCACCTCCTCAGGGAGGAATACCATATCCTCTAAACCAAACCCCTCGGTACTCCGCCTGATAACATGCTCCCTGTCCCACAGACTGCTATCCCTGCTAGCCATAATAAACCGGCACCTACAGTCATCCCGATTCCGCCACTATACGGCCTGATCATTGTCTGTGTGTATAGCTTCCCTCACTCTCCACCTCTCCATACCATGTACATCTCCAGCCCTCTACCTTCTGTATCACCCCATTACTTGTAGTATGTAAGCTCGTTGGAGCAGGACCCTCACCCCTACTGTTTCCATCAATTGTTTACTTCATGTAACCGTTGTCTTGTGTTATTTCCCCTGTATTGTAAGCGCTGCGGAATATGTTCGCGCTATATAAATATAAGTAAAGATTATTACTGTTACAAAAATCAATCTTGTAAATCTGCATACTGCAGGATTACTATCACAAGCTACTGGACTTGTCTCAGTCATTTCATCGACATTCCATCCTGAAGGTCCAGTTGGAAAACAGGCCTTCCTGTAAGCGTACCACGGTAGGTTCCCTGGGTCACTGCACAACCCCCGAACAGAACACTTTTGCCGCCACTGTCGGGCGAGACCATAGAGCCACCCATGACAACCCTTTTTGCAAAACCTCGTGGTCTCCCTCGGCCGTTGCAACTGGATGCCAGACAATGGTGTCTGGGCCTGCAATGGCCTGTGATCGCTATTGTGAATGATAATGCATTGTGATCAGAGCTTTTCTGGTTCAAGTTCCCTACAGGGACATAAAAAATGTAAAGAATATAAAAACTGTTGAAAAAAATAGTTACAAAAAAATAAGAACAAAACAGCCCACATATCTGGTATCCTCATATCCGTAACAATCTGTACAGTAACTTGAACACACTATTTATCCCAAATGGCAAAAACGGGGCTAAAATGCTTATTTTGTTTGTTTCACCTGCACATGGGTGTTCCAAAAGGCAGGGATACGCGATGCAAGTGGACTATTTAATAGGCTATATTCGGGGATGAAGTATAATGACACTAATATACTTTTAGGTCGTTTAGTATATGAATGATTTACCATTAGAGATGAGCGAACGTACTCTTTTTGGGTGTTTTTGCACTCGAGCACCACTCTTTCCGAGTAACTGACTACTCGGACAAAAAGATTCGGGGGGCGGCGTGGTGGAGCAGGGGGTAGCAGTGGGGAACAGGGGGGAGCTCTCTCTCTCCCCCCCCCCCCCTGTATTGCTTCAAGGAGCAAGACTTAGTTCAGATTACGCTTTAAAGAGAGTAAGACACTATAAAAGGTTTAATAATAAGAATTTATTAAAATAAAATGATAATTGAGCATAGTGGTGAATAATTGTCCTCCGTTTGTAAACTATTGGATCTAATATACAAAGGATAATATCTATATACAAGTGATAATAGCTATATACAAAACATAACGGTTGCAGATGTCACATCACAAAGTATAAAGATAGCAAGTTACATTATTACCTAAAAGATTACAGATCACATATTACCATCACCAAAGGTTCCCTCACTTCTAGGGGTTCAGCAGATGACATACTCATCTACTACTCAAAGCTTCTCATCCTTCCATCAAAAATTCCAAGAGCTTCTCCTCCTAGATTCCAACAGCTACTACTCCTCCATTCCAAAAGCTTCTACTCCTTAGTCCCTCTCCTGTCCTTTATACTAGTATAACTTGCTGAGTCATAGGCCATATTCTCCAAGCTTTGAAAACCAAGATGTTATCAGTCTGAGACCCCCCACCATCTGAAGGAGCCAGTTTCATTGATCAAAGGTTCAGAATCAACAACTCAATTCCCTAGACAATGCTGATGGTATCACAGGATTAACAAGACAACAGATTCGTGTCCATACAATGTATATGGACAGAGCTCAAACAAACCTATACAAATATAATTGTAGTAAAAGCAGGTAGCATTGTTCTGTATAAGTAAGACCAATATACATATGTTAGACCTCTATCTTATACAAAGAACTAACAAGTCACATACACATTTCACAGTTACATCAAAGCTTCCTACACCAAACAGGTTTGAAGTCCACATGAATGTTCATAGCTATTTGTATGTAAGATACAAAATGGAGAAATAAAGGAAAATACAAAATGGAGGATGAAGGACAAAATGGAGGGCTACAAATAGCCAATTATATTTGCACCACAATCCACCCTTTGGCTATTTGTAGCCATCATACAACTATTTCATCAAGATACATAAAATTAGCATACAGTTTAGGGTTGGAATATGTCATGGTTTGATCTTCAAATTCTATTAGCAATTTCCAAATATTTTCCATAATATATTACATAAACAACCAGATAATCTAATGTCACATTTATTACCATGTTCCCTGAATTTTCATTTGCTATCAACATAAAACCAATCTGATCAAATCTGGGCTCGAGAAAATAATGAAAAACAAAAAATTCCCAAAACCGTTAGATGTTGAATACAAATGTCTCTTCCTGTAAAATTGTTTGTTCTTCTCTTGATCTTCTTTAGATCCTAAACCTATAGGATCTCCGATGCAGGGAAGCAGGGGGATTATTGTGCCCTCACTGCTTTCCCTGGTTAGCCAAAGAACAGACCCTAAGTAGGAATCTGTCCCCGCCCATTACATTGGTATCAAACAATCTTTTCCATTCTCCATATCCAGAAGTATCCACAACTGACTATAGAGCCCCTTTATTCCAATGTAGCAGCTGCCTCTGTACAGCATTTTGTTGCCCAAGGCCTTCAGGGAGGAGCGGTGATGCTTCACCCTCCTTTGACGTCATCTGCTGGCGGTTATTATGCAGAGTATGAGGATCACCCCAGTGGCAATTTAGCAGCAGTCAGGCACACTTGTCAGTTCTTCAGGCTCAGTTGGCTAGTCATAGCATGGACAGATGCAGCATGCACTTAGAGAAGATGAAATTTCAAATCACACTTAGAAAGTCCCAATGTCCTGGTGGAAATAAATCAGTTCATAAATTTTCTCAGTCACAAATAAACTTGATCCAAAATAATTCAGTCCATGGCAAATCAAACAAAACAAAAACAAAATCACAATCTGGGGTCTTGTGTGCTTTTCTTCACCCCTTCATAAAAATAGATGAAACAAAAATCTGTAGGTCAAATTTATTAATAAAACAAACTCTGCCCAGAGAGACTTGATAAGTTTCCTGCTGTAGCAAATGAATATTTCTAACATTCCTAAACTATCTTCATTAAAAGCACAAATACCTTCTATATACAGTAGACATATAACTCAAGAATTCTTAGTCATTTAAACAAATGATATAATTTCAAATATTGCAAGTCAAATCAATCAAGTAACAATACAATAACCTTAGATTTATCAGCAGCAGCAGCAGCACAGTTATTAGTTTATCATATATGTTATTAAATACTGCAAACCAAAATAATCAAATTTTATAGCACAATATTCCCAAATTTGTCATGATCATCTTCATTAGTAGTTACGTATTTACCACATCCCATTCCTAGATTTGTCACAATACACTTTTTCACAGGTACATTTATTATGCAATATATTCACATAATTTTAATAGTTTCCCACAAAACAAAACCCAAATAGATATTGTATTAGTCCAACTCATGTAAATGAATTTGTACATAGTAATATCCCAGCACACAGTCATCCATTATGAGTATCTCACACTCACTTTCCCTGCCTTCAATCCATTCATTCAATATGCAGAGAAGTCTCCTACCTACATACAAGGAACCATACATTTGCATACCTTTGTATTACACTCTGCATTTTCTCAGAAACCTGTTACCAGGATCCATAAACGTTTAACATATACAAACAAATAACATGTAGACAGACCACAGACAAACATTAGACATTGAACAAGGGTTTTCCTGCAGCTAATGTGCAGAATAAAGACAATCAGTTTTTTCAATACACATGAGTTCTTCTGAACTCAATATGCACTGGAGCTCCCAAAAATAAACAAAAAACCTTCTCTGAATTTAGGCCTTTTTGTTTTTTGTTTTTTACAAAAGCAAAAACTAGCACCATCTATTGTAAGGCGATATCAGATGTCAATGAATGACCAAGGTTATCCCTAGAAACAAACAAATGGGTTATTAGCATCCCATCCCTCAAACAAACAGTCTTGAAGTCTACCCTGTAAAACAAAACATATTAGAAAAAGGAAAAACATTTATTTTTCAAAGCCAAAGATCTCAGCCAGTACATCCTTGCCGGAATATGTCTCATCACCTGTTATCTTGAAGAAAAGGAAAAATAAAAGTACAGTGAGACAAAAAGCACATTAAACAAAAGATTATAATTAGAGATGAGCGAACACCAAAATGTTCGGGTGTTCGTTATTCGGAACGAACTTCCCGCGATGCTCGAGGGTTCGTTTCGAGTAACGAACCCCATTGAAGTCAATGGGCGACCAGAACATTTTTGTATTTCGCCGATGCTCGCTAAGGTTTTCATGTGTGAAAATCTGGGCAATTCAAGAAAGTGATGGGAACAACACAGCAACGGATAGGGCAGGCGAGGGGCTACATGTTGGGCTGCATCTCAAGTTCACAGGTCGACTATTAAGCCACAATACCGGCAAGAGTGGCCCCCCCCCCTCCCAAAAACTTTTACTTCTGAAAAGCCCTCATTAGCATGGCATACCTTTGCTAAGCACTACACTAGCTACAACAAAGCACAATCACTGCCTGCATGACACTCCACTGCCACTTCTCCTGGGTTACATGCTGCCCAACCGCCCCCCCTCCCCCCCCACAGCGCACACCAAAGTGTCCCTGCGCAGCCTTCAGCTGCCCTCATGCCACACCACCCTCATGTCTATTTAGAAGTGCGTCTGCCATGAGGAGGAACCGCAGGCACACACTGCAGAGGGTTGGCATGGCTAGGCAGCGACCCTCTTTAAAAGGGGCGGGGCGATAGCTCACAATGCTGTACAGAAGCAATGAGAAATAGAATCCTGTGCCACCGCCATCAGGAGCTGCACACGTGGGCATAGCAATGGGAAACCTATGTGCCACACACTATTCATTCTGTCAAGGTGTCTGCATGCCCCAGTTAGACCGGGCTTTTTAATTCATAGACATAGGCAGGTACAACTCCCTATTGTGAAGTCCCTGTCGACCGACAGCATGGGTGGCTCCCTGGAACCCACCGGCGGTACACAAAAATATCCCATTGCATTGCCCAACACAGCTGAGGTAGTAATGTCGTGCGTAATACAGGTGGGCTTCGGCCCACACTGCATGCCCCAGTCTGACTGGGGTTCTTTAGAAGTGGACACATGTAGGTTACACTCCCTGTGGACCCACTGCCTGGGTGGGTGCCAGGAAGCCACCGGCGGTACATAGAAATATCCCATTGCATTGCCCAACACAGCTGAGGTAGTAATGTCGTGCGTAATACAGGTGGGCTTCGGCCCACACTGCATGCCCCAGTCAGACTGGGGTTCTTTAGAAGTGGACACATGTAGGTTACACTCCGTGTGCACCTACAGCATGGGTGGCTCCCTGGAACCCACCGGCGGTACACAAAAATATCCCATTGCATTGCCCATCACAGCTGAGGTAGTATTGTCATGTTTAATGCAGGTGGGCTTCAGCCCACACTGCATGCCCCAGTCTGACTGGGGTTCTTTAGAAGTGGACACATGTAGGTTACACTCCCTGTGGACCCACTGCCTGGGTGGGTGCCAGGAAGCCACCGGCGGTACATAGAAATATCCCATTGCATTGCCCAACACAGCTGAGGTAGTAATGTCGTGCTTAATGCAGGTGGGCTAAAAATTTATTTGATTACACTGTAGGCGAGGGCCCACAAAAATTGCTGTATCAACAGTACTAATGTACATCCCAAAAATTGGCCATGGCCAGCCAAGAGGGCAGGTGAAACCCATTGATTGCTTTGGTTAATGTGGCTTAAGTGGTAACTAGGCCTGGAGGCAGCCCAGTGTAACGAAAAATTGGTTCAAGTTAAAGTTCCAATGCTTTTAAGCGCATTGAAACTTTTAAAAATTGTTTAGAAAAATTATTTGAGTGAGCCTTGTGGCCCTAAGAAAAATTGCCCGTTCAGCGTGATTACGTGAGGTTTCAGGAGGAGGAGCAGGAGGAGGAGGAGGAATATTAGACACAGATTGATGAAGCAGAAATGTCCCCGTTTTGGATGGTGAGAGAGAACGTAGCTTCCATCCGCGGGTGCAGCCTACGTATTGCTTACGTATCGCTGCTGTCCGCTGGTGGAGAAGAGAAGTCTGGGGAAATCCAGGCTTTGTTCATCTTGATGAGTGTTAGCCTGTCGGCACTGTCGGTTGACAAGCGGCTACGCTTATCTGTGATGATTCCCCCAGCCGCACTAAACACCCTCTCCGACAAGACGCTAGCCGCAGGACAAGCAAGCACCTCCAGGGCATACAGCGCTAGTTCAGGCCACGTGTCCAGCTTCGACACCCAGTAGTTGTAGGGGGCAGAGGCGTCACCGAGGATGGTCGTGCGATCGGCTACGTACTCCCTCACCATCCTTTTACAGTGCTCCCGCCGACTCAGCCTTGACTGGGGAGCGGTGACACAGTCTTGCTGGGGAGCCATAAAGCTGGCCAGGCCCTTAAAGACTGTTGCACTGCCTGGGATGTACATGCTGCTCGATCTCCGCACCTCCCCTGCTACCTTGCCCTCGGTACTGCGCCTTCTGCCACTAGCGCTGTCGGCTGGGAATTTTACCATCAGCTTGTCCGCAAGGGTCCTGTGGTATAGCAACACTCTCGAACCCCTTTCCTCTTCGGGAATCAGAGTGGGCAGGTTCTCCTTATAGCGTGGGTCGAGCAGTGTGTACACCCAGTAATCCGTTGTGGCCAGAATGCGTGCAACGCGAGGGTCACGAGAAAGGCATCCTAACATGAAGTCAGCCATGTGTGCCAGGGTACCAGTACGCAACACATGGCTGTCTTCACTAGGAAGATCACTTTCAGGATCCTCCTCCTCCTCCTCCTCCTCCTCCTCAGGCCATACACGCTGAAAGGATGACAGGCAATCAGCCGGTGTACCGTCAGCAGCGGGCCAAGCTGTCTCTTCCCCCTCCTCCTCATCCTCCTCATGCTCCTCCTCCTCCTGTACGCGCTGAGAAATAGACAGGAGGGTGCCCTGACTATCCAGCGGCATACTGTCTTCCCCCGCCCCCGTTTCCGAGCGCAAAGCAGCTGCCTTTATGGTTTGCAGGGAATTTCTCAAGATGCATAGCAGAGGAATGGTGACGCTAATGATTGTAGCATCGCCGCTCACCACCTGGGTAGACTCCTCAAAATTACCAAGGACATGGCAGATGTCTGCCAACCAGGCCCACTCTTCTGAAAGGAATTGAGGAGGCTGACTCCCACTGCGCCGCCCATGTTGGAGTTGGTATTCGACTATAGCTCTACGTTGTTCATAGAGCCTGGCCAACATGTGGAGCGTAGAGTTCCACTGTGTGGGCACGTCGCACAGCAGTCGGTGCACTGGCAGCTTAAAGTGATGTTGCAGGGTGCGCAGGGTGGCAGCGTCCGTGTGGGACTTGCGGAAATGTGCGCAGAGCCGGCGCGCCTTTACGAGCAGGTCTGACAAGCGTGGGTAGCTTTTCAGAAAGCGCTGAACCACCAAATTAAAGACGTGGGCCAGGCATGGCACGTGCGTGAGGCTGCCGAGCTGCAGAGCCGCCACCAGGTTACGGCCGTTGTCACACACGACCATGCCCGGTTGGAGGCTCAGCGGCGCAAGCCAGCGGTCGGTCTGCTGTGTCAGACCATGCAGCAGTTCGTGGGCCGTGTGCCTCTTATCGCCTAAGCTGAGTAGTTTCAGCATGGCCTGCTGACGCTTGCCCACCGCTGTGCTGCCACACCGCGCGACACCGACTGCTGGCGACATGCTGCTGCTAACACATCTTGATTGCGAGACAGAGGAGGAGGAGGAGGAGGAGGGTGCTTTAGTGGAGGAAGCATACACCTCCGCAGATACCACCACCGAGCTGGGGCCCGCAATTCTGGGGGTGGGTAGGACGTGAGCGGTCCCAGGCTCTGACTCTGTCCCAGCCTCCACTAAATTCACCCAATGTGCCGTCAGGGAGATGTAGTGGCCCTGCCCGCCTGTGCTTGTCCACGTGTCCGTTGTTAAGTGGACCGTGGCAGTAACCGCGTTGGTGAGGGCGTGTACAATGTTGCGGGATACGTGGTCGTGCAGGGCTGGGACGGCACATCGGGAAAAGTAGTGGCGACTGGGAACTGAGTAGCGCGGGGCCGCCGCCTCCATGATACTTTTGAAGGACTCAGTTTCCACAACCCTATACGGCAGCATCTCAAGGCTGATGAATTTTGAGCGTGCGGGTGCGTGGCGGCGTACTTGCGCTTGCGCTCGAACACTTGCGCAAGCGACGGCTGGACGGTGCGCTGAACTACACTGCTGGATGGGGCCGAGGACAGCGGAGATGAGGGTGTGGGTGCAGGCCATGAGGCGGTAGTGCCTGTGTCCTGAGAGGGGGGTTGCATCTCAGTGGCAGGTTGGGGCACAGGGGGAGAGGCAGGGGTGCAAACCGGAGGCGCTGAACGGCCTTCGTCCCACCTTGTGGGGTGCTTGGCCATCATATGTCTGCGCATGGTGGTGGTAGTGAGGCTGTTGGTGTTGGCTCCCCGGCTGAGCTTTGCGCAACAAAGGTTGCACACCACTGTTCGTCGGTCGTCAGGCGTCTCTGTGAAAAACTGCCAGACCTTAGAGCACCTCGGCCTCTGCAGGGTGGCATGGCGCGAGGGGGCGCTTTGGGAAACAGTTGGTGGATTATTCGGTCTGGCCCTGCCTCTACCCCTGGCCACCGCACTGCCTCTTGCAACCTGCCCTGCTGATGCCCTTGACTCCCCCTCTGAAGACCTGTCCTCCTGAGTAAGCGTTGCACACCAGGTGGGGTCAGTCACCTCATCGTCCTGCTGCTCTTCCTCCGAATCCTCTGTGCGCTGCTCCCTCGGACTTACTGCCCTTACTACTACCTCACTGCAAGACAACTGTGTCTGATCGTCATCGTCCTCCTCGCCCACAGAAAGTTGTTGAGACAGTTGGCGGAAGTCCCCAGCCTCTTCCCCCGGACCCCGGGAACTTTCGAATGGTTGGGCATCAGTGACAATAAACTCCTCTGGTGGGAGAGGAACCGCTGCTGCCCAATCTAAGCAGGGGCCCGAGAACAGTTCCTGGGAGTGTTCCCGCTCCTGAGCAGGTGTCATTGTAGTGGAGTGAGGAGGCTGGGAGGAAGGAGGAGCAGCAGACAGAGGATTCGGATTTGCAGCAGTGGACGGCGCAGAACTGCGTGTTCACGATAGGTTGCTCGAAGCACTTTCTGCCATCCAGGACAGGACCTGCTCACACTGCTCATTTTCTAATAACCGTCTCCCGCGTGGACCCATTAATTGGGCGATGAATGTGGGGACGCCAGAAACGTGCCTCTCTCCTAATCGCGTAGCAGTCGGCTGCGACACACCGGGATCAGGAGCTCGGCCTGTGCCCACACCCTGGCTTGGCCCTCCGCGTCCTCGGCCGCGTCCACGTCCTCTAGGCCTACCCCTACCCCTCAGCATGCTGTATTACCAGTGATTTGATTTCACAGGCAGGAAATAAATTGGCGCAAGACTGCAGCCAAATATAATTTTTTCCCTTTTTTGAAAACGAAAGGCCCCACTGCCTCTAGTGAATGAATAATCTAAGTTTAATAACTGTGCTGTGTCCCTGCTAATGTGTCACTGAACGTGAGGGTAGCAGAGTTATTAACTCTGGCAGAGCAGGTATTTTTTTTCCCAATTAAGGAAAGCAAATGGCGAAGCCAGCAGTAAAGCGTAGCTGGGTGCGTCTGATTTTTTAACGTTGTACACGCAGCTCACACGTGTCCACAGCCCTTAGGACGGACAGAGGCTGGACAAATAGATTTGTTTTCAGTTTTTTTCCACCAAAAGGCAGCACTGCGTATATTCAATGAACATGAGAAGTTTAATAACTGTGCTGTGTCCCTGCTAATGTGTCACAGAACGTGAGGGTAGCAGAGTTATTATAACTCTGGCAGAGCAGGTATTTTTTTCCCAATTAAGGAAAGCAAATGGCGAAGCCAGCAGTAAAGCGTAGCTGGGTGCGTCTGATTTTTTAACGTTGTACACGCAGCTCACACGTGTCCACAGCCCTTAGGACGGACAGAGGCTGGACAAATAGATTTATTTTCAGTTTTTTTTCCACCAAAAGGCAGCAAAAGGGCTGCTTATTACTGGGGTGGCTGCCTGTTACTGGGGGGGGGGGGGGGGCTGCTTACTACAGGGGGGGGGGGGGCTCCTTACAACTGGGGGAGGGGCTGCTTACAACTGGGGGGGCTGCTTACTACTGGGTGATTTTAATTTTGTTGATATGCTCTGTTCTGTGATAGGTCCACTCTGTGGGTGGACTGCTATATGTATGTTTGTTGTTCACACATTTTGTATATTTGACAAAGACTCGTTGAGTCGAAACGTCACATTTTGGGAGGAATAAAAACCGCTTTGTATTTGCACCCCAACTGCTGCCTAAGGGCGAGCACCCACTGGCGTTTGCGTTTTCCGCGGGAAAAAACGCAGCGTTTTCGCCGCGTTTCCCGCGGTTTTTCCGCCCGCTTTCCGTTGCGTTTTTCGCGGCGTTTTCGCGGCGTTTTCGCGGCTTTTCCATTAATTTCCATGGAGAAAAATAAGGACACATATGCAACTGACAGCTCCTATGTTAAAAACGCAAACGCAACGCAAAAAAAACGCCAGTGGACAGGAACACATGTTATCTCTATGCCTGTGCAGGAAAAACGCAAAACGCAAAACGCAAAACGCAGGTTAAAAAACGCCAGTGGGTGCTCGCCCTAAATCAACTTTCTTCACATTGCATTTCTTGTGGTCTAATTTGGATCTAGACCACAGTGGGCGCTGCAGACGACCTGTTCCACCTATTTTGGATGCCTCTTTTGCTGCTGACCCTCGTGTTGTGGATATGTACTACTGGGGGGGGGGGGGGGCTGCTTACTACTGGGGGGGCTGCTTACTACTGGGGGGGCTGATTATTCTTGGGGGGGCTGCTTATTACTGCGGGGCTGCCTATTACTGGTGGGGGGGGCTGGTTATTACTGGGGGGAGGCTGCTTATTACTGGGGAGGAGATAAATTATATGCTGCCCTATGTGTGTGCTGTGGGGGGGGGGATAGATTATATACTGCCCTATGTGTGTGCTGTCAGGCGGTGGGGGGGTGGGGTGGCAGGGGGGATATATTATACTGCCCTATGTGTGTACTGCCAGGGCATTCTAAATGTCATAATTAAATGAGTATGCACTAAACTCCAACACCCTTCATAACCCCGCTCCATATAACCAAAGCCCGGCCCATGTCCCGCCCCACCCTGCCGGGCCTTGTAAAAATGTTCTTGCTTGAAGCCGGTCCCTGGTGCCAAAAAGGTTGGGGACCACTGCTGTAGGGGCTCCTCTAGCTTGGATACAAGATGTGATACAGGCAGGCATGGAGGCTCTAGTACCCTGTTGTACCACCTGTAGCTTGGATACAAGATGTGATACGGGTGGGCATGGAGGCTCTAGTACCCTGTTGCACTGCCTCTAGCTTGGATACCAGATGTGATACGGGCGGGCATGGAGGCTCTAGTACCCTGTTCCACTGCCTCTAGTTTGTATACCAGATGTGATACTGGCGGGCATGGCGGCATACAGGTTCTGTATGGTATCCTGTGGCATATTGCTCCACATTTGCTATGTAACTGAACCTTTAGATCATGCAAAGTTGTAGGTTGTAGAAGTTGGTCTCCCAGATGGTCCCATACATGTTATCTTGGTGATAAATTTGACCTGGCAGCCACGGAAGTGTGACAATGTTGTGGGACATTCCTGTGACCCCCTTGTGTGTGCGGCCGGGCACACTTGTCAGCTGATAGGTAAGGGCACGCATCGCTGTACTTCGGCCAGGGCAGACCGGTGGGCAGAAGGCGCTGCACTGCTGCACGCCCAGCCCTAATGCTATAGCGCCACGTCCAGCAGCAGTAGGCGTGAGCCGGCAATCACGTCCTAATGTGACCGTCAGCCAGTGGTGCAGCAGTGAGCAGCTGCTCTCCTGATGGAAGCAGAACGCTGCAGTCATCCGCAGTACATTCCACACCAGCTGCGCCTTCTGTGGTACAAGGTCCGTATTCCGAGACCAGCATTCTTCCCAGCATGCACTGCGGCTTCTTCTCATTTGCATATAACATTGTCACAAAATGCTCTTCAGTTTGGCCAAAATACTCTATATTAATGGGTTTTATTATTACAGGCATGACATATTAGGTAAAATATCACAGCAGGATACATTATTTTTAATTTATAAAAGTAATCTCTCCACAATGTAAGAACTTCTCTCCCGCGGGACCATAAATACCGCCGGGGCTGTCTGCAGTATCGTGCTTGCTTCGGCAGCACATATACTAAAATTGGAACGATACAGAGAAGATTAGCATGGCCCCTGCGCAAGGATGACACGCAAATTCGTGAGGCGTTCCATATTTTTGCACCGATTCTTCAATTAGAATAAAAAAAAAAATTCTAACATAACATTTTTTTCTCCTTATAGGTTTTAACTTGGAGTAATAATAATAATTGTCTCACGGTGCCACCACTAAAAGGTGTATTTTTTGTGCCATGTGACTACAGGCATACAGCAAATGTACCCGAGGCGCCATAACCACGTACAGTGTAACCCCCCCCAGAAGTTGTGGGATGACACTTTTGTCTGTGTGATTGTAACGTTGTTATAAGTGAGTGATTACAATATCGGAGTAAAAGGATCATTTAGGTGACTTTCACACGGGCGACCCCCTATTTTGTGTCTGCAATATTTGGTTGCCAGCAATGCTTTTTTTTTAGAATAATCTCCCATCGCAGTGCTGACGGCCACAATAAAATTGCGCGATAAAAAATGTACAATTTTTTATTGCGAAAATGAATAGGACTTTCCATTATCAAAATTGCATCGCAACACAATCTTGTTGCATTGCGAGGCGATAAAAAGGAGCGGCTCCATAGCGAAACCTGGGAGATAAAAAGAATCGCACATCGCAGAAAGATAGAGCAGCCGTTATTTTTTGTTCTCTCAACATCACATCAGTGAAAACATCACAGATGGGAAGGAAACCGTTGGTTTCATAATCTGCTTTTTTACTGACTATCGCATCAGGCGAAAATCGCACGATTTTCTTGCCTGTGTGAAACCACCCTTATTGCGGAAAACTGATGCCTTGTACGAAGACTCCAGTACCCTGTTGTACCGCCTCTAGCTTAGATACAAGATGTGATACAGGCGGGCATGGAGGCTCTAGTATCCTGCTGTACCGCCTCTAGCTTGGATACAAGATGTGATACAGGCAGGCATAGAGGCTCTAGTACCCTGTTGTACCGCCTCTAGCTTGGATACAAGATGTGATACAGGCGGGCATAGAGGCTCTAGTACCCTGTTGTACCGCCTCTAGCTGGGATACAAGATGTGATACGGGCGGGCATGGAGGCTCTAGTACCCTGTTGTACCGCCTCTAGCTTGGATACAAGATGTGATACAGGCAGGCATAGAGGCTCTAGTACCCTGTTGTACCGCCTCTAGCTTGGATACAAGATGTGATACAGAAGGGCATGGAGGCTCTAATACCCTGTTGTACCGCCTCTAGCTTGGATACAAGATGTGATACGGGCGGGCATGGAGGCTCTAGTACCCTGTTGTACCGCCTCTAGCTTGGATACAAGATGTGATACGGGCGGGCATGGAGGCTCTAGTACCCTGTTGTACTGCCTCTAGCTTGGATACAAGATGTGATACAGACAGGCATGGAGGCTCTAGTACCCTGTTTAACCACCTCTAGCTTGGATACAAGATGTGATACAGGCAGGCATGGAGGCAATAGTACCCTGTTGTACCACCTGTAGCTTGGATACAAGATGTGATACAGGTGGGCATGGAGGCTCTAGTACCCTGTTGTACTGCCTCTAGCTTGGATACAAGATGTGATACAGACAGGCATGGAGGCTCTAGTACCCTGTTGTACCACCTCTAGCTTGGATACAAGATGTGATACAGGCAGGCATGGAGGCTCTAGTACCCTGTTGTACCACCTGTAGCTTGGATACAAGATGTGATACGGGTGGGCATGGAGGCTCTAGTACCCTGTTGCACTGCCTCTAGCTTGGATACCAGATGTGATACGGGTGGGAATGGAGGCTCTAGTACCCTGTTGTACCGCCTCTAGCTTGGATACAAGATGTGATACGGGCGGGTATGGAGGCTCTAGTACCCTGTTGTACCACCTGTAGCTTGGATACAAGATGTGATACGGGTGGGCATGGAGGCTCTAGTACCCTGTTGCACTGCCTCTAGCTTGGATACCAGATGTGATACGGGTGGGCATGTAGGCTCTAGTACCCTGTTGCACTGCCTCTAGCTTGGATACCAGATGTGATACGGGTGGGCATGGAGGCTCTAGTACCCTGTTGCACTGCCTCTAGTTTGGATACAAGATGTGATACAGGCGGGCATGGAGGCTCTAGTACCCTGTTGTACTGCCTCTAGCTTGGATACAAGATGTGATACGGGCGGGCATGGAGGCTCTAGTACCCTGTTGTACCGCCTCTAGCTTGGATACAAGATGTGATACAGGCAGGCATGGAGGCTCTAGTACCCTGTTGTACCGCCTCTAGCTTGGATACAGGATGTGATACAGGCGGGCATGGAGGCTCTAGTACCCTGTTGTACCGCCTCTAGCTTGGATACAAGATGTGATACGGGTGGGCATGGAGGCTCTAGTACCCTGTTGCACTGCCTCTAGCTTGGATACCTGATGTGATACGGGTGGGCATGGAGGCTCTAGTACCCTGTTGTACCACCTGTAGCTTGGATACAAGATGTGATACGGGTGGGCATGGAGGCTCTAGTACCCTGTTACACTGCCTCTAGCTTGGATACCAGATGTGATACTGGTGGGCATGGAGGCTCTAGTACCCTGTTGTACAGCCTCTAGCTTGGATACAAGATGTGATACAGGCGGGCATAGAGGCTCTAGTACCCTGTTGTACCGCCTCTAGCTTGGATACAAGATGTGATACAGGCGGGCATAGAGGCTCTAGTACCCTGTTGTACCGCCTCTAGCTTGGATACAAGATGTGATACGGGCGGGCATGGAGGCTCTAGTACCCTGTTGTACCGCCTCTAGCTTGGATACAAGAGGTGATACGGGTGGGCATGGAGGCTCTAGTACCCTGTTGCACTGCCTCTAGCTTGGATACCAGATGTGATACGGGTGGGCATGTAGGCTCTAGTACCCTGTTGCACTGCCTCTAGCTTGGATACAAGATGTGATACAGGCGGGCATGGAGGCTCTAGTACCCTGTTGTACCGCCTCTAGCTTGGATACAAGATGTGATACGGGCGGGCATGGAGGCTCTAGTACCCTGTTGTACCGCCTCTAGCTTGGATACAAGATGTGATACGGGCGGGCATGGAGGCTCTAGTACCCTGTTGTACCGCCTCTAGCTTGGATACAAGATGTGATACAGGCGGGCATGGAGGCTCTAGTAACCTGTTGTACCGCCTCTAGCTTGGATACAAGATGTGATTCGGACGGGCATGGAGGCTCTAGTTCCCTGTTGTACCGCCTCTTGCTTGGATACAAGATGTGATACGGGCGGGCATGGAGGCTCTAGTACCCTGTTGCACTTCCTCTAGCTTGGATACCAGATGTGATACTGGTGGGCATGTAGGCTCTAGTACCCTGTTGTACCACCTGTAGCTTGGATACAAGATGTGATACGGGTGGGCATGGAGGCTCTAGTACCCTGTTACACTGCCTCTAGCTTGGATACCAGATGTGATACTGGTGGGCATGGAGGCTCTAGTACCCTGTTGTACTGCCTCTAGCTTGGATACAAGATGTGATACAGACAGGCATGGAGGCTCTAGTACCCTGTTGTACCGCCTCTAGCTTGGATACAAGATGTGATACGGGCGGGCATAGAGGCTCTAGTAGCCTGTTGTACCGCCTCTAGCTTGGATACAAGATGTGATACAGGCGGGCATGGAGGCTCTAGTAACCTGTTGTACCGCCTCTAGCTTGGATACAAGATGTGATTCGGACGGGCATGGAGGCTCTAGTTCCCTGTTGTACCGCCTCTTGCTTGGATACAAGATGTGATACGGGCGGGCATGGAGGCTCTAGTACCCTGTTGCACTTCCTCTAGCTTGGATACAAGATGTGATACGGGCGGGCATGGAGGCTCTAGTACCCTGTTGTACCGCCTCTAGCTTGGATACAAGATGTGATACAGGCGGGCATGGAGGCTCTAGTACCCTGTTGTACCGCCTCTAGCTTGGATACAAGATGTGATACAGGCGGGCATGGAGGCTCTAGTACCCTGTTGTACCGCCTCTAGCTTGGATACAAGATGTGATACGGGCGGGCATGGAGGCTCTAGTACCCTGTTGTACCGCCTCTAGGTTGGATACAAGATGTGATACGGGCAGGCATGGAGGCTCTAGTACCCTGTTGTACCACCTGTAGCTTGGATACAAGATGTGATACGGGTGGGCATGGAGGCTCTAGTACCCTGTTGCACTGCCTCTAGCTTGGATACCAGATGTGATACGGGTGGGCATGGAGGCTCTAGTACCCTGTTGTACCGCCTCTAGCTTGGATACAAGATGTGATACGGGCGGGTATGGAGGCTCTAGTACCCTGTTGTACCACCTGTAGCTTGGATACAAGATGTGATACGGGTGGGCATGGAGGCTCTAGTACCCTGTTGCACTGCCTCTAGCTTGGATACCAGATGTGATACGGGTGGGCATGTAGGCTCTAGTACCCTATTGCACTGCCTCTAGCTTGGATACCAGATGTGATACGGGTGGGCATGGAGGCTCTAGTACCCTGTTGCACTGCCTCTAGTTTGGATACAAGATGTGATACAGGCGGGCATGGAGGCTCTAGTACCCTGTTGTACTGCCTCTAGCTTGGATACAAGATGTGATACGGGCGGGCATGGAGGCTCTAGTACCCTGTTGTACCGCCTCTAGCTTGGATACAAGATGTGATACAGGCAGGCATGGAGGCTCTAGTACCCTGTTGTACCGCCTCTAGCTTGGATACAGGATGTGATACAGGCGGGCATGGAGGCTCTAGTACCCTGTTGTACCGCCTCTAGCTTGGATACAAGATGTGATACGGGTGGGCATGGAGGCTCTAGTACCCTGTTGCACTTCCTCTAGCTTGGATACCAGATGTGATACTGGTGGGCATGGAGGCTCTAGCACCCTGTTGTACCACCTGTAGCTTGGATACAAGATGTGATACGGGTGGGCATGGAGGCTCTAGTACCCTGTTACACTGCCTCTAGCTTGGATACCAGATGTGATACTGGTGGGCATGGAGGCTCTAGTACCCTGTTGTACTGCCTCTAGCTTGGATACAAGATGTGATACAGACAGGCATGGAGGCTCTAGTACCCTGTTGTACCGCCTCTAGCTTGGATACAAGATGTGATACGGGCGGGCATAGAGGCTCTAGTAGCCTGTTGTACCGCCTCTAGCTTGGATACAAGATGTGATACAGGCGGGCATGGAGGCTCTAGTAACCTGTTGTACCGCCTCTAGCTTGGATACAAGATGTGATTCGGACGGGCATGGAGGCTCTAGTACCCTGTTGTACCGCCTCTTGCTTGGATACAAGATGTGATACGGGCGGGCATGGAGGCTCTAGTACCCTGTTGCACTTCCTCTAGCTTGGATACAAGATGTGATACGGGCGGGCATGGAGGCTCTAGTACCCTGTTGTACCGCCTCTAGCTTGGATACAAGATGTGATACAGGCGGGCATGGAGGCTCTAGTACCCTGTTGTACCGCCTCTAGCTTGGATACAAGATGTGATACAGGCGGGCATGGAGGCTCTAGTACCCTGTTGTACCGCCTCTAGCTTGGATACAAGATGTGATACGGGCGGGCATGGAGGCTCTAGTACCCTGTTGTACCGCCTCTAGCTTGGATACAAGATGTGATACAGACAGGCATGGAGGCTCTAGTACCCTGTTGTACCACCTCTAGCTTGGATACAAGATGTGATACGGGCGGGCATGGAGGCTCTAGTACCCTGTTGTACCACCTGTAGCTTGGATACCAGATGTGATACGGGCTGGCATGGAGGCTCTAGTACCCTGTTGTACCGCCTCTAGCTTGGATACAAGATGTGATACAGGCGGGCATGGAGGCTCTAGTACCCTGTTGTACCGCCTCTAGCTTGGATACAAGATGTGATACAGGGGGGCATGGAGGCTCTAGTACCCTGTTGCACTTCCTCTAGCTTGGATACCAGATGTGATACTGGTGGGCATGGAGGCTCTAGTACCCTGTTGTACCACCTGTAGCTTGGAAACAAGATGTGATACGGGTGGGCATGGAGGCTCTAGTACCCTGTTACACTGCCTCTAGCTTGGATACCAGATGTGATACTGGTGGGCATGGAGGCTCTAGTACCCTGTTGTACTGCCTCTAGCTTGGATACAAGATGTGATACAGACAGGCATGGAGGCTCTAGTACCCTGTTGTACCGCCTCTAGCTTGGATACAAGATGTGATACAGGCGGGCATAGAGGCTCTAGTACCCTGTTGTACCGCCTCTAGCTTGGATACAAGATGTGATACGGGCGGGCATGGAGGCTCTAGTACCCTGTTGTACCGCCTCTAGCTTGGATACAAGATGTGATACGGGCGGGCATGGAGGCTCTAGTAACCTGTTGTACCGCCTGTAGCTTGGATACAAGATGTGATACGGGCAGGCATGGAGGCTCTAGTACCCTGTTGTACCGCCTCTAGCTTGGATACAAGATGTGATACAGGCGGTCATGGAGGCTCTAGTAACCTGTTGTACCGCCTCTAGCTTGGATACAAGATGTGATACAGGCGGGCATGGAGGCTCTAGTACCCTGTTGTACCGCCTCTAGCTTGGATACAAGATGTGATACAGGTGGGCATGGAGGCTCTAGTACCCTGTTGTACCGCCTCTAGCTTGGATACAAGATGTGATACAGGTGGGCATGGAGGCTCTAGTACGCTGTTGTACCGCCTCTAGCTTGGATACCAGATGTGATACGGGTGGGCATGGAGGCTCTAGTACCCTGTTGTACTGCCTCTAGATTGGATACAAGATGTGATACAGACAGGCATGGAGGCTCTGGTACCCTGTTGTACCACCTCTGTCTTGGATACAAGATGTGATACAGACAGGCATGGAGGCTCTAGTACCCTGTTGTACTGCCTCTAGCTTGGATACAAGATGTGATACGGGTGGGCATGGAGGCTCTAGTACCCTGTTGCACTGCCTCTAGCTTGGATACAAGATGTGATACGGGTGGGCATGGAGGCTCTAGTACCCTGTTGCACTGCCTCTAGCTTGGATACCAGATGTGATAGGGGTGGGCATAGAGGCTTTAGTGCCCTGTTGTACTGCCTCTAGCTTGGATACAAGATGTGATACAGGCAGGCATGGAGGCTCTAGTACCCTGTTGTACCACCTGTAGCTTGGATACAAGAAGTGATACGGGTGGGCATGGAGGCTCTAGTACCCTGTTGCACTGCCTCTAGCTTGGATACAAGATGTGATACGGGTGGGCATGGAGGCTCTAGTACCCTGTTGCACTGCCTCTAGCTTGGATACCTGATGTGATACGGGTGGGCATGGAGGCTCTAGTACCCTGTTGTACTGCCTCTAGCTTGGATACAAGATGTGATACAGACAGGCATGGAGGCTCTAGTACCCTGTTGTACCGCCTCTAGCTTGGATACAAGATGTGATACAGGCAGGCATGGAGGCTCTAGTACCCTGTTGTACAGCCTCTAGCTTGGATACAAGATGTGATACAGGCGGGCATAGAGGCTCTAGTACCCTGTTGTACCGCCTCTAGCCTGGATACAAGATGTGATACGGGCGGGCATGGAGGCTCTAGTACCCTGTTGTACCGCCTCTAGCTTGGATACAAGATGTGATACGGGCGGACATGGAGGCTCTAGTACCCTGTTGTACTGCCTCTAGCTTGGATACAAGATGTGATACAGACAGGCATGGAGGCTCTAGTACCCTGTTGTACCGCCTCTAGCTTGGATACAAGATGTGATACAGGCGGGCATGGAGGCTCTAGTACCCTGTTGTACCGCCTCTAGCTTGGATACAAGATGTGATACGGGCGGGCATGGAGGCTCTAGTACCCTGTTGTACCGCCTCTAGCTTGGATACAAGATGTGATACGGGCGGGCATGGAGGCTCTAGTACCCTGTTGTACCGCCTCTAGCTTGGATGCAAGATGTGATGCAGGCGGGCATGGAGGCTCTGGTACCCTGTTGTACCGCCTCTAGCTTGGATACAAGATGTGATACGGGCGGGCATGGAGGCTCTAGTACCCTGTTGTACCGCCTCTAGCTTGGATACAAGATGTGATACAGGCGGGCATGGAGGCTCTAGTACCCTGTTGTACCGCCTCTAGCTTGGATACAAGATGTGATACGGGCGGGCATGGAGGCTCTAGTACCCTGTTGTACTGCCTCTAGCTTGGATACAAGATGTGATACAGACAGGCATGGAGGCTCTAGTACCCTGTTGTACCACCTCTAGCTTGGATACAAGATGTGATACAGGCAGGCATGGAGGCTCTAGTACCCTGTTGTACCACCTGTAGCTTGGATACAAGATGTGATACGGGTGGGCATGGAGGCTCTAGTACCCTGTTGTACCGCCTCTATCTTGGATACAAGATGTGATACAGGCGGGCATGGAGGCTCTAGTACCCTGTTGTACCGCCTCTAGCTTGGATACAAGATGTGATACGGGTGGGCATGGAGGCTCTAGTACCCTGTTGTACTGCCTCTAGCTTGGATACAAGATGTGATACAGGCAGGCATGGAGGCTCTAGTACCCTGTTGTACCACCTGTAGCTTGGATACAAGATGTGATACGGGTGGGCATGGAGGCTCTAGTACCCTGTTGCACTGCCTCTAGCTTGGATACAAGATGTGATACGGGTGGGCATGGAGGCTCTAGTACCCTGTTGCACTGCCTCTAGCTTGGATACCAGATGTGATACGGGTGGGCATGGAGGCTCTAGTACCCTGTTGCACTGCCTCTAGCTTGGATACCAGATGTGATAGGGGTGGGCATAGAGGCTTTAGTACCCTGTTGTACTGCCTCTAGCTTGGATACAAGATGTGATACAGGCAGGCATGGAGGCTCTAGTACCCTGTATACCACCTGTAGCTTGGATACAAGAAGTGATACGGGTGGGCATGGAGGCTCTAGTACCCTGTTGCACTGCCTCTAGCTTGGATACAAGATGTGATACGGGTGGGCATGGAGGCTCTAGTACCCTGTTGCACTGCCTCTAGCTTGGATACAAGATGTGATACGGGTGGGCATGGAAGCTCTAGTACCCTGTTGTACTGCCTCTAGCTTGGATACAAGATGTGATACAGACAGGCATGGAGGCTCTAGTACCCTGTTGTACCGCCTCTAGCTTGGACACAAGATGTGATACAGGCAGGCATGGAGGCTCTAGTACCCTGTTGTACAGCCTCTAGCTTGGATACAAGATGTGATACAGGCGGGCATAGAGGCTCTAGTACCCTGTTGTACCGCCTCTAGCTTGGATACAAGATGTGATACGGGCGGGCATGGAGGCTCTAGTACCCTGTTGTACCGCCTCTAGCTTGGATACAAGATGTGATACGGGCGGTCATGGAGGCTCTAGTACCCTGTTGTACTGCCTCTAGCTTGGATACAAGATGTGATACAGACAGGCATGGAGGCTCTAGTACCCTGTTGTACCGCCTCTAGCTTGGATACAAGATGTGATACAGGCGGGCATGGAGGCTCTAGTACCCTTTTGTGCCGACTCTAGCTTGGATACAAGATGTGATACGGGCGGGCATGGAGGCTCTAGTACCCTGTTGTACCGCCTCTAGCTTGGATACAAGATGTGATGCGGGCGGGCATGGAGGCTCTAGTACCCTGTTGTACCGCCTCTAGCTTGGATACAAGATGTGATGCAGGCGGGCATGGAGGCTCTAGTACCCTGTTGTTCCGCCTCTAGCTTGGATACAAGATGTGATACGGGCGGGCATGGAGGCTCTAGTACCCTGTTGTACCGCCTCTAGCTTGGATACAAGATGTGATACGAGCGGGCATGGAGGCTCTAGTACCCTGTTGTACCGCCTCTAGCTTGGATACAAGATGTGATACGGGCGGGCATGGAGGCTCTAGTACCCTGTTGTACTGCCTCTAGCTTGGATACAAGATGTGATACAGACAGGCATGGAGGCTCTAGTACCCTGTTGTACCACCTCTAGCTTGGATACAAGATGTGATACAGGCAGGTATGGAGGCTCTAGTACCCTGTTGTACCACCTGTAGCTTGGATACAAGATGTGATACGGGTGGGCATGGAGGCTCTAGTACCCTGTTGCACTGCCTCTAGCTTGGATACCAGATGTGATACGGGTGGGCAGGGAGGCTCTAGTACTCTGTTGTACTGCCTCTAGCTTGGATACAAGATGTGATACAGACAGGCATGGAGGCTCTAGTACCCTGTTGTACCACCTCTAGCTTGGATACAAGATGTGATACAGGCAGGCATGGAGGCTCTAGTACCCTGTTGTACCACCTGTAGCTTGGATACAAGATGTGATACGGGTGGGCATGGAGGCTCTAGTACCCTGTTGCACTGCCTCTAGTTTGGATACAAGATGTGATACGGGTGGGCATGGAGGCTCTAGTACCCTGTTGCACTGCCTCTAGCTTGGATACCAGATGTGATATAGGTGGGCATGGAGGCTCTAGTATCCTGTTGTACCGCCTCTAGCTTGGATACAAGATGTGATACGGGCGGGCATGGAGGCTCTAGTACCCTGTTGTACTGCCTCTAGCTTGGATACAAGATGTGATACAGACAGGCATGGAGGCTCTAGTACCCTGTTGTACCGCCTCTAGCTTGGATACAAGATGTGATGCAGGCAGGCATGGAGGCTCTAGTAGCCTGTTGTACCACCTGTAGCTTGGATACAAGATGTGATACGGGTGGGCATGGAGGCTCTAGTACCCTGTTGTACTGCCTCTAGCTTGGATACAAGATGTGATACAGGCAGGCATGGAGTCTCTAGTTCCCTGTTGTACCGCCTGTAGCTTGGATACAAGATGTGATACGGGTGGGCATGGAGGCTCTAGTACCCTGTTGCACTGCCTCTAGCTTGGATACAAGATGTGATAATGGCGGGCATGGAGGCTCTGGTACCCTATTGCACTACCTCTAGCTTGGATACCAGATGTGATACGGGTGGGCATGGAGGCTCTAGTACCCTGTTGTACTGCCTCTAGCTTGGATACAAGATGTGATACAGACAGGCATGGAGGCTCTAGTACCCTGTTGTACCGCCTCTAGCTTGGATACAAGATGTGATACGGGCGGGCATGAAGGCTCTAGTACCCTGTTGTACCGCCTCTAGCTTGGATACAAGATGTCATACGGGCGGGCATGGAGGCTCTAGTACCCTGTTGTACTGCCTCTAGCTTGGATACAAGATGTGATACAGACAGGCATGGAGGCTCTAGTACCCTGTTGTACCACCTCTAGCTTGGACACAAGATGTGATACAGGCAGGCATGGAGGCTCTAGTACCCTGTTGTACCACCTGTAGCTTGGATACAAGATGTGATACGGGCGGGCATGGAGGCTCTAGTACCCTGTTGCACTGCCTCTAGCTTGGATACCAGATGTGATACGGGTGGGCATGGAGGCTCTAGTACCCTGTTGTACTGCCTCTAGCTTGGATACAAGATGTGATACAGACAGGCATGGAGGCTCTAGTACCCTGTTGTACCGCCTCTAGCTTGGATACAAGATGTGATACAGGCAGGCATGGAGGCTCTAGTACCCTGTTGTACAGCCTCTAGCTTGGATACAAGATGTGATACAGGCGGGCATAGAGGCTCTAGTACCCTGTTGTACCGCCTCTAGCTTGGATACAAGATGTGATACGGGCGGGCATGGAGGCTCTAGTACCCTGTTGTACCGCCTCTAGCTTGGATACAAGATGTGATACGGGCGGACATGGAGGCTCTAGTACCCTGTTGTACTGCCTCTAGCTTGGATACAAGATGTGATACAGACAGGCATGGAGGCTCTAGTTCCCTGTTGTACCGCCTCTAGCTTGGATACAAGATGTGATACAGGCGGGCATGGAGGCTCTAGTACCCTGTTGTACCGCCTCTAGCTTGGATACAAGATGTGATACGGGCGGGCATGGAGGCTCTAGTACCCTGTTGTACCGCCTCTAGCTTGGATACAAGATGTGATACGGGCGGGCATGGAGGCTCTAGTACCCTGTTGTACCGCCTCTAGCTTGGATGCAAGATGTGATGCAGGCGGGCATGGAGGCTCTAGTAACCTGTTGTACCGCCTCTAGCTTGGATACAAGATGTGATACGGGCGGGCATGGAGGCTCTAGTACCCTGTTGTACTGCCTCTAGCTTGGATACAAGATGTGATACAGACAGGCATGGAGGCTCTAGTACCCTGTTGTACCACCTCTAGCTTGGATACAAGATGTGATACAGGCAGGCATGGAGGCTCTAGTACCCTGTTGTACCACCTCTAGCTTGGATACAAGATGTGATACAGGCAGGCATGGAGGCTCTAGTACCCTGTTGTACCACCTGTAGCTTGGATACAAGATGTGATACGGGTGGGCATGGAGGCTCTAGTACCCTGTTGTACCGCCTCTATCTTGGATACAAGATGTGATACAGGCGGGCATGGAGGCTCTAGTACCCTGTTGTACCGCCTCTAGCTTGGATACAAGATGTGATACGGGCGGGCATGGAGGCTCTAGTTCCCTGTTGTACCGCCTCTAGCTTGGATACAAGATGTGATACAGGCGGGCATGGAGGCTCTAGTAACCTGTTGTACCGCCTCTAGCTTGGATACAAGATGTGATACGGGCGGGCATGGAGGCTCTAGTACCCTGTTGTACTGCCTCTAGCTTGGATACAAGATGTGATACAGACAGGCATGGAGGCTCTAGTACCCTGTTGTACCACCTCTAGCTTGGATACAAGATGTGATACAGGCAGGCATGGAGGCTCTAGTACCCTGTTGTACCACCTGTAGCTTGGATACAAGATGTGATACGGGTGGGCATGGAGGCTCTAGTACCCTGTTGTACCGCCTCTATCTTGGATACAAGATGTGATACAGGCGGGCATGGAGGCTCTAGTACCCTGTTGTACCGCCTCTAGCTTGGATACAAGATGTGATACGGGTGGGCATGGAGGCTCTAGTACCCTGTTGTACTGCCTCTAGCTTGGATACAAGATGTGATACAGACAGGCATGGAGGCTCTAGTACCCTGTTGTACCACCTCTAGCTTGGATACAAGATGTGATACAGGCAGGCATGGAGGCTCTAGTACCCTGTTGTACCACCTGTAGCTTGGATACAAGATGTGATACGGGTGGGCATGGAGGCTCTAGTACCCTGTTGCACTGCCTCTAGCTTGGATACAAGATGTGATACGGGTGGGCATGGAGGCTCTAGTACCCTGTTGCACTGCCTCTAGCTTGGATACCAGATGTGATAGGGGTGGGCATAGAGGCTTTAGTACCCTGTTGTACTGCCTCTAGCTTGGATACAAGATGTGATACAGGCAGGCATGGAGGCTCTAGTACCCTGTATACCACCTGTAGCTTGGATACAAGAAGTGATACGGGTGGGCATGGAGGCTCTAGTACCCTGTTGCACTGCCTCTAGCTTGGATACAAGATGTGATACGGGTGGGCATGGAGGCTCTAGTACCCTGTTGCACTGCCTCTAGCTTGGATACCTGATGTGATACGGGTGGGCATGGAGGCTCTAGTACCCTGTTTTACTGCCTCTAGCTTGGATACAAGATGTGATACAGACAGGCATGGAGGCTCTAGTACCCTGTTGTACCGCCTCTAGCTTGGATACAAGATGTGATACAGGCAGGCATGGAGGCTCTAGTACCCTGTTGTACAGCCTCTAGCTTGGATACAAGATGTGATACAGGCGGGCATAGAGGCTCTAGTACCCTGTTGTACCGCCTCTAGCTTGGATACAAGATGTGATACGGGCGGACATGGAGGCTCTAGTACCCTGTTGTACTGCCTCTAGCTTGGATACAAGATGTGATACAGACAGGCATGGAGGCTCTAGTACCCTGTTGTACCGCCTCTAGCTTGGATACAAGATGTGATACAGGCGGGCATGGAGGCTCTAGTACCCTGTTGTGCCGCCTCTAGCTTGGATACAAGATGTGATACGGGCGGGCATGGAGGCTCTAGTACCCTGTTGTACCGCCTCTAGCTTGGATACAAGATGTGATGCGGGCGGGCATGGAGGCTCTAGTAACCTGTTGTACCGCCTCTAGCTTGGATACAAGATGTGATGCAGGCGGGCATGGAGGCTCTAGTACCCTGTTGTTCCGCCTCTAGCTTGGATACAAGATGTGATACGGGCGGGCATGGAGGCTCTAGTACCCTGTTGTACCGCCTCTAGCTTGGATACAAGATGTGATACGAGCGGGCATGGAGGCTCTAGTACCCTGTTGTACCGCCTCTAGCTTGGATACAAGATGTGATACGGGCGGGCATGGAGGCTCTAGTACCCTGTTGTACTGCCTCTAGCTTGGATACAAGATGTGATACAGACAGGCATGGAGGCTCTAGTACCCTGTTGTACCACCTCTAGGTTGGATACAAGATGTGATACGGGCGGGCATGGAGGCTCTAGTACCCTGTTGTACTGCCTCTAGCTTCGATACAAGATGTGATACAGACAGGCATGGAGGCTCTAGTACCCTGTTGTACCGCCTCTAGCTTGGATACAAGATGTGATGCAGGCAGGCATGGAGGCTCTAGTAGCCTGTTGTACCACCTGTAGCTTGGATACAAGATGTGATACGGGTGGGCATGGAGGCTCTAGTACCCTGTTGGACTGCCTCTAGCTTGGATACCAGATGTGATACGGGTGGGCATGGAGGCTCTAGTACCCTGTTGTACTGCCTCTAGCTTGGATACAAGATGTGATACAGGCAGGCATGGAGGCTCTAGTTCCCTGTTGTACCGCCTGTAGCTTGGATACAAGATGTGATACGGGTGGGCATGGAGGCTCTAGTACCCTGTTGTACTGCCTCTAGCTTGGATACAAGATGTGATACAGACAGGCATGGAGGCTCTAGTACCCTGTTGTACCGCCTCTAGCTTGGATACAAGATGTGATACGGGCGGGCATGAAGGCTCTAGTACCCTGTTGTACCGCCTCTAGCTTGGATACAAGATGTCATACGGGCGGGCATGGAGGCTCTAGTACCCTGTTGTACTGCCTCTAGCTTGGATACAAGATGTGATACAGACAGGCATGGAGGCTCTAGTACCCTGTTGTACCACCTCTAGCTTGGACACAAGATGTGATACAGGCAGGCATGGAGGCTCTAGTACCCTGTTGTACCACCTGTAGCTTGGATACAAGATGTGATACGGGCGGGCATGGAGGCTCTAGTACCCTGTTGCACTGCCTCTAGCTTGGATACCAGATGTGATACGGGTGGGCATGGAGGCTCTAGTACCCTGTTGTACTGCCTCTAGCTTGGATACAAGATGTGATACAGACAGGCATGGAGGCTCTAGTACCCTGTTGTACCGCCTCTAGCTTGGATACAAGATGTGATACGGGCGGGCATGGAGGCTCTAGTACCCTGTTGCACTGCCTCTAGCTTGGATACAAGATGTGATACGGGTGGGCATGGAGGCTCTAGTACCCTGTTGCACTGCCTCTAGCTTGGATACCAGATGTGATATAGGTGGGCATGGAGGCTCTAGTATCCTGTTGTACCGCCTCTAGCTTGGATACAAGATGTGATACGGGCGGGCATGGAGGCTCTAGTACCCTGTTGTACTGCCTCTAGCTTCGATACAAGATGTGATACAGACAGGCATGGAGGCTCTAGTACCCTGTTGTACCGCCTCTAGCTTGGATACAAGATGTGATGCAGGCAGGCATGGAGGCTCTAGTAGCCTGTTGTACCGCCTGTAGCTTGGATACAAGATGTGATACGGGTGGGCATGGAGGCTCTAGTACCCTGTTGCACTGCCTCTAGCTTGGATACAAGATGTGATAATGGCGGGCATGGAGGCTCTGGTACCCTGTTGCACTGCCTCTAGCTTGGATACCAGATGTGATACGGGTGGGCATGGAGGCTCTAGTACCCTGTTGTACTGCCTCTAGCTTGGATACAAGATGTGATACAGACAGGCATGGAGGCTCTAGTACCCTGTTGTACCGCCTCTAGCTTGGATACAAGATGTGATACGGGCGGGCATGAAGGCTCTAGTACCCTGTTGTACCGCCTCTAGCTTGGATACAAGATGTCATACGGGCGGGCATGGAGGCTCTAGTACCCTGTTGTACTGCCTCTAGCTTGGATACAAGATGTGATACAGACAGGCATGGAGGCTCTAGTACCCTGTTGTACCACCTCTAGCTTGGACACAAGATGTGATACAGGCAGGCATGGAGGCTCTAGTACCCTGTTGTACCACCTGTAGCTTGGATACAAGATGTGATACGGGCGGGCATGGAGGCTCTAGTACCCTGTTGCACTGCCTCTAGCTTGGATACCAGATGTGATACGGGTGGGCATGGAGGCTCTAGTACCCTGTTGTACTGCCTCTAGCTTGGATACAAGATGTGATACAGACAGGCATGGAGGCTCTAGTACCCTGTTGTACCGCCTCTAGCTTGGATACAAGATGTGATACGGGCGGGCATGGAGACTCTAGTACCCTGTTGTACGGCCTCTAGCTTGTATACAAGATGTGATACGGGCGGGCATGGAGGCTCTAGTACCCCGTTGTACCGCCTCTAGCTTGGATACAAGATGTGATACAGGCGGGCATAGAGGCTCTAGTACCCTGTTGTACCGCCTCTAGCTTGGATACAAGATGTGATACAGGCGGGCATGGAGGCTCTAGTACCCTGTTGTACTGCCTCTAGCTTGGATACAAGATGTGATACAGACAGGCATGGAGGCTCTAGTACCCTGTTGTACCACCTCTAGCTTGGATACAAGATGTGATACAGGCAGGTTAGGAGGCTCTAGTACCCTGTTGTACCACCTGTAGCTTGGATACAAGATGTGATACGGGTGGGCATGGAGGCTCTAATACCCTGTTGCACTGCCTCTAGCTTGGATACCAGATGTGATACGGGTGGGCATGGAGGCTCTAGTACCCTGTTGTACTGCCTCCAACTTGGATACAAGATGTGATACAGACAGGCATGGAGGCTCTAGTACCCTGTTGTACCACCTCTAGCTTGGATACAAGATGTGATACAGGCTGGCATGGAGGCTCTAATACCCTGTTGTACCACCTGTAGCTTGGATACAAGATGTGATACGGGTGGGCATGGAGGCTCTAGTACCCTGTTGCACTGCCTCTAGCTTGGATACAAGATGTGATACGGGTGGGCATGGAGGCTCTAGTACCCTGTTGCACTGCCTCTAGCTTGGATACCAGATGTGATACGGGTGGGCATGGAGGCTCTAGTACCCTGTTGTACTGCCTCTAGCTTGGATACAAGATGTGATACAGACAGGCATGGAGGCTCTAGTACCCTGTTGTACCGCCTCTAGCTTGGATACAAGATGTGATACAGGCAGGCATGGAGGCTCTAGTACCCTGTTGTACCGCCTCAAGCTTGGACACAAGATGTGATACAGGCGGGCATAGAGGCTCTAGTACCCTGTTGTACCGCCTCTAGCTTGGATACAAGATGTGATACGGGCGGGCATGGAGGCTGTAGTACCCTTTTGTACCGCCTCTAGCTTGGATACAAGATGTGATACAGGCGGGCATGGAGGCTCTAGTACCCTGTTGTACCGCCTCTAGCTTGGATACAAGATGTGATATGGGCGGGCATGGAGGCTCTAGTACCCTGTTGTACTGCCTCTAGCTTGGATACAAGATGTGATACAGACAGGCATGGAGGCTCTAGTACCCTGTTGTACCGCCTCTAGCTTGGATACAAGATGTGATGCAGGCAGGCATGGAGGCTCTAGTAGCCTGTTGTACCACCTGTAGCTTGGATACAAGATGTGATACGGGTGGGCATGGTGGCTCTAGTACCCTGTTGCACTGCCTCTAGCTTGGATACCAGATGTGATACGGGTGGGCATGGAGGCTCTAGTACCCTGTTGTACTGCCTCTAGCTTGGATACAAGATGTGATACAGACAGGCATGGAGGCTCTAGTGCCCTGTTGTACCGCCTCTTGCTTGGATACAAGATGTGATACAGGCAGGCATGCAGGCTCTAATACCCTGCTGTACCACCTGTAGCTTGGATACAAGATGTGATATGGGTGGGCATGGAGGCTCTAGTACCCTGTTGTACCGCCTCTAGCTTGGATACATGATGTGATACGGGCGGGCATGGAGGCTCTAGTACCCTGTTGTATCGCATCTTGCTTGGATACAAGATGTGATACAGGCGGGCATGGAGGCTCTAGTACCCTGTTGTACCGCCTCTAGCTTGGAAACAAGATGTGATACGGGCGGGCATGGAGGCTTTAGTACCCTGTTGTACCGCCTCTAGCTTGGATACAAGATGTGATACAGGCGGGCATGGAGGCTCTAGTACCCTGTTGTACCGCCTGTAGCTTGGATACAAGATGTGATACGGGTGGGCATGGAGGCTCTAGTATCCTGTTGTACCGCCTCTAGCTTGGATACAAGATGTGATACGGGCGGGCATGGAGGCTCTAGTACCCTGTTGTACCGCCTCTAGCTTGGATACAAGATGTGATACAGGCAGGCATGGAGGCTCTAGTACCCTGTTGTACCGCCTCTAGCTTGGATACAAGATGTGATACAGACAGGCATGGAGGCTCTAGTAGCCTATTGTACCGCCTCTAGCTTGGATACAAGATGTGATACAGGCGGGCATGGAGGCTCTAGTACCCTGTTGTACCGCCTCTAGCTTGGATACAAGATGTGATACGGGCGGGCATGGAGGCTCTAGTACCCTGTTGTACCGCCTCTAGCTTGGATACAAGATGTGATACAGTTGGGCATGGAGGTTCTAGTATCCTGATTGTACCGCTTCTAGCTTGGATACAAGATGTGATACGGGCGGGCATGGAGGCTCTAGTACCCTGTTGTACTGCCTCTAGCTTATATACAAGATGTGATACAGACAGGCATGGAGGCTCTAGTACCCTGTTGTACCGCCTCTAGCTTGGATACAAGATGTGATACAGGTGGGCATGGAGGCTCTAGTACCCTGTTGCGCCACCTCTAGCTTGGATACAAGATGTGATACGGGCGGGTATGGAGGCTCTAGTACCCTGTTGTACCGCCTCTAGCTTGGATACAAGATGTGATACGGGCGGGCATGGAGGCTCTAGTACCCTGTTGTATCGCCTCTAGCTTGGATACAAGATGTGATACAGACAGGCATGGAGGCTCTAGTACCCTGTTGTACCACCTCTAGCTTTGATACAAGATGTGATACAGGCAGGCATGGAGGCTCTAGTAGCCTGCTGTACCACCTCTAGCTTGGATACAAGATGTGATACAGACAGGCATGGAGGCTCTAGTACCCTGTTGTACCGCCTCTAGCTTGGATACAAGATGTGATACGGGCGGACATGGAGGCTCTAGTACCCTGTTGTACTGCCTCTAGCTTGGATACAAGATGTGATACAGACAGGCATGGAGGCTCTAGTACCCTGTTGTACCGCCTCTAGCTTGGATACAAGATGTGATACAGGCGGGCATGGAGGCTCTAGTACCCTGTTGTGCCGCCTCTAGCTTGGATACAAGATGTGATACGGGCGGGCATGGAGGCTCTAGTACCCTGTTGTACCGCCTCTAGCTTGGATACAAGATGTGATGCGGGCGGGCATGGAGGCTCTAGTACCCTGTTGTACCGCCTCTAGCTTGGATACAAGATGTGATGCAGGCGGGCATGGAGGCTCTAGTACCCTGTTGTTCCGCCTCTAGCTTGGATACAAGATGTGATACGGGCGGGCATGGAGGCTCTAGTACCCTGTTGTACCGCCTCTAGCTTGGATACAAGATGTGATACGAGCGGGCATGGAGGCTCTAGTACCCTGTTGTACCGCCTCTAGCTTGGATACAAGATGTGATACGGGCGGGCATGGAGGCTCTAGTACCCTGTTGTACTGCCTCTAGCTTGGATACAAGATGTGATACAGACAGGCATGGAGGCTCTAGTACCCTGTTGTACCGCCTCTAGCTTGGATACAAGATGTGATACGGGCGGGCATGAAGGCTCTAGTACCCTGTTGTACCGCCTCTAGCTTGGATACAAGATGTCATACGGGCGGGCATGGAGGCTCTAGTACCCTGTTGTACCGCCTCTAGCTTGGATACAAGATGTGATACAGACAGGCATGGAGGCTCTAGTACCCTGTTGTACCACCTCTAGCTTGGACACAAGATGTGATACAGGCAGGCATGGAGGCTCTAGTACCCTGTTGTACCACCTGTAGCTTGGATACAAGATGTGATACGGGCGGGCATGGAGGCTCTAGTACCCTGTTGCACTGCCTCTAGCTTGGATACCAGATGTGATACGGGTGGGCATGGAGGCTCTAGTACCCTGTTGTACCGCCTCTAGCTTGGATACAAGATGTGATACGGGCGGGCATGGAGACTCTAGTACCCTGTTGTACGGCCTCTAGCTTGTATACAAGATGTGATACGGGCGGGCATGGAGGCTCTAGTACCCCGTTGTACCGCCTCTAGCTTGGATACAAGATGTGATACAGGCGGGCATAGAGGCTCTAGTACCCTGTTGTACCGCCTCTAGCTTGGATACAAGATGTGATACAGGCGGGCATGGAGGCTCTAGTACCCTGTTGTACTGCCTCTAGCTTGGATACAAGATGTGATACAGACAGGCATGGAGGCTCTAGTACCCTGTTGTACCACCTCTAGCTTGGATACAAGATGTGATACAGGCTGGCATGGAGGCTCTAATACCCTGTTGTACCACCTGTAGCTTGGATACAAGATGTGATACGGGTGGGCATGGAGGCTCTAGTACCCTGTTGCACTGCCTCTAGCTTGGATACAAGATGTGATACGGGTGGGCATGGAGGCTCTAGTACCCTGTTGCACTGCCTCTAGCTTGGATACCAGATGTGATACGGGTGGGCATGGAGGCTCTAGTACCCTGTTGTACTGCCTCTAGCTTGGATACAAGATGTGATACAGACAGGCATGGAGGCTCTAGTACCCTGTTGTACCGCCTCTAGCTTGGATACAAGATGTGATACAGGCAGGCATGGAGGCTCTAGTACCCTGTTGTACCGCCTCTAGCTTGGACACAAGATGTGATACAGGCGGGCATAGAGGCTCTAGTACCCTGTTGTACCGCCTCTAGCTTGGATACAAGATGTGATACGGGCGGGCATGGAGGCTGTAGTACCCTTTTGTACCGCCTCTAGCTTGGATACAAGATGTGATACAGGCGGGCATGGAGGCTCTAGTACCCTGTTGTACCGCCTCTAGCTTGGATACAAGATGTGATACGGGTGGGCATGGAGGCTCTAGTACCCTGTTGCACTGCCTCTAGCTTGGATACCAGATGTGATACGGGTGGGCAGGGAGGCTCTAGTACTCTGTTGTACTGCCTCTAGCTTGGATACAAGATGTGATACAGACAGGCATGGAGGCTCTAGTACCCTGTTGTACCACCTCTAGCTTGGATACAAGATGTGATACAGGCAGGCATGGAGGCTCTAGTACCCTGTTGTACCACCTGTAGCTTGGATAGAAGATGTGATACGGGTGGGCATGGAGGCTCTAGTACCCTGTTGCACTGCCTCTAGCTTGGATACAAGATGTGATACGGGTGGGCATGGAGGCTCTAGTACCCTGTTGCACTGCCTCTAGCTTGGATACCAGATGTGATATAGGTGGGCATGGAGGCTCTAGTATCCTGTTGTACCGCCTCTAGCTTGGATACAAGATGTGATACGGGCGGGCATGGAGGCTCTAGTACCCTGTTGTACTGCCTCTAGCTTGGATACAAGATGTGATGCAGGCAGGCATGGAGGCTCTAGTACCCTGTTGTACCGCCTCTAGCTTGGATACAAGATGTGATACGGGTGGGCATGGAGGCTCTAGTACCCTGTTGGACTGCCTCTAGCTTTGATACCAGATGTGATACGGGTGGGCATGGAGGCTCTAGTACCCTGTTGTACTGCCTCTAGCTTGGATACAAGATGTGATACAGGCAGGCATGGAGGCTCTAGTTCCCTGTTGTACCGCCTGTAGCTTGGATACAAGATGTGATACGGGTGGGCATGGAGGCTCTAGTACCCTGTTGCACTGCCTCTAGCTGGGATACAAGATGTGATAATGGCGGGCATGGAGGCTCTGGTACCCTGTTGCACTGCCTCTAGCTTGGATACCAGATGTGATACGGGTGGGCATGGAGGCTCTAGTACCCTGTTGTACTGCCTCTAGCTTGGATACAAGATGTGATACAGACAGGCATGGAGGCTCTAGTACCCTGTTGTACCGCCTCTAGCTTGGATACAAGATGTGATACGGGCGGGCATGAAGGCTCTAGTACCCTGTTGTACCGCCTCTAGCTTGGATACAAGATGTCATACGGGCGGGCATGGAGGCTCTAGTACCCTGTTGTACTGCCTCTAGCTTGGATACAAGATGTGATACAGACAGGCATGGAGGCTCTAGTACCTTGTTGTACCACCTCTAGCTTGGACACAAGATGTGATACAGGCAGGCATGGAGGCTCTAGTACCCTGTTGTACCACCTGTAGCTTGGATACAAGATGTGATACGGGCGGGCATGGAGGCTCTAGTACCCTGTTGCACTGCCTCTAGCTTGGATACCAGATGTGATACGGGTGGGCATGGAGGCTCTAGTACCCTGTTGTACTGCCTCTAGCTTGGACACAAGATGTGATACAGACAGGCATGGAGGCTCTAGTACCCTGTTGTACCGCCTCTAGCTTGGATACAAGATGTGATACGGGCGGGCTTGGAGACTCTAGTACCCTGTTGTACGGCCTCTAGCTTGTATACAAGATGTGATACGGGCGGGCATGGAGGCTCTAGTACCCCGTTGTACCGCCTCTAGCTTGGATACAAGATGTGATACAGGCGGGCATAGAGGCTCTAGTACCCTGTTGTACCGCCTCTAGCTTGGATACAAGATGTGATACAGGCGGGCATGGAGGCTCTAGTACCCTGTTGTACTGCCTCTAGCTTGGATACAAGATGTGATACAGACAGGCATGGAGGCTCTAGTACCCTGTTGTACCACCTCTAGCTTGGATACAAGATGTGATACAGGCAGGTTAGGAGGCTCTAGTACCCTGTTGTACCACCTGTAGCTTGGATACAAGATGTGATACGGGTGGGCATGGAGGCTCTAGTACCCTGTTGCACTGCCTCTAGCTTGGATACCAGATGTGATACGGGTGGGCATGGAGGCTCTAGTACCCTGTTGTACTGCCTCCAACTTGGATACAAGATGTGATACAGGCTGGCATGGAGGCTCTAATACCCTGTTGTACCACCTGTAGCTTGGATACAAGATGTGATACGGGTGGGCATGGAGGCTCTAGTACCCTGTTGCACTGCCTCTAGCTTGGATACAAGATGTGATACGGGTGGGCATGGAGGCTCTAGTACCCTGTTGCACTGCCTCTAGCTTAGATACCAGATGTGATACGGGTGGGCATGGAGGCTCTAGTACCCTGTTGTACTGCCTCTAGCTTGGATACAAGATGTGATACAGACAGGCATGGAGGCTCTAGTACCCTGTTGTACCGCCTCTAGCTTGGATACAAGATGTGATACGGGCGGGCATGGAGGCTGTAGTACCCTTTTGTACCGCCTCTAGCTTGGATACAAGATGTGATACAGGCGGGCATGGAGGCTCTAGTACCCTGTTGTACCGCCTCTAGCTTGGATACAAGATGTGATACGGGCGGGCATGGAGGCTCTAGTACCCTGTTGTACTGCCTCTAGCTTGGATACAAGATGTGATACAGACAGGCATGGAGGCTCTAGTACCCTGTTGTACCGCCTCTAGCTTGGATACAAGATGTGATGCAGGCAGGCATGGAGGCTCTAGTAGCCTGTTGTACCACCTGTAGCTTGGATACAAGATGTGATACGGGTGGGCATGGAGGCTCTAGTACCCTGTTGCACTGCCTCTAGCTTGGATACCAGATGTGATACGGTTGGGCATGGAGGCTCTAGTACCCTGTTGTACTGCCTCTAGCTTGGATACAAGATGTGATACAGACAGGCATGGAGGCTCTAGTGCCCTGTTGTACCGCCTCTTGCTTGGATACAAGATGTGATACAGGCAGGCATGCAGGCTCTAGTACCCTGCTGTACCACCTGTAGCTTGGATACAAGATGTGATACGGGTGGGCATGGTGGCTCTAGTACCCTGTTGCACTGCCTCTAGCTTGGATATCAGATGTGATACGGGTGGGCATGGAGGCTCTAGTACCCTGTTGTACCGCCTCTAGCTTGGATACATGATGTGATACGGGCGGGCATGGAGGCTCTAGTACCCTGTTGTATCGCATCTAGCTTGGATACAAGATGTGATACAGGCGGGCATGGAGGCTCTAGTACCCTGTTGTACCGCCTCTAGCTTGGAAACAAGATGTGATACGGGCGGGCATGGAGGCTTTAGTACCCTGTTGTACCGCCTCTAGCTTGGATACAAGATGTGATACAGGCGGGCATGGAGGCTCTAGTACCCTGTTGTACCGCCTGTAGCTTGGGTACAAGATGTGATACGGGTGGGCATGGAGGCTCTAGTATCCTGTTGTACCGCCTCTAGCTTGGATACAAGATGTGATACGGGCGGGCATGGAGGCTCTAGTACCCTGTTGTACCGCCTCTAGCTTGGATACAAGATGTGATACAGGCAGGCATGGAGGCTCTAGTACCCTGTTGTACCGCCTCTAGCTTGGATACAAGATGTGATACAGACAGGCATGGAGGCTCTAGTACCCTGTTGTACCGCCTCTAGCTTGGATACAAGATGTGATACAGACAGGCATGGAGGCTCTAGTAGCCTATTGTACCGCCTCTAGCTTGGATACAAGATGTGATACAGGCGGGCATGGAGGCTCTAGTACCCTGTTGTACCGCCTCTAGCTTGGATACAAGATGTGATACGGGCGGGCATGGAGGCTCTAGTACCCTGTTGTACCGCCTCTAGCTTGGATACAAGATGTGATACAGTTGGGCATGGAGGTTCTAGTATCCTGTTGTACCGCTTCTAGCTTGGATACAAGATGTGATACGGGCGGGCATGGAGGCTCTAGTACCCTGTTGTACCGCCTCTAGCTTGGATACAAGATGTGATACAGGTGGGCATGGAGGCTCTAGTACCCTGTTGCGCCACCTCTAGCTTGGATACAAGATGTGATACGGGCGGGCATGGAGGCTCTAGTACCCTGTTGTACCGCCTCTAGCTTGGATACAAGATGTGATACGGGCGGGCATGGAGGCTCTAGTACCCTGTTGTATCGCCTCTAGCTTGGATACAAGATGTGATACAGACAGGCATGGAGGCTCTAGTACCCTGTTGTACCACCTCTAGCTTTGATACAAGATGTGATACAGGCAGGCATGGAGGCTCTAGTAGCCTGCTGTACCACCTCTAGCTTGGATACAAGATGTGATACAGACAGGCATGGAGGCTCTAGTACCCTGTTGTACCGCCTCTAGCTTGGATACAAGATGTGATACAGACAGGCATGGAGGCTCTAGTACCCTGTTGTACCGCCTCTAGCTTGGATACAAGATGTGATACAGGTGGGCATGGAGGCTCTAGTACCCTGTTGCGCCACCTCTAGCTTGGATACAAGATGTGATACGGGCGGGCATGGAGGCTCTAGTACCCTGTTGTACCGCCTCTAGCTTGGATACAAGATGTGATACGGGCGGGCATGGAGGCTCTAGTACCCTGTTGTATCGCCTCTAGCTTGGATACAAGATGTGATACAGACAGGCATGGAGGCTCTAGTACCCTGTTGTACCACCTCTAGCTTTGATACAAGATGTGATACAGGCAGGCATGGAGGCTCTAGTAGCCTGCTGTACCACCTCTAGCTTGGATACAAGATGTGATACAGACAGGCATGGAGGCTCTAGTACCCTGTTGTACCGCCTCTAGCTTGGATACAAGATGTGATACAGGCGGGCATGGAGGCTCTAGTACCCTGTTGTACCGCCTCTAGCTCGGATACAAGATGTGATACGGGCGGGCATGGAGGCTCTAGTACCCTGTTGTACCGCCTCTAGCTTGGATACAAGATGTGATACGGGCGGGCATGGAGGCTCTAGTACCCTGTTGTACCGCCTCTAGCTTGGATACAAGATGTGATACAGACGGGCATGGAGGCTCTAGTACCCTGTTGTACCACCTCTAGCTTGGATACAAGATGTGATACAGGCAAGCATGGAGGCTCTAGTACCCTGTTGTACCACCTGTAGCTTGGATACAAGATGTGATACGGGTGGGCATGGAGGCTCTAGTACCCTGTTGCACTGCCTCTAGCTTGGATACAAGATGTGATACGGGTGGGCATGGAGGCTCTAGTACCCTGTTGCACTGCCTCTAGCTTGGATACAAGATGTGATACAGACAGGCATGGAGGCTCTAGTACCCTGTTGTACCGCCTCTAGCTTGGATACAAGATGTGATACGGGCGGGCATGAAGGCTCTAGTACCCTGTTGTACCGCCTCTAGCTTGGATACAAGATGTCATACGGGCGGGCATGGAGGCTCTAGTACCCTGGTGTACTGCCTCTAGCTTGGATACAAGATGTGATACAGACAGGCATGGAGGCTCTAGTACCCTGTTGTACCACCTCTAGCTTGGATACAAGATGTGATACAGGCAGGCATGGAGGCTCTAGTACCCTGTTGTACCACCTGTAGCTTGGATACAAGATGTGATACAGGCGGGCATGGAGGCTCTAGTACCCTGTTGCACTGCCTCTAGCTTGGATACCAGATGTGATACGGGTGGGCATGGAGGCTCTAGTACCCTGTTGTACTGCCTCTAGCTTGGATACAAGATGTGATACAGACAGGCATGGAGACTCTAGTATCCTGTTGTACCACCTCTAGCTTGGATACAAGATGTGATACAGGCAGGCATGGAGGCTCTAGTACCCTGTTGTACCACCTCTAGCTTTGATACAAGATGTGATACAGGCAGGCATGGAGGCTCTAGTACCCCGTTGTACCGCCTCTAGCTTGGATACAAGATGTGATACGGGCGGGCATGGAGACTCTAGTTCCCTGTTGTACGGCCTCTAGCTTGTATACAAGATGTGATACGGGCGGGCATGGAGGCTCTAGTACCCCGTTGTACCGCCTCTAGCTTGGATACAAGATGTGATACAGACGGGCATGGAGGCTCTAGTAACCTGTTGTACCGCCTGTAGCTTGGATACAAGATGTGATACGGGCGGGCATGGAGGCTCTAGTACCCTGTTGTACCGCCTCTAGCTTGGATACAAGATGTGATACGGGCGGGCATGGAGGCTCTAGTACCCTGTTGTACTGGCTCTAGCTTGGATACAAGATGTGATACAGACAGGCATGGAGGCTCTAGTACCCTGTTGTACCGCCTCTAGCTTGGATACAAGATGTGATACAGGCGGGCATGGAGGCTCTAGTACCCTGTTGTACCGCCTCTAGCTTGGATACAAGATGTGATACAGGCAAGCATAGAGGCTCTAGTACCCTGTTGTACCGCCTCTAGCTTGGATACAAGATGTGATACGGGCGGGCATGGAGGCTCTAGTACCCTGTTGTACCGCCTCTAGCTTGGATACAAGATGTGATACGGGCGGGTATGGAGGCTCTAGTACCCTCTTGTACTGCCTCTAGCTTGGATACAAGATGTGATACAGACAGGCATGGAGGCTCTAGTACCCTGTTGTACCGCCTCTAGCTTGGATACAAGATGTGATACAGGCGGGCATGGAGGCTCTAGTACCCTGTTGTACCGCCTCTAGCTTGGATACAAGATGTGATACGGGCGGGCATGGAGGCTCTAGTACCCTGTTGTACCGCCTCTAGCTTGGATACAAGATGTGATACAGGCGGGCATGGAGGCTCCAGTACCCTGTTGTACCGCCTCTAGCTTGGATACAAGATATGATACAGGCGGGCATGGAGGCTCTAGTACCCTGTTGTACCGCCTCTAGCTTGGATGCAAGATGTTTTACAGGTGGGCATGGAGGCTCTAGTATCCTGTTGTACCGCCTCTAGCTTGGATACAAGATGTGATACGGGCGGGCATGGAGTCTCTAGTACCCTGTTGTACTGCCTCTAACTTGGATACAAGATTTGATACAGACAGGCATGGAGGCTCTAGTACCCTGTTGTACCACCTCTAGCTTGGATACAAGATCTGATACAGGCAGGCATGGAGGCTCTAGTACCCTGTTGTACCACCTGTAGCTTGGATACAAGATGTGATACAGGTGGGCATGGAGGCTCTAGTACCCTGTTGCACTGCCTCTAGCTTGGATGCAAGATGTGATACGGGTGGGCATGGAGGCTCTAGTACCTTGTTGTGCTGCCTCTAGCTTGGATACAAGATGTGATACAGACAGGCATGGAGGCTCTAGTACCCTGTTGTACCACCTCTAGCTTGGATACAAGATGTGATACAGGCAGGCATGGAGGCTCTAGTATCCTGTTGTACCACCTGTACCTTGAATACAAGATGTGATACGGGTGGGCATGGAGGCTCTAGTACCCTGTTGTACCGCCTCTAGCTTGGATACAAGATGTGATACAGGCAGGCATGGAGGCTCTAGTACCCTGTTGTACCGCCTCTAGCTTGGATACAAGATGTGATACAGGCGGGCATAGAGGCTCTAGTACCCTGTTGTACAGCCTCTAGCTTGGATACAAGATGTGATACGGGTGGGCATGGAGGCTCTAGTACCCTGTTGTACCGCCTCTAGCTTGGATACAAGATGTGATACAGGCGGGCATGGAGGCTCTAGTACCCTGTTGTACCACCTCTAGCTTGGATACAAGATGTGATACGGGCGGGCATGGAGGCTCTAGTACCCTTTTGTACTGCCTCTAGCTTGGATACAAGATGTGATACAGACAGGCATGGAGGCTCTAGTACCCTGTTGTACCACCTCTAGCTTGGATACAAGATGTGATACAGGCAGTTATGGAGGCTCTAGTACCCTGTTGTACCACCTGTAGCTTGGATATAAGATGTGATACGGGTGGGCATGGAGGCTCTAGTACCCTGTTGCACTGCCTCTAGCTTGGATACCAGATGTGATACGGGTGGGCATGGAGGCTCTAGTACCCTGTTGTACTGCCTCTAGCTTGGATACAAGATGTGATACAGACAGGCATGGAGGCTCTAGTACCCTGTTGTACCACCTCTAGCTTGGATACAAGATGTGATACAGGCTGGCATGGAGGCTCTAGTACCCTGTTGTACCACCTGTAGCTTGGATACAAGATGTGATACGGGTGGGCATGGAGGCTCTAGTACCCTGTTGCACTGCCTCTAGCTTGGATACAAGATGTGATACGGGTGGGCATGGAGGCTCTAGTACCCTGTTGCACTGCCTCTAGCTTGGAAACCAGATGTGATACGGGTGGGCATGGAGGCTCTAGTACCCTGTTGTACTGCCTCTAGTTGGATACAAGATGTGATACAGACAGGCATGGAGGCTCTAGTACCCTGTTGTACCGCCTCTAGCTTGGATACAAGATGTGATACAGGCAGGCATGGAGGCTCTAGTACCCTGTTGTACCGCCTCTAGCTTGGACACAAGATGTGATACAGGCGGGCATAGAGGCTCTAGTACCCTGTTGTACCGCCTCTAGCTTGGATACAAGATGTGATACGGGCGGGCATGGAGGCTCTAGTACCCTGTTGTACCGCCTCTAGCTTGGATACAAGATGTGATACAGACAGGCATGGAGGCTCCAGTACCCTGTTGTACCGCCTCCTAGCTTGGATACAAGATGTGATACGGGCGGGCATGGAGGCTCTAGTACCCTGTTGTACCGCCTCTAGCTTGGATACAAGATGTGATACGGGCGGGCATGGAGGCTCTAGTACCCTGTTGTACCGCCTCTAGCTTGGATACAAGATGTGATACGGGCGGGCATGGAGGCTCTAGTACCCTGTTGTACCGCCTCTAGCTTGGATACAAGATGTGATACAGGTGGGCATGGAGTCTCTAGTATCCTGTTGTACCGCCTCTAGCTTGGAAACAAGATGTGATACAGGCGGGCATGGAGGCTCTAGTACCCTGTTGTACTGCCTCTAGCTTGGATACAAGATGTGATACAGACAGGCATGGAGGCTCTAGTACCCTGTTGTATCGCCTCTAGCTTGGATACAAGATGTGATGCAGGCAGGCATGGAGGCTCTAGTAGCCTGTTGTACCACCTGTAGCTTGGATACAAGATGTGATACGGGTGGGCATGGAGGCTCTAGAACCCTGTTGCACTGCCTCTAGCTTGGATACCAGATGTGATACGGGTGGGCATGGAGGCTCTAGTACCCTGTTGTACTGCCTCTAGCTTGGATGCAAGATGTGATACGGGCGGGCATGGAGGCTCTAGTACCCTGTTGTACCGCCTCTAGCTTGGATACAAGATGTGATACATTTGGGCATGGAGGCTCTTGTATCCTGTTGTACCGCCTCTAGCTTGGATACAAGATGTGATATGGGCGGGCATGGAGGCTCTAGTACCCTGTTGTACTGCCTCTAGCTTGGATACAAGATGTGATACAGACAGGCATGGAGGCTCTAGTACCCTGTTGTACCGCCTCTAGCTTGGATACAAGATGTGATACGGGCGGGCATGGAGGCTCTAGTACCCTGTTGTACCGCCTCTAGCTTGGATACAAGATGTGATACGGGCGGGCATGGAGGCTCTAGTACCCTGTTGTATCGCCTCTAGCTTGGATACAGGATGTGATACAGACAGGCATGGAGGCTCTAGTACCCTGTTGTACCACCTCTAGCTTTGATACAAGATGTGATACAGGCAGGCATGGAGGCTCTAGTAGCCTGCTGTACCACCTCTAGCTTGGATACAAGATGTGATACAGACAGGCATGGAGGCTCTAGTACCCTGTTGTACCGCCTCTAGCTTGGATACAAGATGTGATACGGGCGGGCATGGAGGCTATAGTACCCTGTTGTACCGCCTCTAGCTTGGATACAAGATGTGATACGGGCGGGCATGGAGGCTCTAGTACCCTGTTGTACCGCCTCTAGCTTAGATACAAGATGTGATACAGACGGGCATGGAGGCTCTAGTACCCTGTTGTACCACCTCTAGCTTGGATACAAGATGTGATACAGGCAAGCATGGAGGCTCTAGTACCCTGTTGTACCACCTCTAGCTTGGATACAAGATGTGATACGGGTGGGCATGGAGGCTCTAGTACCCTGTTGCACTGCCTCTAGCTTGGATACCAGATGTGATACGGGTGGGCATGGAGGCTCTAGTACCCTGTTGCACTGCCTCTAGTTTGTATACCAGATGTGATACGGGCGGGCATGGAGGCTCTAGTACCCTGTTGCACTGCCTCTAGCTTGGATACCAGATGTGATACGGGTGGGCATGGAGGCTCTAGTACCCTGTTGTACTGCCTCTAGCTTGGATACAAGATGTGATACAGACAGGCATGGAGGCTCTAGTACCCTGTTGTACCACCTCTAGCTTGGATACAAGATGTGATACAGGCAGGCATGGAGGCTCTAGTACCCTGTTGTACCGCCTCTAGCTTGGATACAAGATGTCATACGGGCGGGCATGGAGGCTCTAGTACCCTGTTGTACTGCCTCTAGCTTGGATACAAGATGTGATACAGACAGGCATGGAGGCTCTAGTACCCTGTTGTACCACCTCTAGCTTGGATTCAAGATGTGATACAGGCAGGCATGGAGGCTCTAGTACCCTGTTGTACCGCCTCTAGCTTGGATACAAGATGTGATACAGACAGGCATGGAGGCTCTAGTACCCTGTTGTACCGCCTCTAGCTTGGATACAAGATGTGATACAGGCAGGCATGGAGGATCTAGTACCCTGTTGTACCACCTGTAGCTTGGATACAAGATGTGATACGGGTGGGCATGGTGGCTCTACTGCCCTGTTGCACTGCCTCTAGCTTGGATACCAGATGTGATACGGGTGGGCATGGAGGCTCTAGTACCCTGTTGTACCGCCTCTAGCTTGGATACAAGATGTGATACGGGCGGGCATGGAGGCTCTAGTACCCTGTTGTTTCGCATCTAGCTTGGATACAAGATGTGATACAGGCGGGCATGGAGGCTCTAGTACCCTGTTGTACCGCCTCTAGCTTGGATCCAAGATGTGAAACGGGCGGGCATGGAGGCTCTAGTACCCTGTTGTACCGCCTCTAGCTTGGATACAAGATGTGATACAGGCGGGCATGGAGGCTCTAGTACCCTGTTGTACCGCCTCTAGCTTGGATACAAGATGTGATACATTTGGACATGGAGGCTCTTGTATCCTGTTGTACCGCCTCTAGCTTGGATACAAGATGTGATATGGGCAGGCATGGAGGCTCTAGTACCCTGTTGTACTGCCTCTAGCTTGGATACAAGATGTGATACAGACAGGCATGGAGGCTCTAGTACCCTGTTGTACCGCCTCTAGCTTGGATACAAGATGTGATACGGGCGGGCATGGAGGCTCTAGTACCCTGTTGTACCGCCTCTAGCTTGGATACAAGATGTGATACGGGCGGGCATGGAGGCTCTAGTACCCTGTTGTATCGCCTCTAGCTTGGATACAGGATGTGATACAGACAGGCATGGAGGCTCTAGTACCCTGTTGTACCACCTCTAGCTTTGATACAAGATGTGATACAGGCAGGCATGGAGGCTCTAGTAGCCTGCTGTACCACCTCTAGCTTGGATACAAGATGTGATACAGACAGGCATGGAGGCTCTAGTACCCTGTTGTACCGCCTCTAGCTTGGATACAAGATGTGATACGAGCGGGCATGGAGGCTATAGTACCCTGTTGTACCGCCTCTAGCTTGGATACAAGATGTGATACGGGCGGGCATGGAGGCTCTAGTACCCTGTTGTACCGCCTCTAGCTTAGATACAAGATGTGATACAGGCAGGCATGGAGGCTCTAGTACCCTGTTGTACCGCCTCTAGCTTGGATCCAAGATGTGATACAGACAGGCATGGAGGCTCTAGTACCCTGTTGTACCGCCTCTAGCTTGGATACAAGATGTGATACAGGCAGGCATGGAGGATCTAGTACCCTGTTGTACCACCTGTAGCTTGGATACAAGATGTGATACGGGTGGGCATGGTGGCTCTACTGCCCTGTTGTACCGCCTCTAGCTTGGATACAAGATGTGATACGAGCGGGCATGGAGGCTATAGTACCCTGTTGTACCGCCTCTAGCTTGGATACAAGATGTGATACGGGCGGGCATGGAGGCTCTAGTACCCTGTTGTACCGCCTCTAGCTTAGATACAAGATGTGATACAGGCAGGCATGGAGGCTCTAGTACCCTGTTGTACCGCCTCTAGCTTGGATACAAGATGTGATACAGACAGGCATGGAGGCTCTAGTACCCTGTTGTACCGCCTCTAGCTTGGATACAAGATGTGATACAGGCAGGCATGGAGGATCTAGTACCCTGTTGTACCACCTGTAGCTTGGATACAAGATGTGATACGGGTGGGCATGGTGGCTCTACTGCCCTGTTGCACTGCCTCTAGCTTGGATACCAGATGTGATACGGGTGGGCATGGAGGCTCTAGTACCCTGTTGTACCGCCTCTAGCTTGGATACAAGATGTGATACGGGCGGGCATGGAGGCTCTAGTACCCTGTTGTTTCGCATCTAGCTTGGATACAAGATGTGATACAGGCGGGCATGGAGGCTCTAGTACCCTGTTGTACCGCCTCTAGCTTGGATCCAAGATGTGATACGGGCGGGCATGGAGGCTCTAGTACCCTGTTGTACCGCCTCTAGCTTGGATACAAGATGTGATACAGGCGGGCATGGAGGCTCTAGTACCCTGTTGTACCGCCTCTAGCTTGGATACAAGATGTGATACATTTGGACATGGAGGCTCTTGTATCCTGTTGTACCGCCTCTAGCTTGGATACAAGATGTGATATGGGCAGGCATGGAGGCTCTAGTACCCTGTTGTACTGCCTCTAGCTTGGATACAAGATGTGATACAGACAGGCATGGAGGCTCTAGTACCCTGTTGTACCGCCTCTAGCTTGGATACAAGATGTGATACGGGCGGGCATGGAGGCTCTAGTACCCTGTTGTACCGCCTCTAGCTTGGATACAAGATGTGATACGGGCGGGCATGGAGGCTCTAGTACCCTGTTGTATCGCCTCTAGCTTGGATACAGGATGTGATACAGACAGGCATGGAGGCTCTAGTACCCTGTTGTACCACCTCTAGCTTTGATACAAGATGTGATACAGGCAGGCATGGAGGCTCTAGTAGCCTGCTGTACCACCTCTAGCTTGGATACAAGATGTGATACAGACAGGCATGGAGGCTCTAGTACCCTGTTGTACCGCCTCTAGCTTGGATACAAGATGTGATACGAGCGGGCATGGAGGCTATAGTACCCTGTTGTACCGCCTCTAGCTTGGATACAAGATGTGATACGGGCGGGCATGGAGGCTCTAGTACCCTGTTGTACCGCCTCTAGCTTAGATACAAGATGTGATACAGACGGGCATGGAGGCTCTAGTACCCTGTTGTACCACCTCTAGCTTGGATACAAGATGTGATACAGGCAAGCATGGAGGCTCTAGTACCCTGTTGTACCACCTCTAGCTTGGATACAAGATGTGATACGGGTGGGCATGGAGGCTCTAGTACCCTGTTGCACTGCCTCTAGCTTGGATACCAGATGTGATACGGGTGGGCATGGAGGCTCTAGTACCCTGTTGCACTGCCTCTAGTTTGTATACCAGATGTGATACGGGTGGGCATGGAGGCTCTAGTACCCTGTTGTACTGCCTCTAGCTTGGATACAAGATGTGATACAGACAGGCATGGAGGCTCTAGTACCCTGTTGTACCACCTCTAGCTTGGATACAAGATGTGATACAGGCAGGCATGGAGGCTCTAGTACCCTGTTGTACCGCCTCTAGCTTGGATACAAGATGTCTTACGGGCGGGCATGGAGGCTCTAGTACCCTGTTGTACTGCCTCTAGCTTGGATACAAGATGTGATACAGACAGGCATGGAGGCTCTAGTACCCTGTTGTACCACCTCTAGCTTGGATACAAGATGTGATACAGGCAGGCATGGAGGCTCTAGTACCCTGTTGTACCACCTGTAGCTTGGATACAAGATGTGATACGGGCGGGCATGGAGGCTCTAGTACCCTGTTGCAATGCCTCTAGCTTGGATACCAGATGTGATACGGGTGGGCATGGAGGCTCTAGTACCCTGTTGTACTGCCTCTAGCTTGGATACAAGATGTGATACAGACAGGCATGGAGGCTCTAGTACCCTGTTGTACCACCTCTAGCTTGGATACAAGATGTGATACGGGCGGGCATGGAGACTCTAGTACCCTGTTGTACCGCCTCTAGCTTGTATGCAAGATGTGATACGGGCGGGCATGGAGGCTCTAGTACCCCGTTGTACCGCCTCTAGCTTGGATACAAGATGTGATACAGGCGGGCATAGAGGCTCTAGTACCCTGTTGTACCGCCTCTAGCTTGGATACAAGATGTGATACGGGCGGGCATGGAGGCTCTAGTACCCTGTTGTACTGCCTCTAGCTTGGATACAAGATGTGATACAGACAGGCATGGAGGCTCTAGTACCCTGTTGTACCGCCTCTAGCTTGGATACAAGATGTGATACAGGCGGGCATGGAGGCTCTAGTACCCTGTTGTACCGCCTCTAGCTTGTATACAAGATGTGATACGGGCGGGCATGGAGGCTCTAGTACCCCGTTGTACCGCCTCTAGCTTGGATACAAGATGTGATACAGGCGGGCATAGAGGCTCTAGTACCCTGTTGTACCGCCTCTAGCTTAGATACAAGATGTGATACAGGCGGGCATAGAGGCTCTAGTACCCTGTTGTACCGCCTCTAGCTTGGATACAAGATGTGATACAGGCGGGCATGGAGGCTCTAGTACCCTGTTGTACCGCCTCTAGCTTGGATACAAGATGTGATACGGGCGGGCATGGAGGCTCTAGTATCCTGTTGTACCGCCTCTAGCTTGGATACAAGATGTGATACGGGCGGGCATGGAGGCTCTAGTACCCTGTTGTACTGCCTCTAGCTTGGATACAAGATTTGATACAGACAGGCATGGAGGCTCTAGTACCCTGTTGTACCACCTCTAGCTTGGATACAAGATGTGATACAGGCAGGCATGGAGGCTCTAGTACCCTGTTGTACCACCTGTAGCTTGGATACAAGATGTGATACAGGTGGGCATGGAGGCTCTAGTACCCTGTTGCACTGCCTCTAGCTTGGATACAAGATGTGATACGGGTGGGCATGGAGGCTCTAGTACCCTGTTGTACTGCCTCTAGCTTGGATACAAGATGTGATACAGACAGGCATGGAGGCTCTAGTACCCTGTTGTACCACCTCTAGCTTGGATACAAGATGTGATACAGGCAGGCATGGAGGCTCTAGTATCCTGTTCTACCACCTGTACCTTGGATACAAGATGTGATACGGGTGGGCATGGAGGCTCTAGTACCCTGTTGTACCGCCTCTAGCTTGGATACAAGATGTGATACAGGCAGGCATAGAGGCTCTAGTACCCTGTTGTACCGCCTCTAGCTTGGATACAAGATGTGATACAGGCGGGCATAGAGGCTCTAGTACCCTGTTGTACCGCCTTTAGCTTGCATATAAGATGTGATGCGGGTGGGCATGGAGGCTCTAGTACCCTGTTGTACCGCCTCTAGCTTGGATACAAGATGTGATACGGGCGGGCATGGAGGCTCTAGTACCCTGTTGTACCGCCTCTAACTTGCATACAAGATGTGATACAGGCGGGCATGGAGGCTCTAGTATCCTGTTGTACCACCTCTAGCTTGGATACAAGATGTGATACAGGCAGGCATGGAGGCTCTAGTACCCTGTTGTACCGCCTCTAGCTTGGATACAAGATGTGATATGGGCGGGCATGGAGGCTCTAGTACCCTGTTGTACTGCCTCTAGCTCTGATACAAGATGTGATACAGACAGGCATGGAGGCTCTAGTACCCTGTTGTACCGCCTCTAGCTTGGATACAAGATGTGATACGGGCGGGCATCGAGGCTCTAGTACCCTGTTGTACCGCCTCTAGCTTGGATACAAGATGTGATACGGGCGGGCATGGAGGCTCTAGTACCCTGTTGTATCGCCTCTAGCTTGGATACAGGATGTGATACAGACAGGCATGGAGGCTCTAGTACCCTGTTGTACCACCTCTAGCTTTGATACAAGATGTGATACAGGCAGGCATGGAGGCTCTAGTAGCCTGCTGTACCACCTCTAGCTTGGATACAAGATGTGATACGGTTGGGCATGGAGGCTCTAGTACCCTGTTGTACTGCCTCTAGCTTGGATACAAGATGTGATACAGGCAGGCATGGAGGCTCTAGTACCCTGTTGTACCACCTGTAGCTTGGATACAAGATGTGATACGGGCGGGCATGGAGGCTCTAGTACCCTGTTGCACTGCCTCTAGCTTGGATACCAGATGTGATACGGGTGGGCATGGAGGCTCTAGTACCCTGTTGTACTGCCTCTAGCTTGGATACAAGATGTGATACAGACAGGCATGGAGGCTCTAGTACCCTGTTGTACCACCTCTAGCTTGGATACAAGATGTGATACAGGCAGGTATGGAGGCTCTAGTACCCTGTTGTACCACCTCTAGCTTGGATACAAGATGTGATACAGGCAGGCATGGAGGCTCTAGTACCCTGTTGTACCGCCTCTAGCTTGGATACAAGATGTGATACGGGCGGGCATGGAGACTCTAGTACCCTGTTGTACCGCCTCTAGCTTGTATACAAGATGTGATACGGGCGGGCATGGAGGCTCTAGTACCCCGTTGTACCGCCTCTAGCTTGGATACAAGATGTGATACAGGTGGTCATAGAGGCTCTAGTACCCTGTTGTACCGCCTCTAGCTTGGATACAAGATGTGATACGGGCGGGCATAGAGGCTCTAGTACCCTGTTGTACCGCCTCTAGCTTGGATACAAGATGTGATACGGGCGGGCATGGAGGCTCTAGTACCCTGTTGTACTGCCTCTAGCTTGGATACAAGATTTGATACAGACAGGCATGGAGGCTCTAGTACCCTGTTGTACCACCTCTAGCTTGGATACAAGATGTGATACAGGCAGGCATGGAGGCTCTAGTATCCTGTTGTACCACCTGTACCTTGGATACAAGATGTGATACAGGTGGGCATGGAGGCTCTAGTACCCTGTTGTACCGCCTCTAGCTTGGATACAAGATGTGATACAGGCAGGCATAGAGGCTCTAGTACCCTGTTGTACCGCCTCTAGCTTGGATACAAGATGTGATACAGGCGGGCATAGAGGCTCTAGTACCCTGTTGTACCGCCTTTAGCTTGGATACAAGATGTGATACGGGCGGGCATGGAGGCTCTAGTACCCTGTTGTACCGCCTCTAGCTTGGATACAAGATGTGATACGGGCGGGCATGGAGGCTTCAGTACCCTGTTGTACCGCCTCTAGCTTGGATACAAGATGTGATACGGGCGGGCATGGAGGCTCTAGTACACTGTTGTACTGCCTCTAGCTTGGATACAAGATGTGATACAGACAGGCATGGAGGCTCTAGTACCCTGTTGTACCACCTGTAGCTTGGATACAAGATGTGATACGGGCGGGCATGGAGGCTCTAGTACCCTGTTGTACCGCCTCTAGCTTGGATACAAGATGTGATACAGGCCGGCATGGAGGCTCTAGTACCCTGTTGTACCGCCTCTAGCTTGGATACAAGATGTGATACAGGTGGGCATGGAGGCTCTAGTACCCTGTTGTACCGCCTCTAGCTTGGATACAAGATGTGATATAGATAGGCATGGAGGCTCTAATACCCTGTTGTACCACCTCTAGCTTGGATACAAGATGTGATACAGACAGGCATGGAGGCTCTAGTACCCTGTTGTACCGCCTCTAGCTTGGATACAAGATGTGATACAGGCGGGCATGGAGGCTCTAGTACCCTGTTGTACCTCCTCTAGCTTGGATACAAGATGTGATACCAGCGGGCATGGAGGCTCTAGTACCCTGTTGTACTGCCTCTAGCTTGGATACAAGATGTGATACAGACAGGCATGGAGGCTCTAGTACCCTGTTGTACCGCCTCTAGGTTGGATACAAGATGTGATACGGGCGGGCATGGAGGCTCTAGTACCCTGTTGTACCGCCTCTAGCTTGGATACAAGATGTGATACAGGTGGGCATGGAGGCTCTAGTACCCTGTTGTACCGCCTCTAGCTTGGATACAAGATGTGATATAGACAGGCATGGAGGCTCTAATACCCTGTTGTACCACCTCTAGCTTGGATACAAGATGTGATACAGACAGGCATGGAGGCTCTAGTACCCTGTTGTACCGCCTCTAGGTTGGATACAAAATGTGATACAGGCGGGCATGGAGGCTCTAGTACCCTGTTGTACCGCCTCTAGCTTGGATACAAGATGTGATACGGGCGGGCATGGAGGCTCTAGTACCCTGTTGTACTGCCTCTAGCTTGGATACAAGATGTGATACAGACAGGCATGGAGGCTCTAGTACCCTGTTGTACTGCCTCTAGCTTGGATACAAGATGTGATACAGACAGGCATGGAGGCTCTAGTACCCTGTTGTACCACCTCTAGCTTGGATACAAGATGTGATACAGGCAGGCATGGAGGCTCTAGTACCCTGTTGTACCACCTGTAGCTTGGATACAAGATGTGATACGGGTGGGCATGGAGGCTCTAGTACCCTGTTGCACTGCCTCTAGCTTGAATACCAGATGTGATACGGGTGGGCATGGAGGCTCTAGTACCCTGTTGTACTGCCTCTAGCTTGGATACAAGATGTGATACAGACAGGCATGGAGGCTCTAGTACCCTGTTGTACCACCTGTAGCTTGGATACAAGATATAATACAGGTGGGCATGGAGGCTCTAGTACCCTGTTGCACTGCCTCTAGCTTGGATACCAGATGTGATACGGGTGGGCATGGAGGCTCTAGTACCCTGTTGCACTGCCTCTAGTTTGTATACCAGATGTGATACTGGCGGGCATGGCGACATACAGGTTCTGTATGGTATCCTTTGGCATATTCCTCCACATTTGCTATGTAACTGAACCTTTAGATCATGCAAAGTTGTAGGTTGTAGAAGTTGGTCTCCCAGATGGTCCCATACATGTTATCTTGGTGATAAATTTGACCTGGCAGCCACGGAAGTGTGACAATGTTGTGGGACATTCCTGTGACCCCCTTGTGTGTGCGGCCGAGCACACTTGTCAGCTGATAGGTAAGGGCACGCATCGCTGTACTCCGGCCAGGGCAGACCGGTGGGCAGAAGGCGCTGCACTGCTGCACGCCCAGCCCTAATGCTATAGCGCCACGTCCAGCAGCAGTAGGCGTGAGGCGGCAATCACGTCGTAATGTGACCGTCAGCCAGTGGTGCAGCAGTGAGCAGCTGCTCTCCTGATGGAAGCAGAACGCTGCAGTCATCCGCAGTACATTCCACACCAGCTGCGCCTTCTGTGGTACAAGGTCCGTATTCCGAGACCAGCATTCTTCCCAGCATGCACTGCGGCTTCTTCTCATTTGCATATAACATTGTCACAAAATGCTCTTCAGTTTGGCCAAAATACTCTATATTAATGGGTTTTATTATTACAGGCATGACATATTAGGTAAAATATCACAGCAGGACACATTATTTTTAATTTATAAAAGTAATCTCTCCACAATGTAAGAACTTCTCTCCCGCGGGACCATAAATACCGCCGGTGCTGTCTGCAGTATCGTGCTTGCTTCGGCAGCACATATACTAAAATTGGAACGATACAGAGAAGATTAGCATGGCCCCTGCGCAAGGATGACACGCAAATTCGTGAGGCGTTCCATATTTTTGCACCGATTCTTCAATTAGAATTTTAAAAAAAATTCTAACATAACATTTTTTTCTCCTTATAGGTTTTAACTTGGAGTAATAATAATAATTGTCTCACGGTGCCACCACTAAAAGGTGTATTTTTTGTGCCATGTGACTACAGGCATACAGCAAATGTACCCGAGGCGCCATAACCACGTACAGTGTAACCCCCCCCAGAAGTTGTGGGATGACACTTTTGTCTGTGTGATTGTAACGTTGTTATAAGTGAGTGATTACAATATCGGAGTAAAAGGATCATTTAGGCGACTTTCACACGGGCGACCCCCTATTTTGTGTCTGCAATATTTGGTTGCCAGCAATGCTTTTTTTTTAGAATAATCTCCCATCGCAGTGCTGACGGCCACAATAAAATTGTGCGATAAAAAATGTACAATTTTTTATTGCGAAAATGAATAGGACTTTCCATTATCAAAATTGCATCGCAACACAATCTTGTTGCATTGCGAGGCGATAAAAAGGAGCGGCTCCATAGCGAAACCTGGGAGATAAAAAGAATCGCACATCGCAGAAAGATAGAGCAGCCGTTATTTTTTGTTCTCTCAACATCACATCAGTGAAAACATCACAGATGGGAAGGAAACCGTTGGTTTCATAATCTGCTTTTTTTTTTTTTTTTTTTTTTTTAAATCAAAGATTTTTATTGTTGGACAGCTTGCGTATTTGATACAAATTATCAAAATACTTTTGCATGTAGACATGTATGAGAAGTAAACAATTATTACTTACATTACTTTAGCGGGTGGATCACATGTTAAACATTGGCATGCTGTCCGAAACATTTTTCAATATTAAGGAGGGGGGGGGGGGGGGGGAATAAAAGAGAAAAACCAGTAGCATAATTTGTACAGTTTGAACAATTGTTGCATCATTATCGAATGTGTCATGCGACTGCTAGTTATTGTGGGGGGGGGGGGGGGAGGGGGGGAGGGGAGGGAGAGGGAAGGTCGAGGAGTAAAAAGGGGGATGAGGTGGGTAGATGGGTGGGGGAAGTGAGATGGGTAGGTAAATTAGAAGCAAGGGAAGGCCATAAACAAGGCCTATAAACAGCACTTAATCTTCAGGTAGGTCCAGTGATGAAATGTTTTTGTTCGAGAATAGTTTTACCCAGGGTCTCCACGTCTCATTAAATTTCAGAATCGTATTACTTCTTAGGGCTAGTATTTTTTCAAATGAGCTATGTTCAGATATCAAATGTATGAGATCTGACCGACTCGGCAGGGATTCAGACCTCCAGTTTTTAGTGACCAGAAATTTGGCACCCAACAGGATATGTCCTATGAGGTTTTTTGTTTGAGGAGCTATCCCATCCGAGTCTACTAGAAGTAAGGCTAGTTTTGGGTTGAAAGGTAGGCGAATTCCAGAAACATCTTGTAGTATTTTGTATGTGTCTTTCCAGAAAGGTTTTAGGCGTGGACAATTCCAAAAGATGTGTAGCAGGGAACCTCGACCTCCACATCCTCTCCAGCATAGGTCATTTGGGGATAAATTTCTGCTTTTTAGCAGAGTTGGAGTGAAATACCATCTGGTAAGTACCTTTAAATGGGTCTCTATCAAGTTTGCCCCTCGTGAGGCCCGTTTTGCCCATCTAAATGCTTTCTTCCAATGGTCTGTGGGAATTTCATGTTCTAAGTCTCTTTCCCAGTTAAGTAAGTGGCATTTTTTTGTTGTTCCCAGCAGGCCTGTGAAAACATCATAAAAAGATCTCGTATTTGGTTTCTTTTGGGTGTTGTTTAGTATGATAAGCACTGGTTTGGGGATTTTCAGAGATTTAATATCTTGTAAATGAAAAAAGGAAGCGATTTGGAGATATTTGAGTTTTTCATGCGATGTTATGTGGTATTTAGATTGAAGTTCCTGGAAGGATATGAAGTGTTTCTTGGGAAACAGGTCAGAGAAATATATGATTCCTCTGTCTAGCCATGGTTTTAAATAGAGGTCGGGAACGAAATATTCCAGTGTTCTGAGGGGTATTTTGTTAAAGACGTTGCTAGAATGTTTTTCAGTTTTTTGTAAGAAATCCCTCCAGGCCTCCAACGTGGCCTGCATAGTAGGAGAGAGACCGGGGAGGTTCAAGTGTTTGTTAAAGTGAGGAGCAGTTGAGGCTAGAGTTTGTGCGTATAACAGTAAAGTTAGAGGTCTCTGTTTGTTGTATTCTGTTTCCAAAGCAGGCCAACTTATGTTTGCGTTATATTTTATCCAAGAGGATATTTGACTTAAAATAGTGGCCTTACGATAGAATTCTAGATTGGGCAGGCCTAAACCTCCCTGGTCTCTATTTAATGATAGGATAGAGAGTGCTATTCTTGGTTTTTTATTTTGCCAAATATATTTGGATAGTTGTTTTTGAAAACTTTGGACTATTTGTTTCGGAACTTGTATAGGTAGGGTTCTGAAGAAGTGTAAAATGTTTGGGAGAATGATCATTTTGTATGCTGTCACTCGTCCCAACCACGATAGGTTTCGTGTGCTGAAAGCGTCTAGTTCTTTTTGTATCTCCGTTAGGAGGGGGGAGAAGTTAGCCGGGATTAAAGGGGTGGTCTCGCGAAACCAAGTGGGGTTGTACACTTCCGTATGGCCATATTAATGCACTTTGTAATGTACATCGTGCATTAAATATGAGCCATACAGAAGTTATTCACTTACCTGCTCCGTTGCTGGCGTCCTCGTCTCCATGGTTCCGTCTAAATTCGCTGGCAGCTTGCTTTTTTAGACGCGCTTGCGCAGTCCGGTCTTCTCCATTCAGCACGAGCCGCTTCAGTGTGCTCCCCACTACAGCTCTTCTGCGCATGCGCAGATGAGCTGTCACTGCTCGGGAGCGCGCTGGAGCGGCCATTCTGTACCTTCCTCTGTTAGAGGAAGGTGCAGAAACTGGAGCTGCCGTCCTGAGAAGCCGCCCAGGTGTCCAGCTGTCCCGAGAAGCCGCCCAGGTAAGTGATGGGTCGGGGGTGATGTTCACTGACAGGTGAAGGCCCCGGAGCCCAACGCTGGGCTCCGGAACCCAGCGCTGGGCTCCGGAACCTAGCGCTGGGCTCCGGGGCCTTCACCTGGGCTCCGGAACCCAGCGCTGGGCTCCGGGGCCTTCACCTGGGCTCCGGAACCTAGCGCTGGGCTCCGGGGCCTTCACCTGGGCTCCGGAACCTAGCGCTGGGCTCCGGGGCCTTCACCTGGGCTCCGGGGCCTAGGGCTGGGCTCCGGGGCCTTCACCTGGGCTGAGGGTCTAGCGCTGGCGAGCCGGGAGCGTAGCGCTGGCGAGCCGGGAGCGTAGCGCTGGGGAGCCGGGGGCTAGCGCCGGTTACCTGCTGCCTGGCGGTGGGTGACTGGTCGGCGGCTGCGGTGGGTCCGGTCGGCGGCTGCGGGGCGTCGTGTTGCCATGGAGACACAGCTGGCAGCGTCTCGGGAGCGCGCACGTCGGGCTGCAGCGAGCGACGGGAAAAGAGCCGGCGGCCATCTTGGGGAAACTTTTATAAGTTGCTGAAACGCTGGAACGGTAAGTACGAACCAGCTAGAAATGTCATTTACAGGGGGGCTTAGTAATGTATACTTAATGGGGGGGACTGGGCAAAAAAAAAAAATCACTGCTTCCTCGAGACATCTCCTTTAAGTTTGAAATGGAGTAGCATAATTTTATCCCTAAGTATGGGATACTATTATTCTGCCATTGGAACAAGAATTCTCTTTTGATATCTTGTTTTAGGTTTTCATTTCTGTGTATGCCCAGAATTTGGGATTTAGTAATGTTTAGTTTGTAAAAGGATGCCTCTGCGAATTCGGATAGGATATGGTGTACTTTTCTGAGGGATTGAAGTGGATTTGTAAGTGTGAGTAGGATGTCGTCTGCAAATAGACTGATTTTGTGTTGGCGGTGTCCTGCGTGAATGCCGTGTATGTCTGAGTTGTTTCTAATGTGTTCAGCTAGGGGTTCCATGACCAGTGTAAATAATAGAGGTGATAAGGGGCATCCTTGGCGAGTACCGTTAGTTATAGAAAATGAGTTTGATAGATTCCCATCTACTAGGACTCTAGCTGATGGAGTTGTATATAGTGCTGTTATTGCGTTAAAGATGTTACCGCTGAATCCAAATTTATTTAGTGTCGAAAAAGCAAATTCCCAATGCAGGCGGTCAAATGCTTTTTCAGCATCCAGGGACACCAGTATAGAAGGCGATTGAGTTTTGGAATTTTTATGGATCAGATTTAGGATTCTTCTGGTCGCATCTGATGCCTGTCTTCCACTAGTGAAACCTACCTGATCTGAATGCACTATATCAGGTAGGATATTTATGAGTCTGCGGGCGATGGTTTTTGCATAGATTTTAATATCGCAATTAAGTAGCGAGATAGGCCTAAAGTTGTCCGGAGAGGTGGGATTTTTCCCGGGTTTAGGAATTGTGACTATCGTTGCTTCTAACATCTCCGGGGGGAAAGAATGTTGTTGGATGCCTTGGTTGAAAGCCTGTGACATATGAGAGACCAGAGGTGAGTAAAAGGTTTTGTAGTAATCATTCGAGAATCCATCTGGACCAGGTGCTTTCTGTAGTTTTAAGGTTTGAATGGTGTCTTTAATTTCCTCGGGTGAGATAGGAGTATTTAAGTAGGTTAGGTGTTTTTCTGTAAGGGTTGGAAGTTTTATTTTCTTTAGAAAGGAGTTTATTATCTGGGGAGATGGTTGGGGCGTGTCTTTATCTTCCCTTAAATTATAGAGTTTTTTATAATATTGTCGGAAGGTTTCTGATATTTGGTTGGGATGGAATAGTTTTGTCTTTTGGTTGTTTGGGTCTAGAATGAAGGGAATTGAAGATTTTTGTATTCTTTTTTTGACCATTTTCGCCATCATGCGCGAGGGTTTATTGTTGGAAATGTAGAAGGTGGAGCGGAATGATTTCTGCTCTCTGTCGTAGTTGTCGAGCAGGGTATTCCTAAGTTTGTGTCTTAATTCAAACAGTTCCTCGTGTATCTTTTCCGTAGGGGACTCGCGTAATTTTTGTTCTGTGATGGATATCTGAGTTATAAGCGTGTCTAAGTGTTTCGTTTTTTCCTTTTTGTATTGTGAACTAATTGTAATTAAGGAACCTCTTATAAATGCTTTGTGAGCATTCCAAATAGTGAGTGGGGATACCTCAGAGGTAGTGTTGTTTGAAAAATATTCTTCTAGGTCTGTCTGGATTTTTTCACGAAATTTCGGGATTTTCATGAGATACGTATTGTTTCTCCAAGTTTTTGTTTTTCCCTGTGAGCCTTCCAGATTTATGGAGAGTAATGTTGGGGCGTGGTCGGACCATGTTATTTTGCCTATTTGGGCTCTCGTGAGTAGTGATAAAGCGTTTTTGTTGGTTAGGATGAGATCAATTCTGGAGAAGGACTTATATCTAGCCGAGTAGAAGGAATATTCTTTCGAGGATGCGTTTAAGCATCTGAAAGTGTCAAAGATATTTTCCTTATGTAGCCAGGGTAGCAGAGAGGGAGAGGATCTTAGTTGTCCTCTTGATGAGTCCATTGATTTATCCGGGACTGCATTAAAGTCTCCGCATATGATTAAGGTTCCTGTTTCGCATTTCCTAATTTTCCTCATTAGTTTATTTAAGAAGCGTAGCGGGGCGTAATTAGGCGCGTATAGGTTTACAAGTGTAAATGGTTTAGAGTTTAATAACCCTGTCAGGATGAGATATCTACCGTCAGGATCTGCGGTTTCTGAAAGAATTTCTGTATGAATAGTATCTCTAAATGCTATTAAAACCCCTGCTTTCTTTTTTGAGGAGCATGCAGTAAAAATTTTAGGAAATTTTTTGTGAAGTAGTGTCAAGGAGGTGGAGGATGCAAGGTGAGTTTCCTGCACACACACAACATCCGCATTGGAGGAAATTGCTTCCTTCCATAGTGAGGATCTTTTAAAAGGGGAATTCAGCCCATTTGCGTTTATAGAAAATATTTTTATTGGCATTGTTTCTACGTTTGTTGAAGTAGGAGGTGAGAGACGTGGAAAGTCGGGCGTTACGTGGACCTGTTAGTGGTTAAGAGGATTAACAAAATAACGGTGAAACCACTTTTTCTATTCCTTAACAGATATCTAAAGTATCTCAATATTGCAAAATAACGTTGCAAATTTTACTTTTAAGATTGGAAGGAAGAAAAAGAGAAAGAATGCAACTAAGAATCAAGACAGTAATATTTCACTTTTCAGGTGTGAAATAGAGTGAGGTATGGTTTGTTTCAGGTTAAAAACCTGTACCAAAAATATTGGGGGGGGAAAGTTCGCCTGGAATACGCCGGGCCTGACCACCTCATATTTTCGAGAGGTTAAAATTGAAGGAACTTCCTCTTCTCAGAAGGTGGTTAGTTGTAAGGCGGCCTTTGATCTTTCGCGTAGCTGTTCTTTGAGAATGTATTTTGGTTATTTGGTGGAGGTATATTTATCCCCCATTTTCTGCAAATCTGGACGGCATCTTCTGGTTTGAGAATAACGTGGATAGTGTCGTCTTTCTTTATCAGGATTTTAGTCGGGAAGCCCCATCTATATGGAATTTTTGCATGGCGTAGAGCTTCGGTGAATGAGGAGAATCTCTTTCTCTCCTGCATAGTGGTTTTGGATAAATCTGTATATAGACGGATATTTTCAAAGGGTGCTGGTAGCGGATTTACTTTCCTCGCGGCTAGCATGAGGGCTTCTTTTGTCTGGAAAAAGTGTATTCTTGCAATAATGTCTCTTGGGATAGAGTCTGCGAGAAATCTAGGCTTGGGTAGCCTATGTGCTCTGTCAATTGATAGATCTAGGTTGGAGGCATTGGGGAGCAAAGTAGCCATTAAGCTGTTTAAGTATGTTGGAATTTCAGATGTTGAGATGTTTTCCGGGATTCCACGGAATTTAATATTTTCTCCTGTTTCTATCCTCCATGTCGGCTAATTTCGTTTTAAGTTGGGGTACTTCCTCTACCAGCTCGTAATGCGCATCTATCAATGCATTATGCGACTGAGAGAATTCTCCCATTTTATTTTCTGTATGAGATACTCTTTCTCCTAGGTCTTCTAATGTGGCTTTAAGGGAGGTTTTCAAAGAGTTAAAATTGTGTTGTAGGGAGTCGCTTAAAGCGATTACCATCTCCTTAATGAAAGACTCTGAAGCTGGTTGAGAGGATGAAGGGAGAGCTGTAATGTACTCTTTTATAGATGGGGTGTTTAGTTCTTTGTTTAATGGCTCTTCCAATCTGGGTTTCTGTTTGAGCGGACTTATTGTAGGGGACTGTCCTTTCACTGCAAGTGAAGAGGAGACCGACGCCATTTTGTGGGCATCATGTGGAGACATGTTATGTCTTTTTTCTGCGGGCATATGAGGAGCTAGGGATTCTTGGAGCTCACTGTCAGAGGTGTGTAATACGTGATCTGTGGGGGAACTCTCCCCAGACCGAGAACTCTGCTTGTTCTGCTTATTCAGACTGTTAAAAGCAGTTTCCTCTGGTGTTGTATGCCTGGGAGTGCCGGGCGCCATTTTGTGGGCATATTGTGGGCACTGCTAAGCCTTTTGTCAGTCTTTTTAATGTGGTCTGAGGTGTTTGCAGTTTCACTCACCGCAATTCCAGGAGACCGATCTGGTGAGGAGTCCTCCGGTGCCGGTGGAGAGAGAGCCTTCTCCTCCTATGCTTGTGCAGGGCGCGGGAGAGTTCGGAGCGCTCGCTGCAGGTGTCAGTTTAGCTGTCGGCGTGTGAAGAGCTCCTCCAGCGGCTTCGGCTGCGGGCGCTGAGCTCGGCGTCGGGACATTTCCTGATGAGTGCTCAGGTCCAGGGAGGTTACTGGAGGTATTTTGCGAGAGGGGAAGCTCTTTTTCATCGGCTAAGGGTAGCTTTTAGGTGGAAGACCGAGCGGAGCTCCGCATTTACACGGCCATCTTAAGCTCGTTCAGGCCACGCCCCCCCATAATCTGCTTTTTTACTGACTATCGCATCAGGCGAAAATCGCACGATTTTCTTGCCTGTGTGAAACCACCCTTATTGCGGAAAACTGATGCCTTGTACGAAGACTCCAGTACCCTGTTGTACCGCCTCCAGCTTAGATACAAGATGTGATACAGGCAGGCATGGAGGCTCTAGTACCCTGTTGTACCGCCTCTAGCTTGGATACAAGATGTGAAACAGGCGGGCATAGAGGCTCTAGTACCCTGTTGTACCGCCTCTACCTTGGATACAAGATGTGATACGGGCGGGCATGGAGGCTCTAGTACCCTGTTGTACCGCCTCTAGCTTGGATACAAGATGTGATACGGGCGGGCATGGAGGCTCTAGTACCCTGTTGTACTGCCTCTAGCTTGGATACAAGATGTGATACAGGCAGGCATGGAGGCTCTAGTACCCTGTTGTACCGCCTCTAGCTTGGATACAAGATGTGAAACAGGCGGGCATAGAGGCTCTAGTACCCTGTTGTACCGCCTCTACCTTGGATACAAGATGTGATACGGGCGGGCATGGAGGCTCTAGTACCCTGTTGTACCGCCTCTAGCTTGGATACAAGATGTGATACGGGCGGGCATGGAGGCTCTAGTACCCTGTTGTACTGCCTCTAGCTTGGATACAAGATGTGATACAGACAGGCATGGAGGCTCTAGTACCCTGTTGTACCGCCTCTAGCTTGGATACAAGATGTGATACAGGCGGGCATGGAGGCTCTAGTACCCTGTTGTACCGCCTCTAGCTTGGATACAAGATGTGATACGGGCGGGCATGGAGGCTCTAGTACCCTGTTGTACCACCTGTAGCTTGGATACAAGATGTGATACGGGTGGGCATGGAGGCTCTAGAACCCTGTTGCACCGCCTCTAGCTTGGATACCAGATGTGATACGGGTGGGCATGGAGGCTCTAGTACCCTGTTGTACCGCCTCTAGCTTGGATACAAGATGTGATACAGGCAGGCATGGAGGCTCTAGTACCCTGTTGTACCGCCTCTAGCTTGGATACAAGATGTGATGCAGACAGGCATGGAGGCTCCAGTACCCTGTTGTACCGCCTCTAGCTTGGATACAAGATGTGATACGGGCGGGCATGGAGGCTCTAGTACCCAGTTGTACCGCCTCTAGCTTGGATACAAGATGTGACACAGGCGGGCATGGAGGCTCTAGTACCCTGTTGTACCGCCTCTAGCTTGGATACAAGATGTGATACAGGCGGGCATGGAGGCTCTAGTACCCTGTTGTACCGCCTCTAGCTTGGATACAAGATGTGATACAGACAGGCATGGAGGCTCTAGTACCCTGTTGTACCGCCTCTAGCTTGGATACAAGATGTGATACGGGCGGGCGTGGAGGCTCTAGTACCCTGTTGTACGGCCTCTAGCTTGGATACAAGATGTGATACAGACAGGCATGGAGGCTCTAGTACCCTGTTGTACCACCTGTAGCTTGGATACAAGATGTGATACAGGCAGGCATGGAGGCTCTAGTACCCTGTTGTACCGCCTCTTGTTTGTATACCAGATGTGATACTGGCGGCCATGGCGGCACACAGGTTCTGTATGGTATCCTGTGGCATATTGCTCCACATTTGCTATGTAACTGAACCTTTAGATCATGCAAAGTTGTAGGTTGTAGAAGTTGGTCTCCCAGATGGTCCCATACATGTTATCTTGGTGATAAATTTGACCTGGCAGCCACGGAAGTGTGACAATGTTGTGGGACATTCCTGTGACCCCCTTGTGTGTGCGGCCGAGCACACTTGTCAGCTGATAGGTAAGGGCACGCATCGCTGTACTCCGGCCAGGGCAGACCGGTGGGCAGAAGGCGCTGCACTGCTGCACGCCCAGCCCTAATGCTATAGCGCCACGTCCAGCAGCAGTAGGCGTGAGCCGGCAATCACGTCCTAATGTGACCGTCAGCCAGTGGTGCAGCAGTGAGCAGCTGCTCTCCTGATGGAAGCAGAACGCTGCAGTCATCCGCAGTACATTCCACACCAGCTGCGCCTTCTGTGGTACAAGGTCCGTATTCCGAGACCAGCATTCTTCCCAGCATGCACTGCGGCTTCTTCTCATTTGCATATAACATTGTCACAAAATGCTCTTCAGTTTGGCCAAAATACTCTATATTAACGGCTTTTATTATTACAGGCATGACATATTAGGTAAAATATCACAGCAGGACACATTATTTTTAATTTATAAAAGTAATCTCTCCACAATGTAAGAACTTCTCTCCTGCGGGACCATAAATACCGCCGGGGCTGTCTGCAGTATCGTGCTTGCTTCGGCAGCACATATACTAACATTGGAACGATACAGAGAAGATTAGCATGGCCCCTGCGCAAGGATGACACGCAAATTCGTGAGGCGTTCCATATTTTTGCACCGATTCTTCAATTAGAATTTTAAAAAAAATTCTAACATAACATTTTTTTCTCCTTATAGGTTTTAACTTGGAGTAATAATAATAATTGTCTCACGGTGCCACCACTAAAAGGTGTATTTTTTGTGCCATGTGACTACAGGCATACAGCAAATGTACCCGAGGTGCCATAACCACGTACAGTGTAACCCCCCCCAGAAGTTGTGGGATGACACTTTTGTCTGTGTGATTGTAACGTTGTTATAAGTGAGTGATTACAATATCGGAGTAAAAGGATCATTTAGGCGACTTTCACACGGGCGACCCCCTATTTTGTGTCTGCAATATTTGGTTGCCAGCAATGCTTTTTTTTTAGAATAATCTCCCATCGCAGTGCTGACGGCCACAATAAAATTGCGCGATAAAAAATGTACAATTTTTTATTGCGAAAATGAATAGGACTTTCCATTATCAAAATTGCATCGCAACACAATCTTGTTGCATTGCGAGGCGATAAAAAGGAGCGGCTCCATAGCGAAACCTGGGAGATAAAAAGAATGGCACATCGCAGAAAGATAGAGCAGCCGTTATTTTTTGTTCTCTCAACATCACATCAGTGAAAACATCACAGATGGGAAGGAAACCGTTGGTTTCATAATCTGCTTTTTTACTGACTATCGCATCAGGCGAAAATCGCACGATTTTCTTGCCTGTGTGAAACCACCCTTATTGCGGAAAACTGATGCCTTGTACGAAGACTCCAGTACCCTGTTGTACCGCCTCTAGCTTAGATACAAGATGTGATACAGGCAGGCATAGAGGCTCTAGTACCCTGTTGTACCGCCTCTAGCTTGGATACAAGATGTGATACAGGCAGGCATAGAGGCTCTAGTACCCTGTTGTACCGCCTCTAGCTTAGATACAAGATGTGATACAGGCAGGCATAGAGGCTCTAGTACCCTGTTGTACCGCCTCTAGCTTGGATACAAGATGTGATACAGGCAGGCATAGAGGCTCTAGTACCCTGTTGTACCGCCTCTAGCTTGGATACAAGATGTGATACAGGCGGGCATAGAGGCTCTAGTACCCTGTTGTACCGCCTCTAGGTTGGATACAAGATGTGATACAGGCGGGCATAGAGGCTCTAGTACCCTGTTGTACCGCCTCTAGCTTGGATACAAGATGTGATACGGGCGGGCATGGAGGCTCTAGTACCCTGTTGTACCGCCTCTAGGTTGGATACAAGATGTGATACGGGCGGGCATCGAGGCTCTAGTACCATGTTGTACCGCCTCTAGCTTGGATACAAGATGTGATACAGGTGGGCATGGAGGCTCTAGTACCCTGTTGTACCGCCTCTAGCTTGGATACAAGATGTGATATAGACAGGCATGGAGGCTCTAATACCCTGTTGTACCACCTCTAGCTTGGATACAAGATGTGATACAGACAGGCATGGAGGCTCTAGTACCCTGTTGTACTGCCTCTAGCTTGGATACAAGATGTGATACAGGCGGGCATGGAGGCTCTAGTACCCTGTTGTACCGCCTCTAGCTTGGATACAAGATGTGATACGGGCGGGCATGGAGGCTCTAGTACCCTGTTGTACCGCCTCTAGCTTGGATACAAGATGTGATACAGGTGGGCATGGAGGCTCTAGTACCCTGTTGTACTGCCTCTAGCTTGGATACAAGATTTGATACGGGCGGGCATGGAGGCTCTAGTACCCTGTAGTACCGCCTCTAGCTTGGATACAAGATGTGATACAGGCGGGCATGGAGGCTCTAGTACCCTGTTGTACCGCCTCTAGCTTGGATACAAGATGTGATAATGGCGGGCATGGAGGCTCTAGTATCCTGTTGTACCGCCTCTAGCTTGGATACAAGATGTGATACGCGCGGGCATGGAGGCTCTAGTACCCTGTTGTACTGCCTCTAGCTTGGATACAAGATTTGATACAGACAGGCATGGAGGCTCTAGTACCCTGTTGTACCACCTCTAGCTTGGATACAAGATGTGATACAGGCAGGCATGGAGGCTCTAGTATCCTGTTGTACCACCTGTACCTTGGATACAAGATGTGATACAGGTGGGCATGGAGGCTCTAGTACCCTGTTGTACCGCCTCTAGCTTGGATACAAGATGTGATACAGGCAGGCATAGAGGCTCTAGTACCCTGTTGTACCGCCTCTAGCTTGGATACAAGATGTGATACAGGCGGGCATAGAGGCTCTAGTACCCTGTTGTACCGCCTTTAGCTTGGATACAAGATGTGATACGGGCTGGCATGGAGGCTCTAGTACCCTGTTGTACCGCCTCTAGCTTGGATACAAGATGTGATACGGGCGGGCATGGAGGCTTCAGTACCCTGTTGTACCGCCTCTAGCTTGGATACAAGATGTGATACGGGCGGGCATGGAGGCTCTAGTACCCTGTTGTACTGCCTCTAGCTTGGATACAAGATGTGATACAGACAGGCATGGAGGCTCTAGTACCCTGTTGTACCACCTGTAGCTTGGATACAAGATGTGATACGGGCGGGCATGGAGGCTCTAGTACCCTGTTGTACCGCCTCTAGCTTAGATACAAGATGTGATACAGGCGGGCATGGAGGCTCTAGTATCCTGTTGTACCGCCTCTAGCTTAGATACAAGATGTGATACAGGCGGGCATGGAGGCTTTAGTATCCTGTTGTACCGCCTCTAGCTTGGATACAAGATGTGATACAGGCAGGCATAGAGGCTCTAGTACCCTGTTGTACCGCCTCTAGCTTGGATACAAGATGTGATACAGGCAGGCATAGAGGCTCTAGTACCCTGTTGTACCGCCTCTAGCTTGGATACAAGATGTGATACAGGCGGGCATAGAGGCTCTAGTACCCTGTTGTACCGCCTCTAGGTTGGATACAAGATGTGATACAGGCGGGCATAGAGGCTCTAGTACCCTGTTGTACCGCCTCTAGCTTGGATACAAGATGTGATACGGGCGGGCATGGAGGCTCTAGTACCATGTTGTACCGCCTCTAGCTTGGATACAAGATGTGATACAGGTGGGCATGGAGGCTCTAGTACCCTGTTGTACCGCCTCTAGCTTGGATACAAGATGTGATATAGACAGGCATGGAGGCTCTAATACCCTGTTGTACCACCTCTAGCTTGGATACAAGATGTGATACAGACAGGCATGGAGGCTCTAGTACCCTGTTTTACTGCCTCTAGCTTGGATACAAGATGTGATACAGGCGGGCATGGAGGCTCTAGTACCCTGTTGTACCGCCTCTAGCTTGGATACAAGATGTGATACGGGCGGGCATGGAGGCTCTAGTACCCTGTTGTACCGCCTCTAGCTTGGATACAAGATGTGATACAGGTGGGCATGGAGGCTCTAGTACCCTGTTGTACTGCCTCTAGCTTGGATACAAGATTTGATACGGGCGGGCATGGAGGCTCTAGTACCCTGTTGTACCGCCTCTAGCTTGGATACAAGATGTGATGCAGGCGGGCATGGAGGCTCTAGTACCCTGTTGTACCGCCTCTAGCTTGGATACAAGATGTGATAATGGCGGGCATGGAGGCTCTAGTATCCTGTTGTACCGCCTCTAGCTTGGATACAAGATGTGATACGGGCGGGCATGGAGGCTCTAGTACCCTGTTGTACTGCCTCTAGCTTGGATACAAGATTTGATACAGACAGGCATGGAGGCTCTAGTACCCTGTTGTACCACCTCTAGCTTGGATACAAGATGTGATACAGGCAGGCATGGAGGCTCTAGTATCCTGTTGTACCACCTGTACCTTGGATACAAGATGTGATACAGGTGGGCATGGAGGCTCTAGTACCCTGTTGTACCGCCTCTAGCTTGGATACAAGATGTGATACAGGCAGGCATAGAGGCTCTAGTACCCTGTTGTACCGCCTCTAGCTTGGATACAAGATGTGATACAGGCGGGCATAGAGGCTCTAGTACCCTGTTGTACCGCCTTTAGCTTGGATACAAGATGTGATACGGGCGGGCATGGAGGCTCTAGTACCCTGTTGTACCGCCTCTAGCTTGGATACAAGATGTGATACGGGCGGGCATGGAGGCTTCAGTACCCTGTTGTACCGCCTCTAGCTTGGATACAAGATGTGATACGGGCGGGCATGGAGGCTCTAGTACCCTGTTGTACTGCCTCTAGCTTGGATACAAGATGTGATACAGACAGGCATGGAGGCTCTAGTACCCTGTTGTACCACCTGTAGCTTGGATACAAGATGTGATACGGGCGGGCATGGAGGCTCTAGTACCCTGTTGTACCGCCTCTAGCTTAGATACAAGATGTGATACAGGCGGGCATGGAGGCTCTAGTATCCTGTTGTACCGCCTCTAGCTTAGATACAAGATGTGATACAGGCGGGCATGGAGGCTTTAGTATCCTGTTGTACCGCCTCTAGCTTGGATACAAGATGTGATACAGGCAGGCATAGAGGCTCTAGTACCCTGTTGTACCGCCTCTAGCTTGGATACAAGATGTGATACAGGCAGGCATAGAGGCTCTAGTACCCTGTTGTACCGCCTCTAGCTTGGATACAAGATGTGATACAGGCGGGCATAGAGGCTCTAGTACCCTGTTGTACCGCCTCTAGGTTGGATACAAGATGTGATACAGGCGGGCATAGAGGCTCTAGTACCCTGTTGTACCGCCTCTAGCTTGGATACAAGATGTGATACGGGCGGGCATGGAGGCTCTAGTACCCTGTTGTACCGCCTCTAGGTTGGATACAAGATGTGATACGGGCGGGCATGGAGGCTCTAGTACCATGTTGTACCGCCTCTAGCTTGGATACAAGATGTGATACAGGTGGGCATGGAGGCTCTAGTACCCTGTTGTACCGCCTCTAGCTTGGATACAAGATGTGATATAGACAGGCATGGAGGCTCTAATACCCTGTTGTACCACCTCTAGCTTGGATACAAGATGTGATACAGACAGGCATGGAGGCTCTAGTACCCTGTTGTACTGCCTCTAGCTTGGATACAAGATGTGATACAGGCGGGCATGGAGGCTCTAGTACCCTGTTGTACCGCCTCTAGCTTGGATACAAGATGTGATACGGGCGGGCATGGAGGCTCTAGTACCCTGTTGTACCGCCTCTAGCTTGGATACAAGATGTGATACAGGTGGGCATGGAGGCTCTAGTACCCTGTTGTACTGCCTCTAGCTTGGATACAAGATTTGATACGGGCGGGCATGGAGGCTCTAGTACCCTGTTGTACTGCCTCTAGCTTGGATACAAGATGTGATACGGGCGGGCATGGAGGCTCTAGTACCCTGTTGTACCACCTGTAGCTTGGATACAAGATGTGATACGGGCGGGCATGGAGGCTCTAGTACCCTGTTGTACCGCCTCTAGCTTGGGTACAAGATGTGACACAGGCCAGCATGGAGGCTCTAGTACCCTGTTGTACCGCCTCTAGCTTGGATACAAGATGTGATACAGGTGGGCATGGAGGCTCTAGTACCCTGTTGTACCGCCTCTAGCTTGGATACAAAATGTGATATAGATAGGCATGGAGGTTCTAATACCCTGTTGTACCGCCTCTAGCTTGGATACAAGATGTGATACAGACAGGCATGGAGGCTCTAGTACCCTGTAGTACCGCCTCTAGGTTGGATACAAGATGTGATACTGGCGGGCATGGACGCTCTAGTACCCTGTTGTACCGCCTCTAGCTTGGATACAAGATGTGATACAGACAGGCATGGAGGCTCTAGTACCCTGTTGTACCGCCTCTAGCTTGGATACAAGATGTGATACAGGCAGGCATAGAGGCTCTAGTACCCTGTTGTACCGCCTCTAGGTTGGATACAAGATGTGATACAGGCGGGCATAGAGGCTCTAGTACCCTGTTGTACCGCCTCTAGCTTGGATACAAGATGTGATACGGGCGGGCATGGAGGCTCTAGTACCCTGTTGTACTGCCTCTAGCTTGGATACAAGATGTGATACAGGCGGGCATGGAGGCTCTAGTACCCTGTTGTACCGCCTCTAGCTTGGATACAAGATGTGATACGGGCGGGCATGGAGGCTCTAGTACCCTGTTGTACCGCCTCTAGCTTGGATACAAGATGTGATACAGGCAGGCATGGAGGCTCTAGTACCCTGTTCTACCACCTGTAGCTTGGATACAAGATGTGATACGGGTGGGCATGGAGGCTCTAGTACCCTGTTGCACTGCCTCTAGCTTGGATACCAGATGTGATACGGGTGGGCATGGAGGCTCTAGTTCCCTGTTGTACTGCCTCTAGCTTGGATACAAGATGTGATACAGACAGGCATGGAGGCTCTAGTACCCTGTTGTACCACCTGTAGCTTGGATACAAGATGTAATACAGGTGGGCATGGAGGCTCTAGTACCCTGTTGCACTGCCTCTAGCTTGGATACCAGATGTGATACGGGTGGGCATGGAGGCTCTAGTACCCTGTTGCACTGCCTCTAGTTTGTATACCAGATGTGATACTGGCGGGCATGGCGGCATACAGGTTCTGTATGGTATCCTGTGGCATATTGCTCCACATTTGCTATGTAACTGAACCTTTAGATCATGCAAAGTTGTAGGTTGTAGAAGTTGGTCTCCCAGATGGTCCCATACATGTTATCTTGGTGATAAATTTGACCTGGCAGCCACGGAAGTGTGACAATGTTGTGGGACATTCCTGTGACCCCCTTGTGTGTGCGGCCGAGCACACTTGTCAGCTGATAGGTAAGGGCACGCATCGCTGTACTCCGGCCAGGGCAGACCGGTGGGCAGAAGGCGCTGCACTGCTGCACGCCCAGCCCTAATGCTATAGCGCCACGTCCAGCAGCAGTAGGCGTGAGCCGGCAATCACGTCCTAATGTGACCGTCAGCCAGTGGTGCAGCAGTGAGCAGCTGCTCTCCTGATGGAAGCAGAACGCTGCAGTCATCCGCAGTACATTCCACACCAGCTGCGCCTTCTGTGGTACAAGGTCCGTATTCCGAGACCAGCATTCTTCCCAGCATGCACTGCGGCTTCTTCTCATTTGCATATAACATTGTCACAAAATGCTCTTCAGTTTGGCCAAAATACTCTATATTAATGGGTTTTATTATTACAGGCATGACATATTAGGTAAAATATCACAGCAGGATACATTATTTTTAATTTATAAAAGTAATCTCTCCACAATGTAAGAACTTCTCTCCCGCGGGACCATAAATACCGCCGGGGCTGTCTGCAGTACCGTGCTTGCTTCGGCAGCACATATACTAAAATTGGAACGATACAGAGAAGATTAGCATGGCCCCTGCGCAAGGATGACACGCAAATTCGTGAGGCGTTCCATATTTTTGCACCGATTCTTCAATTAGAATTTAAAAAAAAATTCTAACATAACATTTTTTTCTCCTTATAGGTTTTAACTTGGAGTAATAATAATAATTGTCTCACGGTGCCACCACTAAAAGGTGTATTTTTTGTGCCATGTGACTACAGGCATACAGCAAATGTACCCGAGGCGCCATAACCACGTACAGTGTAACCCCCCCCCCAGAAGTTGTGGGATGACACTTTTGTCTGTGTGATTGTAACGTTGTTATAAGTGAGTGATTACAATATCGGAGTAAAAGGATCATTTAGGCGACTTTCACACGGGCGACCCCCTATTTTGTGTCTGCAATATTTGGTTGCCAGCAATGCTTTTTTTTTAGAATAATCTCCCATCGCAGTGCTGACGGCCACAATAAAATTGCGCGATAAAAAATGTACAATTTTTTATTGCGAAAATGAATAGGACTTTCCATTATCAAAATTGCATCGCAACACAATCTTGTTGCATTGCGAGGCGATAAAAAGTAGCGGCTCCATAGCGAAACCTGGGAGATAAAAAGAATCGCACATCGCAGAAAGATAGAGCAGCCGTTATTTTTTGTTCTCTCAACATCACATCAGTGAAAACATCACAGATGGGAAGGAAACCGTTGGTTTCATAATCTGCTTTTTTACTGACTATCGCATCAGGCGAAAATCGCACGATTTTCTTGCCTGTGTGAAACCACCCTTATTGCGGAAAACTGATGCCTTGTACGAAGACTCCAGTACCCTGTTGTACCGCCTCTAGCTTGGATACAAGATGTGATACGGGTGGGCATGGAGGCTCTAGTACCCTGTTGCACTGCCTCTAGCTTGGATACAAGATGTGACACAGACAGGCATGGAGGCACTAGTACCCTGTTGTACCGCCTCTAGCTTAGATACAAGATGTGATACAGGCGAGCATGGAGGCTCTAGTACCCTGTTGTACCGCCTCTAGCTTGGATACAAGATGTGATACAGGCAGGCACGGAGGCTCTAGTACCCTGTTGTACCGCCTCTAGCTTGGATACAGGATGTGATACAGGCGGGCATGGAGGCTCTAGTACCCTGTTGTACCGCCTCTAGCTTGGATACAAGATGTGATACGGGCGGGCATCGAGGCTCTAGTACCCTGTTGTACCGCCTCTAGCTTGGATACAAGATGTGATACAGACAGGCATGGAGGCTCTAGTACCCTGTTGTACCGCCTCTAGCTTGGATACAAGATGTGATACAGGCAGGCACGGAGGCTCTAGTACCCTGTTGTACCGCCTTTAGCTTGGATACAAGATGTGATACAGGCGGGCATGGAGGCTCTAGTACCCTGTTGTACAGCCTCTAGCTTGGATACGAGATGTTATGCGGGCGGGCATGGAGGCTCTAGTACCCTGTTGTACCGCCTCTAGCTAGGATACAAGATGTGATACGGGCGGGCATGGAGGCTCTAGTACCCTGTTGTACCGCCTCTAGCTTGGATACAAGATGTGATACGGGCGGGCATGGAGGCTCCACTACCCTGTTGTAACGCATCTAGCTTGGATACAAGATGTGATACAGGCGGGCATAGAGACTCTAGTACCCTGTTGTACCGCCTCTAGCTTAGATACAAGATGTGATACGGGCGGGCATGGAGGCTCTAGTACCCTGTTGTAACGCATCTAGCTTGGATACAAGATGTGATACAGGCGGGCATGGAGGCTCTAGTACCCTGTTGTACCGCCTCTAGCTTAGATACAAGATGTGATACAGGTGGGCATGGAGGCTCTAGTATCCTGTTGTTCTGCCTCTAGCTTGGATACAAGATGTGATACGGGCGGGCATGGAGGCTCTAGTATCCTGTTGTACTGCCTCTAGCTTGGATACAAGATGTGATACGGGCGGGCATGGAGGCTCTAGTACCCTGTTGTACCGCCTCTAGCTTGGATACAAGATGTGATACGGGCGGGCATGGAGGCTCTAGTACCCTGTTGTACTGCCTCTAGCTTGGATACAAGATGTGATACAGACAGGCATGGAGGCTCTAGTACCCTATTGTACCGCCTCTAGCTTGGATACAAGATGTGATACAGACAGGCATGGAGGCTCTAGTACCCTGTTGTACCGCCTCTAGCTTGGATACAAGATGTGATACAGGCGGGCATGGAGGCTCTAGTACCCTGTTGTTCCGCCTCTAGCTTGGATACAAGATGTGATACGGGCGGGCATGGAGGCTCTAGTACCCTGTTGTACCACCTCTAGCTTGGATACAAGATGTGATACAGGCGGGCATGGAGGCTCTAGTACCCTGTTGTACCGCCTCTAGTTTGGATACAAGATGTGATACAGGCGGGCATAGAGGGTCTAGTACCCTGTTGTACCGCCTCTAGCTTGGATACAAGATGTGATACGAGCGGGCATGGAGGCTCTAGTACCCTGTTGTACCGCCTCTAGCTTGGATACAAGATGTGATACGGGCGGGCATGGAGGCTCTAGTACCCTGTTGTACTGCCTCTAGCTTGGATACAAGATGTGATACAGACAGGCATGGAGGCTCTAGTACCCTGTTGTACCGCCTCTAGCTTGGATACAAGATGTGATACAGGCGGGCATGGAGGCTCTAGTACCCTGTTGTACCGCCTCTAGCTTGGATACAAGATGTGATACGGGCGGGCATGGAGGCTCTAGTACCCTGTTGTACCGCCTCTAGCTAGGATACAAGATGTGATACAGGCGGGCATGGAGGCTCTAGTACCCTGTTGTACCGCCTCTAGCTTGGATACAAGATGTGATACAGGCGGGCATGGAGGCTCCAGTACCCTGTTGTACCGCCTCTAGCTTGGATACAAGATGTGATATGGGCGGGCATGGAGGCTCTAGTACCCTGTTGTATTGCCTCTAGCTTGGATACAAGATGTGATACAGACAGGCATGAAGGCTCTAGTTCCCTGTTGTACCGCCTCTAGCTTGGATACAAGATGTGATACGGGCGGGCATGGAGGCTCTAGTACCCTGTTGTACCGCCTCTAGCTTGGATACAAGATGTGATACGGGCGGGCATGGAGGCTCTAGTACCCTGTTGTACCGCCTCTAGCTTTGATACAAGATGTGATACGGGCGGGCATGGAGGCTCTAGTACCCTGTTGTACCGCCTCTAGCTTGGATACAAGATGTGATACAGACAGGCATGGAGGCTCTAGTACCCTGTTGTACCGCCTCTAGCTTGGATACAAGATGTGATACAGGCGGGCATGGAGGCGCTAGTACCCTGTTGTTCCGCCTCTAGCTTGGATACAAGATGTGATACGGGCGGGCATGGAGGCTCTAGTACCCTGTTGTACCACCTCTAGCTTGGATACAAGATGTGATACAGGCGGGCATGGAGGCTCTAGTACCCTGTTGTACCGCCTCTAGTTTGGATACAAGATGTGATACAGGCGGGCATAGAGGGTCTAGTACCCTGTTGTACCGCCTCTAGCTTGGATATAAGATGTGATACGGGCGGGCATGGAGGCTCTAGTACCCTGTTGTACCGCCTCTAGCTTGGATACAAGATGTGATACGGGCGGGCATGGAGGCTCTAGTACCCTGTTGTACTGCCTCTAGCTTGGATACAAGATGTGATACAGACAGGCATGGAGGCTCTAGTACCCTGTTGTACCGCCTCTAGCTTGGATACAAGATGTGATACAGGCGGGCATGGAGGCTCTAGTACCCTGTTGTACCGCTTCTAGCTTGGATACAAGATGTGATACGGGCGGGCATGGAGGCTCTAGTACCCTGTTGTACCGCCTCTAGCTAGGATACAAGATGTGATACAGGCGGGCATGGAGGCTCTAGTACCCTGTTGTACCGCCTCTAGCTTGGATACAAGATGTGATACAGGCGGGCATGGAGGCTCCAGTACCCTGTTGTACTGCCTCTAGCTTGGATACAAGATGTGATACGGGCGGGCATGGAGGCTCTAGTACCCTGTTGTATTGCCTCTAGCTTGGATACAAGATGTGATACAGACAGGCATGAAGGCTCTAGTTCCCTGTTGTACCGCCTCTAGCTTGGATACAAGATGTGATACGGGCGGGCATGGAGGCTCTAGTACCCTGTTGTACCGCCTCTAGCTTGGATACAAGATGTGATACGGGCGGGCATGGAGGCTCTAGTGCCCTGTTGTACCGCCTCTAGCTTTGATACAAGATGTGATGCGGGCGGGCATGGAGGCTCTAGTACCCTGTTGTACCGCCTCTAGCTTGGATACAAGATGTGATACAGACAGGCATGGAGGCTCTAGTACCCTGTTGTACCGCCTCTAGCTTGGATACAAGATGTGACACAGACAGGCATGGAGGCTCTAGTACCCTGTTGTACCGCCTCTAGTTTGGATACAAGATGTGATACAGGCGGGCATAGAGGGTCTAGTACCCTGTTGTACCGCCTCTAGCTTGGATATAAGATGTGATACGGGCGGGCATGGAGGCTCTAGTACCCTGTTGTACCGCCTCTAGCTTGGATACAAGATGTGATACGGGCGGGCATGGAGGCTCTAGTACCCTGTTGTACTGCCTCTAGCTTGGATACAAGATGTGATACAGACAGGCATGGAGGCTCTAGTACCCTGTTGTACCGCCTCTAGCTTGGATACAAGATGTGATACAGGCGGGCATGGAGGCTCTAGTACCCTGTTGTACCGCCTCTAGCTTGGATACAAGATGTGATACGGGCGGGCATGGAGGCTCTAGTACCCTGTTGTACCGCCTCTAGCTAGGATACAAGATGTGATACAGGCGGGCATGGAGGCTCTAGTACCCTGTTGTACCGCCTCTAGCTTGGATACAAGATGTGATACAGGCGGGCATGGAGGCTCCAGTACCCTGTTGTACCGGCTCTAGCTTGGATACAAGATGTGATACGGGCGGGCATGGAGGCTCTAGTACCCTGTTGTATTGCCTCTAGCTTGGATACAAGATGTGATACAGACAGGCATGAAGGCTCTAGTTCCCTGTTGTACCGCCTCTAGCTTGGATACAAGATGTGATACGGGCGGGCATGGAGGCTCTAGTACCCTGTTGTACCGCCTCTAGCTTGGATACAAGATGTGATACGGGCGGGCATGGAGGCTCTAGTACCCTGTTGTACCGCCTCTAGCTTTGATACAAGATGTGATACGGGCGGGCATGGAGGCTCTAGTACCCTGTTGTACCGCCTCTAGCTTGGATACAAGATGTGATACAGACAGGCATGGAGGCTCTAGTACCCTGTTGTACCGCCTCTAGCTTGGATACAAGATGTGATACAGGCGGGCATGGAGGCTCTAGTACCCTGTTGTACCGCCTCTAGCTTGGATACAAGATGTGATATAGGCGGGCATGGAGGCTCTAGTACCCTGTTGTGCCGCCTCTAGCTTGGATACAAGATGTGATACGGGCGGGCATGGAGGCTCCAGTACCCTGTTGTACCGCCTCTAGCTTGGATACACGATGTGATACAGGCGGGCATGGAGGCTCTAGTACCCTGTTGTACCGCCTCTAGCTTGGATACAAGATGTGATACAGGTGGGCATGGAGGCTCTAGTATCCTGTTGTACCGCCTCTAGCTTGGATACAAGATGTGATAAAGGCAGGCATGGAGGCTCTAGTACCCTGTTGTATCACCTGTAGCTTGGATACAAGATGTGATACGGGCGGGCATGGAGGCTCTAGTACCCTGTTCCACTGCCACTAGCTTGGATACCAGATGTGATACGGGTGGGCATGGAGGCTCTAGTACCCTGTTGTACTGCTTCTAGCTTGGATACAAGATGTGATACAGACAGGTATGGAGGCTCTAGTACCCTGTTGTACCACCTGTAGCTTGGATACAAGATGTGATACGGGCGGGCATGGAGGCTCCAGTACCCTGTTGTAACGCATCTAGCTTGGATACAAGATGTGATACAGGCGGGCATAGAGGCTCTAGTACCCTGTTGTACCGCCTCTAGCTTAGATACAAGATGTGATACGGGTGGGCATGGAGGCTCTAGTACCCTGTTGTACCGCTTCTAGCTTGGATACAAGATGTGATACGGGCGGGCATGGAGGCTCCAGTACCCTGTTATAACGCATCTAGCTTGGATACAAGATGTGATACAGGCGGGCATAGAGGCTCTAGTACCCTGTTGTACCGCCTCTAGCTTGGATACAAGATGTGATACGGGCGGGCATGGAGGCTCTAGTACCCTGTTGTACTGCCTCTAGCTTGGATACAAGATGTGATACAGACAGGCATGGAGGCTCTAGTACCCTATTGTACCGCCTCTAGCTTGGATACAAGATGTGATACAGACAGGCATGGAGGCTCTAGTACCCTGTTGTACCGCCTCTAGCTTGGATACAAGATGTGATACAGGCGGGCATGGAGGCTCTAGTACCCTGTTGTACCGCCTCTAGCTTGGATACAAGATGTGATACGGGCGGGCATGGAGGCTCTAGTACCCTGTTGTACCGCCTCTAGCTAGGATACAAGATGTGATACAGGCGGGCATGGAGGCTCTAGTACCCTGTTGTACCGCCTCTAGCTTGGATACAAGATGTGATACAGGCGGGCATGGAGGCTCTAGTACCCTGTTGTACCGCCTCTAGCTTGGATACAAGATGTGATACGGGCGGGCATGGAGGCTCTAGTACCCTGTTGTATTGCTTCTAGCTTGGATACAAGATGTGATACAGACAGGCATGAAGGCTCTAGTTCCCTGTTGTACCGCCTCTAGCTTGGATACAAGATGTGATACGGGCGGGCATGGAGGCTCTAGTACCCTGTTGTACCGCCTCTAGCTTGGATACAAGATGTGATACGGGCGGGCATGGAGGCTCTAGTACCCTGTTGTACCGCCTCTAGCTTTGATACAAGATGTGATACGGGCGGGCATGGAGGCTCTAGTACCCTGTTGTACCGCCTCTAGCTTGGATACAAGATGTGATACAGACAGGCATGGAGGCTCTAGTACCCTGTTGTACCGCCTCTAGCTTGGATACAAGATGTGATACAGGCGGGCATGGAGGCTCTAGTACCCTGTTGTACCGCCTCTAGCTTGGATACAAGATGTGATATAGGCGGGCATGGAGGCTCTAGTACCCTGTTGTGCCGCCTCTAGCTTGGATACAAGATGTGATACGGGCGGGCATGGAGGCTCCAGTACCCTGTTGTACCGCCTCTAGCTTGGATACACGATGTGATACAGGCGGGCATGGAGGCTCTAGTACCCTGTTGTACCGCCTCTAGCTTGGATACAAGATGTGATACAGGTGGGCATGGAGGCTCTAGTATCCTGTTGTACCGCCTCTAGCTTGGATACAAGATGTGATAAAGGCAGGCATGGAGGCTCTAGTACCCTGTTGTATCACCTGTAGCTTGGATACAAGATGTGATACGGGCGGGCATGGAGGCTCTAGTACCCTGTTCCACTGCCACTAGCTTGGATACCAGATGTGATACGGGTGGGCATGGAGGCTCTAGTACCCTGTTGTACTGCCTCTAGCTTGGATACAAGATGTGATACAGACAGGCATGGAGGCTCTAGTACCCTGTTGTACCACCTGTAGCTTGGATACAAGATGTGATACGGGTGGGCATGGAGGCTCTAGTACCCTGTTGTACCGCCTCTAGCTTGGATACAAGATGTGATACGGGCGGGCATGGAGGCTCTAGTATCCTGTTGTACTGCCTCTAGCTTGGATACAAGATGTGATACGGGCGGGCATGGAGGCTCTAGTACCCTGTTGTAACGCATCTAGCTTGGATACAAGATGTGATACAGGCGGGCATGGAGGCTTTAGTACCCTGTTGTACCGCCTCTAGCTTAGATTCAAGATGTGATACAGTTGGGCATGGAGGCTCTAGTATCCTGTTGTACTGCCTCTAGCTTGGATACAAGATGTGATACGGGCGGGCATGGAGGCTCTAGTATCCTGTTGTACTGCCTCTAGCTTGGATACAAGATGTGATACGGGCGGGCATGGAGGCTCTAGTACCCTGTTGTACCGCCTCTAGCTTGGATACAAGATGTGATACGGGCGGGCATGGAGGCTCTAGTACCCTGTTGTACTGCCTCTAGCTTGGATACAAGATGTGATACAGACAGGCATGGAGGCTCTAGTACCCTATTGTACCGCCTCTAGCTTGGATACAAGATGTGATACAGACAGGCATGGAGGCTCTAGTAGCCTGTTGTGCCGCCTCTAGCTTGGATGCAAGATGTGATACGGGCGGGCATGGAGGCTCTAGTACCCTGTTGTACCACCTCTAGCTTGGATACAAGATGTGATACGGGCGGGCATGGAGGCTCTAGTACCCTGTTGTACCGCCTCTAGTTTGGATACAAGATGTGATACAGGCGGGCATAGAGGCTCTAGTACCCTGTTGTACCGCCTCTAGCTTGGATACAAGATGTGATACAGGCGGGCATGGAGGCTCCAGTACCCTGTTGTACCGCCTCTAGCTTGGATACAAGATGTGATACGGGCGGGCATGGAGGCTCTAGTACCCTGTTGTATTGCCTCTAGCTTGGATACAAGATGTGATACAGACAGGCATGGAGGCTCTAGTACCCTGTTGTACCGCCTCTAGCTTGGATACAAGATGTGATACGGGCGGGCATGGAGGCTCTAGTACCCTGTTGTACCGCCTCTAGCTTGGATACAAGATGTGATACAGGCGGGTATAGAGGCTCTAGTACCCTGTTGTACCGCCTCTAGCTTGGATACAAGATGTGATACGGGCGGGCATGGAGGCTCTAGTACCCTGTTGTACCGCATCTACCTTGGATACAAGATGTGATACGGGCGGGCATGGAGGCTCTAGTACCCTGTTGTACTGCCTCTAGCTTGGATACAAGATGTGATACAGACAGGCATGGAGGCTCTAGTACCCTGTTGTACCGCCTCTAGCTTGGATACAAGATGTGATACAGGCGGGCATGGAGGCTCTAGTACCCTGTTGTACCGCCTCTAGCTTGGATACAAGATGTGATATAGGCGGGCATGGAGGCTCTAGTACCCTGTTGTACCGCCTCTAGCTTGGATACAAGATGTGATACGAGCGGGCATGGAGGCTCCAGTACCCTGTTGTACCGCCTCTAGCTTGGATACACGATGTGATACAGGCGGGCATGGAGGCTCTAGTACCCTGTTGTACCGCCTCTAGCTTGGATACAAGATGTGATACAGGTGGGCATGGAGGCTCTAGTATCCTGTTGTACCGCGTCTAGCTTGGATACAAGATGTGATACAGGCAGGCATGGAGGCTCTAGTACCCTGTTGTATCACCTGTGGCTTGGATACAAGATGTGATACGGGCGGGCATGAAGGCTCTAGTACCCTGTTCCACTGCCACTAGCTTGGATACCAGATGTGATACGGGTGGGCATGGAGGCTCTAGTACCCTGTTGTACTGCCTCTAGCTTGGATACAAGATGTGATACAGACAGGCATGGAGGCTCTAGTACCCTGTTGTACCACCTGTAGCTTGGATACAAGATGTGATACGGGTGGGCATGGAGGCTCTAGTACCCTGTTGCACTGCCTCTAGCTTGGATACCAGATGTGATACAGGTGGGCATGGAGGCTCTAGTACCCTGTTGTACCACCTCTAGCTTGGATACAAGATGTGATACGGGCGGGCATGGAGGCTCTAGTACCCTGTTGTACCGCCTCTAGTTTGGATACAAGATGTGATACAGGCGGGCATAGAGGCTCTAGTACCCTGTTGTACCGCCTCTAGCTTGGATACAAGATGTGATACGGGCGGGCATGGAGGCTCTACTACCCTGTTGTACCGCCTCTAGCTTGGATACAAGATGTGATACGGGCGGGCATGGAGGCTCTAGTACCCTGTTGTACTGCCTCTAGCTTGGATACAAGATGTGATACAGACAGGCATGGAGGCTCTAGTACCCTGTTGTACCACCTCTAGCTTGGATACAAGATGTGATACAGGCGGGCATGGAGGCTCTAGTACCCTGTTGTACCGCCTCTAGCTTGGATACAAGATGTGATACGGGCGGGCATGGAGGCTCTAGTACCCTGTTGTACCGCCTCTAGCTAGGATACAAGATGTGATACAGGCGGGCATGGAGGCTCTAGTACCCTGTTGTACCGCCTCTAGCTTGGATACAAGATGTGATACAGGCGGGCATGGAGGCTCCAGTACCCTGTTGTACCGCCTCTAGCTTGGATACAAGATGTGATACGGGCGGGCATAGAGGCTCTAGTACCCTGTTGTACTGCCTCTAGCTTGGATACAAGATGTGATACAGACAGGCATGGAGGCACTAGTACCCTGTTGTACCGCCTCTAGCTTGGATACAAGATGTGATACAGGCGGGCATGGAGGCTCTAGTACCCTGTTGTACCGCCTCTAGCTTGGATACAAGATGTGATATAGGCGGGCATGGAGGCTCCAGTACCCTGTTGTACCGCCTCTAGCTTGGATACAAGATGTGATACGAGCGGGCATGGAGGCTCCAGTACCCTGTTGTACCGCCTCTAGCTTGGATACACGATGTGATACAGGCGGGCATGGAGGCTCTAGTACCCTGTTGTATTGCCTCTAGCTTGGATACAAGATGTGATACAGACAGGCATGGAGGCTCTAGTACCCTGTTGTACCGCCTCTAGCTTGGATACAAGATGTGATACGGGCGGGCATGGAGGCTCTAGTACCCTGTTGTACCGCCTCTAGCTTGGATACAAGATGTGATACAGGCGGGCATAGAGGCTCTAGTACCCTGTTGTACCGCCTCTAGCTTGGATACAAGATGTGATACGGGCGGGCATGGAGGCTCTAGTACCCTGTTGTACCGCCTCTACCTTGGATACAAGATGTGATACGGGCGGGCATAGAGGCTCTAGTACCCTGTTGTACTGCCTCTAGCTTGGATACAAGATGTGATACAGACAGGCATGGAGGCACTAGTACCCTGTTGTACCGCCTCTAGCTTGGATACAAGATGTGATACAGGCGGGCATGGAGGCTCTAGTACCCTGTTGTACCGCCTCTAGCTTGGATACAAGATGTGATATAGGCGGGCATGGAGGCTCCAGTACCCTGTTGTACCGCCTCTAGCTTGGATACAAGATGTGATACGAGCGGGCATGGAGGCTCCAGTACCCTGTTGTACCACCTGTAGCTTGGATACAAGATGTGATACGGGTGGGCATGGAGGCTCTAGTACCCTGTTGCACTGCCTCTAGCTTGGATACCAGATGTGATACAGGTGGGCATGGAGGCTCTAGTACCCTGTTGTACCACCTCTAGCTTGGATACAAGATGTGATACGGGCGGGCATGGAGGCTCTAGTACCCTGTTGTACCGCCTCTAGTTTGGATACAAGATGTGATACAGGCGGGCATAGAGGCTCTAGTACCCTGTTGTACCGCCTCTAGCTTGGATACAAGATGTGATACGGGCGGGCATGGAGGCTCTACTACCCTGTTGTACCGCCTCTAGCTTGGATACAAGATGTGATACGGGCGGGCATGGAGGCTCTAGTACCCTGTTGTACTGCCTCTAGCTTGGATACAAGATGTGATACAGACAGGCATGGAGGCTCTAGTACCCTGTTGTACCACCTCTAGCTTGGATACAAGATGTGATACAGGCGGGCATGGAGGCTCTAGTACCCTGTTGTACCGCCTCTAGCTTGGATACAAGATGTGATACGGGCGGGCATGGAGGCTCTAGTACCCTGTTGTACCGCCTCTAGCTAGGATACAAGATGTGATACAGGCGGGCATGGAGGCTCTAGTACCCTGTTGTACCGCCTCTAGCTTGGATACAAGATGTGATACAGGCGGGCATGGAGGCTCCAGTACCCTGTTGTACCGCCTCTAGCTTGGATACAAGATGTGATACGGGCGGGCATAGAGGCTCTAGTACCCTGTTGTACTGCCTCTAGCTTGGATACAAGATGTGATACAGACAGGCATGGAGGCACTAGTACCCTGTTGTACCGCCTCTAGCTTGGATACAAGATGTGATACAGGCGGGCATGGAGGCTCTAGTACCCTGTTGTACCGCCTCTAGCTTGGATACAAGATGTGATATAGGCGGGCATGGAGGCTCCAGTACCCTGTTGTACCGCCTCTAGCTTGGATACAAGATGTGATACGAGCGGGCATGGAGGCTCCAGTACCCTGTTGTACCGCCTCTAGCTTGGATACACGATGTGATACAGGCGGGCATGGAGGCTCTAGTACCCTGTTGTATTGCCTCTAGCTTGGATACAAGATGTGATACAGACAGGCATGGAGGCTCTAGTACCCTGTTGTACCGCCTCTAGCTTGGATACAAGATGTGATACGGGCGGGCATGGAGGCTCTAGTACCCTGTTGTACCGCCTCTAGCTTGGATACAAGATGTGATACAGGCGGGCATAGAGGCTCTAGTACCCTGTTGTACCGCCTCTAGCTTGGATACAAGATGTGATACGGGCGGGCATGGAGGCTCTAGTACCCTGTTGTACCGCCTCTACCTTGGATACAAGATGTGATACGGGCGGGCATAGAGGCTCTAGTACCCTGTTGTACTGCCTCTAGCTTGGATACAAGATGTGATACAGACAGGCATGGAGGCACTAGTACCCTGTTGTACCGCCTCTAGCTTGGATACAAGATGTGATACAGGCGGGCATGGAGGCTCTAGTACCCTGTTGTACCGCCTCTAGCTTGGATACAAGATGTGATATAGGCGGGCATGGAGGCTCCAGTACCCTGTTGTACCGCCTCTAGCTTGGATACAAGATGTGATACGAGCGGGCATGGAGGCTCCAGTACCCTGTTGTACCGCCTCTAGCTTGGATACACGATGTGATACAGGCGGGCATGGAGGCTCTAGTACCCTGTTGTACAGCCTCTAGCTTGGATACAAGATGTGATACAGGTGGGCATGGAGGCTCTAGTATCCTGTTGTACCGCCTCTAGCTTGGATACAAGATGTGATAAAGGCAGGCATGGAGGCTCTAGTACCCTGTTGTATCACCTGTAGCTTGGATACAAGATGTGATACGGGCGGGCATGGAGGCTCTAGTACCCTGTTCCACTGCCACTAGCTTGGATACCAGATGTGATACGGGTGGGCATGGAGGCTCTAGTACCCTGTTGTACTGCTTCTAGCTTGGATACAAGATGTGATACAGACAGGTATGGAGGCTCTAGTACCCTGTTGTACCACCTGTAGCTTGGATACAAGATGTGATACGGGTGGGCATGGAGGCTCTAGTACCCTGTTGTACCGCCTCTAGCTTGGATACAAGATGTGATACGGGCGGGCATGGAGGCTCCAGTACCCTGTTGTAACGCATCTAGCTTGGATACAAGATGTGATACAGGCGGGCATAGAGGCTCTAGTACCCTGTTGTACCGCCTCTAGCTTAGATACAAGATGTGATACGGGCGGGCATGGAGGCTCTAGTACCCTGTTGTAACGCATCTAGCTTGGATACAAGATGTGATACAGGCGGGCATGGAGGCTCTAGTACCCTGTTGTACCGCCTCTAGCTTAGATACAAGATGTGATACGGTTGGGCATGGAGGCTCTAGTATCCTGTTGTACTGCCTCTAGCTTGGATACAAGATGTGATACCGGCGGGCATGGAGGCTCTAGTATCCTGTTGTACTGCCTCTAGCTTGGATACAAGATGTGATACGGGCGGGCATGGAGGCTCTAGTACCCTGTTGTACCGCCTCTAGCTTGGATACAAGATGTGATACGGGCGGGCATGGAGGCTCTAGTACCCTGTTGTACTGCCTCTAGCTTGGATACAAGATGTGATACAGACAGGCATGGAGGCTCTAGTACCCTATTGTACCGCCTCTAGCTTGGATACAAGATGTGATACAGACAGGCATGGAGGCTCTAGTACCCTGTTGTACCGCCTCTAGCTTGGATACAAGATGTGATACAGGCGGGCATGGAGGCTCTAGTACCCTGTTGTACCGCCTCTAGCTTGGATACAAGATGTGATACGGGCGGGCATGGAGGCTCTAGTACCCTGTTGTACCGCCTCTAGCTAGGATACAAGATGTGATACAGGCGGGCATGGAGGCTCTAGTACCCTGTTGTACCGCCTCTAGCTTGGATACAAGATGTGATACAGGCGGGCATGGAGGCTCCAGTACCCTGTTGTACCGCCTCTAGCTTGGATACAAGATGTGATACGGGCGGGCATGGAGGCTCTAGTACCCTGTTGTATTGCTTCTAGCTTGGATACAAGATGTGATACAGACAGGCATGAAGGCTCTAGTTCCCTGTTGTACCGCCTCTAGCTTGGATACAAGATGTGATACGGGCGGGCATGGAGGCTCCAGTACCCTGTTGTACCGCCTCTAGCTTGGATACACGATGTGATACAGGCGGGCATGGAGGCTCTAGTACCCTGTTGTACCGCCTCTAGCTTGGATACAAGATGTGATACAGGTGGGCATGGAGGCTCTAGTATCCTGTTGTACCGCCTCTAGCTTGGATACAAGATGTGATAAAGGCAGGCATGGAGGCTCTAGTACCCTGTTGTATCACCTGTAGCTTGGATACAAGATGTGATACGGGCGGGCATGGAGGCTCTAGTACCCTGTTCCACTGCCACTAGCTTGGATACCAGATGTGATACGGGTGGGCATGGAGGCTCTAGTACCCTGTTGTACTGCCTCTAGCTTGGATACAAGATGTGATACAGACAGGCATGGAGGCTCTAGTAGCCTGTTGTACCGCCTCTAGCTTGGATACAAGATGTGATACAGGCGGGCATGGAGGCTCTAGTACCCTGTTGTACCGCCTCTAGCTTGGATACAAGATGTGATACAGGCGGGCATGGAGGCTCCAGTACCCTGTTGTACCGCCTCTAGCTTGGATACAAGATGTGATACGGGCGGGCATGGAGGCTCTAGTACCCTGTTGTATTGCCTCTAGCTTGGATACAAGATGTGATACAGACAGGCATGAAGGCTCTAGTTCCCTGTTGTACCGCCTCTAGCTTGGATACAAGATGTGATACGGGCGGGCATGGAGGCTCTAGTACCCTGTTGTACCGCCTCTAGCTTGGATACAAGATGTGATACGGGCGGGCATGGAGGCTCTAGTACCCTGTTGTACCGCCTCTAGCTTTGATACAAGATGTGATACGGGCGGGCATGGAGGCTCTAGTACCCTGTTGTACCGCCTCTAGCTTGGATACAAGATGTGATACAGACAGGCATGGAGGCTCTAGTACCCTGTTGTACCGCCTCTAGCTTGGATACAAGATGTGATACAGGCGGGCATGGAGGCTCTAGTACCCTGTTGTACCGCCTCTAGCTTGGATACAAGATGTGATATAGGCGGGCATGGAGGCTCTAGTACCCTGTTGTGCCGCCTCTAGCTTGGATACAAGATGTGATACGGGCGGGCATGGAGGCTCCAGTACCCTGTTGTACCGCCTCTAGCTTGGATACACGATGTGATACAGGCGGGCATGGAGGCTCTAGTACCCTGTTGTACCGCCTCTAGCTTGGATACAAGATGTGATACAGGTGGGCATGGAGGCTCTAGTATCCTGTTGTACCGCCTCTAGCTTGGATACAAGATGTTATAAAGGCAGGCATGGAGGCTCTAGTACCCTGTTGTATCACCTGTAGCTTGGATACAAGATGTGATACGGGCGGGCATGGAGGCTCTAGTACCCTGTTCCACTGCCACTAGCTTGGATACCAGATGTGATACGGGTGGGCATGGAGGCTCTAGTACCCTGTTGTACTGCTTCTAGCTTGGATACAAGATGTGATACAGACAGGTATGGAGGCTCTAGTACCCTGTTGTACCACCTGTAGCTTGGATACAAGATGTGATACGGGCGGGCATGGAGGCTCCAGTACCCTGTTGTAACGCATCTAGCTTGGATACAAGATGTGATACAGGCGGGCATAGAGGCTCTAGTACCCTGTTGTACCGCCTCTAGCTTAGATACAAGATGTGATACGGGTGGGCATGGAGGCTCTAGTACCCTGTTGTACCGCCTCTAGCTTGGATACAAGATGTGATACGGGCGGGCATGGAGGCTCCAGTACCCTGTTATAACGCATCTAGCTTGGATACAAGATGTGATACAGGCGGGCATAGAGGCTCTAGTACCCTGTTGTACCGCCTCTAGCTTAGATACAAGATGTGATACGGGCGGGCATGGAGGCTCTAGTACCCTGTTGTAACGCATCTAGCTTGGATACAAGATGTGATACAGGCGGGCATGGAGGCTCTAGTACCCTGTTGTACCGCCTCTAGCTTAGATACAAGATGTGATACGGTTGGGCATGGAGGCTCTAGTATCCTGTTGTACTGCCTCTAGCTTGGATACAAGATGTGATACCGGCGGGCATGGAGGCTCTAGTATTCTGTTGTACTGCCTCTAGCTTGGATACAAGATGTGATACGGGCGGGCATGGAGGCTCTAGTACCCTGTTGTACCGCCTCTAGCTTGGATACAAGATGTGATACGGGCGGGCATGGAGGCTCTAGTACCCTGTTGTACCGCCTCTAGCTAGGATACAAGATGTGATACAGGCGGGCATGGAGGCTCTAGTACCCTGTTGTACCGCCTCTAGCTTGGATACAAGATGTGATACAGGCGGGCATGGAGGCTCTAGTACCCTGTTGTACCGCCTCTAGCTTGGATACAAGATGTGATACGGGCGGGCATGGAGGCTCTAGTACCCTGTTGTACCGCCTCTAGCTAGGATACAAGATGTGATACAGGCGGGCATGGAGGCTCTAGTACCCTGTTGTACCGCCTCTAGCTTGGATACAAGATGTGATACAGGCGGGCATGGAGGCTCTAGTACCCTGTTGTACCGCCTCTAGCTTGGATACAAGATGTGATACGGGCGGGCATGGAGGCTCTAGTACCCTGTTGTATTGCTTCTAGCTTGGATACAAGATGTGATACAGACAGGCATGAAGGCTCTAGTTCCCTGTTGTACCGCCTCTAGCTTGGATACAAGATGTGATACGGGCGGGCATGGAGGCTCTAGTACCCTGTTGTACCGCCTCTAGCTTGGATACAAGATGTGATACGGGCGGGCATGGAGGCTCTAGTACCCTGTTGTACCGCCTCTAGCTTTGATACAAGATGTGATACGGGCGGGCATGGAGGCTCTAGTACCCTGTTGTACCGCCTCTAGCTTGGATACAAGATGTGATACAGACAGGCATGGAGGCTCTAGTACCCTGTTGTACCGCCTCTAGCTTGGATACAAGATGTGATTCAGGCGGGCATGGAGGCTCTAGTACCCTGTTGTACCGCCTCTAGCTTGGATACAAGATGTGATATAGGCGGGCATGGAGGCTCTAGTACCCTGTTGTGCCGCCTCTAGCTTGGATACAAGATGTGATACGGGCGGGCATGGAGGCTCCAGTACCCTGTTGTACCGCCTCTAGCTTGGATACACGATGTGATACAGGCGGGCATGGAGGCTCTAGTACCCTGTTGTACCGCCTCTAGCTTGGATACAAGATGTGATACAGGTGGGCATGGAGGCTCTAGTATCCTGTTGTACCGCCTCTAGCTTGGATACAAGATGTGATAAAGGCAGGCATGGAGGCTCTAGTACCCTGTTGTATCACCTGTAGCTTGGATACAAGATGTGATACGGGCGGGCATGGAGGCTCTAGTACCCTGTTCCACTGCCACTAGCTTGGATACCAGATGTGATACGGGTGGGCATGGAGGCTCTAGTACCCTGTTGTACTGCCTCTAGCTTGGATACAAGATGTGATACAGACAGGCATGGAGGCTCTAGTACCCTGTTGTACCACCTGTAGCTTGGATACAAGATGTGATACGGGTGGGCATGGAGGCTCTAGTACCCTGTTGTACCGCCTCTAGCTTGGATACAAGATGTGATACGGGCGAGCATGGAGGCTCTAGTATCCTGTTGTACTGCCTCTAGCTTGGATACAAGATGTGATACGGGCGGGCATGGAGGCTCTAGTACCCTGTTGTAACGCATCTAGCTTGGATACAAGATGTGATACAGGCGGGCATGGAGGCTTTAGTACCCTGTTGTACCGCCTCTAGCTTAGATTCAAGATGTGATACAGTTGGGCATGGAGGCTCTAGTATCCTGTTGTACTGCCTCTAGCTTGGATACAAGATGTGATACGGGCGGGCATGGAGGCTCTAGTATCCTGTTGTACTGCCTCTAGCTTGGATACAAGATGTGATACGGGCGGGCATGGAGGCTCTAGTACCCTGTTGTACCGCCTCTAGCTTGGATACAAGATGTGATACGGGCGGGCATGGAGGCTCTAGTACCCTGTTGTACTGCCTCTAGCTTGGATACAAGATGTGATACAGACAGGCATGGAGGCTCTAGTACCCTATTGTACCGCCTCTAGCTTGGATACAAGATGTGATACAGACAGGCATGGAGGCTCTAGTAGCCTGTTGTGCCGCCTCTAGCTTGGATGCAAGATGTGATACGGGCGGGCATGGAGGCTCTAGTACCCTGTTGTACCACCTCTAGCTTGGATACAAGATGTGATATGGGCGGGCATGGAGGCTCTAGTACCCTATTGTACCGCCTCTAGTTTGGATACAAGATGTGATACAGGCGGGCATAGAGGCTCTAGTACCCTGTTGTACCGCCTCTAGCTTGGATACAAGATGTGATACAGGCGGGCATGGAGGCTCCAGTACCCTGTTGTACCGCCTCTAGCTTGGATACAAGATGTGATACGGGCGGGCATGGAGGCTCTAGTACCCTGTTGTATTGCCTCTAGCTTGGATACAAGATGTGATACAGACAGGCATGGAGGCTCTAGTACCCTGTTGTACCGCCTCTAGCTTGGATACAAGATGTGATACGGGCGGGCATGGAGGCTCTAGTACCCTGTTGTACCGCCTCTAGCTTGGATACAAGATGTGATACAGGCGGGCATAGAGGCTCTAGTACCCTGTTGTACCGCCTCTAGCTTGGATACAAGATGTGATACGGGCGGGCATGGAGGCTCTAGTACCCTGTTGTACCGCATCTACCTTGGATACAAGATGTGATACGGGCGGGCATGGAGGCTCTAGTACCCTGTTGTACTGCCTCTAGCTTGGATACAAGATGTGATACAGACAGGCATGGAGGCTCTAGTACCCTGTTGTACCGCCTCTAGCTTGGATACAAGATGTGATACAGGCGGGCATGGAGGCTCTAGTACCCTGTTGTACCGCCTCTAGCTTGGATACAAGATGTGATATAGGCGGGCATGGAGGCTCTAGTACCCTGTTGTACCGCCTCTAGCTTGGATACAAGATGTGATACGAGCGGGCATGGAGGCTCCAGTACCCTGTTGTACCGCCTCTAGCTTGGATACACGATGTGATACAGGCGGGCATGGAGGCTCTAGTACCCTGTTGTACCGCCTCTAGCTTGGATACAAGATGTGATACAGGTGGGCATGGAGGCTCTAGTATCCTGTTGTACCGCGTCTAGCTTGGATACAAGATGTGATACAGGCAGGCATGGAGGCTCTAGTACCCTGTTGTATCACCTGTGGCTTGGATACAAGATGTGATACGGGCGGGCATGAAGGCTCTAGTACCCTGTTCCACTGCCACTAGCTTGGATACCAGATGTGATACGGGTGGGCATGGAGGCTCTAGTACCCTGTTGTACTGCCTCTAGCTTGGATACAAGATGTGATACAGACAGGCATGGAGGCTCTAGTACCCTGTTGTACCACCTGTAGCTTGGATACAAGATGTGATACGGGTGGGCATGGAGGCTCTAGTACCCTGTTGCACTGCCTCTAGCTTGGATACCAGATGTGATACAGGTGGGCATGGAGGCTCTAGTACCCTGTTGTACCACCTCTAGCTTGGATACAAGATGTGATACGGGCGGGCATGGAGGCTCTAGTACCCTGTTGTACCGCCTCTAGTTTGGATACAAGATGTGATACAGGCGGGCATAGAGGCTCTAGTACCCTGTTGTACCGCCTCTAGCTTGGATACAAGATGTGATACGGGCGGGCATGGAGGCTCTACTACCCTGTTGTACCGCCTCTAGCTAGGATACAAGATGTGATACGGGCGGGCATGGAGGCTCTAGTACCCTGTTGTACTGCCTCTAGCTTGGATACAAGATGTGATACAGACAGGCATGGAGGCTCTAGTACCCTGTTGTACCACCTCTAGCTTGGATACAAGATGTGATACAGGCGGGCATGGAGGCTCTAGTACCCTGTTGTACCGCCTCTAGCTTGGATACAAGATGTGATACGGGCGGGCATGGAGGCTCTAGTACCCTGTTGTACCGCCTCTAGCTAGGATACAAGATGTGATACAGGCGGGCATGGAGGCTCTAGTACCCTGTTGTACCGCCTCTAGCTTGGATACAAGATGTGATACAGGCGGGCATGGAGGCTCCAGTACCCTGTTGTACCGCCTCTAGCTTGGATACAAGATGTGATACGGGCGGGCATGGAGGCTCTAGTACCCTGTTGTATTGCCTCTAGCTTGGATACAAGATGTGATACAGACAGGCATGGAGGCTCTAGTACCCTGTTGTACCGCCTCTAGCTTGGATACAAGATGTGATACGGGCGGGCATGGAGGCTCTAGTACCCTGTTGTACCGCCTCTAGCTTGGATACAAGATGTGATACAGGCGGGCATAGAGGCTCTAGTACCCTGTTGTACCGCCTCTAGCTTGGATACAAGATGTGATACGGGCGGGCATGGAGGCTCTAGTACCCTGTTGTACCGCCTCTACCTTGGATACAAGATGTGATACGGGCGGGCATAGAGGCTCTAGTACCCTGTTGTACTGCCTCTAGCTTGGATACAAGATGTGATACAGACAGGCATGGAGGCTCTAGTACCCTGTTGTACCGCCTCTAGCTTGGATACAAGATGTGATACAGGCGGGCATGGAGGCTCTAGTACCCTGTTGTACCGCCTCTAGCTTGGATACAAGATGTGATATAGGCGGGCATGGAGGCTCCAGTACCCTGTTGTACCGCCTCTAGCTTGGATACAAGATGTGATACGAGCGGGCATGGAGGCTCCAGTACCCTGTTGTACCGCCTCTAGCTTGGATACACGATGTGATACAGGCGGGCATGGAGGCTCTAGTACCCTGTTGTACCGCCTCTAGCTTGGATACAAGATGTGATACAGGTGGGCATGGAGGCTCTAGTATCCTGTTGTACCGCCTCTAGCTTGGATACAAGATGTGATAAAGGCAGGCATGGAGGCTCTAGTACCCTGTTGTATCACCTGTAGCTTGGATACAAGATGTGATACGGGCGGGCATGGAGGCTCTAGTACCCTGTTCCACTGCCACTAGCTTGGATACCAGATGTGATACGGGTGGGCATGGAGGCTCTAGTACCCTGTTGTACTGCTTCTAGCTTGGATACAAGATGTGATACAGACAGGTATGGAGGCTCTAGTACCCTGTTGTACCACCTGTAGCTTGGATACAAGATGTGATACGGGTGGGCATGGAGGCTCTAGTACCCTGTTGTACCGCCTCTAGCTTGGATACAAGATGTGATACGGGCGGGCATGGAGGCTCCAGTACCCTGTTGTAACGCATCTAGCTTGGATACAAGATGTGATACAGGCGGGCATAGAGGCTCTAGTACCCTGTTGTACCGCCTCTAGCTTAGATACAAGATGTGATACGGGCGGGCATGGAGGCTCTAGTACCCTGTTGTAACGCATCTAGCTTGGATACAAGATGTGATACAGGCGGGCATGGAGGCTCTAGTACCCTGTTGTACCGCCTCTAGCTTAGATACAAGATGTGATACGGTTGGGCATGGAGGCTCTAGTATCCTGTTGTACTGCCTCTAGCTTGGATACAAGATGTGATACCGGCGGGCATGGAGGCTCTAGTATCCTGTTGTACTGCCTCTAGCTTGGATACAAGATGTGATACGGGCGGGCATGGAGGCTCTAGTACCCTGTTGTACCGCCTCTAGCTTGGATACAAGATGTGATACGGGCGGGCATGGAGGCTCTAGTACCCTGTTGTACTGCCTCTAGCTTGGATACAAGATGTGATACAGACAGGCATGGAGGCTCTAGTACCCTATTGTACCGCCTCTAGCTTGGATACAAGATGTGATACAGACAGGCATGGAGGCTCTAGTACCCTGTTGTACCGCCTCTAGCTTGGATACAAGATGTGATACAGGCGGGCATGGAGGCTCTAGTACCCTGTTGTACCGCCTCTAGCTTGGATACAAGATGTGATACGGGCGGGCATGGAGGCTCTAGTACCCTGTTGTACCGCCTCTAGCTAGGATACAAGATGTGATACAGGCGGGCATGGAGGCTCTAGTACCCTGTTGTACCGCCTCTAGCTTGGATACAAGATGTGATACAGGCGGGCATGGAGGCTCCAGTACCCTGTTGTACCGCCTCTAGCTTGGATACAAGATGTGATACGGGCGGGCATGGAGGCTCTAGTACCCTGTTGTATTGCTTCTAGCTTGGATACAAGATGTGATACAGACAGGCATGAAGGCTCTAGTTCCCTGTTGTACCGCCTCTAGCTTGGATACAAGATGTGATACGGGCGGGCATGGAGGCTCTAGTACCCTGTTGTACCGCCTCTAGCTTGGATACAAGATGTGATACGGGCGGGCATGGAGGCTCTAGTACCCTGTTGTACCGCCTCTAGCTTTGATACAAGATGTGATACGGGCGGGCATGGAGGCTCTAGTACCCTGTTGTACCGCCTCTAGCTTGGATACAAGATGTGATACGGGCGGGCATGGAGGCTCTAGTACCCTGTTGTACTGCCTCTAGCTTGGATACAAGATGTGATACAGACAGGCATGGAGGCTCTAGTACCCTGTTTTACCACCTCTAGCTTGGATACAAGATGTGATACAGGCGGGCATGGAGGCTCTAGTACCCTGTTGTACCGCCTCTAGCTTGGATACAAGATGTGATACGGGCGGGCATGGAGGCTCTAGTACCCTGTTGTACCGCCTCTAGCTTGGATACAAGATGTGATACGGGCGGGCATGGAGGCTCTAGTACCCTGTTGTACTGCCTCTAGCTTGGATACAAGATGTGATACAGACAGGCATGGAGGCTCTAGTACCCTGTTGTACCACCTCTAGCTTGGATACAAGATGTGATACGGGCGGGCATGGAGGCTCTAGTACCCTGTTGTACCGCCTCTAGCTTGGATACAAGATGTGATACGGGCGGGCATGGAGGCTCTAGTACCCTGTTGTACTGCCTCTAGCTTGGATACAAGATGTGATACAGACAGGCATGGAGGCTCTAGTACCCTGTTGTACCACCTCTAGCTTGGATACAAGATGTGATACAGGCGGGCATGGAGGCTCTAGTACCCTGTTGTACCGCCTCTAGCTTGGATACAAGATGTGATACGGGCGGGCATGGAGGCTCTAGTACCCTGTTGTACCGCCTCTAGCTAGGATACAAGATGTGATACAGGCGGGCATGGAGGCTCTAGTACCCTGTTGTACCGCCTCTAGCTTGGATACAAGATGTGATACAGGCGGGCATGGAGGCTCCAGTACCCTGTTGTACCGCCTCTAGCTTGGATACAAGATGTGATACGGGCGGGCATGGAGGCTCTAGTACCCTGTTGTATTGCCTCTAGCTTGGATACAAGATGTGATACAGACAGGCATGGAGGCTCTAGTACCCTGTTGTACCGCCTCTAGCTTGGATACAAGATGTGATACGGGCGGGCATGGAGGCTCTAGTACCCTGTTGTACCGCCTCTAGCTTGGATACAAGATGTGATACAGGCGGGCATAGAGGCTCTAGTACCCTGTTGTACCGCCTCTAGCTTGGATACAAGATGTGATACGGGCGGGCATGGAGGCTCTAGTACCCTGTTGTACCGCCTCTACCTTGGATACAAGATGTGATACGGGCGGGCATGGAGGCTCTAGTACCCTGTTGTACTGCCTCTAGCTTGGATACAAGATGTGATACAGACAGGCATGGAGGCTCTAGTACCCTGTTGTACCGCCTCTAGCTTGGATACAAGATGTGATACAGGCGGGCATGGAGGCTCTAGTACCCTGTTGTACCGCCTCTAGCTTGGATACAAGATGTGATATAGGCGGGCATGGAGGCTCTAGTACCCTGTTGTACCGCCTCTAGCTTGGATACAAGATGTGATACGAGCGGGCATGGAGGCTCCAGTACCCTGTTGTACCGCCTCTAGCTTGGATACACGATGTGATACAGGCGGGCATGGAGGCTCTAGTACCCTGTTGTACCGCCTCTAGCTTGGATACAAGATGTGATACAGGTGGGCATGGAGGCTCTAGTATCCTGTTGTACCGCGTCTAGCTTGGATACAAGATGTGATACAGGCAGGCATGGAGGCTCTAGTACCCTGTTGTATCACCTGTGGCTTGGATACAAGATGTGATACGGGCGGGCATGAAGGCTCTAGTACCCTGTTCCACTGCCACTAGCTTGGATACCAGATGTGATACGGGTGGGCATGGAGGCTCTAGTACCCTGTTGTACTGCCTCTAGCTTGGATACAAGATGTGATACAGACAGGCATGGAGGCTCTAGTACCCTGTTGTACCACCTGTAGCTTGGATACAAGATGTGATACGGGTGGGCATGGAGGCTCTAGTACCCTGTTGCACTGCCTCTAGCTTGGATACCAGATGTGATACGGGTGGGCATGGAGGCTCTAGTACCCTGTTGCACTGCCTCTAGTTTGTAGACCAGATGTGATACTGGCGGGCATGGCGGCATACAGGTTCTGTATGGTATCCTGTGGCATATTGCTCCATATTTGCTATGTAACTGAACCTTTAGATCATGCAAAGTTGTAGGTTGTAGAAGTTGGTCTCCCAGATGGTCCCATACATGTTATCTTGGTGATAAATTTGACCTGGCAGCCACGGAAGTGTGACAATGTTGTGGGACATTCCTGTGACCCCCTTGTGTGTGCGGCCGAGCACACTTGTCAGCTGATAGGTAAGGGCACGCATCGCTGTACTCCGGCCAGGGCAGACCGGTGGGCAGAAGGCGCTGCACTGCTGCACGCCCAGCCCTAATGCTATAGCGCCACGTCCAGCAGCAGCAGGCGTGAGCCGGCAATTACGTCCTAATGTGACCGTCAGCCAGTGGTGCAGCAGTGAGCAGCTGCTCTCCTGATGGAAGCAGAATGCTGCAGTCATCCGCAGTACATTCCACACCAGCTGCGCCTTCTGTGGTGCAAGGTCCGTATTCCAAGACCAGCATTCTTCCCAGCATGCACTGCGGCTTGTTCTCATTTGCATATAATATTGTCATAAAATGCTCTTCAGTTTGGCCAAAATACACTATATTAACAGGTTTTATTATTACAGGCATGACATATTAGGTAAAATATCACAGCAAGATACATTATTTTTAATTTATAAAAGTAATCTCTCCACAATGTAAGAACTTCTCTCCCGCGGGACCATAAATACCGCCGGGGCTGTCTGCAGTATCGTGCTTGCTTCGGTAGCACATATACTAAAATTGGAACGATACAGAGAAGATTAGCATGGCCCCTGCGCAAGGATGACACGCAAATTCGTGAGGCGTTCCATATTTTTGCACCGATTCTTCAATTAGAATTAAAAAAAAAATTCTAACATAACATTTTTTTCTCCTTATAGGTTTTAACTTGGAGTAATAATAATAATTGTCTCACGGTGCCACCACTAAAAGGTGTATTTTTTGTGCCATGTGACTACAGGCATACAGCAAATGTACCCGAGGCGCCATAACCACGTACAGTGTAACCCCCCCCAGAAGTTGTGGGATGACACTTTTGTCTGTGTGATTGTAACGTTGTTATAAGTGAGTGATTACAATATCGGAGTAAAAGGATCATTTAGGCGACTTTCACACGGGCGACCCCCTATTTTGTGTCTGCAATATTTGGTTGCCAGCAATGCTTTTTTTTTAGAATAATCTCCCATCGCAGTGCTGACGGCCACAATAAAATTGCGCGATAAAAAATGTACAATTTTTTATTGCGAAAATGAATAGGACTTTCCATTATCAAAATTGCATCGCAACACAATCTTGTTGCATTGCGAGGCGATAAAAAGGAGCGGCTCCATAGCGAAACCTGGGAGATAAAAAGAATCGCACATCGCAGAAAGATAGAGCAGCCGTTATTTTTTGTTCTCTCAACATCACATCAGTGAAAACATCACAGATGGGAAGGAAACCGTTGGTTTCATAATCTGCTTTTTTACTGACTATCGCATCAGGCGAAAATCGCACGATTTTCTTGCCTGTGTGAAACCACCCTTATTGCGGAAAACTGATGCCTTGTACGAAGACTCCAGTACCCTGTTGTACCGCCTCTAGCTTGGATACAAGATGTGATACGGGTGGGCATGGAGGCTCTAGTACCCTGTTGCACTGCCTTTAGCTTGGATACAAGATGTGATACAGACAGGCATGGAGGCACTAGTACCCTGTTGTACCGCCTCTAGCTTAGATACAAGATGTGATACAGGCGAGCATGGAGGCTTTAGTACCCTGTTGTACCGCCTCTAGCTTGGATACAAGATGTGATACGGGCGGGCATGGAGGCTCTAGTACCCTGTTGTACCGCCTCTAGCTTTGATACAAGATGTGATACGGGCGGGCATGGAGGCTCTAGTACCCTGTTGTACCGCCTCTAGCTTGGATACAAGATGTGATACAGACAGGCATGGAGGCTCTAGTACCCTGTTGTACCGCCTCTAGCTTGGATACAAGATGTGATACAGGCGGGCATGGAGGCTCTAGTACCCTGCTGTACCGCCTCTAGCTTGGATACAAGATGTGATATAGGCGGGCATGGAGGCTCTAGTACCCTGTTGTGCCGCCTCTAGCTTGGATACAAGATGTGATACGGGCGGGCATGGATGCTCCAGTACCCTGTTGTACCGCCTCTAGCTTGGATACACGATGTGATACAGGCGGGCATGGAGGCTCTAGTACCCTGTTGTACCGCCTCTAGCTTGGATACAAGATGTGATACAGGTGGGCATGGAGGCTCTAGTATCCTGTTGTACCGCCTCTAGCTTGGATACAAGATGTGATAAAGGCAGGCATGGAGGCTCTAGTACCCTGTTGTATCACCTGTAGCTTGGATACAAGATGTGATACGGGCGGGCATGGAGGCTCTAGTACCCTGTTCCACTGCCACTAGCTTGGATACCAGATGTGATGCGGGTGGGTGGAGGCTCTAGTACCCTGTTGTACCGCCTCTAGCTTGGATACAAGATGTGATACGGGCGGGCATGGAGGCTCTAGTACCCTGTTGTACCGCCTCTAGCTTGGATACAAGATGTGATACGGGCGGGCATGGAGGCTCTAGTACCCTGTTGTACTGCCTCTAGCATGGATACAAGATGTGATACAGACAGGCATGGAGGCTCTAGTACCCTGTTGTACCGCCTCTAGCTTGGATACAAGATGTGATACAGGCAGGCACGGAGGCTCTAGTACCCTGTTGTACCGCCTCTAGCTTGGATACAAGATGTGATACAGGCGGGCATGGAGGCTCTAGTACCCTGTTGTACCGCCTCTAGCTTGGATACAAGATGTGATACGGGCGGGCATGGAGGCTCTAGTACCCTGTTGTACCGCCTCTAGCTAGGATACAAGATGTGATACAGGCGGGCATGGAGGCTCTAGTACCCTGTTGTACCGCCTCTAGCTTGGATACAAGATGTGATACGGGCGGGCATGGAGGCTCCAGTACCCTGTTGTAACGCATCTAGCTTGGATACAAGATGTGATACAGGTGGGCATAGAGACTCTAGTACCCTGTTGTACCGCCTCTAGCTTAGATACAAGATGTGATACGGGCGGGCATGGAGGCTCTAGTACCCTGTTGTAACGCATCTAGCTTGGATACAAGATGTGATACAGGCGGGCATGGAGGCTCTAGTACCCTGTTGTACCGCCTCTAGCTTAGATACAAGATGTGATACAGGTGGGCATGGAGGCTCTAGTATCCTGTTGTTCTGCCTCTAGCTTGGATACAAGATGTGATACGGGCGGGCATGGAGGCTCTAGTATCCTGTTGTACTGCCTCTAGCTTGGATACAAGATGTGATACGGGCGGGCATGGAGGCTCTAGTACCCTGTTGTACCGCCTCTAGCTTGGATACAAGATGTGATACGGGCGGGCATGGAGGCTCTAGTACCCTGTTGTACTGCCTCTAGCTTGGATACAAGATGTGATACAGACAGGCATGGAGGCTCTAGTACCCTATTGTACCGCCTCTAGCTTGGATACAAGATGTGATACAGGTGGGCATGGAGGCTCTAGTACCCTGTTGTATTGCCTCTAGCTTGGATACAAGATGTGATACAGGCGGGCATGGAGGCTCTAGTACCCTGTTGTACCGCCTCTAGCTTGGATACAAGATGTGATACGGGCGGGCATGGAGGCTCTAGTACCCTGTTGTACTGCCTCTAGCTTGGATACAAGATGTGATACAGACAGGCATGGAGGCTCTAGTACCCTATTGTACCGCCTCTAGCTTGGATACAAGATGTGATACAGGTGGGCATGGAGGCTCTAGTACCCTGTTGTATTGCCTCTAGCTTGGATACAAGATGTGATACAGGCGGGCATGGAGGCTCTAGTACCCTGTTGTTCCGCCTCTAGCTTGGATACAAGATGTGATACGGGTGGGCATGGCGGCTCTAGTACCCTGTTGTACCACCTCTAGCTTGGATACAAGATGTGATACAGGCGGGCATGGAGGCTCTAGTACCCTGTTGTACCGCTTCTAGTTTGGATACAAGATGTGATACAGGCGGGCATAGAGGGTCTAGTACCCTGTTGTACCGCCTCTAGCTTGGATACAAGATGTGATACGGGCGGGCATGGAGGCTCTAGTACCCTGTTGTACCGCCTCTAGCTTGGATACAAGATGTGATACGGGCGGGCATGGAGGCTCTAGTACCCTGTTGTACTGCCTCTAGCTTGGATACAAGATGTGATACAGACAGGCATGGAGGCTCTAGTACCCTGTTGTACCGCCTCTAGCTTGGATACAAGATGTGATACAGGCGGGCATGGAGGCTCTAGTACCCTGTTGTACCGCCTCTAGCTTGGATACAAGATGTGATACGGGCGGGCATAGAGGCTCTAGTACCCTGTTGTACCGCCTCTAGCTAGGATACAAGATGTGATACAGGCGGGCATGGAGGCTCTAGTACCCTGTTGTACCGCCTCTAGCTTGGATACAAGATGTGATACAGGCGGGCATGGAGGCTCCAGTACCCTGTTGTACCGCCTCTAGCTTGGATACAAGATGTGATACGGGCGGGCATGGAGGCTCTAGTACCCTGTTGTATTGCCTCTAGCTTGGATACAAGATGTGATACAGACAGGCATGAAGGCTCTAGTTCCCTGTTGTACCGCCTCTAGCTTGGATACAAGATGTGATACGGGCGGGCATGGAGGCTCTAGTACCCTGTTGTACCGCCTCTAGCTTGGATACAAGATGTGATACGGGCGGGCATGGAGGCTCTAGTACCCTGCTGTACCGCCTCTAGCTTTGATACAAGATGTGATACGGGCGGGCATGGAGGCTCTAGTACCCTGTTGTACCGCCTCTAGCTTGGATACAAGATGTGATACAGACAGGCATGGAGGCTCTAGTACCCTGTTGTACCGCCTCTAGCTTGGATACAAGATGTGATACAGGCGGGCATGGAGGCTATAGTACCCTGTTGTTCCGCCTCTAGCTTGGATACAAGATGTGATACGGGCGGGCATGGAGGCTCTAGTACCCTGTTGTACCACCTCTAGCTTGGATACAAGATGTGATACAAGCGGGCATGGAGGCTCTAGTACCCTGTTGTACCGCCTCTAGTTTGGATACAAGATGTGATACAGGCGGGCATAGAGGGTCTAGTACCCTGTTGTACCGCCTCTAGCTTGGATACAAGATGTGATACGGGCGGGCATGGAGGCTCTAGTACCCTGTTGTACCGCCTCTAGCTTGGATACAAGATGTGATACGGGCGGGCATGGAGGCTCTAGTACCCTGTTGTACTGCCTCTAGCTTGGATACAAGATGTGATACAGACAGGCATGGAGGCTCTAGTACCCTGTTGTACCGCCTCTAGCTTGGATACAAGATGTGATACAGGCGGGCATGGAGGCTCTAGTACCCTGTTGTACCGCCTCTAGCTTGGATACAAGATGTGATACGGGCGGGCATGGAGGCTCTAGTACCCTGTTGTACCGCCTCTAGCTAGGATACAAGATGTGATACAGGCGGGCATGGAGGCTCTAGTACCCTGTTGTACCGCCTCTAGCTTGGATACAAGATGTGATAAAGGCGGGCATGGAGACTCCAGTACCCTGTTGTACCGCCTCTAGCTTGGATACAAGATGTGATACGGGCGGGCATGGAGGCTCTAGTACCCTGTTGTATTGCCTCTAGCTTGGATACAAGATGTGATACAGACAGGCATGAAGGCTCTAGTTCCCTGTTGTACCGCCTCTAGCTTGGATACAAGATGTGATACGGGCAGGCATGGAGGCTCTAGTACCCTGTTGTACCGCCTCTAGCTTTGATACAAGATGTGATACGGGCGGGCATGGAGGCTCTAGTACCCTGTTGTACCGCCTCTAGCTTGGATACAAGATGTGATACAGACAGGCATGGAGGCTCTAGTACCCTGTTGTACCGCCTCTAGCTTGGATACAAGATGTGATACAGGCGGGCATGGAGGCTCTAGTACCCTGCTGTACCGCCTCTAGCTTGGATACAAGATGTGATATAGGCGGGCATGGAGGCTCTAGTACCCTGTTGTGCCGCCTCTAGCTTGGATACAAGATGTGATACGGGCGGGCATGGATGCTCCAGTACCCTGTTGTACCGCCTCTAGCTTGGATACACGATGTGATACAGGCGGGCATGGAGGCTCTAGTACCCTGTTGTACCGCCTCTAGCTTGGATACAAGATGTGATACAGGTGGGCATGGAGGCTCTAGTATCCTGTTGTACCGCCTCTAGCTTGGATACAAGATGTGATAAAGGCAGGCATGGAGGCTCTAGTACCCTGTTGTATCACCTGTAGCTTGGATACAAGATGTGATACGGGCGGGCATGGAGGCTCTAGTACCCTGTTCCACTGCCACTAGCTTGGATACCAGATGTGATACGGGTGGGCATGGAGGCTCTAGTACCCTGTTGTACTGCTTCTAGCTTGGATACAAGATGTGATACAGACAGGCATGGAGGCTCTAGTACCCTGTTGTACCACCTGTAGCTTGGATACAAGATGTGATACGGGTGGGCATGGAGGCTCTAGTACCCTGTTGTACCGCCTCTAGCTTGGATACAAGATGTGATACGGGCGGGCATGGAGGTTTCAGTACCCTGTTGTAACGCATCTAACTTGGATACAAGATGTGATACAGGTGGGCATAGAGGCTCGAGTACCCTGTTGTACCGCCTCTAGCTTAGATACAAGATGTGATACGGGCGGGCATGGAGGCTCTAGTACCCTGTTGTAACGCATCTAGCTTGGATACAAGATGTGATACAGGCGGGCATGGAGGCTCTAGTACCCTGTTGTACCGCCTCTAGCTTAGATACAAGATGTGATACAGTTGGGCATGGAGGCTCTAGTATCCTGTTGTACTGCCTCTAGCTTGGATACAAGATGTGATACCGGCGGGCATGGAGGCTCTAGTATCCTGTTGTACCGCCTCTAGCTTGGATACAAGATGTGATACGGGCGGGCATGGAGGCTCTAGTACCCTGTTGTACCGCCTCTAGCTTGGATACAAGATGTGATACAGACAGGCATGGAGGCTCTAGTACCCTGTTGTACCGCCTCTAGCTTGGATACAAGATGTGATACAGGCGGGCATGGAGGCTCCAGTACCCTGTTGTACCGCCTCTAGCTTGGATACAAGATGTGATACGGGCGGGCATGGAGGCTCTAGTACCCTGTTGTACCGCCTCTAGCTTGGATACAAGATGTGATACAGGCGGGCATGGAGGCTCTAGTACCCTGTTGTACCGCCTCTAGCTTGGATACAAGATGTGATACAGACAGGCATGGAGGCTCTAGTACCCTGTTGTACCGCCTCTAGCTTGGATACAAGATGTGATACAGGCGGGCATGGAGGCTCTAGTACCCTGTTGTACCGCCTCTAGCTTGGATACAAGATGTGATATAGGCGGGCATGGAGGCTCTAGTACCCTGTTGTGCCGCCTCTAGCTTGGATACAAGATGTGATACGGGCGGGCATGGAGGCTCCAGTACCCTGTTGTACCGCCTCTAGCTTGGATACACGATGTGATACAGGCGGGCATGGAGGCTCTAGTACCCTGTTGTACCGCCTCTAGCTTGGATACAAGATGTGATACAGGTGGGCATGGAGGCTCTAGTATCCTGTTGTACCGCCTCTAGCTTGGATACAAGATGCGATAAAGGCAGGCATGGAGGCTCTAGTACCCTGTTGTATCACCTGTAGCTTGGATACAAGATGTGATACGGGCGGGCATGGAGGCTCTAGTACCCTGTTCCACTGCCACTAGCTTGGATACCAGATGTGATACGGGTGGGCATGGAGGCTCTAGTACCCTGTTGTACTGCCTCTAGCTTGGATACAAGATGTGATACAGACAGGCATGGAGGCTCTAGTACCCTGTTGTACCACCTGTAGCTTGGATACAAGATGTGATACGGGTGGTCATGGAGGCTCTAGTACCCTGTTGTACCGCCTCTAGCTTGGATACAAGATGTGATACGGGCGGGCATGGAGGCTCCAGTACCCTGTTGTAACGCATCTAGCTTGGATACAAGATGTGATACAGGCTGGCATAGAGGCTCTAGTACCCTGTTGTACCGCCTCTAGCTTAGATACAAGATGTGATACGGGCGGGCATGGAGGCTCTAGTACCCTGTTGTACCGCATCTAGCTTGGATACAAGATGTGATACAGGCGGGCATGGAGGCTCTAGTACCCTGTTGTACCGCCTCTAGCTTAGATACAAGATGTGATACAGTTGGGCATGGAGGCTCTAGTATCCTGTTGTACTGCCTCTAGCTTGGATACAAGATGTGATACCGGCGGGCATGGAGGCTCTAGTATCCTGTTGTACTGCCTCTAGCTTGGATACAAGATGTGATACGGGCGGGCATGGAGGCTCTAGTACCCTGTTGTACCGCCTCTAGCTTGGATACAAGATGTGATACGGGCGGGCATGGAGGCTCTAGTACCCTGTTGTACTGCCTCTAGCTTGGATACAAGATGTGATACAGACAGGCATGGAGGCTCTAGTACCCTATTGTACCGCCTCTAGCTTGGATACAAGATGTGATACAGACAGGCATGGAGGCTCTAGTACCCTGTTGTACCGCCTCTAGCTTGGATACAAGATGTGATACAGGCGGACATGGAGGCTCTAGTACCCTGTTGTTCCGCCTCTAGCTTGGATACAAGATGTGATACGGGCGGGCATGGAGGCTCTAGTACCCTGTTGTGTTGTACCACCTCTAGCTTGGATACAAGATGTGATACAGGCGGGCATGGAGGCTCTAGTACCCTGTTGTACCGCCTCTAGTTTGGATACAAGATGTGATACAGGCGGGCATAGAGGCTCTAGTACCCTGTTGTAAAGCCTCTAGCTTGGATACAAGATGTGATACGGGCGGGCATGGAGGCTCTAGTACCCTGTTGTACCGCCTCTAGCTTGGATACAAGATGTGATACGGGCGGGCATGGAGGCTCTAGTACCCTGTTGTACTGCCTCTAGCTTGGATACAAGATGTGATACAGACAGGCATGGAGGCTCTAGTACCCTGTTGTACCACCTCTAGCTCGGATACAAGATGTGATACAGGCGGGCATGGAGGCTCTAGTACCCTGTTGTACCACCTCTAGCTTGGATACAAGATGTGATACGGGCGGGCATGGAGGCTCTAGTACCCTGTTGTACCGCCTCTAGCTAGGATACAAGATGTGATACAGGCGGGCATGGAGGCTCTAGTACCCTGTTGTACCGCCTCTAGCTTGGATACAAGATGTGATACAGGCGGGCATGGAGGCTCCAGTACCCTGTTGTACCGCCTCTAGCTTGGATACTAGATGTGATACGGGCGGGCATGGAGGCTCTAGTACCCTGTTGTATTGCCTCTAGCTTGGATACAAGATGTGATACAGACAGGCATGGAGGCTCTAGTACCCTGTTGTACCGCCTCTAGGTTGGATACAAGATGTGATACGGGCGGGCATGGAGGCTCTAGTACCCTGTTGTACCGCCTCTAGCTTGGATACAAGATGTGATACAGGCGGGCATAGAGGCTCTAGTACCCTGTTGTACCGCCTCTAGCTTGGATACAAGATGTGATACGGGCGGGCATGGAGGCTCTAGTACCCTGTTGTACCGCCTCTACCTTGGATACAAGATGTGATACGGGCGGGCATGGAGGCTCTAGTACCCTGTTGTACTGCCTCTAGCTTGGATACAAGATGTGATACAGACAGGCATGGAGGCTCTAGTACCCTGTTGTACCGCCTCTAGCTTGGATACAAGATGTGATACAGGCGGGCATGGAGGCTCTAGTACCCTGTTGTACCGCCTGTAGCTTGGATACAAGATGTGATTTGGGTGGGCATGGAGGCTCTAGTACCCTGTTGTACCGCCTCTAGGTTGGATACAAGATGTGATACAGGCGGGCATGAAGGCTCTAGTTCCCTGTTGTACCGCCTCTAGCTTGGATACAAGATGTGATACGGGCGGGCATGGAGGCTCTAGTACCCTGTTGTACCGCCTCTAGCTTTGATACAAGATGTGATACGGGCGGGCATGGAGGCTCTAGTACCCTGTTGTACCGCCTCTAGCTTGGATACAAGATGTGATACAGACAGGCATGGAGGCTCTAGTACCCTGTTGTACCACCTCTAGCTCGGATACAAGATGTGATACAGGCGGGCATGGAGGCTCTAGTACCCTGTTGTACCACCTCTAGCTTGGATACAAGATGTGATACGGGCGGGCATGGAGGCTCTAGTACCCTGTTGTACCGCCTCTAGCTAGGATACAAGATGTGATACAGGCGGGCATGGAGGCTCTAGTACCCTGTTGTACCGCCTCTAGCTTGGATACAAGATGTGATACAGGCGGGCATGGAGGCTCCAGTACCCTGTTGTACCGCCTCTAGCTTGGATACTAGATGTGATACGGGCGGGCATGGAGGCTCTAGTACCCTGTTGTATTGCCTCTAGCTTGGATACAAGATGTGATACAGACAGGCATGGAGGCTCTAGTACCCTGTTGTACCGCCTCTAGCTTGGATACAAGATGTGATACGGGCGGGCATGGAGGCTCTAGTACCCTGTTGTACCGCCTCTAGCTTGGATACAAGATGTGATACAGGCGGGCATAGAGGCTCTAGTACCGTGTTGTACCGCCTCTAGCTTGGATACAAGATGTGATACGGGCGGGCATGGAGGCTCTAGTACCCTGTTGTACCGCCTCTACCTTGGATACAAGATGTGATACGGGCGGGCATGGAGGCTCTAGTACCCTGTTGTACTGCCTCTAGCTTGGATACAAGATGTGATACAGACAGGCATGGAGGCTCTAGTACCCTGTTGTACCGCCTCTAGCTTGGATACAAGATGTGATACAGGCGGGCATGGAGGCTCTAGTACCCTGTTGTACCGCCTGTAGCTTGGATACAAGATGTGATTTGGGTGGGCATGGAGGCTCTAGTACCCTGTAGTACCGCCTCTAGGTTGGATACAAGATGTGATACAGGCGGGCATGAAGGCTCTAGTTCCCTGTTGTACCGCCTCTAGCTTGGATACAAGATGTGATACGGGCGGGCATGGAGGCTCTAGTACCCTGTTGTACCGCCTCTAGCTTGGATACAAGATGTGATACGGGCGGGCATGGAGGCTCTAGTACCCTGTTGTACCGCCTCTAGCTTTGATACAAGATGTGATACGGGCGGGCATGGAGGCTCTAGTACCCTGTTGTACCGCCTCTAGCTTGGATACAAGATGTGATACAGACAGGCATGGAGGCTCTAGTACCCTGTTGTACCGCCTCTAGCTTGGATACAAGATGTGATACAGGCGGGCATGGAGGCTATAGTACCCTGTTGTTCCGCCTCTAGCTTGGATACAAGATGTGATACGGGCGGGCATGGAGGCTCTAGTACCCTGTTGTACCACCTCTAGCTTGGATACAAGATGTGATACAGGCGGGCATGGAGGCTCTAGTACCCTGTTGTACCGCCTCTAGTTTGGATACAAGATGTGATACAGGCGGGCATAGAGGGTCTAGTACCCTGTTGTACCGCCTCTAGCTTGGATACAAGATGTGATACGGGCGGGCATGGAGGCTCTAGTACCCTGTTGTACCGCCTCTAGCTTGGATACAAGATGTGATACGGGCGGGCATGGAGGCTCTAGTACCCTGTTGTACTGCCTCTACCTTGGATACAAGATGTGATACAGACAGGCATGGAGGCTCTAGTACCCTGTTGTACCGCCTCTAGCTTGGATACAAGATGTGATACAGGCGGGCATGGAGGCTCCAGTACCCTGTTGTACCGCCTCTAGCTTGGATACAAGATGTGATACGGGCGGGCATGGAGGCTCTAGTACCCTGTTGTACCGCCTCTAGCTAGGATACAAGATGTGATACAGGCGGGCATGGAGGCTCTAGTACCCTGTTGTACCGCCTCTAGCTTGGATACAAGATGTGATAAAGGCGGGCATGGAGGCTCCAGTACCCTGTTGTACCGCCTCTAGCTTGGATACAAGATGTGATACGGGCGGGCATGGAGGCTCTAGTACCCTGTTGTATTGCCTCTAGCTTGGATACAAGATGTGATACAGACAGGTATGAAGGCTCTAGTTCCCTGTTGTACCGCCTCTAGCTTGGATACAACATGTGATACGGGCGGGCATGGAGGCTCTAGTACCCTGTTGTACCGCCTCTAGCTTGGATACAAGATGTGATACGGGCGGGCATGGAGGCTCTAGTACCCTGTTGTACCGCCTCTAGCTTTGATACAAGATGTGATACGGGCGGGCATGGAGGCTCTAGTACCCTGTTGTACCGCCTCTAGCTTGGATACAAGATGTGATACAGACAGGCATGGAGGCTCTAGTACCCTGTTGTACCGCCTCTAGCTTGGATACAAGATGTGATACAGGCGGGCATGGAGGCTCTAGTACCCTGCTGTACCGCCTCTAGCTTGGATACAAGATGTGATATAGGCGGGCATGGAGGCTCTAGTACCCTGTTGTGCCGCCTCTAGCTTGGATACAAGATGTGATACGGGCGGGCATGGATGCTCCAGTACCCTGTTGTACCGCCTCTAGCTTGGATACACGATGTGATACAGGCGGGCATGGAGGCTCTAGTACCCTGTTGTACCGCCTCTAGCTTGGATACAAGATGTGATACAGGTGGGCATGGAGGCTCTAGTATCCTGTTGTACCGCCTCTAGCTTGGATACAAGATGTGATAAAGGCAGGCATGGAGGCTCTAGTACCCTGTTGTATCACCTGTAGCTTGGATACAAGATGTGATACGGGCGGGCATGGAGGCTCTAGTACCCTGTTCCACTGCCACTAGCTTGGATACCAGATGTGATACGGGTGGGCATGGAGGCTCTAGTACCCTGTTGTACTGCTTCTAGCTTGGATACAAGATGTGATACAGACAGGCATGGAGGCTCTAGTACCCTGTTGTACCACCTGTAGCTTGGATACAAGATGTGATACGGGTGGGCATGGAGGCTCTAGTACCCTGTTGTACCGCCTCTAGCTTGGATACAAGATGTGATACGGGCGGGCATGGAGGCTTCAGTACCCTGTTGTAACGCATCTAACTTGGATACAAGATGTGATACAGGTGGGCATAGAGGCTCGAGTACCCTGTTGTACCGCCTCTAGCTTAGATACAAGATGTGATACGGGCGGGCATGGAGGCTCTAGTACCCTGTTGTAACGCATCTAGCTTGGATACAAGATGTGATACAGGCGGGCATGGAGGCTCTAGTACCCTGTTGTACCGCCTCTAGCTTAGATACAAGATGTGATACAGTTGGGCATGGAGGCTCTAGTATCCTGTTGTACTGCCTCTAGCTTGGATACAAGATGTGATACCGGCGGGCATGGAGGCTCTAGTATCCTGTTGTACCGCCTCTAGCTTGGATACAAGATGTGATACGGGCGGGCATGGAAGTTCTAGTACCCTGTTGTACCGCCTCTAGCTTGGATACAAGATGTGATACGGGCGGGCATGGAGGCTCTAGTACCCTGTTGTACCGCCTCTAGCTTGGATACAAGATGTGATACAGACAGGCATGGAGGCTCTAGTACCCTGTTGTACCGCCTCTAGCTTGGATACAAGATGTGATACAGGCGGGCATGGAGGCTCCAGTACCCTGTTGTACCGCCTCTAGCTTGGATACAAGATGTGATACGGGCGGGCATGGAGGCTCTAGTACCCTGTTGTACCGCCTCTAGCTAGGATACAAGATGTGATACAGGCGAGCATGGAGGCTCTAGTACCCTGTTGTACCGCCTCTAGCTTGGATACAAGATGTGATACAGGCGGGCATGGAGGCTCCAGTACCCTGTTGTACCGCCTCTAGCTTGGATACAAGATGTGATACGGGCGGGCATGGAGGCTCTAGTACCCTGTTGTATTGCCTTTAGCTTGGATACAAGATGTGATACAGACAGGCATGAAGGCTCTAGTTCCCTGTTGTACCGCCTCTAGCTTGGATACAAGATGTGATACGTGCGGGCATGGAGGCTCTAGTACCCTGTTGTACCGCCTCTAGCTTGGATACAAGATGTGATACGGGCGGGCATGGAGGCTCTAGTACCCTGTTGTACCGCCTCTAGCTTTGATATAAGATGTGATACGGGCGGGCATGGAGGCTCTAGTACCCTGTTGTACCGCCTCTAGCTTGGATACAAGATGTGATACAGACAGGCATGGAGGCTCTAGTACCCTGTTGTACCGCCTCTAGCTTGGATACAAGATGTGATACAGGCGGGCATGGAGGCTCTAGTACCCTGTTGTACCGCCTCTAGCTTGGATACAAGATGTGATATAGGCGGGCATGGAGGCTCTAGTACCCTGTTGTGCCGCCTCTAGCTTGGATACAAGATGTGATACGGGCGGGCATGGAGGCTCCAGTACCCTGTTGTACCGCCTCTAGCTTGGATACACGATGTGATACAGGCGGGCATGGAGGCTCTAGTACCCTGTTGTACCGCCTCTAGCTTGGATACAAGATGTGATACAGGTGGGCATGGAGGCTCTAGTATCCTGTTGTACCGCCTCTAGCTTGGATACAAGATGCGATAAAGGCAGGCATGGAGGCTCTAGTACCCTGTTGTATCACCTGTAGCTTGGATACAAGATGTGATACGGGCGGGCATGGAGGCTCTAGTACCCTGTTCCACTGCCACTAGCTTGGATACCAGATGTGATACGGGTGGGCATGGAGGCTCTAGTACCCTGTTGTACTGCCTCTAGCTTGGATACAAGATGTGATACAGACAGGCATGGAGGCTCTAGTACCCTGTTGTACCACCTGTAGCTTGGATACAAGATGTGATACGGGTGGTCATGGAGGCTCTAGTACCCTGTTGTACCGCCTCTAGCTTGGATACAAGATGTGATACGGGCGGGCATGGAGGCTCCAGTACCCTGTTGTAACGCATCTAGCTTGGATACAAGATGTGATACAGGCTGGCATAGAGGCTCTAGTACCCTGTTGTACCGCCTCTAGCTTAGATACAAGATGTGATACGGGCGGGCATGGAGGCTCTAGTACCCTGTTGTACCGCATCTAGCTTGGATACAAGATGTGATACAGGCGGGCATGGAGGCTCTAGTACCCTGTTGTACCGCCTCTAGCTTAGATACAAGATGTGATACAGTTGGGCATGGAGGCTCTAGTATCCTGTTGTACTGCCTCTAGCTTGGATACAAGATGTGATACCGGCGGGCATGGAGGCTCTAGTATCCTGTTGTACTGCCTCTAGCTTGGATACAAGATGTGATACGGGCGGGCATGGAGGCTCTAGTACCCTGTTGTACCGCCTCTAGCTTGGATACAAGATGTGATACGGGCGGGCATGGAGGCTCTAGTACCCTGTTGTACTGCCTCTAGCTTGGATACAAGATGTGATACAGACAGGCATGGAGGCTCTAGTACCCTATTGTACCGCCTCTAGCTTGGATACAAGATGTGATACAGACAGGCATGGAGGCTCTAGTACCCTGTTGTACCGCCTCTAGCTTGGATACAAGATGTGATACAGGCGGACATGGAGGCTCTAGTACCCTGTTGTTCCGCCTCTAGCTTGGATACAAGATGTGATACGGGCGGGCATGGAGGCTCTAGTACCCTGTTGTGTTGTACCACCTCTAGCTTGGATACAAGATGTGATACAGGCGGGCATGGAGGCTCTAGTACCCTGTTGTACCGCCTCTAGTTTGGATACAAGATGTGATACAGGCGGGCATAGAGGCTCTAGTACCCTGTTGTAAAGCCTCTAGCTTGGATACAAGATGTGATACGGGCGGGCATGGAGGCTCTAGTACCCTGTTGTACCGCCTCTAGCTTGGATACAAGATGTGATACGGGCGGGCATGGAGGCTCTAGTACCCTGTTGTACTGCCTCTAGCTTGGATACAAGATGTGATACAGACAGGCATGGAGGCTCTAGTACCCTGTTGTACCACCTCTAGCTCGGATACAAGATGTGATACAGGCGGGCATGGAGGCTCTAGTACCCTGTTGTACCACCTCTAGCTTGGATACAAGATGTGATACGGGCGGGCATGGAGGCTCTAGTACCCTGTTGTACCGCCTCTAGCTAGGATACAAGATGTGATACAGGCGGGCATGGAGGCTCTAGTACCCTGTTGTACCGCCTCTAGCTTGGATACAAGATGTGATACAGGCGGGCATGGAGGCTCCAGTACCCTGTTGTACCGCCTCTAGCTTGGATACTAGATGTGATACGGGCGGGCATGGAGGCTCTAGTACCCTGTTGTATTGCCTCTAGCTTGGATACAAGATGTGATACAGACAGGCATGGAGGCTCTAGTACCCTGTTGTACCGCCTCTAGGTTGGATACAAGATGTGATACGGGCGGGCATGGAGGCTCTAGTACCCTGTTGTACCGCCTCTAGCTTGGATACAAGATGTGATACAGGCGGGCATAGAGGCTCTAGTACCCTGTTGTACCGCCTCTAGCTTGGATACAAGATGTGATACGGGCGGGCATGGAGGCTCTAGTACCCTGTTGTACCGCCTCTACCTTGGATACAAGATGTGATACGGGCGGGCATGGAGGCTCTAGTACCCTGTTGTACTGCCTCTAGCTTGGATACAAGATGTGATACAGACAGGCATGGAGGCTCTAGTACCCTGTTGTACCGCCTCTAGCTTGGATACAAGATGTGATACAGGCGGGCATGGAGGCTCTAGTACCCTGTTGTACCGCCTGTAGCTTGGATACAAGATGTGATTTGGGTGGGCATGGAGGCTCTAGTACCCTGTTGTACCGCCTCTAGGTTGGATACAAGATGTGATACAGGCGGGCATGAAGGCTCTAGTTCCCTGTTGTACCGCCTCTAGCTTGGATACAAGATGTGATACGGGCGGGCATGGAGGCTCTAGTACCCTGTTGTACCGCCTCTAGCTTTGATACAAGATGTGATACGGGCGGGCATGGAGGCTCTAGTACCCTGTTGTACCGCCTCTAGCTTGGATACAAGATGTGATACAGACAGGCATGGAGGCTCTAGTACCCTGTTGTACCACCTCTAGCTCGGATACAAGATGTGATACAGGCGGGCATGGAGGCTCTAGTACCCTGTTGTACCACCTCTAGCTTGGATACAAGATGTGATACGGGCGGGCATGGAGGCTCTAGTACCCTGTTGTACCGCCTCTAGCTAGGATACAAGATGTGATACAGGCGGGCATGGAGGCTCTAGTACCCTGTTGTACCGCCTCTAGCTTGGATACAAGATGTGATACAGGCGGGCATGGAGGCTCCAGTACCCTGTTGTACCGCCTCTAGCTTGGATACTAGATGTGATACGGGCGGGCATGGAGGCTCTAGTACCCTGTTGTATTGCCTCTAGCTTGGATACAAGATGTGATACAGACAGGCATGGAGGCTCTAGTACCCTGTTGTACCGCCTCTAGCTTGGATACAAGATGTGATACGGGCGGGCATGGAGGCTCTAGTACCCTGTTGTACCGCCTCTAGCTTGGATACAAGATGTGATACAGGCGGGCATAGAGGCTCTAGTACCGTGTTGTACCGCCTCTAGCTTGGATACAAGATGTGATACGGGCGGGCATGGAGGCTCTAGTACCCTGTTGTACCGCCTCTACCTTGGATACAAGATGTGATACGGGCGGGCATGGAGGCTCTAGTACCCTGTTGTACTGCCTCTAGCTTGGATACAAGATGTGATACAGACAGGCATGGAGGCTCTAGTACCCTGTTGTACCGCCTCTAGCTTGGATACAAGATGTGATACAGGCGGGCATGGAGGCTCTAGTACCCTGTTGTACCGCCTGTAGCTTGGATACAAGATGTGATTTGGGTGGGCATGGAGGCTCTAGTACCCTGTAGTACCGCCTCTAGGTTGGATACAAGATGTGATACAGGCGGGCATGAAGGCTCTAGTTCCCTGTTGTACCGCCTCTAGCTTGGATACAAGATGTGATACGGGCGGGCATGGAGGCTCTAGTACCCTGTTGTACCGCCTCTAGCTTGGATACAAGATGTGATACGGGCGGGCATGGAGGCTCTAGTACCCTGTTGTACCGCCTCTAGCTTTGATACAAGATGTGATACGGGCGGGCATGGAGGCTCTAGTACCCTGTTGTACCGCCTCTAGCTTGGATACAAGATGTGATACAGACAGGCATGGAGGCTCTAGTACCCTGTTGTACCGCCTCTAGCTTGGATACAAGATGTGATACAGGCGGGCATGGAGGCTATAGTACCCTGTTGTTCCGCCTCTAGCTTGGATACAAGATGTGATACGGGCGGGCATGGAGGCTCTAGTACCCTGTTGTACCACCTCTAGCTTGGATACAAGATGTGATACAGGCGGGCATGGAGGCTCTAGTACCCTGTTGTACCGCCTCTAGTTTGGATACAAGATGTGATACAGGCGGGCATAGAGGGTCTAGTACCCTGTTGTACCGCCTCTAGCTTGGATACAAGATGTGATACGGGCGGGCATGGAGGCTCTAGTACCCTGTTGTACCGCCTCTAGCTTGGATACAAGATGTGATACGGGCGGGCATGGAGGCTCTAGTACCCTGTTGTACTGCCTCTACCTTGGATACAAGATGTGATACAGACAGGCATGGAGGCTCTAGTACCCTGTTGTACCGCCTCTAGCTTGGATACAAGATGTGATACAGGCGGGCATGGAGGCTCCAGTACCCTGTTGTACCGCCTCTAGCTTGGATACAAGATGTGATACGGGCGGGCATGGAGGCTCTAGTACCCTGTTGTACCGCCTCTAGCTAGGATACAAGATGTGATACAGGCGGGCATGGAGGCTCTAGTACCCTGTTGTACCGCCTCTAGCTTGGATACAAGATGTGATAAAGGCGGGCATGGAGGCTCCAGTACCCTGTTGTACCGCCTCTAGGTTGGATACAAGATGTGATACGGGCGGGCATGGAGGCTCTAGTACCCTGTTGTATTGCCTCTAGCTTGGATACAAGATGTGATACAGACAGGTATGAAGGCTCTAGTTCCCTGTTGTACCGCCTCTAGCTTGGATACAACATGTGATACGGGCGGGCATGGAGGCTCTAGTACCCTGTTGTACCGCCTCTAGCTTGGATACAAGATGTGATACGGGCGGGCATGGAGGCTCTAGTACCCTGTTGTACCGCCTCTAGCTTTGATACAAGATGTGATACGGGCGGGCATGGAGGCTCTAGTACCCTGTTGTACCGCCTCTAGCTTGGATACAAGATGTGATACAGACAGGCATGGAGGCTCTAGTACCCTGTTGTACCGCCTCTAGCTTGGATACAAGATGTGATACAGGCGGGCATGGAGGCTCTAGTACCCTGCTGTACCGCCTCTAGCTTGGATACAAGATGTGATATAGGCGGGCATGGAGGCTCTAGTACCCTGTTGTGCCGCCTCTAGCTTGGATACAAGATGTGATACGGGCGGGCATGGATGCTCCAGTACCCTGTTGTACCGCCTCTAGCTTGGATACACGATGTGATACAGGCGGGCATGGAGGCTCTAGTACCCTGTTGTACCGCCTCTAGCTTGGATACAAGATGTGATACAGGTGGGCATGGAGGCTCTAGTATCCTGTTGTACCGCCTCTAGCTTGGATACAAGATGTGATAAAGGCAGGCATGGAGGCTCTAGTACCCTGTTGTATCACCTGTAGCTTGGATACAAGATGTGATACGGGCGGGCATGGAGGCTCTAGTACCCTGTTCCACTGCCACTAGCTTGGATACCAGATGTGATACGGGTGGGCATGGAGGCTCTAGTACCCTGTTGTACTGCTTCTAGCTTGGATACAAGATGTGATACAGACAGGCATGGAGGCTCTAGTACCCTGTTGTACCACCTGTAGCTTGGATACAAGATGTGATACGGGTGGGCATGGAGGCTCTAGTACCCTGTTGTACCGCCTCTAGCTTGGATACAAGATGTGATACGGGCGGGCATGGAGGCTTCAGTACCCTGTTGTAACGCATCTAACTTGGATACAAGATGTGATACAGGTGGGCATAGAGGCTCGAGTACCCTGTTGTACCGCCTCTAGCTTAGATACAAGATGTGATACGGGCGGGCATGGAGGCTCTAGTACCCTGTTGTAACGCATCTAGCTTGGATACAAGATGTGATACAGGCGGGCATGGAGGCTCTAGTACCCTGTTGTACCGCCTCTAGCTTAGATACAAGATGTGATACAGTTGGGCATGGAGGCTCTAGTATCCTGTTGTACTGCCTCTAGCTTGGATACAAGATGTGATACCGGCGGGCATGGAGGCTCTAGTATCCTGTTGTACCGCCTCTAGCTTGGATACAAGATGTGATACGGGCGGGCATGGAAGTTCTAGTACCCTGTTGTACCGCCTCTAGCTTGGATACAAGATGTGATACGGGCGGGCATGGAGGCTCTAGTACCCTGTTGTACCGCCTCTAGCTTGGATACAAGATGTGATACAGACAGGCATGGAGGCTCTAGTACCCTGTTGTACCGCCTCTAGCTTGGATACAAGATGTGATACAGGCGGGCATGGAGGCTCCAGTACCCTGTTGTACCGCCTCTAGCTTGGATACAAGATGTGATACGGGCGGGCATGGAGGCTCTAGTACCCTGTTGTACCGCCTCTAGCTAGGATACAAGATGTGATACAGGCGAGCATGGAGGCTCTAGTACCCTGTTGTACCGCCTCTAGCTTGGATACAAGATGTGATACAGGCGGGCATGGAGGCTCCAGTACCCTGTTGTACCGCCTCTAGCTTGGATACAAGATGTGATACGGGCGGGCATGGAGGCTCTAGTACCCTGTTGTATTGCCTCTAGCTTGGATACAAGATGTGATACAGACAGGCATGAAGGCTCTAGTTCCCTGTTGTACCGCCTCTAGCTTGGATACAAGATGTGATACGTGCGGGCATGGAGGCTCTAGTACCCTGTTGTACCGCCTCTAGCTTGGATACAAGATGTGATACGGGCGGGCATGGAGGCTCTAGTACCCTGTTGTACCGCCTCTAGCTTTGATATAAGATGTGATACGGGCGGGCATGGAGGCTCTAGTACCCTGTTGTACCGCCTCTAGCTTGGATACAAGATGTGATACAGACAGGCATGGAGGCTCTAGTACCCTGTTGTACCGCCTCTAGCTTGGATACAAGATGTGATACAGGCGGGCATGGAGGCTCTAGTACCCTGTTGTACCGCCTCTAGCTTGGATACAAGATGTGATATAGGCGGGCATGGAGGCTCTAGTACCCTGTTGTGCCGCCTCTAGCTTGGATACAAGATGTGATACGGGCGGGCATGGAGGCTCCAGTACCCTGTTGTACCGCCTCTAGCTTGGATACACGATGTGATACAGGCGGGCATGGAGGCTCTAGTACCCTGTTGTACCGCCTCTAGCTTGGATACAAGATGTGATACAGGTGGGCATGGAGGCTCCAGTACCCTGTTGTACCGCCTCTAGGTTGGATACAAGATGTGATACGGGCGGGCATGGAGGCTCTAGTACCCTGTTGTATTGCCTCTAGCTTGGATACAAGATGTGATACAGACAGGTATGAAGGCTCTAGTTCCCTGTTGTACCGCCTCTAGCTTGGATACAACATGTGATACGGGCGGGCATGGAGGCTCTAGTACCCTGTTGTACCGCCTCTAGCTTGGATACAAGATGTGATACGGGCGGGCATGGAGGCTCTAGTACCCTGTTGTACCGCCTCTAGCTTTGATACAAGATGTGATACGGGCGGGCATGGAGGCTCTAGTACCCTGTTGTACCGCCTCTAGCTTGGATACAAGATGTGATACAGACAGGCATGGAGGCTCTAGTACCCTGTTGTACCGCCTCTAGCTTGGATACAAGATGTGATACAGGCGGGCATGGAGGCTCTAGTACCCTGCTGTACCGCCTCTAGCTTGGATACAAGATGTGATATAGGCGGGCATGGAGGCTCTAGTACCCTGTTGTGCCGCCTCTAGCTTGGATACAAGATGTGATACGGGCGGGCATGGATGCTCCAGTACCCTGTTGTACCGCCTCTAGCTTGGATACACGATGTGATACAGGCGGGCATGGAGGCTCTAGTACCCTGTTGTACCGCCTCTAGCTTGGATACAAGATGTGATACAGGTGGGCATGGAGGCTCTAGTATCCTGTTGTACCGCCTCTAGCTTGGATACAAGATGTGATAAAGGCAGGCATGGAGGCTCTAGTACCCTGTTGTATCACCTGTAGCTTGGATACAAGATGTGATACGGGCGGGCATGGAGGCTCTAGTACCCTGTTCCACTGCCACTAGCTTGGATACCAGATGTGATACGGGTGGGCATGGAGGCTCTAGTACCCTGTTGTACTGCTTCTAGCTTGGATACAAGATGTGATACAGACAGGCATGGAGGCTCTAGTACCCTGTTGTACCACCTGTAGCTTGGATACAAGATGTGATACGGGTGGGCATGGAGGCTCTAGTACCCTGTTGTACCGCCTCTAGCTTGGATACAAGATGTGATACGGGCGGGCATGGAGGCTTCAGTACCCTGTTGTAACGCATCTAACTTGGATACAAGATGTGATACAGGTGGGCATAGAGGCTCGAGTACCCTGTTGTACCGCCTCTAGCTTAGATACAAGATGTGATACGGGCGGGCATGGAGGCTCTAGTACCCTGTTGTAACGCATCTAGCTTGGATACAAGATGTGATACAGGCGGGCATGGAGGCTCTAGTACCCTGTTGTACCGCCTCTAGCTTAGATACAAGATGTGATACAGTTGGGCATGGAGGCTCTAGTATCCTGTTGTACTGCCTCTAGCTTGGATACAAGATGTGATACCGGCGGGCATGGAGGCTCTAGTATCCTGTTGTACCGCCTCTAGCTTGGATACAAGATGTGATACGGGCGGGCATGGAAGTTCTAGTACCCTGTTGTACCGCCTCTAGCTTGGATACAAGATGTGATACGGGCGGGCATGGAGGCTCTAGTACCCTGTTGTACCGCCTCTAGCTTGGATACAAGATGTGATACAGACAGGCATGGAGGCTCTAGTACCCTGTTGTACCGCCTCTAGCTTGGATACAAGATGTGATACAGGCGGGCATGGAGGCTCCAGTACCCTGTTGTACCGCCTCTAGCTTGGATACAAGATGTGATACGGGCGGGCATGGAGGCTCTAGTACCCTGTTGTACCGCCTCTAGCTAGGATACAAGATGTGATACAGGCGAGCATGGAGGCTCTAGTACCCTGTTGTACCGCCTCTAGCTTGGATACAAGATGTGATACAGGCGGGCATGGAGGCTCCAGTACCCTGTTGTACCGCCTCTAGCTTGGATACAAGATGTGATACGGGCGGGCATGGAGGCTCTAGTACCCTGTTGTATTGCCTCTAGCTTGGATACAAGATGTGATACAGACAGGCATGAAGGCTCTAGTTCCCTGTTGTACCGCCTCTAGCTTGGATACAAGATGTGATACGTGCGGGCATGGAGGCTCTAGTACCCTGTTGTACCGCCTCTAGCTTGGATACAAGATGTGATACGGGCGGGCATGGAGGCTCTAGTACCCTGTTGTACCGCCTCTAGCTTTGATATAAGATGTGATACGGGCGGGCATGGAGGCTCTAGTACCCTGTTGTACCGCCTCTAGCTTGGATACAAGATGTGATACAGACAGGCATAGAGGCTCTAGTACCCTGTTGTACCGCCTCTAGCTTGGATACAAGATGTGATACAGGCGGGCATGGAGGCTCTAGTACCCTGTTGTACCGCCTCTAGCTTGGATACAAGATGTGATATAGGCGGGCATGGAGGCTCTAGTACCCTGTTGTGCCGCCTCTAGCTTGGATACAAGATGTGATACGGGCGGGCATGGAGGCTCCAGTACCCTGTTGTACCGCCTCTAGCTTGGATACACGATGTGATACAGGCGGGCATGGAGGCTCTAGTACCCTGTTGTACCGCCTCTAGCTTGGATACAAGATGTGATACAGGTGGGCATGGAGGCTCTAGTATCCTGTTGTACCGCCTCTAGCTTGGATACAAGATGCGATAAAGGCAGGCATGGAGGCTCTAGTACCCTGTTGTATCACCTGTAGCTTGGATACAAGATGTGATACGGGCGGGCATGGAGGCTCTAGTACCCTGTTCCACTGCCACTAGCTTGGATACCAGATGTGATACGGGTGGGCATGGAGGCTCTAGTACCCTGTTGTACTGCCTCTAGCTTGGATACAAGATGTGATACAGACAGGCATGGAGGCTCTAGTACCCTGTTGTACCACCTGTAGCTTGGATACAAGATGTGATACGGGTGGTCATGGAGGCTCTAGTACCCTGTTGTACCGCCTCTAGCTTGGATACAAGATGTGATACGGGCGGGCATGGAGGCTCCAGTACCCTGTTGTAACGCATCTAGCTTGGATACAAGATGTGATACAGGCTGGCATAGAGGCTCTAGTACCCTGTTGTACCGCCTCTAGCTTAGATACAAGATGTGATACGGGCGGGCATGGAGGCTCTAGTACCCTGTTGTAACGCATCTAGCTTGGATACAAGATGTGATACAGGCGGGCATGGAGGCTCTAGTACCCTGTTGTACCGCCTCTAGCTTAGATAAAAGATGTGATACAGTTGGGCATGGAGGCTCTAGTATCCTGTTGTACTGCCTCTAGCTTGGATACAAGATGTGATACCGGCGGGCATGGAGGCTCTAGTATCCTGTTGTACTGCCTCTAGCTTGGATACAAGATGTGATACGGGCGGGCATGGAGGCTCTAGTACCCTGTTGTACCGCCTCTAGCTTGGATACAAGATGTGATACGGGCGGGCATGGAGGCTCTAGTACCCTGTTGTACTGCCTCTAGCTTGGATACAAGATGTGATACAGACAGGCATGGAGGCTCTAGTACCCTATTGTACCGCCTCTAGCTTGGATACAAGATGTGATACAGACAGGCATGGAGGCTCTAGTACCCTGTTGTACCGCCTCTAGCTTGGATACAAGATGTGATACAGGCGGACATGGAGGCTCTAGTACCCTGTTGTTCCGCCTCTAGCTTGGATACAAGATGTGATACGGGCGGGCATGGAGGCTCTAGTACCCTGTTGTGTTGTACCACCTCTAGCTTGGATACAAGATGTGATACAGGCGGGCATAGAGGCTCTAGTACCCTGTTGTACCGCCTCTAGCTTGGATACAAGATGTGATACGGGCGGGCATGGAGGCTCTAGTACCCTGTTGTAAAGCCTCTAGCTTGGATACAAGATGTGATACGGGCGGGCATGGAGGCTCTAGTACCCTGTTGTACCGCCTCTAGCTTGGATACAAGATGTGATACGGGCGGGCATGGAGGCTCTAGTACCCTGTTGTACTGCCTCTAGCTTGGATACAAGATGTGATACAGACAGGCATGGAGGCTCTAGTACCCTGTTGTACCACCTCTAGCTCGGATACAAGATGTGATACAGGCGGGCATGGAGGCTCTAGTACCCTGTTGTACCACCTCTAGCTTGGATACAAGATGTGATACGGGCGGGCATGGAGGCTCTAGTACCCTGTTGTACCGCCTCTAGCTAGGATACAAGATGTGATACAGGCGGGCATGGAGGCTCTAGTACCCTGTTGTACCGCCTCTAGCTTGGATACAAGATGTGATACAGGCGGGCATGGAGGCTCCAGTACCCTGTTGTACCGCCTCTAGCTTGGATACTAGATGTGATACGGGCGGGCATGGAGGCTCTAGTACCCTGTTGTATTGCCTCTAGCTTGGATACAAGATGTGATACAGACAGGCATGGAGGCTCTAGTACCCTGTTGTACCGCCTCTAGGTTGGATACAAGATGTGATACGGGCGGGCATGGAGGCTCTAGTACCCTGTTGTACCGCCTCTAGCTTGGATACAAGATGTGATACAGGCGGGCATAGAGGCTCTAGTACCCTGTTGTACCGCCTCTAGCTTGGATACAAGATGTGATACGGGCGGGCATGGAGGCTCTAGTACCCTGTTGTACCGCCTCTACCTTGGATACAAGATGTGACACGGGCGGGCATGGAGGCTCTAGTACCCTGTTGTACTGCCTCTAGCTTGGATACAAGATGTGAAACAGACAGGCATGGAGGCTCTAGTACCCTGTTGTACCGCCTCTAGCTTGGATACAAGATGTGATACAGGCGGGCATGGAGGCTCTAGTACCCTGTTGTACCGCCTGTAGCTTGGATACAAGATGTGATTTGGGTGGGCATGGAGGCTCTAGTACCCTGTTGTACCGCCTCTAGGTTGGATACAAGATGTGATACAGGCGGGCATGAAGGCTCTAGTTCCCTGTTGTACCGCCTCTAGCTTGGATACAAGATGTGATACGGGCGGGCATGGAGGCTCTAGTACCCTGTTGTACCGCCTCTAGCTTTGATACAAGATGTGATACGGGCGGGCATGGAGGCTCTAGTACCCTGTTGTACCGCCTCTAGCTTGGATACAAGATGTGATACAGACAGGCATGGAGGCTCTAGTACCCTGTTGTACCACCTCTAGCTCGGATACAAGATGTGATACAGGCGGGCATGGAGGCTCTAGTACCCTGTTGTACCACCTCTAGCTTGGATACAAGATGTGATACGGGCGGGCATGGAGGCTCTAGTACCCTGTTGTACCGCCTCTAGCTAGGATACAAGATGTGATACAGGCGGGCATGGAGGCTCTAGTACCCTGTTGTACCGCCTCTAGCTTGGATACAAGATGTGATACAGGCGGGCATGGAGGCTCCAGTACCCTGTTGTACCGCCTCTAGCTTGGATACTAGATGTGATACGGGCGGGCATGGAGGCTCTAGTACCCTGTTGTATTGCCTCTAGCTTGGATACAAGATGTGATACAGACAGGCATGGAGGCTCTAGTACCCTGTTGTACCGCCTCTAGCTTGGATACAAGATGTGATACGGGCGGGCATGGAGGCTCTAGTACCCTGTTGTACCGCCTCTAGCTTGGATACAAGATGTGATACAGGCGGGCATAGAGGCTCTAGTACCGTGTTGTACCGCCTCTAGCTTGGATACAAGATGTGATACGGGCGGGCATGGAGGCTCTAGTACCCTGTTGTACCGCCTCTACCTTGGATACAAGATGTGATACGGGCGGGCATGGAGGCTCTAGTACCCTGTTGTACTGCCTCTAGCTTGGATACAAGATGTGATACAGACAGGCATGGAGGCTCTAGTACCCTGTTGTACCGCCTCTAGCTTGGATACAAGATGTGATACAGGCGGGCATGGAGGCTCTAGTACCCTGTTGTACCGCCTGTAGCTTGGATACAAGATGTGATTTGGGTGGGCATGGAGGCTCTAGTACCCTGTAGTACCGCCTCTAGGTTGGATACAAGATGTGATACAGGCGGGCATGAAGGCTCTAGTTCCCTGTTGTACCGCCTCTAGCTTGGATACAAGATGTGATACGGGCGGGCATGGAGGCTCTAGTACCCTGTTGTACCGCCTCTAGCTTGGATACAAGATGTGATACGGGCGGGCATGGAGGCTCTAGTACCCTGTTGTACCGCCTCTAGCTTTGATACAAGATGTGATACGGGCGGGCATGGAGGCTCTAGTACCCTGTTGTACCGCCTCTAGCTTGGATACAAGATGTGATACAGACAGGCATGGAGGCTCTAGTACCCTGTTGTACCGCCTCTAGCTTGGATACAAGATGTGATACAGGCGGGCATGGAGGCTATAGTACCCTGTTGTTCCGCCTCTAGCTTGGATACAAGATGTGATACGGGCGGGCATGGAGGCTCTAGTACCCTGTTGTACCACCTCTAGCTTGGATACAAGATGTGATACAGGCGGGCATGGAGGCTCTAGTACCCTGTTGTACCGCCTCTAGTTTGGATACAAGATGTGATACAGGCGGGCATAGAGGGTCTAGTACCCTGTTGTACCGCCTCTAGCTTGGATACAAGATGTGATACGGGCGGGCATGGAGGCTCTAGTACCCTGTTGTACCGCCTCTAGCTTGGATACAAGATGTGATACGGGCGGGCATGGAGGCTCTAGTACCCTGTTGTACTGCCTCTACCTTGGATACAAGATGTGATACAGACAGGCATGGAGGCTCTAGTACCCTGTTGTACCGCCTCTAGCTTGGATACAAGATGTGATACAGGCGGGCATGGAGGCTCCAGTACCCTGTTGTACCGCCTCTAGCTTGGATACAAGATGTGATACGGGCGGGCATGGAGGCTCTAGTACCCTGTTGTACCGCCTCTAGCTAGGATACAAGATGTGATACAGGCGGGCATGGAGGCTCTAGTACCCTGTTGTACCGCCTCTAGCTTGGATACAAGATGTGATAAAGGCGGGCATGGAGGCTCCAGTACCCTGTTGTACCGCCTCTAGCTTGGATACAAGATGTGATACGGGCGGGCATGGAGGCTCTAGTACCCTGTTGTATTGCCTCTAGCTTGGATACAAGATGTGATACAGACAGGTATGAAGGCTCTAGTTCCCTGTTGTACCGCCTCTAGCTTGGATACAACATGTGATACGGGCGGGCATGGAGGCTCTAGTACCCTGTTGTACCGCCTCTAGCTTGGATACAAGATGTGATACGGGCGGGCATGGAGGCTCTAGTACCCTGTTGTACCGCCTCTAGCTTTGATACAAGATGTGATACGGGCGGGCATGGAGGCTCTAGTACCCTGTTGTACCGCCTCTAGCTTGGATACAAGATGTGATACAGACAGGCATGGAGGCTCTAGTACCCTGTTGTACCGCCTCTAGCTTGGATACAAGATGTGATACGGGCGGGCATGGAGGCTCTAGTACCCTGTTGTAACGCATCTAGCTTGGATACAAGATGTGATACAGGCGGGCATGGAGGCTCTAGTACCCTGTTGTACCGCCTCTAGCTTAGATAAAAGATGTGATACAGTTGGGCATGGAGGCTCTAGTATCCTGTTGTACTGCCTCTAGCTTGGATACAAGATGTGATACCGGCGGGCATGGAGGCTCTAGTATCCTGTTGTACTGCCTCTAGCTTGGATACAAGATGTGATACGGGCGGGCATGGAGGCTCTAGTACCCTGTTGTACCGCCTCTAGCTTGGATACAAGATGTGATACGGGCGGGCATGGAGGCTCTAGTACCCTGTTGTACTGCCTCTAGCTTGGATACAAGATGTGATACAGACAGGCATGGAGGCTCTAGTACCCTATTGTACCGCCTCTAGCTTGGATACAAGATGTGATACAGACAGGCATGGAGGCTCTAGTACCCTGTTGTACCGCCTCTAGCTTGGATACAAGATGTGATACAGGCGGACATGGAGGCTCTAGTACCCTGTTGTTCCGCCTCTAGCTTGGATACAAGATGTGATACGGGCGGGCATGGAGGCTCTAGTACCCTGTTGTGTTGTACCACCTCTAGCTTGGATACAAGATGTGATACAGGCGGGCATAGAGGCTCTAGTACCCTGTTGTACCGCCTCTAGCTTGGATACAAGATGTGATACGGGCGGGCATGGAGGCTCTAGTACCCTGTTGTAAAGCCTCTAGCTTGGATACAAGATGTGATACGGGCGGGCATGGAGGCTCTAGTACCCTGTTGTACCGCCTCTAGCTTGGATACAAGATGTGATACGGGCGGGCATGGAGGCTCTAGTACCCTGTTGTACTGCCTCTAGCTTGGATACAAGATGTGATACAGACAGGCATGGAGGCTCTAGTACCCTGTTGTACCACCTCTAGCTCGGATACAAGATGTGATACAGGCGGGCATGGAGGCTCTAGTACCCTGTTGTACCACCTCTAGCTTGGATACAAGATGTGATACGGGCGGGCATGGAGGCTCTAGTACCCTGTTGTACCGCCTCTAGCTAGGATACAAGATGTGATACAGGCGGGCATGGAGGCTCTAGTACCCTGTTGTACCGCCTCTAGCTTGGATACAAGATGTGATACAGGCGGGCATGGAGGCTCCAGTACCCTGTTGTACCGCCTCTAGCTTGGATACTAGATGTGATACGGGCGGGCATGGAGGCTCTAGTACCCTGTTGTATTGCCTCTAGCTTGGATACAAGATGTGATACAGACAGGCATGGAGGCTCTAGTACCCTGTTGTACCGCCTCTAGGTTGGATACAAGATGTGATACGGGCGGGCATGGAGGCTCTAGTACCCTGTTGTACCGCCTCTAGCTTGGATACAAGATGTGATACAGGCGGGCATAGAGGCTCTAGTACCCTGTTGTACCGCCTCTAGCTTGGATACAAGATGTGATACGGGCGGGCATGGAGGCTCTAGTACCCTGTTGTACCGCCTCTACCTTGGATACAAGATGTGATACGGGCGGGCATGGAGGCTCTAGTACCCTGTTGTACTGCCTCTAGCTTGGATACAAGATGTGAAACAGACAGGCATGGAGGCTCTAGTACCCTGTTGTACCGCCTCTAGCTTGGATACAAGATGTGATACAGGCGGGCATGGAGGCTCTAGTACCCTGTTGTACCGCCTGTAGCTTGGATACAAGATGTGATTTGGGTGGGCATGGAGGCTCTAGTACCCTGTTGTACCGCCTCTAGGTTGGATACAAGATGTGATACAGGCGGGCATGAAGGCTCTAGTTCCCTGTTGTACCGCCTCTAGCTTGGATACAAGATGTGATACGGGCGGGCATGGAGGCTCTAGTACCCTGTTGTACCGCCTCTAGCTTTGATACAAGATGTGATACGGGCGGGCATGGAGGCTCTAGTACCCTGTTGTACCGCCTCTAGCTTGGATACAAGATGTGATACAGACAGGCATGGAGGCTCTAGTACCCTGTTGTACCACCTCTAGCTCGGATACAAGATGTGATACAGGCGGGCATGGAGGCTCTAGTACCCTGTTGTACCACCTCTAGCTTGGATACAAGATGTGATACGGGCGGGCATGGAGGCTCTAGTACCCTGTTGTACCGCCTCTAGCTAGGATACAAGATGTGATACAGGCGGGCATGGAGGCTCTAGTACCCTGTTGTACCGCCTCTAGCTTGGATACAAGATGTGATACAGGCGGGCATGGAGGCTCCAGTACCCTGTTGTACCGCCTCTAGCTTGGATACTAGATGTGATACGGGCGGGCATGGAGGCTCTAGTACCCTGTTGTATTGCCTCTAGCTTGGATACAAGATGTGATACAGACAGGCATGGAGGCTCTAGTACCCTGTTGTACCGCCTCTAGCTTGGATACAAGATGTGATACGGGCGGGCATGGAGGCTCTAGTACCCTGTTGTACCGCCTCTAGCTTGGATACAAGATGTGATACAGGCGGGCATAGAGGCTCTAGTACCGTGTTGTACCGCCTCTAGCTTGGATACAAGATGTGATACGGGCGGGCATGGAGGCTCTAGTACCCTGTTGTACCGCCTCTACCTTGGATACAAGATGTGATACGGGCGGGCATGGAGGCTCTAGTACCCTGTTGTACTGCCTCTAGCTTGGATACAAGATGTGATACAGACAGGCATGGAGGCTCTAGTACCCTGTTGTACCGCCTCTAGCTTGGATACAAGATGTGATACAGGCGGGCATGGAGGCTCTAGTACCCTGTTGTACCGCCTGTAGCTTGGATACAAGATGTGATTTGGGTGGGCATGGAGGCTCTAGTACCCTGTAGTACCGCCTCTAGGTTGGATACAAGATGTGATACAGGCGGGCATGAAGGCTCTAGTTCCCTGTTGTACCGCCTCTAGCTTGGATACAAGATGTGATACGGGCGGGCATGGAGGCTCTAGTACCCTGTTGTACCGCCTCTAGCTTGGATACAAGATGTGATACGGGCGGGCATGGAGGCTCTAGTACCCTGTTGTACCGCCTCTAGCTTTGATACAAGATGTGATACGGGCGGGCATGGAGGCTCTAGTACCCTGTTGTACCGCCTCTAGCTTGGATACAAGATGTGATACAGACAGGCATGGAGGCTCTAGTACCCTGTTGTACCGCCTCTAGCTTGGATACAAGATGTGATACAGGCGGGCATGGAGGCTATAGTACCCTGTTGTTCCGCCTCTAGCTTGGATACAAGATGTGATACGGGCGGGCATGGAGGCTCTAGTACCCTGTTGTACCACCTCTAGCTTGGATACAAGATGTGATACAGGCGGGCATGGAGGCTCTAGTACCCTGTTGTACCGCCTCTAGTTTGGATACAAGATGTGATACAGGCGGGCATAGAGGGTCTAGTACCCTGTTGTACCGCCTCTAGCTTGGATACAAGATGTGATACGGGCGGGCATGGAGGCTCTAGTACCCTGTTGTACCGCCTCTAGCTTGGATACAAGATGTGATACGGGCGGGCATGGAGGCTCTAGTACCCTGTTGTACTGCCTCTACCTTGGATACAAGATGTGATACAGACAGGCATGGAGGCTCTAGTACCCTGTTGTACCGCCTCTAGCTTGGATACAAGATGTGATACAGGCGGGCATGGAGGCTCCAGTACCCTGTTGTACCGCCTCTAGCTTGGATACAAGATGTGATACGGGCGGGCATGGAGGCTCTAGTACCCTGTTGTACCGCCTCTAGCTAGGATACAAGATGTGATACAGGCGGGCATGGAGGCTCTAGTACCCTGTTGTACCGCCTCTAGCTTGGATACAAGATGTGATAAAGGCGGGCATGGAGGCTCCAGTACCCTGTTGTACCGCCTCTAGCTTGGATACAAGATGTGATACGGGCGGGCATGGAGGCTCTAGTACCCTGTTGTATTGCCTCTAGCTTGGATACAAGATGTGATACAGACAGGTATGAAGGCTCTAGTTCCCTGTTGTACCGCCTCTAGCTTGGATACAACATGTGATACGGGCGGGCATGGAGGCTCTAGTACCCTGTTGTACCGCCTCTAGCTTGGATACAAGATGTGATACGGGCGGGCATGGAGGCTCTAGTACCCTGTTGTACCGCCTCTAGCTTTGATACAAGATGTGATACGGGCGGGCATGGAGGCTCTAGTACCCTGTTGTACCGCCTCTAGCTTGGATACAAGATGTGATACAGACAGGCATGGAGGCTCTAGTACCCTGTTGTACCGCCTCTAGCTTGGATACAAGATGTGATACAGGCGGGCATGGAGGCTCTAGTACCCTGCTGTACCGCCTCTAGCTTGGATACAAGATGTGATATAGGCGGGCATGGAGGCTCTAGTACCCTGTTGTGCCGCCTCTAGCTTGGATACAAGATGTGATACGGGCGGGCATGGATGCTCCAGTACCCTGTTGTACCGCCTCTAGCTTGGATACACGATGTGATACAGGCGGGCATGGAGGCTCTAGTACCCTGTTGTACCGCCTCTAGCTTGGATACAAGATGTGATACAGGTGGGCATGGAGGCTCTAGTATCCTGTTGTACCGCCTCTAGCTTGGATACAAGATGTGATAAAGGCAGGCATGGAGGCTCTAGTACCCTGTTGTATCACCTGTAGCTTGGATACAAGATGTGATACGGGCGGGCATGGAGGCTCTAGTACCCTGTTCCACTGCCACTAGCTTGGATACCAGATGTGATACGGGTGGGCATGGAGGCTCTAGTACCCTGTTGTACTGCTTCTAGCTTGGATACAAGATGTGATACAGACAGGCATGGAGGCTCTAGTACCCTGTTGTACCACCTGTAGCTTGGATACAAGATGTGATACGGGTGGGCATGGAGGCTCTAGTACCCTGTTGTACCGCCTCTAGCTTGGATACAAGATGTGATACGGGCGGGCATGGAGGCTTCAGTACCCTGTTGTAACGCATCTAACTTGGATACAAGATGTGATACAGGTGGGCATAGAGGCTCGAGTACCCTGTTGTACCGCCTCTAGCTTAGATACAAGATGTGATACGGGCGGGCATGGAGGCTCTAGTACCCTGTTGTAACGCATCTAGCTTGGATACAAGATGTGATACAGGCGGGCATGGAGGCTCTAGTACCCTGTTGTACCGCCTCTAGCTTAGATACAAGATGTGATACAGTTGGGCATGGAGGCTCTAGTATCCTGTTGTACTGCCTCTAGCTTGGATACAAGATGTGATACCGGCGGGCATGGAGGCTCTAGTATCCTGTTGTACCGCCTCTAGCTTGGATACAAGATGTGATACGGGCGGGCATGGAAGTTCTAGTACCCTGTTGTACCGCCTCTAGCTTGGATACAAGATGTGATACGGGCGGGCATGGAGGCTCTAGTACCCTGTTGTACCGCCTCTAGCTTGGATACAAGATGTGATACAGACAGGCATGGAGGCTCTAGTACCCTGTTGTACCGCCTCTAGCTTGGATACAAGATGTGATACAGGCGGGCATGGAGGCTCCAGTACCCTGTTGTACCGCCTCTAGCTTGGATACAAGATGTGATACGGGCGGGCATGGAGGCTCTAGTACCCTGTTGTACCGCCTCTAGCTAGGATACAAGATGTGATACAGGCGAGCATGGAGGCTCTAGTACCCTGTTGTACCGCCTCTAGCTTGGATACAAGATGTGATACAGGCGGGCATGGAGGCTCCAGTACCCTGTTGTACCGCCTCTAGCTTGGATACAAGATGTGATACGGGCGGGCATGGAGGCTCTAGTACCCTGTTGTATTGCCTCTAGCTTGGATACAAGATGTGATACAGACAGGCATGAAGGCTCTAGTTCCCTGTTGTACCGCCTCTAGCTTGGATACAAGATGTGATACGTGCGGGCATGGAGGCTCTAGTACCCTGTTGTACCGCCTCTAGCTTGGATACAAGATGTGATACGGGCGGGCATGGAGGCTCTAGTACCCTGTTGTACCGCCTCTAGCTTTGATATAAGATGTGATACGGGCGGGCATGGAGGCTCTAGTACCCTGTTGTACCGCCTCTAGCTTGGATACAAGATGTGATACAGGCGGGCATGGAGGCTCTAGTACCCTGTTGTACCGCCTCTAGCTTGGATACAAGATGTGATATAGGCGGGCATGGAGGCTCTAGTACCCTGTTGTGCCGCCTCTAGCTTGGATACAAGATGTGATACGGGCGGGCATGGAGGCTCTAGTACCCTGTTGTACCGCCTCTAGCTTTGATATAAGATGTGATACGGGCGGGCATGGAGGCTCTAGTACCCTGTTGTACCGCCTCTAGCTTGGATACAAGATGTGATACAGGCGGGCATGGAGGCTCTAGTACCCTGTTGTACCGCCTCTAGCTTGGATACAAGATGTGATATAGGCGGGCATGGAGGCTCTAGTACCCTGTTGTGCCGCCTCTAGCTTGGATACAAGATGTGATACGGGCGGGCATGGAGGCTCCAGTACCCTGTTGTACCGCCTCTAGCTTGGATACACGATGTGATACAGGCGGGCATGGAGGCTCTAGTACCCTGTTGTACCGCCTCTAGCTTGGATACAAGATGTGATACAGGTGGGCATGGAGGCTCTAGTATCCTGTTGTACCGCCTCTAGCTTGGATACAAGATGCGATAAAGGCAGGCATGGAGGCTCTAGTACCCTGTTGTATCACCTGTAGCTTGGATACAAGATGTGATACGGGCGGGCATGGAGGCTCTAGTACCCTGTTCCACTGCCACTAGCTTGGATACCAGATGTGATACGGGTGGGCATGGAGGCTCTAGTACCCTGTTGTACTGCCTCTAGCTTGGATACAAGATGTGATACAGACAGGCATGGAGGCTCTAGTACCCTGTTGTACCACCTGTAGCTTGGATACAAGATGTGATACGGGTGGTCATGGAGGCTCTAGTACCCTGTTGTACCGCCTCTAGCTTGGATACAAGATGTGATACGGGCGGGCATGGAGGCTCCAGTACCCTGTTGTAACGCATCTAGCTTGGATACAAGATGTGATACAGGCTGGCATAGAGGCTCTAGTACCCTGTTGTACCGCCTCTAGCTTAGATACAAGATGTGATACGGGCGGGCATGGAGGCTCTAGTACCCTGTTGTAACGCATCTAGCTTGGATACAAGATGTGATACAGGCGGGCATGGAGGCTCTAGTACCCTGTTGTACCGCCTCTAGCTTAGATAAAAGATGTGATACAGTTGGGCATGGAGGCTCTAGTATCCTGTTGTACTGCCTCTAGCTTGGATACAAGATGTGATACCGGCGGGCATGGAGGCTCTAGTATCCTGTTGTACTGCCTCTAGCTTGGATACAAGATGTGATACGGGCGGGCATGGAGGCTCTAGTACCCTGTTGTACCGCCTCTAGCTTGGATACAAGATGTGATACGGGCGGGCATGGAGGCTCTAGTACCCTGTTGTACTGCCTCTAGCTTGGATACAAGATGTGATACAGACAGGCATGGAGGCTCTAGTACCCTATTGTACCGCCTCTAGCTTGGATACAAGATGTGATACAGACAGGCATGGAGGCTCTAGTACCCTGTTGTACCGCCTCTAGCTTGGATACAAGATGTGATACAGGCGGACATGGAGGCTCTAGTACCCTGTTGTTCCGCCTCTAGCTTGGATACAAGATGTGATACGGGCGGGCATGGAGGCTCTAGTACCCTGTTCTGTTGTACCACCTCTAGCTTGGATACAAGATGTGATACAGGCGGGCATAGAGGCTCTAGTACCCTGTTGTACCGCCTCTAGCTTGGATACAAGATGTGATACGGGCGGGCATGGAGGCTCTAGTACCCTGTTGTACCGCCTCTAGCTTGGATACAAGATGTGATACGGGCGGGCATGGAGGCTCTAGTACCCTGTTGTACTGCCTCTAGCTTGGATACAAGATGTGATACAGACAGGCATGGAGGCTCTAGTACCCTGTTGTACCACCTCTAGCTTGGATACAAGATGTGATACAGGCGGGCATGGAGGCTCTAGTACCCTGTTGTACCACCTCTAGCTTGGATACAAGATGTGATACGGGCGGGCATGGAGGCTCTAGTACCCTGTTGTACCGCCTCTAGCTAGGATACAAGATGTGATACAGGCGGGCATGGAGGCTCTAGTACCCTGTTGTACCGCCTCTAGCTTGGATACAAGATGTGATACGGGCGGGCATGGAGGCTCTAGTACCCTGTTGCATTGCCTCTAGCTTGGATACAAGATGTGATACAGACAGGCATGGAGGCTCTAGTACCCTGTTGTACCGCCTCTAGCTTGGATACAAGATGTGATACGGGCGGGCATGGAGGCTCTAGTACCCTGTTGTACCGCCTCTAGCTTGGATACAAGATGTGATACAGGCGGGCATAGAGGCTCTAGTACCCTGTTGTACCGCCTCTAGCTTGGATACAAGATGTGATACGGGCGGGCATGGAGGCTCTAGTACCCTGTTGTACCGCCTCTACCTTGGATACAAGATGTAATACGGGCGGGCATGGAGGCTCTAGTACCCTGTTGTACCGCCTCTAGCTTGGATACAAGATGTGATACAGACAGGCATGGAGGCTCTAGTACCCTGTTGTACCGCCTCTAGCTTGGATACAAGATGTGATACAGGCGGGCATGGAGGCTCTAGTACCCTGTTGTACCGCCTGTAGCTTGGATACAAGATGTGATTTGGGTGGGCATGGAGGCTCTAGTACCCTGTTGTACCGCCTCTAGGTTGGATACAAGATGTGATACAGGCGGGCATGGAGGCTCTAGTACCCTGTTGTACCGCCTCTAGCTTGGATACAAGATGTGATATAGGCGGGCATGGAGGCTCTAGTACCCTGTTGTACCGCCTCTAGCTTGGATACAAGATGTGATACGGGCGGGCTTGGAGGCTCTAGTACCCTGTTGTACTGCCTCTAGCTTGGATACAAGATGTGATACAGACAGGCATGGAGGCTCTAGTACCCTGTTGTACCACCTCTAGCTTGGATACAAGATGTGATACAGGCAGGCATGGAGGCTCTAGTACCCTGTTGTACCACCTCTAGCTTGGATTCAAGATGTGATACAGGCAGGCATGGAGGCTCTAGTACCCTGTTGTACCACCTGTAGCTTGGATACAAGATGTGATACGGGTGGGCATGGAGGCTCTAGTACCCTGTTGCACTGCCTCTAGCTTGGATACCAGATGTGATACGGGTGGGCATGGAGGCTCTAGTTCCCTGTTGTACTGCCTCTAGCTTGGATACAAGATGTGATACAGACAGGCATGGAGGCTCTAGTACCCTGTTGTACCACCTGTAGCTTGGATACAAGATGTAATACAGGTGGGCATGGAGGCTCTAGTACCCTGTTGCACTGCCTCTAGTTTGTATACCAGATGTGATACTGGCGGGCATGGCGGCATACAGGTTCTGTATGGTATCCTGTGGCATATTGCTCCACATTTGCTATGTAACTGAACCTTTAGATCATGCAAAGTTGTAGGTTGTAGAAGTTGGTCTCCCAGATGGTCCCATACATGTTATCTTGGTGATAAATTTGACCTGGCAGCCACGGAAGTGTGACAATGTTGTGGGACATTCCTGTGACCCCCTTGTGTGTGCGGCCGAGCACACTTGTCAGCTGATAGGTAAGGGCACGCATCGCTGTACTCCGGCCAGGGCAGACCGGTGGGCAGAAGGCGCTGCACTGCTGCACGCCCAGCCCTAATGCTGTAGTGCCACGTCCAGCAGCAGTAGGCGTGAGCCGGCAATCACGTCCCAATGTGACCGTCAGCCAGTGGTGCAGCAGTGAGCAGCTGCTCTCCTGATGGAAGCAGAACGCTGCAGTCATCCGCAGTACATTCCACACCAGCTGCGCCTTCTGTGGTACAAGGTCCGTATTCCGAGACCAGCATTCTTCCCAGCATGCGCTGCGGCTTCTTCTCATTTGCATATAACATTGTCACAAAAGGCTCTTCAGTTTGGCCAAAATACTCTATATTAATGGGTTTTATTATTACAGGCATGACATATTAGGTAAAATATCACAGCAGGATACATTATTTTTAATTTATAAAAGTAATCTCTCCACAATGTAAGAACTTCTCTCCCGCGGGACCATAAATACCGCCGGGGCTGTCTGCAGTATCGTGCTTGCTTCGGCAGCACATATACTAAAATTGGAACGATACAGAGAAGATTAGCATGGCCCCTGCGCAAGGATGACACGCAAATTCGTGAGGCGTTCCATATTTTTGCACCGATTCTTCAATTAGAATTAAAAAAAAAATTCTAACATAACATTTTTTTCTCCTTATAGGTTTTAACTTGGAGTAATAATAATAATTGTCTCACGGTGCCACCACTAAAAGGTGTATTTTTTGTGCCATGTGACTACAGGCATACAGCAAATGTACCCGAGGCGCCATAACCACGTACAGTGTAACCCCCCCCAGAAGTTGTGGGATGACACTTTTGTCTGTGTGATTGTAACGTTGTTATAAGTGAGTGATTACAATATCGGAGTAAAAGCATCATTTAGGCGACTTTCACACGGGCGACCCCCTATTTTGTGTCTGCAATATTTGGTTGCCAGCAATGCTTTTTTTTTAGAATAATCTCCCATCGCAGTGCTGACGGCCACAATAAAATTGCGCGATAAAAAATGTACAATTTTTTATTGCGAAAATGAATAGGACTTTCCATTATCAAAATTGCATCGCAACACAATCTTGTTGCATTGCGAGGCGATAAAAAGGAGCGGCTCCATAGCGAAACCTGGGAGATAAAAAGAATCGCACATCGCAGAAAGATAGAGCAGCCGTTATTTTTTGTTCTCTCAACATCACATCAGTGAAAACATCACAGATGGGAAGGAAACCGTTGGTTTCATAATCTGCTTTTTTACTGACTATCGCATCAGGCGAAAATCGCACGATTTTCTTGCCTGTGTGAAACCACCCTTATTGCGGAAAACTGATGCCTTGTACGAAGACTCCAGTACCCTGTTGTACCGCCTCTAGCTTAGATACAAGATGTGATACAGGCGGGCATGGAGGCTCTAGTATCCTGTTGTACCGCCTCTAGCTTGGATACAAGATGTGATACAGGCAGGCATAGAGGCTCTAGTACCCTGTTGTACCGCCTCAAGCTTGGATAGAAGATGTGATACGGGCGGGCATGGAGGCTCTAGTACCCTGTTGTACCGCCTCTAGCTTGGATACAAGATGTGATACAGGCGGGCATGGAGGCTCTAGTACCCTGTTGTACCGCCTCTAGCTTGGATACAAGATGTGATACAGGTGGGCATGGATGCTCTAGTATCCTGTTGTACTGCCTCTAGCTTGGATACAAGATGTGATACAGGCGGGCATAGAGACTCTAGTACCCTGTTGTACCGCCTCTAGCTTGGATACAAGATGTGATACGGGCGGGCATGGAGGCTCTAGTACCCTGTTGTACCGGCTCTAGGTTGGATACAAGATGTGATACGGGCGGGCATGGAGGCTCTAGTACCCTGTTGTACCGCCTCTAGCTTGGATACTAGATGTGATACAGTTGGGCATGGAGGCTCTAGTACCCTGTTGTACCGCCTCTAGCTTGGATACAAGATGTGATATAGACAGGCATGGAGGCTCTAATACCCTGTTGTACCACCTCTAGCTTGGATACAAGATGTGATACAGACAGGCATGGAGGCTCTAGTACCCTGTTGTACTGCCTCTAGCTTGGATACAAGATGTGATACAGGCGGGCATGGAGGCTCTAGTACCCTGTTGTACCGCCTCTAGCTTGGATACAAGATGTGATACGGGCGGGCATGGAGGCTCTAGTATCCTGTTGTACCGCCTCTAGCTTGGATACAAGATGTGATACGGGCGGGCATGGAGGCTCTAGTACACTGTTGTACCACCTGTAGCTTGGATACAAGATGTGATACGGGCGGGCATGGAGGCTCTAGTACCCTGTTGTACCGCCTCTAGCTTGGATACAAGATGTGATACAGGCGGGCATGGAGGCTCTAGTACCCTGTTGTACCGCCTCTAGCTTGGATACAAGATGTGATACAGGTGGGCATGGAGGCTCTAGTACGCTGTTGTACCGCCTCTAGCTTGGATACAAGATGTGATATAGATAGGCATGGAGGCTCTAATACCCTGTTGTACCACCTCTAGCTTGGATACAAGATGTGATACAGACAGGCATGGAGGCTCTAATACCCTGTTGTACCGCCTCTAGGTTGGATACAAGATGTGATACAGGCGGGCATGGAGGCTCTAGTACCCTGTTGTACCGCCTCTAGCTTGGATACAAGATGTGATACGGGCGGGCATGGAGGCTCTAGTACCCTGTTGTACTCTCTCTAGCTTGGATACAAGATGTGATACGGGCGGGCATGGAGGCTCTAGTACACTGTTGTACCACCTGTAGCTTGGATACAAGATGTGATACGGGCGGGCATGGAGGCTCTAGTACCCTGTTGTACCGCCTCTAGCTTGGATACAAGATGTGATACAGGCCGGCATGGAGGCTCTAGTACCCTGTTGTACCGCCTCTAGCTTGGATACAAGATGTGATGCAGGTGGGCATGGAGGCTCTAGTACCCTGTTGTACCGCCTCTAGCTTGGATACAAGATGTGATATAGATAGGCATGGAGGCTCTAATACCCTGTTGTACCACCTCTAGCTTGGATACAAGATGTGATACAGACAGGCATGGAGGCTCTAATACCCTGTTGTACCGCCTCTAGGTTGGATACAAGATGTGATACAGACAGGCATGGAGGCTCTAGTACCCTGTTGTACTGCCTCTAGCTTGGATACAAGATGTGATACAGGCGGGCATGGAGGCTCTAGTACCCTGTTGTACCGCCTCTAGCTTGGATACAAGATGTGATACGGGCGGGCATGGAGGCTCTAGTATCCTGTTGTACCACCTGTAGCTTGGATACAAGATGTGATACGGGCGGGCATGGAGGCTCTAGTACCCTGTTGTACCGCCTCTAGCTTGGATACAAGATGTGATACAGGCCGGCATGGAGGCTCTAGTACCCTGTTGTACCGCCTCTAGCTTGGATACAAGATGTGATACAGGTGGGCATGGAGGCTCTAGTACGCTGTTGTACCGCCTCTAGCTTGGATACAAGATGTGATATAGATAGGCATGGAGGCTCTAATACCCTGTTGTACCACCTCTAGCTTGGATACAAGATGTGATACAGACAGGCATGGAGGCTCTAATACCCTGTTGTACCGCCTCTAGGTTGGATACAAGATGTGATACAGGCGGGCATGGAGGCTCTAGTACCCTGTTGTACTGCCTCTAGCTTGGATACAAGATGTGATACAGGCAGGCATGGAGGCTCTAGTACCCTGTTGTACCACCTCTAGCTTGGATTCAAGATGTGATACAGGCAGGCATGGAGGCTCTAGTACCCTGTTGTACCACCTGTAGCTTGGATACAAGATGTGATACGGGTGGGCATGGAGGCTCTAGTACCCTGTTGCACTGCCTCTAGCTTGGATACCAGATGTGATACGGGTGGGCATGGAGGCTCTAGTTCCCTGTTGTACTGCCTCTAGCTTGGATACAAGATGTGATACAGACAGGCATGGAGGCTCTAGTACCCTGTTGTACCACCTGTAGCTTGGATACAAGATGTAATACAGGTGGGCATGGAGGCTCTAGTACCCTGTTGCACTGCCTCTAGTTTGTATACCAGATGTGATACTGGCGGGCATGGCGGCATACAGGTTCTGTATGGTATCCTGTGGCATATTGCTCCACATTTGCTATGTAACTGAACCTTTAGATCATGCAAAGTTGTAGGTTGTAGAAGTTGGTCTCCCAGATGGTCCCATACATGTTATCTTGGTGATAAATTTGACCTGGCAGCCACGGAAGTGTGACAATGTTGTGGGACATTCCTGTGACCCCCTTGTGTGTGCGGCCGAGCACACTTGTCAGCTGATAGGTAAGGGCACGCATCGCTGTACTCCGGCCAGGGCAGACCGGTGGGCAGAAGGCGCTGCACTGCTGCACGCCCAGCCCTAATGCTATAGTGCCACGTCCAGCAGCAGTAGGCGTGAGCCGGCAATCACGTCCCAATGTGACCGTCAGCCAGTGGTGCAGCAGTGAGCAGCTGCTCTCCTGATGGAAGCAGAACGCTGCAGTCATCCGCAGTACATTCCACACCAGCTGCGCCTTCTGTGGTACAAGGTCCGTATTCCGAGACCAGCATTCTTCCCAGCATGCACTGCGGCTTCTTCTCATTTGCATATAACATTGTCACAAAAGGCTCTTCAGTTTGGCCAAAATACTCTATATTAATGGGTTTTATTATTACAGGCATGACATATTAGGTAAAATATCACAGCAGGATACATTATTTTTAATTTATAAAAGTAATCTCTCCACAATGTAAGAACTTCTCTCCCGCGGGACCATAAATACCGCCGGGGCTGTCTGCAGTATCGTGCTTGCTTCGGCAGCACATATACTAAAATTGGAACGATACAGAGAAGATTAGCATGGCCCCTGCGCAAGGATGACACGCAAATTCGTGAGGCGTTCCATATTTTTGCACCGATTCTTCAATTAGAATAAAAAAAAAAATTCTAACATAACATTTTTTTCTCCTTATAGGTTTTAACTTGGAGTAATAATAATAATTGTCTCACGGTGCCACCACTAAAAGGTGTATTTTTTGTGCCATGTGACTACAGGCATACAGCAAATGTACCCGAGGCGCCATAACCACGTACAGTGTAACCCCCCCCAGAAGTTGTGGGATGACACTTTTGTCTGTGTGATTGTAACGTTGTTATAAGTGAGTGATTACAATATCGGAGTAAAAGCATCATTTAGGCGACTTTCACACGGGCGACCCCCTATTTTGTGTCTGCAATATTTGGTTGCCAGCAATGCTTTTTTTTTAGAATAATCTCCCATCGCAGTGCTGACGGCCACAATAAAATTGCGCGATAAAAAATGTACAATTTTTTATTGCGAAAATGAATAGGACTTTCCATTATCAAAATTGCATCGCAACACAATCTTGTTGCATTGCGAGGCGATAAAAAGGAGCGGCTCCATAGCGAAACCTGGGAGATAAAAAGAATCGCACATCGCAGAAAGATAGAGCAGCCGTTATTTTTTGTTCTCTCAACATCACATCAGTGAAAACATCACAGATGGGAAGGAAACCGTTGGTTTCATAATCTGCTTTTTTACTGACTATCGCATCAGGCGAAAATCGCACGATTTTCTTGCCTGTGTGAAACCACCCTTATTGCGGAAAACTGATGCCTTGTACGAAGACTCCAGTACCCTGTTGTACCGCCTCTAGCTTAGATACAAGATGTGATACAGGCGGGCATGGAGGCTCTAGTATCCTGTTGTACCGCCTCTAGCTTGGATACAAGATGTGATACAGGCAGGCATAGAGGCTCTAGTACCCTGTTGTACCGCCTCAAGCTTGGATAGAAGATGTGATACGGGCGGGCATGGAGGCTCTAGTACCCTGTTGTACCGCCTCTAGCTTGGATACAAGATGTGATACAGGCGGGCATGGAGGCTCTAGTACCCTGTTGTACCGCCTCTAGCTTGGATACAAGATGTGATACAGGTGGGCATGGATGCTCTAGTATCCTGTTGTACTGCCTCTAGCTTGGATACAAGATGTGATACAGGCGGGCATAGAGGCTCTAGTACCCTGTTGTACCGCCTCTAGCTTGGATACAAGATGTGATACGGGCGGGCATGGAGGCTCTAGTACCCTGTTGTACCGGCTCTAGGTTGGATACAAGATGTGATACGGGCGGGCATGGAGGCTCTAGTACCCTGTTGTACCGCCTCTAGCTTGGATACTAGATGTGATACAGTTGGGCATGGAGGCTCTAGTACCCTGTTGTACCGCCTCTAGCTTGGATACAAGATGTGATATAGACAGGCATGGAGGCTCTAATACCCTGTTGTACCACCTCTAGCTTGGATACAAGATGTGATACAGACAGGCATGGAGGCTCTAGTACCCTGTTGTACTGCCTCTAGCTTGGATACAAGATGTGATACAGGCGGGCATGGAGGCTCTAGTACCCTGTTGTACCGCCTCTAGCTTGGATACAAGATGTGATACGGGCGGGCATGGAGGCTCTAGTATCCTGTTGTACCGCCTCTAGCTTGGATACAAGATGTGATACGGGCGGGCATGGAGGCTCTAGTACACTGTTGTACCACCTGTAGCTTGGATACAAGATGTGATACGGGCGGGCATGGAGGCTCTAGTACCCTGTTGTACCGCCTCTAGCTTGGATACAAGATGTGATACAGGCGGGCATGGAGGCTCTAGTACCCTGTTGTACCGCCTCTAGCTTGGATACAAGATGTGATACAGGTGGGCATGGAGGCTCTAGTACGCTGTTGTACCGCCTCTAGCTTGGATACAAGATGTGATATAGATAGGCATGGAGGCTCTAATACCCTGTTGTACCACCTCTAGCTTGGATACAAGATGTGATACAGACAGGCATGGAGGCTCTAATACCCTGTTGTACCGCCTCTAGGTTGGATACAAGATGTGATACAGGCGGGCATGGAGGCTCTAGTACCCTGTTGTACCGCCTCTAGCTTGGATACAAGATGTGATACGGGCGGGCATGGAGGCTCTAGTACCCTGTTGTACTCTCTCTAGCTTGGATACAAGATGTGATACGGGCGGGCATGGAGGCTCTAGTACACTGTTGTACCACCTGTAGCTTGGATACAAGATGTGATACGGGCGGGCATGGAGGCTCTAGTACCCTGTTGTACCGCCTCTAGCTTGGATACAAGATGTGATACAGGCCGGCATGGAGGCTCTAGTACCCTGTTGTACCGCCTCTAGCTTGGATACAAGATGTGATGCAGGTGGGCATGGAGGCTCTAGTACCCTGTTGTACTGCCTCTAGCTTGGATACAAGATGTGATATAGATAGGCATGGAGGCTCTAATACCCTGTTGTACCACCTCTAGCTTGGATACAAGATGTGATACAGACAGGCATGGAGGCTCTAATACCCTGTTGTACCGCCTCTAGGTTGGATACAAGATGTGATACAGGCGGGCATGGAGGCTCTAGTACCCTGTTGTACCGCCTCTAGCTTGGATACAAGATGTGATACGGGCGGGCATGGAGGCTCTAGTACCCTGTTGTACTCTCTCTAGCTTGGATACAAGATGTGATACAGGCGGGCATGGAGGCTCTAGTACCCTGTTGTACCGCCTCTAGCTTGGATACTAGATGTGATACAGTTGGGCATGGAGGTTCTAGTACCCTGTTGTACCGCCTCTAGCTTGGATACAAGATGTGATATAGACAGGCACGGAGGCTCTAATACCCTGTTGTACCACCTCTAGCTTGGATACAAGATGTGATACAGACAGGCATGGAGGCTCTAGTACCCTGTTGTACTGCCTCTAGCTTGGATAGAAGATGTGATACGGGCGGGCATAGAGGCTCTAGTACCCTGTTGTACCGCCTCTAGCTTGGATACAAGATGTGATACAGGCGGGCATGGAGGCTCTAGTACCCTGTTGTACCGCCTCTAGCTTGGATACAAGATGTGATACAGGCAGGCATAGAGGCTCTAGTACCCTGTTGTACCGCCTCAAGCTTGGATAGAAGATGTGATACGGGCGGGCATGGAGGTTCTAGTACCCTGTTGTACCGCCTCTAGCTTGGATACAAGATGTGATACAGGCGGGCATGGAGGCTCTAGTACCCTGTTGTACCGCCTCTAGCTTGGATACAAGATGTGATACAGGTGGGCATGGATGCTCTAGTATCCTGTTGTACTGCCTCTAGCTTGGATACAAGATGTGATACAGGCGGGCATAGAGGCTCTAGTACCCTGTTGTACCGCCTCTAGCTTGGATACAAGATGTGATACGGGCGGGCATGGAGGCTCTAGTACCCTGTTGTACCGGCTCTAGGTTGGATACAAGATGTGATACGGGCGGGCATGGAGGCTCTAGTACCCTGTTGTACCGCCTCTAGCTTGGATACTAGATGTGATACAGTTGGGCATGGAGGCTCTAGTACCCTGTTGTACCGCCTCTAGCTTGGATACAAGATGTGATATAGACAGGCATGGAGGCTCTAATACCCTGTTGTACCACCTCTAGCTTGGATACAAGATGTGATACAGACAGGCATGGAGGCTCTAGTACCCTGTTGTACTGCCTCTAGCTTGGATACAAGATGTGATACAGGCGGGCATGGAGGCTCTAGTACCCTGTTGTACCGCCTCTAGCATGGATACAAGATGTGATACGGGCGGGCATGGAGGCTCTAGTATCCTGTTGTACCACCTGTAGCTTGGATACAAGATGTGATACGGGCGGGCATGGAGGCTCTAGTACCCTGTTGTACCGCCTCTAGCTTGGATACAAGATGTGATACAGGCCGGCATGGAGGCTCTAGTACCCTGTTGTACCGCCTCTAGCTTGGATACAAGATGTGATACAGGTGGGCATGGAGGCTCTAGTACGCTGTTGTACCGCCTCTAGCTTGGATACAAGATGTGATATAGATAGGCATGGAGGCTCTAATACCCTGTTGTACCACCTCTAGCTTGGATACAAGATGTGATACAGACAGGCATGGAGGCTCTAATACCCTGTTGTACCGCCTCTAGGTTGGATACAAGATGTGATACAGGCGGGCATGGAGGCTCTAGTACCCTGTTGTACCGCCTCTAGCTTGGATACAAGATGTGATACGGGCGGGCATGGAGGCTCTAGTACCCTGTTGTACTCTCTCTAGCTTGGATACAAGATGTGATACGGGCGGGCATGGAGGCTCTAGTACCCTGTTGTACCACCTGTAGCTTGGATACAAGATGTGATACGGGCGGGCATGGAGGCTCTAGTACCCTGTTGTACCGCCTCTAGCTTGGATACAAGATGTGATACAGGCCGGCATGGAGGCTCTAGTACCCTGTTGTACCGCCTCTAGCTTGGATACAAGATGTGATACAGGTGGGCATGGAGGCTCTAGTACCCTGTTGTACCGCCTCTAGCTTGGATACAAGATGTGATATAGATAGGCATGGAGGCTCTAATACCCTGTTGTACCACCTCTAGCTTGGATACAAGATGTGATACAGACAGGCATGGAGGCTCTAATACCCTGTTGTACCGCCTCTAGCTTGGATACAAGATGTGATACAGGTGGGCATGGATGCTCTAGTATCCTGTTGTACTGCCTCTAGCTTAGATACAAGATGTGATACAGGCGGGCATGGAGGCTCTAGTATCCTGTTGTACCGCCTCTAGCTTGGATACAAGATGTGATACAGGCAGGCATAGAGGCTCTAGTACCCTGTTATACCGCCTCAAGCTTGGATAGAAGATGTGATACGGGCGGGCATGGAGGCTCTAGTACCCTGTTGTACCGCCTCTAGCTTGGATACAAGATGTGATACAGGCGGGCATGGAGGCTCTAGTACCCTGTTGTACCGCCTCTAGCTTGGATACAAGATGTGATACAGGTGGGCATGGATGCTCTAGTATCCTGTTGTACTGCCTCTAGCTTGGATACAAGATGTGATACAGGCGGGCATGGAGGCTCTAGTACCCTGTTGTACCGCCTCTAGCTTGGATACAAGATGTGATACAGGCCGGCATGGAGGCTCTAGTACCCTGTTGTACCGCCTCTAGCTTGGATACAAGATGTGATACAGGTGGGCATGGAGGCTCTAGTACCCTGTTGTACCGCCTCTAGCTTGGATACAAGATGTGATATAGATAGGCATGGAGGCTCTAATACCCTGTTGTACCACCTCTAGCTTGGATACAAGATGTGATACAGACAGGCATGGAGGCTCTAATACCCTGTTGTACCGCCTCTAGGTTGGATACAAGATGTGATACAGGCGGGCATGGAGGCTCTAGTACCCTGTTGTACCGCCTCTAGCTTGGATACAAGATGTGATACGGGCGGGCATGGAGGCTCTAGTACCCTGTTGTACTCTCTCTAGCTTGGATACAAGATGTGATACAGGCGGGCATGGAGGCTCTAGTACCCTGTTGTACCGCCTCTAGCTTGGATACTAGATGTGATACAGTTGGGCATGGAGGCTCTAGTACCCTGTTGTACCGCCTCTAGCTTGGATACAAGATGTGATATAGACAGGCATGGAGGCTCTAATACCCTGTTGTACCACCTCTAGCTTGGATACAAGATGTGATACAGACAGGCATGGAGGCTCTAGTACCCTGTTGTACTGCCTCTAGCTTGGATACAAGATGTGATACGGGCGAGCATGGAGGCTCTAGTATCCTGTTGTACCGCCTCTAGCTTGGATACAAGATGTGATACGGGCGGGCATGGAGGCTCTAGTATCCTGTTGTACCGCCTCTAGCTTGGATACAAGATGTGATACGGGCGGGCATGGAGGCTCTAGTACACTGTTGTACCACCTGTAGCTTGGATACAAGATGTGATACGGGCGGGCATGGAGGCTCTAGTACCCTGTTGTACCGCCTCTAGCTTGGATACAAGATGTGATACAGGCCGGCATGGAGGCTCTAGTACCCTGTTGTACCGCCTCTAGCTTGGATACAAGATGTGATACAGGTGGGCATGGAGGCTCTAGTACCCTGTTGTACCGCCTCTAGCTTGGATACAAGATGTGATATAGATAGGCATGGAGGCTCTAATACCCTGTTGTACCACCTCTAGCTTGGATACAAGATGTGATACAGACAGGCATGGAGGCTCTAATACCCTGTTGTACCGCCTCTAGGTTGGATACAAGATGTGATACAGGCGGGCATGGAGGCTCTAGTACCCTGTTGTACCGCCTCTAGCTTGGATACAAGATGTGATACGGGCGGGCATGGAGGCTCTAGTACCCTGTTGTACTCTCTCTAGCTTGGATACAAGATGTGATACAGGCGGGCATGGAGTCTCTAGTACCCTGTTGTACCGCCTCTAGCTTGGATACAAGATGTGATACGGGCTGGCATGGAGGCTCTAGTACCCTGTTGTACCGCCTCTAGCTTGGATACAAGATGTGATACAGGCGGGCATGGAGGCTCTAGTACCCTGTTGTACCGCCTCTAGCTTGGATACAAGATGTGATAAAGGTGGGCATGGATGCTCTAGTATCCTGTTGTACTGCCTCTAGCTTGGATACAAGATGTGATACGGGCGGGCATGGAGGCTCTAGTACCCTGTTGTACTGCCTCTAGCTTGGATACAAGATGTGATACAGACAGGCATGGAGGCTCTAGTACCCTGTTGTACCACCTCTAGCTTGGATACAAGATGTGATACAGACAGGCATGGAGGCTCTAGTACCCTGTTGTACCACCTGTAGCTTGGATACAAGATGTAATACAGGTGGGCATGGAGGCTCTAGTACCCTGTTGTACCACCTGTAGCTTGGATACAAGATGTGATACGGGTGGGCATGGAGGCTCTAGTACCCTGTTGTACCGCCTCTAGCTTGGATTCAAGATGTGATACGGGCGGGCATGGAGGCTTTAGTACCCTGTTGTACTGCCTCTAGCTTGGATACAAGATGTGATACAGACAGGCATGGAGGCTCTAGTACCCTGTTGTACCGCCTCTAGCTTGGATACAAGATGTGATACAGGCGGGCATGGAGGCTCTAGTACCCTGTAGTACCGCCTCTAGCTTGGATACAAGATGTGATACAGGCAGGCATAGAGGCTCTAGTACCCTGTTGTACCGCCTCTAGCTTGGATACAAGATGTGATACAGGCGGGCATAGAGGCTCTAGTACCCTGTTGTACCGCCTCTAGCTGGGATACAAGATGTGATACGGGCGGGCATGGAGGCTCTAGTACCTTGTTGTACCGCCTCTAGGTTGGATACAAGATGTGATACGGGCGGGCATGGAGGCTCTAGTACCATGTTGTACCGCCTCTAGCTTGGATACAAGATGTGATATAGACAGGCATGGAGGCTCTAATACCCTGTTGTACCACCGCTAGCTTGGATACAAGATGTGATACAGACAGGCATGGAGGCTCTAGTACCCTGTTGTACTGCCTCTAGCTTGGATACAAGATGTGATACAGGCGGGCATGGAGGCTCTAGTACCCTGTTGTACCGCCTCTAGCTTGGATACAAGATGTGATACGGGCGGGCATGGAGGCTCTAGTACCCTGTTGTACCGCCTCTAGCTTGGATACAAGATGTGATACAGACAGGCATGGAGGCTCTAGTACCCTGTTGTACCACCTGTAGCTTGGATACAAGATGTGATACGGGCGGGCATGGAGGCTCTAGTACCCTGTTGTACCGCCTCTAGCTTGGATACAAGATGTGATACAGGCCGGCATGGAGGCTCTAGTACCCTGTTGTACCGCCTCTAGCTTGGATACAAGATGTGATAAAGGTGGGCATGGAGGCTCTAGTACCCTGTTGTACCGCCTCTAGCTTGGATACAAGATGTGATATAGATAGGCATGGAGGCTCTAGTACCCTGTTGTACCACCTCTAGCTTGGATACAAGATGTGATACAGACAGGCATGGAGGCTCTAGTACCCTGTAGTACCGCCTCTAGGTTGGATACAAGATGTGATACAGGCGGGCATGGAGGCTCTAGTACCCTGTTGTACCGCCTCTAGCTTGGATACAAGATGTGATACGGGCGGGCATGGAGGCTCTAGTACCCTGTTGTACTCTCTCTAGCTTGGATACAAGATGTGATACGGGCGGGCATGGAGGCTCTAGTACACTGTTGTACCACCTGTAGCTTGGATACAAGATGTGATACGGGCGGGCATGGAGGCTCTAGTACCCTGTTGTACCGCCTCTAGCTTGGATACAAGATGTGATACAGGCCGGCATGGAGGCTCTAGTACCCTGTTGTACCGCCTCTAGCTTGGATACAAGATGTGATACAGGTGGGCATGGAGGCTTTAGTACCCTGTTGTACCGCCTCTAGCTTGGATACAAGATGTGATATAGATAGGCATGGAGGCTCTAATACCCTGTTGTACCACCTCTAGCTTGGATACAAGATGTGATACAGACAGGCATGGAGGCTCCAATACCCTGTTGTACCGCCTCTAGCTTGGATACAAGATGTGATACAGGTGGGCATGGATGCTCTAGTATCCTGTTGTACTGCCTCTAGCTTAGATACAAGATGTGATACAGGCGGGCATGGAGGCTCTAGTATCCTGTTGTACCGCCTCTAGCTTGGATACAAGATGTGATACAGGCAGGCATAGAGGCTCTAGTACCCTGTTGTACCGCCTCAAGCTTGGATAGAAGATGTGATACGGGCGGGCATGGAGGCTCTAGTACCCTGTTGTACCGCCTCTAGCTTGGATACAAGATGTGATACAGGCGGGCATGGAGGCTCTAGTACCCTGTTGTACCGCCTCTAGCTTGGATACAAGATGTGATACAGGTGGGCATGGATGCTCTAGTATCCTGTTGTACTGCCTCTAGCTTGGATACAAGATGTGATACAGGCGGGCATGGAGGCTCTAGTACCCTGTTGTACCGCCTCTAGCTTGGATACAAGATGTGATACAGGCCGGCATGGAGGCTCTAGTACCCTGTTGTACCGCCTCTAGCTTGGATACAAGATGTGATACAGACAGGCATGGAGGCTCTAGTACCCTGTTGTACCGCCTCTAGCTTGGATACAAGATGTGATATAGATAGGCATGGAGGCTCTAATACCCTGTTGTACCACCTCTAGCTTGGATACAAGATGTGATACAGACAGGCATGGAGGCTCTAATACCCTGTTATACCGCCTCTAGGTTGGATACAAGATGTGATACAGGCGGGCATGGAGGCTCTAGTACCCTGTTGTACCGCCTCTAGCTTGGATACAAGATGTGATACGGGCGGGCATGGAGGCTCTAGTACCCTGTTGTACTCTCTCTAGCTTGGATACAAGATGTGATACAGGCGGGCATGGAGGCTCTAGTACCCTGTTGTACCGCCTCTAGCTTGGATACTAGATGTGATACAGTTGGGCATGGAGGCTCTAGTACCCTTTTGTACCGCCTCTAGCTTGGATACAAGATGTGATATAGACAGGCATGGAGGCTCTAATACCCTGTTGTACCACCTCTAGCTTGGATACAAGATGTGATACAGACAGGCATGGAGGCTCTAGTACCCTGTTGTACTGCCTCTAGCTTGGATACAAGATGTGATACAGGCGGGCATGGAGCCTCTAGTACCCTGTTGTACCGCCTCTAGCTTGGATACAAGATGTGATACGGGCGGGCATGGAGGCTCCAGTATCCTGTTGTACCGCCTCTAGCTTGGATACAAGATGTGATACGGGCGGGCATGGAGGCTCTAGTATCCTGTTGTACCGCCTCTAGCTTGGATACAAGATGTGATACGGGCGGGCATGGAGGCTCTAGTACACTGTTGTACCACCTGTAGCTTGGATACAAGATGTGATACGGGCGGGCATGGAGGCTGTAGTACCCTGTTGTACCGCCTCTAGCTTGGATACAAGATGTGATACAGGCCGGCATGGAGGCTCTAGTACCCTGTTGTACCGCCTCTAGCTTGGATACAAGATGTGATACAGGTGGGCATGGAGGCTCTAGTACCCTGTTGTACCGCCTCTAGCTTGGATACAAGATGTGATATAGATAGGCATGGAGGCTCTAATACCCTGTTGTACCACCTCTAGCTTGGATACAAGATGTGATACAGACAGGCATGGAGGCTCTAATACCCTGTTGTACCGCCTCTAGGTTGGATACAAGATGTGATACAGGCGGGCATGGAGGCTCTAGTACCCTGTTGTACCGCCTCTAGCTTGGATACAAGATGTGATACGGGCGGGCATGGAGGCTCTAGTACCCTGTTGTACTCTCTCTAGCTTGGATACAAGATGTGATACAGGCGGGCATGGAGGCTCTAGTACCCTGTTGTACCGCCTCTAGCTTGGATACAAGATGTGATACGGGCTGGCATGGAGGCTCTAGTACCCTGTTGTACCGCCTCTAGCTTGGATACAAGATGTGATACAGGCGGGCATGGAGGCTCTAGTACCCTGTTGTACCGCCTCTAGCTTGGATACAAGATGTGATACAGGTGGGCATGGATGCTCTAGTATCCTGTTGTACTGCCTCTAGCTTGGATACAAGATGTGATACGGGCGGGCATGGAGGCTCTAGTACCCTGTTGTACTGCCTCTAGCTTGGATACAAGATGTGATACAGACAGGCATGGAGGCTCTAGTACCCTGTTGTACCACCTCTAGCTTGGATACAAGATGTGATACAGACAGGCATGGAGGCTCTAGTACCCTGTTGTACCACCTGTAGCTTGGATGCAAGATGTAATACAGGTGGGCATGGAGGCTCTAGTACCCTGTTGTACCACCTGTAGCTTGGATACAAGATGTGATACGGGTGGGCATGGAGGCTCTAGTACCCTGTTGTACCGCCTCTAGCTTGGACTCAAGATGTGATACGGGCGGGCATGGAGGCTTTAGTACCCTGTTGTACTGCCTCTAGCTTGGATACAAGATGTGATACAGACAGGCATGGAGGCTCTAGTACCCTGTTGTACCGCCTCTAGCTTGGATACAAGATGTGATACAGGCGGGCATGGAGGCTCTAGTACCCTGTAGTACCGCCTCTAGCTTGGATACAAGATGTGATACAGGCAGGCATAGAGGCTCTAGTACCCTGTTGTACCGCCTCTAGCTTGGATACAAGATGTGATACAGGTGGGCATGGAGGCTCTAGTACCCTGTTGTACCGCCTCTAGCTTGGATACAAGATGTGATATAGATAGGCATGGAGGCTCTAATACCCTGTTGTACCACCTCTAGCTTGGATACAAGATGTGATACAGACAGGCATGGAGGCTCTAATACCCTGTTGTACCGCCTCTAGGTTGGATACAAGATGTGATACAGGCGGGCATGGAGGCTCTAGTACCCTGTTGTACCGCCTCTAGCTTGGATACAAGATGTGATACGGGCGGGCATGGAGGCTCTAGTACCCTGTTGTACTCTCTCTAGCTTGGATACAAGATGTGATACAGGCGGGCATGGAGGCTCTAGTACCCTGTTGTACCGCCTCTAGCTTGGATACAAGATGTGATACGGGCTGGCATGGAGGCTCTAGTACCCTGTTGTACCGCCTCTAGCTTGGATACAAGATGTGATACAGGCGGGCATGGAGGCTCTAGTACCCTGTTGTACCGCCTCTAGCTTGGATACAAGATGTGATACAGGTGGGCATGGATGCTCTAGTATCCTGTTGTACTGCCTCTAGCTTGGATACAAGATGTGATACGGGCGGGCATGGAGGCTCTAGTACCCTGTTGTACTGCCTCTAGCTTGGATACAAGATGTGATACAGACAGGCATGGAGGCTCTAGTACCCTGTTGTACCACCTCTAGCTTGGATACAAGATGTGATACAGACAGGCATGGAGGCTCTAGTACCCTGTTGTACCACCTGTAGCTTGGATGCAAGATGTAATACAGGTGGGCATGGAGGCTCTAGTACCCTGTTGTACCACCTGTAGCTTGGATACAAGATGTGATACGGGTGGGCATGGAGGCTCTAGTACCCTGTTGTACCGCCTCTAGCTTGGACTCAAGATGTGATACGGGCGGGCATGGAGGCTTTAGTACCCTGTTGTACTGCCTCTAGCTTGGATACAAGATGTGATACAGACAGGCATGGAGGCTCTAGTACCCTGTTGTACCGCCTCTAGCTTGGATACAAGATGTGATACAGGCGGGCATGGAGGCTCTAGTACCCTGTAGTACCGCCTCTAGCTTGGATACAAGATGTGATACAGGCAGGCATAGAGGCTCTAGTACCCTGTTGTACCGCCTCTAGCTTGGATACAAGATGTGATACAGGCGGGCATAGAGGCTCTAGTACCCTGTTGTACCGCCTCTAGCTGGGATACAAGATGTGATACGGGCGGGCATGGAGGCTCTAGTACCTTGTTGTACCGCCTCTAGGTTGGATACAAGATGTGATACGGGCGGGCATGGAGGCTCTAGTACCATGTTGTACCGCCTCTAGCTTGGATACAAGATGTGATATAGACAGGCATGGAGGCTCTAATACCCTGTTGTACCACCGCTAGCTTGGATACAAGATGTGATACAGACAGGCATGGAGGCTCTAGTACCCTGTTGTACTGCCTCTAGCTTGGATACAAGATGTGATACAGGCGGGCATGGAGCCTCTAGTACCCTGTTGTACCGCCTCTAGCTTGGATACAAGATGTGATACAGGTGGGCATGGAGGCTCTAGTACCCTGTTGTACCGCCTCTAGCTTGGATACAAGATGTGATACGGGCGGGCATGGAGGCTCTAGTACACTGTTGTACTGCCTCTAGCTTGGATACAAGATGTGATACAGACAGGCATGGAGGCTCTAGTACCCTGTTGTACCACCTGTAGCTTGGATACAAGATGTGATACGGGCGGGCATGGAGGCTCTAGTACCCTGTTGTACCGCCTCTAGCTTGGATACAAGATGTGATACAGGCCGGCATGGAGGCTCTAGTACCCTGTTGTACCGCCTCTAGCTTGGATACAAGATGTGATACAGGCGGGCATGGAGGCTCTAGTACCCTGTTGTACCGCCTCTAGCTTGGATACAAGATGTGATATAGATAGGCATGGAGGCTCTAGTACCCTGTTGTACCACCTCTAGCTTGGATACAAGATGTGATACAGACAGGCATGGAGGCTCTAGTACCCTGTAGTACCGCCTCTAGGTTGGATACAAGATGTGATACAGGCGGGCATGGAGGCTCTAGTACCCTGTTGTACCGCCTCTAGCTTGGATACAAGATGTGATACGGGCGGGCATGGAGGCTCTAGTACCCTGTTGTACCGCCTCTAGCTTGGATACAAGATGTGATACAGGCGGGCATGGAGGCTCTAGTACCCTGTTGTACCGCCTCTAGCTTGGATACAAGATGTGATACAGGTGGGCATGGATGCTCTAGTATCCTGTTGTACTGCCTCTAGCTTGGATACAAGATGTGATACGGGCTGGCATGGAGGCTCTAGTACCCTGTTGTACTGCCTCTAGCTTGGATACAAGATGTGATACAGACAGGCATGGAGGCTCTAGTACCCTGTTGTACCACCTCTAGCTTGGATACAAGATGTGATACAGGCAGGCATGGAGGCTCTAGTACCCTGTTGTACCACCTCTAGCTTGGATACAAGATGTGATACAGGCAGGCATGGAGGCTCTAGTACCCTGTTGTACCACCTGTAGCTTGGATACAAGATGTGATACGGGTGGGCATGGAGGCTCTAGTACCCTGCTGCACTGCCTCTAGCTTGGATACCAGATGTGATACGGGTGGGCATGGAGGCTCTAGTTCCCTGTTGTACTGCCTCTAGCTTGGATACAAGATGTGATACAGACAGGCATGGAGGCTCTAGTACCCTGTTGTACCACCTGTAGCTGGGATACAAGATGTAATACAGGTGGGCATGGAGGCTCTAGTACCCTGTTGCACTGCCTCTAGCTTGGATACCAGATGTGATACGGGTGGGCATGGAGGCTCTAGTACCCTGTTGCACTGCCTCTAGTTTGTATACCAGATGTGATACTGGCGGGCATGGCGGCATACTGGTTCTGTATGGTATCCTTTGGCATATTGCTCCACATTTGCTATGTAACTGAACCTTTAGATCATGCAAAGTTGTAGGTTGTAGAAGTTGGTCTCCCAGATGGTCCCATACATGTTATCTTGGTGATAAATTTGACCTGGCAGCCACGGAAGTGTGACAATGTTGTGGGACATTCCTGTGTCCCCCTTGTGTGTGCGGCCGAGCACACTTGTCAGCTGATAGGTAAGGGCACGCATCGCTGTACTCCAGCCAGGGCAGACCGGTGGGCAGAAGGCGCTGCACTGCTGCACGCCCAGCCCTAATGCTATAGCGCCACGTCCAGCAGCAGTAGGCGTGAGCCGGCAATCACGTCCTAATGTGACCGTCAGCCAGTGGTGCAGCAGTGAGCAGCTGCTCTCCTGATGGAAGCAGAACGCTGCAGTCATCCGCAGTACATTCCACACCAGCTGCGCCTTCTGTGGTACAAGGTCCGTATTCCGAGACCAGCATTCTTCCCAGCATGCACTGCGGCTTCTTCTCATTTGCATATAACATTGTCACAAAATGCTCTTCAGTTTGGCCAAAATACTCTATATTAATGGGTTTTATTATTACAGGCATGACATATTAGGTAAAATATCACAGCAGGATACATTATTTTTAATTTATAAAAGTAATCTCGCCACAATGTAAGAACTTCTCTCCCGCGGGACCATAAATACCGCCGGGGCTGTCTGCAGTATCATGCCTGCTTCGGCAGCACATATACTAAAATTGGAACGATACAGAGAAGATTAGCATGGCCCCTGCGCAAGGATGACACGCAAATTCGTGAGGCGTTCCATATTTTTGCACCGATTCTTCAATTAGAATTTAAAAAAAAATTCTAACATAACATTTTTTTCTCCTTATAGGTTTTAACTTGGAGTAATAATAATAATTGTCTCACGGTGCCACCACTAAAAGGTGTATTTTTTGTGCCATGTGACTACAGGCATACAGCAAATGTACCCGAGGCGCCATAACCACGTACAGTGTAACCCCCCCCAGAAGTTGTGGGATGACACTTTTGTCTGTGTGATTGTAACGTTGTTATAAGTGAGTGATTACAATATCGGAGTAAAAGGATCATTTAGGCGACTTTCACACGGGCGACCCCCTATTTTGTGTCTGCAATATTTGGTTGCCAGCAATGCTTTTTTTTTAGAATAATCTTCCATCGCAGTGCTGACGGCCACAATAAAATTGCGCGATAAAAAATGTACAATTTTTTATTGCGAAAATGAATAGGACTTTCCATTATCAAAATTGCATCGCAACACAATCTTGTTGCATTGCGAGGCGATAAAAAGGAGCGGCTCCATAGCGAAACCTGGGAGATAAAAAGAATCGCACATCGCAGAAAGATAGAGCAGCCGTTATTTTTTGTTCTCTCAACATCACATCAGTGAAAACATCACAGATGGGAAGGAAACCGTTGGTTTCATAATCTGCTTTTTTACTGACTATCGCATCAGGCGAAAATCGCACGATTTTCTTGCCTGTGTGAAACCACCCTTATTGCGGAAAACTGATGCCTTGTACGAAGACTCCAGTACCCTGTTGTACAGCCTCTAGCTTAGATACAAGATGTGATACAGGCGGGCATGGAGGCTCTAATACCCTGTTGTACCACCTCTAGCTTGGATACAAGATGTGATACAGACAGGCATGGAGGCTCTAGTACCCTGTTGTACCACCTCTAGCTTGGATACAAGATGTGATACAGACATGGAGGCTCTAGTACCCTGTTGTACCACCTCTAGCTTGGATACAAGATGTGATACAGGCAGGCATGGAGGCTCTAGTACCCTGTTGTACCGCCTGTAGCTTGGATACAAGATGTGATACGGGTGGGCATGGAGGCTCTAGTACCCTGTTGCACTGCCTCTAGCTTGGATACCAGATGTGATACGGGTGGGCATGGAGGCTCTAGTACCCTGTTGCACTGCCTCTAGTTTGGATACAAGATGTGATACAGGTGGGCATGGAGGCTCTAGTACCCTGTTGTACCGCCTCTAGCTTGGATACAACATGTGATACGGGCGGGCATGGAGGCTCTAGTACCCTGTTGTACCGCCTCTAGCTTGGATACAAGATGTGATACGGGTGGGCATGGAGGCTCTAGTACCCTGTTGTACTGCCTCTAGCTTGGATTCAAGATGTGATACGGGCGGGCATGGAGGCTCTAGTACCCTGTTTCACCATCTCTAGCTTGGATACAAGATGTGATACGGGCGGGCATGGAGGCTCTAGTACCCTGTTGTACTGCCTCTAGCTTGGATACAAGATGTGATACGGGTGGGCATGAAGGCTCTAGTACCCTGTTGTACCGCCTCTAGCTTGGATACAAGATGTGATACAGACAGGCATGAAGGCTCTAGTACCCTGTTGTACCGCCTCTAGCTTGGATACAAGATGTGATAGGGGCGGGCATGGAGGCTCTAGTACCCTGTTGTACCGCCTCTAGCTTGGATACAACATGTGATACGGGCGGGCATGGAGGCTCTAGTACCCTGTTGTACCGCCTCTAGCTTGGATACAAGATGTGATACGGGTGGGCATGGAGGCTCTAGTACCCTGTTGTACTGCCTCTAGCTTGGATTCAAGATGTGATACGGGCGGGCATGGAGGCTCTAGTACCCTGTTTCACCATCTCTAGCTTGGATACAAGATGTGATACGGGCGGGCATGGAGGCTCTAGTACCCTGTTGTACTGCCTCTAGCTTAGATACAAGATGTGATACAGGCGGGCATGGAGGCTCTAGTATCCTGTTGTACCGCCTCTAGCTTGGATACAAGATGTGATACAGGCAGGCATAGAGGCTCTAGTACCCTGTTGTACCGCCTCTAGCTTGGATACAAGATGTGATACAGGCGGGCATAGAGGCTCTAGTACCCTGTTGTACCGCCTCTAGCTGGGATACAAGATGTGATACGGGCGGGCATGGAGGCTCTAGTACCCTGTTGTACCGCCTCTAGGTTGGATACAAGATGTGATACGGGCGGGCATGGAGGCTCTAGTACCCTGATGTACCGCCTCTAGCTTGGATACAAGATGTGATACAGGTGGGCATGGAGGCTCTAGTACCCTGTTGTACCGCCTCTAGCTTGGATACAAGATGTGATATAGACAGGCATGGAGGCTCTAGTACCCTGTTGTACCACCTCTAGCTTGGATACAAGATGTGATACGGGCGGGCATGGAGGCTCTAGTACCCTGTTGTACCGCCTCTAGCTTGGATACAAGATGTGATACGGGCGGGCATGGAGGCTCTAGTACACTGTTGTACTGCCTCTAGCTTGGATACAAGATGTGATACAGACAGGCATGGAGGCTCTAGTACCCTGTTGTACCACCAGTAGCTTGGATACAAGGTGTGATACGGGCGGGCATGGAGGCTCTAGTACCCTGTTGTACCGCCTCTAGCTTGGATACAAGATGTGATACAGGCCGGCATGGAGGCTCTAGTACCCTGTTGTACCGCCTCTAGCTTGGATACAAGATGTGATACAGGTGGGCATGGAGGCTCTAGTGCCCTGTTGTACCGCCTCTAGCTTGGATACAAGATGTGATATAGATAGGCATGGAGGCTCTAATACCCTGTTGTACCACCTCTAGCTTGGATACAAGATGTGATACAGACAGGCATGGAGGCTCTAGTACCCTATTGTACCGCCTCTAGGTTGGATACAAGATGTGATACAGGCGGACATGGAGGCTCTAGTACCCTGTTGTACCGCCTCTAGCTTGGATACAAGATGTGATACGGGCGGGCATGGAGGCTCTAGTACCCTGTTGTACTGCCTCTAGCTTGGATACAAGATGTGATACAGGCGGGCATGGAGGCTCTAGTACCCTGTTGTACCGCCTCTAGCTTGGATACAAGATGTGATACGGGCGGGCATGGAGGCTCTAGTACCCTGTTGTACCGCCTCTAGCTTGGATACAAGATGTGATACAGGCGGGCATGGAGGCTCTAGTACTCTGTTGTACCGCCTCTAGCTTGGATACAAGATGTGATACAGGTGGGCATGGATGCTCTAGTATCCTGTTGTACTGCCTCTAGCTTGGATACAAGATGTGATACGGGCGGGCATGGAGGCTCTAGTACCCTGTTGTACCGCCTCTAGCTTGGATACAAGATGTGATACAGGCCGGCATGGAGGCTCTAGTACCCTGTTGTACCGCCTCTAGCTTGGATACAAGATGTGATACAGGTGGGCATGGAGGCTCTAGTACCCTGTTGTACTGCCTCTAGCTTGGATTCAAGATGTGATACGGGCGGGCATGGAGGCTCTAGTACCCTGTTGTACTGCCTCTAGCTTGGATACAAGATGTGATACGGGTGGGCATGAAGGCTCTAGTACCCTGTTGTACCGCCTCTAGCTTGGATACAAGATGTGATACAGACAGGCATGGAGGCTCTAGTACCCTGTTGTACCGCCTCTAGCTTGGATATAAAAAGTGATAGGGGTGGGCTTGGAGGCTCTGGTACCCTTTTGTACCACCTCTAGCTTGGACACAAGATGTGATACGGGCGGGCATGGAGGCTCAAATACCCTGTTGTACCGCCTCTAGCTTGGATACAAGATGTGATACAGGCGGGCATGGAGGCTCTAGTACCCTGTTGTACCGCCTCTAGCTTGGATACAAGATGTGATACGGGCGGGCATGGAGGCTCTAGTACCCTGTTGTACCGCCTCTAGCTTGGATACAAGATGTGATGCAGGCGGGCATGGAGGCTCTAGTGCCCTGTTGTACCGCCTCTAGCTTGGATACAAGATGTGATACAGGTGGGCATGGAGGCTCTAGTATCCTGTTGTACCGCCTCTAGCTTGGATACAAGATGTGATACGGGCGGGCATGGAGGCTCTAGTACCCTGTTGTACTGCCTCTAGCTTGGATACAAGATGTGATACAGACAGGCATGGAGGCTCTAGTACCCTGTTTAACCACCTCTTGCTTGGATACAAGATGTGATACAGGCAGGCATGGAGGCTCTAGTACCCTGTTGTACCACCTGTAGCTTGGATACAAGATGTGATACAGGTGGGCATGGAGGCTCTAGTACCCTGTTGTACTGCCTCTAGCTTGGATACAAGATGTGATACAGACAGGCATGGAGGCTCTAGTACCCTGTTGTACCACCTCTAGCTTGGATACAAGATGTGATACAGGCAGGCATGGAGGCTCTAGTACCCTGTTGTACCACCTGTAGCTTGGATACAAGATGTGATACGGGTGGGCATGGAGGCTCTAGTACCCTGTTGCACTGCCTCTAGCTTGGATACCAGATGTGATACGGGTGGGCATGGAGGCTCTAGTACCCTGTTGCACTGCCTCTAGCTTGGATACCAGATGTGATACGGGTGGGCATGGAGGCTCTAGTACCCTGTTGCACTGCCTCTAGTTTGGATACAAGATGTGATACAGGCGGGCATGGAGGCTCTAGTACCCTGTTGTACCGCCTGTAGCTTGGATACAAGATGTGATACGGGCGGGCATGGAGGCTCTAGTACCCTGTTGTACCGCCTCTAGCTTGGATACAAGATGTGATACGGGCGGGCATGGAGGCTCTAGTACCCTGTTGTACTGCCTCTAGCTTTGATACAAGATGTGATACGGGCGGGCATGGAGGCTCTAGTACCCTGTTGTACCGCCTCTAGCTTGGATACAAGATGTGATACAGACAGGCATGGAGGCTCTAGTACCCTGTTGTACCGCCTCTAGCTTGGATACAAGATGTGATACAGGCGGGCATGGAGGCTCTAGTACCCTGCTGTACCGCCTCTAGCTTGGATACAAGATGTGATATAGGCGGGCATGGAGGCTCTAGTACCCTGTTGTGCCGCCTCTAGCTTGGATACAAGATGTGATACGGGCGGGCATGGATGCTCCAGTACCCTGTTGTACCGCCTCTAGCTTTGATACAAGATGTGATACGGGCGGGCATGGAGGCTCTAGTACCCTGTTGTACCGCCTCTAGCTTGGATACAAGATGTGATACGGGCGGGCATGGAGGTTCTAGTACCCTGTTGTACCGCCTCTAGTTTGGATACAAGATGTGATACAGGCGGGCATGGAGGCTCTAGTACCCTGTTGTACCGCCTGTAGCTTGGATACAAGATGTGATACGGGCGGGCATGGAGGCTCTAGTACCCTGTTGTACCGCCTCTAGCTTGGATACAAGATGTGATACGGGCGGGCATGGAGGCTCTAGTACCCTGTTGTACTGCCTCTAGCTTTGATACAAGATGTGATACGGGCGGGCATGGAGGCTCTAGTACCCTGTTGTACCGCCTCTAGCTTGGATACAAGATGTGATACAGACAGGCATGGAGGCTCTAGTACCCTGTTGTACCGCCTCTAGCTTGGATACAAGATGTGATACAGGCGGGCATGGAGGCTCTAGTACCCTGCTGTACCGCCTCTAGCTTGGATACAAGATGTGATATAGGCGGGCATGGAGGCTCTAGTACCCTGTTGTGCCGCCTCTAGCTTGGATACAAGATGTGATACGGGCGGGCATGGATGCTCCAGTACCCTGTTGTACCGCCTCTAGCTTGGATACACGATGTGATACAGGCGGGCATGGAGGCTCTAGTACCCTGTTGTACCGCCTCTAGCTTGGATACAAGATGTGATACAGGTGGGCATGGAGGCTCTAGTATCCTGTTGTACCGCCTCTAGCTTGGATACAAGATGTGATAAAGGTAGGCATGGAGGCTCTAGTACCCTGTTGTATCACCTGTAGCTTGGATACAAGATGTGATACGGGCGGGCATGGAGGCTCTAGTACCCTGTTCCACTGCCACTAGCTTGGATACCAGATGTGATACGGGTGGGCATGGAGGCTCTAGTACCCTGTTGTACTGCTTCTAGCTTGGATACAAGATGTGATACAGACAGGCATGGAGGCTCTAGTACCCTGTTGTACCACCTGTAGCTTGGATACAAGATGTGATACGGGTGGGCATGGAGGCTCTAGTACCCTGTTGTACCGCCTCTAGCTTGGATACAAGATGTGATACGGGCGGGCATGGAGGCTTCAGTACCCTGTTGTAACGCATCTAACTTGGATACAAGATGTGATACAGGTGGGCATAGAGGCTCGAGTACCCTGTTGTACCGCCTCTAGCTTAGATACAAGATGTGATACAGTTGGGCATGGAGGCTCTAGTATCCTGTTGTACTGCCTCTAGCTTGGATACAAGATGTGATACCGGCGGGCATGGAGGCTCTAGTATCCTGTTGTACCGCCTCTAGCTTGGATACAAGATGTGATACGGGCGGGCATGGAGGTTCTAGTACCCTGTTGTACCGCCTCTAGCTTGGATACAAGATGTGATACGGGCGGGCATGGAGGCTCTAGTACCCTGTTGTACCGCCTCTAGCTTGGATACAAGATGTGATACAGGCGGGCATGGAGGCTCCAGTACCCTGTTGTACCGCCTCTAGCTTGGATACAAGATGTGATACGGGCGGGCATGGAGGCTCTAGTACCCTGTTGTACCGCCTCTAGCTAGGATACAAGATGTGATACAGGCGGGCATGGAGGCTCTAGTACCCTGTTGTACCGCCTCTAGCTTGGATACAAGATGTGATACAGGCGGGCATGGAGGCTCCAGTACCCTGTTGTACCGCCTCTAGCTTGGATACAAGATGTGATACGGGCGGGCATGGAGGCTCTTGTACCCTGTTGTATTGCCTCTAGCTTGGATACAAGATGTGATACAGGCAGGCATGAAGGCTCTAGTTCCCTGTTGTACCGCCTCTAGCTTGGATACAAGATGTGATACGTGCGGGCATGGAGGCTCTAGTACCCTGTTGTACCGCCTCTAGCTTGGATACAAGATGTGATACGGGCGGGCATGGAGGCTCTAGTACCCTGTTGTACCGCCTCTAGCTTTGATATAAGATGTGATACGGGCGGGCATGGAGGCTCTAGTACCCTGTTGTACCGCCTCTAGCTTGGATACAAGATGTGATACAGACAGGCATGGAGGCTCTAGTACCCTGTTGTACCGCCTCTAGCTTGGATACAAGATGTGATACAGGCGGGCATGGAGGCTCTAGTACCCTGTTGTACCGCCTCTAGCTTGGATACAAGATGTGATATAGGCGGGCATGGAGGCTCTAGTACCCTGTTGTGCCGCCTCTAGCTTGGATACAAGATGTGATACGGGCGGGCATGGAGGCTCCAGTACCCTGTTGTACCGCCTCTAGCTTGGATACACGATGTGATACAGGCGGGCATGGAGGCTCTAGTACCCTGTTGTACCGCCTCTAGCTTGGATACAAGATGTGATACAGGTGGGCATGGAGGCTCTAGTATCCTGTTGTACCGCCTCTAGCTTGGATACAAGATGCGATAAAGGCAGGCATGGAGGCTCTAGTACCCTGTTGTATCACCTGTAGCTTGGATACAAGATGTGATACGGGCGGGCATGGAGGCTCTAGTACCCTGTTCCACTGCCACTAGCTTGGATACCAGATGTGATACGGGTGGGCATGGAGGCTCTAGTACCCTGTTGTACTGCCTCTAGCTTGGATACAAGATGTGATACAGACAGGCATGGAGGCTCTAGTACCCTGTTGTACCACCTGTAGCTTGGATACAAGATGTGATACGGGTGGTCATGGAGGCTCTAGTACCCTGTTGTACCGCCTCTAGCTTGGATACAAGATGTGATACGGGCGGGCATGGAGGCTCCAGTACCCTGTTGTAACGCATCTAGCTTGGATACAAGATGTGATACAGGCTGGCATAGAGGCTCTAGTACCCTGTTGTACCGCCTCTAGCTTAGATACAAGATGTGATACGGGCGGGCATGGAGGCTCTAGTACCCTGTTGTAACGCATCTAGCTTGGATACAAGATGTGATACAGGCGGGCATGGAGGCTCTAGTACCCTGTTGTACCGCCTCTAGCTTAGATACAAGATGTGATACAGTTGGGCATGGAGGCTCTAGTATCCTGTTGTACTGCCTCTAGCTTGGATACAAGATGTGATACCGGCGGGCATGGAGGCTCTAGTATCCTGTTGTACTGCCTCTAGCTTGGATACAAGATGTGATACGGGCGGGCATGGAGGCTCTAGTACCCTGTTGTACCGCCTCTAGCTTGGATACAAGATGTGATACGGGCGGGCATGGAGGCTCTAGTACCCTGTTGTACTGCCTCTAGCTTGGATACAAGATGTGATACAGACAGGCATGGAGGCTCTAGTACCCTATTGTACCGCCTCTAGCTTGGATACAAGATGTGATACAGACAGGCATGGAGGCTCTAGTACCCTGTTGTACCGCCTCTAGCTTGGATACAAGATGTGATACAGGCGGACATGGAGGCTCTAGTACCCTGTTGTTCCGCCTCTAGCTTGGATACAAGATGTGATACGGGCGGGCATGGAGGCTCTAGTACCCTGTTCTGTTGTACCACCTCTAGCTTGGATACAAGATGTGATACAGGCGGGCATGGAGGCTCTAGTACCCTGTTGTACCGCCTCTAGTTTGGATACAAGATGTGATACAGGCGGGCATAGAGGCTCTAGTACCCTG